>NC_058102.1:132307500-133557500 GCF_020171115.1 Neogale vison | reverse complement strand
GCCCCAAATTTTCTAATTTTTTATGAGAGTTGTATTCATGAGGGAATGCTGGCATTTTGAGAGCATGATGAGTGGAAGGGGGGAATGTCCACTATTTAGTATATAGACACGGACTCTGTTATCCAGCTTTTAGCTTTGTTCCTCTTTTTTATTTATTCATTCATTTATTTTAGATTTTATTTATCTGTTATAGAGCATACCAGTTTGGGGTGGGACAGAGAAGAGAGAGGGACAGGGAGATCATGACCCAAGCTGAAGTCAGATACTTGACTAACTGAGCCCTTCAGGCTCCCCATTCTTTACTTTTAAAAGCAATTCAATTGAGATATAATTCATATATTGTATAATTCACCCACTTAAAATGTACAGTTGGGTGGCTTTTGATATATTCATAGAGGTATGCATCTATCAGCACAAGCTATTTTGGAACACTGTAATTACTCCAAAAAGAAACCCTTGGTACTCCTTAGCTACTGCTTCCCAATCCCTCTATCCTCTTTCTACCCAGCCCTAAGCAAATAGTAATCTACTTTTTATCTCTGTAGATTGTAGATTTGCTTATTTTGGATATTTCTTATAAATGGAGTCTTGCTATGTGTGGTTCTTGGTGATGACCTCTTTGACGTAGCATTTTTTCAAGGTTCATTCATGTTTTAGCATGTATTAGTATTATTCTGTGTTATTGCTGAATAGTCTGTTCTGTGGACATATAACATTTTATTTATCCACTTATCAGTTAATGGACATTAGGATTTTTTAAAAAATATTTATTTATTTGACAGAGATCACAAGTAGGCAGAGAGGCAGGCAGAGAGAGAGAGGAGGAAGCAGGCTCCCCACTGAGCAGAGAGCCCTATGCGGGACTCGATCCCAGGACCCTGAGATCATAACCTGAGCCGAAGGCAGCGGCTTAACCCACTGAGCCACGGAGGCGCCCTGGACATTAGGATTTTTTCCACTGGAACCTGCATATTTGTTTACAAATTTCTGTGTGGATATAGGTTTTCAGATATATTGGTTATATACCTAGGAGTGGAATTGCAGCTTCAAACGTAACTTTGTGTTTAACCATTCAAGGAGCTTGCAATTGTTTTTCCAAAGTGGTTATAGCATTTTACATTTTCACCAGCAATGTGTGAGAGTGTCACTTTCTGTGCATCCTCATAAACCCGGTTCTATCTCTCTCTCTCTCTCTCTTTTTTTTTTTTTAAAAAGATTTTATTTATTTATTTGACAGAGATCACAAGATCAGAGAGAGAGGAGGAAGCAGGCTCCCTGCTGAGCAGAGAGCCCGATGCAGGGCTCGATCCCAGGACCCTGAGATCATGACCTGAGCCGAAGCAGAGGCTTTAACCCACTGAGCCACCCAGCTCTCTCTCTCTTTTTTATTATAGCCATTCTAGTGGGTGTCAAGTGGTATCTCATTATGGTTTTGATTCTGTTCCTAACTTTTGTAGTCTGTAGAACCTGTCACAAATTCTGAGCCTCTTGAGGGTTATTATTTTTTTCTTTTAGGATATATTGTCTTGCTGTCTACAGGCGTTTTGAGTTCTAGCTTCTTCTCGCTGTTCCTTTTTTCTTTTCTTTTTTTTTTTAAAGAGAGAGTGTGTGTGCATATGAGCAGGGAGAGGCAGAGGGAATCTTAAGCAGCCTCCACATCCAGCCAGAGCCATACTCAGGGTTGGATCCTATGACCCTGAGGTATGACCTGGATCAGAATCAAGATTTGGATGCCCAACGACTGAGCTACCCTGGCTCCCCTTCTTCTCTCTGTTCTGATCAGTACCTTGACTCCATTTGCTTTCTGATATCCAAAGATTTATTGGTAGTTCTTATCCATTGATTTTTCTCCTATTATTTCCCCTTGTTGTTATAGGGAGGAAAAAAATGTATTATTTTATGAATTACTTATGCAAAATATTTGTTTTAATTATATATAAATTAATTTTTTGGCATTGATTTTGGTGGAAGTCTCAGAAGGGAGAGCCGTGAATGTATCGTCAGTCCTCTAAATTTAATCTGAAGTATGAGTTTGTACCTTCAAATATCTTCTCTCTGTAAATATCCCCAAATGTGATTGTTACTTGTAAGAATTACAGTACCACAAATACCTTTATGATGAATATGAAAGAAGTAAGTAGGCTCAGAAAGGGCTACAACTGAGTATAATTCAAATCTTTTCAAAATGTTGGATTTGATTCTTTTTTTCTGGTAATACTGATTTCCACTCGTTATATGTTTAATGTGGCTAGACATCTTTTTTTTTTTTTTTTTAAGATTTTATTCATTTATTTGACAGACAGAGATCACAAGCAGGCAGAGAGGCAGGCAAAGAGAGAGGGGGAGGAAGCAGGCTCCCCGCGGAGCAGAGAGCCCGATGCGGGGCTTGATCCCAGGACTCTGGGATCATGACCCGAGCTGAAGGCAGAGGCTTTAACCCACTGAGCCACCCAGGCGCCCCGTGGCTAGACATCTTAAATGAATTAAGTAATAGTTTTTAATTTCTAAGATTGATTATAAGATCTGTATTTTTTTTTTAAGTTTTTATTTATTTAAAAGAGTATGAGAGCCCAAGTAGTGGGAGTAGCAGACGGCGAGGGAGAAGGAGGCTCTCCACTGAGCAGGGAGCCCAGTGCAGGGGTTGATCTCAGGACCCTGAGATCCTGACCTGAGCCTAAGGCAGACACTTAACTAGCTGAGCCACCCAAGCATCCCAAGAGTTGTGTTTATTTTTAGCTTTAGGCTTTAACTGCTTTAACATCTAGTAAACTCAGTTAAATGCATGCATATGGATTGGGGAGCAGAGTAATAAAAATAACAATAAAAGCTAACATTTAGTTCTTTCTGTATGCTAGACAGTGCTGGAAATCCTTTATGTATAATAATAACTCATTTCATCCTCACAATAATTGTGTGAAATTGGTAAATTTTTTTATTTTTGTATCTCATTTGTACAGTAAGAAACTGAGGGCATGGAGAGTTTAACTCACTTTCTCTAGGTCACACAGCTAGTAAACGTAGAGTCTACTTTTAAATCAGTGCAGTCAGGTTCTTGAGCTTGTGCTCTTAGTTGTTAGACGATAATGTGTGACATTTCTGCAGAATTTTAAATACAGATATTTTTAAGAAGGGAGGGGCACTTATGAAATAGTAAAAAAAAAAAAAAAAAAGTTAATTTTTAGTAAGGAGTGGTAGGTAGGGGAATAAGTACAAATTCATGACCTGGTATTTGGAAGATAAACTGTGATCTAATGTTCTCTTAAAAGTTCATATTTGAGGGGCGCCTGGGTGGCTCAGTGGGTTAAGCCGCTGCCTTCGGCTCGGGTCATGATCTCAGGGTCCTGGGATCGAGCCCCGCATTGGGCTCTCTGCTCAGCAGGGAGCCCGCTTCCCTCTCTCTCTCTCTGCCTGCCTCTCCGTCTACTTGTGATTTCTCTCTGTCAAATAAATAAATAAAATCTTTAAAAAAAAAAAGTTCATATTTGACACAGATCCTAATTTGGATCAAAAATGGTCATCACTAAATTAAGCACAAAAAATTGTTTTTTGAGGTAGATGTATAATCAATTACCATGTGTAGTGTTCTGCATTGTGTCTTACTTTCTTAAGCAGGAGGAGAGGAGACAGAAAAATGTCATTGGGTGGTACTGAAAAATTGGATATGGGCCAAAGTGTTAGTGACAAATCCAGTTTTTCCCAGGATAAAATATTTCAGGATAATTTTGATCCAAGTGTTTTAGATTATGTTTTTGTACCAGAGTCTTATTTTGCAGCTCATCTTTTCTAAATAGCTCTATTTTATAGTGTGTATATATAGGTCATTCTGAATCAAGTTAACTTTGCAGTTGATTGGGACCTTGTTTCAAGCTTATTGAACAAAGCTCTGTAACACAGAATTTTGGGCATAGGGCCATTTCCAGAGTCTGGTCCAAATAGCAGTAACAAACAGAGATTGTTTCTTTCTTGGCTGAAGGCTTTCTCTGTGTGGCTTGTCTCAGGACTCTTTTACACTTTTTCTATCCCTTTTATACTCCTCTCCCTTTTCTATTCAGGGCAAAAGTGTTTCAATTTTCATTCTGTAGTTATTCTTTCAGCAAACATTTTCATGCCTTTACTTATATACGAGGTTCTTTACTAGAAATGTATAATGCCCTCCCTGTATTGGCAGTGGCCATTGTGAGGATAGTAGACCTTCCAACATGATACTGTAGAAAATATGTGAAATGTTAAGTAGTTTTGCTGTGTTGTACTTCTTTCCTGCGGTGGCTTTCTGTCTTTAGATAATTAGGTTTTTTTTTGTTTTTTTTTTTTTAGGATCTATAAAAACAAGTATGTTTTTCTATCCGTCCCTCCCCCCTCAATTTGGTAAGGGAAAGGATAGAGAACTTAATTAAAACAACTTGTTTCAATATAATAGTTTAAAATAATCATATCTTAAAGTGTTATTTTAAAACCTTGTGTACTTACAAAATTTGTCTTATTTCAACATTTGTTTTTAAAAAATTAATGTTTTTCTTTCTAAATATACTCACTTCTGGAATATTTTAATTAGAACCTTTGCTTTCCACAAAATTTACTTTGCCCATTCAATTCCTGATCTGCTTATATCATAAAGGGCCTGTTTGACCCTTTAAAAAGAAATTGCCAGATTTGATTTTCTAATTTCTTTAGTATTCCCTTGATAACTTTTAATCAGAGCAGATTTAACTTATTTTTATTCATGCTGTTAAAAATTTTCTCATACGTCTAACCAGGTATTATATTTTCATGTCTCTTTGCCTTTGCTTATGCTGTTTCCACCACTTGGATTTTCCTCTGTCCCCCATCCTCCTTTCTTCTTTTTCGTCTGCCAAATATGGCTGGCTAAAATGGGGTTTCTTTTATGGAGTTCCTTGACACTGCTTGAAGAATATTAATCATCTTTTTCTCTGTGCTCTATTTAGCACTTTGTGTGTGATTAAAGACTTTTGAAAAATTATACTTAATACAGTCAAAAGAATAAATGGAATGCATGTTACAACATTTGTAATAATAAAACAAACACCTGTGAATCCACCACCAAAGTTAACTAGAAAATGATCAGTTCTGTTTCTTTTACCTGTGTGCTTCAATCCATACTCCCAATTTCCTTGCGCTTCAGAAAAGTTTATCACATAAATATGTGTTCCTAGACAATTACTTAATTTTATGTTTGGGTTTAGTAAAAATTGGTTCATGCTAGATGTAGTCTAGCATTGCTTGCTTTTAAAAAATTAAGCATTATGTTTCTAAGATGTATCTGTACTTCATGTATAGTTCATTCATAGTGATTCATTCATATTATGTATAATATTTCAAATATAAATATGCTACTTGTTTGCATTTTCGTTTAATGGACCTGGAATTGATTTTTTCCCCTTTAGTGTGAGTAGGGATCCAGTTTTTAGTGTTTCTTGCTATATGGAAACTAGTTGCCCCATTTGAATAATGTATTCTTTCCTATTATGTCATCACTGTACGGTACCAAGTTTCCTAGTTAAGTATGAGCTTATTTCTGAGTTCACTTCTTCTGTTGAATTTGTCCATAGTCTTACTCACTATGGCTTTATAATAAACCTCAATGGGCAGGTCACTTCTCCCCCTTTCTCATTTTCTTTTTTAACCTTACCTCGGTCATTCTTGACGTTTTGCCGTTCTGTATATACTTAGAAACTATAAAAGACCTCTTGGGTTTTGTTTTGTTTTGTTTTGTTTTGAGTCATTGATGTTGCAGATCTGTATGGAAGATTAGGTACCAATACTTCTTTGGATGGGGTTGGGGGAATAAGAGAAATGTCTGGTTGTGAGCAAGTGGGTGTGTGTTATACTTGGCTTGGAAGGCTACATAATTTTTTTTTTTCCAGGTTAATTTTTCAAACTCCCATTTCCTTATTTCTTCCCTTATTTATAACTGATTGGGGAGAGTTTGTTATGGTTTTTTAGAATGTTCTGATCATTTCTCTTGATTATCTTATGTTCCACATTGTCATGTTTCTCTCACAACTCTTGATATTATTTGTACTTGTATTGAGTCTGTCAAAAGAGTTTTCTATTTCTGTTATCTTAGCTCTAGATTATGCCTCTTACATTCATATTCAAAGGTTTCACTTGCTTTGTAGTCAACTGTTGCAACTCTATCTTGTTCCTGGCCCATTGTACAATTTGATTTTGTGTGCTAAAAATGCAACATAAAATATTCATAAAATTAAAAAAAATTTTTAAATTGTGAAGACTTTCTTCAAATTAAAACAATTTTTACAGGGGTGCTTGTGTGGCTCAGGTAGTTGGGCATCTGCCTTCAACTCAGGTCATCATCCCAGAGTTTAGGGATCAAGCCCTGTATCAGGCTCCCTGCTCAGTGCAGAGCCTGCTTCTCCACCTGCTCCTTCCTCTCCTCCTGCTCCCTTGCTTTCTCTCAGATAAATAAATAAAATCTTTTTTAAAAAATTAAAAATTTTATAAACCATTGCATAATTTCAAAACTGGACAAGGAAATTGTTAAACTGTTTTATTGTCATTTGCTTATGTTGAACTTAATTCTTTGATTTTTTTGAGCTTTGAATTATATATAAGGTCTTCAGGAGTTTACTTTTCCCTTAATAGATGATCCTCTGAACATGTTCATTCTATCTTTTGCTTCCAGATTTATCTCCATGTACATTCTATTTTGACTGGATACTCCTTTAGGTGCTGAATCATCAAACATGATCTTCATTTATCAGAACTTTTCTTTGGGTTTCTGGTTTTTCTCTAGTTTGTCCTACTGATAGCCACATCTATAACATCTACTTTCTTTCAAGTCAGTTTTAGTCTTTAGGGCTTATCTACTACCTTCGGATCACTGAGTTTCAAACTTCTAGAATTGTAAGCTCATTAGACTGATCTGAGGAGTACTGTAAAATCCTACCATTGCTAGTGGCAAAACTGGAGATTTGAACATAATTCACATTCATTATATTTCTTTTTTTATTTTTTAAAATAAAAATTGTGTATATTTAAGGCGTACAACATGATTTGATGTATATCTACGTAGTGAAATGATTACTACAGTCAAGCTAATTAACTTCTTCTCTAACTTCTCTAACTTCTATTGTGTATTATGAGAGCACTTGAAATTTACTCTTTGTAAATTTCCAGTGTTCATATTGTGTTACTAACTGTTGTCATCATGCTGTACATTAGATCTCTAGGCTCACTCATTCTGTGTAGCTGCAACTTTGTAACCTTTGACCAGTATCTCCCCATTTCCCCCACTCCCAGAATCTGGTAACCATCTTTTACTCTGGTTTGTGCATTCTGCTTTTTAGATTCTTCATTTCCTCCACCTCCCCACCCCATCTCCTTCTGTGTGTTTGCCTTTCTGTGTTTGGCTTAGTTCACTTAGCACTTAGTTCACTCCAGGTTCAGTATTCTAATACACAATGTGGTATGTCCATTTTTTCACATTAATATTTTAGACATACTTTGCCTTAACTTCAGGGTTGTAGATTGGATAGTTTGATAAGTAAGATTCAGTAAGATTCAGATTTGGTTAGTTTTTTAAAGGACTTTTTTTTTTTTTTTTAAGATTTTATTTATTATTTATTTGACAGAGAGAAATCACAAGTAGATGGAGAGGCAGGCAGAGAGAGAGGGAAGCAGGCTCCCTGCTGAGCAGAGAGCCTGATGCGGGGCTCGATCCCAGGACCCTGAGATCATGACCTGAGCCGAAGGCAGTGGCTTAACCCACTGAGCCACCCAGGCGCCCCTAAAGGACTTTTTTGTATCAAGCAATATTATTCTGTTATTCCATCCCCATTTTATATAAGCAAAATGGAATCTTAGCTAAAAAGCTTGTGTGAAATACCACTAGTACCTGAAAGAGCCAGTGTTCAAACCTAGGTTTTCTGATTGCATTTTTGTGTGCTTGTGTAATTTCTTTAAAAGAGTGGTTTTCAGCTATGCTTCATAGGTCTAGGGATTGCTAAAGGGTGATCACATGGGTAACTAGGATAACTCTTAAATTTTATCTTCAGTATATTATAATTGAAAACTAATTTCCTTTATATCAAACTGCTTATTTTGATATCTAAAGACGAAAAAACTGAAAGTAAGGAAATTCAAGTGTGAGAAGGAATTAGTCTCCCTGAAAAAGCTAACTTTGGCTTGGTGAGCATATGCATGCTGTTGTTATACAAATGTTCCAAGTCTGTTCCCCTCCTCCTACCTGCTGTATTCACTCACCCTGCCATATGGAGGGCATTGCAGGAAGGGTTGTGATTTGGACTTTTGTTAATTCTTACTTGGGAAACTGGGGAGGGAGTGGACTCAGAAAAAAACTTCAAGTAATTTGAAATAGTGTCCTGAATATATCTGCAGTGTATAAGGGAGGGTGAAAAAAGATTATTTTAAGGAGAGTTAACCATGATATTTGAGAGAAATAGGGAAAGGACTTGAGCCATTTTGAATTTTTTTTCCTGTGAAGACTGGGAACCATGTGTGATGTTCTTTTAATAGGATTTAAGCAGGTGAGATGTCTTCAAAGTTTTTCATTTTGTTTTCTCAAGTTTACTGTGTTTGTAAAGATAACCATGGTTACACCATAAAGAACAGATTGGAAAGAGAATAGATTGACTGCAAGTGGACCAGTTAGAAGCTTTTGCAGTAACTAAGGTGAGAGATGATACTGTAGATTGACTAGGATGAAGGTGTTGGAGACAGAAGGAAACATTTCTGGTTTGTATACATGTATGTTTTTAAATTGAGGTAAAATTGACATATTAGTTTCAGCTGTGCAACATAATGATTCAATATTTGCATATATTGCAAAGTGATCACCACAATAAGTCTAGTTAACATCTGTCCCCAAACATGGTTAACAAAAATTATTTTCTTGTGATGAAGACGTTTAAGATTTACTCTTAGCAACTTTCAGATATACAATAAAGTATTATTAACGATAGTCACATGCTGCACATTACATCCCTACGACTAACTTATTTTATAATTGTCAGTTGTACCTTTTGACTCCCTTAACCCATTTTGCTGAGCCCCTGCCTCTGGCAAATACTAATCTGTTCCCTGTACCTGTGGGCTTGTTGTTTGTTTTTTAGAGTCCAGGTATAAAGTGAGATCATATGGTATTGTCCTTGTCTTATTTCACTTAGCATAATATCCTCAAGGTCCGTTCATGTTGTTGCAAGTGACAGTACTTCATACTTTTTTTATGGCTGAAAAGTACTCCATTGTATAATATACCATTGTGGTGGTATGTATATGTGTGTGTACACGCGCACACACACACACACACACACCACAACTTCTTTATCCATTCATTCATTGATGGACACTTAGATTTTTCCCTCCCATATCTTGGATATTATAAACAATGCTGCAGTGAACATGGGAGTGCATATATATTTTTTAATTAGTGTTTTTATTTTCTTCAGATAAATACTTAGGTGGAATTACTGGATCATATGGTAGTTTCTAATTTTTTGTGAAACCTCCATACTGTTCTACATAGTGGCTGCACCATTTGCATTCCCACTAACAGTGCACAGCGGTTCCCTTTTGTCCACATCCTCACCAACACTTCTTTTTTTTTTTTTTTAATAAACATATAACATATTTTTATCCCCCAGGGTACAGGTATGTGAATCACCAGGTTTACACACTTCACAGCACTCACCATAGCACACAGCCTCTCCAATGTCCATAACCCCATCCCCCTTCCCCCAACCCCCCTCCCCCCAGCAACCCTCAGTTTGTTTTGTAAGATTAAGAGTCACTTATGGTTTGTCTCCCTCCCAATCCCATCTTGTTTCATTTATTCTTCTCCTACCCCCTTAACCCCCCCTGTTGCATCACCACTTCCTCATATCAGGGAGATCATATGATAGTTGTCTTTCTCTGCTTGACTTATTTTGCTAAGCATGATCACCAACACTTCTTAAAGGAAAATGTGACAAGATTTAGTGATACTGGATATGAACTAAGTGCTAGATGTCTGACTTAGTAACTTTAGATAGAGAATTGTTGTAGGAACATTGAAATAGAGTTGGGTAGACTATGTCTGATTTTGGGTACTGTCATTTTGAGGTACCATTGATGTTATCTGATGGGAATGTTACACTTTTAAAAAAAAGACTTATTTATTTATTTTAGAGAGAGAACATGGGCCTAGGGGGAGGGGCAGAGGAAGAGAATCTTAAGCAGACTCTGCTGAGCGTGAATCCTGATGGGAGACTTGAATTCATGACCCCAGGATCGTGACCTGAGCTAAAACCAAGAGTTGGATGTTCAACTGGTTGAGCCACCAGGTGCCCAATTACACTTTTTTTGGGGTATAATTCTGCAGCTCAAAGGAGAGGTATAGGATAAGGTTTATGTGTATATAAGTGGCAATTTAAACGTGAATGTGAATGAGTTTGCCAAGGAGAGGTTATAATGTGGAGAGAACCTAGGGTGCAGTGTGGAGGCATTGCATCTGTAAGGTGACCTCGCAAAGGACCCAGAAATGAGTGTCTAGGGAGTTAAGAACAAATCAAGGTGAGTGTTGGTCCATGTTTTCTTTTTACCCTTCAGTGAAATCTCAGTATTTTCTGTGGAATTATGAATCCCCAGACTTAATTCCAGGTCAGTCAGAATTTAGCTAAAATTTATACTAATTAAACTTCCGCTATTAGAAAAGGAAACAGTTTATTTATTTTTAAAAAGATTTATTTATTTACTTTGGAGAGAGAAGGAGCATGTGCATGTGTGAGTGGGGGGAACAGCAGAGGGAGAGAATCTTCAAGCATACTCCTGGATGAGTGCCAAGCCCAATGTGGGGCTTGATCTCACCATCCCTGAGGTCATGGCCTGAGCTGCAACCAAGAGTCAGACGCTTAACCACCTGAGCCACCCAACCCCAGAAAAAGAAAGAATTTAAAAGATAAGTAGAGGCATTAAAAAAATGTAGCTTTTTTTTTAAAGATTTTATTTTATTTTTAAGATTTTATTTATTTATTTGACAGAGATCACTTGCAGGCAGAGAGAGGCAGGCAGAGAGAGAGGAGGAAGCAGGTTCCCTGCTGAGCAGAGAGCCCAATGCGGGGCTCAGTCCCAGGACCCTGAGATCATGACCTGAGCTGAAGGCAGAGGCTTTAACCCACTGAGCCACCCAGGTGCCCCCAAAATGTAGCTTTTTAAATTCAATTTGTAACATGTAGCCAGATAATCTTCAGAATTACTGAGGCCAGGGCACCGGCTTGACTATAAACTGTTTCACTATAAAAATGGGTTTGCTTTTTTTTTAAGAAAGGGTCTGAGAATTTGCCATCTGTGCAAGCTAGCAATTTAGCCTGCTTTAGTTTCATAGATGGTGGTAGAAGATACAAGACTTCTGGGTCATAGACCTAGGACTTTATTATTCATGAAAATAGCAAGAGCCATTGTTGGTACGTGTGTTAGTTTTCCAAGCCCAAGCTCCATATAGAGATGTGAAGAGGGCTGAGTGATGCCTGTGGTGATGCCTCTCCTCTGTTGCAGTATTGTGTGTTACAGGAGAGAACCCTCTAGGTTAGGGAACCCAACTTTTATAATGGGAAGTAGCCTGCCTGATGTTAATCCTGGAGGGGGATGTCATCTTTATTGTACTAGATAGTAAATGAACCTGCCTGTCGCTCCCAAGGGAGACATTTTTATCCTTCATGGCTATTTGCTATATATACTTAATATATTATGGAACAAAGAGAGGCAATGGCTCCACTTACAAGATATATAAATATAAAGGAAAATGGATAATTTGCCTTCAACAATTTTTGTCCCTAATCTCCATACATTGCTTGACTTCTGGTAGCATTCCCCATGATGATGCTCTTCATTGGTCCCTCTAATTAATTTGTCTGACAAAGGCCGGGACCAGAGCCATTCAGTTTATTTCATAAGACATTTAATTAAGGTTACATACTATCAACAGGGTAGCAGGATGAGGCCAAACTGCAACATTGACGTCAGCTGTGCTCCATAGTGTCTTAGACCCAAGAAGCTGAAGAAGTGCCATTAACCTTCAGGGTCTGCCTGAAGTGGCTTTGCCTGCAAAGTGGAAGTCTAGGGCAATTCTGTCATCCATAATAATAGTGATTAGTGAGTTGAGACAGACCTGAATGGCCCCAGGGCTGAGGTGATATCACTGATCTCCTCAGCAGAAATCTGGGACAAATTTTAAACCACTTTTTCTAATTTGATGGCTGCCATTTTAGGGATAACTGCCTCAGACTGCACATAATTAACAAGTCAGTTATCCTCATGAGAGGTACACTGTGCACACCCCAGCGGTCCCCCACTCCCCCCACCCGCCCCAGTAATTAAGAATCGCCTTACTTTCCTTCTTGAACATAGGCTCAAGGTTTTTTTTGTCTTCAAATATAACTAATATGAAGCTTAGAACTAGATCACTTGGCCCTTTCTCTTCTTATCTTCTCCCAGTTCAGAGTGCTTGCATCTCTTAATAGCCAGCATTCTCTTGCATCTGCAGTTGGGCTCAACAAGCATTCAAGCCTCAACATAATCTTTGTAGTTTTTAGCATTTTTCCAGAAAATTGGCTTAGTAATGCCCACCACAGCCCAGCCATCTGCTTCCTGTCATAATGCTGCTTTCCCTGGGCATAAAGAGAATCTTTGCTTTCTTGTATGGTGTCACTTTGTGGGGTTGGTACTCGCCACACCTCTTGCAGAAAGTCCGGCAGGTTTTAGGAATGTTCACCATGTTTGTGAGAGCCCTACTGGCATGGAAAAAGCAGAATAGCCTTACTTTGGAAAGAGCAGTTGTCTGCAACTACATGATCTCCTTGTGGTGCTTAAACACTTGAAGGTCTCTTATGACCACCTCCAAGGTGCCGAATGTGGTGTTTACAGTTGTCCCCTTTTCCCAAGATAAGATGGAAGTGAAGGAGTATGGGCTGAGAGTTTCTCCAGTGTTGCCTTCTGAAGAGCTGGTAGGTCTTACAGGCCACAGTTCAGTACAAAAAATTGAGTCTAATGATTGTTTTTGGAAGGATTACCTGAAGGCAATCAATCCAATCTTCTCTGTTTATCTGTGCCATCAACCAGGTAGCATTTATCTGGCCTTAGGAATGACTAAATGATAGCTATAGAAGAGAGTAGGGGTGGGGAGTAGGAAAGACACCTTGGAGGTATGGGCAGGTGTTTTCCTAGCAGGAACTAGGATCACCCTCTGCTGCTTCCTAAAGACTTTTTCTTGAGGTTAAAGGGAATGGTGATCCTGTTGTGATCAGAGCTGCACAGCAGGGTATGGCAGACTCAGCAGTCAGTTCAATTTATCGCACTTGCAGTGTGTGGGAGAATTACATCAGGGAATTTTCCTTTGTGAGAAAAGCTCCAGAGGTGATTTTCAAAGACAGAGATCACTAATGTCTCTCTTTCTTACTTCGTGAGGTCTAAAGTGTTTAATCCACAGGTATCAGAGTTCTTCGACTTAACAAAATGAGTGTCCCATACCAGTAGCTAACTTCTCTCTTTTCCCCAGTCATCCCGGACTCTTACCCGGTCCTTTTGTCTGCAATGGAAGAAGGACAAGGGCATTTTTATTAAACTTACAGAGACCCCATTATGTCCCTTGTTTTGGGCCACATGATTCATTAAAAGGGGACTTGGTGAGGAGTATATTTTCTTAACTGAATGGTCATTATCTTTATTATCTAAGACCGTAGAAATCCAACAAGAAAATTCAGGTGGATGAACCAGGATGAAGTTAGAATTCCCAAGACCTTCTTTTATCTAGGCTGACATTCAGAGGATGTACCAATCAGGCCAGCTTGGGGTTTCCATTAGAGGAAAGAAAGAAGCGTCATGTTTGGGAATGGTCAGGACAGATCGCAAGTGGCAAAGAGGAGGAGATGGTCTCTTCCTAGGGACATCCATTTTCAGGGACCAAACTGCTGTTTGATCTGTGTGAACCAGGAAGAACTAAGGAGGTATAGTCAGAAATCTTTCTGAGTTGATTAATTTTTTTTTAAATTGTAAAATACATAGGACATAAAATTTCCCATTTTAACCAATTTTTTTAAGATTTTATTTTTTAAGTAATCTCTGCACACAACATGGAACTCGAACTCATAACTGTAAGATCAAGAGTCCCAAGCTCTACCAACTGAGCCAGCCAAGTGCACATACCCCCTTCCCCCATCTTAACCATTTTTAAGTGTTAGGCTCTGTAGTGTTAAGTACATTCAAAGTCTGTATAAGCAATTTTCAGAATTCTTTTCATCTTGCAAAATTGAAAGTCTGTATCTGTTAAACAGTACCTCCCATTGACCTCTCCCTCCAGACTCTAGCAACCATAATCCTACTTTGTTTTATGAATTTGTGCCAGGTGCCTCATATAATTGTAATCATGTAATATTTGTCCTTTTGTGACTGGCTTATTTCACTTGGCATAATGTTCTCAAGATTCATTCACGTGTCAGAATTTCTTGACTTTTAAAGGCTGAATAATACTCCCTAGTGTGTACATACCACACTGTTTTACTCCTTCTTCCATCAGAGGCACTTGGGTTATTTCTGCCTTTTGCCTTTTGAGAATAATGCCATTATAGAACAAGTGTGTAGATACCTCTTAGAGACCTTGTTTTCAGTTCTTTGGGTATATTCCCAGCAGTGGAATTGCTGAGTTGTATAATTTTTAGTTTTTTGAGGAACCACTATGCTATTTTCCACAGAAGCTGTACTATTTTACATTCCCACCAGCAATGTGCAAGTGTTCCAGTTTCTCCATATCCTTGTCAACATTTGTTATTTTCTGTTTATTCTTGGCAAACAGTAGCCATCCTGATGGGTATGATATCTCATTGTGGGTTTTTTTGTTTGTGTGTGTGTGTTTTAGACAGTGGTATTGGGGGGCGAGGGGGTGGGGGGGATGAAAGAGACTAGGGGGAGAGGCTGAGGGAGGACAGGTTCTAGACCCCAGCATGGAGCCTGATGTGGGGCTCTGTCTCACAACTCTGAGAGCGTGATCTGGGCCAAAATAAAAAGAGGATTACCTGACTGAGCCACCCAGTCACCCCATCTCCTTGTGGTTTTGATTTGCATTTCCTTGATGATTTAGTGATGTTGAGCATCTTTTCATGTACACACTGGCCATTTGTATATCTTCTTTGGACAAATATCTAACCAAATCCTTTGTCCCTTTTTGAGTTCAGTTATTGCTTGTTTTTGAGTTGATTTTTGAGGAGGTTGTTACAGCACTCAGGAATACAAAAGACGTCTGTAGATGGTAGGGAGTGTGGAAGGCCATCAAGAATACCTTGACTAATAGCCCATTGTTAGAGACTTCTAGAATAAAAACATATTATCAGACTGCAGATGGTTTGGAAAGTGAAAAACATGGCACTGATTAGCGTCGAGGATAACTGGTGTGACTGGAGTCAGCTGATTGGACTGGAATAGCCATATCGTATCTGAGAAAGTGTTATCAGTGGTAAGGCACCTCTAATAGCCTGAAGAGGGGGATCAGAGATCTGATGTAACTACTTTGTCTGTAGCAAGAGATGTGGCCTCGGTCATTGAGGTAAATGGGTCTTCGGGAATTACAGGTGTGGGATGCAGTAGTTCCTCTGCATCAGGAATATCTTCACTCTGTTCTGCAGTGGTTCATGTGTTGATAGATCCTGCAGCAGTAATGGCAGTCTGGGCAGTACAGGCCTGATCAGCAGCTTCATACCATTTGATCTCATCAGACAATGGTCCTTTACCATGGGCTTCTATATTTGTGACTTAGATGATCTGATCAGCAACTGCACTGTGTCCCCACAGTTTATGGCTAGTTTTTAATGTCAGTCTGTAGTTTTCCAAGGGGTAGACCAAACAGCTAGGTCATTGGTAACAGATCCAGAGTCAGTAAAAATATAAGAAGGTTTGTGAAGAGGATTATTGCTCACATCTATGAGAACATCCTTGAGTTCTGCCTACAGAGCAAAGCAGCCACACCCATTTTCAGCTCTGCGTAGCTGGCCTTGAAATTGAACAGCCACAGAGCACCATAGTGTTTCAGTGTAATTGAGTCATTCATTAGTGAACCAGGCCCAGGCATTTATGGGATCCTCTGTGAATCAGGGGCCTCAGTGAGCCAGCGACTTTGGTTTAAGCAGATTGGAGGGTAAAATTTCCCCAAAGGGATAACTGCCACTTTTTCATTTAAAGTTGTAATACCATAGGGGCCAGACTGGCTGCATTCTTCAGTATACCACTTTACTGTGATGAGAGAAGCTTGTTAGGCTCTTACCCCCTTATCAGTCATTGAGTTTGAGTTGACCCATCCTCACATGGGAAACTGCAAAAGGAGTGCTCCTGGTGGCTATGTCAGGGAGGCATTGAATCCAAAAACCAAGGGACACCTTGGTGGAGGCTGTGCCTCTTGCCAGAGACTCCAGTCAGTAAAATCACCTGTGCTTGGAGACTTGTACACAAAGGGGTTATAAGGATTTTGGGATGTTAAAGCTACCTGTGCTTCCTACACTGGTAGAAAGTGTAGCTACTGGCTACACTGGTAGCTCTTCCCAGTTGGCATAATCCTCTCTGGCACTTAGGGGGATTCACAGTACAGGCATGTAAAATACCAGTAAATTATATATTCAGTGGTGGAAGCCACAGCAGTAATACACTGGATTGGTCCAAAGATACCAAGTGAATATTATGAGTTAGTTACCTTTTCCTCCACTGTGAATCCCACCCAAACTTTGGTCGCTGAAAGCGTGTACCCTTTCCCTCCACAAGATGGGTATGAAGGTGATGTGAGCTCCTGTATCTAACAGCAGTAAGATTTTGAGTCTCCCCCCCCCCCACCCTTCCTAGTGTTGTAGTGTACTTGGGTATGTTTCATCTTCTATTCCCCTGGGGACTTAGGAAAACTACTCTCCACCCCCAGTTATCTTTTTCTGTAAAGTAGCTGAGGCTAGGCTGTGGGGAGATTGGGAGAGAGCAGCTCTGCACCTATAAACACGAGGCTTTTCCTTTCAGTTTTGAGCAGTGCGTTAGCTGCATGCTGAGCAGTCGAATAAACCTGTAGTATTTTTGATCCACCCAAAGCCCTGTGTTCTGTGGCAAGGTTATCAGTATGGACATTCAGCAGCCACAGCCACATTGCTTTCTGACCAGGGAAATGAGCTTGTGACCTTTGGATGACTTGGACTAAGATCTGCTCAGTGACAGCATTGTTTTTAGGCGTCTACCTACGGTAGACTGTTTGCTGCTCCATTGTCAAGATAACATCTCTTAAATTCTTTCTTGTTTTCAACATAAGAATTAGAGGAGTTTTCCAAGGCTAGAAGGTCAGACAGCAGGAACTTATCTAGATTTCTTTGGGCAAGTTTCTCATTCTCTAGTGAGTCATCTTCATCATCATTTTAAACCCAGTTCAGTACAGTAAGAGCCTGAAAACTAGTCCGTGCCTGCAGTAGTTTATTCTAGTGAAATTTCTGGGGTGGGGTGTGGAGGGTGATGGGTAAAGCTCTCTTGTAGTAGACCAGACCCATTGCCAAAAAATGCTGAGATCTTTTACTCATCTTTTTTAAAAAAGATTTATTTATTTATTTGAGAGAGAGAAAGAGAGAACAGGGTGGGAGGGGCTTAAGGAGAGGGAGAGGGAGAGAAAGGATCCCAAGCAGACATCCTGTTGAGTGTGGAGCCATTTGTGGGGCTAAATTCCACAACCCCTAGATCATGACTTGAGCTGAAATCAAGAATTGGACACTTAGCTGACAGCCACCCAGGTGCCCTCTTTTATTGATCTTGAGTGGATTGAATGTTGACAAAATAGCCTGCAGGAGGGTCTGAGCAGTAAGATAGCTTTTCAATTACCTGCCCCGCCCCCCAAAAGATACAGCTTTTGCTGTCTTTTTAAATGAGCATTATGTGTCCCATCCCCACATTTCCTTAGCAAACGAACTCAAGTTCTGAAGATTCTTTTGGTTCTAACCACAGTGGTTGCAGTTTTTCTCCTTTGGCACCCAGTGTAACATTGGGTGTAACATTATCTGAAGAGGAACGGTCCTTTGTTATATCCTTCCCACTCCCTTTGTCAGATAAATCTTAGTACCAGTTGTTCACAGGGCAGACCTACTGAGGCCAACTGTCAGGTTGAGGAAAGTTGATGGTAGCTGAGGCATCATTCAGACTTCTGTCTTTGAACCTACAAGATGATATTCAACCTAAAACTACATCCTCAATTTAGCCTTTCTTAGTAGGCAGTAAAGTGGAGGACCATTCATTGCTTGGTTGACCATCCCATTTGGTCAGCATGTTCACTCATGATTCCCATGGACTTTTGTTGATTCCTGTTAACTGGTCTTACATTCAATTTCTAGAAACTGTCAGTATTCCATCTTGATTGCCAAAACTGTCAAAAATTGTGAAGAATTTAAGATTTCACCTTTCGTGCAAGCTAGAAATTAGCCAGCCACAATTTCATAGATACTAGTAGAGACATGAGACTCTTGGGCAAGATGCAGGATGTCATTGCTCATGGCAGTAGCAGTAGCCAGTGTCAGCATTTGTGCTAGAAAACTAGCCCCAATTTCCATATGGTACTGAAAAGAGAGCTGAGTGACATCTGCACAGAGTTGGTGCATTACAGGAAAGGAACTCCCAGCTTAGGGGACCAGAACTTTTTTCTTATTTTTTAAAATTTTTTAAAAGATTTTATTTATTTATTTGACAGACAGAGATCACAAGTAGACAGAGAGACAGGCAGAAAGAGAGGAAGGGAAGCAGACTCCCTGCCCAGTAGAGAGCTGGGGACCAGACCTTTTATAATGGGCAATAAACCTTTGTGACCTTTGCCCCAGGGCTGACATTATTTTTATTACACTGGACAGTTAACCTGCCTTTTGCTCTCCAGGAAGACACTATATATTTCTAAGGCAATTTACTATATAAATATCTAGGACAGAAGGAGCAGTGCCTGTGTTCATTCATTGTAAGATGTACAAAAACACTAGACATTTAAGGAGTGTTGTCTCTCTACCTTGTTTTTGAGTTCAGAGAACATTTTTGATTACAGGTTCTTTCCCAATCAATTTTTTAAATTCTGGAAATAGACTCTTAAATAAGCATTAACATTAAACTTATTTTTTTCTGACAATACCCCTCTGCCCTCTTCAGTTCACATCCTTGCTTCTTCTCCACCTAGACTGCCGTCATTGCCAGGCTCTTGTTCTGTCTGCCCTCAACACCTCTACCAGAGGGATTTTTTCCTTTAAGATTTTATTTATTTGTTTGTTTATTTATTTATTTGAGAGACAGAGAATGAGCAGGGTGGGGAGAGGGAGAAAGCCCCCGATCTGGGGTTTGATCCCAGGACCCTGGGATCATGGCCTGAGCTGAAGGTAGATACTTAACGGACTGAGCCACCCCGGCACCACTACTATATAGTTTCAAATGTTGGCAGCTAAGTAACAACAACAAATTTTTTTTAAGCCATAAAGTACAGTATTAGGCAGGCTTGCATGATGCCAGTTCATAATCTCTGCTCTAACCTACCATCTCTTCTTTTAGACCTTTGTTTCCAACATGCATAATTGCCTTGAATAATTTCCTTATTTACCTCTTCTGTTCATCCTTAAAAACCTATAGACTCTATAAAGTCTTTAAGTGAGCCCTTCTCAACCTAGTTAGGTATCTTGGCTTTGAAGACCTTTGGAGTAATTTCAAATACACTGTGCATATGTACGTCACTGTAGTACTTACCTCACTGTATTGTAATTGATTGATTTTCTTCCTGGTCTGTATCCACAGTAAATAAAGTTTAAGCTTCTCAGAACAGGACCTCCCTCCCTCCCTTTCCATACACACCGAGTTTTTAGGAATGAAAATTGCTTTCCTGGAAATTGCCTTGGAACCAAGTCCGTTAAATCAGTTGATGCTTTTAATCATCTTTAGCTATTCCCTGTTTTGAGTCTCAAGGATATTAATTTCCTTAATTTTGAAGGGAAAATACAGCATTCACTAGAAAACAGACATACAATATACCGTCCTCTGGTCCACCATTGTATGTGGCCCAATGTATATGGACATTATTTAACGTACTATGCCTAATAATATTTTCTTTGTTCACATTTAAAATATAGACTGTGGACATTCATAAAGAGAAAGTGGCTCGGAGAGAGATTGGTATTTTGACAACAAATAAGAATACATCAAGAACTCACAAAATAATAGCACCTGCAAATATGGAGCGTCCTGTAAGGTATATTCGGAAACCTATTGACTATACAGTTCTGGATGATGTGGGCCATGGTGTCAAGGTAAGCATTTTTAAATTGTATTAACTTGAAATAATTTATCCAGTAAATATTTCAGATAGGAAATAAGGTAATAAAAATAATTTTCTTCGTGTCTTAGCTAGTAACTAGCATTACAATTTTCAAAGAACGTTTATTTAGTATTAATTATACTAAGCTTGAGGCATAGGCTGTATTTAAGAAGACAATAAAACTTAACATGGCTATTAATCAGTTAAGCCATTTGAATCCTAGACCAATATTACAAATTTTATTTTGAAGACTCTTGCTTTTACTACTGAATGAATATTTAAAAATTAAAAAAAATTATGTGCTTTATAGAGTTGGTTTAGAAAATAGTTTGTAAATACTTTAAATCTTTTATTTCAAAATATGTATATATATATTAGTGCATTTATGTAGATGTGGCTATAATTCTAGCAATTTGCGAAAAATAAAAAATTGTATGTATTTTGTGTACCACCCTCTCCTCTTCGCCATTTCCTTCCCCAGTAGGCTTTTAGGAAGGAGATTATTTGTTGCCCATGCTCATTTTTTTAGTATGGCAGAATTAGTTAGGTGTTTGTGGTCATTTTGCAAACAAAATTCAAATGGCCTGAATTCTTCATCCATTTCTGCTCGGGATAAATGATTCCTCTGAAATTTGGTAGTTCCTTTCCTAGAGGACCCTTATTTGATTTTGTATCTGGTTTTCAGAAATTTTAATGGGTTTTTAGGAATCAACTAGTGTCTTGAAGATTTCCCTAACTGGCTGATCTGACAGGTGCTATTGCTAGATCTGTTGCATTCTCAATTATTTGGGGTTCCTGATCAAGAGGGAGTATAGCTGACTGACAGAACTTTTATTCTACTCCCCTTGGACATTATTGGAATCTCCCCTTTGCTGTCATGCTTGGAAGCTAGGTGTAAAGTTGGAACACTGCAAATGTAGAGGAGGCTACTTTTGTTGGTTTCTTATGTTTGTACCCAGGGGATGTGGGTAGGCTTGTAAATGAGCTTAAATTCAGTATTAATTTAAGATATTTTAGACTAGATTGAGCTATAGGATTTGAATATTAAGAGTCTGGAGAACTCTTTGTATTAACTGCCTTGGGATTAACATCTATAAATCAGGCATACAGGGGCGCCTGGGTGGCTCAGTGGGTTAAGCCGCTGCCTTCGGCTCGGGTCATGATCTCAGGGTCCTGGGATCGAGCCCCGCATCGGGCTCTCTGCTCAGCAGGGAGCCTGCTTCCTCCTCTCTCTCTCTGCCTGCCTCTCTGCCTGCTTGTGATCTCTCTCTGTCAAATAAATAAATAAAATCTTTTAAAAAAAAAATCAGGCATACATCTGTGCATGCATGTGCTCACATGCACACTCGCACTCTCTTCTTCCCTTTTGGCCTAGTCTTGAGTTTTCTTTCTTCAAAACAGTAAACATGCATAAAAAAAAATTCAGTCATCATCTTAGAAGTGAATATCCTATATTGTCCCTCCACTAATAATTTAATAGTTTAATACATAGTACTTTAGCAGAGTAGAAGATGAAAGCAAATTTTACAAGGAAATTTTGGGTGAGAAAGTGAAACTCTCTCATCATACATGTATAAATGGGAAATGTAAATGCCGTGTAATATATATTGAAAGTATGCAGATGTTGGCAATCTACTTTCTGTAATATGGATATTGACACGAGTTTTTTCTTTTTTTTTTTTAACTTTTTTTATTGTGGCAAAATATACATAAAATTTACCATTTAACATTTTAAGCATATAGCTCTGTGGCACTAAGTACATTTATATTGTACAGGTTATTTTTTATTTATTTTTTTACTTTATTAAAATACTGAGTTTAGGGGCACCTACGTGGCTTAGTCATTAAGAGTCTGCCTTCAGCTCAGGTCATGATCCCCAGGGTCCTGTGATGGAGCCCCTGTATCAGGCTCCATCAGCAGGAAGCCTGCTTCTCCCGATCCCACTCCCTGCTTGTGTTTCTTCTCTCTCTCTGTCAAATAAATAAAATCCTTAAAAAAAAAAATGAAGTTTATTTCACATGTGTGTACAGGTCATTTTTAAATATATTCTTGGCTAGGGGTATGAAGGTGGGTGGCCTGTGAGAACAATATATCTTAGAAGCTGATTTGTGGCATTTGTCCATATTTTGTTTCTGTGATGTACAAATATATGCAGAATTATTTTTTCCCTAGTCGTCTCCTTTCCCTAGTCGTCCACTCTATTTCTCCTGTTTTCTGATTTCTCTGAAAGATCATTGCCACCTTAATTAAATATTTCTAGAGCACAGTTACAGGTATGTGAAGGTTAGAAGTTTGGATAGTAGTTAATGAAGAAATGCTAGGGTCAAAATTATGAGAAGGAAAAGAGAGAGGTTATAATTAGTTAAAGTTTTAGGATTATTTTCTTATCTTTTGTCTGCCACTTTTCTATTAGAAGTTTGTTTTCCTACCGATTGGAAGAGTTTTTTTTTTTCTGTTAAGGAAATGAGCTTCTTTATATTGGCAGATATTTCTTCATGCTGCTGTTTGACTTTGACTTTGATGTTTGGGTATTTAAAAATATATATATAGATTAAAAAATTGTATCCAAATATTTCTTCTTATAGCTACCGAATTTCATGTTAAGGTTTCTACACTCTGAAATTAATATTCCATCATGTTTTCTTTTGTGATGTATTATTATGTAAATAATATTATGTTAAGGCATTTTATGCTGTGAAATATATGGTGACACATAAGTTGGTAGGAAATAAAAATATGCAAAAAATACCTTAAGGTAAGTCTGGTTTGACTTTTGGAAATAGTGTAACATACGGGTAAGAGAATCTTAGTGTAAGGAAACTACTAGGATTATATACATAAAGGAGAATGTAAAGAAGATGAACCTTGTAAGAGAGCACAAGTTTTCAGAGTAAGTTATAGACTAGAGAAGACTTGAATACTTAGTAGAGACATTTTTCTTTTTTTGAAGATTTTATTTATTATTTGATAGACAGAGATCACAAGTAGGCAGAGAGGCAGACAGAGAGGAGGAAGCAGGTTCCCTGCCGAACAGAGAGCCTGATGTGGGGCTCAATCCCAGGATCCTGAGATCATGACCTGAGCCAAAGGCAGAGGCTTAACCCACTGAGCCACCGAAGTGCCCCCATTCTTCAGTTTTGAATGTTAGCTAAACTGGTTCAGAAGGAAACTTAGAACTAAAGCAGCCTCTAACTTCTTACCACTGTTGGCCTGCTCAGATTTAGATTCATAAGTTACAAATCGGAGGGTTTCTAGACCCTCTTTGTTTATGCCTTAGTTAGAATCTGGCTAAGCAGCTGCTATGCATAGGGATTTGTTTTGTGTTAAACACCAAGGGGCTAGGTCCTTTTCTGAATTTGCAAGCAACATGTGATTTTGACTTAAGATTTATAGTTTATCAGTTTTTAAAATACTGTATTACCATCATCTAATGAATACTTGGGCATTGAATGTTCGGTAAAGCCTTAGGTCTTGTACAGTGATATGTTTAAGTAGCCTTACATTGGATGTGTTAGGTGTTTGTGTTTACATCAGTGTTTATAATCTGTGATTCAGTTGGATTAGTTTCATAGGATAAAATACTGACCTAAGACATTATTGGGCCTGCATGAGAGCAGCATAATTAAGTGGTGGTTTCCTTATGAATATATTCTTTTGAAAAAATATTTGATACACATGAATATTTCCCTGTTGCTTATGGATATTTTTTCTTTATAAAATATTTAAGATATTGCTGGATAAAAACTTATTAACATGAATTGAATAACTATAGATGTAAACGTGTCCTATCAGATATAATTTATTTAGAATTAATTTCTACTTTTTCCCCCCTTTTTTTGCCAACGTAAAGTGGCTAAAAGCCAAGGTAAGAGATACTACTTATCATTTGATCCACAGTATTCCCTCTATTGATAGAGGCTGCAGAGCCACTAAAATTTGAAAACTCTTCCTATGTCTGTCTGCTTTTTTCCCATAGGATTTGTGTAGATTAAATAAACTCAGTTCAAATCAGCAACATTTAGCTTGGATGTGTTAATATATCAAAGATATATTGACATCTGCATTTATATAGGAACATTAATTTTGCTAACATTTATTGCTTTGCTCATTTTTTGATAGTTGCCTTGCTTTTATTGACTTACAATTAGGAGGTTTTCCAGACATATAGGACTTTGTTACTGAATTGTTAAGATAAAGATGATTTTTATCTTAATGAATATATTAGCAAGTTGACACTGAGATCTGTAGTTTTTATTCATGTACACATCTAAAAAATTTTGGGAAATCCAGTATTTGAATGCAGATAAGTTTAATCTCAGTGACCATGTTTAACAATAAAATAATGTAGAAAATCCAATAATCACACCTATATTTGCCATAAATTGGTATGAATAGCACAAGATAATAGGAGAAAAGCCAAGTGCAAGTGGTTTTTGGACTTTTTAAAAATGTAGTACCAAAGTCTGTTAATAAAACTGTCTGGGAATCCTTACTTCACATTCTGATATTAAAAAAAAATAATAATACATGGTGTCAAAACACGAACAGAACAATTTGATATAATAATAAAAGCTTTTCTTTCCACATTTTAGCATGGAAATAACCAGCCTGCAAGAACTGGCACACTGTCGAGAACAAATCCTCCTACTCAGAAACCCCCAAGCCCTCCCATGTCAGGCCGGGGAACATTGGGGTAAGAATTCAACTACATTTTATAAGAAAATCCATATGCAAAAGGAAAAGATGTGTCTGTGACTTAAGTAAGTGTAGGGTCCTTGCTGTGGGACCCTCTCAATGTGAGCTACCTTTCACAAATTCATTTTGGTTCTTATTTTCTTAACCATAATCCAAAATGAACCTCCTTGTTTTATAATGGTCTCTATAGAAGTTTATACTAGAAAGGTTCTTTTGTATATGTGTAAGTAAGCATTATTTATTTTTTTATCTTCTAATTCATTTTTTTGGGGAAAAAATAAGTGTAAGTGTGTTTCTAATGAAATTGCTGGAGGATTCCATATGGGGCTTTCACATGTGTTTACAATATTCATATTGCAGCACTTTGTATAAGCAGTGTATTTTATGTAGTTCAGCTTCATAGCCTGCAGATCTTCTTGGTGCCTGAGACTTAGGGACTCTACCTGGAGTACCCCTAATTGTGCCCTAACTGTGTTTCTGCTCATAATCTGAGGGCCTTTCATACTTGAGCTTTAGGGGTAGGCCAGCTGGAGAAACAGAAAAGATAACAGTTGGTAGCTTCTTCCTTCTCAGTGCAGTAAAAATATTGAATAATTGGTAAGACATTTCTGATAGATCATTCACCTTAACGTAGGAAGGCAAATAGTAGATTTTTCATTTTTGGTTAGGGGTGAGGCATCATTATTTTATAATAAGAGGAATTAAGAATCAAAATTTTGCAGAATCTTAGTTTCCATTTTCATTCTGTAAATCCCTAGCCCCTGGAGAAAACATATGAAGTTATTAAATAGAAAAGTTAAAGCCATTTATTGAGAAACACATGGCATTACATAGGATCAGAATGTACTCATTCATGTATTTCAACACTGTGGTAGGAATAAATTGCAGGGGAGATACTTTGTTTTTTAATGTATAAGGATAGTGGCTTGTGGGTCACTGATCTGGGAATAATGTATAATTCAAAATTGAATATTACTGAGCATTTAAAGAATTATAATCATTATTTTTAGAAATAAGGTTAGAACTTTTAAATGACCCTTTCCTATGGTTTTAATCAGAAAAAGTAACAAACTTCATTGTTTGTGTAGAGAATTTATATACCCCAATGAGGAATTTTTTTAAACAAAATGTATTACTACAAATTAAAGAAAAAAAAAAAAACTTGTGTTATACTTGTTTACAAAGAGACAATCACAGATTTGGGGGAAAGTACCATTTATTCTTTTTATTCATTAGTCCTTTCTTTATTATTCTTCTTTAGACGAAATACTCCTTACAAAACCCTGGAACCTGTTAAACCCCCAACAGTTCCTAATGACTACATGACAAGTCCTGCTAGGCTCGGAAGTCAGCATAGTCCAGGCAGGACAGCTTCTTTAAACCAGAGACCAAGGACACACAGGTAAACCTTCAATTGAGTCTTTGAATATCTGCAAGTGGGCATTACTGACTGGTGACAGACTCCTGTAAAGTTGCTGAAGTAAAGTACTGCTCTAATGCTAATACAGAATGTAAAAGATGAGGGGTACTAATATTATATATGTTTCTGTAAGTAAATTTATGCCATAATTCTGCTTTTTAGGTTTTAAGTAGGTTTATACTAATAATAGATTTGCCACCATGTTTTCTTTTTGATGGAGGTATAAATGTATATTGGATCAAGGCTTACAGAATGTTTTTTAAAACAGTTATATAAAAAAGATGGAGGCAATCACTCTTAAATATTTTTGGATAAAGGGTGAAATACCAGGGGTACCTGGGTGGCTCGGTGGGTTAAGCCTCTGCCTTCGGCTCGAGTCATGATCTCAAGGTCCTGGGATCGAGCCTCACGTCAAGCTCTCTGCTCAGCAGGGAGTCCACTTCTCAAACCCCTCTCTCTGCCTACATGTGATCTCTCTCTGTCAAATAAATAAATAAAGTCTTTTTAAAAAAAGGTGAAGTATCAGAAATTATACAACATGATTTATTAAACTTTATGAAATTGAAATAAAAAAAGACATCTTAAATCTGAGGAAATTTGTTAAGAGAGTTGATATACTAGAAAGTGTAAGTTGCTTTAAAAAGTTAAAATCACATGGATTTTTTAAAAACTTGATTATGGAGCATGACATACATTCAGAAAAGCTATTAAGCATACAACTTGATGGTTTAATACAAATTGAGTATACCCACATAACCATTCCCAGATCAGAAAATTGAATATTACCAGCAACCCTAAAGGTCCCTATTAGGCCCTTTCCCAATTATAGCCTCTACTTTCTTTCCCCGAGAAGTCACCACTCTGTGTTTGGGTACTTTTATAAAGTCAGACAAATTTATTGTATAGCTTAATTTATTTTATTATTATTGTTGTTGTTAGCTTGACTTTAGCTTTATTTTATATAGTTTTTTTAAAAAAGATTTTATTTATTTATTTGACAGAGATCACAAGTAGGCAGAGAGGCAGGCAGAGATAGAGAGGAGGAAGGAGGCTCCCCACTGAGCAGAGATCCCGACACGGGGCTCGATCCCAGGACCCTGAGATCATGACCTGAGCCGAAGGCAGAGGCTTTAACCCACTGAGCCACCCAGGCGCCCCATAGCTTTATTTTATTCTTCAGTTTTATATCACTTAATAACTTGGCAAGGAACTTCTCTTTACCTTGACTTTTAGGTTGATATATTAGATAAATTTACCAAAATCATTTTGGGGGGGGATTCAATTAAGTAGGGTATGTCAAGCCTCTTAGTTGCTGTGTAATGGAAATTTGTTATTGGTACTGTTAGTAAATAAATTATTATATTGATATCTGCAGTCTATATCAGGTCAGGCTCAATGAGGACCAAATTTTGTGTGTGTGTGTGTGTGTGTGTGTGTGTGTGTGTTTGTTTTTGAATAATTATTCAAAGCACGGTTTTTCTCTCTAGTGGAAGTATTAATAGTTTAATCATATTCAACCCCCAGTTACTAAGCGTTACTTCATGAGGTACTAGGGATATGCCCATAAGATACAGTTTAATTTTCCAGAAGCTCATTCTGTTAGAACAGGAGATCAACAAACTTTTTAATAAAAGGCCAGATTGTTAATATTTTAGGATTAGTGGGCCTTATGGTCTCTTGTGATTATTCCGCTCTGTCGTTGCAGCATGGAAGCAGCCTGGACGACACACAAGTGAATGAGCATGGCTGCATTCCAGTCAGACTCTGCATATGGAACTTAAGCTTGGATTTCATGTAATTTTAATGTGTCATAAATATTCTTCTTCTTTCAGTTTGTTTTTCAACTATTTAAAAATGGAAAGAATATTCTTAGCTCACAGGTTGTAAAAATTGGACCAGCGGCCAGATTTGGTCCAGGGGCTGTAATTTTCTAACCCTAATTTTCATGTGAGGAACAGGGCACATAAGCTAATAATTGTAGAAGAGCATAATAAGTACAAGAACTTGATATGTCTGTGATGCAGTGCTGGCACAAAGCAGGATATTGATCACCTGGCTTGAGGGACTAGGGAGAGGCCACATTCAAGCAATTTATGGTAAACAGCTTCCTCTCTTTTTCTTTTTCTTTATTTAACATATGATAATATAATTATAGAATAATCATATTGGAGAAAAAAATTTTTATTTAAGCAGTGCTGGTCTTAGCTCTCTTCAGTTTCTGGGCCTGCTATGACAGTGATGTTAATTTTTAAGACCATCTGGAGCCTAAGGTTACATACATGTGCATACATGTACATGTTACTGGAACAGCTGGATAGTGTGAGGTTGTATGCCCAAAGGAACAGTAAATCCATAGGAAACAGAATTGTAAGGAATTTGTTAGAGTTTAACAGTATCGACTCTTCTAGACTGTCCCATGCTGAAGCTTCACATTTGTTGTTGTTGGTGGTGGTTTGCTCGTTTTCCAGAAAGTTTCATGTTTTATCACCATTCTTTGAGATGGGATGGAGATTTTGGTATTAATTCCAGACTAAAACTTGTTACACTTTCTTTTTTTAAAGATTTTATTTATTTATTTGACAGAGATCACAACAAGTAGGCAGAGAGGCAGACAGAGGGAGGTGGGGAAGCAGGCTCTCCGTCCAGCAGAGAGCCCAATGTGGGGCTCAGTTCCAGGACCTGAGATCATGACTGAGCTGAAGGCAGAGGCTTAACCCACTGAGCCACCCAGGCACCCCCTGGTTACACTTTCTATTAACTTCTATAGTATCTTGTACATTTTCTTTTGTGGCATCCATCATGTTGTTTTTTTAACATCTGTTTTCCCATTTTCAGCTGACAACATGGTTCAAGTCTGCTTTAGTTACTGATTTTCATAGTAGGTTTTAAATGAACTTTTGTTGGATCATTGTACTATAAGATTATATTGGTCATTCATTTCTCAATAGGATTATCTCTTCTGATGGTTCTGTATACTGTGTTATGACTACACTGATTTCCAGTAGTTTGAGAAGTAGAGTAAAACACAAGAACTTGAAGTTTGAAGTATTAGGGTTAAAATTGTATTGAGTAGTTTTATAAACTTTTTGTTTTATGTATTTAATACACACACATCATAAAAGGAGTATTTATTGGAGTGCCTGGGTGGCTCATTGGGTTAAAGCCTCTGCCTTCGGCTCAGGTCAAGATCCCAGGATCCTGGGATCGAGCCCTGCATCGGGCTCTCTGCTTAGCAGGGAGCCTGCTTCCTCCTCTCTCTCTCTCTCTGCCTGCCTCTCTGCCTACTTGTGATCTCTGTCAAATAAATAAAATCTTTTTTAAAAAAGAGTATTTATTGGCTTTGAATTTGTCTTTCAATAAATCTCTAGAATGGCTTTTTTCAAATTTGTTTCTTGGCAGTGGAAGCAGTGGAGGGAGTGGAAGTCGAGAAAACAGTGGAAGCAGCAGTATTGGCATTCCCATCGCCGTGCCTACACCTTCCCCGCCCACTGTTGGACCAGGTATGTTGTGTATTAACCTGTTGTAATACGTGCTAGAATTTATGAGCTGTATTATGAAAGTCTGAAGTAATTACATTAGATGAAATTTACTTATTATTGTGATTGTTGCTAGAAGAAATGCTAATAACAAATTTAAGAAGATTTTTAAGGACATTCTCATGGAGACATTAGGACTTTACTAGCTCTTTTTTTCTTACATAAAAGCATATTACATAACATTATTGAATAGTTTTTTGGCCATTTTTCTCTAGAAATACTTGCCTTGGGCATTAGTCAAGAGTGATATTTATTATTTCAAGAGCAAACCAGTATTGTGATACTTCAAAGGATGAATGTCTTTAATATGAATTATATACCAGTGAGTTGTTTTGTGGTTATTATTTTGTTAATGCCAGTGAGTTTTGACATTGCTTTGTAGGCTGTTGTCTCAACTCTTGCGTCAGCTTGTTCTGTGACTTTACTGCATTTATGGATAATTTTCCATACATACTTCAGTAAAATGCCATGAATATAAAATGGGGTTAAAATAGGAAAAATTTTTTACTCTTCAGATTATAGAAAAATTTAAGAAATCTTTGCGGAGTATTAAATTAGTCCCTTGATTATTTTTTGTTTTGTAAATGAAATGACTAGTGCTAAAAATACATATTTAATAATCAAAACTGTTAGGAAAAATTCTTAGCTTCTTAAGGAGGTTGAAAAAGAAAAAACGGCTTATTTTACAGTTAATGCAGGTATGAACGCAGTGTCCTTTTTACCTAGTAAAATGAATTCATATTCATTTGGTCATGCTTTACCTATGGGTGTCTTTCTTTTTTTTTTTTCCTCCCCTTTCCAAAACTTTGTACTTTCTTACTGTTTCAGAATGTTTAGTTCTCTTTCTTGTCCTCTGACCTGAATTATAAACTATTTTATTAGAAAACATTTCTGTCCCTCCTCCTCCTGGAGCTCCACCAGCACCACCTCCTCCACCACTTCTCCCAGGGAACACTGTGATAGGTGAGACTGCGTAACCCCTGCAGTGATCTCATTTTCTTTTCGTATTCATAATAAACTCCCTCTGTTAGACTGCTGCCTTTTATAGCTATTAGGTTGTAGGTGGTAATACAAAGGTTTAAATGTTCATCTAATTTACACTAATTTCTTCTGGTGAAAGGCCTCTGAAGTTACACAGTTAAATGTAAAATCACATTTCTCTGAAATGTGTAATGTTTTTATGCCTAATTTGTAACCAATTTCATGTGGTTTGTATTTTGTTGCTTGTTCTGATTTCTTAAGGAAAATTACAGCAGTGATTGTTCAAAAAGATATTTTTAAATGAGTAATATTTTTTACATGAAACTTCTTTTGGAACTTCCTGGTGTGTACAGTCAAAGGATTGGGGAAAGATGTGGGGTGCAGGAGGAATTAAAATGGCAAGGAAAATGATGGTGCTCCTGAGGCTTTCCTGTGGATCACAGTGTGAAAAACTCTGATACAGCTCAGTACTTTTGGCATCTGAGATGCCAAGAAAAAAAAAATTTTTTTTCATCAGATACATTCAAATTTTTCCTAAATCAGAGGTGACTGGATTGAGCATATTAAGAATTCCAAATATACACATGGTATGAAACTGTTCAGCCTGGAAATATACAAGAGCAATAATCCGGATAGAAATGGATAATGAAACGTTTCAAATGACAGCTGAGTTTCAGGTTGGGTGAAATAAAGCTGTCTAGCCACGTCTGTTCAAAGTATTAAAAAGGGGCAAAGGAGATAATAAAAAGAAGACCCTAATAATTAAAATTATTGCCAGAAAGCCCATCTGAAAAAAAGTCCCCAAGCTAGTTAATAATCAGGAAAATGAAAGTTAAAATCACAATGAGATTCTATTTTATATCCACCTTGTAAGTAGAAATGTGGAAGTTCATTAGTACTCAGTATTGATGAGTATGTGTAGTAACAGGCAAGTACACTGCTGGTGGAAGTTTATTAGTTGGTACTTTGGAGAGTAATTTGTTGTTATCTAGTCAGGTTGAATAGGTTTCTACCTTAGATGTAATAATTTCATTTCTGGATATTTACAATCGGAGTATGGGTTCTCAGAATATGGCTACAGGTCGATGCTGAGATCCTTTTATGGAGTTTTTAGGTCAGAACCATAGTCACAATAATACTAATAATACTAAGATCTATTTGCCTTTTTCATTCTCATGTATAAGAATACAGTGGAAGTTTCCAGAGGCTGTATGACTTATGATAGATTCATTGCTGTGACAGCTCACAAAATGTTTATTTGTGATTTGCATACTCATGTGTTTTAAAGATGTGTCATTTATAATTTCTATTAAAGTGATTACCTGTTGCTATAACCCACCTCTGCAAAAGCTTTTTGAGGTTCTCTAATTTTAAAGAGTGGATACTAAAACCATAAAATTTGGAAAACCACTGTCTAGAGCAGTGGCTTTCGGAGTGTGATTCCAGGACCAGGTGCATCATCATCACAGGGGAGCTAGTTAGAAATGTAAATTCTCAGACCCCATTCTAGACCTACTCAGAAACTTTGAGGATGGGACTCAGCAGTCTGTATTACAAGCCCTCGAGGTGAAATTCTGATCAGTGCTGAAGTTTGAGAACCAATATTTTAGAGAAACTCAGGAACCACATTTAGGAATGTTCACAGTAGTAGCATTAATATTAGCAAAAATCCGGATGCAACCCAAATGTTTACTTACAATAGAATGGATAAATAAATTGTGGCATGCTCACATGCAAATAAAAAAAAAGGATGATCAGTATTCACCAGGGATGAATCTTAAATAAAAAAACAAAACAAAAAGCCAGCAGCATGTATAATTACTCCATTATAAAAGTTTATAACTTCTCTGTGTGTTGTGTATTGTTCAAGGTTACATATATCTATGATTTAAAAAAGGAAACAAGAAAGAATATTTAACACCTTTTGGGTTTTGGGATCCAGGAGGCACAAACGGGAAGCTTTGGTGATAGTGGAAATACACTGTTGCATGGAGCTGGGTATTTATTGTATTTTTCTTTAAATTATATATAAAACATATATACAGATAAATTATATGTCACTATTATATGTAATTATACATATTAATATATAACTGTAATATTTCTGTATATAACATTATGTGTATAAATCATATGCCCATTGGTATTATGATTTATTACATATAAAAAAAGTAAATTCTGAAATAAGCATAGTTTGGAAATACTGAATGGTTGGTTTTCAGTTTTAAGATCAGCAAGGAAAATAACTTGGATTTCATATACTTTTTATATAAATTAGAAATAAAAGAATCATTTTACAGAGAGATCCATTAAAAACAGCTAAAGGTTTACCTCTTAGTTCTGTGGAAACCATAGCTATCTAGAATTTCTTATTCATGAAGGCTCTTGAGTGGAGTATTTTTTTTTTTTTTAAAGATTTTATTTATTTATTTATATGACAGAGAGAGATCACAGTAGACAGAGAGGCAGGCAGAGAGAGAGAGAGAGGGAAGCAGGCTCCCTGCTGAGCAGAGATCCCGATGCGGGACTCGATCCCAGGACCCTGAGATCATGACCTGAGCTGAAGGCAGTGGCTTAATCCACTGAGCCACCCAGGCCCCCCTTATTTTTATTTTTTATTTAAAAAAAAATTTTTTTTTTAACATATAATGCATTATTTGCTTCAGGGGTACAGGTCTGTGATTCATCAGTCATACACAGTTCACAGTGCTCACCATAGCACATGCCCTTCCCAGTGCCCATCACCCAGCCACCCCCTCCCTTTCACCCCTCTCCACTCCAGCAAGCCTCAGTTTGTTTGCTGAGATTAAGAGTCTCTTATGATTCGTCTCCCTTTCTGGTTTCATCTTGTTTCATTTCTAGAGTATTATTTTAAAAATGTGTTTCTATTTAGAAAATGAACGTGGGGATGATTCACATAATTAGTGACTGCCTGTGGCTCTGGGAGCTCCAAAATGTTAAATTTATTAGCACTTTTTAAAATGAACAACCTCTGCTGTATGGTTTTATGTCATAACTTGTGTATGACCTCTAGAAGAGGCTAAATTACACAACTGAATGAAAATACGCTTGTTTTACTTAGTCTGCTTAGATGTTTGGGTGGGGCAAAGGGGCTAACATTAATCCTGAAGTTACTTTTGGAAAGTATGGTTAACTTTAGAGGCTTTGAACTTTATTAACCTTTTAAGTATTAAACTTTTTTGAAATGTTGGTAAAGATGATGTTGAATAAAGTTTTCTGAACTGTTAGTGCTTTAGTCATTCTAGATATGCATGATAATAAAAGAAGTTTATTTTGGGTATAGGATGGGAAAAAGCCCTACAAGTATGGAGATAAATAATGGATTTTCTACATAAAGCTTCTTTAAAATTGTAAAATTATTTTACAACATCTAAAATTATTTACAGTTTTGTCAGAAAAATTTAAGTGAAAGGGGAAGTATGTTCTTAAAAGTTTGGAGATACATAACAAATCAGATACTATAAATATGTGCTTTGAAACTAGAAATTGTGCTTCTCATAAAAATGATTCTGCTAAAAAAAATGATTCTGCTAGCATATGTATTTGATTATAGCTGCTAAAACAGTAGACGTTCACTTAAATATAGCAGTATATGTGGAAAATATGCTAGCTTATGTATATTTTATAATTTAACCTGTGCTCCTAAAGATTTGGCAATGGAAAAGAAGCTTGTAAACCAGGTGTTATATAATCACATCCGAAAACCGATGTGTTCCATTTCAAATTACCTTTTGGTACTTATTTTGTTGGAGAGACATAGTTCACAGGTAAAACCTATATATTCTAAAATGATACAGGAAAAATTTTATATGTAAGGTTAGCGAAATACCATTTGGGATTCTGCTAAATTAAAAGGTTTAAGAATGTTACTTATTTTACTTTTGCAGCTTTCCACACAATATCTGTTTTTCCTTTTGTTTATAACTTCAGACGGCTATTTGTGTTTTATCTTCACTTTTCTCTTTATTTTGTGCTGTGGGCTTTGAGAAGCAATAAATATTTCTTACTGAGAGTTCTCTTTTCTTTGTTCTGCCATCGGAGGTCACATGTTGCTCAAATTCTTTGTTGGTTGCTTTTGACTAATGCTTTTCCGCAGCCCCGGGCTCAGCTCCTGGTTCCCAGTATGGCACAATGACCAGGCAGATTTCTCGACACAACTCTACCACTTCCTCGACATCTTCTGGTGGATACAGACGAACTCCCTCTGTGACTGCTCCATTTTCTGCTCAGCCTCATGTTAATGGAGGTCCACTTTATTCTCAGAATTCAAGTAAGCTTGTGCTTGGCAGGCGTACAGCAACAGTGGAGTTCCTTTTGAAGGAAATTATTTGAAGCTGTTGTTCTTGCCAGTGATAGACAACAATTGAAATCATGCTATTTCATGTTTATTTTTGCTTTAGGAAGTCAGTTCTTGAATCCTACCATTTTAAGAATTACCACTTATCACAAAAAATAAGTGCTTATCACTTTCAAAAAAATTCAGATTTACTGAATATACTTACATACTAAAATTTAACTAATGGTTTAATAGGGTATTTTTATTACTATAAATAGAACTAGAGAAGAAAAATAGCGAAATTAAGCTGAGTTTATTTTTATCGGCACGTTTGACATACTTTTGTAGCAGTGAAAGAAAGAACATTGGAAGTTTTTCTTTAATACAATGAAATTGCTGGCTATCACTTTGAAGCTTGTTAACCTGTACTGAAATGAGTTCAAAACCATTAAAAACATTTGTGATGCCTGCTTATTCTGTCTCTAATCACTGTTAACACTGGGGAGGATTTTCTTCTGATTTCTTTCTCTTCGCGTCAAATTGCACATCTCAACACTAACTGCAGTCAGTGTTTTTAAAGGCTTAAAGATATTTAAAGATTAGCAAATAGTTTTGGCATATAATGGCAGGTAGTATGAATTGCTTAGGGTAATCATTAATTTCACTTTACATGTTACGATGCTTAACTCAAAAAGGGAAAAACGTCTGACATGAGCTTGTTGCCCAGTATTATTGGCTTCAGGAGGCAAACCCTGGGCCTCAACTGGAGCACACTTGTTCATGTGGCGCTTGTAACTATTCTCTAGAGCTGCGTGTTGTTGTAGTAAAACAACACTGCATACTCCCATTTCCCTAAGAAGCTGGTTTTCCCTAAGAAGTTGGCTTTCCCTAAGAAGTGTAACGCATGTTCTGAACTTGTATCTTACAGCAGAGCTAGAGGAAAGTTCTCTTATTTATTTCCAGTGTAAATTTTAGAGTTAAAGATTGTGTTCTAGCAAAAAACTAAGAAATGAAGAACACTTGAGCAAAAATGTCAAAATTTACAGATAATCCCCAAATTTATACAGTCCTTTTTCCAGACTTAAAATTTTCATCCAGACTACCTACCAAGAAACTTCACCTGTTAGAATTTTATCTCATGTTTCCCCTGATTTCCTTTTCGTAATGAAAGGTAGCTAGAGTCTGAATATTCCATGGATTTTCTGATTATTAGCCTCAGTAGTTTCATGACCTTTTCATTTTTTTCCCCCCATAATATGTTGTGTTTTTAGATCCCATCTTTATGTTCTTTATTTTTCTTTGCCTCACTTAGATATTTAGTTCATGCTGCAAATAGGGTTTTTGGTGACACTTTACCTAATTTGTGTAGTTTGATTTCAGCAGTACTCAGTGAGTTCCTTATTCTTAAATAAGACCTTTTCATTACTGAGTGACTGTATCTTTTAGATACTATAAAGAAAATTTGGATTCAAATTTTGAAAATATTAGGTTTCAAAATAACTGTCCCTCAATCTGAGTTACTGTTGGTGGTGTAGTGATAGTGGTAGTAGTGGCGGTTGCTGTAGTAGGAGGAGGAGGATGTAAATGTTTTTAGTGTTTTGATGTGCATATTTTCCTTCTGTCCAGACGTGGTGGTAGTGACTAGTATCTTCATAGCATAGCTTTTCTTTTTCTCTCTGTACTAACCAGCATGTCTAGTTACTAAGGGTTGTTTCTAAACAAATTTTTTAGGTTTGTGGGAGGTTTGTTTTGTTTTGAAATCAAAACTGTAACATTTTATTTAAGAGCCTTCTACATCCAAGTATCAGAATCAATGAGGACCAGTTTCATAGTGAATTGAATGTTGATTTTAGCCATATAATGAATATTAATGCAATTACATTGCTTTGGTAAGTTACTGCTGCTTTGAATACTGAACTTCTTTCAAATTTTTATGCTTAGCAACAGAATTTATACAGCGGGTTAATTGAAACGACCTTTTGGTTAAATGATCCTTGGGAACCAATAGATTGTTTTTCTCTGTCAATTTAGTGCCATGTTTTAGTGACTGCCAGTAAACTGAATTTTGCAAAGCCAGTCCTGACTTTCTAAGCAATCTCTGGCAGTTACTGTCTTGCTAAAAATGAGACAAAATGATAAACTTAAGAATGTTTACTTCTAGTTTGCTGCAGTTTTTAATACATATGTTGTGTACGTGAGCATTTGATACCAATTTCCTATAAATTACATCCTCTCCAGTAAGAAGTTGAAGTGTTTTCAGCTACTCAGGGATTCGTTATAAATTACTTTAATACAAATAATTGAGTATTTTCACCTGTTATGAGATCAGGTTTCCTATTTCGAACAGTGATAAAATGAAGAAGGTACTTTTGAAATACTTACTATGAAACTCAGTAAACAATTAACATGGTATGTGAAGCAGTCTTGTTCCATAGGAAATTTAGGAGGGATATCTTTACAAATAAAATTGTCACCTTAGAAAATACCTTGTTTTACAGTAACAAGGGTTTTTCCTGGAGAGCTATGTGTAAATTTAGATATATAATGGTTTTAAAGGAAACCTATGATTAGTATGTCTTTATAACGGAATAAACGGCTATTCCATAACATATATTCCATAGCATAACATATTTATTTATTTGTTTATAACATGGACTCTGATTTACAACATTACCTTAAAGCTAGATATTACTTGCTAGGTTATAGCGATATGGCAAAGACAAAATATCCTGGAAATATCGCTGTTGCTCATTTTTTTAAAGTCTTTTTTTAGAATTCGAAAATTCATTATGAAAATGAGTGTGATGGTAAACTTAAATGTTCCCCCAAACAGTTAACATTAGGGTTAAATTAAATGTATTTTTTAAAAAATTAACCAGTTGGCCAAGCAACAACTCCATTTAGGTTGGCTGATGGGAACTGAAGTTGAAGAAGGTTCTGCAGGTTTTTTGTTTTTTGTTTTGTTTTGTTTTGTTTCATTTGCAAACTGTTCTTTGCATACTTATGTTTGTGGTCCTTGTAACTGACTTCTGCTTTTTGTTTGTTTCCTTTTCTTTCCTTTATCTGTTTTACTTCCCCCACACTGTGTTGTTGCTACCAGTATCTATTGCTCCACCCCCTCCCCCTATGCCTCAGTTGACTCCACAGATACCTCTCACAGGCTTCGTGGCCAGGGTGCAGGAAAACAGTAAGTTCGGGAAAACTGAGCTGTGAAGAGTAGAGGCTGTTTCCTTATAGCATGCATGGCTGATGAGTCATCATTTTCTTACTTTTATTGAGAAGCTAATCTTATCTTGAAAACAGGTGCAGATATGATTTTGAAACTGAAGAGCACGGTCTTCAGTTTTTTCTCTTGTGTGCATGATTACTGACCCATATAAATTTCAAGACTGCAACTTTCTTATGTTATTTACATGATCTAAAACAATCTGATCTTTGCAGATTCTTAAGGAAAGAATAATGAAGCATAAAAATTCAAATTATATGAAAACTACCAGGTTCCATTAGTTATTAGGGGAGTTAGAAGACATTTTGTATTCTGTTGCCAACAAATTCTTCAGCATATAGAAAATTAAATTCTGAGGTTAAATTTATTGCGCATTGGGGGCAGGGTTTTTTTTTCTCCTTTAGTTACATAAAAATTTTAGTGAAAGCTTTGTAAAAGCCTCAGATTTTTATACAGAAATAATTTTGAACCTATATAAAAATTTGTTATTACAATAAGAATGAATCTGCAAGAATAAGTAATTTATATCCAGGTTATCCATTTGAGTGTGAGACTGGCAAGCCCTTTTCTGTTTTGGCTACAGGCAGGCCCGTGAGGAATATTTCTGAATACGCACATCTCCCGCTTTTAGTCTTCTCGCAGATGTGTCAGTTTAATGACTTTTGGAAATTCTTTTGAATACATGGATTTGAGTAGGATAGTCTATATTACTGCCTGATTACCTTGAGGTTCCAGACGATGTGTAATCCTAATTGCACGATCAGAGTTGAGTGTTGACAAAATAAAAAATACCACCATTACTGAATTATACTAGGCCAGAGTAGCTGTTGAGATTAAGATGGTAAGGTGGTCTAATAGTAATTTACTTCATTTGGGATCATTGCCATACCAATAAATTTTAGAATGGTTTCAACAAATGTGTAACCCACATGACTACCCCATCCTCCAGGAGAATACAGTGTGGCAAATTCCATTGTTCAACTTTTGCTGACCCTGTTGTGTAATTCTCCACATTTCTTCCCTTCCTCCAGTTAAATTGTTTATTCAGTGTTATGTGAGAGGCTCTAAGACAAAGTTTCTACCTTTAAGAACTATATATGATTGAATGGGCTTTTTATGAGATGTAGTTCCAAAATGTTGAGATTTCTGAGTGTAAAAACCATCCTTATTGTTAACATCTGTTTGAAAACGCTAATATGTTTAACTTCTATTAAAACTTTGACTTATATAAAAAAAGTGAATCTTATTTTTTGAAAAGAACTGAATAAGGATAAATTGCTGGTCCTTGAGCAGCCTTATAGTCAATGGGAGGATACTTTAAGATAGCCATAGTAAACATCCATTTAGTGGGACCAAAGCATATTGACTAGCATTTTGGTAAGTTTTGTAAAAAGAAATTTTATTTATTAAAGAGAGGAAGAGTGACCATGTGAGAGACAGAGAGCCTAAGCACACCAGCGGGAGGAGAGGTAGAGGAAGAGAGAGATGCAGGAACCCCCCCCCCCCCCACTATTGCTAAGCAGGATGCCTGATCCCAGGACTCTGGGATCATGACCTGAGCTGAAGGCATATGCTTAACTGACTGAGCCACTCAGGCACCCCACCTCTTTTTTTTTTTTTTTTTTTAATACAAATTCAGTATTAATATATGTAATTCTGGGCATGCATGGTTTTTGCTAAAGACGACTGTGGTACTGTTCTATTTTAGTCCTTTTCTGTAGACTTACAAAGTGGAATCACTTACTCTCCTTGCACTGCAGAATGTGCAGCTTTATTTAGGATGTTTTCTTTGAAAGCATGTTAGGAAGATTGATTATAAACTGTATCAGTATCTTACATGTTTTATGGAGTACGAATTCTGTGTTTGTTAAATATGCAGTTTCCTGTGGCAGTTAGTCTACTAAATGTGCTTCGGTTTAAGACATGAGCCCCTGAAAGAGTTCATACGCTTACATCTGTGTATGATTAACATCAGGAAGCATTTTTGAACTAATTATGTGTGGTGCTAGACAAAGGATGATGCATAGAGCATAAGATTGAGTAGACCTCTGCTCTTGTGTATATATAATTTGGAGATAAACCAGTGTAGATTCATGGCAGTTGGACATGAAGACAGTTGAGTGAAAACATGAAACTGGTAAGTTATGTATATGAGTAAATGCAATTTAGGGATTCAGGGCAAACATAATTTATACCTTAAACCAAATTGAGGATAGGAGCTGTGGCTCTTTGATGTTAGGATGGATTCATACCCATTTTCTTCTCCTCTCAGTAATACTAGAAGCTTTGTGGAGAAGGTAAGGGCAAAAATAAATGGATCCAAGTATTTGATGGAAAAAGACCTGCTTGATAGCTATCAAAATGAACATCACTACACAGGGTCTGTTTTCTCGTAGTCTTCCTCGTCCCCCAACAGGTTCAAATAAAAAAACCACAGAATTGAAGTGGTTGTGGAAGTAGGGCTGTTATCCTCAGGTGTTCTAAATCTGGATCCCTTGGTTATAGTCTCAGCACATTATTCCAAATAAGGTTGAGTAAGCTTTAAAACCTGTATTACAAAGAGATTATGACTGCATGCTTTGATCACATAAATAGCCCCAGAAATTGGCATTTGAGTTAGTATGTTGGTATTCTGAGTTTCTCCCCTGCAGATATTATAGAATTCTTTGTATCAGTTTATGTCAAAACATTTTCATGTCTTTAACTTTCAAAGAAATTTGTGGATCAGAATTTTGAATTAAGAATTAGTTGTGTGTTCTGCATTTGAATTCCTTAATATTGGGATCACTTGTTACCTGGTATCATAGTAGTTCAGTGAGCATAGTTCTAGCCTGACATTTTCTCATTTCACTGTTCAATTATTTAAATCACATACATACATGTATAACACCCATCTACAACTTGAGGTATGAGTCATTATTATTGGTTTGCATGATGTAAGTTCCTTTTTGTTTGTTTGTTTTTAATTACATCTTCCTGCAACACTTTTAAGAATTTTTATTGTGGATGTATTCTTAGAAAATCTCCCCCATCCCATGCTTAAGTTTTACTAGCAATAATGGAAAAATTCTTAGCTTGCTTTCTGCATTTAAAATGTTGATTATGGATTGTAGATATTTTTTAAAATATTCAGTGAGATTTTGTATTAGCTTGTAATTATTTACTTTCTAATTTAATTTCTCTGGTTAAAATCTAAATAAAAGAATAGAAAGCCTACACATAGTAGCAGACCTGATACCTCCAACTTTTTTCTTGATTAAAATAGACAAAAATAAATATCCACCCACTGGAGGCTTATTTCTGAGGAACTAAAAGACAACTAAACGCTAAAATTAGGGACCTGAATGTGCACAGTGAGTGGTAATCGAATCCTAAATGTGATGGTATACATAATATTTACAGTAGTCCAGTGAGAAATGTGACGTAAGGCTTATTTAAGGAGGTAGGCTAACTAAAGGGCGACATCTGTTCTGACCCGAGCCTTGGAGTAAGGAAACCTTTTTACTCCTGTAATCCTTATATAAAAAGAGACATTGTCTCCTAACCTCCTGCACTCATTAATTTGTAGCACTTCCTAATGCTCTAATTTTTAGCTCATTTTATTACTACAAAATTATTCTCACAAGTAGTAGAAGCTCTAACACACCAAGCTTTTATTTCTAATCATTGCATGTTTTATTATAGTGCATGTTGTATACAAATTAGAGCTTTACTAAATTCTTTTAACGTATGAATTTTCATTTACTCTGATTTTTGATTCAAATCAATTATCCGAATTCTTTTAGTTGCTGATAGTCCAACTCCCCCGCCACCGCCTCCCCCAGATGACATTCCCATGTTTGATGACTCTCCACCTCCGCCACCACCACCTCCAGTGGATTATGAAGATGAAGAGGCTGCAGTAGTTCAGTACAGTGATCCGTATGCAGATGGGGATCCTGCTTGGGCCCCCAAGAATTACATTGAGAAAGGTAAGGTACAGTCATCATTGAGTTGAGGTAAAGAAAATTTAGCCTCCTTACAGAATTTGAGAGCTGTAAAGAACATCTAGTCCATGTTTCTCAACCCTTTGAATAGCTTTACCAGCCAGCATAATTTAGTTAAGCCTTATTTCCTCTACATTTCCAATATAAAAGGGATGCTCCATCTTTATTTTTTAACTTAAAAATATGTTACGATGTTAGATGTGGTTTTTCAAATGACATAGGCTTCGAGCTGGAGATGAACTTGCCTGTTTGCATTTTATAAATGAAACAAATAAGGCACAGAAATGAGTTACATGACTTATGACTTACTTAAAGGAGTTAAATGACTTACTAAAGCTACACAATTAGTAAAGACTTAAAACAAAATTTCTAAGCTCTTAAAAAGAGAAACCTTTCATATCTAAATATCTTAAAATAAATTGGGACTATCATGAGAAAGAGCCTCAATTAAAAAGTTTTCAGTTAGTTGATCTTGTAAAAGAGAAGATAATCACTAGAATTTCAGTTCATGAAAATTATGTATAACTTTAACATCCAAATTTGTCAAAATTACCTGACACTCACTATAATTTATGTATTAAGAAAACCATGGTAAGAAAGAAATCCCGTTTTTAGAGAATTATTTGCTTATTTTCATCCAGCTCTGTGTTGTTTTAAGATCTGTGTTTGTCAAGTTTTGAAAATGCTTGTAATGTAGTTTAAGCACGTTGGATTGCTTTTCGAAACACATTCCCTTGCACTGGCCTTTGCTCGGTTAACTGACGTTAAACAAGTAGCTGTAGCTCAAGACCTCAGCGCTCTCCTGTGCTGGCTTTGAATACATGGCTAAAAGGGAATTTGCTGTTTTCCTTTTGTGTGTATATTTGTGTGTTTGGGTGTGTAAATTTTTTGAGTATAGTTGACACCCAGTGTTCTATTCGTTTCAGGTTTACAACATAGGATTCAGCTTCTCTGTAGGTTATGCTGTGCTTCCCACAAGTGCGGCTGCCCATCTGTCACTGTACATGCTACTCAAATACCACTGCCTACACTCTCTACGCTGTACCTTTTTAAATATTTTTCAACAGTGAATATTCTACACACTGTTGAGGAAATCTTGAATATATTCTCTACTTTATGTTCAGATTCTCCTCTGCCTTTAAATAGAGATATATGGTGGTTATATTGAGGTCGCTAAATTAGGTAGTCTTGAGTTGTGTACTTTTATTTCCTGGTTTGGAAAAGCAAATTTAACTTGAAACTGGGATTAATATGGAACTAATAAAAATTGATAAATTTAAAATGATACAGTGGTTGAGACATTTGGCAATAGAGCAGAATTACAAAATGTCTTTACAAGTTGAAATAATAGTCTTTAGTGGTCATCACACGTTTTTTAAAAGACCAGATAATATTGTTAACTTTTTATACATAATTAACAAAGCAGCATTCTCTTCAGGTGTACAACATAACTTGACACGTTTGTATTACAAAAATGAAATATTTTTTACTTTGCCAACCATACAGTCTCTTCTTTCACAGCTACTTAGCCCCACTCTTGCAGCCCTTAAGCAGCCATAGAGAGTACTTAAGTGAGCGGATGTGTCCATGTTCAGATAAAACGAAGTTTTGATAAATTACAAAAAAAGCAGTGGTTTGGATTTGGCCAGTGGCCATTGTTGGCTGATCTGTAGTCTACGTCAGAGAGTTGAGATTTAGGGGATTATATTTAAAGTCTTTTTAAATAGTCCTCTTTAAAATCACAAGATGAATTAAGATGGTTTAATAGAAATTTCATTGAATATATTAATCAACAATATGCCATGAATGTTCCAAAAGCCAAATTCTTAGAGTATATTAGTTGAACTGTGAGCTATATATACACAATGTATACATATATATATAATATAGGTATATATACCAATCTGATCATATCCATTTATATTATACTACATTAAGTACCACATTTTAAGATCGTGCAAATTGTAATGTCAAGAGGAGAGTATCAGAAGATAAAATATCTAGGAAGTGCACCTATAACGTGAAACAGTTGAAAGCACTGTCTCTAAGTTGAGAAGATTGCAGGGGAACTAGGTAGCTGTCTTCAAATTTTTATCATGTAGGAGTTTAGCTCTTTGTATGAGTTAGGATTCTGGAGAGTGGAGTGAACATTGAATTATTAATGATTAAGTACTCAGCAGTAAGGATTTTTGTATGGGAGAATATATATATATATATGCATTGGGGAGGGGAAGTTGGGTACAACTAGGATTCATTTACAGAAGGACTTGGGTTCAGTACTGTGACCAGCTCTTTGTCTAAGTGGAACTAAACCATGAGGAAAAAAAAGCTTTCATTCTGCTGACTAACTTTGAGGGTATCAGGCTTTTGTCAAGATCAGTCTGAAAGTTCTCTACACACCCAAACTCTAACGTATTGTGACTCCGAATACAAAGAAATTAATGTTACCAAAGCTAATAAATAATAAATAATTGGCAGATTAATTAGTATGTTAACTAAGTTATTACAGTATTTTCCTTACTAATGATTTTCTAGTAATCACTCCGTTTTCTTGAATGGTTATGTAGCCAAAAGTAATTACAGGATAATAATTTAGTACTATTTGTTCTGTATGTTTTGGGGTTTTTTGGAAACTGGGTAGGTCAGTGACCTTTAACTAGGATTCTGCTGCAGAATTAAAATGGAGGAGAATGGACTTGAGTTTACTTAATATGGTTTTGTAAAGGGAGAAAAAGGTTGCCTGTTTTAATTTTGTGAATAGTACTATGGATTGGTACTTTAGATCTCTTCCTTATTTATAATTCGCTAATTCAGAAGGAGAAGTTACCTTTCTCAGGGGAAAAGCAAGTTCCAAAATATCTTAAGTGCCCTAAGAAGTGTTTTAAGAAAAAAGATAACACGAAGTAATGAACATCTCTGTCACATACCATTTCACAGACACTGGAAAATTACATGTAACTTCAGAACTATCAGGCTATAAAGGCAGAATGAAGGAACAATTAAATTTACAAACCCGTTTGGAAGACTAGTAATGTTTTGGTGACCGTCTTTTCCACAGCACTGTTCATAAAGGAAGTGACCATTTTGAACTCAAAATAATCAAAACCACAGAATTGGAAACCGTCTCTAAGTCTTAGTTAATGGGTCTTTGCTCACCTGTTTCCCCCTTTAAAAAATATCCCGTTGACCTTTAACTTATGTAAATACTCTTTTAAACAATCTAGGTATGGCTCCATAAATTCTCTGCGGATGAGTAGGATGAGATTGACCTCCCAGGATATGCATAATTTCCAAATTGGGTTGGGTTGTTACCTGATTTACTGATTAGCTCTGCCCACTGCCTATTTTGGAAAATGGTGTTTTGCAGTGGTTGGCACTTAGTCGATTTTTGAACAATTGAAACATCTAATAAATATGAAAATTCAGGGATCTTTCCTGGATAGATTGGTGGGAACTGTGGACTTCTCTCTAGTCAAGTTGTCATTCTGGTCCTACCATCAAGCCAGTGATTGAGGCACATGGTTGGCCACTGACTTCACCTGTTTTTACCAATGTAAGAATTAACAGTATTTGTACAAATAGTTGTTTTTGCTATACTATCGATTTAACTGGCATTGCATTTAAATATTCAGTTAAATGTTGGAAATAGTGCACTTACCATGGCATTTCAACGGTTCTTTCCATAGTTGTGGCAATATATGATTATACAAAAGACAAGGATGATGAGCTGTCGTTTATGGAGGGTGCAATCATTTACGTAATAAAGAAGAATGACGATGGCTGGTATGAAGGAGTCTGCAATCGAGTGACTGGTCTGTTCCCTGGGAACTATGTTGAATCAATCATGCACTATACTGATTAAATTTTTTGCTTTTAAAGTAGGTGGTTCTTATTACTCAGTCATACTGTGGGACTATTATGGTTAACAGAATTGTCTTAAAATGTTTTAAAATGTGCCCATACTTTCAGGACATGCTGTTTTATTGATATAACTGAATGTCTACCTGTAAGCATACATCTTTGAGGCAGTTTGTGTATTGCTAAACAGCAATTTCTACAAGAGGCTGTCTGTAACTGATTATGCTTATGTACTTACTTACACAGTTAACTTTATGACCAGCTTAAGTATTCTGGGGGTGTGGGGTATAATATTTAACAAATCATGATTCAGATTGTACCATTACATGTTCAGTGCAGCATGGTTACTAACGCTATGTCAGACTAATATTAAAATCAGAAAATTTCAATCCTGGTGCTGGTCATACTTTTTGTTTAGACTTTCTCATTCTTGAAATATGCTATTTGTTTAAAGCATGCATACAAATTTATGTATTGAAATATACTTAAAAAAATCCAAGATGCTTCCAATTTGTGTAATATTTACTTGGGGTACTCGTACTTAGGTCTCTTGAAATGAATTGAGTCTCTAAGGTCTCCATGTGAAACAAAACAAAGGGTTATCTGTAATGTTGTAATTTGTACCTAAGTTTTTTAATGAGTGAATTTGCATTATAAATTTTTTCCATTCATAAATACATAAGTGAACCAAAGGTTTTTGTCCTTTACTTCACTGGTTTGCTTTTAAAATAAATAAATAAATGAATAAATAAATAAATGAATAAATAAAGATACTGATTTATTGCAGAATTATGGTTCTATTTTCTCAATATATTAACTTGGAAAAAAAATATTAGCCTTATCTCAACCTGTCCCAATGGCAGTGACTGATTTTTGCAGATTTAAAATCTGAGATGGGTATTTACAAGTCAATCTGCTGAATTCCTTTTCTAAAGTAACTTTTTCAAAGCTAAGAAAATGTGTTAAAGTATGCACATTCTGTACGTAAAATTCTTAAGGACTGCTGTATCAGTCCTTCGGTTTTCCAGTGGATTGTTGTATACTGGGTTCAATGAAAGGAAATTATCTTTTACATGTTGTTTTTGTAGAAGTGGGTGCAACTGACTTTTGAACAGGCGCTATTTAATCCATTACCTGGCACTAGCAACATAAAAATGTTTTAAGAAAATAATTCGAAAAAAGGTGGATCATATATAATCAGTGAACGGGGAATATACCTGACCAACAGATTTATATTGTCTTTTGAAATAATTGAAATGCAACACATGCACTTTGTGTGTCTCCTCTTAATTTAAGGGAAGGTTAGAGGGATGTTTTTTTCTTAACTTGTGTGTAATTCAATATTGCCTAGGATCTTAAAGTAGAGCACTCAAGTGTGGGTTTCTGTGTATTGAAGATTTGTTTGGATTTCAAATTACAGTTATGTACTGGGCGTTACAGACGTGTAACAGCATAGTAAATGGTAAGACTAGTGCAGAACATTTATTCCTGAAAATTAAAGGCCATTATTGCTACCAAATCAATGTGACTGTTGTATATGCATTTTGCCTTTGTTAATTTTAAACAGGATTTCAGTATCACTAGTGATCAGCTAGCAACCTTTTTCATTTTTTCAAGTGGAATGTTCTCTTAATTTTGTATATAACCTGTTGTCTAAATTTTATGTACAGTCTTTTATAATAAACCATTCTCCTATATGAAATTTTGGATACTGTTAAAATCTAATGTGGATTGAAATGTAGACTTCACATTTTTTGTGACCTTTACTCCTATGGTGAAACACGATAAACCATTTGAATTTTAACATTGATTATTTATTTGTGTAATGGCTTTACATGTGGATCTTAACAGTGTAAACAATACCACATATAACCATCAAGATACCTCGATTAGAATTTACAGAACTAGAGTTACAGATTCGGATGGTTTAATTACATTTAAAAAGTTTTCTGAAAAACTTTGCCAATAAAAAAAAATTGCCCATCAATAAGGTTGAAATGATTTTTTGAAATGATTTTTGGTTACCTGCACATGAAGCAAAGAATATTTCACAAAATTCTTTAGGCACGGTCTGGTAAAATAGCTGCCAGAAGTAACAGAAAGAGTTGTCATTTCTCTCTCGTGAGGACGATTTCGGAAAGCTGTATGAGGGCGTCTCTTTCCGGGGACGGTCGAAGTTTACTGATCTCTCGTATTGCTTCGTGGCAGTACCGCTGCGCGAGGTAGGTGGTTTGCTGCACACCGTCACTCTGGTGGGTCAAGAACAAAAGGGGACAGACGCCTCACTCTCTGCTCAGCTCTTAAATTCTTGCTGTGACAGTTAAAATGTCTTTCTGTCGTGATCCAGTGCTCTCTCCCCCAGCTCATCATTCCCGCTTCCACGCCTGCTGCGTTGAGGCACTTTCCTCAGATGGAAGCACTTTTGTACTGAATCAGCGTGCAAAGCAACTAACTCATTAATATCAAATAGCCACCTACCTTCCCTTAAGGATTCGATTTTTAAGTGATTAAATTATAAATTTAAAAAACAAACATATACATACTAAAGCACAAAGGATGGAGATCAACAGTTCCCTTCTTCCACAGACCCCAGCTTTACCTGCTGGTTTTAATGTCTTTTTTTTTTTTTTAAATTTATTTATTTGACAGACAGAGATCACAAGTAGGCAGAGAGAGGAGGAAGCAGGATCCCCGCTGAGCAGAGAGCCTGATGTGGGGCTCGATCCCAGGACCCTGAGACCATGACCTGAGCCGAAGGCAAAGGCTTTAACCCACTGAGCCACCCAGGCACCCCTGGTTTTAATGTCTTAATTAGCAACTTCAGTCATTATCTACTGCCTTTGTGCTGAGAAAGGTGAGGGTTTAGCCTAGCCAGAGTAGAGTATTCCTGATGTCACTCTGAAAGGCCTCTGATTTTCTGTACTTTACTGGTACAAAATAGGATGCATTTTATTTTGCTTTACCTTAGTATACCAAATCCCACTTATGAATGTAACTGCCTGTTCTTTCTACCGCCTTCATCATCCTGTTTGTTGCTTAGACTGCCCGCCTTCCCGCTGTACCCGCTGCCATCCCCAGCAGGATTCTGTCAGATGCGGCCCATTCCGCTGGTTTGAGCGCTCACAGCTTTCACGGTCTTGGGGTTTCCATGTTGTTACTAAAATACATCCACAGATAACTCCATAGTGTAAGTGGGAGGAGGACTTATTAACTCAATGAATGGTTTGAAAGGATCTAGAATTCTAGCTTTAGAATGTTTCTTCATCATTTAGAAGGCCTTACCTATTGCCTTATAGCGTCCAGGGTTTTTGCTGTTCACCGAGCCAGTTCTGAACTCTTCTCCTGCCCACTCTCTAAATTTTCTTTTTGGATTCTCTTCCTGAAATGCCTGAAACCTCATCGTACTGATCCTCTCAAAGCTTTTCTCATTTTATTCTCTTACTGTTTATGTTTTCAAGGGTTTGTTCATTTCATATTATAACCCTCCTCTGGAGCTAGTTTTTCACAGCCACTTAGAATTCTTTGAGCTCGTACTTAATTTTTTTTTAATACCTTATTCCATGGATACGGTATTTTTTCAACCCCCCCAATTTTATATTTTTCCCTGAGTATTTCTGTTTATCTTGGTCTCACTCACCAAACTTTTCATCAATGTAATTCTAAGTAAATCCTAGTTGTTCATTCACATTTAATGAAGGAATAGGGACTAGGAAGGAGCCCTGGGTGAAGGGAGTTAGGATTTAGAGGTCTTCGGAGAATTTAAGAGAACATTCTTGTACCTTTCTAAATGCACGTCTGTCTAGGCTTGCTGGACCTTCGTCACTGTTTTGCTAAAAGCGACAGTTCACTGCCCCTCTTTGCAGTCCCACTTCCCACTTCAGCCTTCAGTGATTCTGACAGCAGAACCTCTCCTGGTACATCACCTCTTTATCAGCTACAGTCCTTCTCCTGAGTTTTGAACAGTACTGCCAGATTACCCTCCAAAGAGGTGGTAGCACATTAGGATGCTTAGCAGTATAGAGGCTTGGAGAAATACATCCTTTGGAGGGGGTCTTGTTTTTTGGAAATCTGAAAGGTAATTATTTGAAGGACTGCACTAACCACAGATCAGACCACACGTTAGCTTACTAAACACTGCTCAGCCATCTCATTCATTAGCTCTACTGGCTCCAAATAACTTTGGGTTTAGATTTTGGAAAGAGTTCATTCTTGAAAGACAGTTATTGAAAGTGAAAATACGCACAAAGATCTGGCTTCTAAAGGAAAGTCCTGAGGATATGTGGCAGTATATCTGAAATAAGCTTACCGCCCCTGAAGGTGAAACGGTCTGCCTCTGTGGGATCTTGAGTGACCACTGATGGCAGTTCTAGGAGGGACCAGGGATGGTCCACACTGAGGGGACGGCTGTGAGCACCCAATAGCCTGGAGGTGGCAAAGGTAAGCCTGCACCAGGAGGCCTGTCTGGGGGACTGCAGGGCAGCAGTGCTGCCAGTGGATTTGAGGAAGACGGTTTTCAAACCAGCAGGGCTCAGCCCATGCGACACATTAGCATCACTTGGGTAGAGGCACCTGGGTGGCTCAGGGGGTTAGGGCCTCTGCCTTCGGCTTGGGATCCTGGGGTCCTGGGATCGAGCCCCTCGTCAGGCACTCTGCTCGGCGGGGAGCCTGCTTCCCCCTCTCTCTCTGCCTGCCTCTGCCTGCCTGTGACTCTGTCAAATAAGTAAAAAATCTTAAAAAAAAAAAATCACTTTGGCAGCTCTAAAGAAGTCCTAATGTCCAAACCTTACCCAGGACCACTTAAATTAGTCTTCAGAAAGAGTTCTAGAGGAATAAAGAATCATACAAGTTTCTCTTCCTCAGTTTTTGTCAAGTCAACAACTGACCACACTTGGTCTTGCATCTAAAATTTGCTCTGTTACTTGGTTAAAGAACTCTACTGCACTGTACCTGCTCCTGCCTTATTTCTTCGTAAAATAATCTTACCTGGGGAGCGCCTGGGTGGCCCAGTGGGTTGGGCCTCTGCCTTTGGCTCGGGTTGTGGTCTCAGGGTCCCGAGATCGAGCCCCGCATTGGGCTTTCTGCTCAGCAGGGAGCCTGCTTCCCCCCACCCCCCGCCTGCCTCTCTGCCTACCTGTGATCTGTCAAGTAAATAAATAAAATCTTCAAAAAAAAAATCTTACCTGTAATACATATTGTCGAGCTCTGTCCACATCTCCTGGCAAACTGAACCGTCTCATTATCATAGCATTCATTTCTGGGAACTAGCCATAAAGAAAGAAAATATTTATTTATTGCTCTTGTGAGAATCAAATGTTCTAACACTAAGTTTATAATAACAGGAAAAAACGAAAAGGTGATTAAATGTTTAGATGGTTTGGGGGCGGGGGCAATAAATTGTAGCAATTAAAGAAGCAGAGCTAAGAGACACATCCGTCTTCCAGGCCCGGGACTGAGCGGGTGCCCAGGAGAGGCAGCTGCTGATCTTGTTCATTCTGGTGTTCTTTCTATTCTAGTCTTGGGTCCACCATTGAGTAAGAAAGAAAGAGCAAGCTACATCTCTAAAATCCCCTTACTGCCCTCTCTAAGAGTTCTCAAGCTTTTGCACCAGAATCACTAGAGGCCTACTGGGCCACTGCTTCAAGGTTTCTTGATCAGTAGGGATGGGGCCTGAGCACGCATTTCTAGCAGATTCCCGGACGATACGAACTCTACTGACATTCTGAGAAGCAGTGGCCCAAGATGAGGGTGGGAATTAAGCATTCTGCTTTTGGTGCTAAACTGAGTGACATGTGGAAGCCACTGAGGTGTCTGAGCAGAGGGTATTACGAGCAGAGGGTGCTCAACGTTGACTGCACACGAGAGTCAGTCGGGAAGCTTGGGGTTGCCTAGATCTGCTCCCAAGGATTCGGATTCTGCTGGTGGGGGCGGGGCGGGGGCCGGGGTCTGGCCCGGGCATCAAGATTTGAAAAGCACGCCAGGTGTTTTTAATGTGCAGCCAAGTTTGAGACCCACTGAATTAGAGGCGGCAGAGGCAGAGAGGCCAGTCACGTTACTGTAGTGGATTATAAAGAAGACCAGAGTTAAGCTGTGGCACTAAGAGAGAAAAGGAAACAGGTACACTGAAGACAACCTGTGCTCTGCAGTGGGGAGCAACAATTCAGGAGAATCGTCACCGTTAACAACCAGGAAGTCAGGACACCAGATCCCTTCATTCTCTAGGCTAGTCAGAGCCCTAGTCCTGGAGCCTCCAAAGCTGAGTGAGCCCTGTCACCTGTGGGTCCTACCCTCCTCCTCAGTGTCGTGAGGTTGCTTAACCAAATGAGCGGACACCCGTTAGCTCTAACAGCTTCTGGTTCCATGACATAAGAGGTAAGATATGTTTGGTTCTGGACACATCAGTGCTTACAGCAGTTGCCAGATTTTCCCTGGCAGTGAGCCTGAAGTTGCTGTCCTGTAACCACCATCACGGTATTAGTAATCCTAGAAGAAAAAAACAGGGCACACAGAGAAAAACCTCAACCGGATGATGACAGATGAAGAATTAAGAGTGTTCCTTTCAGAGTCAAGTATGTGTCAGAACAAAGTTCTAAACACGTAGAGGCTGCTCCCATGCTTAGAAAATGTAAAGGCCAGCAGACGGTTAGTTCTTAAATGAGAACAGGTAATTTGTTTTAGTTACTGGCCTTTTAAGAATAGATTAAGTTTTATAGGAGACACATCAGGAAGCTCCAGTCAATCAACTTAGGTGGTAAAAAGCCAAATCAAGTAAGCATTTGTCTTAATCCCGCATTCCAAACTTGGAAGGCCCTATCCTCAGAGGTGACGGGACGCTGTTCCGGGCATCTGGGATAATCATTTGTTTATGGTACATGAGCTCTTTCTGCCGTACCAACAAGGGTGGTAAAATGTGCTGGTTGTGTGGCTTCTCTGACTCCTTTTATTATAAAAAACATTGAGAAAGCCAAGTGTGAAGAAAATATTTGCAGTGAGTGTGACTACATCCATCCTTTAAACATGTAGTGTGTGCAATTTTAATATGCAAATACCAAACTCTTCCCCTAGGCATTCCTCTGTCCCCTTACTGTGTGCGATGTGGAGAAGAAATGAGAAACGTTAACGGGAACAGTTGCCTGCTTGCAGATTTCATGAGAAATGAGAAAATTTTTGCCCAGGCTATTTAAGTTTGAGGGTAGGGAGACCTTTTAAGAATAGGACGAATCAGGGGCACCTGGGTGGCTCAGTCCAATGTCCGACTCTTGATTTCGGCTCAGGTCATGATCTTGGGGTGGTGGGAGGGAGCCCCGCATCAGGCTCCATACTTAGGAGGGAGTTTGAGGGTTCTCTCTCTGCCCCTCCCCCGGGTTTTCTCCAAAATAAATAAATTGTTAGGAAAAAAAAAAAAGAGTAGGACAAATCGTATTCTGTGAAGTGTATCCATAAACTAAACTAAACCAGAAAGGTGATCAATAAATGTAGCGAGATTACTCACACAAAACCTGGGTAACTAAAGGACAGCTAGTCAATAGTGACAGAAGCCAGGACAGCTGGTGCAGGGGCTGGGGCTGCTCATGGCAGCTGGAAGTGCGGCTACAGGCTGACATTTGGGTCTGGTGACTTTATCAAATAAGAGAAACAGAAGAAAGGAAAAGATCTTTTAAAGGATATTTGAGAACAAATGTAGTCTCACCAAAAAAAAAAAACAACCAAAAAACCCAAAAAAACAAAAAACAAACAAAAAACAACCACCAAAAAACACTTCCATTTTGTTTCTAAAGAGCTCAAGATCCAACTTACATACTCCTTAAGGATTTAACATGACGTTTCTGTTCTTACAGAAAATCCACGCACACACACAGATGGACGGACACCGTCATCCCGGGATCCCTCCAGAAATCCCCAAATTTTTCTTAAATCCCCTGTACTAACTTATCCAGAGAGCTCTTCAGAGTGATGTCAGAAATAGTGAATTCATAAGAGAGGGAGCTTCTATTAAGTTGCAGGGTCCAACGAATTCCTATTTCAAAACAACAGCTGGGTGGAAAAGGGGAAGTGGTTTCCCAGAGCTGTCTGTGGTCGAGACTCCGTGTTCTCAGATGGAAAAATTCAAAGACTCATTTAAGTAACTGGCCAACAAAACTCACCCACCTATGGAAAAAGATGACAGACCTCTTACGAGGACTCCACTAAGTGGGCAGGTTAGTGACAGGTCCCGAGAGCAACACAGGCTCTCTGGAGCGACCCAGGCCCAGAGCACACGACTTATCTGCTCTGCGGGAAGCCCCACGGGGGATCAGACAAGCTCTCCTCAGCGTCCCCGCTGCCAGAATCGGACATCGTGGAGCGAAAGGCACACTGATCTTACAGGAGTTGGTGTGTGATTGTCTGCTGTGCCATTTACCAGATGCTTAACTTTGGCCAAGTTTGCGCACCGCTTTCTTACTTGGACAGTGGGCACAATACCTACCACAGAGAGGAGTTGTGAGATGAGAGAGAATGTACCGAAGAATCCTTCGCAAACCAGGAAAACTTTCGTACAATGGAATCCGTTTTACTCAAAATCACGTTTGGCCCTGTAAAAATCTTTTCACACATTTCTGGCCAAGAATCCCCTTTTTTGACAGTTTCATCCACAACAGAGCCTAAACTTGATGTTTTCTTTGAAAACGACTTAAACGTTTTTGAGTCACTTTGGCCTAATCGCCACAGGACAGAACGGTGAGTCTGCTTAAGAAACAAGCTCTGTGCAGGGGCGCCTGGCTGGCTCAGTGGGTTAAGCCTCTGCCTTCGGCTCAGGTCATGATCCCAGGGTCCTGGGATCGAGCCCCGCATCGGGCTCTCTGCTCAGCCGGGAGCCTGCTTCCCTTCCTCTCTCTCTCTGCCTGCCTCTCTGCCTTCTTGTGATCTCTGTCAAATAAATACATAAAATCTTAAAAAAAAAAAAAATAAAACAAGCTCTGCCCAGTCACTTCCTGCTCGGCCTCGCTGTGTGTTCCCTTTTCCGAGGCCGCCGAGCGCAGCTTTTCACTCCTTCCCCTACCGCCGTATGGGCAGATGGGGCCGCGCCGTCTGGTGAGGGGGAGTGCGTGCCTCGTGATGCCGCCTTTCCCAGTGACACACTCGGAGCACCGCGGCCTGGGACGCTGTAAGCGACTGTGTGTTCCTTTTCCTTGCCTTCTTTTTTTTTTATTTTTTTATTTTTATTTATTTATTTATTTAAAAGATTTTGTTTATTTATTTATTTGGCAGACAGAGATCACAGGTAGGCAGAGAGGCAGGCAGAGAGAGAGGAGGAAGCAGGCTCCCTGCTGAGCAGAGAGCCTGATTCGGGGCTCGATCCCAAGATCCTGGGATCATGACCTGAGCCGAAGGCAGAGGCTTTAACCCACTGAGCCACCCAGGCGCCCCGCCTTTTTTTTTTTTTTTTAACCCAGCATTTTTAATCTCTTATGTATTACTCACTAATTAATGTGTAGGAGTGACCCATTTTTCCTCCTGACTCTGACGCACTGTATCTTAAGGGAGAACTACTCCTTACTCCTGTGTGTGGAGAAAAGCAAATTCAAGCAGGCCAGGCCCCGGCTCTGTCATCTCACAGACTCCACCCGGCTCAGCTCTTAGCGTCACGGGGGCTCACGGCGATGACCTGGAACTGCTACGATTTTGAAAAGTATGACACCCAAAGCTTTTTGGGAGACTGCAAGCTTCTTTCAGAAAAGACCTGTTCCTTAGTCATCCTGATCTGCTGTCTTCACTCAAGGACCCTTCACTCGCATTTGCTGGCCAGGGTCTCGGGGGCAGACAGTGCAGGGGTCGCAGCTGTCTCGCTGGCCGTGACTGCCCTCTCCCGCCTCGGGCATGCCCTTCCACTTCCACGACTCGTGAATCCTCTGCTTTTATGTGGGCTCATGGGAAAAGATGAAATGTCCTTGGTCAGCTTTAACGTATACAAGGGGATTACCTAAAGTGTTTTCAGAACTTAGCACACGTTTTACTCTTCTCCTTGAGTTTTGAGCTGGCAAGGAGTTTCCATAGGAGAAAGGAGCCATCGATAGCACGCCATTTCCTCCTCATCTCTGCCTCCAAGTTCTGCAAGGACAGAGCCTGGTAGTGAGGACAGATATTTCTAAAATCCAACATCTGTGTTTGGACCCCTCGCTCCTCAGCTGACTGCTATCCACTAGTATGCTGTCCTGGCCCAGACCCTCCAAGCCACCAGCTTCCTCCAAGGAGAATTACCCAGGTTATGGCTCTGCTAGACAGTGGAGAAAAGATGATCTTTCCTGGGGGCACCTGGGTGGCTCAGTGGGTTAAAGCCTCTGCCTTCAGCTCAGGTCATGATCTCAGGGTCCTGGGATCGAGTCCCACATTAGGCTCTCTGCTCAGCGGGGAGCCTGCTTCCCCGTCTCTCTCTGTCTGCCTCTTTCCCCGCTTGTTATCTCTCTGTCAAATAAATTAAAAAAAAAAAAAAAAAAGAGGATGATCTCTCCTTTTCTGGACCAGAAATTGATCAAAAGCAAGGTCACTGGTTTCAATAATGGACTCACTGAGTTCTACGGAAGACAAGTGTTTATCTTTGTAAATTCTGAGAAAGAACAGAGGCAAAAAATCTCAGAAAGACTAAAAGTTACTAACTGAAGTGCAAATTTTTAATTTCGTGGCATGGTGATGAACATCTTATTTCTTTGCTAAGTTTTCACTGGCTTAAATACATTACAAAGATGAAAATCGATTAAAAAGATGTCCAAATGCCAGCCAATGTCCCACTTACTGCAAACCACGTTTGGCCCAGCCCCAAGGGATATGGCCGGGCTCCAGAGCAGACTCTGGAAACGTCTGCCTGCCTCACAGTCCCTGCAGCACGTGAAGTTCCTAAGCTCTCATCCACACTAAGGAAACTACAAAGGCAGCTTTACTTCCTTCCTTAATGGACAGTGCCTCAATCTGAGGAAGGAACTATGGGGTTCTAGCGGTGCGTTCCACCGACTTCTTGACATTTTGAGGCCATGGCCGAGGTTCTGTGAAGCACGACTCATTAAACTTCTAGAACTGCAGAACTTCTCATGCTCAGAGGCCCTTCCTGTGCCTTTTTAAGGGGCTCTGAGGTACACCCCAAGTCCAATCCCATAATCAAGATGTGGAGACCATTCACCTTGTCAGTGCCTAAAGTACATGGAAATCCTCATAATGCTGCCTTAAATGCATACAGCATTTAATCTGTGAAGTGCCTCTGTGACCATCACAGTTCATCCTCAGTGTCACAGGTAAGGGCGCAGAGAAAGCTCAGAAGAAAGATAACTGGTCCCAACATCTCAGTCACAGAAGTCAGGATCAACTCCAGATCTGAGGTCTTTTAGGTAAATGCTTTCCCACATCTTCCTTATCTGAACCTTCCCATCGGCTGAGCCGGGAAGATACAAAGCTCCGTGTCTGAGGGAGTTGGGGAAACGTACCTGTTGGCAAGCAAACAAGACCGGGCCAGTGGCTAACCCGAGCTTCAGGTCCGCTGACGTTGGTTTGCCCATTTGGTCAGAACACGAGGTGAAGTCCAGCACATCATCTATGAGCTAGTGAATGAAAACAAGCGATGTCAGCAGCACGGCCACCCTGGGTGTCACTGTCGCCCTTCCCACTGTGCCAACGGGCCACGTTCCTAAAAAGCAGAGGACCAACCTGAAAGGCGATGCCCACATTTTTTCCGTATTGATAGGCAATCTCATGCACCACTGGGTCCGGGCATCCCAGGACAGAGACCTGAAGCAGAGAGAGAATTCTGGAATAAGCTGCTGACAACAAGCAAGGCAGCCTCCCCCTGCATGCAAGGATGCAGAGACCCACTCCCTGGAAAAAGAGGAGGTGGGTCCGCATGACAGGCAGAGTCAGCAGATCCCGCCACCGGAGCGAGGCCAGACGCGCGCACAGTGCCCTTGCTTTCAGCGGAAGGATTTTAGCCTCCATCACAGAGTGTTCTCTTCGATTCTAGGGAAGCTACTCTCCACCCCTCCTTTCCCGGGATAAGAACTCTTTCTTGCTGCTTTCAGCATACAGCAAACCTGGCCTACAGGTTGGCTCCATTTTTAAAAATCTATTGATTAGGCCTTGTTTTAGGAAGAGGTATCTCATCTGCTCTAATCACACAGATGTTGCCACCTATTTTCTCATTTGTAGTTCCTTTCTTTTAATAATTTTTGGTGATTTCACTCTTTTCTCAAACGCAGTTACTTCCTGATATGTAACAGCCTCCAACCTCACGCTTCAGACAAATACTGTTTTCTCATTAGCAAAGTGTCTTCACTGGTCCTGCGGCTTGTTCCTTACGCAAGAAGGAACGAACTGCTTGAAAGCCCTTCCCGCTTTTCAGGGGAGGAGAAATAGGACTTCTAAGTCTTTTTAAAACTCAAAAAAAACCTAGCTGGCACCGGCTTGAGAGCATTTCCACTGCTCTGCTAGGCATGCTAAGCAGGCCTGGCCACGTTTCCAGAAAACAAAGACCGGGTAAACCCCCAAAGCAGGGAACGAGAGCAGCATCGACTCCACTGGAGGGGAAATGTCTACACTGAGTGCACGAGACAGCCAGATGGCATCAGTGTCCTGCCTGTAGCGGGTCACCCATGATGAATCCGTCTCCTGACTTCTGTTCCTGCCTCCGCGGCACCCCCCCCCCGCCCCCCGTCGGTCTGGGCCCAGTCAGCTCAGGCGTTAGCGGCGCCGAAGTGGGGGCGGAGCGGAGCTCGGCAGTCAGGCCGCTAGGGGCGCACTCACGCCCCCGAGAGTCCCGCCATCTCCGCGCGTTCCTTGGTATTTCATATCCATTTCTATAAAACGCAGGATCCAAAGCCCTTAGCTGGTAGGGCTGCTGCCAGGAACGCGAGTCACACAACTTTTAAACTCAGCATGGTGCCTGGCATCTGGTTTTAACACTAGAAGTTTGCCGTTATTGCGAATCCTCTTCCTCATCCCGAGCGCAGAAACAGGAGCTGGCAGTGTCCACGCCCCGTGGCTACTACGAGCCGGATCCCACCACGTGCTCAGCCCTGAGGATGTTTCTGGAGACGCGAGGAAGCCCGGGCCGCGTCACGCTGGCTGCAAGCCCACCGACGACAAAGTGCGCGCCAGGAGAGGTCAGCGGGCCACTTCCTGGAGTGAATAATAAACTCGAAACTGCTACAGGGAGGGGGTCCTCTTTCCAACCAACTTAAATAATCTGGGAGACCACACGTGAGGCAATTAGAACCTCCGGCGAGAGTCGAGCTATCGTCACCCCCGCTGAGCGCTAGAGCAGACGAGATCCGGGCGGCGGGGAGGTGCCGAGCTCAGAGCGCGAGGACGCCCCCTCCTCACTCCGCACTCCGGCTCCCGCAGTTACCGCAACACACAACAGCACCGAAGAGCCAGCTTCCTTCCTCAGAAGACAGACACTTGAAAGCCATTCTCCTTCTGAACTCACTGGACTAAATTTATGGAGCTCCTAGGATGGAGACTCCACAGTCTCTTAAGCCTCGCGGCCACCCAGAAGCACTGCTGTTGTGGCTGATGGTCGGCGACAGCGAGCTGTCCTGGGCACCAGCACGACAGGTCCCAGCCCGAGGTTTCCCGCGTGGTCACTCGCTCAGGAGCGAGGCCTGGACGCCCAGGGCGCACGGACCAGGGGTTCCGAGGCTGGAAACCACGGAATCAGAATCTGAACCCAAATGGCCTGACTGCGGGGAATGTTCTCGTCATCGCTTTCCTGCGCGGCGTGGCGGCCCAGAGGCCAGACGACGAGCCCCAGCAAGCCTAGGGCCGGGCGGCCCGCGGCCCGGCCCCGTCGGGCGCACACGCAGACCCGGAACAGAGCTGCGCTTCGTGGGCGGCTGCTGCGGGGTGGCCGGGCAAGGGCCGCTTGTGCTCCGAACTCTCGGAGCGCGGGGGGAAGCCCACTCCTCACGCCGCAGCCCGGGGAGGTCCGCTCGAGAAGCACGGAGGGGCGCGGGCGAGACGCGAGCGCTTCCCGTTCCCGCCCCCGAGGACGGTGCCCCGTGGCTTTCCGGCGGTGCGTGGGCGACCAGGAGCAGTTAAGTCCAAGACGGCGGAGCTCGGCGAACAGGTCTGGGGGAAGCAGGCCCACGGCCCCACCTCCTGGAAGGCTCCCGAGAGCCTGTCCTGGAATGGCCGGGGTTCTGACTGCCTGCGGGGGCGCCTGGTGTTTCTGACGCGCGTGTCCGCCGGGACAGACACGTGCGCGCGCGTCCCGGGGATAGACACGTGCGCGCACACGGCGTCTTCCCCGCAGCCCACGCAGACCCGACCGCTGGAGCGCGTCCTTAGGGCAGAAGTACCGGAACAGGTTGTTGTCAGACCCGGCTAGTACTTGGTGGGGTGGGGGTGGGGGGCGCGGGGCACACAGGCAGCATAAGCCCCAGGTCAAGAGCGAGTATTCCTCATACATAAAGAGCCATTGAAACTGCAGGGGCGGGGCCCACACACTCCGGAGGGTGGGAAAACCCGCCGACACACGCGGCACAGAGCGTCGAGGTTAGGGAAAGCCCTCGAGCGCCTGCCAAGTCGCTCGCGTTCCTCCAGAAGAGAGCGATGCGAATTCCAGCTCTACCGCAGCCCGGGTCCTCCCTGCCGCCCGCACAAAGTGGGAGCCCCGCGATCCGTCGGGGCAACACAGCGACACGCACAGGCACCGCGGAAGGCGCACCGCTCCCTGCTCCGCGCGGAGTCCGGGCTTCCTCCCTGTGCCCCTCCCCTCTGCTCCTGCTATCTCTCGCTCAAACGTTAAAAATAACTATAGAATTATAAAATAAATACATACATGAGATAGATGAGATATAAAAAGACCTAGATAGACGCATACCCACAAACATCTAGGGCAGGACCTTGGTTTCTTAATACCATTCTCCGCCGAAGGAACAGGCCTCCTTGGAGGCATTACGAATCACAGTGCTGGAAAGGACAAGATGAGGCTTGAAGAAAGTGCGGAAAGAATGAAGGGGGTAGATGCACGGGACAAAGGAGCCGGGTTCAATGGCCTTCCCATTGGCCAAATATGGAATTCTTCAGCATTTACATAAGTAACAATAAAGCGTTATAATCCATAGAGTAAATAAGAATGCAGGAGGCCATACATCTAAGACTGGAGAGGCGCAGGGTAAAAGGAATGAGAACGCACGCGACCGTCATTCGCCACCATCATGGTACGATAAACAGATGCGAAAACCGGTGAGTTTGATAAGAAGCAGATTTACAAAATCTCAAAATATCTTCCCGTATCCGAAAAACAGTAACTTTTAAGTGAAGAAACCAGGCAGTCACCCCCACAATCAAGTCATCAAAGTGAACATCACCAGTAACAGGACACGTGCCCCTCCCTGGACCCAACAAACCGAGGCGGCGGCATCCCTTCTGCTGTTTTCCGGCCCCCAATGCATAACCTGTCTCTCAGCGTGCGGAGCAACACACCAATTCAACTCGAGAGGCTCAAAGACAACCCGCCCGCACTCTTCAAAATATCCAGGGAAATGTTCCAGACGGAGATACTAAAGACTCATGACCGCTAAATCCAACACGAGAACCGGGACTGGATCCCGAACCAGAAGATTTTCCCCTTTCGCATGACAGTATTATGACAGTAGGCAAAATAGGAATAAGGTCTATCTACAGGTTAGGTAAGAATATCGTACCAAAAGTCCGTGTTCGGCAAATACGAGCCACAAAAGAAAATCCTCTAAGTGGTGCACTGTGGCTTTGAAAATAAAGTAACAGGAACCAGGGCTTATGCAGCACTGGAGAGAGGAGAAAGTCAGAATGAAAAAAAAAAAAAAAAAGGAAGGATGGAAAACAAATGAAGGCAGGATTTCAGTACCATAGTTCTGGGTTCGAATCCCAGCTCAGCCACTGTCTGACTAACACTGGATGGGCCACTGGACCTCTTAGATCTCATTCCCATTAGATTATCCAGGGAACAAATCATAGCCTTCATTGGAAGCTCAACTGTATTCTGCGTGACTATGAATACAAATAAATAACACTCATTTAAAAATATCACTACTATTTTCATATCACTGTCCTAAAACATTCCTAGATAGCCCTCTCAGACTTTACACTATTTCTATTAAAAATACAAGGCGTGGTTCAGGGAGGGGGTGGCGGTGTCTTTAATAGAATAAATTACAAGCTGCTCAATTTCCTTCCAACTCCCATAACATCTTAGACTCTGATTAGTTCTTCCGTAATAATTCTGATGTCTAAATTCTCCGTAGTCCCTCTTTTGGGTGCTTCTGGTTTGCTTTGCATGAACTTTTGGAGCCCCATGTCTTTGCATTTTGAATACCAGGAGTACATAAAACAGCCATGTTGAATATGTAATAGCTCTGGAATATTCTACCCATAAGCACTTAAATATAGAATCTTTCATGTAGAACGCTCACACTATGATTTTGTTTTATTACTCTAGCAGTTCCGGGGTTTGGGACTAAATCACAGGAAAAGTGGGTCATTGTGGGATGATGTCAGCACGCCTCCTAGTGGAGAGCATAAAGCATTTCATTTTTTAAAAAGGACTGAGCCCCGTTCATATCCTGTCTACTGGTGCCCTGCTAACCTGTGAAGCACGCCGTGCGGTTTATGAGCAACTATGTGTGCTGTGAACAGAACGTCTCTGGCTCCCCAAACAGAGAGGATAGGGACGGCAATCCAGGCTTTCCTGGAGCCCATCTCCTTGGCTCTCCGTGGGGTTTGATCACCTGCCTGGTTCTCAGGAGAGCTGTGGCCCCGTGCCTGTGGGCGGTCCACTCTGTGGGAACGACGACTCTCTGCGTGTTCAGTTTGAGCAGCCCCGCTACCCGCCAGTGCTCGCTGCTGCCGTCTCCAGCCTGCGAACGCATCCGCGAGCCTCACCGAGCGCCCCAGCGTGCCTTACGAGGTGGGCGCTCCAACTTCATGGAGACCTCGACCATCAGAGGTAGGATGGCCAATGAAGGGTTAAGGTAACAGCTTTCTGGCACCCCCTTTTAAAATCATTCATTCTTTTATTCAGCGTTCTAGTTTCTACCATATTTTCATCCATCTCTCTATTTAAAAAAACCACACTTGCAATTCCTTGAAAAGAAAATGTTGGCCTTTTCAATAAAGACAAAAATGGCTAAAATCATGGCCAGCATGTTCTACGTAATTCACATATCTTAGAGTTTCCATTACATCTTTTTAGAAAGAAAATGTTCTCATCCTTTTATGACTCACTGTTATCCGCTTTTATTTTAAAGATTTTATTTATTTATTTGTCAGAGAGAGAGAGAGAGAGAGAAAGTGTGAGTGTACAAGCAGGCAGAGCAGCAGGCAGAAGCAGAGACAGAAGCAGACTCCCTGCCGAGCAAGGAGCCCGATGCAGGACTTGATCCCAGGACCCTGGGATCATGACCTGAGTTGAAGGCAGCAGCTTAACCAACTGAACCCCCAGGCGTCCCTATTGTCCGTTTCTTGACACTTTTTGGAACGGAGACTCTAGAAGCAAGGGGCCTTTCTCTCCGGAGAGGCCTGAGGAAGAGCCCTCGTTAACTGCAGTAGTATTATGAGAACAGGAGGGCAGCAATATACACCTGCCCCCGGAGGGTTTCCTCGGCCGCTGCTTTGATCACAACGGGCTGGTGCCTGCCCAGGATCCGTGGCTGCCGCGTTGGTTAGGCGGGGATGCCGTCAGAGGAGAAATGCTATGGCGAGAACCAGCTCTCATTTAGGGGCTGGCACTTAATGCCACAGGTTGTAGTCTACAGACTTCTTAAAAAAAGAAGAGCGGAGGGAAGGCCAGAGAAAGAAAGCGAGAGAGAGAAAAAGTTATGGTTCATACTTGACTTATAGCCTAAGAAAAATGACTTGTTTTTTGTTTCTTTCTTTTTTTGCTGGGCTTGAACTCAGGACTCTGAGATCGAGGCTGGAACTAAGATCAAGAGTGGGACACTTTATCCACTGAGCCACCTGGATGCCCTGGAAAACGGCCCGTTTATATTTCGTGCAAAAAGACCCAAAAGGATCTACTACTCAACAAAGGATGAAGAACCCTAGGACAATCTAATAGGCATTTTCTCCTGGGCAAATAGTGTTATTACAGAACACAGCACTTGGCCACTTTTTAAGGGTAAATGTCAGAAATGGTATATGGGACAACAATCGGGAAAGAAATTACTTATGAGAAGTTGTTCAAAATGTTACAGTTTGGAGGGGAGAGCAGGTGCAGAGGGCTTATTCGGATTCCACTCTGGGGAGGAAAGATGAAAAGTGAACGTCCGCCTAGCAAGGGAGGACCACAAACACGAGCCCCGCGGCAGAAGTTCTCCGCTGTTCGGGGTCATCACTCTTTTCTCAATGGCCTCGCGGGGTTTGGGTTACTATCTGAAGGTTCTCCAGGGAAATGCTCCCCATGAAGAGCAGCTCCCGAGAAAGAGCTAGGAGGCTTTTTTTTTTTTTAACGTGAACAAAGACAGAACGTACATACTGCTTTACAACTGTTGGCTATCAGACTGGCGGTCTTCTTGAAGGTCTTCTCGAGGTAGTGTGCAAATCTTTCGGTCTCATTTTCTTTTGACCCTAGCTGAAGAAATTCACCTACAAAAGAAGGAAAGGGGTCACTTGGGATATGGCTTGACTGCCTGGCTCATTAGACTGGGACTGAGTAAAAAACAAAAAAAGTCAGAATTAACCTACCACGCACCAAATCTTCAATAACTTGGGTTAAAATAGAGATCACAGTGGTATTTCCAATCCGTGCCAGAGCTATAGATGCTGCAGAAAGAATTAAATCACCAGCAAGAACAGCCTAGAAGAAGAAAAAACAAAAGCTTTCAGAGAAAGGTCTCAGAGCAGCAGAGCCCACAGCAGAGCGGGCCCCTCGGAGAGACAGCCGGGTGGGGAGGCAGGGGTCATCTTGGCTCTAAGTCTTCCCCAGCCTTGTCCTCCGCAGCAGTCCGGGTAATGATCAGTTACACATTCGGGTCATCGCCAGGATGCGGTCGGATCCCAGAGACCACCTGGCCTTCCTCTCCAGTTCCGAGCAGAGCAAGGGACTGACTGGAGGCGGACGGGCATCCCACCCTCTTGCTTCGTCCCTGACCGCACCAGGGCCCAGCGGCCCTCGGGTCAGCCGCGCTGGAACATCCACACTTTCCTCAAGCCACGGCTGTCTCTCTCCTACTCAGAAAGCCTTTCCCCTTCTTCACTGGGCAGACTCAGCTGCACAGTTAGCTCGGGTGACACTTCCAGGAAGTCCACCAGGATCCCTCAGCCTGCAGATGCCCCTCCTCTACGTGCGCGCGGCTCCCCATGCAAGCAGCTGTCTCCGCGGTGGTCTTCAACCAGCCATGCCCCTATTGACTCAACTCCTTGAGCGCAGGGCTGGGAATTATCCCAGCGGGTGCTCGGCACACCCCAGCAAAGGGCACAGCGCGTGCTTCTCTCGGTGAAAAGCAAACCTAGGCGTCCTGGCTCCAAGTTCACTGCCCCTTGTTCCTAGACAAACTTTTTTGTAGTCAACACTAGATAATCCATATTTTTCTAATCTTTAGATTGGGAGGAGATGCCCATACTGTACTTACAGCTTGTTTTAAATTATACATAACTGAATTATACACTCTAATCAAATATACTCATCTGCCTATTTAAAGATATCCCTGAGTTTTATTATAATTAGTATAATTACAAATTACAAATACTGGATGTCATAGAAATTTTAATTCATAGAATTTTCAACACCACATTTTAATTTTTTTGTCTTTTCTCTAGTATCTAAAATTAGCTATGTTCTGTATGTTTACCTTTTGGTCATTTTATATAACATATTGTACAAATTATTTCAACCTAAATATAAACACACATTTATAGAGTCGCTGCACCCATGATGATGGAGAGGGATCCCTCACCTACCCCTCCATCATTAGGGCTCTGGATCTCTAGGCTTTTATGTCTTTCCTCTTCAGGCCCAGGACTCCCAGAGACCAAAAGGTTCCCACGTCCGAAGGTGAGGTGAGGCCGCCAGACTGGGCCCTGGGGAGCCGTGGGGGAGGGACTGAAGGGCAGGCTGGAACCCGGGCAAGGTACCGAGGGCACCTGCAGGGGGCGCCACATGAATGGATTTTTACTGGAAACAGAAGTACTTTCTGTTGGGAGGCCGAAAAGGGAAGGAGGCTGAGGGGCGGAGCAGGCCTGTCAGACCAGTCTCCCACAGCAGAGGTGATCACAGTGGGGACGACTAATTAGGCAAGTAGAAGACCCGAATCTGTACTCTTAAATAAAGCTTTAGGACAGGCCCTGAAAACAGACATCTGACTGCAGGGACATGTCACAGAGTTACCCGGGATCTCTCCAGAAAGAAACTGCACCGCCCCAACACCTTTTTTTTTTTTTTCCCAACAACATTCTGACGTATGGAATTCTGTCAATAGGACACAAAACCTTTTATTTCAAATGTGAAATAAAAGATTTATAAATGAGATTGCAGGACTCGATACATAGCAAAGTCATGCACCCCAAAGCAAAACCAGCATGTGAAGGTGACAATTATGATAACACATCTTTTTCATAAGGGTGATAGGAAAACAGGAGGGAACCAGGTCCTATATACATGTGAGGGCAGGTGAGCAGGGGAAACCTACGCTGGTTGGCGGCCCACGGAGGTATGCGCTGGGGGCCACTGCCTCCAAACAAAAGGTCTGCACGTCTCCGTGTCCATTCATTCCGCACCGTTCCTGTCTGAACTCGTGACTTACATATCTTTAGGCAAAAGTCCCCATTCTACATACCCTTTTCAAGAGATGCTAAAAATACCATGGAAATATGCTTTAAAATATACATATATGAACTGAACTCAATTATAGAGCCTCTGTTTAAAAACGTGTAATTTTCACAGTATATGTGTGTGTGTATATATTTTTACATATCTATATTTAAGATACACACATACACACATACACATATAGTTCAGCTTTACTCATTTACTTGCCGTGACACCCTGGCACATGGCAGTCTATAAATGGTTAAAGAATTAAGCTGAACTTGAGTAATCTGAGACCCAAAGTAAAATGTATGGTTTCTCGCGAAATATGCTTTTTGGATAACAACAAAAATCCCTTTCCCTATAACCAAAAGGAATTCTATATAGAAGTGTGCCTAACCAGAAACCTGAAGCTTATTTTTTCTCTGGTTTTCTCTATTATCAAATGTATATACACAGATAAGACGTGACTACTGTTTTGGAAGTTGGAAGGCTGCATTCCAGGAAGCGTATTTTACTTTTTAATGAAACAAATCTGAAGAGTTAATGCAATCCAAAGAGCGTGTGAACAGGTCAGAAGATGAAAAGGAAACAAAACACCGTACCTTCTTCTCACCCCAGATCTTATTAACCGTGTGTTTTCCTCGCCGGGAGCTTGCGTCGTCGATGACATCGTCGTGTACCAGACTAGCGGTGTGGATCATTTCTGCAATTAAGGCTACGGAGCGCTGGCTTGCTTGCACATCTCTAGTTAACAGAAAGCAATGCTTTTTAACACAGACGCCGCCTATAACCTTCTCAGCAATCATCTTGTGAAAACTGGACATCCGATCTAGGATAAAGAATTTTATTTCTCTAAGAGAAACTGTATAAACACTTTTTGGCTTCCCTACCGAGCCATTTCTATCACTTGGAGAACATTTTAAAAATGCATGAGTCACCCGGCCAAGATTCTGTTTTATGGACAGCCCATTCAGAAGGAGAATTTGTATGACTGACAACAAAAAAGGCTTAAATAGCCCAGAAGTCTGGCCATCAGGCTGAAGAAGCGACTTTATGCCCTATCATTGGGGTCTTGGGCATCTTGGGCAGTTGGTACGAGTTACGATTAGGTTAGGAGATTTCAGGGGAGCATGAGGGAGACAAGTTAAGAAGCAGTGCAGAAAAGTGCAATGAAGACCCCACGGTCACGCTGTTTAAAGCTTTTAATATTGTGTTAAATTAGATGTTTAGGAAAGAGTCTTCGAGAATCAAGATAGAATTTTGGTCAAAACTGTCTTCCAATCCACGTTTAACCTCTGCATTAGAAACTGAAACTTCTTGGGATGCCTGGGTGGCTCATTTGGTTAAGTGGTGGCCTTAGGCTCAGGTCATGATCCTGGGGTCCTGGGATTGACCCCCACATTGGATTCCCTCCTCAGTGGGGAGCCTGCCTCTCCCTCTGCCTATGCTTGCTCTGACAAATAAATAAAATCTTAAAAAAAAAAAAAAAAGGAACTGAAACTTCTCTTTCCAGTTATAATACCATATACGGGCTAAGCACTCTCAAGAAGATACACGGGTGTGAGGTTTATAGGTTTTAAAAGAAAATATGCCCTGGGTCCTTTTTAATCATCATCTCATTATCACTATCATCATCTATGGGCATTTTTAAAAACTGAATTTGGAGAAAATCAAAGTGGGGAAATAACCAATGGAATTTTCTGACCCAAAAACACAGGCCTGACTTAAACACATGCTGACCAATTGTTTCCCTTACGGAAAAAATGGCTTTTCACATATCATCATACTATCTCTTAGAGGGGAGAAAAGTCAGAGGGATGTGGAAACAGGACTTTTTCTTTAAAAGAAAAAATTTAGCTTGAACATCTGCAAAAGAGAATGCCCATTCTAATTCTTCACGTCTAGCAGAAAGCAATGAAAAATGACGTGCAAGCACATAAAAGATGCTGGTATTTAACCAGACACTAAGCCTTGAGAATGCCTTCTGATCGTCCTTTAAATATAATTTTAAAATACGGTGCTTTGCCGGCAACTCTCAGCTAAGATTTCAGAATGAAACCTCAGAGCCTACCACTGCTTTTAGCCCAGGAATCACTTGTGAAGTGCTGCCCATTACCTATTAACCTGTCACAGTCGTGACAGTTCTTAGTCCTTCCAGACCACACCAGGTTCTTCCGAGGTGGGAGAAGTAACAGGGCAGAGGGGAGGGACGAGTTCTAAGGCCATGATGGGAAATGAGAAGATGAACGCTCCCGTCTGTGGCTCTCTGAGCAGTTCTGAAGCCCTCGGTGAGACACAGACCCCACAGCAGGAGGCTTGGACCTCACAAATTTTTCAGACAAATGTGTCTGACCCTAACTTACTTGGGTTCAAATGCATAGGAAACTGTGGACGTTTACAGGGCTTTCAAAGAAAAGCTATCTTTCAGGGTATTTTCTCAACGGCCTTTGGTCTAATACACACTGCCTGGTAGTGAGTAGCAGACACTAACTTAAAGCAACTGGGAGGGCCCCTAACTGTTCTCGTGCCTTCCAAACGGGGGCCCCCACCTCCACTACCACAAACTAGGTTGGCAAACAGGGACTCCCGCCCGGAGGTTGCCAGGAACTGGCAGTGCTCACCGAGACGCTGGAGTTCTTAGGATGTGAGGATATTAGAACAAAGACAAAGATTTCTTAAAATCTGAAATCTCAGAGACCGGATGTATACAGAAAGGCCATCTGACCCGGCTAAACTCCTGCCCGGCACAATTAGGATTCTTGCTTAGAACGTCATTTGGCAATGGTGACACAGCCCCTACATGGGACAAACGTCGCAATATGCGATGCGTTCTGGTTGTATCCGATGTGCTTCCTCCTACACAGCCACGCTTAACGCGTGACGGCTTCTATCGGGAGAAGCTGCCACTGCTTTTCCGCAGCACAGCGTGACGGCTGGAACCAAAACCTCCGTATCCTAAGAACACGCTCACAGTGTCTTTAAGATGAGATCTCCCAAGTGCCAACCTGAGTCAAGCCTTCAGAAAGCTGGGCGCCGTCTCCCCTTCCTGCTGGGGGACAGCGGCCACGCCAGCCGGCTTCTGGGTGTCAGAAGAACAGACTGGCGAGACAGCCCGGGAAACGGCGGCCCTCGGCTTCAAAGTCGGCTGTGGCCCCTGTACTTCCCACTCGCACGACTATGTGAAGACTCAGCAGCCCCAGGACATTTGTTTCTTCCCCTTCCTTAGACTTACAACAAAATTTTTACAACGGAGTATTTCAAGCACAGACACAAATACGTGGAACGACAGAAGGACAGGCCCCACCCCCACGTACCCTTTACACAGCTTAAGTGCAATTGAAGCGAAAGGCTTTTTTCCTTATTCACACTAACACATAATGGGAGGTTTTTTCTTTTTCCTTTTAAGACCCATTTATTTTTAGAGAGTGAGCGAGCGAGCGAGAGCGCGCCAGCTATGGGAGCAGAGGGAGAGGGGGAGAAGCAGACCCCCCGCTGAGTGGGGAGCCGGGCAACCTAGGGTTCACCCCACGACCCTGAGATCATGCCCTGAGTTGAAATCAAAATTCAGATGCTTAACTGACGGAGCCACTCACGCGCCCCTATATAACGTGAAGTCTTAAATTACAAGTAAAATCCCCCAGTGTGAGAAAATCGCCTCTAAGCAGATATTCAAACCTTGTCAATTGATTACTTCGGTTTGGAATAAATGAAGGAAGCAAACGTGGCTTCACTTTAACAGCAGAGACACGGACGTTTCTATTCCCAGCTCCACAGCGGTTGTGTAAAGGAGAGAACTCGCGAGTGGTCTGCAGAATGCTATTTCTATTTCAGAATGTTCTTTTTGTCTCTTCTAACAATCCTAAAAATAAGTGCTTCACTTTGCTTGTTAGGATTTTGACAAGCTTCGTGTTTCTTAGCCACACACCCCTTGTCCGCCATGTCAGAATCCGATGACGGGCCCAGGAACCTGCATTTGTAAAAACCACCCGAGGTGATGCTGACGCACCAAGCTTGGGAGATGCCGTCCTTTCACTGGCTTTACCAGAAGCCACAGGCGGACGCTTTCCTAGACAAGGGTTCTGGGAGCTCCCCAGCAGCTCTCCCTCCAAATCACAGGCAAATGGAACAAGACGGCACGCTCCTCCTCTAAACATGACCCGCAACCTCGAGGCGTCCGTGCAAAGGCGTCAAGCTCCAGCTTCCGCGGGTCTCGTCTCAGCCCGGGAGCAGAACGGTTCACCTGCTCACCTGCACCGTCGCGGGAGCGCGACCTCCTTCCTCTTACACTCTGCATCCTCACGCGTCCCAAAGGACACGACTGAACCCTTCATCGGCTTCGCACTGAAAAAACTCACAACTTATAGTGCAATCTGTGAAGTCCTTCTCTTTCTCCATCAAACGCTTCAGGATGTAAACCCCAAGTCCTAGCTGTTACCGGATACTAGTGCGCGCTTCAGGTTGTCAGTACGCGGGACAATACCATCTCGACGCCAATCTGTCTGTCTGGATCCGTCACCGAACCGACCCGCTGCAAGCTGGGGTCCTTCACCTATGGCGACTGTGGAGCATCCTCTGTTTGGCCGCTCGTCTGTTCGCTGCCAGGCTGCTCCCGCGGAAGAGGGGCCTCCGCAGAGGGAGAGAGAAACCCCGGGCCCCTTCGTGCGCCGACGTCATGCAATGTAACGCCGGGGTCTGGGCTAGCTTCTCGTGGCTGCCGTGACACGTGGCTCCAAACTTGGTTTAAATCAACCATTCTGGAGGCAGGAAGTCCGAACAGCTCCAACGACCTGAAATCAAGGTGTCGGCAAGCTGCGCTCTGCCCCGACGGGCGCCCCCTGCCCCTTCCAGCCGCCGGCAGCTGTCCACAGGCTTTGGCCTCTGGCCATAGGACCCCACCTTTAGGACCAGCGCCTTCCACATCTCTCTGCTCCACCTTCGCACCTTCCCACTGTCCTGTGGGCACCAACCTCCCTCACCCTTCCTATAGGGAGACCCGCAGCTGCATTTACGGCTCATCGGATCATCCAGGATCACCTCCCCATTCCCAGATCCTTAACTTACATCCCTTCCGCAAAGACCCTTTCTTGCTCTGTAAGGTAGCCTGGTCCCAGGGCGAGGGTGGGGACACCCTGCTCAGCCCCGCGGCATCCTCACCTTCACTAGCCTCTCGAGGGGCTCAACCGCTTCCTCGTTAGCGATCTAATTCTTGAAATACCTTTTCCTGCACCTAAGAGCTCCTCCGTCCTCATTATCGATACTACATTGAAGAGTCCCACCTTCCACAGGGGCGGAGTGGGACCAAGGGGGTTCCCGACCGTCCCACTCTCTGCTTCTCGCTTGGCCTCATGTTTCCGTCTCTGGCCTCTGCAATCTCGGTCCCCTGTCCCGTGTTCCTGTCGGGCACGGTGAGGATGTGACTGGCATGGACACCACAGGTGCCTTCCATTTAAGGAACAGCAGGTGCAGGCGCGATGCCCGTGAGCTCAGGCTTGCTTAGCAGGTCGTTGTCCTTGGTCACTGGCTATTCACCTTCCAGAACCCAAACAGGCACACTGGGCTCAGGTGGCATCCCTCTTTCTCTTGGCTGACAACGGTGGGTTCAAGCCTGAACGTGAGCTGGAATTCAGGAGCAGTTCCAACGTCAAGAGAGAGGAAGAGACATCCAAGAGCAGCAGCTCCTGTATTTGGGATTTCTCTCCGGACGGAACAGATGCCTACGGAAGCCACATCGCACGTGACGCGGGCTTCATGCTACTGCTCGTCCTCTTGCCACTGAAGACACACTGCGGAAGTTCTGGGGTCTGTGGACGTACGGAGAGCAGCCCCCCGTAATGACGTCCTCGTCCTGCCAGCTTACCCGGGCGGGCTCTGCACCCCGCTCTCTCCAGAGGAGCTGGGCGCTACCGAGTAATGCACTGGTTTGTTTTCTTTCAAACTGGGCACAGCGAATGGAGTGTGGTTGAGTCCTTCAGTGATGCCATCGCTGTGGCCTGGTGGGTGCACACGCCGCATGTTCACAAGCCTACAGGCCTCTGGCTCTCACCAGTGTCCTCCTGTGCCCGAGCTGGACCTCACCAACCAGACCGACCGCCAGCTGGTCACCAAAATCTCTTCCGCCTCAACGTGCCCTTCGTTACAAACTGCAGTTCAAGATCCCTTTAAAAAATTTTTTTCTGTTGCTTTTTATTAATTCCTGTTAGCAGTCCATTTATAACAACATGTTCAACACTCTGAGCGCCTCACACACTGCTGCTTCCCTATATTTATCTTTTCACAGCAGTATTTGTAAATGCCGAAAATTCCCTACCATACAAACTGGAAGGATACACAACACGGCCACAACTTTTTAGACAGCTGGGATTTTTTTTAAGCCGAAGAAACCTTTTTGTAAAGACTAAATCAGACCCCAGTTCAGAATCGGAACAACCAGCTAGTACGAATACAAACTTCACAATCCGAGGCCGTGACAACCTGCGGTTACCTTCCTGAGCCAGCAGGCACCTACACACACTAATCAGTGTCTTTAAAATCCTTATTCAAAATGAAAGTGAACTAAATGATGCCAACAGCTAACCCTCATCTGCCTGGGAGCCCACAGGCTCCTGCCTTAAAGCCAGCTACAAGACTCAGGGCCCAGTGCTTTGATTTGCTCAATAAATTCTTCCTCAACAGCCATCCCCCGTGTGTGTCACAGTCAAGAAGAGGTTCCTGGCCTCACGGAATTTCGTTTCCTAGCTAATGCAGAGAAATTACAGGCCATAACAACGGGGGTTTTCATGCCGATGGGTAGGAGGGTGGCTAGCCCGCCTCGCCTCCCTTCCCCCTCCAGCCCTTCCAGGCCATCCACAATCCCGAGCTGAGAAACCACTTATGCCAACCTGCCATGGGGTAACACACACGAACGGGAGGGAGAACAGCGTCTCAGGCCCTACTACACTGTAACATGCGTCTCTCAACCTGAGTCTGTTTGATGCCTTGGAGGCCCCCCACTGTGTCAAGCTGTCCCTTAATATGTGGACTGCCACCGAGGGCGGGCACGGCTGCTCCAAAAACAAAAGCACATTCAGACACGTACCTCTGATGACCCAAGTAGATGATATCCAAACACCATTTCTTTTTAAACAAAACTCATTATTATGAACAATTATTTGTAAGAGCCAATAATCATATTTTGGAAACAATTCTTAATCAAACATTTACTGTGTTTATTTGTAAATCAATAAATAACATACAAAACCTAAAATTCAGAAAATCAAGACATCAGCATAGGCACTGGAATGAGACCGTTTGCAGACTTGAATGTTTTGTAAATAGCATAATCACTGCATAATATACCCTGAATATACAACGTTTATCATCTCATTTTTACTATCAACTCTCCTCGGGAAGATTCTTAGTTTTAGTTGATTATAAAGCCCAAATTAATGAAGCTTTATTGCACTTCTGAGGCCCAGTCTCTGGCTAAGGCTCTAATCTGCGTGGCTGTGCTTCCTACTTTCACATGCATATGTGGGTAAGCCACATGTATGTGTGGTTTTGTTTCCAAGTTTCATACAATGCACTGTTAGTAAGTGGCACACAGATTCGCAGTGTAAAATTATATTCCTCAGTTCTATTCTGAATTTACAGCCCAGTTGGTTTTATTGTCTTTACCTGAGTACATACAATTGTCATACATGGGAGAAAACAACTAGGACCTGAAGTGGTTATTTTCAATGCTTTGCTTAGATTCCGATTTAAATATAAATCGAGATGTGAATATATGCGGTTTGAGAGATATTTTAGAATTCTATTCTGACCCCATCTTTCTGGAAAGAGTATGATGTATCATTTCTGGACAATTTAGCAGGAAGTGATGACATTCCCAGGTAGTTTAAAAACAATCCTTCTGTTTACTGAATTTCTGGATTAGTCTGAATTCACCAATTTCTAAAACTGGCCTTAAGCAAAGGTCTGAATCCTAGGTAACCACTTGGGGTCATGCAACCCAGCTCAAAAAGGCACTTCAAAATGTCTCAGGATGGTTTTTCAATTTAGGGAAAACAACAGATTGCACGAAATCCTGAAATTAGGTGTGGAAAAGTGCCTGGTGTACAGGTTAGACTCCCTAAAACAATTCTACATTGTCCTAGGGGGCCTTAAAAAAGTTTTGTCTTCTGGGTAAATGATGGCTTTCTCAAAAGACATATTAACACCTATCTCTTAGTAGACCAAAGGGGCAGAAAATGAGAAGTGCCTTTTTACTTATATAGCACCAAATACAACTACCAATTTCTTTTTTAATCTGGAAAGAGTATTTTAAGAGGCTCTGAAAGAGCAGAGAAACTAAGGACTAGAAGTAAACCTTCTAGTATCTAAAGTATCTAAAATTTAAATATTTTCATATTAAAATATTCCATATTTTAAATCAGATACTTCTCTAAAATGTGGAATAAAGTGGAAATCATTTAAAATACAAGAAGATGGCACACCTGGGTGGCCCAGTCGGTTAAGCATCGGCCATCTGCCTTCAGCTCAGGTCATGATCCCAGGGTCCTGGGACCAAGTCCCCAGTCGGGCTCCCTGGGCAGTAGGGTGTCTGCTTCTCCCTCTGCCTGCCACTCCCCGTGCTTGTGCATGCACTCGCTCACAAATAAATAAGTAAAATGTTAAAAAATATATATATATATATCTAATAAAATACAAGAAGTAGGGGTAAAGGATGAGCTATATATCCATTTTAATTTCAACCCAATTTAACTACACTAAAACTCAACTATAAAACACACACATAAGTGATATTTTTCTAAAAGGAAGTAAATAGGGGCGCCTGGGTGGCTCAGTGGTTAAGCCGCTGCCTTCGGCTCAGGTCATGATCTCGGGGTCCTGGGATCGAGTCCCGCATCGGGCTCTCTGCTCAGCAGGGAGCCTGCTTCCCTCTCTCTCTCTCTGCCTGCCTCTCCATCTACTTGTGATTTCTCTCTGTCAAATAAATAAATAAAATCTTTAAAAAAAAAATAAAAGGAAGTAAATATTTAGTATTCCCCCTCTCAAAGTAGGTAAACTACACTACAGAGAAGAAATCTACATGTACCGAGATATTTTCTCACCTTGATACATGTAAAAAAATGTTCATGTTGTGTAAATATCTAGTTAGAAATCTAGGCTTCAAGTTTTATAGACAAGTCCACTAGGGGAAATAAGTCAGCACAATCATTTCAACTGGTTTTCTACATAATGGATGGGAGTTATTCCTTTTTGCTTCTCTGCACACATAAAGCATGCCACGGGATGTCCTGCTTTGCCACGAACGATGCAACTGTTTTAGGTTCACCTCGGCCGATCACACATGGTTCGGTGACACTGAGAAGAAAACCACAGGGGCGCCCGGTGGCTCAGTCGGTTCACGTCCGACTCTTGATTCTGGCTGGGGTCACGGATCTTGGGGCCATGAGATCAAGCCTGTGTCAGGCTCCACAGTCAGTGGAGTCTGCCTGAGATTCTTCTTCTTTCCCTCTGTCCCTCCCTCCAAAAAAAAGAAAAAAAAAAAAGGAAAAAAGGAAAAAACTAAATTCCACCATTTTTTGGACTTTTTTGTTTTGTGCTTTTTTTTGTTTTGACTTCTTCTTGGCTGCTATAAATGACGCTATTAGAAGTGTATGGCTGAGAACAGTCCTCGCTCTCTTGGTAAGATTAGGCGGCTTGTGTGATTTCATCACCATTTTCCTCAGCACAGGATTCTCTGGAATCATTCACTGTAGGTGTTTGTTTGTGTGGGTTTTTGTTGTTGTTGTTTTACAATCAGGGGCATCAAAGCTTTCTTCTTCTCGTGGTGAGTTTTCTAGTTTGGCTTTTGTAGGCGTTTTCTCTTCATCCTTCCTTGACCTTCAAGAAGCTCATTCTCAAGAAGGGCCCAACGTCTGTTGCGACGAGGTGGAAGGGGGTGGCGGTGGTCTCCCTGCATGAGGCTGAGCTCTGACAGTCGGCCAAGGAAATTTCAGGATCTTCTTCACATGGATCTGTCTCTCTCTTCCCTGCCTGATGCTCTTCCTCGGTACTCATCGTCATCTCCCTCGGAATTCTCACCCATCTTCCTTAAGGCTGCAATCTTCTGAATGAAGGTCAACTTCAAACGTCAACTTCAATTTCAAACGAAATTGACCTGAAACTGAATCCTGATCCAGCTGATCCCCTCAGCACTCACACCAGCATCCAGACCCAGGTCTGCCGGAGTCCCGGCTCGGTCACTGCTGCTGCTTCTTTCACAAGGTACTTCCCGTCTTACGCACAGAGCAGGGCTTTTGCCAAAGGAAGGTGAAACACTATCAGTTACCAGGTAGCTCATCTGAATGTCCTTCTGCCTCCCCGCTCTTCTTAGGGGAAAGCTTCTCTTCCTGCAGCTCCTGTCGGGGTCCTTGATCACTCCCACCGTCCAGGTGACACCCCTTTCCCCTCACAGATGTGCTGAACCGGACGGTCCATGCTGACTGACCACTGCCAGGTTTCTGCAGAGCCCTGAATCTCCTTTCCGGTGCTCCCCGCAGAGCGGCCTGGCACTCCAAACGAGTCCCCTGCGAGCTCACTGGGACCACACACAAGCCGCTGTTGCTTCTCCTCACGTAACCTGTGCGGTCAGACTGGAGGAGAGGAAACCTAACTTCTGTCCCGGGGGGCACACATCTCTGGTGCGGGGCTTAGCCCTGGATCTCTGGATGCCCGAGGGGCCCTTGCTCATAGTCTTAAGTGTCATCGTGTGCACGGACAGACCCGAATCACTCGAAAAGCAATGGCTTTGGTCTCCCCAGGCTCTAAGATGCTTACGGGGCTGGCAGCAGACACAGCCCTGTTGGTCCCACACGCCTGCCTGGCTTGGGGTCGCACAGCGCTCTCCGTTGGTGACCATGGCTATCGGGCTCTGCTCGCTGGTGGCTAACAGAGGCTCCTCACCGAATGGGGCTTTTTCTGCATCCCCAGCATGGGGAGCGGACTGGGGGCGGGGCCCCTCAACTGGGAGGGGCCCAGTTCCCTCCACTGGGCATGTGGAAACGTGACAGCCTGGAGGTGCCGACCATTCCATTTGCAGGGCCCGGGCCACGGGGATGGGACGCTAGAACCGCCAGGTCTGGAGGGGGCTCCCGGCAGCGAGAGCGGCAGGACCGCAGTCTCAGGGCTCAGGGCTGCCCCTCGGGCTCTCGTTCTCCCTCCATTTCCCTCCAACTGCACAGGCCACAGAAGGAGCCTAGCTGGCCGAGGGGAGCCTGATGCGTGTCCCCTGTTGCCCTCAAGATCCACTTCAGTAATGAATACAGATACATCAAAAGGGCCACATCCCAGGGTGAAAGCCAAAACGTTTCTTCTGGCACCAGGTTTCCTGCCTATCCCATACATCGCTACGGTAGTGGCTGGCTCAGTGGTTCGGAACACACAGAAACCAGGAATGGTTCTAGGTTCATGAGTGGCCGGATCTTAGGAATCATTTAAGTGAGATGGTGCTATAATGGCTATTTTGTGATCGTTTCCCAAGGTAGGGTTCCAAAATTCCCTTTGTCCATATTAGAATCATAAAGTCACCTTCTCTGCATGGAGGACTTTCATCACGCTGGGACCCTTGATCTAGTCACTAATGGGAAATGGCATCTTACAAGCTGTGCCCTCTGAGCAAACGTCTGGCTTTGTCAACTGCACCAGCGGGATCCAGTGCGGCTCGGCTACCGGCACAATCAAGACCAATACGATGCGAGAAATCCTGTCACCCTAATCGCTGGCAGTGACAGCCACTTCCAGGGCCGGGCAACTTCCACACAGGAACGGCTGGGGTCAAGACCGAGGGCAAGAGCGGGTCCCTCGGATGTGGCTGCCGAGCAGGGGGTCCGGATTGTCTGACAAGGATCAGACACCACAGCCGTACTGCGTTCAGCGAGGACGGCGATCTTACAGCTCTTGACGCGAAAGCTCGTTTCTGATCTAGATTCTTTGATAAAGTCAGTCCTGCCCTACAGTGAGTTTGCTGAACTCTGGAGCATGCTGGGCTCTCTGGGAAGCAGACTCTGAAGTTTCAAGTGTCTGACTCGGGATTAGCCTTGGGATCAAAAGCTGGGGGAGGGAGAGAAGGAAACAGGACTGTGCGTGCAGATGAAGGAGTTTCTGCTGCGAGGGGGGCCTGTCCACGGTCTGCACTGGAGCCAGAACGCCCCCTCCTCTCTCAGGTCTGCATGTGGGCCGGCTCTGGAGACAGGATTTGCCGTAGCCCACGTGATCCTCCAAGAGGCTAAGAACTGAAGGTTCCTTGCCAACAAGGCCCGGTCCAGCGCGTAGTCCTTCGCTGCAGGAGAAGCGAGGTGGCACATCTCAGAACCACGACAGCTGTTTTCTGGACCTTTCAAGTTTGAGTCTTTTTGTTTGTGTGTTCCTCCTTTACCTGCCCAGGTATTGTGTCATCAGGATGCAACAAGAAATGAAAAGATGGAGTCTTAAGCGCTTTGGGGCCATATTACCTTGGAAGAATATATTATAAGCTTCTGATTTCCTTCTGCCCAAAAATGCAAACACACAAAAAACTCTGCCTACAATTCTAAGGGACCCACATACCCTCATAACTGTCATGGACCTCAGGTTAAGAAGGCCTAGTAATCTGGCAAGGACTATTTAATGGACCAGTGAAAAGCTTAGTAAGGGAGAAAGGAAAATCAATTAAGGGTAGTTTCCTCCCTTGCTATTTCGTAGGTATCTGTTCTGTTGGGTTTTCTAAAATCCCCTCCAGGATTATCACTGACCTACACAATAGACATTTCACAAACAAGACGATGACACCTGATAAGCCATACAGAAGCCTTTAAACTTTTGACGTGAGACCACAGAGCAGGGATCTCTCAATTCTGCCATCCGCAGGGCGCAAGCAGATGAAGGTCTGGAATGGGTTCTGGTGTCCCCGGGGTGGGGGCACTGGCCAGAACCAGAGGCTCGGTGAGGTCCTACCCCTGAATCTCGAGCTCCCTTTCGTCCATGCTGTTCTAAGTGTTCCTCAGCAAGCAAAACCGGAGACGGCCCAGGTCTCCAGAAGCTCCCCCACCCTGTCCCCGCGTCCCTTCTTGCTTTAAGAGGCATGGAAGTAACAGCTAGATATTTAGCCACTTCAGAGCCTCATTCAAAAGGGCTCTTAGGAAGCAAGTGTTCCCAAGAAGCTGGGCTCAGAGAATGACGCGCAGGACACCACTGCAATCAAATGCGCGCCCCGCCGCGGCTCTGCCTCTGTACCAGGCCTTGGCTCCCAGCCCTTATAGGGGTATGAGGCCGCAGCTAAATTATCCCAGAGACCAGTGGCCAACTTACTTTTCCTTTTATTCAAGTAAATTCTACCGCCAACAAGGGGCTTGAACCCACAACCCCAAAATCAAGAGTCACATGCTCTACTGACTGAGCCAGTCAGGCGCCCTTGAACTTACTTTTTTTTCTTTTAAAGCATTATTTATTTGAGAGAGGCGGGGAGCGAGCAGGGGGCGGGGCAGAGGGAGAGAGAGAATCTGAAGCCGACTCCCCCTGAGCACAGAGCCTGACTAGGGGCTCGATCCTGCAACCTGCGACCTGTGACCCGAGCTGAAATCAGGAGCCGAACGCTCAACTGACTGAGCCCCCCGGATGCCCCTGAACTTCCTTTTTCCTCTAGCAATGACTTTGCTGTGTTATATCCTCCCATGCTTTCTGCAACCCAGCTGATAGGGTTCAGCAAGGCAAACTGGAAACACTTGCAACATGGGGATAAGAGTGGGGCGGATTTCAAGCGATGCAGGAGGATGTCTTCCTTCCCGGGTCACCTCTGATGGTAGCCGGCTGTACTACACATTAGAATAGAAACACACACTCTCTCTAGACCAGTGGTTCTCAACCAGGGATGGTTTTGCTCCCCAGGGGACAACCGGCAATGTCTGGAGTCCTTTTTGGTTGTCATCAGCTGGGTGGGGGGCGGGGGCGGTGCTACCGGCGTGCCCGGGGCAGAGGCCAGAGGCTCCGCAGAACATCGAGGAGACACAGCACGGCCCTCGCACCAAGAATCATCTGGCCTAAAATGTCAAGGCCGAGAATGCTGCTCTAGCTGGTGTGAGGGCTATTTCCAGTTTGGTTCATTTCTGCGGTTCTGCCTCCCAGGTGCAGTGCTCGTGGTCCCGGGAGCTCACTGCCCGTTCCAGCTGTGTGGGAGCACTGGGAGTCTGGGTGGGGTGGGGAGCGGAGGGGGTGGAGGTGTTGTGGGGAGGCACCCTGGGGTGGCGGCGAGGGCTGGAGCTGGAGTCACAGCAGCAGGGAACGAAGGCTGGGAGGAGAGGGGCTCACAGGCCACCTCTGACACTCCCTGAGGCCCTCCTTAAAGTGAGCTCCCCCGAGAAGAAGGAACACAACACGAACATTCCACACTAGGGAGACGTTCGCGTACGTTATGCTGCACTGGAATTTCCGTCAGTAGATCACACCATGTCAAACAAACGACTATGAATTCAGTCTAGCAACGCGATCAAGAGAGAAAACAGGGGTGAGTCGGGAAAGCAGACACAGAATCACAGGTACCCAGAGAACGACTGAATACGAGAGGGGAAGAGGCAGTGGCAGAGACGGCTGCGTAAGGTCAAGGGTCAACCTTTTTTTTAAGATTTCCTTGAACAGTTGTTTTAATATTCAAAAATTTTATAGATCTTCAAAACACAGCTGAGGACCAAAAGTCAAAATGCCTTCTTCTGCAAAGAGTTTTCTTTGGCAAACTTAGGAAGGCTGCAGGAAGGCAGACCCTTAGGGCATGGGCATGTGGCTCAGGACTTCTTAACGATTAACCTTTGGACTAACGGGCCACAGGTATATAAATGATTACCGGTATGTACACACCACACCCTGCTGTTCTTTAATTCAGGGTGAGGAAACTAACTTTGGCTTTTAGTTCTTTTCAACACATTTACTTGCACTGAAGTTGTTCTTCTAGGACATTAAAAAGTGTGAAAAGGGAAGATGGCCAGACCAGGCGACTTTGGGGACTCCAAACCAGAAACTACTCACCAAAGTGAATTCTAAGATAAATGCTACCTCTTCATCCGGAACTAAACGGCAAGCTTGGGAAGGAAGATTTGCCAAATATGAAAATGACAGAGGAGTGAAAGTAAAGAACTCACCGGGAATTATTATGATGAATATTACACGCCCGGGCCATTAGCACCACGATAATTGGTCGAAAGGCTTTTCCTTTTCCATCAAAGTAGTATTCAGACATTTCCTTAAGTTCTGTTGTAGATATGAGTAGTTCCTGAAATCAAGTTTGTGTGTCAACATGGCATCATGATAGCAAAAAAGGCAACAGGATTTCTTCTACAAAATTGATTTGATCTCAGCGTGCTCACTTGTACTCAGCACACTCATTTCACTCGAGAAATTCAACACTCGTTGGAAAAGGTTCCAACATTTAAGGCCATAAACCTGGCCTGGCTGCCCTACAGCCGGGCCGCAGGCGATGCCTGGCCTGCCCGAGTGCCCAAAGGCCTAGGGCGACTCCAAAGACTCCGACAGACTCCAGGGAGGAACAGGAAAGCACTAGGTGGCCCAGGGACAAAAAAGGAACAGGGGCTGGTAGTCGCTTGGAAGACGGAGGAGAGAGACAAAGATGAGGAGCGTGGGAGCCAAAGAGGCGGCAGTTAAGGGTGTGACTGGGGGATGGAGGCAAAGCTGTGTATCGGGGACAGGAAGAAAAGATGGCCCCAGCCGGATGTGTCCAAAGTTCACAGAGGAAGTTGAAGAGAGTTTGCCGATTGTCAGGAAGTTAGAACTGAATTGTGAAGAAACATTTTTTAAAAAAATAAATGTTCTGAGTGGTAACTTGAGCAGTGGCATAATTAAATTAAATGCAATACATTTTTTTTAAAGACACAGTATTTATTGATACCAGACAGACAGAATGAGAAAGAGCACAAGCAGAGAGAGAGAGAGAGAGAGAGAAGCAGGCTTTCTGATGAGCAAGGAGCCTGATGTGGGGTTCGATCCCAGGATCCTGGGATCACAACCTAAGCTAATGGCAGACACTTAACTGACTGAGCCACCTAGGCGCCCCTAAATGCAGTAAATTAAAATAAGTGCAGTAAAGGTTCGGAGAGGGGAGAAAGGAGTGTGGGCTAGAAAACCAAATATTTAAAGGAGGATAGAAGCTTTGACATAGAACTAAGTAAGTAGACTTTGATTCACGAAGGGGAAGGTGACCTTCTAAGTGATGGACGTGTTTGCTGTATGTGCCTCTCAAGGACCTGCTAGAATGAATCATAGCTCAATTCCCCGCAGCAACGGGAGCTAAGAAGAGCCCCAGAGGACCCTCGGCCAGACTCAGGTGAACCTGGTGCAGCCGGGCCGGTCTTTAAGTCTCCAAAATACCGACTTCAGTGCCGAGCATGGTAGTAAGTGCAGAGGTTACAAAGAAAAATAAGAGAGTCCCTGCCTCCAAGGAGCTCCATCTGGCTGGGGAGAAGGAACACAGTAGGCACACTACACAGTGGGACAGGTGCCGGCCCTGCAGTGACTGTGTCTCCCCTCCGGGGGCACAAACGGGGCGCGGCTAGTACGGGAGAGGCAGGTGGGAGAAGGACTCTGGCGGGGTCAAAGAAAGGGGTGTGGACGGACATAAACTGGGGAACTGACAGCAAGAGACCGGCCAGGAGGATGTAGGAGAGGAACAATTCCAGGATCCCGCCCAGGTTCCTGGGTGGTGCCTTCAACAAGCAGGAAAAACTCGAAAAAGGATTAGGGGAGGAAACCAGTGTTTCAGGTATGTCACGGGGAGACAGTCATAGGCCCTCCACGGACTTGCCCTGACAGTTAGATGCAGAGTTTTAAGAGACACAATTCAATCTGGAACAGACGTATTATGTGGGGATCCTAAGTGTGGAAGTGGGTAAACTGAGGACACAGAGACAAGAGGAAACAGAAAGAACCCAAAGGAAGGGCAAAATCAAAGAGATTGGGGAGGGGACAGAAAGGAAACCAGGAAGCGGACTGAAGGATGGCCTAAGACTCAGGAGAACGAGAAAGGGGCAGAAGCCAAGGGAAGCGTTCCAGGCAGTGGGGGGCGGTCAACAGCGTCAAGGGAGATAAAACTGCAGGGTCTACGGGCTTTAGCAGAAAGAGCTCTGGAAGCTACAGGCTGGCAAAGGGAGTTTCAGGGGAGAGGCTGGGGAGGCAGGCAGGCGATGAGAGCGGAGGAAGCATGAGAAGGCAGAGAATACTGGAAGGGAAGGGGGCACGCGGGGTCAAGAGATGGTCCCTGGAAGGATGAACTCGAACAAAGGGGAGAAGTGACAACAGATGTGAGAGACACGGAGAGGGAGAGCCCGCAGGTGAAGGAGAGCAATCGGGCAACCGCGAGAGTCCTTCCTAAGGCAGCGAGGAGGCAAAGGGCACGGGACCGAGCTGGTGGTGAAGGGACTCCTGGAACGGAGGGAACAGCCGGGCGCAGGGGCGCAAGCCGCCTGGTAGACACAGCAGGTGCCCAGGGAGTGGCTCCTCGAGGCCTTGCCCGGGGTCACCCAGGCACAAAGTGGCGTTGCCAGGAGAGCAGGAGAGCGGAGTGCGGGTTTGGGGGGCAACGCGGACAACCTTGAGAGGGGAAGGAAGCTGATGAGGGACAACTGAACACGTCTGGGCAGCAGTGGAGAAGCCACCAAAAGTTTGGGGGGAAAATGCGGTTAACGGAGAAAGCCCAATTTGGGGCAGCCTGGAACGGACCTTCAGCGCCTCACCACGCCCGGACAGGGGAAGGGACGGGAGAGGCTAAGCAGGGCTGCGGGTCTATTTTCTCAGTTCCCCGCCTCTGCAGTAACCTCGGTGTGGGTGGTGAAGCGCCCTGCGCCCTCCACACCCCTCCGACCCCCCGGCTGCTCAGTAACATGGGACCCTGCACGCCCGTGAACCAAGTCCGCGACGGCGCTGCACCGGTCTGAACGCCTGCCTCGTCTGTTCCCGTCTCAGAAACCAGCACGACTTCGAGCACAGTCAAACGGCGCGGGCTTACCTTCCTAATGTCCTCGTACAGGCCGTTCAAGTCTCTCCAGCCGAGTTTGAAGGGGTCGCTGTACTGCTCCCCACTCTGCGTTCTGCTATGACAGCGCGAGGCGGACGTCGAGTGATGGAACCTGGGTCAAACCCAAACGCACGCCACCTCAGGTGAGTTTTATTAAGGGAGATAATGTCGTTTCAAGTGAGAATTATATACACATGTACTTGCTGGAAATTGAGCACGAATCCAAAATGGGCATTATGATTTAGAAAAAAACACAGGGAATTCTCTTCTTGCTCAACAACACAGGAATAGTTTATTTTTATACTCAGGACACCTTGAGAACCTACAAAATCAAAGACGAATCTGGCTTACTGTGTTCTGGGTTTAAATTTTATTCCATTTCCATTTTTTTTTTTTTTAAAGATTTTATTTATTTATTTATTTGACAGAGAGAAATCACAAGTAGATGGAGAGGCAGGCAGAGAGAGAGAGAGAGAGAGAGAGAGAGAGAAGCAGGCTCCCTGCTGAGCCGAGAGCCCGCTGCGGGACTCGATCCCAGGACCCTGAGATCATGACCTGAGCTGAAGGCAGCGGCTTAACCCACTGAGCCACCCAGGCGCCCCCCATTTCCATTTTTTGAAAAGGCAGAGGGCACACAGAGCAGACACTGTGTCACTTAGTTAACCTAAATACTCAATTTGCTGGACTAGCCCACCACGATTCAGAACAGAAATTTACTGGCAATATAGCTAATAATTTTAGCAGTTGTAACACAGATCGTAAACGTACCGTGACATACTATACCTATTTGGAAAAGCAGATGTTAAACTCTTCACAAGATTAAAATAGTGCATCTGTAAAATAAAAGCATTAAGAAACTTGTAAGAATGTTCATGAATAATGTGTTTATAATGCCAGAAAAAATAAACACATTCATAATTCACAGAATTCATAATAAAATTATTTACTTATAACATGAACTCATAATAAATTCATAATAAATATAATCTTTATCTTTTTCATAATCTTTATCTTTTAGTTGTCCCTTTGTAGGTGGGTTGCAAACTCTAGAAAGGTAATAAAAAGTTTCCTTACTACAAAAGCAGTATTTGTCATTACAGAAAATATAAGGAAAAAAACACATCTGTCATCTTTTTCTCCAAAGCATTGTTTCCATATTCCTATCTAGCTTTTCAGACTTGAAAAGGTAGTTTTCAAACAATCTCCTTCTCCTTAAGGAAGACTGGTGAGAGAACATTAAAGCGATTTACATTCTTTTACATTCTTAAACCAGTTGGAAACAAAGAGTAATCCAGTTCCCCCAAACATCAGACCAGATGGTGAAAAGGAAGATTTCAATGAAGAATGAATTTACATTTATACATAAAACACAACCTATATATTTTTTTAAAGATTTTATTTATTTCTTTGGCAGAGACAGATCACAAGTAGGCAGAGAGGCAGGCAGAGAGACAGGAGGAAGCAGGCTCAATCCCAGGACCCTGAGATCATGACCTGAGCAGAGGCTTTAACCCACTGAGCCACCCAGGCGCCCCAACATGACCAATTTTAAGCTATTGTTCTCAAACAGACTTAGAAATGCTACTTTTTGATCAGTAACATTCAAAAGCAAGCTTAGCAGCCCGTTTTGAGAATATTCGAGATAAGAACAGAAGACTACTAAAAGATTCAGAGATGGTCGTGAAAAATATTAGTTCCAGTGATTACTCAGTGCTACTATGGGCCAGGAAATGGGACAGGCACTGCGGACCAAACACAGAGACCGACTGTCTTTTTATTTTTTATTTTTTTAAAGAATTTATTTATTTGAGAGAGAGAGCACAAGTAGGCAGAGAGGCAGGCAGCAGGAGGAGAAGCAGGCTCCCTACTGAGCAGGGAACCTGATGTGGGGCTTGATCTCAGGACCCTGGGATTATGACCTGAGCTGAAGCCAGACGCTTAACTATCCCAGCCACCCAGGTGCCCCCAGACTTCCAGTCTTAAAGAATGCAGGCACACAGTCCTTTCAAAAATTACTTATTTACTGGCTCAGTTAGTGAAACATGAGACTCTAGATCTTGGGGTCATGAGTTTGAGCCTGACCTTGGGAGTAGAGGGTACTTTAAAAAAATTTACTGATTTACTAAATTAATGTGGTAAGGGCTCTGTATCTGAAGAAAGTATTTTGACAAAAAAGGAAGAATTCAGCCCAAGAAAGAGAATACAAATCTGCTCTATTTGTAATCAAGTCTTACAATGTGCTTTTACACTATTTGACCCTCACAACTATTTGTCTTTATAAGCTGGGGAACTTGAAACTCAGAAAAGTCATGTCTGAAAAACTGATATACAGATATGTTGATATCTCAAAAGAAAAAAGCAAGGGGCGCCTGGGTGGCTCAGTCGGTAGAGCCTCGACTCTTGATTATGGCTCAGGTTGATGAGGGAACAGAAGGCAAGCTGAGGAGACAGCAGAAGCCAACATCCCACTAAACACCCCCCATGGGGTATATGTGCCATTCCTCAGGCGCTCCTGGCTGCCCCAAGGAAAAATATATGGTTAACTCGTAGAGATCACAAGCCAGCAAGACCTCAGTCGCCCTCAGTTTACAAATGTCCTAGTGATTTACAAGGAAGAGGCTTTCTTACCAATGGCCTAACTTCAAAGACCCGTAACTCCGTCCCTGAGGCCCTAACATCCTCCTCCCCTCCCTATAATTGAGGGAGGCTGAGGCACAGGGAAATGTAAATAAAGTTAAATTTCTTCTAAACCTAAAGCTCATTGATAGGGACTGTGTGACAGCTGGAGTGTGACATTCCTCCAGGAAGCTTCCATTACTGTTAATGCCTTATTAAAAGGAAAAACCTTAACTTGACAGTGGCAAGGCCTCAGGTATCCTGCAGGTCCTCTTGAGCATATGAAAGTTCTTTCAAACCCTCCCTTTCTCTTTACCTCCCCCAAACCCCCAAAGTATATAACCAGCCACTGTTCTCACCCCTAGAACAACAGCTCTTTCTGCCCAAGGGTCCATCCCTGTGCTTTAATAAACCACCATTTTGCACCCAAAGATGTCTCAAGAATTCCTTCTTGGTCCTCGGCTCTGGACTCCACCCCACCGAACCTCACCTATGTTCTAGAACTTCATCATATGGTGCCCGAAGGTGCGGCTTTGAGTCTTTTTACATCTGGAGTCTGAGCTTCCCTGCAAAATTGGAGAGTGTTTGCTTTCCTCTTCCTTTACTCTCATTTCAGGGGCCCTTCAAGAATTATGGTCTTAATGGAACACTTTCATGTCAGGTGCTAGGGCTGTAATCCTCTAGCCCGTGGTTGCTCTATGGGGAGGAGAAAGTCTGCCTCCTGGCTGGAAGTCAGTACCCTGGCCGGAATGGTAATAAGACCCAGAAGCTTGAGGCCCTCTCTCTGTTGCTGTTCCTATACAAACTTGTCTGTCCTGGCCATGGGACAGCCACCTAAGTCACCAGGGCAGCTGCCAATCTTAAGACTCCCCTGTGAGGTTTCCTCCTGACTGATCTAATGGGATCCCTCCACACCCTGGTCTAGCCACTTCCGGCCACAGGACCTCCACTGGGAGCCAGCGGAAACCAGTACCCGACTGAATTAAAACCCAAACAGGGACTTTACCTAGGGAAGTTGGCTGTCAGGACCACGTGTGTTGGAATGACACTTAGACCATGCTGGATTTCGATCTTTACTCTTTCTTGTCAGTGTCCTCTACTAATTACTTAAAGCTACAAAACTGGGTATTTTCCCCTTGTAAAACTTTTCTAGTTTTTTCCATGGGTTAAAAATGGCAGGGCAGTAACACAATGTCCAGAGTATAGGACGGCACAGTAACTTAGTCCCTTCACCAGGCATCCATCTGTAGCCTAGGATGAGACGGGAAGGGGAGGGATGCCGGCACCCCTCCAGGGCCTTTCACAACAGGAATGCCTTCACGGGAAGGCAGAATTGTGCAGAATTGTGCTCAATAGTGGTGTCTTGTTTGAGGGACGCCTCCGTTGCTTTTGACACACAGGAACCTCTGACATATTCTGCGTGAGACGCCAGCCAGGAGTCGGGGGGGGGGGGGGGATTTGGTAATGGACCTTCTTTACTTTTCTGGGAGCATGGCCTCAGAAGGCTTCTTCAGTTCCCAGGGACTCTACCTTGGGGTGCCTTTTAACCCACCGGAAGCAAACTGCATTGCAAAACTTAGGAAAGGACTGAGCTCCTGGAACACTGCATGGCCTCAGTGGGATCTATCAGTTAGATCTCCTCTGCAGGAAACAGGGCAAATGGACCTAGGGGACCTTCACTGCTCTACACCAAGACCCTGACCTAAGGACATCTTACAGAATGTATTTGCCTGAGTATGTCTGGCTAGTAAACCCCCTCTTGACATTTGGATGATAATTATCTAACTAAGCCTCCTCCTGGTAAACCCAGGCTGCTGGAGGATACACAGGCCATCCCTAGCAAAGGGGACTCTGACTTTATCTCTGTTCCTCCTAACAGATGTGGGGCTTCTCCCACACTCATTTCCCTGGTAAATGGCTGTGACCGGCAGCAACTGTGGTTGGTCTCCCTCGGGACGGGGACTTGAAGAAATATTCCCAAGCAGCTGCCAAAACTCCCTTTGTTTTGGGGAAACTCCCTGTCTTCTCTGGCCCGACACGGACTGCCTAAACACTGCCCCCCACCCCCGCCCCGACCGGTTGTTGGCGGGAAAACATGGCATCTGCTCCTCTACTGCAGCTGACGAACTCTACAACTGGGAACCCTTTCCCTGCCTTCTGGCAGCATTGGTCTCTTCTGTCTCCCCCTTCTGTTTCTGCACCACCTTGGGCGCCTCCTGCACCACGGCTCCTCCTCTCTTCGCAGTCAGGGAGCGAGAAGGGCACCCCCTGGACCTAACACCTCCCACTCCGGATCTCCCCAACTCAGGTGTCTCAGGTAAAAATGAAAAAGGGGGGGGGGCAGGTGGAACATGAAACAGTACTTGAACCAAGTTAAGTCTGTTGGTGTAATGAAGATAGACGTGTCTTTAAAGTTATCGCCACTAAAGGTGAAACTTAACTCTGTCGTGTTTAACTGAAGGTCAAATGACCTTGTGATATCTGTTGAAATTTGTTAGCAAAAAGATGACTAAACTGATGGTTGGTTGTCTGTCTCAAAGTTTTCATGGGTAATTGTTAAGATAGCTTTCAAAGTCTTTGGTAACCTGAAACTTTAAAGTTTTGCTTGGATGATAAATGGAATTACATTCATTGGGCATCTGGATCTTTCCCAAACAGGATAAAGTGCTAAATCATTAATGACTGGACTGGACATAGGTTTGTGCTTTGGACTGACTGCACAGAACTAAGGATGTTTAAATCTGTTGGTAAACATGCTTTGTGCTTTAACTGATTTGCAAATTTGTCATCTAAAAAATTCTGGTGAAACAGTTTGCAACAGTTTGGTTACGCCACTGTCTTCACTGGAGACTAAGGTTTCTTTTTTTTTTTTTAAAGATTTTATTTATTTATTTGAGAGAGAGAGACAGTGAGAGAGAGCATGAGCGAGGAGAAGGTCAGAGAGCGAAGCAGACTACCCATGGAGCTGGGAGCCTGATGTGGGACTCGATCCCGGGACTCCAGGATCACGCCCTGAGCCGAAGGCAGTCGTCCAACCAACTGAGCCACCCAGGCGTCCCCGAGACTAAGGTTTCTAAGAGTGCAGAATTCTGCTAACTGTAACTAAGACTGATGGAAAGAGTGGAAACAACTCTGTATGTGGAACAGCCGGAGATATGTAAGAAAGATATAAGGAATGGGAATGCATTTTTGTTAAAGGTAGAAGGTAATCCTGTCCTAAACGAGACTGGTTGTTTGGAGAAAAAATGGCTGGGGACAAAATCAGAATGCAAAGGAAAGTTGAAGAAGGCTTATGGAGGGAAAACTTGGGAACAGAATTTTAGGTTTGGTCAGGATGGACTAAGATCAAAATAAGCAGATTTTAAAGTACACTGGTATAAGATTGAAAGTCTGCCTTTTGTCCGTTCAAAAAGACAAAGTTTTCTTAAATTAACTGATCTGCTGTTAAGTAGAAAATATAAAGTTTTCTCTTGGCCTGTCCAAAAAAACCATTTTCTAGAATTTGCCTGTATCAGGTCTTTAACATCGCTATTCCTATTTAGGCATGTCCTTTAAAACTTTCTAAGGTTTTAACAAGTTTTCACAAGATTTAAATTTTATATGAAGTATCTTTGACTCAGTAACCCTTTTCGTTAGTATGCTAGGTCACTTAGGAAGTACTGCTAAACAAATGATAAACCTTGGGTTACATCTGGGTAAATGCTATAACTATTCTAGAGGTTCTATGCAATTCCTAAAGTTTTAATGCTTTAATAAGGTCATCACTAGATATTTTAATTATTGAAGTGTTACATGTCACAGATTTCTCACTGTAAACTTAAATATCATTAGCTCTTTAACCATGTCCATTCTGAGTTTTTGTCATTTATAATTGTTCCAATTCTCTTGTAAAATGAGTCTCATCTTCAAGGATATTCCTATAAAGGACTTTTAGGACAAATACAAGTATTCAATATACTGAAAATCCTAAAACTGAAATGGATAAGAATTTCCAGAACTAACTAAAGCTGCATTCAAACTAAAACAGAATTAGTAACATGGGACTAAATAAACTAAAAGATTATAGTGTCAAGACTCTTGTTTGAAACATTGCTGGTTCTCTAATGTTTGCTCTTCCAGACTAAGGAAATTTTTTCTTAAGATATCTGTGACTTACAGAAATGTAAAAATATTCATTTGTAAACAAATCAAAGCATTCAACTTTTCTATCTGAACCCTCTGAAACTCAAAAGATCTCAGTAAGTATTCCTGCTTCCATGCCAATCCTAGTCATTTGCATAAATTCAGTAAGAATCCGTTCTCCTTGTAACAGGACACCATTGGAAACATTGGTTATTCTACCAAGGCTTTGGCTGGAATGTCCTATTTAAGAAAGACATGCAAGGGGCACCTGGGTGGCTCAGTGGGTTAAGAAAGACATGCATAGACTCAGATATGACCAGACAACTTAAAGGAACTAAGGTGGACTTTATGAAACCTGGAGCCATAAGGCCCCTTGGTACTGCTGGCCTGATAACTTGCTTATAGAGTTCCCAGCAACCTCACCAGGTGTGTAAAGAATGTCACTTCTAAGATGGATAAACCACTAGCTAAACTAATCCAGAAGAAAAGAGAGAGGACGCAAATTAATAAAATTATGAATGACAGGGGAGCGATTACTAACTCCAAGGAAACAAACAATCATCAGAAATTATTATCAACAGTTATATGCCAGTAAGTTAAGAAACCCGAAAGAAATGAATGCATTCCTGGAACCATTCAAGAGTGAAAAAGAAAGAAATTGATAACCTGAATAGACCGATATCTAGTAACGAGATTCAAGCAGTGATCAAAAACCTCCCAAAAAACAAGAGCCCAGGACCTGACAGATTGCCTGGGGAATTCTAACACATATTCAAAGAAGAAATAATACCTATTCTCCTGAAGCTGTTTCAAAAAAATAGAAACAGAAGGAAAACTTCCAGACTCTTTCTATGAAGCCAGCATTACCCTGATCCCCAAACCAGGCAAAGACCCCATCAAAAAGAATTTCAGACTAATATCCCTGATGAATATGGACTTCAAGATTCTCAACAAGATCCTAGCTAACAGCATCCAACAGCACATTAAAAAGATTATCCATCATGACCAGTGGGATTTACCCCTGAGATGCAAGGGTGGTTCAACATTCACAAATCAACCAATGTGATAGAACCACTCAATAAGAGAAAACAACCACATGGTCCCCTCAATTGATGCAGAAAAAGTATTTGACAAAATACAGCATCCGTCCCTGATCAAAACTCTTTAAAGTATAGGTTTAGAGGGAACATTCCTCAACTTCATAAAATCTATGAAAAACCTACAGCAAATATCATTCTCAATGGGGAAAAGCTGACAGTCTTCCCACTGAGATCAGGAACACGACAGGATGCCCACTCTTGCCACTGTTGTTCGACATAGTAATAGAAGTCCTAGCAACAGCAATCAGGCAACAGAAAGAAATAAAAGGTATTCAAATTGGCAACAAAGAAGTCAAATTCTCTCTTTGCAGATGACATGATACTTTATAGGGAAAGCCCAAAAAAGACTCTACCCCCAAAACTACTAGAACTCATATAGCAACTCAGTGATGTGGCAGGATACAAAATCAATGCACAGAAATCAGCTGCTTTCTTATACACTAACACTGAAAACATAGAAAGGAAATTAGAGAATCGATTCCATTTACTATAGCACCAAGAACTATAAGATACCTTGAAATAAACCTAACCAGAGGTAAAGGGTCTGTACTCAAGCAACTACAGAACACTCAAGAAATAAATTGAAGAAGACACAAAAGATGGAAAAGCATTCCATGCTCATGGATTGGAAGAATAAGCATTGTTTATTCTGCCCAGAGCAATCTATACTTTCAATGCCATCCCGATCAAAATTCCACCAGCATTTTTCAAAGTGCTGGAACAAACAATCCTAAAATTTGTATAGAACCAGAAAAGACCCCGAATTGCTAGGGAAATGTTGAAAAAGAAAAAGCTGGGAGCATCACACTGCCTGATTTCAAGCTTTACTACAAAGCTGTAATCACCAAGACAGCATGGTACTGGCACAAAAAGAGATACATAGACCAACGGAATGGAGTAGAGAGTCCCGCAACAGTATGGTCAAATAATCTTCAACAAAGCAGGAAAAAATATCCAGTGGAAAAAAGACAGTCTCTTCAATAAATGATGCTGGGAAAATCGGACAGCTATGTATAGAAGAATGAACTTTGACCATTCTCTTACACCATACCCAAAGATAAACTCGCAAGGATAAAAGACCTTAACTAGAGGCAGGAAATCTATCAAAATCCTAGAGGAGAATATAGGCAGTAACCTCATCAACATCAGCCACAGCAACTTCTTTCAAGACATGTCTCCAAAGACAAAGGAAACAAAAGCAAAAATGAACTTTTGGGACTTCATGAAGATAAAAAGCTTCTGCACAGCCAAGGAAACTGTCAACAAAACAAAGAAACAACCCATGGATCGGGAGAAGATATTTGCAACTGACACTACAGACAAAGCGTTGATATTCAAGATCTATAAAGACTCCTCAAACTCAACACCCCCAAAACAGATAATCACGTCCAAAAATGGGCAGAAGACACGAACAGACACTTCTCCAAAGAAGACGTACAAATGGCTAACAGACACATGAAAAAATGTTCGTCTTCATTAGCCATCAGGGAGATTCAAATCAAAACCACATTGAGATATCACCTTACTATACACCAGTTAGAATGGCCAAAATCAACAAGTAAACAAGTGTTGGAGGGGATGTGGAGAAAGGGGAACCCTCTTACACTGTCGGTGGGAATGCAAGTTGGTGCAGCCACTTTGGAGAACAGTGTGGAGATTCCTTAAGAAAGTAAAAATAGAGCTTCCCTATGACCCTGCAATTGCACTGATGGGTATTTACCCCAAGGAAACAGATGTAGTGAAAAGAAGGTCCATCTGTACCCCAGTGTTCATAGCAGCAATGGCCACAGTCGACAAACTGTGGAAAGAACCAAGATGCCCTTCAACAGACGGATGGATAAAGAAGATGTGGTCAATATACACAATGGAGTATTATGCCTCCATCAGAAAGGACGAATACCCAACTTTTGTATCAACATGACTGGGACTGGAGGAGTTTATGCTGAGTGAAATAAGTCAAGCAGAGAGAGTCTATTATCATATGGTTTCACTTACTGTGAAGCATAAGGAATAACACGGAGGGCATTAGAAGGAAAGGAAAAGTGAATTGGGGGGAATTGGAGGGGGAGACGAACCGTGAGTGACTGTGGACTCTGAGAAACAAACTGAGGGTTTTGGAGGGGAAGGGGGTGGGGGATGGGTGAGTCTGGTGGTGGGTATTAAGGAGGGCACTTACTGCATGGAGCACTGGGTGGGGTGCATAAACAATGACTCTTGGAACACTGAAAAAATAAAATGTAAAAAGGCAGGGGGCGCCTGGGTGGCTCAGTCATTAAGCGTCCGCCTTCAGCTTAGGTCATGGTCCCAGGGTCTTTGGGATCGAGCCCCAAATCAGGCTCTCTCCTCAGCAAGAAGCCTGCTTCACCCTTTCCCACTCCCCCTACCAGTGTGTTCCCTCTCTTGCTCTGTTTCTATCAAATAAATATATATATTTTTTAAATAAAAGAAAAAAAATGTGAACACATTAAAAAAAAAAAAACAGCACTCCATGGCACATGATTAAACAGCTGGAAATGGGATTAATTCCCCCACAATTGTATAACTCACCTATAGCATCTTGGCCAATTCTGTGTGGCTGAGATGATGAAATCGTTCCCTAAAAGCCAGGGCATACCCCACCCCCGGGGTTAACTCCAGACTTGAGGTAATGGATGGCCCCACTTCCTTTATGGCTGGATTGGATGATGCACTTGGGGATGCCCTTATCTCCCGAGCCAAGTTTTCTTCCGCTTGCCAGTGACCCTTTGCAATTAGAATATTACCGCTTTACCACAAAGAGGTCTTCCTGATGGTATTATTCCTTAGTCATTTTTATCCCAGAAGCCACTCTACTGAGGTACAGTTGCAAAGAAAGTCTTCAGCTAAGCAGAGAACCACCCTTTGGGTAAAAGAAGCCTCAAAGCTCACTATGACTCCTGACTGTAAATACTGTAATTACTTCACAGCAAGTCCAGAGTATCTTTTTTTTTTTTTAAGATTTTATTTATTTATTTGATAGAGAGAGATCACAAGTAGACAGAGAGGAAGGCAGAGAGAGAGAAGCAGGCTCCCTGCTGAGCAGAAAGCCCGAAGCGGGACTCGATCCCAGGACCCGGAGATTATGAACAGAGCCAAAGGCAGCGGCTTAACCCACTGAACCACCCAGGCGTCACAGGTCCAGAGTGTCTTAAAGACCAAAGGCCACCAAGAGATGACAGGAGGCTGATCTACTAAATACCAGGCTATGCTTATAGATATGTCTAAAGTAATAGTTAAAACCAGTCAAACTTTAAACCTAGTCACCCTTCTGCCTGGACCTGACCATTGTACTTCTCTATAGAGCAAAACTGTTCAGTGGTTATGGATCTTGCTTATTCTAGTCAACCAGATGTAAGATTCCCCTATTGAAAATACAAGTGACAGTTGGTTTAAACACGTTCCCAGGTAACAGTACTCAGGGCTACTGACTGGTTTGCTACAGACAGGGTAAAGCGACCCGACATCTGATGGCCAGCTCCGGATGGAACCCACTGGATATGTGGAACTAACCTGTGGCCCCAGCTTCCACTGTGACGGATAGGTCACCGCACCGTATTTTTGCCTGGATTCATGGACACATTACTAAAACCAGCTCTATTCCAGCTAATCTCCCCAATTTAAGGCAAAGATGGACACAATATGTTTTTAAATGGTATGCTCACTTAACCCATTTTTGCTCCATCTGTAGGGCTAAAGGATATCATTTGGCATTAAGATGCCCTTAATATATGCACCATGAAGGCACTCAGTGATTCACTAAATAGCATCTCCTCACTTAATATGAAAGTCACAGATGCACAAGGCGGTCCTACAAAATAAAATGGCCTTAGATGTCCCAGCAGCAGCACAGGGTGACACATGTGCAGTTATCAAAACAGAATGTTGTGTGTACATCCCAGATAATCACAAAAATGTCACAGGACTCATAAAAGATATGAACACCCCAGTTGGGGCTCTACAAAATCCTTCTTTTTCTCTCAGTGAAGGTAAGTTCCTGGTTTAAAGGAGGATTATGGTCAATGGTTAAAGATCTCTTCGTTGGACTTCTCATTCTCACAGCCTTACTAATCTTCATGTGTTACCTTCTGCAATGTTTCTCTCCTTTAGGCCCAGACTCCGTGGCTACAAGGACTTCACGTCGCCGGACGATCCTGACCACTCACAAAGATACTTCTGCACTGTCAGCACTGGATTCAGCTGCCTCCTTCTTCCGTAACACCCCTACACATTCCCCAGCTCACCAATATTGACCCATAGGTAGGGACAGCTCTACGCCCCTATTCAGCAGGTAGAAGTTACAGAAGACGAGACCTTCAACAACCTTAAAGATGTAAGGGTTAAAGTTGTCCAGGGGAACATAATGAGCGAACAGAAGGCAAGCTGAGGACAAAGCAGAAGCTGACCACACACCCCCCCCCCGGGGGTGCATGTGCAGGCGCTCCTGGCTGCCCCAAGGAAAAATAAATGGTTAACTCGTAGAGATCACAAGCCTCAGTCGCCCTCAGTTTACAAATGTCCTAGTGATTTACAAGGAAGAGGCTTTCTTACCAATGGCCTAACTTCAAAGACCCGTAACTCCGTTCCTGAGGCCCTAACATCCTCCTCCCCTCCCTATAATTGAGGGAGGCTGAGGCACAGGGAAATGTAAATAAAGTTAAATTTCTTCTAAACCTAAAGCTCATTGATAGGGACTGTGTGACAGCTGGAGTGTGACATTCCTCCAGGAAGCTTCCATTACTGTTAATGCCTTATTAAAAGGAAAAACCTTAACTTGACAGTGGCAAGGCCTCAGGTATCCTGCAGGTCCTCTTGAGCATATGAAAGTTCTTTCAAACCCTCCCTTTCTCCTTCCCTCCCCCAACCCCGTAGTACAGAACCCGCCGCCACTCGCACACACAGGGCAGAAGCTCTTTCTGCCCAAGGGTCCGTCCCTGTGCTTTAATAAGCCACCATTTTGTGCCAAAGATGTTTCAAGAATTCTTTCTTGGTCACTGGCACCCCACCGAACTTCACTTATTTTCCAAAACCTCATCAAGGTCATGATCTCTGTGTAGGGATAAAGTCCTGCATTGGGCTCTGTGCTCAGATCAGAGTCTACTTCCTCCCACCCCCAGAGTCTACTTTTGATTCTTTCTCTCCTTCTCCCTCTATCCCTCCCTTGCTCAGGCTGGCGTGGGTGCTCTAAGTAAATAAATATAAAAAAGCATGCACAAAATCATACATATTCTGTGATCCCACTAAGAATTTATATATATACGCATGCATAAGTAAGATACACAGAGACTAGGGTTTAAAAGCATATAAACTAGGGTATTAGAATAGTTAATTTTGAACAAATAGGATTGTGGGAGTTTTTTTTATTCCTTTTTTGGCTTCTATTTTCTGATTTTCTCTAGTGAACACATACTGCATTAGACATATTACAGTGACAGTAAAGATTGACTTTGCCAGGCAGGCAGTGGCCAAGCAAGACCGGCTGGGTTCCAGGATTTCCCCCAGAGCGTTATATATTCAGTAAACCAATAAGAACATTTATAATGTCCCAAGAAAGCCAAGTTTTAATCCTCTCTTTTGATTTTACCATTTAACGGGCTTCTTTCACCTTCCTTCATTAGTTCATATGAATTCAGTAATTCATTTTAAGACTTAGTTTGAGACCTAACCTCTGACTTGGGGTGAAGAGTTAAAATTACACAGCTCGGGTACTTCTACCCAGCAATTGCACTACTAGGCATTTATCCAAACGATACAAAAATAGTGATTTGGGGCGTCTGGGTGGCTCAGTGGGTTAAGCCTCTGCCTTCAGCTCAGGTCATGATCTCAGGGGCCTGGGACTGAGCCCCACATAGGCTCTCTGCTCAGCGGGGAGCCTGCTCCCCCCACCATCCCCACCCCCGCCTACCTCTCTGCCTTCTTGTGATCTTTGTCTGTCAAATAAATAAATAAAATCTTAAAAGAAAATAGTGATTTGAAGGGGCACATGCACTCCAATGTTTGTAACAGCAATGTCCACAGTTACCAAATATGGAAAGAGCCCAGATGTCCACTGACAGATGAATGGGTAAAGATGTCCCCAGATGTCCAGGGAAATACAAATCAAAACCACAATGAGATACCACCTCACACCAGTCAGAATGGCTAAAATTAACAAGTCATGAAGCAACAGGTGTTGGCGAGGATGCAGAGAAAGGGAAACCCTCCTCCCTGTTGGTGGGAATGCAGGCTGGTGCAGCCACTCTGGAAAACAGTATGGAAGTTCCTGAAAAAGTTGAAAATAGAGCTGCCCTATGACCCAGCAATCACACACACTACTGGGAATTTACCCTAAAGATACAAATGGAGGGATCCGAAGGGGCATGTGCACCCGAATATTTATAGCAGCAATGTCCACAATAGCCAAACGATGGAAAAAGCCCAGATGTCCCTCAACAGATGAATGGATCAAGATGTGGTATATATACACAATGGAGTACTATGCAGCCATTAAAAAAAAATCTGAATCTTGCCATCTGCTATGACGTGGATGGAACTAGAGGGTATTATCCTAAGGGAAATAAGTCAGTCAGAGAAAGACAATTATCATATGACTTTTCTGATACGAAGAATTTGAGAGGGAGGGTGGGAGGTTTGTGGAGGAAAGGGAGGGAAAAAATGAAATGAGATGGGACCAGGGAGGGAGACAAATCACAAGAGACTCTTAATCTCAGGAAATAACTGAGGGCTCCTGGGGGTCATGGGGGGAGGGATAGGGTAGTGGGGTTATGGACATTGGGGAGGGTATGTGCTATGGTGAGTGCTGTGAATTGTGTAAGACTGATGATTCACAGACCTGTACCCCTGAAGCAAATAATACATGTTAATAAAATAAATAAATAAATAAACAAACAAATAAATAAGATGCACCCAGATGTCACTGATAGATGGACACTTAAACAGAATACACACACACACACGAATATTACTCAGCCATCAAAAATGAAATCTTGCCATTTGCGTCAATGTGGATGGACTAGAATGTATTAAGTGAAATAAGTCAGTCCATGAAAGACAAATACTGTATGTTTTCACTCATATGTGGAATTTAAGAACCAAAACAGATGAACATAGGGAAAAAAATAAAAGAAGATAAAAACAGAGAGGCAAACCTAAGAGACTCTCAACTACAGGAAACCAAACTGAGGATTGCTGGAGAGACGGGGTAACTGGGTGATGGGCATTAAGGAGGCACTTGATGTGATGAGCACTGGGTGTTCTATGCAACTGATGAACCACTAAATTCTACCCCTGAAACGAATACAGTATATGTGAACTAAACAGAATTTAAAACAAAATTACGCAGTTAATACAGAGTGTTCTTAACCACTAGGCAGTGTAACAGTTGTTCAAAGCATGGTCTTTGGAAGATGGATCTTGTTTCCATTCCAACATTTCCTGGCCGTGTTACCTTGTGACATCTTTCTGGTTAATGTCTACTCTGGGAGGGAAACTGCGATTAACTGAGACGTGTAAAAGCTCTCAGCTCAGAACCCAGCATGCTGTATACATTTAATACAGTGGCTACAGATCTGCAGTAGCTACAGTATTTAATATCTACCCTTATTTTCTGCTTTAAGAGGGAGTGGTGTTTTCTAAAATAAGGGTAGAGGCACTCAGAGGAGCAGTGGACAACTGGTGTACTGCTGTACTGTTACTGTTCCAATACTGTTCCCTTCCTTCCCATCATGTACTCTCTCCTGAAAGCCAACCTTACCTCCCATGAATTTACTTGGGGGGAAAAAAATGCTGCTGAGTAAGAGTCAAAAACATACGGACAAGTGATTTGGCAGTAACAGACACACACTGGTTTTTGTCCTATTACAGGACTTGTTAACGCTCCCAACGGTGAGGTTGGGAGAATGTACATATATCAGGAAGCAGAGCTGTGTCTGAGGGCAGATATGGCTTTTATTATTGTTGCTCTTTGTCCCCAAGGACTATGAGGTCCTAAGAGACTTGAACTAACCAAGAACACGTGCCTGAGGCAGACTCCAGAAGGCTAACTAATATCTAATATCCCTGCTGAGCAGGAAGCCTGATGAGGGGCTGGATCCCAGGACCACCTGAGCAGAAGGCAGATAGATGCTTAATTGACTGAGGCACCCAGGTGTTCCTATACTGGAATTTAAATTAAAAAAAAAAAAAAAATTTTTTTTTAAAAGGAGTGTCAAAGAAGTATCCAGTGCTATTAGATGGAGTGTGCAAACATCTCTCCAAATGATGCCTTCGTCTGTGATGCTAGAAACATTTAATGTCTGGTTAGGACAGTACTGAAAAGGATCCCAGCAAAGCCCTATTCTCTCTCCAAGTGCCCGTTCTGGATAAGTTGTGATATGTATTCGGTGTTTGGGGAATACGTGGGAATATGAGACGTCCCAAAGCCCCAAATTCATTAAACTTTTTTAAAAAAACGAGCCTTGTGGATGCAATTACCGTAATTACCGCGTGACTGGAGAAGTCTCCAGTCTTTACCGATTTTGCTCAATTACTCTAAACGGAATGCGCCTACCCTATGGCACGTTGAGAGTCAATCACTACAAAGTGCAGGAAAGACTGACTCATGGGGCCACAGAACATGTCACTCAACACAGCGTAAACTGGGCGGAAACAGAGAAAAATGAGCTTGGGCCCAAGAGCAGCAGAGGAGAGAGTCAAGGAGCCATGGTTAGTGCTGGGATTTCCGACTCTACTCAAGAAGTTACATTAAACCAAAGCTCAAGGTTTCTCTACTTGTGAAATCCTCAGGCCGTTTCTCCTTCCAATGCCCTTCCGCCCCGTCCAGGTAGGGGCTCCCGGGGAAGCAACTCGGTGCGACAGAAACCCGCTGCCCAGAGCATCAGCCCTACACTCTCCACAAACCGCCTATTCCAACCCGCCAGGATCTCTGAGCCCTCGGGGCACCTTTGGCTCTAAAATCCTAGCTCCCTCCTCCCGAAGCCCGGCGGAAATCCGAAAGGCAACAGCTGCAGTCGGGTCTCCGGGCTTCCCCGGCTCCCGACCCCAGGAGACAAGCTGCCTGCCCCCCACCCCCGGCACTTCCCCCGAGGCCTGGCTCCCCCCCCCCGCTCCCTCCCCAAGCCCCGAGGCGCCCGGGTCCCCCAGGACCGCGCTCTGCAGTCCCGCGCGGGGCGCCCCAGCTCCTGGCGGACCCCCGGCGCCCACCGCTCCACGTCCCCCCGCGGGGCTCGGGTCCCGGCGCCCAGCCAGCCCGGGGTCCCCCAGCAGCGCAGCCCGGCGGCCCCCAGCCCCGACGCACGTGCCGCTAGCTCCCATTCATTCCGCCGCGCCGCTGTCATTGGCGCCGTGACCTCTGCGCCCTGCCGCCGCCCGCGCCTCGGGGCCTCACCTGAGCGCTGGCGTCTGCAGCCGAGGGTGGCCCGGGCGGCCCGACGCGGCCCGCGGAGCCGGGGCCGGGGCTCCGAGCCGCCGGCCTCCAGGAGCAGCAGCGGCGCCAGGGCCACCGGCATGAGGCCATGGTGCGAGTCTGAAAGCCGCGGCGGAGCGCTGGCTCCGCCTGTGGCCCGGCGGTCCGCCTCCCGGGACCCGGAGCCGGAAACTTGGCACAGGAAGAGCTTCTGCCCCTCCCCGGCCGCGCCTGCTCGCCCCTCCCCGGGCTGGCGCCGGCGGCGCGCTCCCGGGACGGCCGGGCGGGACCTCGGGCGCCCCGCCCTCGCCCTCGCCCTCGCCCAGCTCGCGCGCGCGCCACCCTCCCCGCCCCTGCCGGCTCCGGGACCGGGGCGGCCCGGCGGGACCCTCTGTCTGGGCGAGCCGCGTCTCCCGAAGCCCGGCCTGCCGCTGCGCGGAGCCCGGAGCTCCAGCGGTCACCGTAAACATGGAGCTTCGGGAGACCGGCGGGTAACGAGCACTGCCTCGGCGCCCAGCCCCGCAGTCGCCAGCTCTTCTGGTCCGCGTGTTTAGGCAGCGAGATGACTCGGAGGATCGGGCTCCCGGTCTGGGGGCTCCCGGGTCCGCCGCTGTTTCTCTTGGGCGTGACCTGGCACGCCGTCGTCCGCGGCTCTTTGCTACCTGGCCTCGAAGGAAGTGCCCGCCTTGTGCATCTTTCCAGTAACGTGTCGAACCGCCGGCTGGACTCTTGTGAGACGGAAGCTAAATTAGCCTTGTCTCTCGACTTTTGGACTCTGTCCTCTGAAAACCTTATAGGTATATCGTGGCATAGATTGGCAGTCTTGCTCCTGTCTGGGTAGGAGTCCCACTCGTGGGTGGACCTAGCTGTGTGAAATTGTTTGGCATTTAGTAATGTGGAACATATTCGCCAGCCTAGGGGATCCTGGCATATGGACAGGATTGGTACCGGATGTGGGTTGGGAAGACCTCTCCCTGGTCCTATAGCCAGATCTACTCCTCTGTGGTCGTGAGAAAGCGGACTTACAACAGAAATCCGTGGTGTAATTAGTGATTCAACGTGCGCACAGAGGCGGGGAGAGAAAGTGCAGGCGATAGGTGTACAGAAATGACAGAAACTTCATCTGTCCTCAAGAAGTTCAACGTTATGGGGAACTAGACCGGCAAATAGGCAACTACAATTCTCTAAAATTTTTGTCTTCTTTTGAACCCTGCTTTTTGCATTTAAAAAATGAAAGTACCCGTAGTACAGCTGAGGACATTATTTATACATTTCAGAGTGTAGTTTTTTACTGAATAAAAGCATAGAATAAAGTTTATTAAAATAAGCCAATCTTATGGTTTTTTTCCCCAATCTTCAAGAATATGATGTAAAAAAAAAAAGCCAGGTGCTTTACAAATAAAGGTTGTTTGTACACACATCTATGACCTGATACAGGCTTGTGTTATTAAGAAATAACTCCGCAGGTAGACTATGCCATGGTAAAGTGTAGCAATTAAGGCTTGTATTTACAACAATCCTACAACTTAAGATAATTATCATTTGCCCCTTTCACAGATAAGGACACAGATAGGAGGATTTACATGTCTTCTCAAGCTCACAGTTGGCAGATACAGCACTACCTCCCAGGCCATTTTCATTTAGAGCTCATTTTCCCTATTAAAACAAAATACCTAGCTCTTAAAGAGATGGAGGAGCATGGCAAGGCTAAGTAGGGAGAGCGGATGACGTTTGTGAAGGTTTCTAACCTTACAGTGTAGCTAAACTTTTGATGAGCCATAACCTACCAATGGGACTGGCAGGGTCCAAAGTAGTTCTTTTGACCCAGTGAAGCCAAGCCTGTGTCTAGGAAGTTAAAACCATTGAGCTGTTCGAGGAAAAGAACAGACTCCTCTTACACACAGGCTAGGAATAACCTGGGTCTTTTTGACTGTACTTACATGAACGAAACAACCGGTATTGACGGACAAACGTGGAGTAGGTGTGTAATTGAAAGCATTTTTCAAAATTGTTATTTCGATGTTGTAGAGTGGACTTTAGGAAGAATCTTCTTTCCATAGTGATGATACCGTCCAAAACATGATCTATGGTAGCACCAGGTTTTATAGCCAAGGAGAGATTACAGACATAATACTGTGTACACATGTATATCATGTCTTGATTCATAGCATTGCCTGAAAATGTCTCATCCTGCTGTTATGAGATAAATGATCAATGATTATCAAGGTAACTGTGGTAAGAACATTTATTGAGAGAAGAGGTTCAGACATTGCTGCCCTGAAAGATTAGCAGTTTTTGTGGATTTCATAAGGCAAAACTGAATGCTAAAGAATTTAATTTTGGAATGACTGATTTTTCTGAGATGTTAAGGTAAAGATTTACTGTACATTTGGAATTTTGTCTTGGATTGGGTTTGTAGTCTATAACTGATTATTTGCTGGAAGTGTAACAAGGGTGAGGGGTGGGGACCTCTGAGGCAGTTAGCCTCTTTTTGTTCCACAGCCAATGACTAAGTGTATTGACTTTGCCAGAATGTGAATCAGTCAGTGCAAAATCGTGAATATTAATGAACAGTGTATACTGTCTGTGCTCTACTAAAATGTTAGGGCATCATGGGGCACCTGGGTGGCTTAATGGGTTAAGGCCTCTGCCTTTGGCTCAGGTCATGATCCCAGGGTCCTGGGATCCAGCCCCGCATCAGGGTCTCTGCTCAGCGGGGAGCCTGCTTCCCTTCCTTTCTCTCTGCCTGCCTCTCTGCCTACTTGTGATCTCTGTCAAATAAATAAATAAAAAATCTTAAAAAAAATGTTAGGGCATCATAATAAATGCATGAATTATAATTTAGTCTATTTCCACTCAGTGGCTCTCCTAAAAGAGAAGAAAATACACTGTTGGATCTTCTGCTTTTCATCATGTTGTCAGGTTTTCTGTGGTGAATGCTGAAATCAGCTGTTTTTTGACTGACATTGGTTCCCCATCATGTGCTTCACAAACCATATATTTAGGGGAAAATGTAAAGGTTAAATCTGGTCCACATTTGCCTGTTTTTATACTCATCTGGGAAAGATAGAAGATTACTGTTATTTCTGTTATAGCTGACATTTGGTTCACCTAGGCTTGGGTGGGATAAATAGAAGTTAATCTGTAACAATTGGATAAATTGTCTTGATGCTGCCTTTCTGTACTGATGCAAAATACCATTTTTATTATATAGAGAATTCTTAACATTACTTTGGGCTGTTTCTGTTCTTTTTATTGAGTCCCTTTGCATCTGTTTTGGGGATAACTTTCTAGTTACTGTGTTTTTATAATTTAGGATAAGAAAACTTCCATTTCTAAAAAAATTGGTTTTTATTTTTCAAGATTTACACTTTAAGATGGTCAGCTTTTTTTTTTTTTTAAAGATTTTATTGATTTATTTGACAGAGATCACAGGTAGGCAGAGAGGCAGGCAGAAAGAGAGGAGGAAGCAGGCTCCCTACTGAGCAGAGAGCCTGATGCGGGGCTGCATTCCAGGACCCGGGGATCATGACCTGAGCTGAAGGCAGAGGCTTTAGCCCACTGAGCCACCCAGGTGCCCCGATAAGCTTTTAAAAAAAAAAAAAAGAAAAAAAAAAAAGATTTTATTTATTTGAGAGAGAGAACACATAAGCAGGAGAAACAGCAGAGGGAGAGGAGAAGCAGGCTCCCCACTGAATAGGGAGCCATGCATGACCTGAGCCTAAGGCAGATGCTTAACCAACTGAGCCACCCAGGTGTCCCTAAGATGATCTGTTTCTTGAAAAAAAAAATCCTACTAGGATGTTGGTTGGGTTGCCATATGTTTATTAAATAATTTGGTTACACTGACATCTTGACAATATAATCTCTATCCAGAAACAAGTTTTTGTGTCCCCTTGTTTTGTGATTTTAGTAATACATCTGCCCTCTTCTGTTTTTTGTTTGTTTGTTTGTTTGTTTTGTTTTGTTTTGTTGTTTTTTTTTTTTAAAGATTTTATTTATTTATTTGACAGAGAGAGAGATCACAAGCAGGCGGAGAGTCAGGCAGAGAGAGAGAGAGAAGCAGGCTCCCGCCAAGCAAAGAGCCCGATGCAGGGCTCGATCCCAGGACACTGAGATCATGACCTGAGCCGAAGGCAGTGGCTTAATCCACTGAGCCACCCAGGCGCCCCCTGTTTGTTTTGTTTTAATTGGTTTGGATTAGGAGAACAGATTAAGATTTTTTAAATTGTATTTAAAAGAAAATACGTTCTGAGTATCTAAAGCATGTTCAAAACTTTTTGTACAGCTTTTAAAATAAGGTACATGTGTTTTAGCGCATGTTTTCTACATTTAGTAAAACATCTGTTGTCTGGTGTTGGAGTTTTTTAAGTATCTATGTCTTTCAGTAATTACAATTTTCTGAAGGACAGAAAGAATGTGATTAATTGCCTAATATTTTGGGGTTGGATTACATTGAATTGGCTAGTACTATAATTCTAAAAGTATAATGCAGCTCACCTCCACTTTGCTTATACATTCTTATTTATAAACATTGTGTATCCTGTTGGTCTCCCACAAGTGAAAATCCTCTAAGACAGGGTATGTGTCTTGTTTTAAACTTTTTCCATTTCCCATCTTCTTGGATGGTTCCATTTACTGTGTTACATGAATACTGGATAGATACGGTTGAGAATGACAAAATAGACTTTAAATAATAAAATGGGAAGAAATGTGGTATAAGTTGATTTTCTCAAAGAACTATAGTCATAAGGAATATTAATGTTATATCTGGAACAAATGAGAACACTTCTTAAGAAGAGTTGTTTTGTTTTGTTTTGTTTTTTAATCAGCTGTGTTCCCAGTTGATCCTGTTAAAGAAAATTACGTTCGTAAAGTGAAAAACTGTATTTTTTCAGTTGCCTTCCCTACTCCTTTCAAATCAAGAGTACGTCTTGTAGCAGTTTCAAAGGTTAGGCTTTATTTTTTCACAACAAAAATAATTCACTAGAGCTGTTGTCTAAAAGAGATAGTCACACTGTTTGAGTTGAATTGTTAGTCTATTGGTAAATGATTATATTTGTGTTTAAAATTCAGACATTTGGAGAATGTCATTCTTAGAAATCACTTTTTGATACTGATTCCTAGACCCCAGGACTCCATTTCATCTTAAAGTTGACTTACAAAGATACACTTTTTTGAACAAAAGGGGCAAATGAGTTTAATTCTTAGAAATGGGTTCTAATAACAAATGATAAATTGTTTCTCATGATACAATTGTATTTGGAATAGAAATAGAACATTTACTTTTTTCTTGTTCCTTTAAAGAATGCATGCTAAGAAAAATAGTATTTTTACTATGGATCACAAGAATTACATAAAAATTTTAAAACTGTCTAATAGAACCGATTTTCCCAAATAGCACAAATAATCATATAAAGTATGGTATATCCCTCATGAGAAAATATTAATGTACTTTTGGAAGAGTTTCATTCTCTTAATTTTCTTTCTTCCATCAAGTCTTTTTTCTCAAAATTATTAAAGGATTACTTAAGTTTGTAAGGTCTTTTTGTTTTGTTTTGTTTTTTTTCCTGCCTCAGGAGGTTCTAGAAGATATTTTGGACCTTGACTTACGTGTCTCAGAAACAGATGATTTTATCCAGCTTGTGAGTGGTAAAAGGATAGTATTTGGATCCATTCCACTGGCTCACAGATATGGTGGGCATCAGGTATGCGGAGCATCAGGATGACTTCCCTCATGTAATATATAAACAGCTGGTGGAGATGATTTCCTATTTATGAAGTCATTTTGCATTAATTCCTCTAATGTTAGTGTATGGAGACTACGACAAGATGTTTCTAGAAAAATATGTCATTATAAGATATTTATAACTAGCTGATGTGATTTCTTGCTGTAAGAAAGCTAATGCCCAACTTCCTTTGATGGAATGGAGAAAACTGGGGTAGCGCCTATGTAAAATTTCTGTGAATTATTGCTAGAGAACTCATTCAGGGAAATTTCAGATAAGAGATGTAGGCAAAGTCAAGTAGCACAAGTCAATATAAAAGCCCTAAAATGACAAAGAGAGTATAGCTTTTCCAGTATAGCTGCAGAACAAAGTTTTAGAACTGCTAGAAACTGCTAGAATTTAATCAGGATTAGCTGGGGGTGTTATATATGCTGAAAAAAATTAAGAAAGCACCCTTCTAGAAGTGAAGTTAAGATACTGAAGCAAGTTCAGGTTGTGGTATCTGACTAAATTAAAAAAGAGAGAGAGAGAAGGAACACGGGACCAATGGTTGAACTTCCTGTGACTTTCCTGTGAACCAGATAAGATTAACAGTCTGGTTGTCAGGGGGCTTGTTTCCTTTGGAATATATATTAGGAAAAGCAGCAAAATGTAATGGGGTTGGAGTAAGGATTTCACAGTTCAAAAAGCCATTCCCCATATAGGTTTAATTCATTAGCTAGCGTTTTGTACTCACATGTACTATTAGAGTACAGATGCAGGCCTTAAGCCCTGCAGAGTTTTGTTAAGCTGTATTTTTTTGTAGGTTTTTTTTTTTTTTTTGGTAGTATAGTATATTAGATTTTTAAAAATCAATTTCACATTTCATCTCTTGCTTCTCTCTGATTTAAAATTATAAAGATTTATTTATAAGTGTGGGTTTGTAATTTTTTTAAAAAGATTTTATTTCTTTATTTGATAGACAGAGATCGCAAGTAGGCAAAGAGGCAGGCAGAAAGAAAGGGGGAAACAGGCTCCCTGCTGAGCAGGGAGCCCGATGTGGGGCTCGATCCCAGGACCCTGGGATGATGACCTGAGCTGAAGGCAGAGGCTTAACCCACTGAGCCACCCAGGCGCCCCAGGTTTGTCATTTTGAACAGTAATTGATTTTTATTAATAGAGAACTACCTTCTTGTTTCCCCTGACACTCCTGGCTCTGGATTCACCATTCTTTCGATTTATTTTTCACGGTGTGGGATATACCTAATGCATTGTTGACTTTAGAAATTAGCCAGAGTACGCTGAGAGTACCTCTCAAGACTTGTGCTTTTAGAGGTAGCTAGAGATAGCGGAAATTAATGGTGATCTCTTCCTGGCAAAGATGAAAAATTAAAATAATGAGTAGATTTTTCTCAAATTTATGTTTTTCTGTTAGAACTATAAACATAGTTCTAACATAGTTCATAGTTCATAGAACATCTTTTTTGTGCCAAGAGCTATAAAGGTGCATGAGACCTGTCCCCTTAGCTCTGAATGCTAACTAATACTCTAGGGGAGAGGATAAAGAAATCAATTCCGATAACATCAGGGTCGTGATAGGGTTAAGTATAGGAGTTAGGGAAATTCACAGAACCCACCTAGTCCCAGAAAGTCATACACTTTCTAGTGGAAGTAACATGCATGTGGAAAATGGAACAATGTCTAAGTTAGCAAATCACTGTTGGTGATAATTATTACCATCTCACAAGCGCTTGCATTACGTTGGACATGGTACAGAGCATACATTGGCATTCACTCTTAAAACAACCTGGCAAGGGTTATCCCATTTTACAGAAATGAAAGGTCAGTCTCAGTGGGATTATGTAACCCAGATTTCTGTAGCTAGTAAGTGCCATAACTGGGAGTTGGGCAACCACAACAGAAAATGTTGAAAACAGCTAACTATGTAAGTTCAAAAGGATATTTTCAGTTACAAGTATGTTCTTGATTTTATATCACATACATATTCTATAGGCAAACTTTCTATGAGTGAATTGTTCCTAGTTCATATTCTGAAATTAAATAGATCAGTAGATCAGTTCTAAATATTCTACACCTTACCAACTTGAGCTCAGCTGTAAGATGAAGAAGTTAATCATATGTCTCAAATTTATATTTTTAAAATGAATTTCACTTATGTGTTATTGATTGAATTTTTTTTCACCTTTGTTCAAGTTGTTGATTCTTATAATCCTAAAAATGCAATACCCCATTCTCAATTTTGACAAAATAACTTTGGCTATAAAATTACTATGAAAACTTTAAAGGGTAATAAGCATGAATAATTTTCCTTTCTCTCCTTTAGTTTGGGATATGGGCAGGTCAGCTTGGGGACGGAAGAGCTCACCTAATTGGAATTTACATGAACAGGTACCACATGTTTTTTGGTATAATAGCTTTTCTGCTAAATAGTAACATGAATCTTCTAATACTTAGATTTCTTTGTTGTTGTTGAAGGCAGGGTGAAAAGTGGGAGCTCCAATTGAAGGGCTCAGGAAAGACTCCATACTCCCGGTACAGTTGGTATTTTTTTTAGTCATCTAAATAAAAAATTGATGTTGTCTTCATTACAACTGAAAATCTTTCTTTCTCTTATTTGACCTAGAAATGGCGATGGCAGAGCTGTACTTCGTTCCTCAGTGAGAGAATTTTTATGCAGCGAGGCTATGCACTCTCTCGGAATTCCAACTAGCAGGGCTGCAAGGTAACTCCTTTTTCCTTGAAGCTGACTTTCAGGAATGCGTCATGTTATCTGCAGGCATGTGTCAATAAATTGAGCCGATAGATCTATGGTAGCATGATTTCTCATTGTTTCTTATGGTTTCAGGTACTTCTTGGTAGCTTGCTAGGAGTGACCATGTAACTTTAATTGTTGGATTCTCTTATGTTTCAGTCTGGTTGTGAGTGATGATGAAGTATGGAGAGATCAATTCTACAATGGAAATGTCGTGAAAGAAAGAGGTAATAATAATTTTTAGAATATTTATATAAAATTAGGCTAAGTTCTTAAAGAAGAACAGATCCTGGATATCTTTGCAGTCTTCTTAAAAAATGATCCTTGGGCGCACCTGCGTGGCTCAGTGGGTTGAGCCTCTGCCTTCAGCTCAGGTTATGATCTCAGGTCCTGGGATCAAGCCCTGCATCGGGCTCTCTGCTCGGTGGGGAGCCTGCTTCCCCCGCCCCTCTGCCTGCCTCTCTGCCTACGTGTGATCTCTGTCTGTCAAATAAATAAATAAAATCTTAAAAAAATTAAAAAAAAAAATGACCCGTGATTTTTTAAGATGTAATTGTATCACTAGGATATTACCATAGGATATCCTTTCCTACATCCTCACATCACTAGCTCTTTGGTTTCAAACAGTAGACATCTGGGAAGTGAACAAAAATGTTTATGGACAGCCAGCAAAATGTTACAAAGCTGGAACCCAAAAGTTCATACAGTTTCTTCTAAGGAGAGACCCTCAGACCTTTCCTCGGAGCCTGACTGCTCGCTCTTCAGGCTTCCTTCCAATTGATTCAGTTAACTTTTTTCCTATCCTTTAGTAAGCCAGAAATAAAAAAAATTAGGAAGGGGTGAGATGCGTGCTGTAGGGCAGCAAAGAGAAACAGCGAGAGAAACTTGACCTTGAATGGAAGAGACCTAAAAAAATCAATAATAAGTGTATTTGATTGATGGATTGATTATAAGCTCTACACCAGCATAGGACGTGCACTCGTCCCCTGAGATCAAGAGTTGCACGCCCTACCAACCAAGCCAGCCAGCCACCCAATATTAAACTTACTCAACAGTTTAAAAAGCAGAGCCATTGAGGGCTGCTGACAGCCCTGCTGGCTCTGTTGGGTCCTGTGGACGTCATTGGATGAGCAGGCAACATTTTTGCTGATGATCACGGTGATTTACTGAGTACACGTGTTATATTCTTTATGCTTAGCGTCTAATATGTTTTGACAAAATTTTCATAAAAAACAATCCCCCTAAAATATTCATGCTTGAAGGAGTTAAGGGTTATTTACCTTTGAGATTAGGAAGGATTTCAGTTGGGGGAGAAGGAAGAGTGTGCACACACAGAGAGCAGGGACTAGCACAAAGACCCAGAGGTACCAGTGGGGGTGGGATTGTGTAGAAGGACAGGCACCAACAGAGCAGGAGGCTTTGTTTTCTGGAATAGACCTCATCTTCACATCCAAACACACGCAGGGACAGCATTCTTTTTGGGGAAAAAACATGCATTCTCTTTACTAATTGTATTACTAATGCCTATAGTCAAAACACAAAGCAGCAATGGAAGGCTGCAAACACTAACACAAAAATGCATAGATTCACTGTCTTTCTTCCATGTTTCATAAGTTAGAACGTATGCAAACGTTTATTTATTGAAGTGGGTTTTCAATTAGTTACACCAAGAGAAGGCACTTGCAGGGACTATGCCATGTAAATCATTTACTAATGCCCTATTTCAGGATGACATATGGGGAAGATGTCGCCACAGAGGAGACAGTGGGAATCCTGTGTTTGGAGACTAACTGTTTAACTGAGCAGCCTTTAGTGAGGTTAGAGCCTTCATATTTATGAAAGTGTTGTGGTTCCCGACATTTGAACCAATTCAAGGCTTAAAGAAATAGAGAAAAATCCTTGATCCTTTCTAGGGTATCATTAGTTGCTTTTCTGATAAACTGGGTGCCTGTATTATTTTTTTACTAAAATAATTTAAATTTTTAGAAAAAGCGTATTATGCTGTATTTGCAGTTTAAAATGCTAAAAATAGGGGCGCCTGGGTGGCTCAGTGGGTTAAGCCGCTGCCTTCGGCTCAGGTCATGATCTCAGGGTCCTGGGATCGAGTCCCGCGTCGGGCTCTCTGCTCAGCGGGGAGCCTGCTTCTCTCTCTCTCTCTCTGCCTGCCTCTCCATCTACTTGTGATTTCTCTCTGTCAAATAAATAAATAAAATCTTTTAAAAAAATGCTAAAAATATGCTAAAACGTGTGTTTTTCAGGTGCAATAGTGCTGCGTGTTGCAAAATCATGGTTTAGAATTGGATCATTAGAAATTTTGGCTCATTATGGTGAACTGGATTTACTAAGGTTAGAAAATGATATTTTTTTAAATGATAGAAGACAATTTAAAAATGCTTGTATATGTGCTGTGAAGTTAACATATTTTTGGTTTTCTTATAAGTTAAAATCAAATATTTCAATTAATAAATATTTTTAACACTCACTACATGTGGGTTTTCTAGGAGGCCAAAAGAAGTGTGAGACCCAGTAGACCCTTTGCTCAAGGAATTTTTAATCTGGTATGCAGCCCAGTTGTAGCTGAGGGCCTCATGCCATTCAGAGCCCTGGGTGGAAGTGATTCAACCCCCGCCCCCCCCAAATCCACAGTCTGCAGAGATCAAAGATCTCCTTTCAACTTCTGGGTTCCCAGAGCGTGTTTTCACTCTCCTGTCTCTTCCCCAGACTGCGGTTTTGACACCTGCCTGCTTTGCTCTGGGTTGACCCACTGAAACTCAGCCCCTTCAAAAGGACAAAAGCAAGCAAACAAACAGGCACATGTACATAGAGCATTTAAGAACAGAATGTGTCGCACTGCAGTTTTTCTGCAGGGAGCACAGAGGATGATGGCTTCAAAAGAGCAAAAGCAACGGATTCTTGCCCTTGTATCACACAGTACAGCTTCCGGCATTTTGTGATGTCTTAGTGCCTGCGGCATCCCTACTTACACAATTCCGTCTTCCTCAGGCCAATTTTTTTTTTAAGATTTTATTTATTTATTTGACAGACAGAGATCACAAGTAGGCAGAGAGGCAGGCAGAGAGAGAGAGGAGGAAGCAGGCTCCCCGCTGAGCAGACAGCCCAATACGATCTTGATCCCAGAGTCCTGGGATCATGACCTGAGCTGAAGGCAGAGGCCTTAACCCACTGAGCCACCGAGGCGCCCTCCTCAGACTGATTTAACAAGATGTGTCTTCAGGCAGAAACATTTCCTTCTTTCAGAGGAATTCTGCTTCCTTTTGTTAAGATAACACAGTTGGAAAAAGTTCTAAAAAGTCACACAGATTCTCTTAGACAAACTTGAGTCCTTTGGGTTGTGGATCCTGTGCTGTAGGTGTTAGGGCAGGAAGTCCCGATGCCTGGGCCGTGAAGGATGCGGGGAGAGAGGCCCCGAGGAAAACGAGGAAGCAGAGTAGAGAAGTCATCACACTGGCCAGAGCCGTCTCCGAGTGTCTTACTTAGCCAATGTTCACTGAGCTCCTGGTCATCTCACTTGTTGAGAAGAGTTGTCTGCACTCACTGGGCATTATTTCTAACTTCCCATTTGCTTTTTGGGTCCCTTCTGCTCGGATTCATGCTGTCACTGAAATTGTCCCATCTGGTGGTAGCACTTCCATAATAGTTCACTTATTTCTCTGACATTTGATGTAGATTAGTGACCGCCGCCTCCTAAAAATCTATCGACTCATGTAACCACATATATATTCCTTTTTGTTTCTCAAATGCTTGCAACAGTTCTTGACATACAAGTACTTATTCACATGATTAAATTATTAAATGATTAGAAAAATACATATATACACAAACTCTAATCCATTCCTTTTGTTTTGACTGGCTTTTAATAATTCCCTAGTCACATCTACAACCCCCAGTCTTTTTTATGGCTTCTTTCTTATCCAATACATTCAACACGATAGTTAGTTGATGAGTCAGTTAAAATAGGGAATAAAAAATATGATACACAGACAACTTAAATAACTTCAAACACTGGACAGTCTTTTGCCATTCCCCGTTTGTGAAGCCTTATGTGACCTTGCAGACATAAATAATTGAATTGATCCCTGCCCTATTATCTGTGTAACTTTTATATTCTGTTATTGGATGTGTCACACTGTAATGTCATTATTTCTTCGTGTGTTCTTCTCCCTGATGGGCTCTGTGTGCTTTGAGGTTTGGGTCCTCTGGATCTGGGTCTTGGCATCCTTTCCCCCAGTACATGCACCTGGTGGGGCATACAATAGGTGTGCATTTATAATACACATGGCGGAATCTAATACTGTCTTAGAAACTCATTTCCCGTTTTGACTGGTATTGAGGAAGTATTTCTCTATGGCTGTTTTTTTAGAGTAAAATCTTATTTTAATTCTTAAAATTTGAAGCTTGAATCTAATGGCTTCCTGGATGTCAAGGGCGTATTTAGATAATTTGATGTGGGGGAACGCTGATGCTTTCTCCTTCTTTTCTCCAGGACGTTACTAGACTTCATCATACAGGAGCATTTCCCCTCAGTAAAGGCCACAGAACCTAACAGATATGTGGTAAGTTTGTAAAGAGAAAGGTCAATACTTGGTTTTCTCTCCTGGCCCGCCAACATCAACGGTTACAACTTAGAACTTGACTGAGTAGGTAGGAAAGGAAATGGAGTGCACTTTGAACATTTTGTTAGGTGAGGGGAAGGTGAACCACTTCATAAACAAGGCACAGATAAGAAAGTTGTTTTGTTTGAAAGGTATCCAGAGAAAAAGAACAGGTGCTACTACCTCCTGACTCTGGACGTGATGTTTTGCACACGTTTCGTAACTTGGTCTTACGTAGTCTTTTCTCACACGTTGAGAAATACAGATATTTCTGTAGTAGTAGTAGTTCTAAAATAAACACAATACATAACAGGAAAATGTGATTTTCTATTCTTGTGGAAATGATTTGGTCTTCATAACCCTCCTTATTCTCTTAGCAACCACCGCGAAGGAAATTCCATTATTTTTCTTTGTGATTCATTTCAAAGTTTAAGAACTTACTTTGCTTACATTTAACTCCCTTGTGCTGAATTCTAATGCTTTTCCTGTTCTTATTGGACATGGAGAAGGCCTAGTAATAATACTATGTCTGGGCCTTTATATATTATTTCTCAGTGACTAATTCCATGTTCTTCCATTTTTTTCTCACATTTGTTAATTTCCATTCCTTTTTCATCTTTTGATATCCTGAATTCTTTCCATGTTCTCCTCATGACATAGCAGAAGATCCTAAAAGAGTATAAATTCCTGAAAATCTGAAAAATTTCTGAATTTTATTTTAGGAGTTTTTCTCTATTGTGGTATCAAAGACAGCAGAACTCATTGCCTTGTGGATGTCTGTTGGTTTTGCTCATGGTAAGTCATCTACGGATGTTTCATTTTCCTGATGAGAAAGTAGAGTTAATTTGTTGAAGCAGAACACTCCATTTTTGTGTACTTCAAAACATTCCTGCTGATGAGCTTAACATTTATGACGTATGAATTTGTTTTTAGCAACAGAGAAGCAATTTTCTTGTGTTTAAAATGGTTTTGAATGGAACGGTATGCACAAGATAGAGTAAGCATCCTCAATTCAACGAGGATGTTATTACCTGTAAAACTTCATTTTTGTTAAAAAAAGATTTTATTTATTTAACTATCTTAAATAAATATTTAAGATATTTTAAAAAACTATCTTAAATAAATTATTTAAATATTTAATAAAAATATTTTATTAATAAAATAATAATTCAAAATAATAATAATAAAATTATTTAAAATGCATATTTAAATAAATAAATATATTTATAAATATTATATTACTATATGTATAATTTATATTTATAATATATTTATAACTTATATTTATATATTTATATTTACATATAATATATTTATATTATATTTATACTTTAGATCTATAATTTATAATATATTTATATATTTATAAATATTAAATTTATAAAATAAAAAATAAATATTTATTTATTTTTAAAGATTTTACGTATCTATCCAACAGAGATCACAAGTAGGCAGAGAGGCAGGCAGAGAGAGAGGAGGAAGCAGGCTCCCCACTAAGCAGAGAGCCCAATGCGGGGCTCGATCCCAGGACCCTGGGATCATGACCTGAGCCAAAGTCAGAGGCTTGACCCACTGAGCCACCCAGGCGCCCCTTATTTATTTATTTTAGAGAGAGAGCGCACAAACAGTCAGAAGGGAAGGGGCAGAGAGGGAGGGAGTGGGACAAGCAGACTCCACGTTGAGTGCAGAGCCTGACCCTGGAAGCTGGACTTGATTTCACAATCCCAAAGATCGAGACCTGACTCAAAAGCAAGAGTTGGACGCTTAACCAACTGAACCACCCAGGTGCCCCAGCCTTAAACGTTTTCAACCACGCGGATACACGATATATTTTGGTCACTTTAAAACTGTTTTTAAAATCTCAACTATTAAAGCACTGCATGCTTATGGTAAAGAATGCTAAGTATAGGGCGCCTGGGTGGCTCAGTCGGTTAAGTGGCTGCCTTAGGCTCAGGTTATGATCGCAGGGTCCTGGGATCAAGTCCTTGTCTGGCTCCCTGCTCGGTGGGGCACCTGCTTCTCCCTTTGCCCCTTCCCCTGGTCATGCTCTCTCTCTCTCTCTCTGACTCACTCTCTCTCTCAAAGAAATTTTTAAAATCTTTAAAAAAAGGAATTGAAAGTATTCAGAAGTGAGTATAAATTTCATTCTCCAGGGTAATCATTATTAACCATTTTATATCAATATCTTTTAGCTCTTTTAGGATGATACTCATACACCTCCTGTAAAAAAGAGGGCTGGCGGGGCTCTCCACCACTGGGTGGCTCAGTGGATTAAGCCGCTGCCTTTGGCTCGGGTCGTGATCTCGGGGTCCTGGGATCGAGTCCCGCATCGGGCTCTCTGCTCAGCGGGGAGCCTGCTTCCTCCTCCTTCTCTCTCTACCTGCCTCTCTGCCTACTTGTGATCTCTCTCTCTGTCAAATAAATAAATAAAATCTTTAAAAAAACAAAACAAAACAAAAAAACAGGGCTGGCTTGTGTGTTTGAAACCATTTAGCGTGTGTTGCATAGAAAGGAATATCTGTTTGAACTAAGAATAACTGAAAAACAAATCATCATGTAGTTCTAATGTCTCTAGATGAATACCTAAAGGGAATCCCACAGTGAAAAAATTCTTGAAATCCACTTAGCTGATCACACACATACTCTGTGTATCTCTCTCGGAGTGGGTTGGGGTAGGGAGAGCAGGGTAGGTGTTTCAGAGTTTTTGCTGTTAGGAACCATGGCACAGTGACTACCTTGCAACTGTATCTTCATATTCCTGAAGGCAACTTTTGAGGACAGACCCCTAACATGGGATGGCTGGGTTAGAGAGTCTGTACATTTAACATTATGATAAACAGGGCCATCTTGCTCTGAAAAACACTGAAACCCGATAGTGGACACAGTTGCCAAATATCCTATATTAGGCTGGCGTATCCATTCCCTGGCTTCCTCCTACCCCACACTCTGGCCAGCAGGCCTAGCCCCCTTGCCTGGGAGGGCACACTCCCTTCCCCTTCTGCTAGGGTCTGCAGCTGAGGACTATAATGGGAGTGCATATCCATATTTTACCCTTTTCCCATCCTTTGGAAATAAATTCATCTTATTCCTTTACTAGTTTCACTTCCATTCTGAGTAACGTATATATTTTTAAACAAATGCAAGAAATTGAGGATAAGTAAGAAGAAGTTGTATTTCTTGGGGCTTTTGTTCTGTAGTATTTGAAATCTTTATGGGGTGAGGTATAAAACAAAAGGGTAAATTTAGTTAAAAGATGCAGTTTTAATATACATTAGGTATTTGATATCACCAGTTAAACTTTCAATTGATAACCCAATTTTATTTCACTTCCAAAAACAAATGCATTTCCATTTTCCTATTCTTGATAATTTCATACATTTAAAAATGCTTTATTATTTTATTACCGTGTTTTTGGACTCTTTGTGTTGTGGTTTCAGGTGTTTGTAATACTGATAACTTCAGTTTGTTATCCATTACAATCGACTATGGCCCATTTGGTTTTATGGAAGCCTATAACCCAGGTATGTGTGATTTATATGTAAATATGTATGTGTATATACACATATATCTTATTTCACCAAAAAATGATTACAGGTTTATTTTAGATAAGTTGTTATAGCTAATACAGAGTTGAGGTAGTAGAAAGAATTGGGTTCATTCATAAAATGGTCACTTTATGTAGTACTGAGTGTTCCGGGTTCTATAGGAAACAAAAAATGAGCCCTTTCCGGTCTCTGCCCTTAAGGAATTACATATTAGAGAAGATGACAGGGAGGCAGTAGGGAACCTGTGTGAGACAGATGCAGGTTTGACTTCTGGCATCTGAGCCACAGTGGCTCGGTGCCCTTCCCTGGACAAGTTACTTAACTTCTCACGTTACCAACCTATAAAGTGGAGGCCATAGTAACGCAGTCCTTGCAAGGAGGGAGCCAAGCAGGCTTTGTGGACGGTGTGATACTTGAAGTGGGGTTTGAAGGACATTTATGATCACCTGAAAAATATATATATATATATTTTAAGATTTCACTTGAGTGCAAGAGAGAGCAAGCATGAGCAAGGGAAGGAACAGAAGGAGTAGGAAAGAGAGAAGCAGATTCCTCACTGACCAGGGAGCTGGATTCAGGACTCGATCCCTGGACCCTGGGATCTTGACCTGAGCTGAAGGCAGATGCATAAGAGACTGAGCCACCCAGGCGCCCCTGATCACCCGAAAATTCTTACATAGTAGAAATATATTCCTCTATTAGGCAAATATTCATATTTTAAAAGAATTTCATATGTATGGGTAGTAAGTGTTTATGTTAATTTTTAGTTAAATGTTTAACCTCAGAAAGATTTAATAAATGTAAACATATCTAATGAATATAAATTTATTAAGCTTAAATATAAACTTAGAAAGGGAGAGGACATTTATTACAATTATCTCCACTATAAAAGGGTAGTATTGGGCGCCTGGATGGCTCAGTTTTAAGCATTCGCCAGGGTGCTGGGATCGAGCCCTGAGTCAGGCTCCCTGCTCAGCAGGAGGCCTGCTTCTCCCTCTCCCACTCTCCCTGCTTGTGTTCTTTCACTGTCTCTCTCTAAATAAATAAATAAAATCTTTTTTTTGTTTTTAATTTTATTTATTTTTTTGAGATTTTATTTGTTTATTTGAGAGCGAGAGAGTGAGATCATTTGAGAAGGGAGAAGGTCATTGGGAGAAGCAGACTCCCCATGGAGCTGGGAGCCTGATCCCAGACTAATCCTGGGACTCCAGGATCATGACCTGAGCTGAAGGCAGTCACTTAACCAACTGAGCCACCCAGGTGCCCCTAAATAAATAAAATTTTTATAAAGGCTAATATTTTTTATTTTAAACAGATTTTGTCCCAAACACATCTGATGATGAAAGAAGATATAAAATAGGAAATCAGGCCAATGTTGGGATGTTTAATTTAAATAAGTTGTTGCAAGCTTTAAATCCATTACTGGATCCTAGGCAAAAGAAACTGTGAGTAAATCCAAGATCCACTAATTAAACCTGTATGAAATTGCATTTGTATAATGATCACTTTTTCAAGCTAACATTTTAAAAACCATCTTAATATTTAGTCTTTAATAATGAAGCCATTTCAAACTGTTTTTTTGTCTAGTACAGTTTTGGCTTTTTCCAAGTTATTAAGATGAAGCGTTTTCCTATTTATTGCTTTTTAGGTGTTGTGAAATTTTAGCGTATTTCTTCTTTGATCTAAGGGTTATTTATCACTGCTTTTCTTAATATCTAATAATTGGGCTCATTTTATTCATATATTTTTATATGTGTTTGGTAAAATATACTATTTAAAATGTGTTAAGGTTTCTTTATGGCCCCCAAATAATGTATTTTTTGCATCTGTAGTCAAAGGTTTTACTATATCAAATTGAGTGTATTGAGTGTATTATTCAAGGCGTTTATGACTCTATTTTTTTATCTATTTGATAAATTTGATGCATTAGAGATATGTATTAAATCTCCCACTTTAATTGTATTTTTACTAAGTAATTTTTTCTGATGGTTTTAAATTTTAATATTTTGCTATTGTATTATTGGTACACACTGGTTTTTACTTATATTTCCTTAAAAAAAGGTGCCTTTTAGCCTAACACCACGACGCCCTTTATCTTGATTTAGCTTCAAGATAACTCCAAACTTCAATTTATCTGATATTAATACTGCAATTCGTGCTTTCTTTTTGTTGGATTTGCCTCGAGTCTCAGTTTGTTTTTCTAACTTTGTCATTTGTCTTACAGTATGTTTCTTGTAAAAACAAACAACACATATAGCCAGGTTTTAACTTAGTGTGATGGTTTCGGTCTTAAGAGAAGTGTGTAGGCTGTTTACATTTATTGTAACAACTGATTTATTTTATTCCTGTCTTATACTCTGCTTTATCTCTATTTTATGTATCAGTTCCCCACCACCCCACCGGCTTTCCTTATCTATTTATGATTTGAGAAGCTCATTCATCACTCCCCCACCTTGATGTGGAAACTGCTGTATTCTCCACCACTGCTGGTACTTATCTTCCTTTTCCTGCCACTTTCTCTACTGTTAGGGAAAATGAGTTTCCAAGTACTTTTCTTTCACTAAGATTCTATTGACTTATATAAGTTTTCAGTGAGACTCAGAATTCTTTTACTTTTTACCTCTAAAGCCTTTGCTAATAAGGTAGCTTAGTATTTTGAATATCAGACTGTTGTAGGTTTTCCTACAAAGCGTAGGAAGTGTATCTCTCCCATCATAAGTTTTTGCCCTAGCGCTTCCCCCACCTGCACATGCCCACATTTCTAATCATTTCACTGCTGGCCACCGCTTTTTATTCAGGGTTTCATCTCGAAGTCTCTGTTTCGATTACTCTATTATTTCCCTTAGTGGGGTATAGAGGTGATGTATTTTCTGAATTCTTGCATAACCGTTACTATTTTTATTTTACTCTGGCAGATGACGGAGACCAGGGCACTAGATTATAAATTCACTCCTATGTAACAGAAACCCAAAATAATAGTAGTTTGAACAAGAGAGACATGGTTTTTCTCTCCCATGAAAAGCATGCAGGTTGGTTACTGAAGGCTGGTGGGGACTCTGCTGAGTCTCAGAGTCATGGCTCTCACGGCTTTGACTTTTCCATCCCTCCATCCACTCACTGCTGAAGTCCTCAGGGTCCGGGCCGGGGCACCATTTGGAACACCCAACTTCTGAGTGGCAGCGTGGAGAAGAGGCAGGTCCTCTCTATCGAAGGATACATGTCAGCGTTTGTTCAACATCTCCTCCCTCCTTTCCCATCAGCCAGGACTTAATCACAGAGCCATCTGAGTGCAGGGGCCTTCCAGTGTATCAGCCCAGCCGCACTGGTCCAAGTTTCCCTTCCCTGTGTGGTTCCGGGTTCTGTTGCAGGATCTGGAAGGCGGGAGTGAGGCAGATCCAGTGAGGCAGATCTGTGCGCCCAGAAGGCCGGCCCACAGCCAGGCCCCACTGCCGCTCACTCACACTGATGTCCGTCCGTCTGTCCGTCTGTTGGTCCACGGTGTTGGTGTGGGCAGAGAGCCAGGGCCAGTGCTGGGCCAGGGCGGGCACCGCCCCGTGGTGAGGGGCACGGGCTGATCGCAGCTGGCCTGCGCCGCGGAGCTTGGACCCTTGAGGGACAGACTTGGGTTTCGGTTTGGGCAGATGCTGGCTGGTCTTCACTGTCTCCGGTCTCACATCCAATTTTCTGTCCTCTCCTCGCTGCCAGCGTTGGCCCCCAAACCAGACACAGAAACAACAGGACGATACGTCCTTCTTCACCGGCTCCCGCAGTCACGGAAGGTCAAATCCTTCCGAAAAACCCCTTGTTCTGGCACCCATAGTGCTTCTGCTTCTCCGCCTGCAACTACGTACCCGAGGAAATCTCTGCTTTTGCTTAACTGTTGACTTTCTTCCGGTCACTTCTTTTTTTTTTTTTTTTTTTTTTAAAGATTTTATTTATTCATTTGACAGAGAGAAATCACAAGTAGATGGAGAGGCAGGCAGGGAGAGAGAGAGGGAAGCAGGCTCCCCGCTGAGCAGAGAGCCCGACGTGGGACTCGATCCCAGGACCCTGAGATCATGACCTGAGCCGAAGGCAGCGGCTTAACCCACTGAGCCACCCAGGCGCCCCACTTCCGGTCACTTCTTTTTGTGCTTCTGGCACTCCATTCTTGGTATGAATCCCTCTTCATTTGTCCCCAAGCCTCTTATTTTTTTCTTCCCTTATGCTTTCCATTTCTTTGCATTTTTGTGTAGGTTTTGTGGTATTTCTTCTCCCCAGTTTCCTAGGCCACTCAGTTTGAGTCTCAGGAGTAAACTGTCTTCCGTCTCAATCCACCCACTGAATTCTGTAGCCTGAAATACTGTCTTGGAGTTCCAGAAGGTCTACTGAGGCACAGTTTATTCTCCTGAAAGGTCTTACTATTGTTTTCATAGTGGTGTCTGTCTCCACTAGCCGTCCATCGTGCTGAGAGCCAGCCGTTCTGGGGGTCTCCTGTTTCTGCTCTCTCTGGCTGTGAGAGGAGAACGCTTGGGCACTGCGTCATTTTCCTTTGCCTCTCCGTTGGGGCTCTGCTCCGGTTAATCCGTGGTACCCCTTTCACGGGCTGGCAGAGGACCTGCAGGCAAGTTTTTAGCTTTCCACTCGGCCTCTCATAGGCTGTCTCTCTGCTCCCAGCTCTCCTCAGCAGCCAAGGCTAGCATTCTCCTACCTTCAGGGTAGAGAGGTTTTAGCAGCTCTCCTGCAGCCTCTTGGAAGCCAGGGAGCCCACTAATTTTTTCCAGTAACATTTATACAGGTAAGGCCTTGATGTCTTTGCTCTGCTCAGCCATGCTGTACCTCAAGAGTGAGGGCCTGCAGCCTTGCTCAGCCCCTCCAGGCCTACTGCCTCCTCCAGGCCCTACCAGCCCTGAGGCCCAGGAGAGGAGCTAAATTAGAGCAGGGAAGGGCAGGCACCAAAAATTCATTTGAACCGTCATCTTCCTTTGACATCTCTGGTTTAGTGTTTGGCCTTGAAGATTTTTAAAGGAAATCCCTTATCCCCCTTCAGGTGGTTCCCATGGTGGGAGGAGCAGGGCTTCATGAGAGTACACAGTCCTTCTCTGGCTCCACTTAATTCCTCTCTGGGGGATGAAGGGTTAATGACTAGTTTGGTGAATTTGGGAGACGAACTTAAACCTGTGTGGCTCATCCTATTAATACCTCTCTTTTCGGAGATCTGCCCAACCAGAGAAAGCATACATTTTCTGCTTTTTTATATGAAAATTTTACAGGGGTGTGCCCAAATGGGGGGGCCCATAGATGTAACTGTTATTCTAGTAATTGAGTGAATAAATCTTCCTAATTTAGGTATAGTACATTAACATGCCAATTGATCCATAGACTTAAGCCATATTTTCCAGACTAGCTTTTATCAATAATAAAGCTGAACTTTTAATCTCAGAGTCTGACTATTGTGTCATCTCTCCTTCTGAATGCAGGCTGAAGAAAAAAGGGTACATGGTTGCCTTTTTAAACAATAGAATAAATAATAAATAGACAACATTGTAGTGTTTATAATTAGTCACTCAAAATGAAATATCTAGCATATGGGGGCGCCTGGGTGGCTGAGTGGGTTAAGCTTCTGACTTCAGCTCAGGTCCTGATTTCAGGGTCTTGGGATTGAGTCCCGCATCGGGCTCTCTGCTCAGCACCCCCCTCCCTGCCTGCTGCTCTGCCTACTTGTGTTCTCTCTTTGTCAAATAAATAAATAAAATCTTAAAAAAAGGAGAAATATCTGGCGTATGTATATGAATAAGCATGAATAATAATCTAAGTATGTTAATAATTATATAGAATGTTGAGATATTTCTTGATGTAACTACTGGCATTGAACTCCTTGAGGGCAGGGTCACATTTTAATCACTTCTGTGTCTCAGGGCACCTGGTGGCTCAGTCAGTTAAGTGTCTGCCTTTGGCTCAGGTCATGATCCTGAGGTCCTGGGATGGAGCCCCGCATTTGGTTCCCTGCCCAGCAGGGATCCTGCTTCTCCCTCTGCCTGCCACTCCCAGTGCTTGTGCTCTCTCTCTCTCTCTCTCTCTGTCAAATAAATAAATAAAATCTAAAAAAAAAAGAAATAATTTCTGTGTCCCTAATGTATTTGCTAGAAGATAAAGCATATTTTTCACTCTCTCCCCCACCTGTCCCCCAAATCTAAAATTGGATTTCCAGTACAAGATCCTAAGCGGAAGGCAAAACACAGAGTAATTTCATTAACCCCAGGCAACAAAAAAAGATTACTACGATAAAGATAAAATTTTTATATACCACCTATGGTTTCCTTAATTAATAGAACTAAAGATATATAAGTAATACATCATAGTTCAAAATCGAAGCAATATAAAACAATATTCATTAAGCAGTCACCCTTGTCTCCATGAATTTTCTCTCCCTCTTGCCTTGCAGAGTTCATTTATTTTCTTAACAAATACTTAGGTGCTCAGTATGTGCCCGACACTGTTCTAAGTGCTAAGGGGACAGCAGGGAATCAAACAGCAGGATAGCTGGGCCCGTGCGGTGATTGCTTCTGGTGGGAGAGAGAGCCACACAGAATACATAAGTTCCATAGCTTATGAGAAGGAGATGAATACAATGGAGAAACACTAGCAGGAGATAGGGAATAAAGGGAGCCACGTTTGCAGTTTTAAAAGGATGGTCAGGACCTCACTCGGGCAGAGGGTTGAAGGAGTCACAGGAGCAAACTACACAGATACCTGGGGGAAGAGTGCCCCGGGCAAGGGAACAGCCTGTGCCAAGTCCCCGAGCAGGTGTGTGTGTGGGGGGTGTTTAAGGAACAGCCAGATGGCTCTTATGGCTGCCTCAGAATGAGCGAGGGGAAAATTTACGTGGGATGAGGTCAGTAAGGTAAAGAGGGGAGCTTCAGAATGAGTTGAGCTTTTGTATGATTTAAAATACATGAAAAGGGGCACCTGGATGGCTCAGTGGGTTAAACCTCTGCCTTTGGTTCAGGTCATGAGGCCAGGGTCCTGGGATCAAACCCCCGCATCGAGCTCTCTGCTCAGCAGGGAGCCTGCTTCCCCTCCTTCTTTCTCTGCCTGCCTCTCTGCCTACTTGTGATGTCTGTCTGTCAAATAAATAAATAAATCTTAAAAAAAAACCATTTAAGAATATTAAGAAATAGAAAATTTGTTGGGCGCCTGGGTGGCTCAGATGGTTAAGTGTCTGCCTTGGGCTCAGGTCATGATCTCAGGGTCCTGGGATCCATCCCCACATCGAGCCCCGCCCCCCCTCCCCAGCTGACTCAGCAAGGAGTCTGCTTCTCCCTCACCCTCTGCCTCTCCCCCTGCTGTGTTTTCTCTCTCTCAACGAATTTAAATAAAATCTTCAAAAGAAAAAAAACAAGAAAATCTGTTTAAAGATGAGTTTAAGGTTAAGAAGCTTTAATCTCTCAGAATGCTCATTGAATTGTACAATGAACATTCATGCATTTCACTATGTGCAAATTTTACCTCAATAAAAATAAGATTGTAAGACAAAAAAAGCTTTAATCTTCATATTTTTATGAAATATATGAATTGAGATTGATAAATGTAATTACCGTATTTATATTTAATATGTGGGACGTCCACGTTCTTATAAAACATAATTCAAGAGCATTAATTTTGATCAAGTTTAACTGTCCTTCCTTTTTTCTCCCTGTAGAGCCGCTCAGATTCTTGAGGGGTATCCTGTTCTTTATTACACAAGGTTTGTCCTTTTGAGTAGAGATATTAAAGCATCCTGGTTGGTTTGAGAACAATTCTTAAAATAGGGAGACTTGAATTGAACTGACATTTCTCTTTCAGATTTAGAGACTTGTTCAAAGCCAAACTGGGGCTACTTGGAGACAGGAAGGGTGATGATGATTTAATTGCATTTCTCTTACATGTAAGTTTGTCATTTTATCTTTTTTTCCCCGACATTTGAATTACGAATCAGCATCTTCTTGAAGACTTGAGATTGAGAAATTTAATTATTTTCATTAGCTCATGGAAAAGACAGAAGCTGATTTTACTATGACATTTCGGCAGCTCAGCGAGATTACTCAAAGCCAGTTAGAGGAGCTCAACGTTCCCCAGGTAGTCATTTGTGACATTTTGTTTTCTCTTAATTAAGTTTTCTTTAACAGATGTATTGAGGTAGAATTTACATGCCATAAAATCCCACTGGCCTTAAGTATATAATGCAGTGATTTTTTTATAATTTACAGATTTGGGCATTTATCACCGTGATTTGATTCTAGAACTGTCCACCCATCACCCTATAAAGAAGATCCTTTGTGCCCATTTGCCATTAATCTCCGTTTCCACTCCTAGTACCCAAAGCAGGTACTTTGCACCTGCTAATTGACTTTGTGTCTCCAGGTTTTCACTTTCTAGATAGTTCCTATAAAAGGAATCTTACAAAATGTGGTCTTTTGCACTTGGCTTCTTCATAAGCTGAGTTTTGTGACTGTATCAGCAGTTTTTCCTCCTTGTCACTCAGTGGTACTCCACTGTGTGGCTATTCCATCTTTTGCTGATCCATTTACCAGTTGATGGACATTTGGGACATTTCCACTTCTTGGCTATTGTGAATAAATACTGCTCTGAGCATCATGTACAAGTTTTTGTGTGACCACGTGTTTTCGTTTCTCTTGGATAGACCCTAGGAGTGGAATTGTGTCTTATTAATTTTTATAAACGTCCCACCTGACATTTCCCAGCACAGCACTGACGTTCTATAAATATTTGCTGAGTAAATTCATGGGTGACAAAATAAAATGCAGTTGCGAATTTAGTTTTTAAAAGTAAATTATATCTTATTTAAAGGAAGGCTTTTGGATAACATAAGTACTCACGTGTAATCTCTGTAAAGACTTGGTTTATCTTAAATCATGCCATTACATGAATTTACGTGAATTAGAATTTTACAGTGGAAGGTTATATAAAGAAAAGAAAAACATATTCTATTTTAGGACTACTTCTATTTAAACTAGCATGTCTTAAAAATCTGAATATTACAAGTTATTATTAAGGAACATAAAGGAACATGAAGTTAAAATAAACCACTAATATTCGTATAATGAGAAGCCTATTACCACGTTTTCATTTAGCAATTCTGGGCACTGAAGATGATCTCAGAGCACCAGCTTTTTCCCGCCTGGGTATCCCAGTACCTTCTGAGACTGAAGAGGTAAGGTAATCTAACCCCTTCTGAAAAAGCATATGACATATTTAGCGGAGGCAACCCACCAAGTTTTCCTTCAACTTTCTAACATTTCCTCTTTTTTTTTTTAATTTTAATTTTTTTATTTAACATATAATGTATTATTTTCCCCAAGGCCCAACATTTCCCTTTTACTCCTGGGTACTTTGCACCTGCTGAGGTGTCCGTGGCAACACGCCACCCATGAAGACAGCACTGGTCTGTTCACCTCAACTCTGAGAACACTGCTTCCCGGTGGCCTGGAGAGCCCATGCCCTGAAGCCCTGAGGACAGCTCCCCAGGCTTCTAGCCAGTACCTATTAGTTGTCACATCGTATACCTTTGTGAGAAGTTACTTTGTGGGGCACCTGGGTGTCTCAATGGGTTAAGCTTCTGCCTTCAGCTCAGGCCATGATCCCAGGGTCCTGGGATCAAGCCCCGCATGGGGCTCTCTGCTCCGCAGGGAGCCTGCTTCCCTCTCTCTGTCTGCCTGCCTCTCTGCCTACTCCTGATCTCTCTCTCTGTCAAATAAATAAATAAATAAATAATCTTTAAAAAAAAAAAAGGGAAGTTACTTTGCTTCATAAATTACAGTGAAGTAGAAGCAACAAACTTGGGAGTAAAGACATTGTAGGTCGTGGCCTCTGAAGGGAGAGATGGAGAGAAATAGCCCTTCCCAGTTTGATTGCCCCTGACAACTATTTGTACAGATGAATGTGTTAATTAAGAAAAGGAAAAAATGGAATTATTTTCAGAAAACCATTTAAAATAAAGGTATCAGACAATTTAGATTTTTTTCAGACAAAACTTTTTAATTTGTAAAAATAAAAGGTTTGGGATTAGCTAAAATAAACAAGGTAGTATTTTATGTATTTTTAAATCAAACTCAGTATTTTCTATCTTCCTTTCAGACACTGATTCAATGTGGTTTTTTAAAAAAGATTTTATTTATTTATTTGACAGAGAGAGAGTGAAAGAGGGAACACAAGCAGGAGAATAGGAGAGGGAGAAGCAGGTTCCCCACTGAGCAAGAAGCCCAGTGTGGGTTTCCATCCCCAGACTCTGGGATCACCTCCTGAGCTGAAGGCAGTTGCTTAACCAACTGAGCCACCCAGGCCCCCCTCAATGTGATTTTTTTTTTTAAAGATTTTATTTATTTATTTGAGAGAGAGATAGTGAGAGAGAACATGAGGGAGGAGAAGGTCAGAGAGAGAAGCAGACTCCCCGTGGAGCTGGGAGCCCGATGCGGGACTCGATCCCGGGACTCCGGGATCATGACCCGAACCGAAGGCAGTCGTCCAACCAACTGAGCCACCCAGGCGTCCCTCAATGTGATTTTTAAATGTTTTTTTTCCCCCAATATTTGTCTTGTGAAATAATTCCCATCCTTTTAAAAAGAAGATATGAGGAGACAATGGTTAATTTTGTCCTTTGTTTTATTCTTTATTAGTAACATGAATGATTCAGATTCTGAAAGAAGAAAAAGAATGACAAGTGAGTAAACCTTTTGATTTTTTTCAACTTTAATGATTATCACATAAAAGCATGTAATTACTTGAGTAACAACTGAGGGTTGTTTTTTGGTTTTGGTTTTTTTTGTTTTGTTTTGTTTTTTGTTTGTTTTTTTTTAATATGTTGTTTATTTATTTGAGAGAGCGAGCACCAGAAGGGGAGGGTCAGAGGGAGAAGCAGACTCCCCACTGAGCAGAGAGCTGGATGCGGGACTCGATGGAGGACGCGAGGGTCATGACCTGAGCCAAAGGCGGTCACTTAACCAACTGAGCCACCCAGGCCCCCTTCTGGCTTGTTTTTAACTAGAATAATTCTAGTTGAGTATATTTTAGTTGAGTTGAAGTGTCAGCTACGAGCTTTTCTAAATGACCTTTAACGGAGTATAACAGTTCCACTTTCAATAAGTTTGCATGTCGATGTTAAAAATAATATTGTCCTAAGAGATGGTAGAGTGACAAGGTAGTTTGGGTTATGGTGGGAAGAATGTTAGTCTGGGGCTCTGGCAGATGAATCTCCTCTTGCCACCTTTTAGCTGTATGATCTGAAAGATACTTAACTCTGAGTTTCAAGGCCCTTAGCTATTGTAAAATGGGGATATTTTGCAGCGTTGTTATAATGATGAAGGATAATGTATGTAAAGTTTGCTGGTACAGTGCATGGGCCATAATATACATCCAGTAAGTGATGGCCCTAAAAAGGAATCATCTCTATATTTCGATTTCAGTTTATCATGTGACTTCACACTAGGATTGGAGAAGAACAAAAAGGAAGTTAGTTATTTCCGCAGTGCAGATTCTAATGAGATCAAAGAAGTTCAGACAGAAGATCCAAGGTCCAGGGCGCCTGGGTGGCTCAGTGGGTTAAAGCCTCTGCCTTCAGCTCAGGCCATGATCCCAGGGTCCTGGAGATCGAGTCCCACGTCGGACTCTCTGCTCAGCGGGGAGCCTGCTTCCTCCTCTCTCTCTGCCTGCCTCTCCGCCTGCTTGTGATTTCTGTCTGTCAAATGAGTAAAATAAAAAACCTTAAAAAAAAAAAAAGAAGGTCCGGCGCGCAGCGAACCTTGTCTTCTGCGCGGGCCCCTCCAAGAGGGTTCTCTCCGGGCACAATGGCAACTCTTAAGGAAAAACTGATTGCATCAGTTGCAGAAGATGATGCAGCCGTCCCAAACAATAAGATTACTGTAGTGGGTGTTGGACAAGTTGGTATGGCCTGTGCCATCAGCATTCTGGGAAAGTCCCTGGCTGATGAACTTGATGGATCTGCAGCATGGGAGCTTGTTTCTTCGGACACCTAAAATAGTGGCAGATAAAGATTACTCTGTGACTGCCAATTCTAAGATTGTGGTGGTGACTGCCGGAGTCCGCCAGCAGGAGGGAGAGAGCCGGCTCAATCTGGTGCAGAGGAATGTTAATGTCTTCAAATTCATTATTCCGCAGATAGTCAAGTACAGTCCTGATTGTATCATAATTGTGGTTTCCAACCCAGTCGATATTCTCACATACGTTACCTGGAAACTAAGTGGACTACCTAAGCACCGTGTGATCGGAAGTGGGTGTAATCTGGATTCTGCAAGATTTCGCTATCTTATGGCTGAAAAACTTGGCATTCATCCCAGCAGCTGCCATGGATGGATTTTGGGAGAACATGGTGATTCAAGTGTGGCTGTGTGGAGTGGAGTGAATGTGGCAGGCGTTTCTCTTCAGGAACTGAATCCAGATATGGGAACAGACAACGACAGTGAAAATTGGAAGGAAGTGCATAAAATGGTGGTGGAAAGTGCCTATGAAGTCATCAAGCTAAAAGGATATACCAACTGGGCTATTGGATTAAGTGTGGCTGATCTCATTGAATCCATGTTGAAAAATCTATCCAGGATTCATCCAGTGTCAACAATGGTGAAGGGGATGTATGGCATTGAGAACGAAGTCTTCCTGAGCCTTCCTTGTATCCTAAACGCTCGGGGCTTAACCAGTGTGATCAACCAGAAGCTGAAAGATGATGAAGTTGCTCAGCTCAAGAAAAGTGCAGATACCTTGTGGGACATCCAGAAAGACCTAAAAGATCTGTGACTCCTGGCTTCTAGGCTGTAGAAATTTAAAACTGCAATGTGATTAACTGTGAGCCGTTAGTTTCCATCCATATACATGGATCGCAGTTTGCTTTTATCTTCCTAAATATGTGAATCTGGGCTCACAGAATCAAAGCCCATGCTTGGTTTAATGCTTGCAGTATGAGCCCTTGAACAAATAAATTAACTGTTGTAGTGTGAAAAAAAAAAAAAAAAAAAGAAGACGGTCCAAGGTCCTTGAGTCCTGTTGCCTTCCTTAGGACTCGTCTAGAGAGCTGGTGCGTGTCGTCAGGGTGGCTGAACCGTGGGAATGAAATAAGGATGACGCTCACATTCCACGTTACGTTATGGAATGAGATTGCTTCTTGAGCTCAGGGCATTATCATAGAAATAAAACCAAGTTTAGCTTTTACAGGGAAGTGAGTGATCTATTTGGGGCTCAGCATGGATGTCATTGCCAGCCACCTCGTCGCCAACCACAGGTGCAGTCACAGAGAATTCTTAAGCCAGCTCAGAAGGCGGACACTCAGCAGTTAAGAGAAAGAAGAAATCGAAAGGCCGACAGGTGGTGGCCGTCTTGAGTATCTGGATTTGTTTGCTTATGGCACGATGGATGAGGTGGTTAATGAGGAATGTAATGAACTCAAGGCTGCAGCTGTCAGTTACTCTAGAGAAGTGGGAATGCTGGAGCAGTGTGTGCTACAGGAAGGGAGAAAGGTAAATTTCCACAAAGCGCAATGGTCTGAGAAAAGTTCATAATGATAGCTCCGTTATTTTTTTAAAGGTATACTTCCATGTATTACTATATATTTAATTGATATGAAAATGCAAATGTGTAAGAAATTGCACAAATTCGATTGTGCAACCTCACAGTGTGTCCAGGGATTTGGAATTGAACTGAACAGGCATGAAGAAATAAAATATCTAAGAAGAGTGTCCAGTGTAGGAAGTCTTGTTCGTCATTTCCCTTACAGTCTTCATTTCTCACCTCTTGACCTGAGTTTCTTTTTTTAGGGGGGCAGCATGGCCTGGCTTCTGGGGTTGGACCAGCTGTACCTGAGCTCTGGTTCAGCTCTCTATTTCCTAGATGTTATTAAGTGGGTCACTTGATTCCTTCATCCCTCTTTTTCTCTTTCTGGTGTGTATATATACATTTTTAGTGGCTTTATTGAGGTATAATTTACATAACAAAATTCATTCATTTCTAGTATACAGTGATTTTTTTAAACTAAATTAAAACTGCGCAATTATGACAGTCCTGTTTGTGTGTGTGTGTTTAAAGATTTTATTTATTTATTTGACAGAGAGAGACAGCGAGAGAGGGAACACAAGCAGGGGGAGTGGGAGAGGGAGAAGCAGGCTTCCCACTGAGCAAGGAGCCGGATGTGGGGCTCGATCCCAGGATCCTGGGATCATGACCTGAGCCGGAGGCAGGTGCTTAATGACTGAACCACAGAGGTGCCAGGACAGTCCAGTTTTAAAACATTTTTATCCATTTGACCTCACTTTTGTTTCCTCATCTGTAAAACGCATTTACATCATGGATTGTTGCACAAAATCAGGGAGATCGTAGTTGGCACATAATAAGTACTCAGTACGTATCAGCTATTACGTTAGTATAGAGTACATTCAAAATCTTTGTTTAATAGACTGGAATGACTATGTTTTTTAGAAACCCAAAGACTAAAAATATATTGCTGTTGTATATTGTTTCAAAACATTTAAAAAAATCAATAGTAGGTTAGGGAAGATTTTTTTAAAGTATCCACGCCTAACGTGGGGCTTGAACTCACCAGCCTACAGTTAAGAGTTGCATGCTCTACAAACTAAGCCAACCAGGGATTCCAGGGGAAGATTTGCTTTAAATTTTTTTTGTAAATGCTCCAAGTTACAAGCAAAGGGAACATCAAAGAGGAGTGTTTTAGTCTTAGATTAAAAAAAAAAAAACTCTATAAGCTTTATTATTTTTAAGCCTCCAAATAACTCTATGACCATAAGCCACCGAAGGGCATTGATCACTTCTCTTCTGTGTCACATAGTGCCCACCCAGCCCAAGATCATAGTAAAATTGTTTAATAAATGCTTTTTATTCCTGTCATTACTGTGCCCTGAGAATAGCCATTGTGGCTGCCGCATTACATGACTGCGCTTATATTCCTGGGGGGAGGATTTAAAAAGCTCTAAAACAGCCGAGTCTGCAAAAAAAACCCAACTTGGTTGTGAGTCTGAAAATGCATCTGCATAATTCTGCTTTCTTTGTGCCTAGCTATGAATGTGTGGCACATGCTCAGGAGAACTTTGCTTGTCCTTAGGACATGTGTTTTAGCACTCCAGGCCAACTATGTCGAAATTCTGCGTGTGCGCCTCATTGGAAAATACAACCCCAGGCCTAGTTTGCAGACTTCCCCATCTGTCACCTGGCAAAGGGCATGCTCACTGATCACGGAGAATGAATTGGCCCAGACTGGGATTGGCTGTGCACAAACTTCTCTTTGGGAAAAGAACACACAGAGAATGCTTGTATGATTGCAAGTCTGAGACATTTCCTTTGTGTGCTAAGGACTCTCGATAGAAATTAAGCAAGATCATTTGGGAATCAAGGTGAAAGTGCTCTCTGTTAAGGGGGTAGTATAAATTTAAACTGTGACCTCAAGTAGATATTTCAGACCTGACCTTTTGTAGATAATAGAATAAAAGAAAAATTTCCTTCTTAATTCTTCTTCCTGGACATTAAAAAAAAAGAGGGAAACAGAAGGAACAATGGAAGATGCTGTATTTATAATAATTTTTCTCTTCAAGTATTTTAATAACTATTTAATAGTGAGAGTAAGATTTATTTTTATTGAGTTAAAGGATAAATAGAACTACCATTTTCCAGTTGCATTGCCAGCCTATGAGAGATTAGTTGTGTTTAATAATTTGAAGAGTTTAGTGTTTTATGATCATTGAGTCTGTTGACTTTCTGATATGTTAATTTTTTCCAATTGGATGGTAGCAATGACATACTTTATTTATATTATGATGTAGTCAGTAAATCATAGTTTTAAATCTCTTCCAGCACTAAATTTGCTTCTTCAGAAAAATATACTCAGCCCCTATTACATGCCCCCCTTTTTGTACAGTCACATTGTTCAAAGCTAAAACTACAAAGAGAATTTGAGACATCCCAGTGGATCAGGGAGTACCGCATTACATGGAACTCTGGCAGGGTTTGTATATGGACATAATCCTCATAACCCACTGCTTAAAATTAAAAGTTGAGAAAGTTCCCAAGTAGGTAAAAATGTACAGAATCCGGGGCGCCTGGGTGGCTCAGTGGGTTAAAGCCTCTGCCTTTGGCTCAGGTCATGATCTCAGGGTCCTGGGATCGAGCCCCACATCAGGCTCTCTGCTCAGGGGGAGCCTGCTTCCTCCTCTCTCTCTCTGTCTGCCTCTCTGCCTACTTGTGATCTCTGTCTGTCAAATAAACAGAGAATAAAATAAAATCTTTAAAAAAAAAAATTAAAAAAATAAAAAATAAAAAAAATGTACAGAATCCAATAACTCCTCAAAGAATCTTAACAACAGATCTACAATTTTCTGATTTCCAAGTAGTTTGTATATTTATTTACATATATATACAAATGCATATTTATAGATTTATAACTTGGTCCAAAGCACTTCTGTTTTTGTAGCTGAGATTTCCAGTATGTTTTAACAATATTTCATTGCTAGGTTTCTATGAAATGCCTGTCTATGAAATGCCCTATGAAATTCCTAGGTTTCTATGAAAGTTTTGGTCGAACTTTTCATTGGAAGACTCCACTCTCCCTCTGCCTATGCTAAGCATTTCCACAATTCCCTTTGCATGTTGGTTTCCTTTTTGTTTGTATGTATTTTTTGTGTATATGTGTTTTATTTTAAACAAGTACTGTATGAATTCTTTAAAATTTGAAAAATGCAAATTGATAGACCAAAAAAAATCCCATTTTCCCATAGTTACTATTTACTTTTTGATACATTTACTTCTAGTCTCTCTTTTTCTGTGAGTGTTGATTAGGAAAAAAATGTAGTAGTAATCATAGAATGGTATAATTTAGGTCTTTCTTTCTTTTGATAAAAGTAAACAAGGCATTTTCTCTTGCTTTTATAATGTAACTTTTTTTTTAAAGATTTTATTAATTTATTTGACAGAGAGAGATCACAAGTAGGCAGAGAGGCAGGCAGAGAGAGAGAGAGGAGGAAGCAGGCTCCCTGCTGAGCAGAGAGCCCGATGTGGGACTTGATCCCAGGACCCTGAGATCATGACCTGAGCCGAAGGCAGCAGCTTAACCCACTGAGCCACCCAGGCGCCCTTATAATGTAACATTTTTAACGGCTGCACAATATTTCTTAGAAAGTGTATGCAGTGTTTTACTTAACTACTCCCCTACTAAATATTTAAATTGTTTCTAGTTTTCCTTAATATAAATAATAATTTTAATTTTAATTTTTTAAAAAGATTATTTATTTATTTATTCGATAGACAGAGATCACAAGTAGGCAGAGAGGCAGGCAGAGAGAGAGAGAGAGAGAGAGAGAGGGAGAGGAGCAGGCTTCCCGCTAAGCAGAGAGCCTGATGTGGGGCTCGATCCCAGGACTCTGGGATCATGACCTGAGCTGAAGGCAGAGGCTTTAACCCACGGAGCCACCCAGGTGCCCCTAAATAATAACTTTTTATGTTTAAATCTGTTTTCATAGACTATGCTCCTACAGAATCATTGGGTCACAGGGCACTTCTTATGATGTCATTAAATTATACGTCATATCTTAGAAGATCGTTAAAACCAAGTTGAAAGAATTTGTGTATTTCCTCCATTCAAGTAGCTCAGCAAACTTGAGAATCACAAAATGATGATTCCTGGAGTCTACTCAGAATTTCTTTTGTGCTAGTGGGGAGAAGTATCCCTCCTCTCCACTCAGTGGATAAAATATTTTCAAAAAGGCTCATCTCAACTAAAGACATAGTTTCTGGAATTTTTCTAAATGTGCCATTATTATAATTCCTTTAAAATGACAAAATGCATAGTTACTCTCAAAAATACAAATTTATAAAGAGTTTTGCCTGCATGTAACCTTTCATATTTGCTTTTGGCAGCATTAACATTAAGCAGTCCTACTAAGTCAGATCTGAATTCTGAGCTTAAAGATGTTAAAAGCAGCTCCTTCTCTTCCCCAGCCTCCACCTAGGCGAAAAGGCCTAATTCAGATGCCTTGACTACTTTCTCTCGTGCTTTAGAAAGTGCTTAGGGAACTGAACATGGTGAAGAAACCAAAGTAATGATGAAACACTGAAGAGAAAAACCAAACACAGTATTGCTCGTAATGTTCCAAAAAGTGTTTTCTATACCATAGCAGTGTACATTGTTATAAACAATAAAAATGGACTGATTGATGCCAATCATTTCTTCTCATTTGTACCTTCCAGCACCGTTCTTAAAGCTTATCTAATTTGGGGGATAATTTCATATGGCTTGTGTGGACTTAGTAATTTATTGTTACAAAACATGCTTTTCCCCCTGAAGCTGTTAATCCTAGATATGTACTGAAGAACTGGATGGCAGAGTCCGCAGTGAGAAAAGCAGAAAGGAATGATTTTTCAGAGGTAAGATGTTTGAGTCTTCTGGCTTTATTTTTATTAATTTAAATGTATTGTATTTTAAGCACACTTATGTTGTTTGTAGATATGCTAAACTAGACCATTGCCAGTACCAACTTCCCAGAATTCTTGCTGCCTGGTCTCCCTTTTTTTGTTTTTCAGTGAATCTTCTTTTCTCATATTTTCTAATTTATTTTTTAATGGATTTAAAATTTTAGAGATTCAGTTAATCGTATATCTGTATTATTCAAATTTCTGAGGGTCTGATTCTGCTGTTTATTGGTTATGTTTTGGACTTCTGGATTTCAATCTCTGAGATCCAGTAAAGCCTGATTTTTTCAAAGATTTTATTCATTTATTTGAGAGGGAAGGCATGAGTGGGATATGGGACAAAGGGAGACGCGGACTCCCCACCGAGCAGGGAGCCTGATGTGGGGCTTGATCCTGAGACCTTGGGATCATGACCTGAGCCGAAGGCAGATGCTTATCCGACTGAGCCACCCAGGTGCCCCAGTGAAGCCTGATTTAAGGGTGCATCTCTCCAGAGGGAATTAGCTTTTTGCTTCTAGCAGGTGTCCATGGCACTAGCCACATGGGTCCACTAATCCTGACAGCAGTGAAGATGGCATGAATGAAATCTACAGGAATCTGCCTGGATGAATCCCACATATAATGTTCGGCAAGACAAGCAAGTGGCAAAGGCATGTGACAAGCACCCCTTAAATACAGTGCAAGATATGCAAAACTATACGCCACATAGGGATGCATGCTTATATAATAAAAGTAACAACATGAATAAAGATGATAAACATCATCTTTGGACAGTGGTTACTTCGAGGTGAGGAAGCAATATGAGTTAGGGAAGGAGACTCACTCTGGGCTCTAATGCTATTGGAAGTATTTGATTTCTGAAGCTGGCTGGAGGGCACACGGGGGTTCATGTATTGTTCTGCAGACCTTCTTGTATGCTTCAAATACTACATAATCAATTATTGAAAATGCAGTGCACATAATACATGTTTTAGAAGAGGACTGGCCTTGGAACTCATGCTGACACCGTCCTGCACTGGAGTAGATGTTATCGATGCTCATGGCTCTTTTTCTGACCCTGGTCGCACCTCAGAATCATTCCCGCCACAGCATGTATGGGTCACAACCAAGTGATCAGAGTTGGCATGAAAGAGAAACTATATTTGCTTTTTTTTTTTTTTTTTAAGATTTATTTATTTTAGAGAGAGTGCAAGAGAGCATGCGTGAGTGGGGGAAGGGGCAGAGGGAGAGAGAGAGAATCTCAAGCAGGCTTCCCACTGAGCACGGAGCCAGATGCAGGGCTCAATCTCATGACCCTGAGATCATGACCTGAGAGGAAACCAAGAGTTGGACATTTAACCGACTGAGCTACCCAGGCGCCCTTTGTTTTCGTTACTTCTAATTTGGGACTTGCATTAACTTTTTATTTTGGTAGTTTCATTAGCCTGACAAATCCAGGTTTTCACTTTAGAAAACAGAACATTTTAAAATGTAATCTTCCTATGGCATTAAAGAGAAAGAGAAGGGAGAGGGCTCAGTGTTGATCGTTAAGTCAGCCTACGCTGAGAAGAGGAAACATTATTTCATTAGCTGTCCCTTGGCTTCTTTTTCCTTCCTTCCCTATCTTTTGTTCCTTGTTTTCTTCTCTTCCCCCAAATTATATCTGAGTAAGGGTGCACTGCCCACCGTGGGTGGAGAGAGGTCTTTATTGGTTCAAGTGAACATTCAGATTCACAAGACTAACACAGGCTGCTCTCGGCCCCACCCAACTCAGACGGAGGACAGACAGGCTGACCAGCAGGGAAGCATCAGGGTCCCCATTCGCAGGAGGCCTGGGGGTGACCCAGGCCAGCAGCCCTGCGCAGCAGCGAGGCTCAGGTGTGCAGAGACGAGGCCCACCCTGGGAAGATGCAGGGGCAGCCCTGGCTTAAAACCTTCCTGTTCCATAGACACCCGTATCTCTTGTCACAGCTCCATAGGCATCGTTTCCAGTGTCCCCACAAGAGATCTGCCTTGTACCAAGTCACCACACTAAACAAAGCCTGAAGCATTCTGGCAGGTATTTACAGACCTCCCATCCAGAAGCTACTTGTCGGTCCTAAGCAATGCTATATGGTGATATATGCAGTTGTCATATTGTCTTATCAAGTGGCTAGGGGAACAGACCTAGGAAGTTAATTAGGGGTTTAATTCTCATGCAGGGAAGGAAAAAGTTTTTTTAAACTTTTGTACAGGGAACCCTTTACACATATAACTTGTATTTACCTGCCTGTATCAAACATTTCTTAAGAATCTATGTGAGCTGCTATGAAGAAGTATAGAAAAATGCATTCAGGGAGATTTTTAGTTAGCAAGTGAGATTAGATAGGTATAAAAGTAACTTTAATAAAAGGAGATGTATAGAAAGCACTTAGGGAAATTAAGAGGGACTCTAAGCACCTAGGGAAATGAAGAGGGACCGTATTGATTATGATGAGTCTTCCTATTTAAAATATTAGTAATACAGTAAAACCCTCTATTTGATCTCTAAAAGATAATCATGAACCTTTTTCTGTCAGAACCAAGCATTCCTTTGTCAATACCCAAGGAAATGACAAACCCACCAAAAAGCATATTTTAGTTGAGGTCTAGTTGACATGTAACATTATATTACTTTCATGTGTATGACATGATGATTCAATATTTGTATATATTGTAAAACTATGACCACAGTAATTCTAGTTAACATCACTATAGACGGTTACAAAAATTTTTTTCTTGTGATGAGTTATTTTTCCCCCAGTGTTCCAAAATTCATTGTTGATACACCACACCCAGTGCTCCATGCAATGCATGCCCTTCTTAATACCCACCACCAGACTCAGCCAACCCCCTACTCCTCTCCCCTCCAAAACCCTCAGTTAGTTTCTCAGAGTCCATAGTCTCTCATGGTTTGTCTCCCTCTCCAATTTCCCCCCACTCACTTCTCCTCTCCATCTCCCAATGTCCTCCGTATTATTCCTTATGCTCTACAAGTAAGTGAAACCATACGATAATTGACTCTCTCTGCTTGATTTACTTTGATGAGTTAAGATCAACTTTCTAGGAACTTTCAAGTATGTATACAGTATTATTAACTCTAGTCACCATGCTATATATTAAATTCCCATGACTTATTTATTTTATAACTGGATAAAAATATGCATTTTGATCCTAGAATTATTGTTGAAAGAGGTGTGTTCTTTGATGCCTCAATCTATTACCAAGGCTCAAATCACAAATGAGGAAGCAGCATGAGTTGGAATCCATGCCCTTGATTTGGAAAGGCTGTAAACCACTGACATTCTTTTATTTTTGTAAATATTTTATTTATTTTTTAAAGATTTTATTTATTTATTTGACAGAGATCACAAGTAGGCAGAGAGGCAGGCAGAGAGAGAGAAAGGGAAGCAGGCTCCCTGCTGAACAGAGAGTTCAATGCCGGGCTCGATCCCAGGACCCTGGGATCATGACCTGAGCCGAAGGCAGAGGCTTTAACCCCACTGAGCCACCCAGGCGCCCCTATTTTTGTAAATATTTTAGAAAATTATAATTCTCTTTATGCTGTAAAAGAACTTCAAAGTTATTGGGACATATATATGTAGTGTTTGTGACAGGGTATGTTTTGCTGTCCTGTTTTAGCAGAAAACCAGTACTTCAAGGAACTTTCTGTGGGATGATAGGAATTTTAAGTAACAGCTATAGCTGAAATCTTAATCAAACATAAAATGATTAAACATTTTTAAAGAAATATAAATTTAGCCTTGTCATTCTGGGAATTTAGAAAACTGGCAAGGGTTCTGAGGAAGAAATCTGTATCTGTGTGCTTCTATTGTTTGCCAGGTTCGTCTTCTCCAGCATGTTCTTCAGCATCCTTTCCAGAAGCATTCTGCCGCTGAGAAAGCAGGCTATGCCTCACCCACTCCTTCTTGGGCTAAAGACCTCAGAGTTAGCTGCTCATCTTAGTTTAGTGTAAATAAATTAAGGAATACTCTGTCACGGAATTCGATGTGAAATGATCTATTTGATAAATTCTTAATGACTAGCATTTCATAAAAAGGATTATGATTGCAAATATCTTTTAATCATATAAACTGGACCTATTCTTTGGAACAACTGTGTGATCATTTTTGTTCTAATGAGGAACTTCAGTGGAATAATAAAATATGTTTGGCAACGGCGTGTGTTACTCTCAATAACTGAAAAATCTTACGGCAATCTTTTAATGAACTTACAAGTATTCATTTAAGACACGCTATGTACCCAGTGCTGTGGGGCACATCAGATCAGTATGTAGTTTAACTGTACTAGAGCCTTTTTGTCTATTATGGTAGTTTTCAAAAATTAACCAAAGTAAAGAGAATAGTATAATGAACCTGATTTACCAGCCAGCTTCTTAATTATCAATGCGTGATCAGTGCTACTTCATCTACGTCCCTACACACTTCCCCTCATTTTTAGTTAATGTTTTAATTGAGGTATAATTTCTATATCCCCACATAAGTTCCTGGATGTGTTTCACTTAATTTACAAATATTTTTGTGTGCATCTCCAAATGTTAATGACCAAAAACACACACAATACCATTATCATACCTTAAGACAACTGAAAAACTCCCTAATTCATCAAATCCAAGTACTAGTTTTTGGATTTTTCCTTTTGTTTTATAAGTCATTATCACCACTATTATCATTTTATGGTTGCTTATTTGAACTGGGATCCAAGTAAGGACTATACATTCAAATTACATGATAAAAGCTCTCTGAGTTTCTTTTGATACTTTTGGGTACAACCACTTGCATCTTCTTTTTCCTTCATTTTGGTTGAAGACAGCCGGTCACCTACCCCAGAGTGTGTCCCCGAGTGTGCATTTTGCTAGTTGCATGTCTGTGTTACTGTTTAACATGTTGTTCTGTTGCCTGTATTTCTATAAACCCTCAACTTATCGGAGGAAATACTTGCCATCAGAAGGCAACTGTGGGCCCTTCCACCAACAAGTACAGACTGGCTGTCTCCTTCTGTGGTATCAGCAGCCACTAACAGTCATCTCCTGGACCCACTGATTCAATAAGGTTGTAAAATGATAATCTAATCCTATCAATCGTTAACTAGAATCCTTCTATAAAGGAAAAGTTTCTATCATTAATTATTTGGTTATCCTGAGACATGGAAAACCAAAGAATTGGCTCCTAAGCATGCTCCAAAGACAGTCAGTAGGCTTGTTGATTGGTTTTAGTATCATGTATCATGAACTCTTGAATTTAAGCAAATTTTGTTTTGGACTGTTGCAGTTATTATCCTAACTGATGTACGAATTGTCCCATGTATGGCCAGTGAGGTTTTATTCATGATGGCTCCTCATGTACATGTTCCTAGAAGGTTTTGATAGCTTTGTTTTCTGATGGGGTAAGATGTTCCAGGTTCATTGTGCATATTTCTTGCCTTAGCCCTGGAGCCAGTCATTTTTCTAAGGAGACCTCATTCAGGGAAATGATACTAGAGATCACAGTTTAGATGCTTAACGCTTTGTGAATATTTGAAACTCTTTACAGAGCTTGTTAAATGATAGCCAATATCTGAGCTAAAACCTTCCCTAATATTAAACGATATGAGCCAAGAACAAAAAAAACCAAAATAGCAAAAAGATACATTATTAAAACTAACAAAAGTCCTAACCTCACAAAATTTTAATTTATTTTTTTTGTTAATGTAACAATTGTTCATGTCAAGTAATAAGTGCTCATGTAAAAATGTTTTAAATAAGTATATTGAAAAGATGTGGAAGTTGTCCTTTACACTCTACTTCCCCCTCTTTCCTATATCCATTCTGTATCCCAGAAGTAACTATGTTTTATAAGGCTTATATCTTTTTTTTTTTTAAAAGATTTTATTTATTTATTATTTGACAGAGAGAGATTACAAGTAGGCAGAGAGTCAGGCAGAGAGAGAGAAGGAAGCAGGCTCCCTGCTGAGCAGAGAGCCCGATGCGGGACTCGATCCCAGCACCCTGAGATCATGACCTGAGCCGAAGGCAGCGGCTTAACCCACTGAGCCACCCAGGCGCCCCTATAAGGCTTATATCTTTTCAGACTTCTGGTTACATGTACATACTTGCATATCAACATACACTTATATATGTGTATAAGGCTTATGTGACTAGAGGCATACTTGACATGCTGTTTTGTAAGCTGCCTTTTATTTAGCTAAATATATTGTTAAATATGAATATGTGTGATCTCCTTCATTTGCTTTAATGGTTTAAAATATTCCATAGTATAGATATACCATATTTTGTCAAATTATTTATGTATTTGGTATTCATTTGTTTCAATACAGCATCCTTGTCTATGTGTTTTTGCTTTTAGAGTCCTACAAATAGAATTAATTGGGTAGGCAAGTAGGCAGAGCAGCAGGCAGAGAGAGACGGGGAAGCAGGCTCCCTGTTAAGCAGAGAGCCTGATGTGGAGCTTGATCCCAGGACCCTGAGATCATGACCTGAGCTGAAGGCAGAGGCTTAACCCATTGAGCCACCCAGGTGTCCCCATTTTTTTTTTTTTTAGATTTTATTTATTTGTCAGGGAGAAAGGGCACAAGCAGGGGAAGCAGTGGGAGTGGCGGGCAGAGGGAGAAGCACGCTTCCTGCTGAGCAGGGAGCCCCATGCAGGACTCTATCCTAGGCCCCCGGGATCATGACCAGAGTTGAAGGCAGCCACTTAACCAACTGAGCTACCCAGGTGTCTCTGCATTAAAAATGTTTATGTATACTGCCAAATTGAACCCCCAAAAGGCTTTACCAGTTGATATTTCCAATGACATATCACAATATCAGTTTCTTTATACTCTAAGCATTGGATATTATATATTTTTTGCAGTCTGATACATGAAAATTTTATTATTTTAATATTAATTTTTATTATTCATGTAGCAAATAATTTTTTATTTTCATGTAGTAAATAGTGTTTCTTTTCTATCATTAATATTTTATTCTTTAATGGCACCTTTTTAAACAGGTTTTTAAAAATTTTCATATATTGAATTTGGCAATTTAAAAAGTATTTTTGGATTTTATGTCTTGTTTAGTTTTGTTTATATTTTATAAAAAGTATTTCCTCATATTTTCTTTTAGTATTTTTATTTTTATTTTTTTTAAAGATTTTATTTATTTATTTGAGAGAGATTTATTGAGAGAGATCACAAGCAGGCAGAGAGGCAGGCAGAGAGAGAGGAGGAAGCAGGCTCCCTGCCGAGCAGAGAGCCCGATGCAGGGCTCGATCCGAGGACTCGGAATTCATGACCTAAGCCGAAGGCAGCGGCTTAACCCGCTGAGCCACCCAGGCGCCCCTCTTTTAGTATTTTTAGAATGTGTACGCTTAATCCCTTTGAGATTTGTTTATTTTTACCCCATTGACAGATAATGTCCCAATATTATTTGTCAGTTTATCCTTTTCATACATGTTTGAAACACTTTTATCATATATAAGTTCTTACATCTTTGAGCTCACTGCTACTTTTTTTCAGTTCTTCTAGCAATGCAAGTCTTAATTATTTTGATTGTATAATATCAACAATTAATATATTTCAACAGTTATTCTGCTATCATTCATCTTTAAAAAAAAAAAAAAAAGATTTATTTATTTATTTTAGAGAAGCCGGGGGAAGGGCAGAGGGAGAGACAAAATCCCAAAGCAGATTCCCTGCTGAGTGCAGAGCCCAAAGCAAGGCTCCATCCCAGGACCCTAAGATCATGACCCAAGTTGAAATCAAGAGCTGGTGGACTGAGACACTCAGACACCCCCATCATTACTCCTTTAAAACATTTTCTCTGTGGAGTGCCTGGGCGACTCAGTCGGTTGAGCAGCTGACTCATGATTTCAGCTCAGGTCATGATCTCAGGGTCATGAGACTGGGCTCTGCACTGGGTGTGGAGCCTGCTTAAATTTCTCTCTCTCCCTCTGCCCCTCCCTACCATTTGAGAGTGCACATGCTCTTTCTCTATAAATAAAAAATAAATGTTTTCTTTGCTAGTTAATTATTTTAGTTGAATTTTTATGTGTTTATTTTCAGAAAAAAACCTGTTGGGATATTGGTTGGTTTTATATTAAATTTATAGAGTGACTTGGAAAGAATTAACATCTTTACAACATTGAGTTTTCCCATCCAGGAACATGCTACAGGCATTCTTCCCTTTGCATAGTACTACAGGACTGTAAAAATGGCCACACAAACTAAAACCATGCAAAGTGATCAAGTAATCAATGGGAAAAATTATGATTGTTTTGTGATCTTCAAAAATTTTGGTCAAAACCTTAAAAACTCTTTCACTGTTGGCTATGGATATATAAGGAAATAAAATAGTAAAACTAATACTTAGTGCACTATAATTTAAAATACTAGAAACATTGAGAAAGTATTTTTTTCTAAGACTTATTAAGAGTGGCTTGAACAATGCTTGTTGGCTTTTTTCTTGTCCTATAACTCATAATACAGAACTAGGATCTTTTCTATATCTTAGTGAGTTGCCACTATTTTTCTATAACTCCATTGATGTTCAGTTTGAATTTGACTTTCAGTATTATCGCTTTTCATTTATGTATGGCAGTTTCATCTTTACTGGCCAATTTCCTTCTTCCAGTGGTCATTTTTTAATAAAATGTCATGTGGGTTTACTACTGGGAGATAAGGAATCAGTGCAACTACACACTTCGCTGTCTGCATAATAACAAGTATACAGGGGCACCTGGGTGGCTCAGTGGGTTAAAGCCTCTGCCTTCGGCTCAGGTCATGATCCCAGGGTCCTGGGATTGAGCCCCACATCGGGCTTTCTGCTCAGCAGGGAGCCTGCTTCCTCCTCCTCTCTCTCTCTGCCTGCCTCTCTGCCTACTTGTGATCTCTGCCTGTCAAATAAATAAAATAAAAATCTTAAAAAAAAAAAAGAATAGCAAGTATACAGCAATCAACCACTAACAGACTTTGAAAGAAGTGATATGATTGATCACTGATCATGATAGTTATCTTTTACATAGTGATTTGTGGACTGCAATTCTAACGGTGAAGTTTGTACTTTACCCAACTGTTTGGTTATAATACCATGGTAGCAAATGTTGGGAAATTAGTGTTATTTAACTAAATTATGGTTACTGGAACTTGTGCATGTCGGAACTATGCAAAGTAAGGGCTCTCTGTACTTGTTTCCTAACATTTTCTTTTATGTCCTGAAATAAAAATTTTACAGCTTTCTTCATATAGGCTTTGAAGATTTCTCTTTTTAAAAAAACGTTTCTTCTTTTCTTCTTCTTCTTTTTTATTTAAAGATTGTATGTATTTATTTAAGACAGAGAGAGAGTGAGTCGGATGGAGGATCACGACCTGCGCTGAAGCCACTTTAACTGCTGAGCCACCTGGGTGCTTCCAACTTTGAAGATTTCTTACATCAATTCTTAGATATGTTGTAGTTTTTGTTGTCACTGTGTAAAAAGTACACTTTAGTACTACATTTTCTAAATGGACTCACTGGTATATAGGACAGTTTTTGGTGTCTGTGGTTCATCTTAGCCACATTGTTGAACATAAGCAGCTTTCAATGGACTGCTTTAGTCTTGTTTTTAACTAGATATTCACATCACCTGAGAATTGAAAATTCTGTCTTTTTGTTCAGCTGCAAATAACTGGAAGTTGACCAACACCATCTTATCCACATAGAGGTTTGAGTCTCACAAAGGGAAGGGTATGACCAAGCATTCCAGGCTGGTGCAGCAGCTCAGCAATGTCCTAAGGGCCCAGCCTTGCCTTTCCATTCCCCCATCTCTTTATGGCGTTGAGTTGGTCCTTCTCTGCTTGTTGCCTCATGGTCAGCAAATAACTGATGACCTCCAAGCTTTGATCCTTGGTCCAGTCTGGATGAAGGAAGGCAATGGGGAAGAAGGGAGGGTGCCTGTAACAGGGAAACAAAAATCCTTCCTAGAAATCCCCAACAGTCTTTTACTTACATCTCATTTCTATTTTTGTATTTCGTTGGCAAGGACAGGGTCACATGACCATTTCTGGCTGCAAAGTGGATCTAGGAAATTATTTTTAGCCAGATATGTTGCCATTCCAACTAGATCTTCTGTTAATTAAGAAGAAAGGGAAATCAGATACAAGGTAGATGAAAACTCTTCATTTCTTCCTGTGATTATGAGACTACAGGCTTTCTGTATCCTCTTGCATCCAATATGGTAATTTGTATGTTTCTTACAAAATTAATCCATCAAGATGCTTAATTTTGTTGACACATATTACATGTGCTATTTATTGTCTCATAATATTTAATTTCTTCTGTATCTGTAATTTTGTCCCTGTACTTGTTTCTAAACTTCTTAATATATGTTCTCAATCTTTTATCCTTGATTAAATTTGCTAAACCTTAGTCTTTTATGTTGGTCTTTTCAGGTCATTTATTTGCTTTTTTTTGGTCTTCTGTTTAATTTTTTTAAATTTAATTTTATTTTTTCAGTGTTTAATTTTTATTTTCTTTGTAAGTGAAATCTGATTTCTTTAGTTTTGACTTTCTTTTAATATACTCTTGGTTTATTTATTTATTTAAACGACTTTTATTTGTTTATTTGATAGAGAAATAGCACAAGTAGGCAGACCAGAAGGCAGAGGGAGAGGGAGAAGCAGGCACTCCACTGAGCAGGAAGCACAATGAGGGGCTCAGTCCCAGGACTCTGGGATCATGACCTGAGCCAAAAGCAGCCGCTTAACCGACTGAGCCACCCAGGCACCCCAGTTCATTTATTTTTAATCGTATTTTCTAATACGTGAAATTAAGACTATAAAGTTTCTAGTGAGTACTGCTTTGGCTACTCTCATTGTCATTAGTTTCTAGGTAATCTGCATTTTTAAAAATTTATTTATTTGAGAGATAGAGATCAAGAGCACGAGCAGGAGGAAGGGTTAGAGGGAGAGGGAGAAGCAGACTCCTTGCTGAGACTGAGCCACCCTGGCACCCCATTAATCTGCATTTTTCATATCAATTTTATTTTTAACCTGAGAGTTCTATGGTAGTTGCTTTAACTTTCCAAGTTAAGTTTTAAGTTTCTGCTTTAGTTATTAGATTTTTGAGAGAGACGTGTTACAAGTCTGAGAGTTAGGAACTGCAAGGAGATCCAGTCAGGTGCTATTCCCATACTTTTGTGTTTTATTTCCAGGAGTTATACCAGGTTCTCAACAATGAGGATCTGAGAAAAATGCCCTCATGTTTCCAGCAGGGAAAGTAGCCATTTTGAAATATGCCAGAGCATTTCATTCTTCTTAACAAGACCTGCCTCCAGGAAAAAATATTTTACCAAAGCCTACCTTAATGAGATTTTATCACAGCTTAACTGACCAGAGGAAAGCAAAATGCCCAACACCAGCCTCCTCTAGCCTTTCATGTCAGGGATGGGAAATACTTGACTCTAAGCCTCTGTAACCATCTCGTCCCACCTAAGAGGGAAAAAAAACTGGGAAGCAGTTGTGAAGTGCACAGACCAGTGCCCAGTGTCATAGGCTGCCTAGGACTATAGAACACTTTTCCTTCCCTATACCTCACCATCACATTACTAGAGGCATATTAACTACAGTACCTTTTACCCAACACACCATGTCCAACTTTCACAAAGAAATCACAAGGCATACAAAAAGGCAAAAAGCACTATGAGGACACATAGCAAGCATCAGAACCACAGTCAGATATGGCAGGAGTGTTGAAATTCTCAGACCAGGATTTAAAAATAACCATGGTTCATATGCTAAGGGCTCTAATGGAAAAAGTGGACAACATGCAAAAATAGATGAACAATGTAAGCAGAGAGATGGAAAAATCTAAGAAAGAATAAAAAAGAAATGCTAGGGATCAAAACTATAAGTGAAAATGCCTTTGATGGTGTCATTAGTAGATTAGACATAGTTAATGAAAGAATCTCTGAACTTGAGGATATGTTAATAGAAATTTCTACAATTGAAAAGCAAAGAGAAAAAAATACTGAAAATAATACAGTATCTGAGAACTATGGGACAACTACAAAAGGTATATTATATACATACTAGGAAGAAAGGAAGAGAAGTAATGACTGAGAATTTTCCCAAAATAATGCCAGAACCAAACCACAGACACACAGTGCTCAATAAACACCAAGTAGGAGAAACCCCTCCCCGAACAACACCACCAGTACTTAAGCATATCATATTCAAAATCTAGAAAATCGAAGATAAATAAGAAATCCCAGAGGTTGCCAGAAGAATAAAATATTTTATAAATGGAGGAAAAAAGATAAGAATTACATTTGACTTCACAGAAACCATGCAAGCAGGAAGAGAATGGAATGAAATATTTCAAGCGTTGAGAGAAAAACCCCACCAAACTAGAATTCTGTATCCTACAAAATTATCCCTCAAAAGTGAAGGACAGGGGCACCTGAGTGGCTCAGTGGGCTAAGCAGCTACCTTCAGCTCAGGTCATGATTCCAGGGTCCTGGGATTGAGTCCCACATCAGGCTCCTTGCTCAGTGGGGAGCCTGCTTCTTCTCCCTCTGCCTACTGCTCTGCCTACTTGTGTTCTCTCTCCAACTCTCTAATAAATGAAGTCTGTAAAAAAAAAAAAAAGTGAAGGACAGATAAAGACTTTCCTAGACAAAAAAGAAAGAGAGGAAAAAAAGAGAGAGAGAAAAGAAAAATTTGCTGCCAGCAGACCTGCCATGCAAGAAATGCTTGAAGAAATTCTTAAGGAGAAGAAAACTATATATAAAGAAATATAAAGAAAGAGCATTATAGAAGGAATAAGTGAAGATAAAAGAAAGTTTTATTTTTCTTATTCTTAATTAATGTAATAGATAACAGTTTGTTAAAAACAACACTAACAACAATATATTAGATGATTATGGCTTATATGTAAGTGCAATCAAGGACAGTAATGATATAAGAAGCAGGAGGGAGGAATAAAAAACATATTGTTATAAAGTACTTGCTCTGTCCATAAAGCATTGCAGCTCCTTGAAAGTGGACGTGGATTAATTGTAAATATATATTGCAAACTCCAGAGCAACCACTAACAAAGTTAAAAAAAAAAGAAAAATATAATTGATGTGCTAAAAAAGGAGAGAAAATGGAATCATATAGATGTTCAGTTAAAACTATAAATGGGGGGCACCTGGATGGCTCAGTTGGTTAACCATCAGCTTGGGCTCAGGTCATGAGCCTAGGGTCCTGGGATTGAGTCTCACATTGGGCTCCCTGCTCAGCCAAGGGCCTGCTTCTCCCTCTCCTTCTGTTGTTCCCCCTGCTTGTCTGTGCTCTCTGTTTTTGTCTCTGTCTCTCTCTCCTTCTCTGTCAAATAAATACATAAAATCTTTAAAAAAATAAAATAAAACCACAAATGGTAGAAAAAGAGTGAAAGACAAAAGGAGAAACAAAGAACAAGGGCAGCTAGTAGAAAACAGTAACAAATATGGTAGATAGTAATCCAACTACATGAATAATTGATTTAAACACCAGTGGTCTAAATGCACCAATTAAAAGACACAGATTATCAGAGTGGGTCAAAAAGCAAGATCCAACTATCTTCTGGCTACGACAAATCCACTCTAAGTACAGGGATACATACAGGTTAAAATTAAAAGGGTCAATAAAAGATACACCAACTAACATAAACAAAAGTCAGCTGGAATAGCTGTACTAATTTCAGAGCAAGGAATATCAGGGATAAATAAGCACAGTACAGAATGATAAAAGGGTTTATTCTTCAAGAAGACATAATACCCGGGGTGCCTGGGTTAAAGTGGCTCAATGGGTTAAAGTCTCTGCTTTCGACTCAGATCATGATCCCAGGGTCCTGGGATCGAGTCCCATATCGGGCTCTCTGCTCAGCAGGAAGCCTGCTTCCCCTTCTCTCTCTGCCTGTCTCTCTGCCTACTTGTGATCTCTCTCTGTCAAATAAATAAATAAAATCTTAAAAAAAAAAAAAAGAAGACATAACACCCTTTAACGTGTATGCAGAGTGTGAAAACACATGAGGCAAAAACTAATAGAACTGCAAGGAAAAATAGATGAATCCACTATTACAGCTGGAGACTTCAACACCCTTATGTCAGAAGTGGACAAATCCAGCAAGCGGAAAATTAGTAAGGACACAGCTCATCAGCACCATCAACCAACTGGATATAATTAACATCTATTGGTTATTTTATCTCATAACAGCAGAATACACATTTTTCTCAAGCTTACATGAAACATTGAACAAGACAGACCATATTTTGGGCCATAAACCACACCTTAACAAATTTATTTATTTATGTATTTATTTACTTATTTTAAAAGATTTTATGTATTTATTTGACTGGCAGAGCACAAGCTGGGGGAGCGGCAGGCAGAGAGAGATGGAGAAGCAGACTCCCCATCGAGCAGGGAGCCTGAAACAGGACTCGACCCCAGGACCCGGGATCACGATGGAGCTGAAGTCAGACACTCAACCAACCGAGCCACCCAGGTGCCCCAACAAATTTAAAAGAATATAAATCATACAATGTCTGCTCTCAAAATCATGATAGAATTAGACTATAAATTAATAGCAGAAGATACTTGGAAAATTTCCAAGGACTTAGGGATTCAACAACACACTTTGAAATAACATAGGAGTCAAAAAAGCAATCTGAAGAGGAATGAAACAGTGTTTTGTGAAAATGAAAATACAACTTATCAAAATCTGTGGGATGAAGTGCTTAAAGAGAAGTTTATAACACTGAATGCATACAGCAAAAAAGAATGAACTAAAACCAATAATCTAATCTTCCTCCTTGAGAAGTTAGAAAAAGAAGAGTAAATTAAATACAAAATAAGCAGAAGTAAAGAAATGAAAATTAAAGCAGAAATCAATGAAATTGAAAACAGGAAATCAATAGAGAAAATTAACAATACCAGAATCATGTGGTCACATCAACAGATGCAGAAAAAAAATTTGACAAAATTCAACAGCCATTCATAATAAACAGTCCGAACAAACTAGGAATATAGGGGAATTTTCTCAACTTGCTAAACAACGTCTACAAAAAAAGTACCACTAACATTTTACTTAATGGTGAAAAACTAGACGCTTTCCTGCTAAGGTCAGGAACAAGGTAAGGATGTCCCCTCTCACCACTGCTTTTCAACATCATACTGGAAGTTCTAGCTAACTTAATAAGAAAAGGAAATAGAAGGTATATAAATAGGGGAGGAAGAAAATAAACTGTCTTTGTAGATGACATAATTGTATATGTAGAAAATTAAAAAAACAATTGACAAAAGAAAACTAATTAGCAAGTACAGAAAGGTTGCAGGATTCAAAAGTCAATTGCAATTGCATTCCTATATACCAGCAATGAACGACTAAAATATGAAATTAAAGATACCATTTTCTTTTTTTTTTTTAAAGATCTTATTTATTTATTTGACAGACGGAGATCACAAGTAGGCAGAGAGGCAGGCAGAGAGAGAGTGGGGGAAGCAGGCTCCCCGCTGAGCAGAGAGCCCAATGTGGGGCTCTATCCCAGGACCCTGGGATCATGACCTGAGCAGAAGGCAGAGACCTCAACTCACTGAGAGACCCAGGTACCCCAAAGATACCATTTTTATTGGTTCACCAAATATGAAATGCTTAGGTACTTTATGGAAAATATACAAAATTAAGAGATATGAAGGATAGTTAGAAGGTCTGACATACATTTCACTGGAGCTCCAGAGCTGGATAAGGAGAGGCAATATTTGAAAACAAAATATATGATACTTTTCTAGAATAGTGAAATCCACATATTTTAAAATTAGGAGCCTTGACAGATCCCTAAGCATTCAAATAAAAAGAAACCCACACTTAGATACCAATAAAGAAAAGTCTTAAAATCATCCAGAGGGGGAACAAAAAGATGACCAAAATGAAATGATAATTTGACAGCCAACTTCTCAATAGCATCATTGGAAGCCAGAAGATAGGGGGACAACCTTTCAAAGAACTCACTGTTATTTAGTACTTATTAAAGTTTATCTACAGCCAACCCAGAATTTTATATACAGTGATGCCATCATTCAAGAATGAGTATGTAGGGGCGCCTGGGTGGCTCAGTGGGTTAAGCCGCTGCCTTCGGCTCAGGTCATGATCTCAGAGTCCTGGGATCGAGTCCCGCGTTGGGCTCTCTGCTCAGCGGGGAGCCTGCTTCCCCCTCTCTCTCTGCCTGCCTCTCTGCCTACTTGTGATTTCTCTCTGTCAAATAAATAAATAAAATCTTTAAAAAAAAAAAAGAATGAGTATGTAATAAAGACATTCTAGGGGAAAAAAACCCAAGACAAAACTCAAACACTGGACAATACTCTGCGTGTGTGTGTGTGTGTGTGTGTCCCCGAATGAAATTCAAGTGTTCTTAAATCTTGTATTGTCCTGGTTAAAATCGTTTAACTTCAGACTTTCTTAAGTATGATATCACTTATAGGTAGCCATTGAAAGAAAAGAAACAGGGTGTAACTTTTCAATAAGAAGATTTAAAATGGAATAAGAGAAAAATCTTTAGTTACATGAAAAGAAGATAGAAAGAAAAAAGCCCCAGAAAAATCCAGACAATATAAAAAGTACAAAATAAGATATTAAAAACAGTACAAAACGAGTTATAAAAAAAATAATCATCACAGTAAGGTTAAAAAAATAAATTTTCCAGTTAAAAGACAATGATGGCTGGACTAGATAGAAACACAACAAAATCCACTTCTATGTATAAGTGGCAAACCTGGAACATCATGCTGTAAAAAGTTTGACAGTAAATGAATAGAAGGATTTTTCAGGGAAATGACCAAAAAGAGATGGTATAGCTGTATGAATATAACAAGCAAATGGTGGTACACAGAGGAATGCCATTCAATTTGCCAGGAAAATACACAAATAAATTTTTATACTTAATAAAGTATCAAAATATGTAAGGCAGAATTTACCAGTACAATTAGAAGCTATTGACCAATCCACCTTCATCAAAGGGGATTTTAACACATTCTTCCAAGTAATCAATGGATCAAGCAGACTAGATATTAGGCTGTGGAAGTCTTAAGCCACATGCTTAGGAAGGTCATTCTAAGTAACATAGGCAGTACATTGTACCTGTACACATGTGGGTCATTTATAAAAACTGACCATATATCAAGCCATAAAGAGATCTCAAACTTCAAAGTCTCAGTTATCATTGACTTTGATAATTTCAGTATCATACCAGCCATTGTTTTTATGACTAAATAAAGTATGTAAAACACAAAGTAGAAGCTTAAATGTTCTTTTCCCTCTGAGACCCACTGAAAGCAGGAGAGTCTGTCTCCTGGCATGTTAAATCTTGTTTCTTGTAAACTTGATCAAAACCCGTGTTTTGTTTTATTTTGCTTCGCAGTTATTCTATTACCTGGACCTCTGTCCTGTTGGCAAAGTTATGCACAAAATTCTGGAGTTATTTTAAGTTCTGATACAGGATTACTGTCTTAATACCATAGTTCCTTCATCGCTGCCTCGACCCCAAAGCTGGTACTGCCCTCACGTCCAGATTTATGGCTACGCTTTTCATGAAAGGGGAACAAATTCTGGTGCATTTTCAAGGCTGACCTAAGTAGACTCATGTGTAAGTAGTGTTTGTGAAGACTTTCCTGCAAGACACCAGAGATTCTGTTCTACTTGAATGAAAATCACACAGAGCTCCTGATCTGGTGCCTGGGCCTATTGAAAGCAAACTTCTGCCTCAAGATGAGGCAAAAGCAGCCCAGTCTCTAAGATTCCTGACTTAAAAGACCTTAATACTGGATTCTTTCTTCGATACTCATACAACAGAGATCGAAGTTGGCCCACCATACAGGCAAACAAGGGTGCTCGCTTCGGCAGCACATATACTAAAATTGGAACCATACAGGCAAACAAGGAATGGAGACACCCAAGGTAGCCAACCCTTTTGTTCATTCAAACTATCAATACTTTGACTACAAAATCAGTTACTTCTTTTCAGGAGCTTTCCTAAAATTTATATTATCAAGTGCTAAAGCTCACAAACATCTTAATGTTCGAATTTTTATATTTTTTTCCCCTGTAAAGGAAAGTTATGGTATGGATGGGAGTTAGGAAACTGGGGCTGAGACCCAGCTCTGTGGGATCGAGGTTAAGCACATAGTCAGGCCCGATTTCTCTCTGTTAAGTTGGGAATATGTTGTGAAGTGACACTTTCTGGTTCTTCTGTGAAGCCCGTAACCACCACAGCTCTCCCTTTCCCCTCCTCAGTGCCCTCATCCTACTCTCTGAGCCTTCTTGATCCCCAGTGATGGGTCCCAGTACCTCTCGTGTTATGTTCTGGCTACCAGTGATGTGGCTGAGCAATGACCCTTTATTCACTCATGCCAACGAGGTTCTCTTTTAGAGAATTTTCCCAGTCGGGGCTAAAAGGTAGACCACCAGTCTGTCCTGACCTCTAGACAGATGCGAAAAGAAATGTGGGAGTTGGGAGAGTGAGACTGTCTTCCATCACAGGAGCTGAAAAGTGGAGTGACAACTCAAAGAGAATAACAGTGTTTGCAAAGAGAGGGACAAGGAAGCAGGCATATGGACAGGAGCAGAGATGAGAAGAGGGGAAGACTAAGAATTTCCAGGTACCAGTTCTAGGCCCTGCTCAACAGTCTAGGGGCACATGTGGCCTCAGTTATTGGCATTCTTCTCTGAATTGTGTAATCAAGTCCTATTTTTTGCTCAAGATGGCTCTAGATTTGCAAAGCAATCTAGACTTGTCATGATCCTAATTAATGTAGTGGGTCCTTTCTAGGGTCCCTTCATCTTCGTGATTCTGTGGCTGTGGGATGGAGAACACTTCTGCTTCCTGCTCTGGACATGACTGGAAAGTGCCATCAGGGTTTTTATACTCTGAAATCAAGTTGGCAAAGGGTTATTATATTTTTGATTGCAGAGATGCTGAATTCTAAGTTATTCTTCTCAAGTATTAATGCATTTCCTCATCTGTGAACTAGGTGGTCATTTTGAACAAATTAAGATCCAGGTAAATCTAATGAACAATCTTCTGTCCTGAACCTCACAGGCTTGGTTCAGTAGCCTATGTCAGGTTGAAGCAACTGGGACAATTCTGCATGGCCACAGACAACCTGTGTGAGCTCTCCATCTCCAAATCAGTTCCTAAGAAAATTCTGCCATTAACAACTTTCTTGTATTGTCCCAGAGATCTGCATATTGATCAGACTTTCTTTTTTCTTTTTTTTTTTTTTTAAAGATTTTATTTATCCATTTGACAGAGAACACAAGTAGCAGAGAGGCAGGCAGAGAGAGAGAGGGAGAGAGAGAGAGAGAGAGAGAGAGAAGCAGGCTCTGCACTGAGCAGAGAGCCCGATGCGAGGCTCGATCCCAGGGTCCTGGGATCACGACCTGGGCCGAAGGCAGAGGCTTTAACCCGCTGAGCCACCCAGGCGCCCCTTGATCAGGCTTTCCTTAGGTCTCAGAAACACCATGTTTTTACTGCCTCTGACATCAAAGATCATCACAAAACAAAAGTGAACAGGAAAGGGTTACTGTGCACAAGGAGACATTTAATGTAAAGCATTTACCTTCTATCCTCTCTTAGGAACATGCTTAGTTAAAGTATAGAACACTTCATCATTTTTAAAAAAAGATTTTATTTATTTATTTGACACAGAGAGAGAGAGATCACAAGCAGGCAGAGAGGGAGGGGGAAGCAGACTTCCCACCGAGCAGAGGGCCCGAAGCAGGGCCTGATCTCAGGACCCTGAAATCATGACCCAAGCTGAAGGCAGAGGCTTAACCCACTGAGCCACCAGGTGCCCTCGTTTCATCAGTTTTAATTACTAAATATTTTGGCTTTAAAATCTGAATTTGTTTTTTTTGTTTTAAATGTCAATTTAGAGCTTACTTCCCCCCAGATAGTAAAATAAAAGATTAACCATCTTCCTTAGGTGGAAAGTAACATCTCAGTTATTATTTATTTTCTACCCACTTTAAAAAGATTTTGAGATGTGGAGAAACAGGAATCCTCGGTGCACTGTTGGTAGGAAGGTAAACTGCTGCAGCCACTGTTGGAAGACAGTATGGAGGTTCCTCAAACAAAACCAGAAACACCGTATGATGCAATGATACCTCTCCTGGCTATTTATCCAAAGAAAAGGAAAATACTAACTTTAAAAGCTATGTGCACCCCTATGTTTATTGCAGCATTATTTACAACAGCCAAGATATGGGAGTAAATTAAGTGGCCATTGACAGATGAATGGATAAAGAAGATGTGCTATATATACACAATGGAATATTAGCCATAAAAAAAATAAAATCTTGTCATTTGCAGCAACATGAATAGACCTAAAGGATATTATGCTAAGTGAAACAAGTCAGAGAAAGATAAATCCCATAAGATTTCACTTATATGCGATATCTAAAAAGAAAAAAACCAAAAACAATAAAAAAAAGCAGAGACAAACCCTTAAATACAGAGAACAAACTGAGGGTTGCCAGAGGAGCAGAGGAGAGGAGGGTGGGGGGGATGGGCAAAATGGGTGAAGGGAAGGGGGAGACACAGGCTTCCAGGTATGGAATGAGTAAGCCACAGGAATAAAAGGTGCAGCAGAAGGAATATGGTCAATGATCTTGTAATAGCTTGTGGTGAACACAGCAGTAACATACAGAGTTCTTCAATCACAATGTTGTACCCCTGAAACTAACACTGTATATTAAGTACCCTACAAAAAAAAAAAGTCTTTGACATGTTCCATAATTAAAAAGAAAAATAGAACCATTGAAATAAAGTTAAGAAAATCTAAAAGGGCTCCCAGAAGTCAACCTGAAAGAGAAGCGAGATAGGGTAACAGGAGCTCAAGGTAAATTAGCTATTAAAATTGAGCATCAAGAGGCACCTGGGTGGCTCAATGGGTTGAGCCTCTGCCTTTGGCTCAGGTCATGGTGATCTCGGGTCCTGGAGTAGAGCCTGGAGTTGGGCTCTCTGCTCTGCGGGGAGCCTGCTTCCCCCTCTCCCTCTACCTGCCTCTCTGACTACTTGTGATCTCTCTCTTTGTCAAATTAAAACAAAAAATTAAAAATTGAGCATCAAATTTATCTGAGAGTGGCGCTTGGCTGGCTCAGTTGTTAAGGGTCTACCTTCGGCTCAGGTCATGATCCTAGGGTCCTGGGCTTGAGCCCCGCATCTGACTCCTTGTTCAGTGGGAAGCCTGTTTCTCCCTCTCTCACTCCCCCTGCTTGCATTCCCTCTCTTGCTGACTCACTCTCTCTGTCAAATAAATATAAAAATAAAAAAATCTTAAAAAAAATTTTCTGAGAGAAAACATTCCAGGTTAAAGAATGTAAATGACTGGGACGCCTGGGTGGCTCAGCTGGTTAAGCAGCTGCCTTCGGCTCAGGTCATGATCCCAGCGTCCTGGGATCGAGTCCCACATCAGGTTCCTTGCTCAGCAGGGAGCCTGCTTCTCCCTCTGCCTGCCATTCTGTCTGCCTGTGCTTGCTCTCTCCCCCTCTCTCTGATAAATAAATAAAATCTTAAAAAAAAAAAAGAATGTAAATGACTGCCTTTTCCTGTCACTAAGTATTAATTTATAGGATACTTACAACAGTGTTATAACAGAGAAGCCCCAAACTCTACACATCTCTTTTCTTCATTACTATGCTATTTGACCACTGGAAAACCAAACAACGGATGTCCAGGACCCCCATCTATCAAGCCATGAGTCTCAAAGACACTGAATTCACTCTACCTCTCCTGTTTTTCCCTCTTTCAATTTTTTTTTCCAGAAAATTCTGAAGGTCTTTGGGGGTGGAGATGGAAAATATCTCGAAGATTAACAACACTTTAGATGGCCCACGACTTTGAAAGCTATTTTAAAAGGTCAAGAATACTGTAACAGGGATATCGCAATAGATTTATTTTTAAAAATATTTTTAGAAATACTGTCTTCAAGAAAAAAATAAACTTTATTAATTTGATGCTTCTGAACATATTAAAATGAATGAACATAAAAACATTTTTCAGTTAACTTGGAAGGGAAAATGAATTCACAGAAGTGGAAACAGTGAAGATATGTACATTTAGGCAGATTCTTTAACTTCTGTGTTAGGTTAATGGTTATGAATGTATTTGAGCTACAGTGACATTTTACATCATTTCTCGACTGAATGCGTCGATATTTTACCTAAAATGAACAAGATGTCACGAAAATTGAGTAGTAAAAATGCACTTGGGTTAGAAAAGATTATGCCCATCATAAGAAGATATTTATCCATTTTCCTTAGGACATGTTGCCTCTTTTCTTTTGCAAAGCTTTCATTAGATCGGACATGAAATCTTGCTCTCCGCTGCCTCCCCCGCCGGGCGGTCCCGGGTTCTCTTTCCTCTTCGGGGGAGCAGGAGGCCTTTTAACGCCAACGGGGGGCGGCTTCGGGGCCTCGGGTGCAGGTGCAGGTGGGGGAGGCGGTGGGGGCGGTAACTGAGAGCCCGCATCCCCTGCAAACGACGGCGGTGGGGGAGGCACGAAGTCCGGGGGCCCGTCGTTAAAATCAGGGGGCGGCGGAGGGAGCTCGTCGTCTTCCAGGGGTGGTGGCGGCGGGGGTGGTGGCAGAGAGTCGTCGGGCAGGGCAGGGAAGCCTCCCCTCGGGCCTTTGGCCCTGGGCACTGTCGCGGGGCTGCCGCAGACGTCTGAAGACCGGCGCACTGGAGGGGGAGGTGGCAGGCTGGACTTGGGCAGCTGGTGGGCCCTGGGCGCTCCTGGGTCGTGGTTACCGAGGGCTGGCTTCTTGTCCTTCAACAGAGCAACCACAGCATGACATTTCCACTGAAAGGAGAGATCTGCCTCCCGAGGTGTGGGGGGAGCCGCCATTGCTCAGGCCAGGAGACCACAGGCGGTTCACCAGCTAGCCCCTCCAAATGGCCCTTAACGTTTTTACTGATAATAACATTCTTTAACGCTTATCTACTATGTCTTCTTAAGTAAATGGAACAGGAGGTCTTTACCTACCCTAAGCTCAGTCGAAGGAAATTCAAAACGGAAGCAAAATGGCTCTCCTGGAATTCCCACTCGTGCCTTGGTTTCCAACACAAGCCAGCCCAGGTCCTGGGCATGTGCAGCCCTAACATTTTTCCTGGTCTGAGGAGCAGGTGTCTATGAAACTATTTTGCTTCTGTATCATACCTCCGGTGGCTGAAAGGAGATGAAGAAGCTTCCCCAAAACCTCCCCAAATCTCCTGGCTTAGATGTCCTCCTTTGATTAGTACGAGGAAGATGGAAGGGAAAAATTAAACGGAGTTTTCGCTAGGTTACCGGTAACCTTTGTACAAATCTGGGCACAAAGAATAACTCTCCTAGCAGACCTGTTCTGCCTTCTCTTGCATCAGTGATTGCTGGCCTGCTGAGAACAAACGTGCTGCTCCCCAGGACTGTGAGCTACCAGGGAGAAGCCAATTACACGCTTTTCTCCTTCAGCATGACAACTTCAAGGGAGGTGGTGGGTGGACAGAGAAGGCACACACGGAGTCCACAATCTTAGATTTATCTTTTCTTAAACTGTGTGACAGTTGGCTGTCAGGGATAAAACGAGCATCACAGGCTTAGTTATTATCTAATGCCTCAAGGTTATGATGATATCAAATGAGCCAGGTGTGTGCCTGGGTTCGAAAGAGTAAAGTCATGCAGCCCACGTTGTGGTGGAAACCACAACACCAGACTTGCTCAAAGGCTGAAGAGGCAGAGTCTTCCTTCTGCCAACGGTAGAACAGATAACAGTAACTTCCTCAGGAATTTCAGGCAGCTTAGCTGAATCCCTCTGTTTTACTGATAATTATCATTGCAATTTACAATTTATCAAGCTTTTTTTTTTTTTTTTGCTTAACAACGTCTTACCACTGTCGATTAAATTTAGAAGTTATGTTTTGTTTGGTTTTTCTCCTACAAAGAGCCTTATGATTGAGTTTCTATTTTATTCAGTTTATTTGCTTGGCAAGATGAGCTAGTTGACTAGTGATGACTTAAAAAAAATTCTCAACCGGCAGTTTGGGAATTGATGTTCACACAAAGCTAAGTCAGTTCTATTCTGGGATCCTTTCATTGCTTTCAGTATTTTCGAGAGTTTCTCTTCAGTTGCCTCACAGGAACCATAGAAATAATAAGAGCTGACGGCTCAGTGCCTGATGTCGGACTTGAGACGCGCATAAGAATATTAGAGAAACACTTTCTACAACGGTTTTCAAAAATTCTAACAGTTTCAATAAATACAAGATTTAATTCTTCCCACCATAGGCTGATGGACAAAGTGAAAGGGGGGAGTGAAGTGAAAAATTATGGAAGGTACAATTATTCAAGGCTGCTTGAATCACACATGGAAAATATTCAACGGAATAGTCAGTTGATATGTTCCCAATTAGACTAGTAACTAGATTTTAACTTTCAGCTACAATTTTCAGATTAAATAAATCTTCATTAATCTCCTCTACTGAAGAAAAAGTTATGGAGAATGTTATATCAATTTGGCTATTATTTTAAAATGTGTTTTCTTCTCCATCACCCTGAGGATGTATGTAGAACATTAAAATGCACATTTTCTAATAGAACCTTTTTAGCAGTCATCTAATCTGGTTTTGGGGCTTAGTCAGCATTTAATATAGGGCTTCTGACTAACTGGTTGCTCTAATTTATTCAGAAAAAGATAAGTAAAAATCCCAAAGACTTAAAACTCAGTGTCTACTTTCAAAATGCTAAAACCACTTGTCTAAACCAAGAAAATCTCTTCAGCCGAAATCAGTGTAGCTAAATTAAAACTATTTACCAAGCAAAAGTATTAAAAATTTTTTTTTTACATTTTCCTGGAGCAATGTGATAATAGTTGGCTTTAACTTTCTATTCTAGTCCGTATAAGTTTAAGATTAAAAAAAAAAAGCCAATTACTTAAATGAAATTCTAATGACTTCTTAGTTGTTGTAACTAGATTTTCTCTTTTCTCAGAGCAGTTACTGCACACTGCTAATGGTTTAGAATACGGGCTTACCACAAAGAGGCTGAGAGTGAGGTCAGTTCCTCTCTGGCCTTACCTTAGCTGTTTCTGCGTGCCTCTGGGCTTCTTCGAGAACAGCACTGACAGAATGTGCAGCCTGGGGGATCTGACCATTGGCTTGAGTGGTGCCTGCTTTAAGCCCTGATAAGAGGGGAGAAAAACAAGAAGGGTGGGTAAGGTATATTCAACATTCTTGCTAGTTCATCTACAAACATAAAGTAGTTTATATATTTCCAAAGCAAAAGACAAAGAGTCATAGGTACACAGGCCTTAACAGAAAATCTGACGTTCTATGGCAATACTTCAGGAGATTCAGCAAAGGTTCAGGAAAGTGAATGCTTTATATAGGATACAACATCTCAATTAACTAGGGGCCTAGAGAATAGTGTGTTCTTTTTCAAAAGACCTTTTTTTTTTTTTTTTTTTCCTTTTGGAGAGGAAGAGTAGGGAGGGAGAGGCAGAGAGAGAACCTTAAACAGCCTCCACAAGCAGCACAGAGCCCTACTAAGGCCTCTATCTCAACAACCCTGAGATCAAGACCTGAGCTGAAATCAAAAGTCAGACACTTTAACTAACTGAGCCACCAGGCGTCCCTCAAAAGCCCCTTGATAAGTGGAGAATAAACTCTGAAAAACTGTTTAAAAAATTCCTGTTGAAGATTTTTCTGAAAAATATGTTTCTAGTTTCATACTGTGCTGTGTACAGGAACAACTTTTGAACATTTTTCTCAACAAAACATATTAGGGGCACAAAAACAGTAGACCGAGGGGACTGAGGAAAATGTGCAGACTCCTGAGATAACCTGGAACAGGCTTTCTTCCCGAAAGTTCTGATAAGCACTTATTTTTCCTGCCTTTTGGTTTACCCTTTGTCACAAAAGTGAGACTGAGGTTTCACAGTTTTCAGGGAACCTGAGAGGGTTCTTCAGATGTATGTGGATCTCTGTGGTTCCTTAAAGAATATCCTGGAAAGCATGGCCATCTCTCCACACATGAAATGTCGATTCAGTCATTCCCCAATGACCGAACTGCCACCCAGCCCACGATGACAGAGTGAACTCAGAGACTGCTTTAGCTATGCTCAATGCCAGCTGTTCTGTCAGATATTTATGAAATGACCTTTTACTTGCTTCTTCAAATATTTTCCCAATAGTTTGAAAAACTCATCCATCTACATAACAACTCAAAGAAGGCTGTTAAGAACTTGAGCTTGGGAAGAAGCGAGTGTTTGATAAAAGAATATAAATAGGGCCTCTAGTATCTCTCTACAAAATTATTAAATACCTGATGGAAATCTGTACAGGGCAGAAATCGGAAAACACATTAGCCGAGTGGTCAAAATGAATGTTTCCAATGAGGGGCAAATAGGCACCATATGCCTCCTATCGTGATACCCTGCGAAGGACACGCAGCCCTTACGCAGGATTCCCGCCAAAAACACACTGCCTGAGATGAATCATAAGGAAACATCAGACGCATCCAAACTGAGGGGTGTTCTATAAAATAAATGGCCCTTGTTCTTAGGAAGTGTTAGTGTCCTAACAGAGAAAGCCTGGGGGGATATTCCAGATGAAGGGGGACTAAGGAGACACAACAAGTAAATGCCACACACAATCCCGGACGAAGTCTGTGCCAGGGAAACCCGCGGCTATCGAAGGCACTGCTGAGACAACCGGCCGAACTGGAACACGGGCTGTGGTTTAGATAATACTAATATGAGATTCTCCAGATTTGATAATTGTACTATGGTTAGTAAGAGAATCGTCTTGACTTTAGGAACCACAAAGGCAAGACTGGAGGGGAAACGTGTGTCAGGTAGTTGGTCTACTCTGAAGGGGTTTGGAAAGCACGTGTCTGTGGGCAGCATATGGAGAAGCGGGAGTTGGGAGATAGAAATAAGACAAATATGACAAATCCTCAGTATTGGTGATCTGGGAAAAGGGTTCACTGTACTATTCTTAACAACCTTTCTGTGTGTTTGAAGTAACTTCAGGATAAAGATATTTGTGTCCACTTATGCGGTTGAAATATTAGAACAGGCTATAACCACTTTCTCTACTGCCAGTTTTTTCTTACAAAACCCATGTTCCTCATTCAGCAAGGACAGCCACCTCCTTGTCCTGAGTGGACCTTCCCTTGCTCTCCTCAGCACGCCTTCTGTGCTGTCAGAACCTACATGATGTGACCTGTAAATGTGCATTTCTCTAGCTCATTAAACGGCTCTAATTAGCCACAGCTTTGTTCTGGAGGCCAGGAAGAACAAGTCTAAGCATCTTAAAGTCTTAGGATGTTTATACTTAGGATTTTCTTATACATATTCAAATATTTTCTTTATATATAAACACTTGTACAAAGCAAACAGAAACTGAAGCTGAAGCCTGAAGACCATTGGGGGAAATTTCTTTAAAGGGCACAAATGTATTTTATTTTTGCTTCTTTTGCCCAAACACAGGCTGATTTCTCACCAACACAGTGTGTGTTATTATGTTAACTATGATGTGCTGGTCTTTAATCTGTCTGTGAGAACAAATGAATAAAAAAAAAATAATAATAATATTCCAAATGTTCCAAGCTGCGGTCTTTCCATGTACCAGGAGATCCAATCTTTTCTGTGGGCTCTCTGCCCCATCCTGGGACAACCCATGGGTACCCACATAACCCATATATTCTATAGGAACTACTGACTTGGGTTCCAGGTTGTCTGGGTTCACTGTATTAACAATCCCAGCCGTCAAGCAGCAATAGTCTTTCCTACTCTCTCTTTAGAAGTCCTCAGAGGAATTAGGGGTTGGAAGCTGATTGAACAAATATGAGCCCCAAATGCTTTATAGGACTCAAGTACATTCTGAAAAGGGGGCCAAGCCCCACACCCCTCATTCTTTTTTTTTTTTTTTTAAGATTTTATTTATTTGACAGAGAGAGGAAGGGAAGCAGGCTCCCTGCCTAGCAGAGAGCCTGATGCGGGGCTCGATCCCAGGACCCTGGGGTCATGACCTGAGCCGAGGGTAGAGGCTTTAACCCACTGAGCCACCCAGGTGCCCTACACCCCTCATTCTTAACTCACATGGTTTGTGAAAGGCCAATTCTCCCACTTGACTGGGCAAGTCTGAGGGCAGTAACCTCTTGGGCACTGTGGGATCATTAGGAATGGGCATGAAACAGAACCCTTCCAGAACTTTTTCAGAAGGGTATTTCGGAAGGGTAGACCGCATGTATTTATAGCTGTGTGAAGAATCTAAGCCTAGAGAATCATTGGCAGTCCTCGCCACCTTATGGAGATAGTGCCTAAGAAAGAGACCATATCCTGATGATCTTGATGACATCACTTACAGTGCTGGATCTTGCTCTGCCTGAAAGCTGCCTACCCATGGACCTCCTAGTTTTGTGCATTACTAAATCTCTCCCCCTCACTCTTTGTTGCTTAAACCAGACTGAGTTGGATTTCTGTCAATTGCCATGTGACGAGTCCTGAATAAAAATAATTGCTAAAGTCAAAGTGATTTAATAAGTGCTAAAAGCAAAGCAAAACAAAACCCCAAACAAAACCTTTTATGGCTGTTCTCTAATATGGGAAAAAAAAAAAGCTGTCATTTATCAAGAATAAATTACTTGTGAAACACTTTGGATACAGAACAATGCCTCCATGTTTTTTCACTTGGGAAGTCATAGCAGAAAAACCTCATGATGCCCTTTCGTGTCTAGAGGAGAAAACAGTTCTAAACTAATCAAACTGGCTTATAAAGGACAATTCATTGTAGACCTGAGGATAGGAAGGGCTTAGCCACATGAAAGAAAAAATATCACAGAGGGAACATCATCTGGAATCCCTAAGAAAGGATGGTGTTTGGGGCTTTGAAGAACTAGGAAAAGCAAGTGGCCCATGAACAGGAACAGGACGAGACAGGTCAGGAAAAGAGGTGGCAGAGCTGGGCAAGGTCTTATTATGCAGGCTTGGTTGGCCTCACTAAGGATTTGGGATTTTATCTAAGGTTAGTGGAAAGCTTCTGAAATGCTACCCATAGGGGAGAGATCACATTTGCATTTAGAAAGGTGACTCAGGGAGGGATAGAAGTCTGCAAATGTAGGGAATTGAGCTGGTATACCACCACCGCTGGAGGCCAAGTGAAAAATCATGGCAGCTTGGGGGCGCCTGGGTGGCTCAGTGGGTTAAGCCGCTGCCTTCGGCTCAGGTCATGATCTCAGAGTCCTGGGATCGAGTCCCGCATCGGCTCTCTGCTCAGCAGGGAGCCTGCTTCCCTCTCTCTCTCTCTGCCTGCCTCTCTGCCTACTTGTGATTTCTCTCTGTCAAATAAATAAATAAAATCTTTAAAAAAAAAAAAAAATCATGGCAGCTTGGGTTTTGTGGGAACGGAGATGAACAGACCTCGACAGATTTGACCAATATTTAGAAGGTAGAATCAACAGGATTTGGGGATGACTGGATTTGGATGAGTGAGCTTTTCTTGCATGTGTCCTGCATGAGTAACTGGGCAGATGGTGATTATTATTAACAGAAACTTGAGACCAACAATGGAAGAGCAGGTTTGGAGGGTAAGATGATGATGTTGTGTCTGATGTATCCAAGTGGAGCCCCTGGGCAGAGAGTTGGATACATGGTTTCGGAGGTTAACAGAGAAGTCTGGGTTGGATTTATAGATTTGTCGGTGGTCAGCACAAAAATGGTGCCATGAGTGGATTTAGACCAGTTAGAGAGACAGTGTAACATGAGAACAGGGTTGAATTGACTGGGTTGTGGGTAATTTAAGGTGGCATAGAAGAAGAGTTAGTAGAGGACATTAGAAAAGAGTGACCAGAGTAGTTGGGGTGAAATGGAAGATGTGGAGTGCGTGCTATTGAAAAGCCAATACAGGAGACTGCTTCAGGAAGGAGAGGTCAATTGTGTTGATGCTGCTGAAAGGTCAGATAAGAAAATGGGTTTAGTTGCACAGAGGTATTTTGTTGCATAGAAGCCACTGGTGGGACTAGCAAGAGCCTTCTCCATGGGACATTAGAGGCAGAAATGAGTGGAAGAGCGAGTGAGGGTGGAAACGTGGAGGCGGCCCATGCAGTCTACCCTTCAGAATAGTTTGCTTGTTGGGGGGCAGTAGCTGGAGGGAGATGCGGAATCATAGGAGGGTTTTAAAACTTATTTGCTTGAAGAAGGGAACAATGTTGATGAGAAGGACCCCGTAGAGCAGAAGAGAAAGTAGAAAAGGATGGTATGATAAAGCATCTGTCTAGTCTTAGTCCTAAATTCCTGGCACAGAACTTCTAAAACTCCTGGATTTCCAGAATGACTGGAATGTCTTTGTTATTCAATGAAACCCTAGGATCCCATCTGAGTTTATGCTAACAAGATGGCCTGGCATGTGGGTTGACTACCAGAAACACTAACAGGTGATTAGAGGTGTGGGGGCTTTGAGCTAAACCAGCCTCTGGGGAGGGCGCTGAAATCAGTCATGTGGTTGGTGAGAGGACAAAGCAGCTCTGCAGCCAGGGCCCTCCTAGACCTTGCCCTATGTGACTCTTTATTTGGCTGGCCCTGATCTGTATCCTTTATAATAAAATAATAATAATAATTCTGTATCCTTAATAATAATAATAATAATAATAATAATAACAATAAGGATAGCACTTTCCTGAGTTCTGTGAGTCATTCTGGTGATGTGTTGAAGCTGAGGGGGTGGTGGGACACCTAAAATTGTAGGCAGTAGGTCAAAAGTATGGCTGGCATCTGAAGAAAGGCAGCCTTGTTGGGGATGGTACCATTGACCTGTGGGGTCTGAGCTAACTCCAGTGGTGGGCATCAGAGTGATCCTGCAGAAGATAGACTGGTGTCAGAATAGGGGACCAGAGCAGGCATGGAAGGACTGGTTCTTGTTAGGGAGTAACTTAACAGACGCAGGCTGGGATGGATACAGATGCAGGGAAGTTGTTGGTTTCTGTGGTGGGAAGTCAAAGGAGTTCCCACTTGCTGGTTCTATTTTCTTTGCTGAGAGTGAAGGATTTGGGGGTTGGAAGACTGAGGAGAGTGAAGAACATCTGAAACAGTGAGAGAATCTAGGAATTACATTGACAGGAACAGGTCTTCTCAACGTTATTGACATGTGGGACTGGTAAATTCTTTATTGTGTGGGGAGCTGTCATGTTAGGACAGGCAGCATGCTTAGCCTGTACCCATTGGATATCATAAGCATTTCCCCCAAAGTGTGACAACCAAAACTGCTTGTAAGCATTGCCAAATCTTCCCTGGGGGCATGGTGACCCTCAGCTGAGAGCCGCTAGTCTCGGAACCGTAGTAAGCTCAGTGGGCGGTATTAAGGGCCCAGTTGTGGGTGACGTCCAGAGCTCTGTGGTGGAATCACTTGCTTGGTCTTTTTGGCGACCAGCCCCCATCCTGAAGCCACCCGGGGGCCCGGCAGGAGCCGCCTCATTGGCATAACAAAGACACGATCCTTCAGGAAATTCCTTGGGCTCTTGAGGCTGTGTCTGGAACTGAGGCCAAAGACCAGATATATTTCTCACTGAACCACAGAGACAGTCTGTGATCTGAATGAGCAAAATGAATACAGCTGATGCCACAGATGACCCCCTGAGCATCTGACTGGATACGGCTCTTCCTGGCTGCTGACCACGAAGCCCAAACTCCCTGACGGATACTCAGTCAGCCAGAGCCGGGCTATGAAATCTGTCTGGATGACAGCGTGTCTGTCAATCTATACTAGTTGCTTCCTTCTGGGAAATGGCTGAGAGGTCAATGCTTGTGAAAAATAACTACAACCATTAGCTGGTAAGAAACAGAGCTATTTGCTAAAGTCAGTGATCCCAATTTTAGAGAAAAATGCTCAGAAGAAAAAATTCTTTGGTTGTCTGGAAAGGAAAGGCATCTTAGTGTTCCCTCAACTCAAAAGACTTAGAGCCTTACAGGCTCACCCTCAGTGAGTAAGACCTGAGGCCACTGGATTTGCCTCAGAAATAGCCCTGGAGCCTTTACTGGAAAAGAGTCCTGTGCTCCTGGGAAAGATGCCCCAGGTGGTCTCAGGATGCCTCATCCCAAAGAAGGACTCCATCTTGGGAAGTGGAAAACAGACAGCCTGGAACTCCAAGTGGTGTTTCACTCCCAAACTGAAGACTGATAGAATTAGGAAACCCAACTCCCAACCAAATTCAGCAACCCTTCATTTAGTAACTCAATAAATATTTACTATATGCCTGGCTTGTAAACTCCGGGAACACAAGGTGCAACATGGTGAGATGGTCCTTTGTCTTTTGGAGACTTACAGTCCAGTGGAGAAAACAGGCACCAAACATATTCATGAATACATAAAACAATTACAAATCGTGGTAAGTGCTCTGCAGAAAACAGTTTTATGCAACAAAAACACTTTCAGAAGCTCACTGCACACAGAGCAGCCCATCTGGACACATCCAGGGAAAACCTCTTCAGGTGTTGGGTCAAATCTGCCATATTGCACCTTCTACACTTTCAAGCAGCTGTGACCCTTTCAGCAGCAAAGAATATATATACTGGCCTTCGATATGACCATTCTCTAACACTGAAGGACAATGACCAGAACTTTCCTGCTATAAATGGTTCCAGTTCTTTCAATCATTATTTATCATAAAGACAAGGTGTTTGAATTACAGCTCAGCCACAGAGAAGACAGGAGACACTCACTTAACCCAGCTTCAGAATTTCTCCAGTTGTGGAGTGTGGATAATAAACTATACTTTGCAGGGTTGGTGTAGGAACCAGAAATAGTCTATGTAAAATGATGCCTTGTACATATTTCATCTCTCAAAGTTCTGTCCTTCTCAAAAATACAAACAAGAAGCTGTTATGTTACCAGAGAATGTGATGTCCAAGATTGGGTACAAGGCTCTGGCCACGATACCATGAGGCAAAACACCAGGAAATGATCTCATCCTTTGTGTGGGCTGTATGCTGGGTGCTAATGGAGCTTTGGACACCTTTATACTCTGTTGAGACACAATATTCTACTAGCTCAGCCTACACCTGCGATCACCATCTATTCCACAAGCCTATCATGAGAAAGTGGTTGAAACTTTGCTGAGAATCACATTTATAAATGTTGGTTATAAATGCTGAAGCTGTATAGTATTATTGTTCAACATTATAAATGTTGAAGCTTTGCTAAGAATCTATTCATAAAGAAACATACAGGTGTGTGAGGAGATCTTGAGCCAACAAAGTTCTGTTTTTATCAAATGTGTTGGGTAAGTTTGGACCTGAGCTCTAAGCTTGTCAGGATTTCCTTGCACGGTACCTGTAGAAGGTGGGGCCGCGCTGGCAGGGCCCAGGTTTGTCCACCGGGAGGCGAGCCCGGCCCTCGCCACAGCCCGCTGATAGTTATCATAGAGAGTCTTGCCATACTGGGGAGAAAACACAGAAGAAGCAAGAAAGAAATCCATTTATCCAAATCTCGGACCCAACTGCAATATATGTATTGAGGAAAAAGGTACTAACTACTCTTTTTACTTCTTTCCTGAGCTGTTTTTTAGTTTATTTCAGTAAAAAATCCACAGATTGTTTTCTCGTGTTAAATGATTTGCCAGACTAGCAGAGTCAGTTAATACGTCTACTAGATGTCAGAGGAGGGCTTTCGCCACTCAGTTCTGATTACGTGGGTCTCCACGGAAATCTACCACAGGTTATGTGTTGTGTTTCTTAATTACATACTATGAGTAAATAAAGCTCTTGATGAGTAAATAAAGATCTGAGAAGCCTCACGGGAGAGTAAACCCTTGATTCTCAGGTCGTTAGAGAGGTCTGTGTTTCCATCACTCTCGCCTATTAAAAAAACCCTGTGGGCAAGTAAAGAAGTCGGCCATCGGCAGCACTGACCAGCCCAGGATGGGTCAGACGTTTGCAAGTAGCACAAAGTCTGCGCCCAGGTCAGGACGCTGGTGTGCAGTTCAAGACAGGGGGAGCCCAAATGCTCGCTTACCTTGGCAATCCTTATTCCCATGACCCACTGGTTTAGGGTCCTTGCGTCGTCACAGCAGAGGTATTTGATGTACTGGGACTCCTTCTGAATCTGGGGATGCTAGAAAAAAGTAATTTCAAAGACCATTTATAAATTATTTATTAGCATAGTTTGAATTAAAAAAAAACTTAATGTATATGATTTCCTGAGATGGTGGAAAATCGCTGGTAGCAATTTTAGGATTAGGAATAGGGATATTTTTATATTTTATTTTATTATTTTTTAAAGATTTTATTTATTTGAGAGAGAGAAATGAGGGGCAGAGGGAGAGGGAATCTCAAGCAAACTCTCCGTTTCCCCAATGAGTGTGGAGCCCAATGCAGTGCTTGACCTCATGAAGAACAGGGGTACTTTTAAATGGACTAAATTTTGAAAGGACTTAAGGAACCTGTGACATGATTTGTCATAAGCAGTTCTTACTATATTAGCAATAATAATTTTCTCTTCTGCTTTTTTAGCTTTTGAAAGCATCCGCATACAACACGTTTCCTTTCCCACAAGAAATCCGAATCGTCTCTCCATACAGATAAAGGACCCTATGTGGTGTAATTCTTATGTCACAGAATTAATGCTCTGTGACTCCCAGTCAGACCCAGGGTATTTCTGTTATGAGGAATTCAGATTTCTCCCATTCTTTTTTTTTTTTTTTTTAAAGATTTTATTTATTTATTTGACAGAGAGAAATCACAAGTAGATGGAGAGGCAGGCAGAGAGAGAGAGAGGGAAGCAGGCTCCCTGCTGGGCAGACAGCCCGATGCGGGACTCGATCCCAGGACCCTGAGATCATGACCTGAGCAGAAGGCAGCGGCTTAACCCACTGAGCCACCCAGGCGCCCCAGATTTCTCCCATTCTTAATTGTCTTTTCTTTTGCAAACTGGTCGTTGTGGCCTCTGGAAGGATGGTACAGAGAAGAAATACTCAGTCTATTCTCAAGTGGCAATGGCTTGAGATGATGCACTAGGATCTGGGCCTTCCAGAAGCTCACATTCAGAGAGAGGAGTGATGCCCGCAGGTATGAAGAAGAAAGATACTGGGCCCCTCTTTCTTAATCCTCATTGCCCTTGTAATTTCCGTTGGGCGTTTCTTTCATAGACCGTGCTCCATGAGGGTGGGGACAAATGTCTGAAACATGTCCTGCTGAAGTCCTCCATGTCAGCGCATGCCTGGTGCGTGATCAGTATTCTGGTCCAGAGCTGGAAATACTTGTTGAAGGAAATAAACAAAAGCAAGATTTCCGGTTCAGCCAGAAGTCTTACGGCTAAGAAATGAACGACAGGCAACAAAATCTAGATTCTAAGATTTATGCCACGTGTATTTTCATGGGTTGTTATCATTTAAAAAAATGATTTATTTATTTATTTGGGAGAGAGAGGGAGAGCACTCCCAAGTTGTGGGGGAGAGGGAGAGAGAGAAGCAGACTCCCCACTGAGCGTGGAGCCCAAGACAGGGTTCCATCCCAGGATTCTGAGATCATGACCTGAGCTGAAAACAAGAGTTGGAGGCTTAACTGCCTGAGACACCCAGGTGCCCTGGGTCATTATAATTTTTAGTAATTATTTATAGAATAATTACAACCATAACCATTGTGTGTGCACGTGTGTGTGTGTGTGTATGTGTGTGTAAGACCAACTCCTTTGCCTCTACCTCTCAGAGGGGCTTGCTAGCCCTGCGAGAATGGGGATGAACAGGCGGGGAAGTGGAACGCCAAGAGAGTAGGAGCCGTGTTTGGGGGCAGGAAAGGAGCAGAGCTGGTCTTCCTCTCCTGCAGTATCGCACAGACCTTCACTTTTTTTTTTTTGTTTTGTTTTTTTGTTTTTTTTTGTTGTTTTTCCAAAATTCAAATTTAGTTGGGCATCTTTCATTTTTTTTTTTTTTTTCCAATAAGACCTTCACTTTTGCTTTCGGCTCCATCACAGACCATCAAGAAAATGGCTATTTTCAAAGTTGACCTAAGCAAAGGGGTTGTGCTTTTGAACGTCAGTCTGAACCTGAGGAGCAGCATCTGGATGGTCACCCTGCTGATCTGTCCCACAACTCAATGCTGTCACTGCCCAGAGAGGATAACAAGACTCCTACAGACTCTAAGAACGTGATGAGAGATTAGAAAGTCTTGGCTTTACAAATAAGAAAACTGAGTCCCAGAGAAGTTACTATTTTACTATTTTACGCCATGGTCCACCAGCGTCTTGGGGGTCTCTTGGCCTGCTACTGAGAATTTCTGTATTTACATTAAGCTATTAAGGCAGAATTCCAAACTTTAAAGGTAACAGAAAAATTCAGAAATTGTAAAGAATTCTTCCTTTTGGCGTTTTGACCCAGTTGAGGAAAGACCACCTTCATACTTTTCTCTGTAAACGGACCATTCTCTTTGTTTAGGTCCTTACTCTGAGAATTTGCCTCCATATCACTTGAAGAATGGTCTTTGGTTTTCCGAGGGCGACACCACCTGGTCCATGGGCGTTGCATGTAGTTCTTCATTATGGCCAGCAGATGGCAGCACACACTTCTGAATGGCTGCTGCACCGGTTCCCAAAACTGGGGTTCAATGCTTCCTGATTAATCCTGAATGTCAGATTTTAGCTTTATTATTACTGTAACCCCAGTGATCATCCTCTGTGGAGGCCTTTGAAAAGGAAATTCTCTATCAACTCAGATAATGTGGCCCAATGGCAAAAGTGGATTTGTAACATTAATTAACTGGAAGGTCGTATTGATGACAAGTGACTTATTTCCTGGATGGAATGTAACATTCCACAGATGCCTGCAGCCTTCCTCCAACAACAGAATCCACAAAGCCAAACCAAAGTTCTTGTTATTCAATACCAGAAACACAGCTCCCTGACTTACAACAGCATTCTTGTTGACGGTCACATAAGAGGAGCAAACACGGCTCTCTTCAGCCACTTAATGCTTATAACTTTTCTCAGAAAGCAGCTGTTATTTTTTTATTCCTGAGAAATTTTAAAAGTTAACATTGTTATCTTGGGCTTGGTATATTACAATGTTTTTCGTTCGTTTTTTTGGTTCATGCCATGTGAGAGCCAGTTTCCAAGAGCAGACTATACGTCACACTGTGCTTGCGATGAGGTGTGTGAATCAGCTGTCTGTGTAGACGCTCCCATTTAAACAGCATGATAAATAATTTCTTAAGTATGCTATTTATCCAGATAGAGTAAAATGTGGTTATTCCAATGGATATAATGGGTTTTGAGGATAAAACAGAGGCAAGAACACTTGAACTTGGCTCCTCCTATGATGATGAGGTCACTGTATGGACCTTGGTTCGTTGTCTTCAACATTCTCACTGACTTCCTTATACTACACGCACACTCCAAAGGTATATTGGGGAGTCAGCGTCCATTGACCTCCGAGGTAGCTTGCAATCCTCAGATTTTATGGTTCTAAGATGAATTATCTCGTGGGCACAAGGTTCCTTTCTGGCTCTCAGGGCGTCATACAGCAAAGTCACTGCGCTTGTTTTCCAGTCATGGCTTGGGATCTTGCCAAGGGGTTTCCTCCCTAAGTCTTTCACTGAAAAATTATTTGCAAGGGGGTTTAAGAAAAAAAAAAGTGCTGGTTTGGTACCACTGGCCAGACTCTTGTGCATTTGGTTGCGTTGCTCCCGAAAGAGAGAAGCTCTTTCATGCAGCACAATACACAAGGGTCAGGACAACTGCAGAACATTGCTGTTAAAAAGGATCTTACAGATCCTCTAAACTGAGGGAACTGTGTGTTACAAATGAGAAAACTGTGTCAAGAAGGTTAAACCAAAGGCTGAAGGAATGGCTAAGAACTAAGGAACTGTGAATTCACCAAATACCTTTGGGTATTTGGGTATACCTTTGGGTGCTAAGAAATATTCCTGTCATTAATAAGGAGGGTAAGAAGCTTACACCATAATTAGAAAGTGGTGGTTGGGATGTTGCTGGAGGAGATATATGTCAACAAATATATGATTACCCTATGACATGGTGAATTTCATAGTAAAAGTCTGAAAACAGAGAATGAGAAAGGCTCTTTGGAAGAAGTGTATTCTATCATTTGATCCCATCTAAGGCACATCTAGAAATTCTGCGTGGCTAAGGCCAGGGAGCCATGGGAAGAAGCAGCAGAAAATGAGCTGGAGCCAGAGTCCAGAGTCTGGTGTCAAGCTAGCATGTGGACATTGTTCTGTAGGCACCAGACATTTTAGAAGAGTAGACGGATACAGGCAGCTACCGGCAGTTATGTGGAAGATGGGCCTGGGGTGCGGAGGAAGAACAGACAGAGAGGGCTGGATGAGAGATGTCGCGGATGGGAAGTAGAGCTTGATGACGGATTGGACAAGAAAGGGAAAAGAATGGACTTCTAGGATGATTTCTCTGTTTGTAGCCTGGAAAAGGAGTTGGGTATTATGGGTGTCACTGTGTCCTCTCTAAAGACATGTTGTCATCCTAACGGCTGGTACTTGTGAATGTGCCTGTGTTTGTATATAGGATCTCTGTAGACATAATCGAGTCAAAATGAGGTCACACCTGATTTGGGAGGGTCTTTGTCCAATATGACTGGTGTCCTTGTGGGAAGAGAAGCAGCAGACGTGCAGAGAGTGAAGACCATGTGATACAGAGGCAGAGACTGGCGATACGTGGGTGTAAGCCAAAGAAGGCCAAGACTTGCTAGAAATTGACAGAAGCTAGGAGATAGGCACGGGACAGATTTTCCCTCAGAGTCCTTCGAAAGGAAGCAACCCTACGGACACCTTGATTTCAAACTTCTGGATTCCTGAATTGTGAGAGCATAAATTTTTGTTGCTTTAAGCCAGCAGCTTGTGCAACTTTGTTATGGAGGCCCCCCAAAAGTCGTACAGTGGGTGATGGTACCATTCGTCTCAACTGGGACTGCAGAGAGGAGGAGTTTGGGAGGGTGGAGAGGCCGAGATCACCATCTGCCGGCTTATGGCTGAAGTGCCCTTGGACACATAGTTATCTCAGGTGTAAGACTGGGAGAAAAGGTGAAACAATTCTCTATAGACTGGGAATTATTTGCGTCCAGACAATGGCAGGAGCTGTGGCTGTGAACAGGATTTCTCCAAAAGAGCTAGAGTCTGGTGAGAATGGAATACAGATCCCCCGAGAACTTTCCAGTGTGTGTGGGAGGTGGAGGAACCTACAGAAATGGAGGAGTAGATGGACAGAGGGGGCTGGGGTGAGGGTTTATCACCCTTTTGGTTTATCACCAAAGCAAATGATGCCAGGAGGACCAGAAGGCTGAGGACTGAAACAGCGGACTGTTCACCAGCAACTTTAATGGTAGTTTCAGCACTGGAGGGAGGAGAAACCAGCCAGAGGGTGAGCACCACAAAGCCAAGTTCTTTGTTTTATTCTCTACGTATTCTAAGGTCCTGGATAGCAGTAGGCCGGAGAGACATATTTTGGAATGAATGAGTTTTACCAACAGAATAAAAGTTGAGGATGACAAGGGCATACTGCTTTCTCAAGAAATCTGAGTGAAAGGGAAGGCGGAAGCCACAGGTGTGGGGCAGATCAAACCGAGGGAAGTGATTTGGAGCTCCCGCCGAAGGAATATTTGGATGTGCTGCAGCCCAAGAGAAGAATTCTCTGGAGAGAGGGTGAAGATGCTGACACCAAAGGGAGTCCTGGGTGGTGCGGTCTCAGGGAAGGGCTCCTGGTGGAGGGACTGGCCGTGGAGGAAGGAGACTTTTCCTCTGAGACACAAAGCTGGAAGGATGATGACTGTTAGATGAAGTTTAGAGGAAAACAGGAAGTAAGCCAGGACAACTCAGTCCTTCCTTTTTCTGTCTTCTCCAGTTGGAAGGGAAGGTGTGCGGACTAGAGACGTTCGTAGGTGAGAGACTCTTCGAGAAGAGTATAGATGATGTCAGGGGATGAAACAGAAGATCGAGTTGAGCAGAAAGCAAGGGAAAAGCTGCTAAAATCTTCTGTGAGTGCAGGAGCTGACCTGGTCAGCACAAAGCAGACTCAAGAACCAAAAGTGAGCCACTTAGCTCAACTGTACGAGCCCCACACGTGGTGTGGCTCTTGAGTAGGCTGGGGAAGGGAAGGTGCAGTACTGAAAGAATGCTGACCCCGAATCTCAGCTCAAAGAAACTCAAGATAGGAGTGAAGAGAGTTTGTTCTTGAGAGAACACACACCATGTTTAACAATAAGCACGGGTGACCTCGGCCAAGTTCATGAACCTTTAAGAGTTTCTGTTTCTACAGCTATAATGTAGAGATGATAATACCTCCCTTAAAGGGCTATTGAAAGATTAAGCGAAATAATGCACGAAAGGACCCAACACAGAGCCTGTACCATGATGAGGGAGCGCGTTACTATTACTATAATATTAATGACAGAACCAGGTTTTGCAGAACACAATGGGGTAGGGGGGTTGATGTGCCTTTCTGTTCATTCGTTCCTTCAACCGATGTGAATTAAGCATTTAATGCTGATTCAGGCTCCAGAACATAGTAATAAACACAAAAGAAACAGTCCTTGCCCTTGAGGTGTTTATATTCCACTAGGGTAGAAATCCAGTAAAAATATAAAACACTAAATAACATAATTTCAGATTGTGAAAAGTTCTGTGAAGACAATGTAGCAGAACAAGGGGTGGAGAGGAGATGAGTTAACGGAGCTGAATTCCAATGCTTTCTCCATGGTACTCCGATGCCTCCGAACAGACTTCGAGAAAAACATCATTTCTCCTGGAAGATATTTACTTCCCCTGCCCCATCGCATTTAGCCTCAGAATGGAGTGAGAAAGAATTCACAAAAGAGGAACTTTGTCGATGGCTCAGAACGGGAGTGTGCTTCAAAGACAGAGTACAAAGAGAGAAATGATTCTTGAGCACTAAGTCCTTTCTTTGGATTCTGATATCTTTCCCGTGAGTATGCACAAGCTCTAAGAGACAAAGGGAGAGGTTGACGTCTATCCTGCCTTCTCAGAGTGTGGTCCTGGCAAACGGCGCCTGCAGTACCTGGGAATCTGTTGGAAGAGCTAATTCCTAGACCTGATCTCAGACCCACTGATCAGAGTATTTCTGGGCCCAGAAATCTGTGTTTTAGTATCTCCCTGAGTGATTCTCATGCACAGTAAAATTTGAGAATTTCTGGTCAACAGAAATATTAGTTAATGATAAAGTGTTGTCATAATGACTACCAATTAATGAGTGTTATGTTTCTAGGAACTCAGGGTGTTTTGAACATACATTATTTAATCCACACAAGAAGGGCTGGGTGCAATCATCCCCACTTTGTAGAAGGGGCAGTGGGTGCAGAGAGTGTCGATAATGGGCCAGGTGACTCCCGTCTTCCTGACAGCACCCCACGGGCTGTCATAATCAGTGAGCTCGCACTGAATAAGACACTTTTGGACGGGATTTCTCAATCAGTGCATGGCTATGGAATCATACAATCTCTTAACCTGCTTCTCCATATCCCGATTTCCTTTTGTAAAATACGTATGTATTCTCTGAATTCTGTACATCTGTTCACCCTAATGAAATATGTTAATATCAAGAGACTTTTTTTCCATTTGGAAAGAAAGGGAAATAAGTAACCAAATGTTCATAAACAAATTAAGCTCCCCAAACTGTGACAGAGCCTTTTACTCAGAAAATAACAATTCCCGGTATTTGGGGAAGGTACTGAGAAGCATGCCTAAGAGGAGAGTGAGCAGGTGACTGCTCATAAAACTGGTTTGAGAACAAAACTGACATTCCGAGGGAAAGGGAAATGATCCATGAGGATTGCTCCTGACTCCTGGCCATTTCTATATCCATCAGGTCTGCCTTTTTCTCTATCTTGGAGCCCTGTACCACCCCTACACCCCACTTCAGGGAGGCCCCCAACCCTCTGCTGAAGGCTTATGCTTGGGATATGGGTTCTAGGTATTCTAGTCCAATAGCCTGGGCCTCAGCATGGCAATTCTTGGTGCCGCCCAGAGTTACCCACAACCCAGTCAGATCATTCAAATCACGATTCCAGGAGCTACTTCCAAACTTGCGAGCTGGCATGAGAAACTGAGTTCCTGTCCCACTCACTGCGTTGAAACCTCATCCTGGGAACCTCTGGGTCTGAGATCTTCTCTTTCGCTCACCAGACATCCCTGCTCCAGTCTCTGGGCCCCAGCCCTGGGGTCAGGGCCTTTGCTCCCTCCTGACAGTTGCCATTCAATTTGTCCACTCGGAAGTACACTCTGCTGCCAGCTAAGCCCTAACTGTGGGTGTTAGAGGTAAGACACACACACTCTAATACTCTTGAGTGTAAAACTTGGCCGTGCCCAGGGAAAGCAAAAATGCCTGGGCCCCATCCTTAAGTGTTTTGAGTCAGTGGGTTTAGAGTCTTAGAACTTCTATTTCTACCATGAGTCTGAGCTGTCCAGTTACTGGTCAGCGCTTCAGAACCTCTCTCAAAACCTTCTCCCTCGGGCGCCTGGGTGGCTCAGTTGGTGAAGCGTCTGACTTTGGCTCAGGTCATGATTCCAGGGTTCTGGGATCGAGGCCCACGTTGGGCTCCCTGTTTGGTGGAGAGCCTGCTTCTTCCACTCCCGCTACCTGCTCTTCTGTCTACTTGGGCTCTTTCTCTAGCTCTCTGTCAAATAAATAAATAAATAAATAAATAAAATCTTTAAAACAAAACAAAACATAAAACCTTCTCCCTGCTTCAGAGATGTGGGCATTGGAAAGCACACGTGGAAATGAAGGCCTCTAGTCTGGTAACTTCTCAGGGTCTCAGAATTCCAAGTAAAGGCTCTGGGGTTAGCTAGGAACACAATGAAGACACGGTTCAGGCTGGCTGGTGGCAGGGGAGGGACGAGGCAGAGATTTTGCAGGCAAGCAAACAGCAGTCTTGGAGAGTGGCCTCTGAGCCACCACCTGATTGCCTGCTTGCTTGCTTTTTTTTTAGAAGCCCAACATAGGGCTTAAATTCATGACCCTGAGATCAAGACCTGAGCTTCAATTCTGTATTCCTAGCGCCTGGGACAGTACCTAGTAGGAAGCTGGCATTCAGTCAATATTGAGTAGATGAATGAATGAATGAGCAAATGAGTGAATGAATGTCCAGGCTGCCTGCACTGTCAGGGTTCTGGGAATGTTTGGGTCTAGGAGACAACCAGCTCCTAGAGTAACAGATGCATGATAATACCACACTAGTGGGGCACCTCTGAAATGACAGTGGGTACAAGGTCATCTCTAGTGATGTGCTCCTTTACCAAGAATGTTTGTTCTACATGTTAAATGTTAAGTGATGTCCTGCACTTATGAAAATGATAGAAACCTATAGTATAGACTTTGAACCACTTCCTCGGGAGAGGTGACAGCTTTGCCAACGAGGACAAGGACACCCACACGGAGTCTGGCAGCATACATTTCTAGCAACATTGTGATGGGGTTCTTCCTTTGTGGGGGATGGGTGACCAACCTACAAAAGATTCTCACCAGGAACCTGATCTTATTTGCTACCTGTTCCACACACTTCTATCCCAGATGGAAAATGGGGGAGCTGACTCTCAGGAGAAATTCTGTAGGTAATAGCTTTGGGCCATAACTATAATCCGCACTCTTTGGTGTGAGATGTGATTGAGGGGATGAGAAGAATTTATGGTGTTTGAGGGGATGGTATGGTCAGAACAGCTACATAAATTCCCCGAATCCATTTCTAGGAGTCAGCTGTTAATTTGGCAGAAAACAGTTACTTCTGTCCAATCTTCCAAAATATGGTGCTAATGTCAACCTTACCAAACACCAGATAATTGTCTTTTGATAACATACACCTTAAGAAGGTGTATTCAAGACCCAGTAATGCTATTTTTAGACAAAAGTTATTTTTTCCTAATTTTTATATTTTCTGTATTTTTCTAGTACATCTTGTAAAGTTCCTAATTTCTAAAAGCTTCTTACAACGTAATAATGATCTGATAAAGAAACTGAAAAACTATATCAGATCTGTTCAATATGGAGAGCTTGCAAATATTAAGTGACAAAGAAGCCTGGATAGATTCATTATAAAGTTTTAGACTCAGAAACAGGAACTGAGGGCAGAAATGTTTCCACTTTTCCTATTTTGGTTTAAAATGAAAAAATTATTAGGATACAGTTGTGGTTAATTATATGACAGCATTTTTTTCCCTTAAAAGGAAATACTAACTCGAATTGCTCACACATCTAAATCAAGAACTTCTTACGACATACCTTTAAAACAAAGCAGTAGTCAGTGGGTGCTTTATATCTCATTTTACACTGAATCCCATAGTAAATGTTGACATTTTTGAACTGTATAAAACAAGCCAGATCTCGAGATGTCTGAAAGAGAACGAAAAAACTTATCTTAGTGGAGTTGGCAACTAAAAATTTTTTAAGGTTGTCCTTGATGGTATAACTAAGGATTACACATTAGCAGAAGAATACTGAATTGTAGGTAACTTATTTAAGTATCTATCCTCTATATATGTGCCAAAAGTCAAGCCAGCATTTTTAGAGGTTAGAGACAACACGGGGCGCCACAGGCCCGGAAATGGAGAGGAGTACTCTATTGCTGCCCTTGTAGCTCCTGTACCAGGTCTCTAGGGGTTAGAGTTGATGGGCTGACCTTGACACGCCAGTTACGGATGCAGCCGGGACAAGGGGACTGGCCACTCGTCAGGAATTTCATTCTGGCTTTTGTCGTTCCAAGTCAGTGTTGGATTTCATGATTGAGCATTAAAAAAGAAAAAGTCCTCCTCAGGATGAACAATAAGAGGTAAAACTGATGTTCAGTAAATTAGCACACTCTTCATGCACTTCTGCCTGAGAAAAAAAGATTCCTTTCAGGCTTTCTCTTCGGTGCTGGCAGGGTTGCCATGGAGACAGAAACCTCTCCTCCATGTATAATGTGCGTTGTGAGGACTGCAACCTCTAATCTACATATTCAGTTACACTTCAATTACAAATTCGCCATATTACTCCTTTTTTTACCTCCACATTCTGTAATGCTTTACCAGGTTAAGGTAGAGGGCAGAATCGCAAAACCTCAGTGCACAATTCCTCCTTCAAAGATGGTTGTACAGTATTTTTTCTCGTAAGGTATTCTGGATTTTCAAAGTCTTGTTTTCTTTTAAATTGAAGAAAACCTATTCATCATAATTTTAAGAACAATGTATTGCACATATATATAATTAAATGAATTACATATATTATATATTGGACGTATCTTTCCAGATGTTTCTGGGTGAACAGTTATATGCATATGTATGTGTACACATACCCACATACATACATATACACATACAATTTTAAAACTAAGAAGGACGAGACTTTACTGCAAATACTGCTCATTAACTTGTTATTTGCTTAACAGTGTCTTGGGGTCTTTCTACGTCCAAACATGCGGATGAATACACGACAGTCACGGAATGAGCACAGAGCACTCCACTCCACGGCGTAATGATTTATTTAACCATTCTTACCGCAGATGACAGCAGATTATTGCAATATTTTGCTCTTGCAAAAAACACGGTGCATATGAGTAAATATTTCCGTGGGGCAGACTGCAAAATGCAGAGCTGCCATCTGAAAGGGTACTCCCCTTTGTATTTGAATAGATCTTGCTAAATTGTCCCCCAATTTGGCTGTACCAGTTTATATTCCAACCTTGTGAGCATGATGGTGCCCATTTTTCTTATGCCTGCTGAAATCTGGATATTATCAAGATTGTTCATTTTAGCAATCTCTTAGGAAGATATATTTCACCTTTCCTTTTACATTTCCCTGATATACTACAGGTAAGATGGAGCAACTTTTTAGTTGTTCACAGGTTATTGATATTTTTTTCCTGTACATTTTCACTTAATAAGCTTTGCTATTTTTCTATGGGCATTTTTTTCCTTGTTGATTTCTTGAGGTCTTAATATTTTATGGATATTCATATTTGTATATAGATGCTACATGTACTCTCTTAACTCCAGAGCTAGTCTTTAACTTCCTGTTTGGTATCTTTAGCAGTAAAGAATTAAAAAAACACATGGGTGGGGAGGCTGGGGTAACTGGGTGACAGCATTAAGGAGGGCACTTGATGCAATGAGCACTGGTATTATATGAAACCGATGAATCACTAAATTACTTCTGAAACTAATATGCCAAATGTTAATTACATTGAATTTAAATTAAAAAAATAATTAAAAAATACTTTAACACAAATTTGTCAAGTTTTTCCTTTATAATTTTGAGTTCTTAGTCTTGCTGAAGGTTTCCCCATCCCCAAATTATAAGAATATTAACCTGTATTTTCTCAGAAAATTTAAAACAAAATATTAAGAAGATTTTATATTTTTTTCTAAATACATTTAATCAATCTACGATTTAGTTTGGAACGAGGTAAGAAACTATTTTCTCCAAATGGATATATGATTATTTCAATGTTATTTATTAAATACCATATTCTTTCCCCACTAGTATAAAATGCTCACTTTAATTTCCCTAATTTACTAGATCTCTGTGTTGATCTGTTTTCTCTGCTTGTACTGTTTTTATCTAATGTTTTGGCATGTGGGAGGAGGAGTTCTACCTTAATGTTCTTTACAACCTTTTGGGGGGTTAACAGTATCTCCTCCTGATTAATTTTATTTTTATTTTTTTTCAAAATGGGGCTTGAACTCACAAACCTAAGATCAAGACCTGAGCCGAGATCAAGAGTTGGACACTTAACCAACTGAGCCACTCAGGCACTCCTCTGATAAATTTTAAAATCAGTCTGTGAAATTCAAGTCAAAACAATCCTATTGAAATTTTTCTTGGGGGACGCCCAGGTGGCTCAGTTGGTTGAGCGGCTGCCTTTGGCCCAGGTCATGATCCCAAGGTCCTGGGATCGAGTCCTGTATCAGGCTCCTTGTTCAGCGGGGAGCCTCTGCCTGCCTCTCACCATGCTTGTGCGTGCTCTCTGTCTTCCTCTCTGACAAATAAATAAAATCGTAGAAAAAAAATTTTTTTCTTAGGATTTAATATATAGAAAGTTTGGGAGAGAATATCGCTTCATCCACCAACATAGTACATTTCTATTTATTTCAGTTCTGTTTCACTTCTTTTTAATTAAATTTTATATTTTATAAATTTATAAACTTCTTATTCTTTTTCTTGACTTTTGGCTTGTTTCTCCGTTCCAAGGTTAATGGTAGCAGTGATATAAAGTACTCTGGTCCAAAGCCAGTGTGAATACTTCTCATTTTATCACTAAGTGTGTTGTGATGGGCTTATTTATACATCTCATTTACATGTCCATGACAAAGACTTTGCCCCCCCAAACACTTCTAAAATAAAATGATCTGTGGGTCAGTTCTTACGTCCGCAGTGTGGGACTGGACTGAAGATGGCACAAATGTGAAAGTACTAGTTCTCTAAGATTGACAGTAAGTAGGAGCAGTAGCTGCCCTAAACCAAGCCCTACCCATAATGCCTCTGCTGCCTTCTGACAGAGGTCAGAGAGTCTTCTAACTATAGGAGCAGACCTGGATATTTCCCGGGATTTCACCTGCTTGGGAATGTGGGCCAAGCCTTATTAGAAGAAGCCTGCAATTTGTACCTATGCCATTTGGTGGTGCCCTGGATTTGGCAGTGAAGGCAAAATGCTTCAGCGTAGCCCAGATGTAGACGGGAGAGGTATCCTAAAGCTTTTCAAGCAAAAGGTGGAAATGCTCCAAGCCTCTAAAAAAAGGTTTTAGAAAACGCTAACGGTCAGAATGAGAGTCAAAATTCATTTCAAAGATGAATAATTTATGATATGCTTGTAGATCTGAGGCAATAATCCTAAATCACCAAGTAGTTTTTTTTTTTTTTTAAGATTTTATTTATTTATTTGATAGACAGAGATCACAAGTAGGCAGAGAGGCAGGCAGAGAAAGAGGAGAAAGCAGGCTCCCGGCAGAGCAGAGAGCCCGATGCAGGGCTCTATCCCAGGAACTGAGATCATGACCTGAGCCGAAGACAGAGGCTTTAAGCCACTGAGCCACCCAGGTGCCCCACCAAGTAGTTTAATGACACCTAAAATCCTCCTCTAAAATATGCAGGTAAATGAATTTGGTACACTTCAGAGAACAATTTAAATTTCAGAGTAGAAGGGCTATAGTCTTAATGTAGATCTCCCAACACTTATACCTCTAGGATTCCAGATAAAGGAAGTTTACTATAATGACCATAGAACAATAGGGTAAATACAGGGGGGAAAAAATCTTCAGAAATAGATATGTAAAGTAACAAACGAATCTGTAGGAAAGCACTTCTGCCATAATTTTTGAAATCTGACTTTAAAACACCTAATTTTCACCTTCAGGAGAAAGCTATGGAAAAACTCAAAAGGACTTCTGCGGTTCTGTCGGAATAGGGTAAGTGTTTGTATAAACATTGTTAACAACATAAATTTCTAGTGCATTTAAACTGCCACCTGAGGATTTCTTTAGTTTCATTTCCATAAAATGATTTTTTAATGAAGAGATTATTTTTCCTTCTGACCTTAGTCTTTCCTTTGGGTACATAATAAATTCCAGAAGCCCGTAAAAGAAAATAGCGTCTTTTCCAGGATTTCTTTCCATCTTCTTTCAAGTAGAGAGCTCCTTCAAGTTCGGGCACAATAATGGATGACCCACAGAAGCTTTCCTGAAATCGAAATTCCAATTATAGAGAACACACGAAAGAAACGAAAACCACATTTTTGTTCACATTTAAACAAACTAAGGCAAACTAGGCTTTAAGCTAGAAGTCATTTGTTTGTAACTCGGAATGCATACACTTACATTGCGTGCTAGTTGGGAAAAGAGAGGAGGGACACCGTGGGGGTGGAATCTCAGCTCTTGAGTTAGACTCAAGACTTCTTCACCACTTTGCTTTGTGAATGTGGGCAAGTCACTCAATCTCAGTTCCTCTACTTACAAAAACTAAGTCATAGTAGCCCAGATTCATAAGAAATGTTGTGAGCACAATCTCGGCTTACTGTAAAGGTAAGAATTACATAAAGGCTATTTCTGTAATTATATTATATTGTATCATATTATTTTGTATTATAAGTTGGTAAATAGAGGAATTCTTCCTTTTCCTGTAAGTTAAAAAAAATGCTATTTTACTGCTAGGAAATAGAAAAATTAGAATATATAATCCTATACCTAAATATGGGTAAGTTAATTTATTCTTGTGAGGGTTTTCTTACTGAAGAAGAAAGAAAGCAATTAATGCTACAGTATCAGAAAAGGAAAGGGACAGAGTACATTTTCTAGGTATAGATTTTCAACTGTCAAAACTTGCATTCAATTATATAATCCTTAGTGAATTTCTTTCAAAAAGCAGTACACTAAAATTACATGTCATTCTATCTCCCAGTTCAAATACTCATATTTTGGGCTTTCTTTTTTTATAACTTTCAACTTCCTTTCATTCCATCTCATAAATGTAGGGTAACTTTTAATTTTGTACTCTGCAAGTAAATTTATATGTAGTGGAGCTGGGATACATTTTTGTTCCTGTTTCCCCCCAATTTAGCTAGCCTTAGTTGCCCTGTCAATAATCTCTTCAATCAGATTTTTGGTCCAAATTAGAAAGCAGGATAATGCTGATTAGTCATGGTGTAACGTGTTTTGTATTTTCTCTCACATCCAGCTTTTAATACACTGCTGAATTCCTATATCAAAAACTATTGAGGCAATTGTATAAATCAAGGCATAAGCAGTCCCTGATTTACAGCTGATGGACAAGCAATGATGATAAACAAATGGCTGTCAGGAAAGTTCACCCTCCCCATCCATGTCTGTCAGTCCCCGTCACTGGTCACTGCTAGGTATACCCAGGACCTGAGTCTCCTTGCTGCTAGGGACCCCTGGAGCTTTCTCTTCCTCAGCTCCACCTGGAGCCTGGTAAATGCAGAGAACATCATCCCCATGGCTGGGCCTCCGCAGGAAACACCCACTGCGCTCTTTGCCCCACAAAGCAGAATTTGCAACAAGTTTTCAGGAGCTCAGGGATAGCAGAAGGTTCCTGTGCTCACCCCATCTGGTACAGGGCTTGGAGAACTTGGTGGGAACAGAAACCTGTGTGGGAGCCCAGCCAGACCTTGGTGAAGGGGAGGGGGTGCTCGTCAATGTCAGCGAGCTGGCTCTGGCTGTGAAAGCGACCCAGGTGTCACCAGGTCTTCTGAGTTTTCAGAAGAAGCCTCAAATCTATGAACTCAAGAAAAGGTCAACACACTGTTTAAGGTGAAGAAAGCCTGTCCAGGGCTCCAGCACGCCCACCTGTAAACCGGTGATCTCTGCACTCCTCTGCATTGTGTGCTGGGAACAGATCCCCGAGTTTTAGCATGGCTAGTATGTGAAAACTCACTAGGAGTTTCAGAAAAAACTGTCAGATGAACTTCTGGAACATGATTCTAGAGTGATAATCACCAACACGTGCACAGTAATGGATACCGTGTTTCTGCTACGCCCAGGTCTCCCAACTCCAAAGTTTATACTTCCTACCACACCTGGCTACTGGAAGAACATCACAGAATTATAAAGAAGGTTTAGAAACCCCATACACCTAACTTCAATGGAACACTAAAGTAAAGAAAAACATGGAATGTTCAGAGATGAGTTTTTTGTGGATTCATAAGTGTTTTAGTCAAGAATTTCTAACCCAACTTCATGAAAGTAAAATATAGTCTGAAGCCATACTTTTAAACAACTGATTCAAAGAACCAGTTTAATTATCTAAATAGCTATAATTTAGTAATAATCTGATTTTAAAACCCCAAGTTAAAATTTCAGTGTGTCTCAGAGTCTCCCATTGTTCCAAGAAGCAAATAATTTAAAAATAGATACAGTTAATATCCTTCTCTTTTCTTCCACTCAGCAAAATTAAACGTACCTCAAGTAAGGATTCCTTGTTCTTAGCATTCATTTTCTCGTTTTTTTCCTTTCCATCTTTTTTTCCTTTGTTATCCAGGTAAAAATTCTAAATAAAATATTAAAAAAAATATTAAAAGAGCAGATCAGAAAGTGTTCATTGTCATGCTAGCCACTGTAGGGAACTCATGGTCCTGCTGGAGGGAGAGCACACACCTACAGGAAATGAAGTGGGAACCACAGCATAGGTCAGTAGGAGCTGGGCAGATGCATACCCTATGCTGTGCAGACTATAGTATCACTGAGGCTTATGTGAATACTTCTGATCTTGCTACTGTGCATGGTCAATGAGGACACAAACGTAAGACTGAAAACACTAGCAAAGGATATGACACCATTTAGTTGTTAAATTCCATTGTCTATGACATGTGCCCAATGCTGGAGGCTGGGAGACCCTAATATTGTGGAAGAGGATGTGTCTGTATAGCAGGGGGAGCCTGTGCTCTAAGTGTAAGAGGCAGACTTCTCTGGCTCGTGGGTGTCATGTGATATCCCAAGGCCTTGTGAACTAGATATTCTGGCTTATTAAGAGAAGACTGAAATCTGGAGTTTTATTTATTTATCCATTTTAAAGATTTATTTATGTGTGTGTGTGTGAAGGGGAGGAAAGCATGGCAGGCAGACAGAGAAGTAGGCTCCCTACTGAGCGAGGAGCCCAAAGCAGGATTCGATTCCAGGACTTTGGGCTCATGACCTGAGCCAAAAGGACACTTAATTGACTGAGCCACCCAAATGTCCCTGAAATCTGGAGTTTTATAAATGCTGGTGATGACTTTTAATTTTTAAAAACCATTTGGGTCAATCACAGCATGGAGTTTGCTGCTTGGCACCTTCTGGGGACAGACAGAAGAAAGGGCATTTCTGGAAAGAAAACTAGCCTTACAAAGACCATGGTTTAAAAGCATTAATGAATGGGTGCTTCGTTTCTAAGTGGAGTTTGTTATTAATCTATGTATCCACATTTTGTCAATACTGAGTATCAATGAGATGGCTGAAACTAAATGTTAAATGAATATGTTTCCAGAAAATCACGAGTATCCAAGGGTTAGTCTTCACATAATCACTATAACTGAGGTATCAACATAAAAACTGATTATTATGAGTGACCACAGTCATAATTAAAACACTGAAGATTTTAAAGTGAAAATGTTTTATGACATAATGCATGAAAAAATGTATTAAAACTAGAACATATACCTCTGGAGCACAGTAACTAAAATAAGGACCCTGCTGAATCTATTTTTTTTTTAAAGATTTTATTTATTTATTTGACAGAGAGAGAGATCGCAAGTAGGCAGAGAGGCAGGCAGATAGAGGGGGAAGCAGGCTCCCCGCTGAGCAGAGAGCCCGATGCAGGCCTCAGTCCCAGGACTGTGGGATCATAACCGAGCTGAAGGCAGAGGCTTAACCTACTGAGCCACTCAGGTGCCCAGGACCCTCCTGAATTTAGACACAAATATTTATTTATATCACAAGGATGTTTCTCCAAGTGTGATTCTCAAGACTAGGCTGATGCTCAGCAAAATGCATGTTCCTGGGACCCCCACCTACTGAACTGGAACTTCTGGGATGGGGCCTGGAAATCTGCATTCGAACATGCTTCCTGCATGATTTGTACTGACACTGAATTTTAAGAACAGAGTATACTGTAGATGGCCAACAGCACATGAAAAAATGCTCAGTATCACTCATCATCAGAAAAAGACAAATTAAAACCACAATGGGCTGTCACCTCACACATGTCAGAATGGCTAAAATGAACAACATAAGAAATAACAAGTGTTGGCGAGGATGTGGAGAAAGAGGAACCCTCCTGCACTGTTGGTGGGAAAGCAAACTGGTGCAAACACTGTGGAAAACAGAGTGGAGATTCCTCAAAAAGTTAAAAATATAACTACCCTATGACCTAGTAATGACACTGCTGGGTATTTCCCCCCAAAATAAAAAAACATGAATTCAAAAGGATACATGTACCCCCCCTATGTGCTGCAGCATTATTTACAATACCCAGTTTAAACTGGAAGAGGAGGTGAATCATGAGAGACTATGGACTCTGAAAAACAATCTGAGGGGTTTGAAGTGGTGGGGGGGGATGGGAGGTTGGGGTACCAGGTGGTGGGTATTATAGAGGGCACGGATTGCATGGAGCACTGGGTGTGGTGAAAAAATAATGAATACTGTTTTTCTGAAAATAAATAATTAATTTAATTTAAAAAAATAAAAAATAAATAAAAAGCAGCCCAAGTACCCAGTGATAGATGAATGGATAGAGATGTGTATATATACACAAAGGAATATTATTCAGCCCTAAAAAGAATGAAATCATGCATTTGCAATGACATGGATAGAGTTAGAGAATAGCATGCTAAGTGAAATAAATCAGAGAAAGACAAATACCATATGATTTCACTCATATGTGAAATTTAAGAAACAAGCAAAGGAAAATGAGAGAGAGAGACAGACAGACAAACCAGGAAACAGATCTTTAACTACAGGGAACAAGCTGATGGTTACCAGAGGGGAGGAGGGTGAGGGAATGGGTGAAACAGGTGGTGGAGATCAAGAAGGGGACTTGTTGTGATGGGCCTTGGGTAACATATGGGATTCCTGAATCACTATATTCTACATCTGAAATTAATATAACACTGTATGTTAACTACACTAGAATTAAAATTGAAACTTAATAAGGAAGTAAATAAATATTTTTTAAAAACAGAGTGTACTGGACAGAGGGGAAGGAAGCAGAGTGGAGGCAAACAAAATAAGCAAAATCAGGACATTTCCAAGAAACAGGATGCATAAAAAATGGTGATTTGCCAACTTAAATAGAGGAAATAAATCAAGTACAATTACTTTGATAATTCTTATTGCATTATCTTTTAATATGTTTTTTCAAGACTTTTGACTTTTACTTATTTGAAAGGACAGTATATCATCAATCAGTGTGATTACCACCTAGGGTTCTAAAACTATTTTAATTGTACATGTTTGGGTTGAAGACCATGATTAAGCACAACAGGTAACATACACCACCTGCCAGAACTCTGTGCTGAGGTCTCACTTATAAGAACCCCAAAACATAGGCACATTACTATTTTACAGATAAGGAAGCAGAAGGATTAAGTCCAATCAGTGCCAAAACTTTGAGTTTTTCCTATTTTTTCCCTTTCAACATTAAAATGCTCTTAATACCATAGGAGAGAATCCAGATCCACAACAGTGTGGATGCAATTAATGACCCTGAACTACACTTAAAAATGATTACAGTGGTAAATTCCATGTTATGTATATTTTCTCAAAACAAAACAAGCAGTCATAAGTATGAAGGCAGAGTGCTGTCTGCAAGCACTCTTCCCTTGAGGGTCCTGGAAATGGGAATTATGTGTGAGTTGGAAGAATGAACAGAGAACACGAGTAAACTCTGTAGCAAGTGGTTTTCCTCATCATCTGGGAAAAGGGGAACATGTGTCACCTTCTGCAGGGACAGGTAAGTGAAGAACCTTTCCAAACTGCAAAGGGCCTCATTTTATGAGGATATCCCAAAGAGTCAGGATCTGTAGTTGTGTCCTTCCTCTGAGATTTTTCTCTGAGACCCCCTCTCACTTTTTCAGCTTCAGAATAAGTTTTTTTTACCCTCCAAGAGATGGTGCTATACTGTTTTTGTTTTAAAGAAAATGGAAAAAACACAAAGTAAACCTGAGTTTGGGGAGCGTAGACCTTAGAACGGACTGAATGCCCTTGGGTCAGAGCTTTCCATCAGTCGGGTGGTCAGCCAACTCCATTTGGGCTGTTCTGAGGCAAGGGGCAGAGCTCAGGAGTGAACTCATTATCTGTTACACCAGGGGACTGTGGATCATCTGAGCTGAGCAATAAGAGAACTTTAAAATGGGAAATGAGACTTTCAGTTACAGCTTGCTCCCTTTTCCACAGCTGAAAATGCAAGATTTGGGGGCAGCTGAAAAGGAAAGAAATAGCATTACTTTAAAAAAATGTGTTTAAAAATACATTATTTTTAAAATACCATCTTCTTGGAATTAAGAACAAACCAAGCAGTATCTGCCCGTGAATAAATACCTGTGAGCACCATTTACATGTAAAATACCCCTGGTTTCTGAGAATCTTTTTCTCTCTCATTGAGAAGATACGTATAAACAGATGGCTATGATCTGTAGATGGGGAGCTACATGAGACACGGTACAAATAAATGCAAAATGAGCTATTTCTATAGATTTTCAGCAAGGAAGAAAACCACTGTAGGCTGAAATGGTCAAGGAAGACTTTTCAGAGGAGGTCAAAGTTTGAACTGGCCTGAAAGATGTTCCATATTCAGATAGGGAAAAGCAATGAGGAAAACATTCGAGGCAGGAAGAGAAGCATGTTCAAAGGCCAGGAGGTAGTTAAGGACTGGGTATCTTCAAGCCACCAGTGAACAGTCTGGCTATGCCTGTGGACAAATGGAGCACAGCTAATGACCAGACTGTCCCTTCCAATTCTTCTCTTCTTGCCTGTATCAGAATACACCCATGGCCTGTCCTCGGGTGATGGAGCAGTGCCTCCCCCTACGATGGGCGGAATTCATGTCCTTACCCTACTTGTGTTGGGATTAGCCATGGGACTTGCTTTGACAGAGCAAGAACGTGGGTCGAATGGACAGAATGTGCATGGAAGGGACAGGGCATCAATTCTGAGCAGAGGACTCGAGAGGCCACGTCCTGTGTTTCCAAACGTCCTCCTGTATTCCTGCCGCTCACCATGAGAAGAATGTGTCACTGGGAGCTGCTGGTCTGAGGATGGAAGAGACAGGATCTGACTCACATTCTGGAGCCAAGGAGACCTGCAGACCCAGAAGAGAGGGAATGTCTGTGGCTTTTAGCCCCTGGGATTCGGAGGCTGCTTTTATGCATCGAACACTAACTGCTACACACACCCACACTGGCTGGGGAGGGGATCTAGGGCACCGAAGCCAAGGGTAGACTTTCCTTTAAAATAGGAAGCCATACTGGAGACCAGAAATGTGATTACTGTAAGACTTCCTCCTGCTGGGCCTGGTCCTGGATTGTGAAAGATGAACCTTGGTGGGAGTGGGAGGTTGGAAAGGAACGGCGGAAAGATGCCATGAGGTAATTTTCTCCCTCAGTGGCTGGCACCCTTCTGCACCTGAGGAGCAGAATGAGGTTGTGTTTCTCTCTCTGCTCCTCACTCGGGCAGACACCACTGAACTACCAAATTTCAGTTACGGAAATCTGCCAAATTTCAGTTATGGAACAGAACAAAGGATGGAATGAACATTGCCTAAAATATCGACAATGATCATTGCTGGAGTGCAGGATTACGGATAATTTAAATTTCATTTCTTCTGTTTGTCACCTTTTTTTTCTTTACAATAAGTTGACATTATTTCTGAAGTCAGAAAAATAAAATGTTATTAAAAGAAATAAAAAGCAATTCAGCAATCAAGCCACCTTATACTAACTGATTTGCCAGTACCTTCTTTGAAAAATGGATTGTTCAGGCTCCTGGCAAGAAGAATGGCTAATGTTAATGTTGGGGAGTTCTACCTCCGGACACACGCCTCAGCTCTGACACCTCTTTTTTGGTTTTCAGACAACATCACTGGTCTTTGCACAGTGGGACTTTGTGTCAGCATAACCCCGGGAAAACGAAACTTCAGGTCACAGCTGACTTCGGCTTCAACAGCTGACGCTTATTTAGAAATAGCAGACGACCCTGTGCTTCCAATCAACTGCAAAGAGGAACTTTCTAATGACAACCAGGCTGAGAAACTAAGCTGCTTTTTAAATAAAGTTGCTATTGTTACGATACTAAGTGTCCGAGGGTGTCCAGATGGTTCAGTTGGTTAAGTGTCTGCCTTCGGCTCAGATCATGATCTCAGGGTCCTGAGACTGAGCCCTGTGTTGGGATCCCTGCTCAGTGGGGTGTCTGCTTCTCCCTCTCCCTTTACTCCTTCCTCTTGTGCATGTGCACACACACACACTCTCTCCAATAAATAAATAAATAGATAGATAGATAGTAGGTGTACTAACCCACTTTACCCAAAAGAAGCAGTACCATCTGAGCAAGGGGGGCCCCTACCCTGACTCCACTCTTTAGGGGGTCCCTGCTCTGACCTTCACCCAGCCACTCCCCTACTCACTTGTGATATAGTGACATATATTGTCAAGTCATAGACTTGACATGCGACAAGTCTATGGGGCCAAAAGGATATGCCCACTTGGAGCCAATGACCCTCCCACATTTCAGTCCACACTCCACAAACCCAGGGCCTTGGAATTCCCTACCCAAATGACCATGAGACTCTGCCCTTCATCCATCTTCCTGAGGGCAGATGGCACTGTTAGAGTGTGCATCCTAGGCCAGAGGGTGGCAAGGGGCAGCTCTTTGCATGGGAGTGATGGGTTGCTTGAAGCCTACTTTCTGGGCTGGATGGTTCACATCATGCATGCAAGGCTCCCATGGGGCAGGATGGACGGGATGGGTGGAGGAAGTCCAGAGGCAGGCAATGAGCAGCTCCAAGAAACCACCTTGCACAGAACTCAAAGAAATCTAAGAATACTAGTCCAAACTTTTAGGTCATTATGAAGGCCCTAAGGTAGGAGGACAGAACACATTTAACTGCTTATTAATTTGACTTAGAACTTTAAATATCTAGATATATGGTATGTAAGCCTTCAATCCAGTCCTGCCCCAGGTCCTAATAAATACGGGGGGAGGGGGGGCTTGCACAGAGGCCTATTCTCCATTCCCTGTGGGATTCCATGTGGCCTCACACCCCATCCTTTTATTCTCTTCTCCTAGTCATCAGGCCTACTTGAAATGCAAATTAGAAATAAAAAAGAATTTCTTCAGACTCTTTCTCTTTGAGAAAGTGCTTAATTTTCTGGGACATTTGAAGCCTTGGGAAACTTTCTCAGTTATAGAATAGCCTCAGTTGTTAATGAGTAAAACATGACATCTCCCCTTCCTCATCCTGGATTTTCCTGCTCATCAGACCCCATCTCTGACAACTCTGTTCTTGGTGCTTAGGATATGGGGCTAACCACGATTCCTCAGCCCACAGCATTCTGGCTCTAGTTCACTGGCTACTGACCACCTACCTCTAGGCACCCAGCCAAGCAGGGTATCCCCATGTCACCCATCTGGCCTCTGCATGGACTTCACTTCCTAAAGAATGCTGGCTGCTTCTTTTATTTTCACAGTAGTTCCTAGGTACTCCTGCTCCTTCTGCCCATTCCATCTAGCACATAGCCACTGGCCTTGTATCTCACCTACAGTCTCCTTCCCTGGCTTAATTCCATTACAGTGTAGATGCTCAAGAAATGTTTGCTGGTAGTCCTTGAGCAAATGCCTGGGATCCTGGGGAACCTAGGGATGAAACCCTTACCCACTCAATTTGTCCTGAACCACTGCAGGTACCCTGAGGTTAGACTCCTAATCATACTTCTTTGAGTCCCTGCCCAAAACTTCTGAGATTATACAGCACCACTGTCCCAGATCGAAGTCTGGCCTGGCTCCAGTGGGATCACCCTGATCCAAGAACATCGTTGATGCCTTCTGGAGAGCTGCTACCATCCTCCCATGGGCCTCCATTGCTTCTCTTCTCCAGACTGATCTCTATGATGAAGCAAACTAAAAGAATGACAGTTACTACACTTTGTGTGGATGACAGCCTTTAATTCTCACCACACACTTCTAAGAACAAATTATCTCCATTTTCAGACAAGAAAATAGAGACTTGGTGAAGTTAGATGATTTGCTCAAGGGCCCACAGCTAAAAAGCAATGCAAGATCTATAAAAAGCTCCTCAAATTCAACACTCAAAACACAGATAATCATGTCAAAAAATGGGCAGAAGACATGAACAGACACTTCTCCGAAGAAGACATGCAAATGGCTAATAGACACATGAAAAAATGTTCATCATCATTAGCCACCAGGAAGATTCTAATCAAAACCACATCGAGATACCACCTTACACCAGTTAGAATGGCCAAAATTAATAGGACAGGAAACAAGTGTTGGAGAGGATGTGGAGAAAGGGGAACCCTCTTACACTGTTGGTGGGAATGTAAGCAGGTGCAGCCACTTTGGAGAACAGTGTGGAGATTTCTCAAAGAATTAAAAATAGAGTTACCCTATGATCCTGCAATTGCACTACTGGGTATTTACCCCGAAGCAGTGGAGTGAGGATTCAAATCCCAGCCGTCTGACTTTAGGACCCAAAGTGTTGGCCATTCCATGAGACTGCTTTCTGGGGAGAGGCAGTTTTGTAGAAGGCACATTTGAACAGAAAATGGCCTTGTTTATGAAGCTGAAAAAGGTCAGCGCAGTGTGGCAGGCCATCAGCCTGGCCCTGCACACCACTGTCCCAATAGCATTCTCCACAGCAGCCTCAGTGGGTCTTTCTGTCCTTGGCCATGGCATACTACCTTGATTCTGGGCCTTGATAATCCTGCACTATGGCTTGGAATCTCCCCTCCTGCCTCTCTCCCTACATGGTTGCTGGTGGGAAATCAAATTGCCATGAAACTATACTTAGCCTCCTTAATATGATGGCAAGATCCATAATATGCTGTTCATTGCATTATTTGCATCTGTTTGAACTAGTGTTGAAAAATTCTGGATGTGAGCATATAGGTCTTACTGATTCTGATACACTCTCAGTATTTAGTAGTGTGTAAGTTTTTATCCATCTTTAAGACTTTGGGGCCATCTCTCAGACTTTTTCAAGTTTCTTCTTTTTATCTCGATTTCATTTTTTAAAAAAATATTTTATTTATTTATTTGACAGAGATCACAAGTAGGCAGAGGGGTAGGCAGAGAGAGAGGAAGGGAAGCAGGCTCCTTGTTGAGCAGAGAGACCTATGCGGGGCTCCAGCCCAGGACCCTGAGATCATGACCTGAGCCAAAGGCAGAGGCTTTAATCCACTGAGCCACCCAGGTGCCCCTCTTGATTTCATTCTTAGCCAGTTTTGCTTGTTTGGCGTCTATTCCTCAAGTTTTGAGTTGGGGTGAGGTAATGATGAGTGAAGTGCATATAAACCAATGGCTTGATGCCACTGGCTACTGTACTGCTCCCAGCCAGGTAGACAAGGACCTCGTCCAGGAGTAGTGGGTGCCCACAGGGGTGAGGACTCCATCAGCTCTGACAGACCCTGAGATGGCAGGAATCAGCACAGTACCCCCAAGTCTGACTACAACGAACAGTACCCTTGACTATTATCAGTGGTTGCAGAACCTTCTCTCATATCATAACCTTTGGCAGATGGCATTTTGCTCATCATCTCTACTTCCATGAATCATTTTTCTGCAAGAACAAAGCCTAAAGCTCAGCTTTGTGTGCCAACAACGAGTACAGTACATTCTATTCAACAGCTTCAGTCATGATAGCAAAGTTAGATCGCACAGTGGCAGGGAAATGCAGTCTAATATAAAAGAAAAATAGGCAAAGTAGGCATTGATGGTCGTAATTGGATTCTTAAAAATAACGGAATGCTGGAAACTGACCAACCTGCCTGAAAATGCTCTTTAAATGAATCGCATACAATTACAACTACATGAACTGTGACTGGAAACATTTGTTTCTGACTTGTTTTTATTTTAATTAATATACTATTTTGAGAAGTTTCTTTTTCACCGGTTTATCTGAATGCGCTGTGACTCCCTGTCCCTATGCTCACCGCTCTATGGTCAGCCATAGGACCATTTCCCATGCAGATGCACGTCCCTTTTTCCTTTTGGACTTTGTGGACACCCACTGCTTAGAGAGTGCTTGCTTCCTCTCTACTCTTCCCCTGGCTAACCCCCACAGGTTTACCAGGTGAATGCTCGCACATTAGGTTCTCCGAGTAAATATCCCCGCCCTCCCTGTGCTCCACAGCAGCTGGACCTCTGCCCCATCTCAGAGTTTTCCAGACCCGATTCTAATCTCCCATTTCCTTTCCTTTCCCTCCAATTCTCTTTTCTTTTACTCTTATTTAGTTGCCTTTTCCACTGGTTTGTTTGGACCATCTGACTGCCTTCTACTGAAGATAATAATTTTCTACAATTTTCTTCTGAATCCTGCAGTTGATTAATTGTATTGATATATTGTCTAGAAGGTCTTTCAGATGCTATTTCTGGTCAGGTTCTGTTTTGTCATAAACACAATGCTGGTTTTTTCCCTTCACTCACCCTAAATCAGGGCAAGATTGCTCTGTAGTCAGTAACTGTCAGCAAGCATGATCTGTGGTTTGCCTAGAGCAGCACTCTCTCTGCATCTGTGTGCAGGATATTTTTGCCTTATGGTTAGAACTGTAGGGTTAACTGACTGCCCAGTTCCTACTTTCACTGCTCTTCTGACCTTGTGTTTTATGAACTAATGTGGTAATTACAAAACTAAACTTCTCAGCATACACCTTCACTAAGGCTCTTCTGTACTGTCGGGAGCATTTTGTGTACTGGGACTTAATCTTGAGATGGCATTAGTCCACGGTCTATGTCCTACACTGCTCTCATGTTAAAGCTGTAACAGCAAAGATAATCTTCATTTTTGTATTCTCCAAAAATAGTGCAGGTTACTCGTGTAAGCGGATATTCTACAACATCTGCTATCGCCAAGCAAACAGAGTGAATTCCATTAAAGTTTCATCATATAAGTCAATATAGGAAAGACTTTCAATATTTTGAAACTTTTTGAGAAGAACAAATAAATTGTTCAGAGTCTTAGCCTTTTCCTTTGATAATTTCTGGTTGAATCTAGTTCTTCATGCACAGTTTCTAACTAACACTTGACATAGTTCCTGGACAGTGCCCTAATCCAGCTGGGCCTGAAAATCAAGTCTGTAGGCTCACAGATGTAGCCCGGACTCAGGAGCGGAAGCAGGTATCAGTTAGGTACTACTCTGTTCTGGGATTCACCACTACGTGTAAATGATGACAAATAGCTAACAACCCAAATGAAACACAAGATGTATCTGGATTTTTGAATTAACTGCTTGAGACACTGCTTAAGGAGAAAATCTAAGGCACTTAAACAAAAGAATCTCCAGATTGTGCTTCCATAAGAAACTTCCTCTGGAAATACTCTTCTCTAGGATTTGTTATTCCTTTAAGGTGTAAGCTTAAAAAAATGTTCCTGTTAAAAACGATCAAAGGGTCTCAGCATACAGCTCTTACAAAGTGACTGTGGGTATTTCAAAATTACAAAGCCTCCCTTTTAGGAGTCATGATATCAACACAGGAATGGTCACAATCTACTTCAAGAACAAGTTGAAAGAGTCCTATGGTCAGCATGCTGAAATAGCTATTCACGTGGACCACTGATCAGAAAAGACAGATTATCCAACCAAACACTGAGGAAATGGAAATACTTAAAATCACCAACTTCAAGAGCACTTCCACTTCCAGTATGGTCTTTAATTGTGGTTGTCAATTAGAAGAATCGACTTATATGGTTTTTAAGAACATATTATTATCCAGAAGAATTCAGCAGGAGGATTTCTGCTTCCTCCTGTGATAAAGTAGCTTGCAGTTAGACCAAAGCTCCACAAAAAGAGCTAGAAAAGCTGGATTAAAAAACATCTGTGCAAAGGCTTTGGCGAGCAATGGAGGCAACCAGGACTCAAGGGACCAAGATCCAAGAGAGAAAAGAAACATAAAGAGGTGCGGAGACATTGTGAGAGCTACATCCTGTCCCCCCACCCCCAAGCCGGTGAGAGGCTAAGAATCACGGCACCTCACAGAAATGGATATTTAATATGGATGATAGTTCAGGTACTCAAATCTTTGGCAATAGAAAATTTGACTTAAAACCACAGGAGATACCTCTATACATTCACACAGAATAACTAAATTTATTATTTTTTTCATGGCAACACCAAGGACTGGCAATGATTTGGAATAATAGGAATTCTCATTCAATAATAATGAAGGCAAATCATGCAATCACTTTGGAAAACTGTTCAAACTTTATCCTAAGGTTAAATATGTGCATAAGCTGTGATCCTGCAATTGTACTTGTAGGTAAATATATAAGAAAAAAGCCTACATATGTTCAGCAAAAGACAGGGATGAGAGCCACTGATTTTGGGGAGTCTCCTTGTTACAGAAGCTGAGATGGTACCCTAAATAATATAGGCATTAAATCATGCCATTGAAGGTAGTTACAGTTTGAAAGCTTTGTACACTTGATCTCTGAACAACTCAGGGCCCATTTATACACAGATTTTTTTTTCAATAAGTACAGTACAGGACTATAAACATACTTTCTCTTCCTTATGATTTTATTAATAATGTTTTCTTTTTTCCACCTTACTATATTGTGAAAATACATTATATACTACATATAACATACAAAACATGTGCTAACTAACAGTTTATGTTATTGGTAAGGCTTCCCAGTCAACAGTAGGGAATTAGTAATTGAGTTTCTGGGGAGTGAAAAGTTATACACAGATTTTCAACTGCACAGGTGATTGATGGCCCTAACGTCCCCCTGAGCCCCCAATGTGTTATTCAAGGGTCAACCATACTTTTACTATTCAATATCTGTAGAAAGACAATAGTACTTAATTGCTTTGTTGTCAGTGCTACAGCACAAAACCTAGAGATGACTATAGAAAAAAGCAGGGAAAAGAATATTTTCTCATGAGGAAGCTAAGGGCATCCTTCTATTTCTGCCTCTAGTGATAGGGGACTTCTTTTTTTTTTTTTTTTAAAAGATTGACTTATTTTAGAGAGAGTGCACAGGAGGAGGGGTAAAGGGAGAGGATGAGAGAGAATCCTCGAGCAGACTCCCCGCTAAGGATGGAGCCCAATGCAGGGCTTGATCCCAGGGCCCTGAGATCATGATCCAAGCCAAAAGCAAAAGTTGGTCACTTAACCAACTGAGCCATTCAGGCACCCTGAGACTTTTTTTTTCTTTTTTTAAAAAATCTGTAAAATATAAAGGTGTCTGGATGTATCCAGTGATCTCCTCTGAGTCTAACATTCTTTGACTTTCCAAAAAGACTTAATGACTCTCCTGCAATTACAGTTGGCTGGAGGCCCCAACAGGAAAAGACCTCTAGTTCTGTGATATCCTCGTACATATGACTTGAAGGAAGGAGAACAATGCTTTTTATTATGTAGACTGTAGAATTAAATCACAATAAATAGTACATTTTCTAGGTGTTCTCTTTAGTTATCCCAGCATCGATAAGCACCAAATATGAGCAACAGCAAAAAGGAGTGTCTTTAAAACACGAAGCATTAATGATCCTTAGTGAATCATCAAGGTACAATGAATTAATGTAGCCAAATGGAAATAATAAGGACAGAAGAAGAGGATTAGTCAATAGACAGAGATGCTGAATCCAAAGAAACAAATTGGCTTCTTTTCTTTCTAAATCCTTCAAGGGCCTATTAGTTGACATGTGACCTAAGAGTTGGGTTTGTGTTTTTTGAAAGGAATGCATTTGTGCTATATTGTGAGATAATGAATCACGTTTATTAGTATACAGGTGACCCCAAAATAAAATCTTCCATCTTTATATGGTTTACCTATAAAAGTTATCTTACCTGGGGGTTTTTAAACACAGCATATTTTTCCTCTTTCTCCAAAAACAGCACTTTATTTTCTGTGTCTCTTGTCCAGTCTGATAAGACTTCAACAACATTTTCATGGTCTTCAAAAATCCTTTCTGATGAAACGAGAAAAAGCATTCTTAAGGACCCAAGACATTAGGCCTTCCAACAGAGAAATAAACTAGTACTGAGTTAAACACAATGCTTCCCACCTCTCACTGGTTTTTAGAAATCCCTAATTCTTACATGATGTCACACTGTAAAACCCCTATTGTATTTCTTCTTCAGTGTCAGGTCTTCAACTCCTTTGCCATAAAAAAACACAACAGATGAAAATACAATATCGTAGAATGGCCAGTCACTGCACTTTTTTCTTATTAGCATTTCTGACTTTAAATAGTCCCAGATGGCGGTAAACCTCCTATCCATGTGGAGGACCATGAAGTAGTAATTGGCCGAACAACTTTGAATGAAGCCGTGGGACATGAGATACGTGCTCTAAAACATCACCCCCTAAGACCCCAAAAATAATGTATCCATGTTGGAACTAAACCTAAACATAAGGAAGGTTTTAATTTCTCTATTTGACTCCAGGAGTTGAAAAGTACTTCAAGAGGTTATTTCACTGTAGAACTTTTACTTCAGGAAAAAAAAAAAAATTCACTGAAAGCTTCTAAGGCAGGCTATTCTGTATTCCACCAAGCTCTCCTGAGGGCGGGGGAGGGGGGAACTGCTCTGAGTGATCTTAACAATGAGAAGAAGGAGCAAGGGTATTTCTTTAATTGCCTTTTTATTTCTCTCTCTCTCTTTTTTTAAAAAAGATTTTATTTATTTATTTGACAGACAGAGATCACAAGTAGGCAGAGAAGCAGGCAGATAGAGAGGAAGGGAAGCAGGCCCCCTGCTGAGCAGAGAGCCCGATGTGGGACTCAATCCCAGGACCCTGAGATCACGACCTGAGCCGAAGGCAGCGGCTTAACCCACTGAGCCACCCAGGCGCCCTCTCTCTCTTTTTTTAAACTCCATCCATTTTGACCAACTGTCTTTTGCTCTTTGGGGCTGAGCCTCCTCAATTAGACAAAGGGAGTGGGGACAATGGAAAGGGAAATGAACACTGATGTACGGCAGAGTTATGCTATAAAGAAGCAAAGTCTAAAGGATATTAGCTATAGACACTCAGGCCCTCCCCAAATCGGCTCAATCTACTCATAAGCATGCAGTGAGAGTTATCATCCTGTCACTTTCTTTTCCTTATGGAGCCACCAGAGAAGTGGCAATGACAATGCTGTCATCCTCCAATGCTGTGGTCCCTTGCAACAATCTGAGTCTCTTCACCGCAGAGAAATGAAGAGGCAAGCATTGAATCTGACATAAGGGGAGTGATTTATGGCAAGTCTTTATAGCCTTGAACCAAATTCTTCTTAATAATAGGCCCAAACCCATCATATAGCAAACCCACAAACCCACAAACTGTGCTCCAGAAACTGTGTTTTTGGAGCACAGTCTCTCACGGGGGATGGGACTTACCGATCTGCAGCTCTGTGTAGATTTCGTAAAGACACCAGTCTACGTTGCAGTCACAATGGGTTTTCTCAAAAAGGTTGTCTAGAACATCTCGGGTCAGTTGCCGCTCGTCCACCATCAGTGACTTGGTGCTGTTATCATTCATGTGCACCTTGACAACAAGCTGGGGACAGAGTCACAGAGCAACCAGTAAATTCCAGTCACTGGGGAAGGCCACAGACATAAGGTTTCAAAACTGCTACTGTTTCTGTGAATTTAAGTAAGAATGCATTCTGGCAAAGTCACTCACTATTGAACTTGTATGCTCAGTACTTATTTAAGGTGCTAAGAATACAGGTGTAGAGAAACCAATTCACAAAAACAAAACGAAACAAAACAAAACAACTACACACATAGTGAAGTCCTTGCCCCGCCTTCAGACATTGCATTCTGGTGAAGGAGACAGAAAACAGAAAGAAATGCTGACTTCCTGCTTTTGTGACATCTTTCTGGCACTTGTCCAGGTTCATCCTAGAGCACAGAAACATGTCTTGATTGAAAGGGTATCTATAATAAATTCTATTTTGCCCAGCTGGATCTGTGTCCGAGTTCATGCAACCTGAGGGTTCTAACATAAAAGCAAGACCAAGCTGGTTACTTTACAACTCTTTTGAAGGTCAGGTGTACAAGCGACGCAGCGCCACTGGAGGTCTTACAGGGTCGAAAAGGTTGTGTCACAGCAGAACGTCTTTGAGATTAGAGGTGGATTAAGCAAAATGAATGAAGACTGAGAAACAAGCTATTATGGAGGCATGAAGGCAAATCAGTGATCAAATTTACTTTTCATTTCAGTTTTTAAAAATTCTACTCTTCTGATTTCAGTCAAATTAGTTGTTATCCCATTCCAAATCTAGAGGGTATGGTGGGAGCAGAGTTTACTTATATTCAATAAGGACACAGGATTTCACTGGCTTTTCCCAGGCAGCTTGGCTAAGTTATTAAATCTTCTGACCACCCCCTACCCCGAGAGACCATGATTCTGATGTAATGTAAAAGAATTAATTCATGATGTAATACAGCTAGGGTCTGGATTTTCTCTGACACCTGTGTATTTGTAGTGTATTTCTAATTATAGTAGTTGTTATTTATGAGTGTTACTGGTTATAATGGTGCTACATATCCAGTCTGCAAAAGCAACACTGGAAATGTGCCCACTCATTCACTATACAATTAGGTCTTGCGAAGATTTCCTACAAAACCTTCTGGGAAGAACTGTGCTTTTATTTTATTCCTTACCATGATCACTAATCCTACTTAATTAAGAGGGGAGCAGGTCTAGTTGGAGTCTGTCTTTGAATGCAAGGCCAGAAAGAAATGTTGTCTTTCCCTTTTCAGACAACAATACCTGACCACCGGCCGGCAGTGCTGCAACCACACACACTATCCTCAGCCCCAGGGGAGGCCTGGAAACGCCCCAACCAGAAACACCCGATACAACTCTGCTTAAATTTCTACTGTAACTTGAAAAGTGAAGGGTGAAATAGCTAAAGACAAGTTCTGCCCATTGTGTTTGTCTATGGTTGGTGCTGGCTACTTAAGTGAGACCTGTCACTATTAAAAACGTGCATGGGGTGTCTGGGTCGCTCAATATATTAAGCGTCTGCCTTTGGCTCCGGATGATCTCAGGGTCCTGGGATCGAGTCCTGCATCGGGCTTGCTGCTCAGTGGGGAGCCTGCTTCTCTCTCTCTCTCTCTCTCACACACACACATACACACACGCTCTCTCTCTCAGATAAATAAATAAAATCTTTTAAAAAATATGAATAGAGGGACTAAAGAGGCCATACAATTGATAACATTTTTCTTCCTCCCCAAAAGTTTGGGTCAGGTTCTGAGCCGCTGAGAAAGGGCCCCTCCTGTCCCACTTCCACCTAATCTGATCTTGAACACGTTCTGCAGTGAGCTGAACGAAGAGCCCGGCTCCTGAGGGCTGTTATGCAGAGTTACGGAAACCAAGCAAGGGTCTGGGTGGAGATAGAAATCTGGGCAAGGGGCTGGCAGGGACCACAAACTGAAGCGCATCTAGGCCTTCTCTTCTCAACACCTGCACACGGAGAGTCAAACACACAGACATCAGGGCAGGAAAAGTCCTCTCCCCAGGATCATTCAGATTAGACCTTTACTCCAGGTTTGTCTGGAAGATACTGTTTTTTCCCTTGAAAACCTGCAAAATCTATAGCCCAGAAACCTCTTGTTGAATAGTTGCTTTTTTTTTTTTGTATTGTATGTTTGTCTTTTGACATATTTAAAATGATAGGCCCAAGTGCCACAATGTCAGAAATACACTTATCTGACCTGAGAAATGAAGCATGGAGGGTTGCACAGAAAAATAGAAAATCCTCAAATAGCGAGCTTTCTTCACTATCATTTATTTTCTGTGTGTCGAAGGTATACCCACTGTTCTCTGCTAAGAATTATTGCTGTAGAGTAGCTATAGGTCCTAAGAAACACTGCCAATGTTAGGACTGAGAAGACTTAAACTCCCTGATGGAAAAATTTAATGATATCTGATCACATTTCATTTTTGTATAGGGATTCTTGAGAAAAAACATTTGTGTTTTGTTTTGTTTTGAATACAGAGCAAAAAACCTAAACCACATAATTTGACAATGATGAAAGGTTGTTTTTTTAAAATTTTTTTGGCAGAAATTGCAAACCAAATTTAATCCACATGTAGTTACAAATATCTACAATTACAGAACTTAGAAAATAAAAAAAAAACACAACAAGAGAACGCTGGCGACTTTTAGCAAGAAGAAATTATTTTTACTACTCTTAACAGCTTCTATCACATTTACAAGCTGAGGAGTAGCTATAACAACACATAATATTGCTAGATCCCAGTTACGTGATTCAGCAAGCAGAGCACTTTTCATATCGTTGCTGTTTGCTAGAGAGTAGAATGATGAAGCATGGAAAAACCTCCCTTTCTAAACTATTATAGTAAAGACTTTATGGTTTTTATTTCTCCTTCTTCTTTTGCCAGTTGTTAAATAAAAGAATATGCTAGACCTAAATCCTTCATAATTTTTTTTTGTTTCTGTGCTAAACATGTACACACAATTGTTTTCCTGTGTCACAGAGCTTTAAAACAAACAAACAAACATATGAAATTCACCAGTTTTCCATTTCCAAAACTTTGTAACCTAAGCTGTGCACATCACTGGCAATCAAAATGAAGTCCACACCCTACAGAACACTTGATGGCAAAGTCCTTCAAACAGGCTTGATTTCCACGTTGCAAGGTTAGTAGAAGCCCATCTTGGTTACTTCAGTAATGGGCAAGTATGTCTCGGTTATGCTCACAAGCTTTGTTTTAAGGGATACATTTGGAATGTCTGAAATCAAACCAAATACACAAGTTGGCTTCTTAATTTTCTCTCTTTCCCCACTGATCAGAATGGCTTCTGTTTTACATCTTCTTTGTAGAACGAAAATAGGTTGTGCTTTGGGTTTTCTGTTACCATTTACCCACCGAAGTTATGGAGAAGTTCTCTGGCTTTCTGACACGCTGCAGGAAACAGCTGCTATCTACCACCCCTCTCAGCCTCCAGGAGAAGCAAATCAACTGAATAAGCTAGTTGTCCTACCTTTTTATCTAACAATCAACTTCTCTTTTCACTTCCCCTCTGAAAATACAGCCAACGTGGCCCTCTTTTTATAAACAATCCAGTGGTTTAAAATAGTTAAGTAATTTCCTTTTGTGTTTTATCTTACAGGTAAAGTCAGTGGCCCAGGGCAGCCCACAGTTATGGACAGCAAGCTACTGTGCTGGAGTGGGCTGCACAGAGGGCCATCCTGCTTGTCATCCTTCCCCCTACAATCCATTTTCCACAAAGCAGCTAGGATGATCTTTAAAAACAAAATATTATCCCCAGTTGAAAACCCTCAAATGGGGGCGCCTGGGTGGCTCAGTGGGTTGAAGCCTCTGCCTTCGGCTCAGGTCATGATCCCAGGGTCCTGGGATGGCCCCACGTCGGGCTCTCTGCTTGGCGGGGAGCCTGCTTCCCTTCCTCTCTCTCTGCCTGACTCTCTGCCTGCTTGTGATCTCTGTCAAATGAATAAATAAAATCTTAAAAAAAAAAACAACCCCTCAAATGGCTTCCCAGTGCACTTATAATATCTTCCAGACTCTTCTTCGGGTCCGTGAGGCTGTGTGGCCTGACCTGCCTCGCTGACCTCAAATCCTCCTCCCTTTTCCCTCCTACTCAACGGCTCTCGGAGCAATGGCCATACAACCCTGCCTGGGAATGCTCCGCCAGCACACCCTTGGGGAGCTGGGCTCTTCTTGCTGCCAAGGTCTTTGCTCCAGTGCTGCCTCCTCAGAGGGCCTCCCCATCACGAGGTCCATCTACAAGTGACTTGGGCACTCTTCATCACTTTTTTCTGCTTTATTTCCTTCCTAACACTTACTCCTCCTCTAGAATTTAATTCTACATAGGCAGGGACTGCACCTAAACTGCTTTACCTCTGTAAACCCAGCACCTGTTCTATGACATGGGGATGCATCAGTGAAGAAAACACAAAATCCCTGGAAGAACTTCTGTGGGGGTGGGGAGTGGACGTAGGCAATAAGCAGGATAAACAAGTAGGAGGATATTATGTTGGACGGTGATGAGCACTGAAGAGAAAAAGAAGTAGGGAAGGGCTGCGGGTATTGGGGGTGTATGTGCAATGTCAGGTAGAGACCTGACTGAGCGGGGGACCAGACCTAGGGGAGGAACAGAGAAAACCCACTGGAATCTGGGAAAGAGCTTTCAAGGCAGCGCACGGTAAAGCACAAAGGTCCTGAGGCCAGCGCATACCTGGAGTGTGTGAAGAGCAGTGGCGAGACCAGGTAGTGAGAATGGAGTGCAGGTGGTGGGGGACAGGGGGCAGCCAGATCATCGAGGTGCTTTATGCTGCTGTGAGCACTGGGCTTTTCTGTGTGAGATGGGGTTCCGTGGGAGGCTTTAGCATGAGAGGGACGAGAGACAGGATAGGAAGTGGAGCACACACAGAAACGTAACAGTTCATCCACCGTAACAGGAAAGACTATGGACTCTCTGTCACAGGTGCAGGCAGGCAGGAAAGCAAATATGTCACGAGCTTATGGACCTTTCCTCTGAGTAATTCTATTTTCTCAGTGCCACAGGCAGCAACAGCATTAGCTGAGAGAATGTGGCTGAGGAAAGAGGTATCAGAGGTTTTAAAGGAGAGGAAAGAGGGATCATTTCTTTGGTGAGCGGGAGTGTGTGATTGTGCTGTTGGGAAGCCAGGCAGTGCCAAGAGCAGGTGAATGGGAGGAGAGCTGTGTTTCGGGTTTAATAAGGTTAGTACGAGGGGAGAGAAGGGCAGGGAAGCCAAGGATGTGTGATTCCGGTAACTGGCCACAGGATTTAATCAATGTAGAGAACTGGGAAGAATAATGTTAAAAAGTGCATGCATGTTTAAAATGAATGGGAACAGACTGGGTCTGGGAAGACCACATAGATGAACCCTGAATGTCTGGGTCCAGGGGTAGTCAAGGACTATTTACTGAATATCATTCAACATGTGCTGAACACCTTCATTCAAGGAACCAGGAGGGGTGCTGTAGGAACATAGTCTAATGCTCTTCACCCAACTAGAAGTAAAAATTTCTTACGTGGTGTTAGACCTGATACAGGCTTCAGGAAGATATTCAGGATATGTGTTTCATCTTTCTCCTAAGTAACCAAATTAACTGTTATTAACAGTTAACTGTTACTAGGTATGTGCTTCTACTGAGGTTAAATTCACATGTTTTTGTTATAATATATGTGTTCCTGGAAAACCTAGTCTACAGAAAACACACAAAATTGCAGGCTTATTGGGAAACTAGGATTAAGCAGGTCACTCAAAATTTATGCAGCTTTGAACCCAGAGTACTAGCCAAAACAACATTTGGGATCTCAGGACACAAGGAGGACATCTAGGGCGGGTGGCAGGGCTGTAGGCTGCCTGGGAGGTTGTCAAAATTGCACAAAGCAGTGGTGGAAATGCCAAGGTGAGGCCAGTGGGAAGCTGAGCTCTGACCCCTAAAGGTGCGTCCAGAAGGTGGCGCCACTTACTATTACAGAACACCTGAGCAGAACCCAAGAGGGTGTGCCCCCAAGGAAGGGAGCCCCGGGAATGGAAACTTGGAAGCTTCCACATTTACACTAACAGAGTCCTGATTTATCAGGCACAAATGAGCTAACTGATGTCACAGAAAGTAAAACTATGTGATTATCTCTACTAAAATTTTCACAAAATTACAACTATTTGGAAGACACCACTCGAAATTTTATTTCTTTTTTTTATCATCCAGCATAATACCATGTTATTAATTTAACTGCCCATGCAAACGTGATTCACAGCTTACCTTCTTCACCTTGGCCTCCTTCAGTTTTTCCAATGCTAGCTTAATTTTATCGGCCTTGGCCTGGGCTGCTTCTTCCTCCTGTAAAACAGCAACACATTCAACACAGTCCACTAGACAAGAGCAGTGAGGAGGTACCCATGCCATGGCTAACGTCTTAGTTACCTTATGCTGACAGAAGACTCTGTTGGGGGCATCAAATTTCACGTTTGATTTTCAGAATTTAAATGACTATAACAAAAATCTTCAGCCCCAAGATGTAGAAGACAGCCACACTTTGTATCTTGGGGCTAGTAGTAACTTCAAAGATTTTATGACAACTCTAAAAGTGCTTCACGTATGTGGTCCACACAAATCTCTGAGTGGCTCTAGACAGGGCTGACCTGAGGAATATGCTAATGAATCTCAAGGGATTTGAGCACTCCCTGAAATTACACACATTCTTCCGGATCAGCGTGCATTTTCTGGAACTCCTCGTTTTTACCCGATTCCTAAAGGGGTACTAACCTTGCTAAAAGTTAAGACTTAGACTCAAACTTATAATTCACCAAGAAAACACTGACCAAAACACATGAGTAGGGAGAAAATAGACTGAAATATTTTATGAGCCCCAAAGCCCTTTGATTTTTGTAAGCAAATATTCCAAGAATAGGATTAAGACTCTCTTATTTATTATTTTAAATTTAAATTCAATAGTCAATACATCATTAGTTTTTGATGTAGTGTTCAATGATTCATTAGTTGCATGTAACACCCAGGGCTCATCACATCACATGCCCCCCTTAACGCCTATCACCTCGTTACTCCATCTCCTCAACCCTCCTGCCCACCAGCAATCCTGTTTGTTTCCTGGAGTCAAGAGTCTCCCATGGTTTATCTCCGTTTCTGATTTCTTCCCATTCAGTTTTCTCCTACTTATTTACAATGATGAGGAAATGAGCTGTTCTGGTTACATCCCAATCACTTGAAAGGAGATATACATCTTCTTACACCAATGATCCTTAAATTTTTTTTTTTTTTTGAGCCACCGACCCCTTTAGGAATATGTTGAAAGCCAGAAAGCTCATAAAGCTTTACGCGTGCATTCAATTTTGCATGTAGTTTCAGGAAATCATGGCCTCCTAAAAATCTTCACGGATGCTACCTTAAGAGCCTCTGCTCTTTCAAATGGCAGTTGTTGAAGAGTCAAGAGAGAACAAGTGTTGGGGAGGATGTGAAGAAAGAGAGAACCCCTCTGCACTGTTGGTAGGATGGTAAACTGGTACAGCCACTATGGAAAAAAGTATGGAGGTTGCTCAAAAAATTAAAAATATGTATGATCCCAAATTTCCACTTTTGGGTATATATCCAAAGAAAATGAAATCACTCTTCGTGTTCACTGCAGCATTATTCACAATAGCCAAGACATGGAAACAAGCTAAGTGTTAGATGAATGGATAGATGAATGGATGGATAGATGAATGGATAAAGAAAATGCAGTAGAGGTACAATGGAATATATTTTTCCATAAAGAAGAATGAAATCTTGCCATGTACAACAACATGGGTGGATCTACAGGGTTTATGCTAAGTGCAATAAGTCAGAGAAAGACAGGTACCATATAATCTCACTTATATGTGGAATCTAAAAAAGTCAAACTCACAGAAACAGAAAGTAGAATGGTGGTTCCAGTGATTGGGATGGGGTGGGGAAATGCGGTGATGTTGGTCAAGGGTACAAACTTCCATTTATCAGACAAATAAGTTATGGGAATCTAAAAATGTACAGCACAGCTACTATAGTTAACAACACTGTATTGTGTACTTGAACGTTGCTAAGAGAATATATCTTACGGGTTCACACCACATACATGAGCATGTACACACATGCACACACACAAAAGTAATGTGAAGTGCTGGAGGTGTGTCTAACCTTCATATAAAAATCATATTGCAGTACATATGTGTATCAAAGCATCATGTTATACACCTTAAAATTATAGAGTGTTATATATTGATTAGGAAGTAAAGCTGGGGAATAAAAGAGTCTCTGCATGGATCACTAATTTTTAAATAATTTTCTACAATAAGCACACAATAGAACAATGCACATGATAGAGTATGACAATATTTGATTTATATTTAATAATTATTCATTCAAAAGACACTGTAGGAACTTTCAGGGTTACGAGGGTCGTAATTATGACCACCATCACACAGTACAAGAATGTGCAAGTCACAGGAGGCAGAGCAGGGTTCTTACTTTTAAGTATTTTTCAAGTGGCTTACCATAAGGAAAATCCTTAAAAGTGCTCTTTTTATTCTATAAAAGACATATTATAACTTAATGTCCCAAATAATGACGATATAAATTTCCCAGATGTATGGCTTCCCAGTGTTCAGAAATTTGAGAATACCGAGACTCATCACCTGCTTGGTCACAACTGCCCCACCCAAATACGACACTACAAATGATTCACGGGTATCTCTGCCCCACTGAACAGAGCTGCCAGATTCAACAAAATTCCATTTAATTAAATTCAGAAGCATGTAAGGAATGCTTACAATTCTTTACGTACCAGACTAGCACATGGACACAGACATGTATTTATCAGCTTCACAGTTAATGCCAAGGTAATAAGTATTGAGTATTGTCAAACTGAATATTGTCAGGGAACATTGCATACAAATATAAACTTTAGCCAAGCTCTATTCACTCCTGAATACGACCCCAATAATATTCTTTATACACACCAATGTCTTTTCATGGAGGATTCTGGCTTTGCAATGAGTGTACTTGGTATCCTTGTTTTTTAAGTATCTCAGAACTCCAGAGACTTATAAATGTAACTGTCCTTTTTGAAGAAAGTCAAAGATCATGGGAAGCAGAGGTAGCAGAGTGAAGAGTTCTGCCATCTTTGCCCCACACACTTACCTGAGAGAGAGGTTCCGGCGGTGGTGGTGGCGGAGGAAGGTCTACCATGGGGTCAGCTGGTGGGGGAGGTAAGTCATACTCATAGTGGCTGACACTAACTGCAGCGACATTTGCTCCATAACCAAGAGCCCCTGCACCGCTGAAGTCTGGCATCTCCAGGGATGTGGGAGGACGCTGATTCTGAGACGACTCTTTCTGTGCCTGGATTGTCCTCTGCTCAGCCTCGCTTATATCTGCCACCAGATCCGCCATGAGAGCATCTAAATCTTGGTCTTCCAATGCATTTAAGGACTCTGATGGGGGAAAATCATGTTAAGGATCAAAACAACAATTTCTACTGGGAAAAACTGAAAGAAGGCCATTTTCAAAAGTGATATTTGGGTACTGGTGGTCAGGGGCTGGGAAACAGGGAGAGGCTGGCGAAAGGTGTAAACTTTCAGTGGTAAAGATGAATAAAGCCTGAGGATCTAATGTATCTAACACGGTAACTGTCGTTGGTAACACTCCTGTATAAGTGGAATGTGCTGAGTGAGTAGAACTTAAATGTTCTCAACAACAATATCAAAGAGGTGATGGATGGGTTAATTAACTCGATGGAGGACATCTTTCCCCAGGGATGCATAGATCAAGTCATCACACTGTACACGTTAATGTCTTACAATTTTGTCAACTAAGCCTCAACAAAACTGAATTCCTCCCCTTCTGTCCCCCCACCAAGTAAAAGGAGGACAGTGTGTTTGCTACCCTCACAGATTAGCTATAAAGTCGATCCAAGCATGTGATTTGCTAAGTAGGAATTCTTGTATATTCTGGTGCAAAGTCTGAGAGTTTTAGAAGTTGAGGAGGGGAGATGTTGGGAACAGACAGAGGGGAGTTTTCCCTAGGTCTTAGGAGGACAGACAGACTACCACTGATATATGTACTTAGAAGAAAATAGGTCTCAACCAACTGGGGTTTAATATGATTTAAGACCTGTGGTAAGGGTAACGCCTCTGTAGCGACACCATCTAACTACAGAAATTCTCAGATTCAAAGAACGAACAATTAATGATAAACAGCAGTAAATAAAGCACTGATGAGGCTGAAGTAAAAAACAATTTTTAAAAATTGGGGTTATGCGGTAAAGACTTCGTAAGATGATGAGCTGCGAGGTAAGTTTTTTTAAAAAAAGGGCAGACGTAGATTTTCAGAGTGAGGGTGAGGGAGGACAGTTCTCACTGGAATTTCTCCCATGTGTGATTGGCGATCAGACACGAGATCCTGAAAGCTGACCTACAGTGAAACCTAGAGGGAGTGGGCTCAGTGAGCAGTGTTAGCAGAGTGCTCCGGCATTCAGCGGATGGCAAAGGTAATGAACACAGGATGGGCACGATGGAAGTAATCCACGAGGAAAAGGAGTCACCTTCTGTGTGCAGGATGGACTGGAATGAGTAAATGCAGCCTACTTAGCAACAGGCATGAGGCTTTGCAAAAGAATTTATTGCCACACATTGTAATAAACACCACGTGGCATACTGTCCACATGTTAATAGTTCTAGTGTATACAGCACTTAGACTAAGGTCTGGATCTCCAGTCTGAGTGAAAATTTATTTTCTTCTAAGCGATGTTTGCATATGACTTCTTCATAAAATTAAATTAACTTAACAATTTTCAGAGAAAATCTATGTAGAACAAATGAAGCACATTGACAATTTCCTAATGCCAGCAATTACACTGTGACGGTTGCCATCTAAGCAAATGATTTTAATCCTTCATAAAAATTTTAGGGATAAAGTTCCCATAATAATTCTCATTTTAACAACTTCCAAAGCAAATCATAATTCCCACTTTATCTATATAGAATTGAGCAATATAGAATTGGGGAATAAGAATGACGTGGATTCAGGGACACCTGGGTGGCTCAGTTGGTTAAGCAGCTGCCTTCAGCTCAGGTCATGATCCCAGCGTCCTGGGATCGAGTCCCACATCGGGCTCCTTGCTTGGCAGGAAGCCTGCTTCTCCCTCTGCCTCTGCCTGCCATTCTGTCTACCTGTGCTCGCTCTCTCTCCCTCTCTCTCTCTGACAAATAAATAAAATCTTAAAAAAAAAAAAAAAAAGAATGACATGGATTCTGTTCAGAAGTCTGTCACTAACTCTCTGAATGATTTTGGGCAAAGTAGTTTTAACTCATTTTAGCAGTGTTTTAAGCAAAGAGAGTAAAATACTTATTTCTTTTCTAATTCCCAACACATTTAATTTTTAGTACATATTAGTACTTTTTAATGGTTTTGCCCTAGACCCAAATTGTGCCGCAGGTGTATGTCTTATCTCCTTAAGGACATGAGCTTTTTGCTACTGTACTTTAACATTACTATGTTTATATACTGCTGGGTTTCTTTGTTTCTGTCATTTTCAGTAATTTTTGGAAATTAAGTACTGAGTGCTTAGAAGAATTAGTTGCCTGTCATTGTAGTATTCTTAATTTTAATTAAATTGATTAAAGCTCAGCCACTGTGAGTGTGATAAGGCAAATCTGCATTGTTTACATGTACGAGTATACATTATTTATTAATGTCACACAATATAACAAAGTGTATTGCTTTTTTTGAAATGTCATGAGTGTTACCATCATTCATGATGGAAATGACTGATGGAACAGTAAATTTTTATGACAAACAGAAAAGAAGGTGAAAAAAGAAGTCAGAAAAGATGTATTATAATTTATCCAGATACAGGCAATGGCACCTAAGGGTTTATAAAAATATTATTGAAAATAACAGAAGCAATGAAACCCAGTGAGTGACAGAAATAAAACTTGGAATTTGGGATTTTGGGGCCCTCTATTATTCTGTTTATGCCCTTTTTTGGTGGGCATTGCAAAATCTTTGGAAATATTTCTCAAGGGTTGCAGTGAATTCTCATTAACTTGGAAGCAATTACTTCAAGATTCATTGCAATTTGAATAGCACATGAGCTAATGTTTCCACACTAAATAAGAAGAGAGATTTTGTTAATAAAATAATGTGACCATCTCAGGGACGACAGAAAAGATGTCAGAGCAAATATATTACATATTAATTATATATCAATTAAAATATATTTTGAAGCATCCGTTCATATATTAAGCAATCATTTTGAAATGGATAATTCATTATTACCCTTGAAGGGACATTTCCTTATTAATAGTTTTGTTACACTACTGTACCTTATTACTCTAAGGATAGAAATGAGGAGAAACTCCCGTTACTTAAAAAAATAGTTTTGATATTTTACATAAATGCAGAATAGTATTCCCTTTCATTATAGGCAAAAATATCTTCTTGGGCCCCAATTTAATCCAGACACTATAAAACACAGTCTGAAATCCAGGACTTTAAAACATCCAGGTTCCTTACATTTTTGTTTTAAATCATAGTTTTGTACAGATTTTAGTTACTATTATCCTCTCAAATTACTTAAGAAAAAAGAAATTATTATGCTTACCATTTAAATCTTTAAAACCCACACTGTAGTTAAATTCAGCCCCGGGCGGTTTGGGGTCAGGAGGAGGAAGAGTGTCAACTCCTAAGCTCTGTGAAAACAGATCCCCGCCCCCAAAGTTATTCACCATACGAACATGTCTGGAGTATATTTTAATCATTAAGAGAAAAGTCATTTATTATTTACACATTTTCTTTCTGAATACGTTCTTTAAAAACTGTACTCTTACATGAAAATGTTTTATGTGATTTTTTTCACCTACAGAAAACTGTAACTTAAAATTGTTTTACAAGGTGCATCCTGAAACAAACCAGGTCAACAGAATAATGAGCATGAGATAGTTCATTTTTATAAATAACAAAAAAAGATCTGTAGTGGCGCATTTGTGACATGTACACTGTATGCAATTCTGGAAGGACTTTAGTAATGACATCAAAGAAAAGGACTGTCTAGTTACTTGGAAGATAAAAGCTGTTTCAGGATGAATCTGCCATTAGATAGTAAACTGTTACACTCTTATTTAATAAAATCCTTGTTAAAAAAATTAAGACAGAATAAGTTATTAGTTGTGTAAATAATGGTTTTTAATTGAAAAAGTACCTTCCTGTATGATTTAAAAGCTATATTACTAAATTTTCAAAAATACTTTTAGGTCTATAGTTTGAGATGTGCTTCCCCCACTCTGAAACATGAACAGTTTCATACAGTGAGTGCATCCTTTCATGTTAATTTGATTTGGTAAATAATATCCTGGTTCATGTCTTAAATTTCTGAACGAAGAGAATCATTGTATGTTTGAGAATAAAGTAATGGGATACGCTCATTTATAAGTAGAAACAACAGAAAAAAAGACCACTAATCAAGAAGTTAAAACAATCAAAGCAAATCAGAATCAAAGGTAAAAGGTACGGAAAAGTGACTGCCGTTCCAGAATTCAATCTGAAAAACAGAATCAGCAAAATTGTGAAGAGGGGAGGCTGACAGATGAGCTAAGGGGCAAATCCCAGAACAAAAAAATTAGTGAAAGTACAAAGAAATTCATTAGTGAGTTCGTTTGCTGTGACTAAGAAGTCTAACATCACAATTAGGGCACAATTAATCTTTGTTCAGGATATAATTTACTATGGTATTCAAAGAAATTAGAAGTAGTTCTCTAACAAAATATTAACACATAGATGTTTGATAAGACAGACTTCCAATAAAATATGGAAAGAGAGAAAAGAGGAGACTGATTTCCAGAAGGAGCGCCCTTCATCATAGGAAAGTCACTCAAAGCCCAACATGAAGTGAAGAATGTAGCATGCTCTCCATGTGTCTGGTGATTTTAGGTGATATACAAAAACACAAACAATTAAACTTTAAATTATCATGTACCTCTTTGGATGTTTATGAAAAAATTAAGTTATAACATCTAACCTACTTGAGATTAAAGTATAATTTAAAAAATCAATTAAAGGCAAATATTAAGAAAAATAATAGGACAAATGGGTTGCAACATAGCAAAAATCATGAAGGTCATATGTGTATGACTAAAGATTGAGAACACTGCTCTGCATATGCATATCGGAAATTATTTCATCAGAAGTTTCATAATGGTGACTTTCTAATTCTTCACTCCTTTTATATGTTTAATTGGAATTCTATAATAAAGAAGAACTTTCTTGGGCATCTGGCTGGCTCAGTCCTTACGGTGTATGACTCTTGATCTCAGGCTTGTGGATTTGAGCCTCATTTTGGGTGTGGAGATTTTTTTTTTAAGATTTTATTTATTTATTTGACAGACAGAGATCACAAGTAGGCAGAGAGGCAGGTGGAGAGAGAGAGGAGGAAGCAGGCTCCCCACTGAGCAGAGAGCCCAATGTGGGGCTTGATCCCAGGACTGCGGGATCATGACCTGAGCTGAAGGCAGCAGCTTAACTCACTGAGCCACCCAGGTGCCTGGGTATAGAGATTATTTAAAAATAAAATCTTAAAAAAAAAAAAAAAAAGAACTCTCATCAATCATTTGTTTAGTCTGAAATATAGTTTGACTGGGACCATAGAAAGACTGAGTTTTATAAAAGCTTGGTTCTTTATCAATTTTCAGAGTGATAAGTTAATGTTCTGTCAATTTCCAATGATGACTGATAAAGTAATTTTGTTTTTGTTATTTTTTGTTATTCTTGTTATTTGTTATTCTTGGTATCAATATGAACTCACAGTTTAATTTGTTTTTGCCATGTTAGATATTTAAAATTTTTATTTTTAAATATTTCCCTCTTTCATGGTTTTTGAGTGTCCTATTTTCCTTAGGAAGGGTAGCACATCTTAGTACTGGATAAACATTTTTCTCATATTTCTTTCTATATATATTTAACATAATTTAGATCTTTGACTCATGGAACTCATTTTGATATGAGGTATGAGGTAAAAATCCAGCTTTTGATTTTCCAGACATTATCTCAACACAATTTATTAAACAATTCTCTTTCTTTCTACTTATTTAAAATGCCACTTTTATCATATTTTAAATTCTTGTATATATTTGAATCTAGTTCTGCTTCATGAATCTTTCTAAATGCAGTATTACCTCTTCTTTTTTTATATTTTCATGGATATTTGTCTATTTAAATCTTTCTCACATAAATAGTAGAAATGGCATGGTTCCCCTTCTACACAAAAAATTCAGTTAATATATGTATTGGTTTCTGGACTTTATGTCTCACTATGCACAGATATAAATATACACACATACACAATTTCTATATCCATGACATACATGTATGTTTACACGTATATATATATACACATGCACAGACACACACACATATGGAGAGAGAGAGACAAAGAGATGGACATAGGGAATGATAATGCAAATGGAGTAATATTAATTAATGAGAACTCTCGGAGAAAAGAAAATGGGAATTCATTGCATTATTCTTTCAACTTTTCTCTAAGCTTGAAATTATTCAAATTATTTTTAATTTGATTAATGTTATATTTTATATAATAACATATATTAATATATTAATACATATTATATGACATATAATAATTACATCCAATTATTTAAATTAAAAAAGTTAAAGTCATTATTATATTCTAGTTTCCTTTAATTTTGCTTATTTTGGGAAATCCGGAAGTCTAGGTTCAATCCAACCATTTCAACAACACTGCAGCTTCAAAGAAAGACTATTGCACAAAATTCACAAGTGAGGATAAAAATACAGCTTTTCTAATGGCTCAGAAAACACTCAATAATCTCAAAGGGAACTTGATAATGGCTGGATTGAAGCTTAGGTTTTAGACTCAAGGTCAAAGTGGGGTCTTTTCTTCACCATGAAATCTTGAGGCCTATCTGTTGGGAGAAGTGCATTAGCCGAGGAAGCCCTGTGACCATATCCATTTGAGCATGATAAAGAAAGAGCAAACACCATCAGGGTCTTGAGGGGAGGCAAGGGTCCAAGACACACTGAGGGGCCCCCTTCCCACTCTTGAATTAGAGTAACAACACTCAGGGGTGGAACTATGAAAAACTTCAGACCACGGCCAGTCAGAACAGTTCCAGGGAGCTCCTGAGTGGCTCGGCAGATTAATCACCTGACTCTTGGTTTCAGTTCAAGTCTGATCTCAGGGTCATGGGAGGGAGGCCCTGTTGGGCTCTGCACTCAGCATGGAGTCTGCTTGGGTTTCTCTCTCTCTCTACCTCTCCCTCTGCCTCTCCTCCATTCTCTTTCTCTCTCTCTCAAATAAACAAATCTTAAAAAGAAAAAAAAGAAAAAGAAAAAGAAAAAGAACAGTCACTCTCCCAACCGGAGTAGAAGTGAGTGAATGGATGGAGACCACAGATGTTCACCCAAACCCTTAACTCTCATGGGCAGCATAAGAAGTCCCCTCTGCAGGAATGTGGTGACCATCCTAACACTCACTGTTAATCAACAGCCTTTTCATCTAAGCCTACTCTCTCATTTTTTGTTTCTTCTTTCACAGAGTCTAAACTTTCTTGAATTTTACATGAACTATAAAGCAGATGCTAACTAAAATGGATTTATTTTTCCTGAAATAAATATATTTTTTTAAAAAACATAAACTGTTATTCAATTATTTTATAGGAAACTTTTAAGACCCTTCTTATTTAATTAAGAATATCAGATTATTCTTATTTTATTATATTATACTGAAAGTTATGAGCTGACTATGCTCTGAATCAAAGAAGCATTTATGAGAACACTACAAGACACACTAACACTCACCTAACTTTGTAATCTGGATCAGTGGTCCTCAGGTCAGCAGCCCCGGGACTCCAGTCGGCCCAAAAATGGGGTTTTCTTTTTTTTTTTTTTTAAAGATTTTATTTATTTATTTGACAGAGAGAGATCACAAGTAGGCAGAGAGGCAGGCAGAGAGACAGAGAGGAGGAAGCAGGCTCCCTGCTGAGCGGAGAACCTGATGCGGGACTCGATCCCAGGACCCTGAGATCACGACCCGAGCCGAAGGCAGCGGCTTAACCCACTGAGCCACCCAGGCGCCCACAATGGGGTTTTCTGAGTTAAACTAGTCCTGGTGGTAGGGGCTTTTTCCTAGATGTGATGCTTGTGTGAGTGCTCTTCATGCCACTCTGAGAGGACCAAGTTTTTACACACTTATCAGAAGTCACAACAACTCCCACTTATCCTTTAAAATGTAACATTTTGGGGTGCCTGGGTGGCTCAGTGGGTTAAAGCCTTTGCCTTCAGCTCAGGTCATGATTTCAGGGTCCTGGGATCGAGTCCTGCATTGGGCTCTTTGCTCAGCAGGGAGCCTGCTTCCTCCTCTCTCTCCCTCTGCCTGCCTCTCTGCCTACTTGTGATCTCTGTCTTTCAAATAAATAAATAAAATCTTAAAAAAAAAAACCAACGTAGCATTTCCTCAAACACTCGTACTTTTTACTAAAGATCATGTGTTTTTCTTGGCTAGTTTTTTTTTTTTTTTAAGACTTCATTTATTTATTTGACACAGAGGGACACAGCGAGAGAGGGAATACAAACAGGGGGACTGGAGAAGGAGAAGCAGGCTTCCCACTGGGCAGGGAGCCTGATACTCGGCTTGATCCCAGTATGCTGGGATCCTGACCTGAGCCGAAGGCAGATGCTTAACGACTGAACCACCCAGGTGCTCCTTGGCTAATCTTTATATAAAAGTAACAGCAAGAAAAATTGTTAAGTAGTGGTGGTTGTGTGGGTTTGGTTGGGTTTGGTTGGGGAAAATTTGTCTATTGGCTAAATATGTGAACATGATAAGCACAGGAACTGCGATAACAGAATGTATGTCAACGCAGTCAATTAACTGACCCCCTTGAGTACAATCAGGAAAACAGTTTTGTTTCATTCTCTATCACTCTTACAGTTATATCAGGAAGATACAATATTGTCATTCTCCAGTGTTTGTTTTTTTTTTTAAAAGATAGCTCTCTTGTCATATTAAAATCAAATTCTATAAACCTGTCTTTTACTAATTTGAAAGTTAAAAAGGGGTCCTTACCTGGGTTAGAAGATCCATCTCTCCCAGCAAATTGCTGAACATCTGGTCTATATCTTCGTTTGACTCACCCATCTGAAAAAGGAAAAAAAAACAACATATAAACAGTCTAATAAAAACCTGGTCCTGGATAAATGTCCCACCTCTTTGTTTTCCCCATGAGCCCTGTCCATGGGCAAGTAAGTTGAAAAAAGAAGGCTTTGGAGAGAAAAGCTCACTTCACCCTGAAATTCCATGCCTACCTTCTCTCCAGTTTGCTTGGTCCAAGACTGAACCCAACCATAAAACTGTCTCAGAGCAACACTTGGACTCTATTTTCTCAGACTAGACCAGTCTCTGCAGGGCCAAGTGGACAAAGTGATTATCTACAAAACTAGATTGATCAGAAAGGATGGGGAGGGGACTTCAGTTAAAATAAGAGAGGACAATGAGACCATGGGACAAGCACATCCTAACTAGCAGACACGTCGGAAAGAACCAGGTAAACAGGCACGTGGCCAGGGAAGCATGTATTTGAATCTAAAGCCATTCAGTGAATGCTCAGGGTCAGACCATGAGACATAAGGAGGTGAGCACTCAGGTGCGTGACAAGTAAGGCAGACACTGTAGGTGTCTTTGGTGAAAGTTTGAGTCAGGAGGATGTAAACATAGCATCAGCAAGCAAAGATGGAATAACAAAGAAGGAAGGTCCTATTTTTGTGTAGGTTGCCAGGCTTAGTGTTTATTACAGTCAGGGAAGGAAAGGCTGCCACAGACAGGTCCTGCCTCTGGTTGGGGAAGGAAGCCACTTACATGTGGTTTTATTCCCTTTCAGTTGCTTACAAAGCACCTAAGTCATGCCCTCCCTTCTTTAAATTACCTACAAAATGGAGAAAAGAAAGTATTTAAGTCAACAAAATACTCATGGTTTCACACGCTGTCCCCTCCACCAATTCAAAATCTCAACATGGATGATTCATTTATTACTTTAATAAAAGTAAACTGGCAGGATAAACAATAAAATTCCAGAAATACTTATATGAGTTTATTTTCATTAGAATATTATGCAGTACGATGTGACCAAAAAAAACCCAAAAAATCTTTCAGAAGAATTATTATTAACAGGGAAAGTTAAGAGTAAGTGTATCATGGTGAACATTCCATAAAGTATATAATTGTCCAATCACTATCTTTTATACCTGAAACTAACATGATATGTAAATTGTATTTCAAATTAAAAAAGAATCTTAGTGCTAACACATTTTAAATTTTTCATAAGAGAAAAGTAATCTATTCAGAGTGAAAAAAATAAATTTATTTGCCGACCTCAAAAGTGCCAGCCGGTGTTCCAAAAAAACTCAAGAGAAACCAAGATGATGTTAATAATAAGAACCCTGCCATTAAAAGCCATTATAAGCTTTTCCTTAAATCATTAAATTCAGAAAAACACTAACATGATGAAGAATTTCATGAAAAGAAATGTGATATGGATGAGTCAGAAAACCTGTTGAGTGCAAAGGCCTCAGTTTCTCAGCCTGCACACCACTGACACACAGTGGGCGAGGGACATGCCTGGGTGAATCTCACACCTAAGATGCAAATAACTCAAAACCAACAGCATTCTCACGACCTCTGCTGAAACTCTTCCCGTGTTCATCTGGTAAAATCTTGCCCCCTGCCCTTTCACTCCCTTTTCCAGGAGTCTGTTGGTACTGGATTATCAAAAGGAGTGGACAACATCAAGATTGTGCTGTGTCCCTACAGGCATAAGAACTCCTGCTACTGAATGAATTGTGGTTTAAAACAATTGCAGCCTTGGTGAACACAGGAAGACATTTGAGTTAAGCGCCTTTATTAACGTAAATTTAGATTAATCTGTAAATGCAATAATCTCACACATTCATCCTCCCTACAAGAAAACCTCATTTTGGGGATGGACAGAACAAGATACATACAGTGTATACAAATACACACACATACACATATGTCCGCGCAAGGAAGAATAGGGTTGTGTCTATTTGTATGCGTGCCATCCTCCAAAGGTCAAAGTCAGGATTAAAAAGAGAGAGCCAGAGAGAGAACACCCAGCCCTGAGAGCTAAAATGTAACTTGGATTAGCACCCAAACAGCGAGGGTGGGGCTGCCTCAGTCAAGCAACCGATTGCAAAACAAGCAGTGTTCGTTTGCATCCTGATCGGGTGGGATTAACATCTTTCTGTGAGTACGTAATCTCTGAGTTCCTTTTGGGTCTTGGGAAGGACAACAAACTCTTAATTAAAAAAAAAAAGGAATAATACTTTACCAGACAGTTTTTTTTTTTTTTTTTTCCTGGAGGGGAGGAAATAGCTAGCTAGGAGAGGGGTGGGTGGTTGAGGCTGCATAAACAGACTGAAATTCTGCCTTAGAAAGACTGTCTGGATGACAACAGAATTTGCCCTAATGCTCGGTGCTTCCCTAAGGCTCAAATTTCTAAGCCTCAGTTTTTACCCTCAAGTGATTTCTTTTCTCCATGTATATAAATTTCATAGATAAAATTCAAATATACATATTTTAAAAATCTATCCACACGGGGGCACCTGGGTGGCTTAGTGGGTTAAGCCTCTGCCTTTGGCTCGGGTCATGATCTCAGGGTCCTGGGATCAAGTCCTGCATCCGGCTTTCTGCTCAGCGGGGAGCCTGCTTCACCGCCCCCCACACTGCCTGCTGCCCTGCCTACTTGTGAGCTCTATCAAATAAATATATAAAATCTTAAAAAAAAAATCTATCCACACAATGGATTAGCAATTCCAGCCATAATTTTGGACCTAGATTAGGACCTTATTTTATCTGTCAGAGTCGCTTTGAAAAGGGTTTTCTCCCTCCCTTTCCCCCTCCTTCCCCCTTCTCTTTGCTTAGCCAACACCCCCTTCTCCCACTCCCTTAAACAATCCTCCCATGTTGTAAAAAGTGATAAGATACTACAAGGAATGTTGAAAGGTCATTCTACATGCTAATAAGGGATTGTAGTCTGGCCAATGCCGATGGTCAGTCTACATGCTAATAAGGGATTGTAGTCTGGCCAATGCCGATGGTCAGTCTACATGCTAATGAAGGATTGAAATCTAGCCAATACTGTCTGTTTCCCTTTTGTTAACGACCAATGAAAGTAACTTCCCACTATGTAAATGAAGGATGCTGAGCGAACCAATCAGGGGTATTCCCGCGCGCCAAGTATGCCTTTACATTCAAACCAGCCAATGAAAACTTTGTAACCATGCTTCCGCTTCTGTACGTATGCTTTCGCTTCCCCAAACCCCATAAAAAGGCCCTGAACAAAGGGCTGGCGCGCGAGTCCTCCTAAGACTTGACCGCCCGCAGGTACCTGTGTCTACTCAATAAACCTCGTGCTGTTTGCATCTGACCAGTGGACTCGGCTCGGTTTTTGGGTCCGGGGGTCTCCTCCTGAGAAGGGGTCCATTCCGGGGTGCTTGGAGCCCCGGGGGGATCTTTCAGCTTGCCTAAAAACAGCTTGCTATGAGCCCTTCTATTATTATTGTCCTTCTGGTGCATTCTTCTCCTATGGGCCCTAACTCAGTTAATGGTCATTATTCATTCACTTATTAGCCTGATTTAGAAACCTTGGCCTAGTCCCTGACTCCTCCCATTCTGCCTCTAACAGTCCAAAAAATCTTGTTAGTTTTTCCTTTAGAGCACTCTCCTTTCCTTCAACCTCACTGTTAAGCTATGGTTCTGCCTCTCATCAGCTCATCCAATGTCCAGTTTCCTGGATCCCCCCCCCTTAAGCCTCACCACCAGCACAGTGAATTTGAAATACAAATTTGAATCTGTCACTCCCTTGCTTAAAAACACGTTGTGATCATGGTGAAGTGTAAAGAGTTCAGGTCTCAGCCTGTCCTTGATACTAGCCTTTGACATTGTCTCAAGAGGCTTTAAAAATTCTCTGTCTTTGTAATATGCTTCCCTATCTACCTATCCTTCATAAAATCCTATTAATTACTCAAAATCCAGCTCTCATGTCAACACTTCAATGGCAACTTCATAGCCTGTAGACAGATTTGCTCTCCCCTGTCCTTGGTAACTGTATCAATAAATTCCTGCCCCAGGAACAAACCTGATAAGGTATTTCACCTCCTTAGATTTGTTTCCTTGTCTGTAAAATGAGAGGAATAATATATAATTCATAGAATTGTTGTGACATTTAAATAAAATAGCATATGGTCCTTGACATGAGCACTAGTAATAGCATTTGCCGTCGTGAATTACGCTCTTTTTTGTTAACGTGTTTAAACCTCTTTCCAGACTGGAAGCTGTTATTAAGGAAGGATCAGATCTTGGTCATCTTTGTGTTTAAAAATGCTTTGTTGGAAGAGATTATGCTGAGTGAAATCAGTCAAGCAGAGAGAGTCAATTATCATATGGTTTCACTCATTTGTGGAGCATAACCAATAGCATGGAGGACAAGGGGCGTTAGAGAGGAGTAGGGAATTTGGGTAAATTGGAAGGGGAGGTGAACCATGAGAGACTATGGACTCTGAAAAACAGTCTGAGGGGTTTGAAGTGGCGGGGGGGTGGGAGGTTGGGGTACCAGGTGGTGGGTATTATAGAGGGCACAGCTTGCATGGAGCACTGGGTGTGGTGAAAAAATAATGAATACTGTTTTTCTGAAAATAAATAAATTGGGGAAAAAAATAAAACAAAACAAAACAAAAATGCTTTGTTGGAAACCCAGAGAGACCAAATGCCCTCCCAGATTAATGGGAAGAAGTGAACTGAAGTGCAGGCTCAGGTCACATGGCAACTCTCTATTAATCTACCTCCGATGACCTAGACATGGCAGTCAACATCAATACAGTGAAGAATCTTGTATTATAAACATGTTTATAAGGAGCTTTTGTCAAGTGCCTTCTTTCTTGGAGCACCAGATTAAGGTATATATTTGTGGATGGTCTAATTTGAATGTTTTGCAAGGCTCATCTTTTCATCTGTGCTCTTAGTTGTGCATAATCTTTACATGAATTAGGTACTGGTACCAATAACAGAAAGAAAGAATATCTTTACTAAGAAGTAAAAATAAAACAATAAAGTAACAAGGGATGTGTAAAAAAAGGACTTCCTGATCATTAAAATGAATCAGTCAGTTAAGTTCAGACAAGTTAGAACTGGTCTTCAGTGTGATCTCTGTCTGTCAAATAAATAAAATCTTACAAAAAAAACCCAAAAAAACTGGTCTTCAAAATTCCACCAGAACAGCAGAACAGATGCTACTTCTCTTTGTGTTCTGTGCATGGCTGTGGGTTGAGAGAGAGAGAGAGAGAGAGAGAGAGAGCCATCTCCCCTCTCATCACCTGCCTGATAATAATCAAAATAACTATCGACACACTGTTAGGTGTTCTCACTCTGTGCCATGTCCTGGCTGATGAGATGAGCTCCGTCCTCACAACCACCCTTGATGGACACTTTTATTCTCCCCAGTTCACAGATGAGGGAACTAAGGCACCTAGAAGTTAAGTAACCTGCCTAAGGCTATACAATGTAAGTCAGTCAACAAGGATTTACTGATCCCAGACACTGTTCACAAACCCCTGGAAGAGGTTCCTATAACTGTATTTCTCTTCCTCGATGTGTCAAGGATTAAATACCTAGACTTTCTCTACATACTGTATGTCTTTATTTTGAAGATAGTAAAAAAAAAATGTTTGGAACTTTGCATTGAAACTGTAACTTTTGAGCTGTATTCTATCTATATTCTTAGTGCAGATAAGCCACACTTTCAGTCTATAGCTAGAGTGCCTGCGCCCAAGTATAAGCAGAATTCATAAGAAAAAAGGTTGAAAAATTTGAGGCTCTACTTGAATTTGCTTTGGTATCTTCATTATTTTTAAATTAAAAAAATAGCAGTGTTCATTTTTTTTTCAAGAAAAAAAAAAACAGTCCACACATTACACTACAGAAACTAAAGAAGAGAAAATTAAAAAAACAAATCTGTTCATTATAGAGATCACAGTATGGAATATGGAGTGTAGGATCCAGAAGATCACAAATGCTAGTGAGAACTATGACGTAGCTAATATACAGTATGACTGGAAAATAATTGACAATATTGAATTCTACCTGATTCTTTCACTGTAGTTTTTTTTTTTTTTTTTTCCAAAATGCAATGAAAGCACTTATCAAGAGGAAGTGGTTCACGGAACAACACAGCACGTGGTTAAAATTCTTGCAGTGTTTGGGGGTAAGGAGAAACTAAAGCTTCTGTGTAACATAAAACAGGAAACAGAAGCATCTCTAAACTTATACATAAATCAAATAATACTCAAGAAAGAACTAAGATGAAATCTCTTGGGCCAACTTAACAGACTTTTTATAGTACACCTGAGATAAGTGAAAATTTTGAGAAATAAACTAACAGTTATTAAGTTAGTAGGATAACCACTGTGATCACATGGACAACACAGACCAAACATAACAATCACAAAGGAAATTCATGTGGATGTTGGGGACATGCATATGTTGGTTACACAAAAGGAAGAGTCAAGACAACAGCATTCTACGGTAAGCAATATTGTGATGGCAAGAGTTAGATGGAAAAAAAAAAAAATCTGTACCTGAAAAAGGAATCATAAAATGACATGGTTTATTTCACAGTTTAAAAACTCTAAGGAGATGCTTTCAAAAGCCTTAGAATTTGTCACAGTGTAGAGTCAGACACATACATAGAACATGACATGGGCTACCATATTTTTTTAAGGTATGATTTTTAAATGTATTTACTTCCAGACTGCTTTGTTTTTGAGTGAATGAAGGGTGGAGGAGGGCGGAGTGCAGCTCTGTGCTAGGTCAAGTCCTGGGGTAGGTGAAAAGTGAGATGGCTGAGAGACCCAAAATGTTCAACAAGACTAAGAAGTAAACAGCATGTTTTCACAGGGACACAAACTCATATGAACTCAATATTCTCACTTCCATCTGTCTAGATGGCTTTTCTGTATCTTGGGGAGACAAGCGGTGGACAACTTTCACTTGGATATACATAGGCTGAAAAGTGAATTTTTTTTTAAAGGTTTTATTCATTTGACCGAGAGAGATCACAAGTAGGCAGAGAGGCAAGCAGAGAGAGAGGAGGAAGCAGGCTCCCTGCCGAGCAGAGAGCCCGATGCGGGACTCGATCCCAGAACTCTGAGATCATGACCTGAGCTGAAGGCAGAGGCTTAACCCACTGAGCCACCCAGGTACCCATGAAAAGTGAATTTTAAAATCTCGAGATTTTCTCAAGTTGCCTTTTAAGTCTATTTTGAGCATCCATATCAGGAATGGGGAGCTGCTTTTGTGTTTGGGATCCACCATAACATCGAACTAAATTGACAACATAATTTAAGGTTTTTATTTAAGAGATAAAAATAGAAAACAGGAAATATATTGTCCACTCACTTATAAATTAAAACTATGGATATTTATTTTCATACAGAAAACTCCTATGAACATTTATCTATAATCACCATCTCTTACTCATCTCTATTTTCTTCTCAATCTATCTTGCCATGGCTGAATATCTGTGTCCCCTCAAAGTCCATGTGTTGAAATCTAATCCCCAGTGTGAGGGTCTCTGGAGGTGGGGGTTTTGGGAGGTAATAAGGTCATGACAGTGGAGCCCTTATGTTGGGATTAGCACCCTTATAAGAAAAGATACAAGAGAGCTTGTTCCCTCCCTCTGCCATGTGAGGATACAAGAAGATGGCCACGAGCAAACCATGAAGAGGGCTCTCCCCAAACACCAGATCTGCTGGTGCCCTCATCTTGGACTTCCCAGTTTTCAGAACTGTGAGAAATTAATGTTTGTTGTGTGAGCCACCCAGTTCACGTTTTTGTTATAGCAGCCCAACCCTGACCAGAACATCCCCCAGTTGGACTTTAGTTCCCGCATGTCACCCAGCTGTGTGTCAACATTAACAATGACTTTCATGTTGCCAAATCCAATGATTGATTCTTAGCATCTTAAACAACATTTATCACCATTCATTGATCACTCTCTCGGAAATACTTTTTTCACCTAGCTTCCATAAAAGCTTTCCTTCCTGCTTTGCCTCCTAATAGAGGCTAATTCACTTGAAGCCAAAAAAGCCTAAGCTTCAGGGCTCCTCATTTGTAGTCCTTTCTAGGACAGCATTTCTCTTCTAGCACCCCAGCAGCAGTATGGAACATAGTTCTCATATCGGAAAATGATTCTGGTAGTGGTTCCAGGGCTTAGAGTGGGGCCAGTGGGCTGCCAGCACTACCTCCACTTCACCTGGACTCTAGCAAGAGTTAGATCCATAATAGATCTCAAGGACTGTGGAATCTACCTTCTATTCCAAGAAGAAGATCTGAAGGAGACACTGTTCTTCTCTGCTCCTTGCACGGGGTTACCTTCATGGCCACCTTCCATTGTCCCCAGGACCAGCCTAGCAATTCAGAGGTAGCAAGAACTGATGGCCATTTGGTCCAGGCTGAGTGGGACCAGCTGCTTCCTGGGCCATTGGGAGCCATGGGGTCCCACACCACAACTAGTGAGAAAACACCTCAGTTCTCTGAGGTCTTTCTCCTGGGCAAGACACACTGCCAGAGGAAGAAACCACAGAGGAAGTTACAGATGAGGTCTTACCACAGAGAGCTATGAGACTGAATAAACTTTTTCTAAAAATTATCAATAATAAAATTACTTTTGAGCAACCATGCTGGAGGAAAGACTAAATTATCTCTTCTCTCTATAGAAAATTGTATTTCAAATTCACCCTCATAGAGAGAGGTGGTCGAAGAATATGCAGCCAAAATGTAGGAAAAAATTGTATCAGATGAGTAATAGGAATAATAAAAATAAGTGTTATTTTTTGTATTTTGTGATGTTTGATACGTGCTTTTAAAAAATCGGTAACCTGCTGAGATTTTCTTTCTCTAAATAAATATTTTCTTCTGTTGCTTTTTTAAAAAAAAGTTAAAAAAATGTATTTGACAGAGAGAGACACAGCGAGAGAGGCAACACAAGTAGGGGAAGTGGGAGACAGAGAAGCAGACCTCCCACTGAGCAGGGAGCCTGATGTGCGGCTCAATCCTAGGATTCTGGGATCACGACCTGAGCCGAAGGCAGACACTCAACGGACTGAGCCGCCCAGCCGCCCATTCCTAACTTTTTATTCATAATTTTTAATTCTATTTTAAAAAAGATTTTATTTATTTATTTGAGAGAGAGAGAGAGAGAGAGAATGAGAGTGATCAAGCATGAGGGGCAAGGTCAGAGGGAAAAGCAGAGCCCCTACTGGGCAGGGAGTCTGATGTGGGACTCGATCCTAGGACTCCAGGATCATGACCTAAGCTGAAGGCAGTCACTCAACCAACTGGGCCACCCAGGTGCCCTTGTATTCTATTTTTAGAGAGTTTCCCCAAGTTGTACAATATTTAGGCCCCAGATATCCTGGAACTATCCCTGCCTATCTCACTGGCCTCTCATCTGAGTCTCCTCCATTGATTCTACTCCTCTCCCTGATCTAGTTTTTCTCCTGGCCTCTACCTACATCCATTCCCTAGCAGACATCATGCTGCTTCAGGCTTTAAATACCGTATGCATGCTGCCAACCCAAACTTCTCGCTTATTTCTCACATTGAACTAGTACTTAGTACCGCCCCGCCCTGCCTCTCTGGTTTTATCTCTTTTAACTCTTTGCTCACACCAGCCTACAGCTGTTCCTTAAACACCATAAGCATGCATTTGCACATGCTTTTCTCTGTCTGGAACACCTGTTCCCCACTTAAGTGGTTTGTTCTCCCCTGCTGTTACGTCTTTCCTTGCATATTCCCTCGATACTGAGGCCTTCCCTGACCTATTTCAAAATCAGCTCTTTCCCCTGCTTCTGTTCTCTCTCCACTTACCAACTAGAATATAAGCTACATGAAGTCAGGAATTGATTGTTTCTTGCTCACTGCTAGATCCCAACAAGCAGGGCAATGCAGATACATGATAGCAAATATTTGTTCAGTGAGTGGATGAATAATAAGTTTTTAAAGAATAGAATGTAATATATTCCTTTAGGCTTCGTGAGGGCAGCATTCACCTTTATATTTCTAGTGCCCACTTTGGTCAGGGAAGACCTTCAATGGTATCTGCTGAATAAATGAATGTTTTAAGGGACAACAGTAGAGAAGAAATGAAGCTAAGGGAAGACAGATTAAAAAAAGGAAAATGATTTACAACCACCTTAGTGGAGGCAAGAATAAATGGTGGATGTTGGCACGAATGGATGAAAGATGATTAGGGAATGATATTGACTCCCTACTCGGCTAAGTCAAACTCCGGGGTAGGTGAGATGGCTGAGTAAGATCCCAAAATACTTAACTTAGAAGCAACACAGTAAGTAACACTTGTTACTTACCTCTTTCTAAATGTAGAAATCTGGTGGACCCAACTTTAACCAAATGATCAAACTTAGGATCATCACTGATGGGACAAGCTGACACCATTGTCCCTGAAGTGATGTACTGAGGACACAGTGTCACCGTAATGCTGCCGCCAAAATGTTTAGCCTGAGTCTAGCCAAGAGGAATCAATCAGACAAATCCAAATTGAGGGACATTCTGCAAAACAACGAAGTGACTGGTTTGGACTCTTTAAATTAAAAAAGACATAGGCTGGGGTGCCTGGGTGACTCAGTGGATTGAAGTCTCTCCCTTCAGCTCAGGTCATGGTCTCAGGGTACTGGGATCGAGCCCCGCATCGAGCAGCTAGGCGGGGGGCCTGCTTCCCTCTCTCTCTCTCTGCCTCCCTCTCTGCCTGCTTGTAATTGTTCTCTCTCTGTCAAATAAATAAAATCTTAAAAAAAGATATAGGAATAATTTGGAAAATTTGAATAGAGATTATATAACAGAAAATGCATTAAATCAGTTAAGTTCCCTGACTGTGATAATTGTATCATGATTGTGTAAGAGGTCTTTGTTCTTAAGAGACAGTGAAAAAATAGAACAAATACAATAAAATGTAGGTAACTAGTGAATATGAGTGAAGGGAATATTGATGTTTGTTGCACAATTCTTGCTTTTTTTGCTGTTGCTGAGGTTTTGAAACTAAGAGAACCAATCTTTAAAGTCAGACAGACCTGAGTTTAAAAAAGCAAGGCAAAACAAAACAAAACAAAACAATACAAAACAAAACAAGAAAGAGGAACAGAGGAGATAAAAAGTAGAGGTTGACAAAGACAGTGTAAAAGAAAAGAATCTTATCTTGTGAACTGCTGATATGTTGTATCATCTATTTCCCACAAAAACTATGTGGGCATAAATATTTCTCCCATTTGCACAGATGAGGAGCATGTGCTCAGGAATTTGAGTCATGGGCCCCAAATCACACAGAAGCGTGGGTGGAAAATACCCTCAGACTCACACAATGCATCTGCCTAGAGATGACACACATTCAAACACACACAAAGAAAAAGAACTCTGTAGTGTGAATTACTTCGTGATGTAGCTACCTTAAATCTTAAACACAATACTTGCTAGGTTATGTAGTGTCTGTTAAAGTTTTATATTTTTATCTCCTAAGAATGTATACCAATCATCCACTATTATTTTTTACACTTTTCCACTTATAAATAAAAAGTTCTAGATATTTTCGTATTATTATTTGGATGAGTTACTTATACGATTCATTGCCAAACTTTCAGACTGTAATTTTCAAAGTGAAAAGAGATTGAAATGGCAGGTTACGCATCACTAAAGACTGCCTTTAGGTACTAAAGGCCTACCTATCCAAAGCTTCTACTAGAAATCAAGAGAAGTTATTTAACTTCCAATAGCACTTAAGATAATAAAGAAAAATAAATCTTTGCATTTAGCCAAGTAAGAAATAAACAAAAATTGCCAACTTTCTTTGATAAGCCTAAAAATTATACTGTGAACTCTAAGGGTTTTAAGGAACAAGAGTGTATGGCCTTGGGTAGTGAGTGACCGGGTGTCCTAACATGTTCTGCACATCTTAACATCTTTAGATTCTCAATTTGTGAAGACTTGGTTTTACTTGTAATACTAACAAGAAATGATATGTAATTCTATCAATCATTTTGTGCTCTTAGGTCTTAAAATCTTTCTAAATATTCAATGCAGCATCTTTCCACTTCCAAAAAAGAAAACGTTAATGAACTAATCAATGAAAGATGACAGACACGTTGAATGTTCTCAAGAGGAGAACTAAAAAATGACCTTTGGCTTAAATGCATGTACGTCCCCAGTTATCTCCTGAGCATTGAGGGTGGGAGCCAACAGAGGGTTTCAGAAATGAGTGGGAAACCGAGATAACAGAGACAACTTTTCTGGGGCCACAGCAATTAAATGTGCTTGTTCAGAATTTTTCCAAAGTCACTTTCATGGCTTCCAGCATCTTTCACGTGGATGTGCTGCACCATCATCTAATCAAGTGTCTATTGTTGGAAATTTATGGTTTGCTCTTCTTTTCGAGATATGATGCTAAGAGCCAGATGTTTGCATTTGCAGAAAAATTACATCCAGCATGGCTTCAGGATAACACTGGAAATATCAACCAATTCTTGACTTTCTGTGGGTTGAGGAGTTTTCTGTTGCTGTATCATGGTCAATATTCTGCACCTGTCACTAGAAACCTCCAAATATTGGGGCTCTTAGTAATGATAAGGGTCAGGTGTGTAAATTCTGTGTTAATGGGCTCGAGCGGTGTGTGTCCCACTGTGCCATTTATTTCTGTTTGGAACTATTTACGGCCATCTCTGTGATGGCTGGTGTGTGCAAAACCTATCAGGGTGAAACATGCCCTGGAAAAAAATTTACATTGGAAAAATCTGAGGTATATTTGAGATTTTTTCAGTGACAGCCCAGTTTTAATTCTTTTCCTAAGTCTCCTAGTAAATTACCTCTCTACTAATTCAAAGATGCTACTGACAATACTTTTCACTCTATTTTAAAAAAAGGAACTGAATCTTGACTCCCCCATATTTGAGATGATTCATCCTTAAATAAAACAAAAAAATCTAATATTTTTGTCCTAAATGACTTTCCTTAAGTAGCTAGGGTGTGGTGTGTGTGGGGGCTTCTGTTTTGTGTGCATTTGTCTCCCCCTCAATGATATGTGGGCCCATCTAGGGCCTCAGGCTGGGGAACCACTGAACTGCAAGGGACAGACAAGACCGTTCCCCGGGAACAAGACTAGAGTTTAGAACCAGGATACCTGGGTTCAAGGCCCAGCATTGCCACTCACTGCTCTGTAACTCTGGGCCAAGTTACTACTTCCTCAGTGTATTAGTTTTCTTATCTGTGAAAAAGGGGTGGAAAAAGCTACCTCATGGGGTCAAAGTGAGAATTCTATTAATTAATACATGTAAAGCACACAGAATAGGCCTGGCTTGGAAGGAAGAGCTCAGGAAGTAGAGGTCCTCATACTATTAAGCAATTGGAACCACAGCCATCTTCTGGCCTCCTGGAAGCCTGGAAGTTCTGTGTGCAAGGACACAGGCTGAGGTCAGATCATAGCTTTGGAGAGGAGAAGGATAGTGATGACAGCATGGAATACTGTTAGTCAACTGTCTCCAGACAGGGTCCTCACTCTTGCCCCGTCCCTTCCCACCAGAGAAACCACACAGGGCCTTGGATGTTCTTGTTGCAACTGGTGGGGGAGGGGAGGCCATGGGTTGAAAAAGGGAAAGCATTGAAAAAACAAAGACTACATCTTTTGAGACCTTAATGGAAACCAAGAACACAAGTCTGTTTCATGGAGTATGCTGGAACTTCCCAGTAACAGCTGAGGCCAAACTGACTGCACAGAGGTCAAAAGACGAAGGCAGCACTGCCACTTCAGGAAGGAGAAAAGCAAAGGGGCCACAGGAAGAACTTGTAGCCTGCGAAGACAGCATCACAGCAGGAATGACTGCATTCCCTGATTCATGACAGTCACATCCAAGGGCTCACATGAGCTCAGGGCTCCAGGAATGAGCCTGGAAAAGCCTGCTAGGTGGGGTTGTAGAGACACCATCTAGGGTGGCTGAAGCAGGGGCTATTCCTTATGTTATTGTAATAACCATATTATTTCCCAATTGTTCCCTTAGGTTAATAAGCCCTAGAGAAATGGGGGACACATTAACACATACACAAAGTTATTGTTCATTTTCACATGAGCTCATTTACTTATATAATGATAGGTTGTAGTTTTATATCAGGATTTTCCACTTATGAATTCATCATTAGCTCAAGAACCATTAATGTAATGCAAACTCTGTCAGACCCTCCGGTAAGCAGTGGGATCCATATTCCGAATACATGTCCAGCAAATGAAGTTTATAATCTAAAGAGGATGATGATTGTTTTTCAGAGTCCATAGTCTCTCATGATTCACCTCCCCAATCTGAGGGGTTTGAAGTGGCGGGGGGTTGGGAGGTTGGGGTACCAGGTGGTGGGTATTATAGAGGGCACGGATTGCATGGAGCTCTGGGTGTGGTGAAAAAATAATGAATACTGTTTTTCTGAAAATAAATAAATTAATTAAAAAAATAAAGAGGATGATGATATGCAAATAATTTAATGCCACGTAACAACATAAAGAGACATGAATACAATAATACAGGATCAGAGAGGAGAGAACATTAATACTTTTGGCAGTCAGAGAGGGAAGGACATGCAGCAGCTAAGAGCATGAACATACACTTCTGATTCTGAAAAACTTGTGTTCTGCTCTGCACTTGCTGTGGTGTGAGGCTGGGAAACCTTAACTACCTACAGTGTTAATCCATAATATGGGAATATTTCACTGGGTTTTTATCAGGATTAATATGTGAAAAGGTTTTACTAGATGCCTGATTACATGGTAAATGCCCTATTGTCATCATTTAGATAGTACGTAGATCTTATCAAGAACATTATCAGATGCTTGAAAGCACGTGGCAGGTTCATAGATTTGAATAATGTAGTGAGGCCAAAGCTGATCTGAGGGTTTAGTTGAGCATTTCCTCCTCAACAGTAGTTCTCAGAGTGTGGGTCCTCAGACCAGCAGCAGAAGCGTACCCAGACACTTAGAAATGCAAATTCTTGGGCCCCACTCCAAAATTACTTCATCAGTAACTCCAGGGTTGAGGATGAATAATCTTTTTAACAAGCTATCCTTATGATTTTATTGTACACTAAAGTTTGAGAACCACTGCTCTATAAATAGATGGCAAAATCCAAAAACAAATAATGTAAAGGGATTATGAAAATCAAAACTTTTAGCAAGACACAAATGGCTTGTGTTTTACATCAAACACAAGGACAGAAGGCACTTCCCATACCCTGCATTATCTCAATGTAAAAAATGCAATAGAAATGATCACATCTTTTTATTGTTTGAAGTACAAAATGAAAAAGAATGTAGTGTTTAATGTTAGGTATTGGGGAATCAAGGTCAGTTAATGTTCCTGTCCTGGGTATCTGGTAAACTCTTGAAGCACATATTGACTCAATTCCTATAGGATTGTGAAGTATTTTCCTTCTTCACTCATATATAAAAAGCATATTCACAGTATAATGATGATAACGATAATAGATGCTTGGTGGTTTTAAACATGCCTCCAGTTCTTTGAGACTTCTTGTATTGTGATGTGGAATCTACGTCTCCTTCCCCTGAATCTGAGCAGACTCATGATCACCTTGATCAAAGCAGTATCAGTGACACTGTGTGTCTTTGGAGGGTAGGCCTTCAAAAGCTATCCCCTCTCAGAACTCCCTCTAGATGTTCAATATAGGAGTCTAGGTGCCACAGTGCGAGAAGCTTGAGCCACCTGGAAGGGCCACAGGAGGACTCTCATTACCAATCCCAGGCTAGGCAGGTGAGTGAAAAACCCTCCAGATGTCTAGCTGTTTGGGTCACCCCCAGATGTTCAAGTCTTACCAGCTGAGGTCATGGACCTCATGAAGCTGAGACAAGCTAGCTCTGCTGCAGCCTGTCTGAATTTCAGAATTCAGAATTCAAAACTATAATAAAACTGTGTATTCTGTAGAACTAAGTTTGAGGTAGTTTGTTATGCAATAGTACATAAACACGACAAAGAATCGTAAGGCGCAGAATTCCAGAGCATGTTCTGTGTGTCAAGCACTATACCATGTTTTTAAAAAGTATTTATTTATTTATCCTAGAGAGCGGGAGAGAATGTGTGCAGTGGGGAGAGACAGACGGCGAGGGAGAGAGACTCTCTGGCAGACTCCACGCTGAGTGCAGAACACTATGCAGGGCTCTATCTCATGACCTTGAGATCATGACCCCGAGACCCTGACCAGAGCCAAAACCCAGACTTGGTCTTTTAACCAACTGCACCACCTACTCGCCCCGAAGTACGTTTTATATGCTATACCTCCTCTTATCCTTTCTACTGCTCTGAAACACACACACACACACACACACACACACACACGCATGCACGCACATATCTTACAAAAAGAGATGTATTTTTTCTATGCAAAATATATTATCCCCATTTGCATGTGAAGGAATGGAAGCTCTGAAAAGGTAAGTATCAGACAGGGGCAAATAACTAGTTTATGTCAAAATTCAGTGCATAGAAATGCCGAAAATGTTAGTGTGCAGCCACCTAAAGACAATAACTAGGAAATGGCAAATTAAATATTGATAATGATACAATTATACCATTAAAGAAAACTTAAAAGTTAATGCTTTTACTACGGAGAATTTAATCATTCTCCTACTCATCAGGAGGTACTATTAGTAATTACATCATTATAATATATAATCCATAACAATGTCAGCATTGATAATAATTTAATTTATTTTGCCATAATTATGAGATTGTTGTCATGAAAAGTAAGAAATTTATGTCCCTGAATAAGCTAACTAGACAGAAATTAACCTAACTACAGAGCATCACAAACAGCAAACTAGTTAAGATCTGACATTTATGAAACAAAGCAGGACACCTATCAGTTCTGTGGATATATGAGAATATTTAATGGCTCACAATTTTCTTGTGAAGGCTATTTACACACAATTTCCTATAGGCGTTATTTTTATATATGGCAAATGAGACCTTTTAATTTTATTTTTCTCCATTTAGTCTACATGGGATCACACCCAGTCTACAGCTATAACATTTAAAATTTTTCTCTTACAGTTGTGAGGAGAGCACAAATAAAGAATGAAAATGATGTACTTGAAAACACAGAATGCTCCAGAGTTCTATGTCAGTTTTGGCTAAACCACTGAGCCAATTCTCTACTTAATTCATATATCAAGAAAATAAAAACAGTGAATACGGAACTTGGAATAACCCTTGATCATCTTTCAAATGGTATATATTGGGGGTCCTGTTCTATCATCAGAAAATTTATTGGATGTGAATGTGACACTGGATGAGTCAAACCTGAATTCAGTCCTAACTACTGCATGACTGAGCAACTTAACCTGCTGAACTCCAGGTTTTTCATCTATAACATGGGAATAAGAAAACCCAATTCATCAAATTACTTTGAGAGTTAAATTAGCATAGTCAGGCCCTGGCACAGTTCCTGGAACACAGTGGTGCTTTGTAGGTAGGTAGGTAAATTTAAAATGCACAGACAGAGAAAGACAAATACTGTATGATCTCACTTCTATGTAGAATTAAAAAAAAACAAACAAACCAAACCAAAAACCCAAGCTCATAGATACAAGAGAACAGACTGATGGTTACCAGAGGCAGGTGAAATGGGCGAGGAGGTCAAAAAGCAGAAACATCCAGTTATAAGATAAATAAGTCACAGGTGAGTAATGTCTGGCACGGTAACTATAGTTAGTAACACTGTATTATATATTTGAAAGTTGCTAAGAGAGTAGATCTTAAAAGTTGTCATCAGAAGAAAAAATTTTGTAACTATGTGTGATGACAGATGTTAACTAGAACTATAATGATCATGTCACAATATAAACAAATATGGACTCATTATGTTGTACACCTGAAACTAATGTAAAGCTATATGTCAGTTATATCTCAAAAAAAAGAAGACCAACAATGCCAAGTGTTGATGAGATTGTACAGCACCTGGAATCTCATACATTGCTAGTAGAATTGCAAAATGGTATAGCTTCTTTGAAAAACACTACATCAAAAATTAATAATGTACTATATGTTGGCTAACTGAACATAATAATAATTAAAAAAAAGAAAAAGAAAAACAATATGACCATACCTTATAAAATTAAACATACATTCACCACTCAACTTAGCAATTCTACTTTAAGGTATTAACCCAAGGAAAGTGAAAATACATGCTCACTCAGAAATGTGTTTAAATGTTCACAACAGCATTATTCATAAAACCAAAAACTGGTAAGTGAATAATCAAATTGTGGCATATTCATTCTACAGAATCTTACTATCAATAAAAAAGGAAAAAATAGTAATATACAGAACAACATGGATGGATCCAAAAATATTAGGTTAAATGAGAGAAGTTAAACATAAATACTACATACTGTATAATTCCATTTACATGATACTCTAGAAAAGGAATAGTTATAGTAACTGAAAGCAGGTTTTTGGGGCCAGGAGCTGGAGGGAAAAGTTCAAGGGCAAAGAGGCACAGGGATAAATATATTTATCCTATCTATCCTTTAAGTTCAGGTTTATGATAAAATAAAATAAAATGACAACTTCTGGTTCCAAATAGTGGGCAGTAAATATACACTCTCTACTAAAAGTCTAAGGAAATGCCTATGTAACAGTCTGGAAAGCAAGGAAGAGTGGCATCACCATACTAAAAAATTTGAGGAATTTCTAGAAGATGTTAAGGAGAAGGGACCGTAATAGTGAATAATAAGAACTAAGGAAACAGTCTAGGGGAGGGCTGCTTAAGATAGAGCCAAGAAAACACCCAAGCTCAGGGTCAGCAAGGAGGCACCACCCCAACTGGAGGAGTAATTATTTAAATGACTGAGTGCTATGGACCATTTAGTTTCTGTGTCACAGGGAAAAATGAGCAGTCACAATTGCCCCAGCGTAAAATCAGCAAGAATCTTTGCCTTAAATAACATGGGAAGTGTCTTATTGGTTCCTAAGCGGAGAATTAAGTGCCCCCAAAAGGAGAGTGGTTCCTTGAAAGCTGGAAATGCATGACATACAGGCAGATTCCAATCCAACCAGCTAACAATTCATTCAATCAGTCAATCAGAAGGGAGTGGAAAGAGAAATGTTCACATTCAGTGAAATGCACTAAGAACTCTCATGTGCTCCACCTCCAGCACAAAGCTTTGCTGGCCTCAGTAAACAGCATTTATGGAGGTGTGAAATTTATATGCCTCATTGTTATACAAACCAAAGGGGAAAGCTGCCTGTCTTTAACCCCCACACTCAATTATAGAAAAAATCCTACAGTCAGCTTTCTAGCCAAAAAAGAGGGTTGTAACAGCTGCCAAGTAAATCCATACGATTTTCCTATATTATTCTAGCCCTTTCATTAAAATTATGAATCAACAACAAGGGTCATGAAATATTTGAGGAAGAAACAAGAGCATGGGAACCTCAAGACTATAAACCAGGACACTGACCCCTGAGGATACAGAGTTGATGAGAGAAATGAAAAAGAAATTTTTGAAAAATTTCAACTGCTGCCTTCGGAGGATTTTAAGATAACATAGCAACAGGAATAGGTTGCTATCAAAAAAGCAATAAAAAATACGAAAAATTAATACTACTTAGATAGATGCAAAAATCCCATATAAAATTTTAGAAAGTCAATTCCAGAAATATACAAAATAATTAATACATAATAACCAGGAATGCAAAGACAGCTTACCAGTAGGAAATATATTAGAGTAATTCATGAACTTAAATATTAAATGACAGACCATATTATCATCTTAATGCACGGTGAACAGGTAGGTGGTTGATTAAATCCAGTATGTGCTCCTCTTAATTAAAACCTTAATTTCAGGGGCACCTGGGTGGCTCAGTGGGTTTAAGCCTCTGCCTTCGGCTCAGGTCATGATCTCAGGGTCCTGGGATCGAGCCCCGCATCGGGCTCTCCACTCAGCGGAGAGCCTGCTTCCCCCTCTTTCTCTGCCTGCCTCTCTGCCTACTTGTGATCTCTCTCTAACAAATAAATAAATAAAATCTTAAAAAAAAAATAAAACCTTAATTTCAAAGTTGAAATAGTTCCTTTCTTTCCTACTTTCCTTAACTTGATAAGGGTATCTATCAGAAACCAATGGCAACCATTAATCTTTCTTTCTTTTTCTTTTTTAGATGGAATTTACCAAACCCTTTCTTTTTTCTTTTTTAAAGTACGCTCCACACCCAGCATGGATCCTAACATTGGGCTTGAACTCTTGACCCTGAGATCAAGACCTGAGCTGAGATCAAGAGTTGGATGCTTCCTGACTGAGCTACCCAGGTGCCCCTGGCACCCATGATTCTAATTGTAAAACACAGAAACTGCTCTATTAAAGTTGGATACAAGTCAAAAAATCTCATCATTATTGCTATTATTTGTCTATTCTGGTAGTCTAAGACAATACAAAGCCAGAATAAAATTTTCAAATTTATAGATATTTTATGGCAGGACCTGGCAAACCTTTTCTATAAAGAGCCAGATAGTAAACCTTTGAGGTTTTACAGATCACATAGTCTCTATTACAACTACTCAAGTCTGCTGTTGAAGGGAAAAACTGCTATAGATAACAAGCCATGGCTAGTGGCAATGCAACTTTTTATTTAAAAATATTAAATATTCAATATGTAAATATTAAACAACACACTACTGCACAAGCAATGGGCCAAATAAGAAATCAAACAGTAGTTCAAAATATGTCTCAAAACAAAAGAAAAAGAAAACACAATGTTCTAAATCCTATGGGATGGAGCAAAAGCAGATGTTAGAGTGAAATTTATGCTATAAATGCTTGTATTAAGAAGTTCAAATAAACAACATTGCACCACAAGGAACTAGAAAAAGAAGAAACTTAGCTGAAACTTAGAGGAAGGAAATAACAAAGAAAAATCATAAATAAATAAAATAGAGATTAGAATAAACTGTAACATGACATTAAAAGTAAAGACCACTTTTTCCAAAAAATTAAATTGGTAATAGTTTAACTACATTAACTAAGAAAAAAAAGAGAAGACTCAGAAACCAAATTGAGAAATGGAAGAGAAAACAGTACAACAGATAACCACAGAAATAATGTGGTAACAGATTACTATAAATAATTATATACCAACAAATCAGATAATGTAGAAAAAACACCAGATAAATCCTAAAAATACACAAGTTATTTATGATTGAATCATGAATCTTGACTCCCACAAGTAGAGGAAATCTTCTTAGACCAATAACATGAATGAAAGTTGAATTAGGATCAAAAATCTCCCAGCACAGAAAAGCCCAAGACCATATGGTTTCACTGGTGAATTCTACCAAACATTTAAAAAAAAATTAATGACAATCATTATTAAAATCTTACAAATAATGGAATGGGGGGAACACATTCAAAATCCGTCTATGAGGCCAGTACTACTCTGATAACAAAGCAGGATAAAAAACAATACAAGAACAACAAAGTCTAGTTTGTCTGATGTAAGTATTGCTACTCAGGCTTTATTTTGATATCCATTTGCAAGATAAATCTAACTCCAACCCCGCACTTTCAATCCACAGGTGTCTTTAGGTCTAAAATGAACTCTTGTAGGCGGCATATAGATGGGTCTTATCTTTTTTCACCCATTCTGACACCCCATGTCTCTTCATGGGAGCATTTAATCCTTTTACATTCAAAGTAACTTTTTTTGTTTGTTTTTAAATTATAAACATATAATGTATTATTTGTTTTGGGGGTACAGGTCTGTGAATCATCAGTCTTACACAATTCACAGGACTCACCATAGCACATACCCTGCCCAATGTCCATCACCCAGCCACCTTATCCCTCCCCCCACCTCCAGCAGCCCTCTGTTTGTTTTGTGAGACTAAGAGTTTCTTATCATTAGTCTCCCTCCCTGGTCCCATTTTGTTTCCTTTTTCCCTCCCTTCCCCTCATGAACTCCCGTCCTGCCTCTCAAATTCCTCATATCAGAGAGATCATATGATAATTGTCTTTCTCTGATTGACTTATTTCGCTCAGCCTAATACCCTCTAGTTTCATCCATGTCATTGCAAACGACAAGATTTCATTTTTGATGGCTGCATAGTATTCCTGTGTGTGTGTGTGTGTGTGTGTGTGTATCACATCTTATTTATCCATTTATCTGTTGATGGACATCTAGATTCTTTCCATAGTTTGGCTATTGTAGACATTGTTGCTATAAACACTGGGGTGCACGTGCCCATTCGGATCACCACATTTGTATCTTTAGGGTAAATACCCAGTAGTGTGATTGCTGGGTCGTAGGGTAGATCTATTTTCAACTTTTTGAGGAACTTCCCTACTGTCTTCCAGAGTGGCCACACCAGCTTGCATTCCCACCAACAGTGTAGGAAGGTTCCCCTTTCTCTGGATCCTTGCCAACACCTGTCATTTCCTGACTGGTTAATTTTAGCCATTCTGACTGGAGTGAAGTGGTATCTCACTGTGCTTTTCATTTGTATTTCCCTGATGTTGAGTGATGTTGAGCACTTTTTCATGTATTTGTTGGCCATTTGGATGTCTTCTTTGCAGAAATGTCTGTTCATGTCTTCTGTCCATTTCTTGATTAGATTATTTATTCTTTGGGTACTGGGTTTCATAAATTCTTTATAGGTTTTGGATAATAGCCCTTTATCTGATATGTCATTTGTAAATATCTTTTCCCCTTTTGTCGGTTGTCTTTTGGTTTGTTGACTGTTTCCTACATTCATAATTATTCATAGATATTTATTGCCATTTTATTACTTATTTTGTCATTGTTTCTTGAGGTTTTCTCTGACCTTTACTGTCTTTGTCACTATTGGTTTCTCTTCTGCACTCAAAGAGTCTCCTTTAATATTTTTTGTAGGGCTGGTTTAGTAGTCACAAATTCTTTTAGTTTTTGTTTGTCTGGGAATCTCTTTATCTCTCATATTCTGAATAACAGCCTTGCTGGACAGAATATTTGTGGCTGCAGATTTTTCCCATTCAGCACTTTGAATGTATCATGCCACTTTCTTCTGGCTTGCCAAGTTTCTGTTGAGAAATCTCCAGCTAGCTTTATGGGTTTTCTCTTGTAAGTTAAGAACTTCTTTTATCTTGTTGCCTTTAAGATTTTTGTTTTATCACTATATTTTGCAAATTTAATTACAATATGTCTCAGTGCTAGCCTGCTTTTGATAGTTTGGATGGGCATTCTATGTACTTCCTGGATGTGGATGTCTATTTCCTTCCCCAGATTAGGGAAGTTTTCTGCTACTATTACTTGAGATAAATTTTCTGCCCCCTTCCCTCCTCCTCTTCTTCTTCTGGGACTCCTATAATACAAATGTTATTACTGATGGAGTCACTGAGCTCCCTAAGTCTATTCTCATGTTTGATGGAGTCACTAAGTTCTCTAAATCTATTCTCATGTTGTATACTCTTCTTTCTTTTCTTCATCTTAATTATTGTCCATTATTTTATCTTCTGGGTCACCATTTCATTCCTCTGCTTCTTCCAGCCTGCAATTCATTTAATCAAGCCTGTTGCCAATCTCGTTTATTATATTCTTCATCTCTGATCCTTTTTTTTTTTAACTTTTTTATCTCTAGGATAAGGGTCTCACTGGTGTTTTCTATTCTTTTCTCCAGCCCAGTGAATATCCTAATAGTTGTTGTTCTAAATTCTCCATCAGACATGCTATTTATATCTGTTTCACCAAGATCTCTGGCTGTGGCTTTATATTGTTCTTTCATGTGGGATAAATTCCTTCATCTTTGCATTTTGTCTAAGTCTCTGTCTTCTTCAATGTGGCCTCTTCTTTCCCTTTAGTTGTGGAGTTTGTTTTGTCAGTCTTCAGGCTAGTCTCTAGGATATTTAGGATGATTTGACATTTATCTCTTTGTGTTCATGGGACAAGAGGAGCCTAGGGTCCTCCTACATCACCACCATCTTTGATCTCAAACTTTATTTACAAAAGCCCCTCAACAGACTTGATAAACAGCCAATAGGGAAAAGATGAAATTAGTATAATACGCAAGTGACATAAATGTTTACATAGGAATATAAACAAAAAGTAAAGTTAATTAGAAGATGTGATACAAATATATACAAAACAACATTCCTATATATCCAGCAATAAATGTTAGAAAAGGATATGGCAAAAGAATCAAATTTGTAACAGCAATAAAAGCTATGAAGAATACAGAAATAAATAATAAGCAATTTGTTAATTCTAGATAGAGAAATCTATATGGTATATAAGAAAACTTGAACTTGAACAAATGGACAGAAAATATTATTAGAAAGGAACATTCAATACAGTGAAGTTATCATTCTTCCTAAATGAATATAAAACTTTCTGCAATTTCAATCAAATTTCCAGATGGAGTAAAACAAATGAACAAAAGCAAACAAACTTATTATAAACTTCATCCAAGAAATAAAAGATTATTCTTAAGTAATGTACTTAAGATTAAAAAAAGTATTTTAATTTTTTAAAAGATTTTACTTATTTATTTGACAGAAAGAGACACAGCAAGAGCGAATACAAGAAGGGGGAGTGGGTGAGGGAGAAGCAGGCTTCCCACCGAGCAGGGAGCTCTATGCAAGGCTTGATCCCAGGGATCTTGACCTGAGCCGAAGGCACACACTTAATGACTGAGCCATCCAGGGCTCCCCAAAAATTTATTTTAAAGAAAAAATTTGATACTTTAAGATTTACACAAATAAACTAATAGAAAGGAACAGAGAGATCACAGAATTTAATACATGAAAATGTTGGCAATTAATAATCAGCAGAAATAAGAAATTATTTAAGAAATTGCTATCCATTTGGAAAAAAATTAGATTAGATCCCTATGCCATTACCATACACAAAATAAATTCAAATTGGGTGAAGAATTTGAGTGTAACATTAAAACTGTAAGAGTCACAGAAAAAGGGTTTTTCGTTCTCCCCTTCCTCTCTTCCTCCCTCCCTTTCCTTCTTTATAATTCTATGGCAGATATTACTAAGTGGCTTTCTGAAACACATTCTCTTAGTGCCTTGTATGATGTGTTCCCATAACCTTGAAACTGGAAATCTAGAAATAATGTTTCCCAGACTCCTTTGCAGTTAGGGTTCTATCTGTGATCAAATCAAGGAGACAAATGGATCTGCAAGGTGGAAATAAGCAACATAACTGAAAGCCACATGTGGACAAACAATTTTCCAGGCGCAGTTGTCCTGTCCCTTCTATTTTACCTTTGTCAGGTTTTTATTTAAATTCTAGTTCCTTAACATACAGTGTAATATTGATTTCAGGTATAGAATTTAGTGTCCCTATCATTTGAGATTGAGCAGTGGTACTGGCAGTGACCTTTCACCACAACAGTTCTGACGGTACAGTTGGGCATTTCTCCTGCCTGTTATTCCTGACTGTCAACATCAAACCTAACTCCCCAGCTCCCCCAGTTTTTTAATGCAGTCACCTTGTAGTAAACTCCTTTCCATTTAAACTATAATGGATTCTGTTTTCTTTTTCCTCCCTCCCTTCCTTCCTCCTTTCCCTCTTTCCTTCCTTCTTGAGAAGGTGATGGGAGGGATGGAGGGAGAGGGAATCTTTAGCAGGCTCCATGCCCAGTGCAGAGTCTGATGCAAGGCTAGATCTCACAATCTTGAGATCATGACCAGAGCTGAGATCAAGAGTCAGATGCGTAACCCACTGAGCCACCCAGGGTCCCCAGATTCTGTCTTCTGATCATTACAAGTAGTGAAGGATTTTATATTCATTCATTCATTGACAAATATTTATTAAATACCTAATATCATAGAAATGTTCATTCTTTTTGTTTTACTTATTCAGCCTTTAAGAATTTAATTCAATTTATATACTATGAAAGAACACTATATGCCTGAAGGTGAAACTGCAGCATTACTGGAAATTAAAAGCAATTTGAACATCCAACAAATAAAGGAAGGACTGTTATGGTACTGCTTTTAATGTTGTTTTTTTTGTTTGTTTTATTTTTTAACCATATATTTAAGTAAAATAAGCAGGATACAAATGACTTGTATTCTAATTTACAATAATGCAAGAAAACAAGGGGCAAATAAAAAATACTAGAAGATAAATCAACATGTGAAATAGTGCTTATATTAGGGTGCTGGTTTCTTTTTCTCTATTTTCCAAATTTTCCATCATGTATTAATTTCATAATTTAAAACAGAATTAAGAGTCACATTTGGGTTCAAGTCCATACCAATGATATAAAGGGCATGCTGGCAAAAGCAGAGGTTAATACATATTATATACATTTTTAAATTGAGATATAATTGAGCATAAAATATTATGTATGTTTAAGGTATACAATGTGTTGATTTGATATATTTATATACTGCAGTATGATCACTACCACATGTTAGCTAACATTTCTATCATGTTACATAGCTATCATTTCTTTCTTGTGGTAAAACAATTAAGATCTTGTCTTTTAGCAACTTTGAAGTTTATAATACAGTCTTATTGACTATAATCTCTATGCTGTGGATAGAGGACTTACTTATCTACTAGCGGCAAGTTTGTACCCTTCAACTTCTCCCCAATGCTCCCATCCTCCAGCTCCTGGAAACCACCATTCTACTTTCTGTTTCTATGAGCTTTGTTTTTTAGAGTCTATACTCTCACTTACGTGAGATCATATAGCATTTGTTTTTCTCTGTCTGACTTATCTCACTTAGCACAGCAATTTCAAGGCCTATCTGTTTTGTTACAAATGGCCAGATCTCCTTCTTTCTCAAGACTGAATAATATTCCTTTATGTATACATATATACCATAGCGGGACACCTGGGTGGCCTAGTCAGTTAAGCACTGCCTTCGGCTCAGGTCATAATCCCAGAGTCCTGGGATCAAGTCCTGCATTGGGCTATTTGTTTAGCAGGAAGCCTGCTTCTCCCTCTGCTTGGTACTCCCCCTGCTTGTGCTCTCTCTCTCTGACAAATAAATCTTTTACAAAATATACTGCATCTTCTTTATCCACACATCCATTGATGGACACTTATGTTGTTTCCAAATCTTGGCTATTGTGAACAATGATGCAATGAGCATGAGAGTACAAGTATCTCTTTGAGATCCTGTTTTCATTCCCTTTGGATGTATACTCGGAAGAGAGATTGCTGGACCATAAGGTAGTTCTATTTCTAATATTGTGAGGAACCTCCACACTGTTTTCCATAATAGCTGAATCAATTTACATTCCTAACAGTGTATAAGGATTCCCACTTTTCCACATTCTCGCCAACTTGTTATTTCCTGTCTTCTTGATGACAGGCATTCTGACAGGTGTGACATGATATTGCACTGTGGTTCTGATTTGTACCCCTGAGGATTAGTGATGTTAAGCACTTTTTCATGTAGCTGTTGGCCATTTGTATGTCTTTTTTGGAAAAATGTCTATCTGAGTCATCTGCTTATTTTTATTTTTATTTTTTTTTAAAGATTTATTTATTTATTTATTTGAGAGAGACAGTGAGAGAGAGCATGAGCGAGGAGAAGGTCAGAGAGCGAAGCAGACTCCCCATGGAGCTGGGAGCCCGATGTGGGACTCGATCCCGGGACTCCAGGATCATGACCTGAGCCGAAGGCAGTCGTCCAACCAACTGCGCCACCCAGGCGTCCCATCTGCTTATTTTTAAATTGGGTTGCTGATTTTGTTGTTGTAGCTATGGGGTTGTAGGGGTTCTTGATATATTTTTGGATGTTAACTTCTTATCTGATACACAGTTTGCAAATATTTTCTTCCATTCCATAAGTTGCTTTTTCATTAAATTCCACTGCGAGAGCTGTTCACAAAAAAAAAAAGGAAAAGGGACTCTTCTCCACCCCATATGTTTGTGACTTTCCTCTCCAAAACACTGCCAAATCAATTTGAGGTGACCAATTTGAGGTGGGAAGGGTATTTCAACAGTTCCTTATCTTTCTCACCCATGCTCTTAGTGAAAAGAAAATACATTTTCATATGTATCCTTCATGTGTTGCTTCTGACTGGTGAATTTTATGATTATTTTTACAAAAGATAGTTTGTTTGTTTGTTTGTTTGTTTGTTTTTTACTATGCTTAGTAGCTTCCCAGGGAGTGTTTTTCTTGTCAGAAACTAATTACTTTCATTATTTCTTTGGAGCAACAACAGCAACTAAGAATTTAGCATTATTTGTCTCGGCTCAAAAATGATTCATTATTAAACTTTCTAGCCAAAAATATATACTTTAATGTATTCAAATTATTTTGAAGACAAATCAATGTCATATAGAAATAATACTAAAGATTTGGCTTATAAAATTATGTCCTTAGCAATGGTGACACATTTCTTCTCTATATAGGATTGATTAATGGAAAAAAAATTAAGGTATTACAACAGATTTGAGTAAAAATCAGGCTTTGCATTAAAAATTAAGACTTAGTTTATGATATTTATTGAAAACTAGTCATATACCAGAAAATCTCAATAAATCTAAAGGAGAAATTGTATAGGCTGTATTTTCCAGTTAAATATAATAAAATGGAAAATACTAATAAGTATATTGAATAAATAAAAGAAATCCTTAAGAAAAAGGTATTTCCCTAAGAACTTTGGGATTAGAGGAAAACATTTCAAAAGGACAATTTCAAACTACCTAGAAAATAGCCATAGGAAAATATAAACACACACACATACTCGGTTTAGCCAGAGTCAAATTCAGAGGAAATTTGGAGGGGGGGAAAAAAGAATGAAAGCCTTCCACAAGAATAATTAAAGCAAACCAGTAATAGTATAAGAATAAAACAATGAGGGAACATAACAGAATGTAGAAATATATTGAAGAATATTAAAGAATTTGGTGCTTTATAATCTTACCATAATGGGAAACATAAAATGAAATGCAGTTTAAATGTTTTTGGCTGGCATATTATAATATTTATTTTGCACCAACTTTACCACGAATAATTTATTTTAAAACACTGCAACTGGGGACGCCTGGGTGGCTCAGTTGGTTGGACGACTGCCTTCGGCTCGGGTCATGATCCCGGAGTCCTGGGATCGAGTCCCGCATCGGGCTCCCGGCTCCACGGGGAGTCTGCTTCTCCCTCTGACCTTCTCCTCGCTCATGCTCTCTCTCACTGTCTCTCTCTCAAATAAATAAATAAAATCTTTTAAAAAAAAGCACTGCAACTGTTCACTGATGTCCTGATATAAAAGATATGATTTATTAAGAGACAATTTAGGTTAATTTTATTAGGGACACAGAGAGAAAAATGGGAAACTGTTCCTTGTTAGTTTCTTTGATCAGGTGTTCATGAACTTTTCCAGATAAACGGCTCAGTAAAACTTCCAAGACACTACACATTAAGTCCTCACACCTTCCATTCCAGTCATTTTCCTGTTGTCTAGGTGGCTGTCTTGGCAAAGATATGACCATAAATATCCAGATTTCATAAATATGAATAAAGATGCAGCTATAACTACTTTTCAAAACAAAGGCAGCAAAGAAGTTGCCACTTCATAAAAATGATTTAGTCGTTTTAGTTGTGATTCAGGATTATTTTGGGGGTAGATCTTCCCTGATCTTTGTTTTCTATTATCTTTATCCAATTATCTAATCTCTGTAGATGCTTCTGCAGAGTGAAGCAGAAACAGCTTGCTTATCCATGTCTCTATTTCTCTCCTCACACCAAGTCCTGCATTTATACTTCCGTTGCCCACAGGTCATTCCCACAGAGGGCAGTGGTTCAACCACAGTATGGTCCCCTTCCAGCTTCCTCTTCTCCACCCTGCTTCTCAACACCCCCTTTCCCCACCCTCCGGCTTGCCGTGGGGGTGGGGTAAGGTCATGGTGGAGTAAGATCTAAGTTAGCGATCATCTCGGGAACTGGGGAGAAAGTCAGCACAGCTCTGGGTGCTAATCAGATGCCAGGGAAGATCAGTGCAGTGAAGTGAGGCTGAGTCTGGGTGTTTGGGCAGAAGGCACTGAAGTCAAGTGCGTGAGCCACGAGAATTGTGGAACTGAAACAGAAGCATTAGGAAGTGGAAAAGTAGATGAGACAAGGCAAGAACAGGCTCAGTGAAGAAACACAGGGTGGGTTAACCTCAGAGCTGTGGGTTTTTGCGATGACCAGACTCAGACTTATGGCTAAAAGGAGCCACCAACACATGACTATCCCTCTGCCCAGATAATATTCCCCCCACATTAAAAAAACGAGACTATATTTGTCTTTACCTATAGTCCAATGATCTCCCCTCAGTCATTCTCGGGAATTTCAGGGGCCTCTTGTTAGCCATTTGTTCCTGAGGTTGCCAGCTGGAGCCAGAGTGTCTGTCAATGCAGCCTTCCTGATGCCCTTGAACTTGTCCCATATGGTCTTTCCAAAACTATCACCCTAGTTCAGGTCCTCCACAGGTCCTACCAGGGTTCTGTCATCTGCTTATTATTTACCTGCTTACCTCTAGTCTCTCCTTTAATCCGGTGTCTAAACTGCCACCAGGGTTTTCTTATTAAAACCCAGATCTCTTAATAGCCTTTCAATTAGCAAAACTTTTCAGTGGCTTTCTCTTGTCTGCAGGATATAGTCTATAGTCTTTAATGTGGCTTTTATGTTCTTTCACAGTCCAGTCCCCACTTCATCTTCCAGACATCATCATGCTCTTCCCATAAAACCTCCTCTGCTGCTGTAACTACTTTTTCTTTATAATCCCCAGGCACACCAGATGCTTTCTTTAAGCCACTGAAGTCAGAGCACAGATTGTTTCTAATGCATCTTTTCATCTTCTTAGTGGTTAGAGCAGCACCTTGAACACAGGCCCTGCATGCCATATTTTTAAAAATAGTTTTATTAAGATATAGTTCATATAACATTTAAAAGTTTATAATTCAACAGTTTTTGGTATTTCCACAGAGTTGTGCAACCATTCCCTAAAATATGATTTTAGAACATTTTCTTCCCTCCTAAAGGAAACTCCATACTTGGGGCACTTGGGTGGCTCAGTCATTTACCGTCTGCCTTCGGCTCAGGTCATGATCCCAGGGTCCTGGGATTGGACCCTGCGTCATGCACCCTGCTTAGTAGGGGGCCTGTTTCTCCCTCTCCCACTTCCCCTGCCTATGTTCCCTCTCTCATGGTCTCTTTCACTCTGTCAAATAAATAAAATCTTAAAAAAACAAAAAACTCCTCCATACTCATTAGCAGTCACTCACCATTTTCCTCCCCCTCCCTAAGCAATCACCAATCTACTTTCTCTTCATATAAATTTGCTTATTTAGGGCATTTCATATAAATGAAGCCATACAATATGTCATCTTTTTGACATGACACTCTATGTAGAAAATCCAAAAGACTCCATCAAAAAAGTTGTTAGAACTAATACATGAGGGGCGCCTGGGTGGCTCAGTGGGTTAAGCCGCTGCCTTCGGCTCAGGTCATGATCTCAGGGTCCTGGGATCGAGTCCCACATCGGGCTCTCTGCTCGGCAGGGAGCCTGCTTCCTCCTCTCTCTCTCTGCCTGCCTCTCTGCCTACTTGTAATCTTTCTCTGTCAAATAAATAAATAAAATCTTTAAAAAAAAAAAAAAGAACTAATACATGAATTCAGCAAAGTTGCAGGATAGAAAATCAATGTGCAAAAATCTGTTGCATTTGTATACACCAATAATGAAGGAGCAGAAAAAGAAATCAAGGAATCAATCTTATTTGCAATTTCACTAAAAAGAATAAATACCTAGAAATAAACCTAACTAAAGAGTTAAAGATCTATACTGTGGGTGTCTGGGTGCTCAGCTGGTTAAGTGTCCAACTCTTGATTATAGCTCAGGTCATGAACTCAGGATTGTGAGATCGAGCCCTGTGCTGGGCATGGAGCCCGTTTAAGATTCTCTCTTTCTCTCTTTGCCCCTTCTCCATCCCCTAAAAAAAAAAAAAAATCTGTACCCTGAAAACTATAGAACACGTAGGAAAGAAATTGAAGGGGACACAAAGAAATGGAAAAACCATTCCATTCTCATGGATTGGAAGAACAAACATTGTTAAAATGTCTATACTACTCAAAGCAATATACACATTTAATGCAATCCTTATCAAATTACCACCAGAAGTTTTCACAGAGCTAGAACGAACAATTCTAAAATTTATATGGAGCCACAAAGGACCCCAAATAGCCAGAGGAATATTGAAAAAGGAAAACAAAATTGGAGGCATCACAATTGCAGATTTCAAACTATATTACAAAGCTGTAGGCATCAAGACAGTATGGTGGCTAGCACAAAAACAGATGATCAAAGGAACAGAACAGACAACCCAGAATTCCACATCTACATGGTCAACTAATTAATCTTCATCAAAGGAGGAAAGAATATCCGATGGAAAAAAGACAGTCTCTTCAACACGTGGTGTTGGGAAAACTGGTAAGCAACAGGCAGAAGAATGAAACTGGACAACCTTCTTATACCATATATAAAAATAAATTCAAAATGGCTGAAAGACCTAAATGTGAGAGAGGAAACCATCAAAATCCTAGAGGAGAACACAAGCAGAAACCTCTTTGACCTTGGTCATAACAGTTTCTTACTAAACACATTGCAGGAGGCAAGGGAAACAAAAAGCAAAAATGAACTACTGGGATTTCATCAAGATAAAAAGCTTCTGCACAGTGAAGGAAACAATAAGAGAAACTAAAAGGCAGCCTATGGAATGGGAGAAGATATCTGCAAATGACATATCTGATAAAGGGTTAGTATCCAAAATCTATAAAGAATTTATCAAGCTTGACACCTAAAAAACCAATAATCCAGTTAAGAAATGGGCAGAAGACATGAATAGACACTTTTCGAAAGACATCCAGATGGTTAAGAGACACCTGAAAAGATGCTCAACGTCACTCATCATCAGGGAAATGCAAATCACAATGAGAGACCACCTCACACTTGTCAGAATGGCTAACATTAACAACGCAAGAAACAACAAATGTTGGTGAGAATGTGGAGAAAGAGGAAACCTCTTACACCATTGATGGGAATGCGAACTGGTTCAGCTACTCTGGAAAACTGTATGGAGGTCCCTCAAAAAGTTAAAAATAGAACTACCTTACAATCCAGAAAATGCACTACAAGATATTTATCCAATGGATACAAAAATACAGATTCTAAGGGGTACATGCACCCTGCTACTTACACCAGTGTTATCAACAATAGCCAAACTATAGAGAGAGCCCAGATGTCCATTCAACTGATGAATGGATAAGGAAAATGGGATATACATATATACATACATATTCATAAATACATACATATATGAATATTACTCAGCCGTTAAAAAGAAAGAAATCTTACCATTTGCAATGACGTGGTTGGAGCTAGAGTGTATTATGCTAAGTGAAATAAGTCAGAGAAAGACAAACACCATATTATCTCACGCAGGTGAACATATGGGAGAGAGGGAAAAAAAGCAGTGAGGGAAACAAACCATAGGAGACTCTTAATGATAGAGAACAAACTGAGGGTTGATGGAGGGAGGTGAGTGGGGGACAGGCTGGATGGGTGATGGGTATCAAAGAGGGTGCTTGTGAAGAGCACTGGCTGTTGTATTTATGTGATGAATCACTGAATTCTACTCCAGAAACCAATATTTCACTTCACACTAACTATGGAAAATTTAAATTAAAAAAAACTTGTTTTAAAATGTGGCCTTTTGTGTCTGGCTTCTTTCACTTAGGATAATGTTTTCAAAGTTCATCCATGTTGTAATATCTATCAGCACTTTGTTTCTTTTTATTGCTGAATACTTCATTGTATTGAAACACCATATTTTGATTAACCGTTCATTAGCTGATGAACACTTGGGTTGCTTCCACTTTTCAGCTATTATTAATTGTGCTGCTATAAATATATGTGTATAAGATTTTGCCTGGAATGAGTTTTCATTTCTCTTAGGATTCCCAGGAATGTAACTGCTGGATTGTATGATAACTTTAACTTTTTAAGAAAGTTCTGAACTGTTTTTCCAAATCTGTGGTGGGATTTTACATTCCACTGGCAGTGTATGAAGTTTCAAATTTCCCCATGTCCTCATCAATACGTGTGTCATTTTAAGTAGAGCCCTCCTAGTCAGCGTGAAGTTCTCACTGTGGTTTAGATTTGCATTTCCCGTTTGTCTAATGTTGCTGAGCAATTTTCATGTGCTAATTGGTCATTTCTGTATCTTCTTTGGAGAAAAGTTTACCCAGAGCCTTTCCCTAGTATTAAAATGGATTATATGGGGTTATGGACATTGGGGAGGGTGTGTGCTATGGTGAGCGCTGTGAAGTGTGTAAACCTGGCGATTCACAGGCCTGTACCCCTGAGGATAAAAATACATTATATGTTTATAAAAAAATAAAAAACTTTAATAAAAAACAGATGAAATGTCTTTTATATGTATTATTATGTTGTTGTCATAAGACTTCTTTAAATATTCTGAATGTAAGTCCCTTAACAAACACAGATGGGTTACATTTCAATAAAATCATCGTAAGGTGAAAATCCCGAGTAAAAAATGCATTTAATATGCCTAACCTACTGAACATCGTAGTTTTGCCTAGCTGACCTTAAGCGTGTTCAGAATATTTACATTAGCTGACAGGTGGGCAAAATCGTCTAACACAAAACCTCTTTTATAATAAAGTGTTGGGTATCTTATGTAATTTATTGAACACTGCACTGAAAGTGAAAAACACAATGGTTGTGTGGGTGCAGAACAGTTGTAAGCCCATCAGTTGTTGAGCTTCGTGATTGTGAGGCTGGCAGGGCTGGGGCTTGGGGCCGCTGCCCAGCATCACGTATTGCTAGCCTGGGAGCAGATCCACATCTGAAATTCAAAGTACAGTTTCTACTGAATGAGCACTGCTTTCACACCATAGTAAATTAAAAACAAAACAAAACAAAACAAAAAACTATGAATCGAACCATTATAAGGTAGGGACTCTCTGTATAGAATTTTCAAATAAAATATTTTCTTCTATTCTGTGCATTGTCTTTGCACTTTCTTGATGGCACTGCTTGTAGCACAGAAGTTTTAAATTTGAAAGTAGTTCAATTTATCTATTTGTGCATGTGTGTGTTTGTCTGGTATTGTATCTAAGAAACTATTACTTCACTCAAGTTTATAAAGATCTAATCCTATGTTTTTCCCAAGAGTGTTACAATTTTAGCACTTCATTTAGGTCTATGATCCATTTTGAGTTCATTTTTGTGGAGTACGAGTCATTTTTAATGGATACTATTGAGAACAGAGTGTTATTTATACTTTAAGTGCCCCCCAAAAGGTCTTTTCCCTTTCTGTGATGTAATAACTTACAGTGTTCTGCACATTGAATCAGAAAATACTCACTGCATCATTCATGCAAATGTACGCAGCAGTGAACCAGCCACTCTGATAAAAATATAAAGAAACTGTAACAGCAAGCACTATATGCTATAATCCAGGACTATTCCAAACGGATTTAGGGTAAATTTATCATCGCTCCTGCAAAGAAACAAACTCCAATAATACTGGCTTAGACTGAGTCCAACCACAGAAAGATTACTGATTAACTTGACATAGAAATTAATCCTTGATATAAAATACACAGATACCGGCAAAACAAAACAAAACAAAATACCTCAAAACCTCAAGAACCCCAAACTACTGAATCAACAGATATGGAGTGAAATTCAACTTCTAGAAGTGTATGTGTTTTATATGTGTTTCACAGAACAGTTACCATGAAACTTTACTAAGTTAAACTAGAAACCTTAAATACTTTTTTGATGATAATAAGTTCACATCACTTAATTCATGGCTCACCTTCATATTTCAATAACCTAAAAAATAATGGCATCTCTATCATTTATTTGCCTCTTGGTAAAGAGTCTGAACTCCTTACACCATCTGGCTCATTGTTCCAGCATGTTCCTGAGTAACACAAACGAAGCTGTGCAGCAGAGGCAGCCTGTCAAAAATGAAATTATTCTCTTGTTCCTTTGTAACAAATTGTGGAGGGCCATTCAAGGCCCTCTTCTGTCAATATGCACCAGGGGCAACTGGCCCTTGATGCCTTTTCCAGGAGTGATCAGGGTTTGTACTGTAGCCCAAGGAACATCAGCTGTCTCCAAGATCAAGTCAGTAGGCTATCTGAGCACTCTTCTTCCAAAGGGTACAAACACCCAATCTGGAAAGTCCATGTCAATCAGAGACAAGCAGAAGGTGAAGGAGCAGGTCAGGAAATCTAGTCTAGTCTAGCCAGGAAGCCGAGGCTAGATGGTTGATCTATGGCCCTCGTAGTTGCCTGTGGGCGGATCATCCTGGCATGTTCCCAGCTGGCTAGAAAAGCTGGTAAGAGAAAACATCTTCCAGGATGAGCTAATCAACAATCCACTGCACACACCACTCCAAATTCAACAACATCTTTCATTAAACCTTTGCTTACAGTGAAAGTTTATTTCTCTCCCTCTATATATACCATTTGTATTGTCCCTGTGCTATTTTCTTCCTTTTCTCGACTTATATTAGTCCTACCCACTACGCAAGGATAGTTCAAGGCTCACTGTTGGATCCTGGTGATCTACCCTTATCTTGAATCCGGGAGCAGCAGTGTGAGGATCAATCATTTGAGAGTTCATCAGTTTCCTTATGGTTTATCTCTTAATATGTACTGTTATCTTCTAGACTATGTTGCAGAGGCAAAATTTATACCTTAACTCTGTTGGTACCTGGCAGAGTGTCATGGCTGGCACTGAGAACTCACTATATGTTAGCTCCTATTAATATACACTAACACCGACTTTATTTTTTTTTAAAGATTCTATTTATTTGACAGACAGAGTTCACAAGTAGGCAGAGAGGCAGGCAGAGAGAGAGGGAAGCAGGCTCCCTGCTGAGCAGAGAGCCTGATGCAGGGCTCGATCCCAGACCCTGGGATCATGACCCAAGCCGAAGACAGAGGCTTTAACCCACTGAGGCACCCAGGCGCCCCATAACACCAACTTTAAAGTAACTAGAGTAGGTGTTATAAAGATGGAACAATCACTACAGGTCAGGCACCCAGAGCATCTCATTTAATTTTCAAAATAACCCCTGACATGGTGACATTATTCTAATTTTATAGTTTTAAAACTCAAGTCTAGAGAAATTAAGTAATTTCTGCTCATGTAGCTAGCAAGTGGTGAACTGGACTGTGCCTGGGTCTAACTCAAAAGTTCATGTTCACAATCAGCACTCCATGTTGCCTTTAGAAAACAAGGACTGTGATTATTAAGAGGTGAAAACTGGCAGCTGCTTTGCTCAAACCTCTGTTATAACATCTACAAGTCCAGTTCTAATTTAATTGTGTGTCTTTCACACTACATCATGAGCTCAGATACAGAACCTTGTATTTTCATCAAGTGTTGACACACACTATTTACTCAGTAAATATACTCAGCAGCTGGGTAATCTTGGGCAGGTATTTAACCTCTAGGTTGGCTTAGTTTCTTCAGCTGTAAAATGGCAATGAAAAATAGACCCTCTCCCACGGGGATGGGCTGGTGTCTGTAGAGTGCTTAGTATGGTGCCAGGTGCATAAAAAGTGATAGTATCAGCTATTATTGTTATCAACATCATAGTTACTTTTGTTACTACGTTCTGTATCTAAAACAGTAGTGGGTAAATGTCAGTCACATCTTCACACACACATTCCCATGTTCACAACTGGATGGGTACTTTTGTTTGCTGCATTTCTGTATACCTAGAACCTTAGCTGGACTGCCATTTTTTCATCGACCAGGCATTTTAGAAGGACTGGGCCACTGGGAAGGACATCTGTAAGTACTGTTTCTACGACAGAGATTCTTAACCATTCTGAACAAGAGAGAGCATCAGAATATCCCTGAGGCTTTTTCATACTAACCCATGAATCAAAACAACTCCATCTTCCAAATCTTATCACTACCTGCCCTCCCTGAACCCCCAGGAGGTGTATTTCTAGACTTGGGAACCACAGCAAAGAGAGCTGCTGTTGATGCTTATGAACTAGTAGGTGGAAACGGGTGGGGTGGGGGGGCGGTGGTTCAGAGAGAGAGAGAGGTGGTAACCACTGTCACCCAGGGCAACAGTTCACATTTTGGCGGATGTGGGTTTAGGGCATACTGCTCCACCATTTATTTCCATTCTTTTTCGGTCCCTGTTAGTATTAGGCAGAATCCAAAAAATAGGGCGGGAGGGGAAGAGAAAGAGTAAAAAGGAAGGTAAGCAATAAAAATCTAAGTTTGTTTGTTTTTGCTGCTAGAGGACTAATAAAGTATTTGAGAGCAGATTTAAATATGAATTAAAATATGGTTCCAGGGATAGATCCCATACTAATAGAAAATGCTGTTCCCTTCTTTTTCCCTTTAGCTTACTTTGTAATTCATCTAATATCCTCCATGCATCTGAAGAGTCAGCACATAGTTAGGGTACAATAATTGTGCCATTATCTAGAGTTGCGCTACCTAATTTGGTAGCCGGTAGTTTGTGAGGCTATTGAGCCCTTCAGTGGTGGCTAGTTCAAACGGAGATGTGCTATCAGGGTAAAGTATGTTTGGTTTAAAAAGCTTGGTATGAAGAAAAAGAACAAACGACTTCACCAATAATTTTAGTATGACTTAAGCTTAATGCAATTTAGTATAATTAATATTAATCAGCTAAATGACGATTTGGGATATATAGGAATTAAAGTATGTTACTAAAATTACTGATTTTTATTTTTTTAACTGCTTCTAATGTGGCTTCTTAAAATTTGAAGTTATACATATGATTTGCATTATAGGTCTATTGAACAGGGCTGGTCCAGGGTGCTACAGTTCTGTTATTACAAGTGCCTAAACGTTTGACTCAAAGATGGTAGGTTGTGCTGACCGTATCATATGAATCCAATTTGAATATTACTCACCAAGTGTTAAATTAGAATTGCCCCATTTCCTTTCCCACTGTACTTTATGCTCCAGCACTGCGAAACTGTTTCATACATGTGCCTCGGGTGGCCTTCTTCCACTGGGCACCTGGAAATACCTTTATCCTTTAAAGTGCCTCTTGGTCACCCCCCACTGATCTCTTCTCTATAGTGCCTTCTTCACCATATTATTTCTGCACCTATATTGCATATCAGACACGGGAACATGTTTATTACAGGTCTGTCTCTCCCACTCAACTAGAAGCTTCTTGAGGTTAGGGGCCACATCTTATTCTGTTTTATATCCTTCACCCTGGGCACATGGTTGGCCTTCACTAGATGTGTGTGAAACTGAAAAAATGAAATAAAATTCTGATTGCAGCATGTTGAGCAGTTTCATGCAATTCAAAGACACGTGTAAGAACCATACTCCCTCTGTAAGCCTCACTTTGAGGGATGCTTCTCTGCTCTGATAGTCAGTGCAGTGAGCTACCTTGGAATTTCAGCTTCTGTATTCACTAGTGGTCTTATGAGCCATGTGTTTACAGCATTGCATTTCATTTACCCACAGTCATGGCCCGAGCACCTTCATTTATGTTTGTTGCTTGCAATACAGTAAATATAAAGTCACTGAATTAGTAAGCATGTTAAGAAATAGTCTTGGTTTGCTAAGACATATCATTTATGGAATTTAATCAGAAGGAAGCCATCCTCTTAAAAAAAAAAAAACCCAACTAATACTATATCCTAAAGCTACTCAGTTCATTGACCTGTCAGTTGTGAATTTTATGTTATTAGCAGGCATGAATGAGTTTGTTAATGCTGTACTATAAACAGAGTCTTAGATAAATTTACTTAATTAGTAGCATAATTAATATACAATAAATCTGTGAAAAATTTGTGGTATTCCCCTCTCCCCTAACAAATTCTTTCTTTTATTTTTGAGATGAAATCTTAATAAACTTAATTGAAGACTGCAGTTGTGCCTGGTGAAAAACAGTCTATTAAACAGTAATCGACCACTAAAGCAGCATTCCACTAAATACTAACATTCCCTAACCATGCTGTTTTGATGCCTGTTATAGCCAGACAAATGAAGTATAAATTATCACCATTTCAGTCTACTTCTTAATGAAGTAGGAAGTACTTTCAGCTTTTCAAATAATATAATGGTGAGATCTAACATTCTTCAACAGCTGTTAGTGACCCTTTAGCCCTGCTCAAACACTTGCATCTGTCTAAAATCCAGACGTGCCAAGCGGAAAGCTCCCCTCTCTTCTGAATTTGGTCTTAGATTTTGAAAATATAAATATATTAGCCTTTGGTTGAGATGAGAATCTTTTTGGAAAAGGCCTCTGTCCTTTGTCCCTCAGAATCTTCTATTAAACACAATCACAGAAACCTTGTATTACATAATGCCCTTGGCACTGGTTAGCACTTTATGTGTGATCTTTAGTATCTATTTCTTGCTTTTCCACTCATTAAAAATAATTTTCCTTGTCTAGAGTCTCACAGAGGTGGAAGAGTACTGATTAGTTGACCATGTTCTTATCTGTATAATAAAGATTATTGGTCAGCCCTTTCAGCAAGGTTTTTTTTTTTCTTCTTTTCTTTCCTCTTCAGCAAATTTTGAAAGAATGGTTAAAGCTTTAGGTCCTAAAAAATCTGGTTTTATGTTCCATTTCTTTAACTCCCAAACTATCATTTCTAATTCTGTAAAATCAAAATAACAGTATCTTCCCAAATAATTACTTAGCCTAAATGACCTTAGCCTTCTATCTAATAAGTGCATAGTTATCACCAGTTGATATTTCGTATCTATACCTGAAGCTGAGCTTCTGACCATCTCCTCTCCAACCTCCCCCTGTCAAATGATGGTAGTTCCATCTTCCAGATGTTTAGGCCAAGACTTTGGAGTCATCACTGACTCCTCTTTTTCTCAAACCCCACATCCTGTTGGCTCTACCTTCAAAATACATGGTGATTCCCAAAGCTTCCTAATGGGCTCCTGGCTTTCATCCTTACTCGTTCACCTTGTTCTCGAGCAGTCAGAGTGAGCCTTTTAAATGTAGGTCAGATCATGCTACTCCTTTCATCAGAATCCTACAATCACCCCTCAATTTCACTCAGAGTAAAAGCGAAAATTCTTATAATGGCCCACAAGACCCTACATGATCTGCCACCTCTTTGTGTTCCTCTCCAACCACACCTCTTGCTACTCTCTTCCTGTTCTTATACCTCCTAGTCACATGGACCTTCTTGTTTCTTGAATACACCAGGCAGACCTTTGCCTTACAGCCTTGACCCTGGCTGTTCCCACTGCTGGGAACACAGTTCTCCCATAGAGCCTCTTATTTACTCCATTAAATTTTTTTTCAAATCGTATCCACCCAATGAGGCCAAGCCTGAACACCTTATTAAATACTACAACTTTGGGGCTCCTGGGTGGCTCAGTGGGTTAAAGCCTCTGCCTACGGCTCAGGGCATGATTCCAGGGTCCTGGAATTGAGCCCTGCATCGGGCTCTCTGCTCAGCAGGGAGCCTGCTCCCCCCACCCCCTCTGTCTGCCTCCCTGCCTACTTGTAATTCCTGTCTGTCAAACAAATAAATAAAATCTTTAAATAAATAAATACATACATACATACATACATACTACAACTTTACTTTGCTCAATTTTTTGGACACTTTTCACTTATTACTACCTATATTATTTACTTACTAATTTTGTTTACTGACTATTGTCTGTATCTTTTCACTAGAATATAAACTCCATAAATGCAGAGATCTTTGCCTCTCCTGTTCACCAACATGTCTCAAGCACCTGAAACAGTGCTCGGCAAATATTTTTCAAATGACTGAATTGTATTTAAAGTAGAAATCTAAGTAATATGAAAAAAGTAGCAGTTCCTAAATTAAATATTCTTTATTACCCTTAAAAGTTATAGTTATCCACTGGTGAATCTTGGTCATTTCAGTAATGACTAAGATAAACCCTTATTATTTCCATGGTACTTACTCCTGATCATTTATAAGCCACTTGGCTTTTATGTTATTTAAAATAAGTTGTCTTCACTTAACAGGCAGTCTATTTATAATCGTGCCTACAGATAGTGGAGATTCTAATCTCAGTTTCCCAAGTGCCAATGTACTCTTAATTCCCAGTTTGACATGTTTACAAATGCATATACATGCTTTCTAAATGCTTTTAAAAAAAAAATCAACACATTCTCAATACTGATTGTGTCTGTTGAGAAAAAAGGAGAATGCTATTACGAGGAAGTCAGAAGATATACTGGTAATATTTTACTTCCTCGGCTGGGTGACAGGTATCCAGATATTGGCTTCATTATTATTATTATAATTTAAATATACATTATACACTATCTTTTATATGTATGAAACACTTCATAATAAAAAAGGAAGGACAGGGCGCCTGGGTGGCTCAGTTGGTTGAGCAACTGCCTTTGGCTCAGGTCACGGTCCTGGAATCCCAGGATCGAGTCCCGCATCGGGCTCCCAACTCCATGGGGAGTCTGCTTCTCCCTCTGACCTTCTCGCCTCTCATGTTCTCTCTCACTGTCTCTCTCTCAAAATAAATAAATAAAATCTTTAAAAAAAAAAAAAAGGAAGGACAAAAATAAATCCAGTCTAGCACTTATTTATTCTACTACCACTCTTTATCCCCCCCCCCCCAGTTTGATATGATATAGCTCTCTGGGCATAAATCTTCTAGCCAGTTTGTGGAAACATAATTGCTGTTGATTTAGCACTTACACCCTCCCTGAGCCCATAACCCATCTCACTGATGAGTCTGTGATAAGAGATCAAATCAGAAAGGTCCCCAGCAGAAACAACAAAAAAATTATACTCATTGCTTTATTGATTAAATCAACCTAGCAAGCTATTAAGAGGGATGAGAATAAAGATAAAAATAAAAACATGCGATGGCTGCCAAAGCAGATTACTTTTTCAGAAGACATATATAAAGATAACTTCACAAGTGATTATAATATCTTGTCTTCCCACTATAGCAAGGCAAGTTCCTTGGTTACCTTCATTTCATTCTCCCCTGTTCCCTGACCCCACTGTGGTATAGGGATCTGATATCTGCCTCCACAGCACACAATTCTGGTCACAGATAGAACTATAAGTGCTCATTAATGTCCCTCCACCCATATAGACTAGAAGTTCACTGAGGAAAGGTCCCATGTTTTTTCACCATTTGAGTTCTGTCCCTGTGACAGCTCCTAGGGTTTTGGTATGAGACTAGCTCAGTTCAAAGTTCAACTCCTCTTCTCACTCTCTGTGTAACCCTCTTAACCTTTCTGTGCTTTCATTTCCTCAATGATAATAACAACAGCATAGGCTCAGGATGTGAGGATTCATGTAATGACACACCTAAATTAATTAGCAGAGTCTGGTCCAAAATCTAAGCTAAATAAAAAGACTATTTATTTACGATCACCAGCTGGTGATAAAGAGGAAACCGAGTTGACAGAGAAGAAAGAAGACAGCTCTTACAATATGATTCTTAATGATTCAAGTGCTTCGTCAATCTTCAGGAAATATCTGGAAACTGCATCATGAATTCAAGTTTCACAGTGCATGCTGGGAAGGAATGGTTCCTTGGAGTGATGCTTCATCTCTACCTGCTCAGACCTCAGGACTGGTACCAATGGGGCTGCCTAGGTCAGGGACCTGTGACATTTTGATGGTACAACCCAGAAGGGGAACTAATATTATCTAGACACTTAGCAAACACTTTTTGAGTCCCAGCTATGGTCCCAGGGATTTAGCTAGGTAATGAGGATGTGGCGGTGGCAGGTCCCATCCTCTAGTCCCTAGAAGCTGTCCTTAGGCCCTACCTTGTCATGCCACATGTACAGTCTAGCCCATTAAACTGAGTGTAGCTCATTCAGTGTCCTTCTTTAGTCCTGCTGTTGTCTCTACTCAAGAGACATCTTACTGCTAACTTTTCCAAATACATAGCAGTTTCCCCTACAAATCATGTTTCTCACGACAACTATAACTGTAATACAGGTACACATGACTATACAGTCAGTGTACCCATCTAATACCTCAAATCCTGGCATTTATTATGTACTTGAATTTATAATATTTTTCTTGAACTTTAAGCTACTTGCCACACAGGATGACAGAACTGACATAAAATATAGACATATTTATATACTAAAATATTACTTATGTTAATAAGAGTTATTCTATTTTTTTCTAAGGATTTTATTTATTTATTTGACAGAGAGAGAGAGATCACAAGTAGGCAGAGAGGCAGGCAGAGAGAGAAGGAGAAGCAGGCTCCCCGCTGAGCAAAGAGCCTGATGCAGGACTCCATCCCAGGACCCTGAGATCATGACCCAAGTCGAAGGCAGAGGCTTAACCCACTGAGCCACCCAGGTGTCCCAAGAATTATTCTATTTTGAGGCAAGAATTACTAAGATCCTTCTATTGCCTATAAATGAACTCATGGGGTATTTAAAATGGGAAATATTTTGTTGTGGTAAACTATGAAATGCCAGGTTAATTTATTATAAGATTGTGGACTCACTAAAAGGTTTTGGATGTAAAGATAATTAAAATAAGATAGAAGAGGATTTAGAAGTAACTGAAAATAATAACGCTTTTGAAAGTAGTATGCTTTGAAGAAATTCAGAGTAGCATATCAAACAGAGACATTTTGGCAATAAATTTCATAAATAGCTCATTCTAATAATAATATGGAAATACCTAGAACTTTTTAATTATAAGTAAAAAAAGGTTAAAAAAGTAGGTGATTGGTATACATTCCTAGGATATATAAATATGAAACAATTAATGGACACTACATAACCAAGTACTGTGTTTAAGATTTAAAGTAAATAAATCATAAAGCAATCCATATTATAAAGTTATATTTCTTGAAAAATAATAATTGGAGAATTTTGAAATTTAATATCCACCTGCCCAAGCCTGAGCACCTCAATTCCCCATCTCAGTTTTCCAACAGAATGGAGATCTGCCATCTTACATATAGACTCAAAATTGACTATTTTTATAGAAGAACTTCTTAGAAACAAAAGGCCTCAAAAATGTTGATATTTTAGACTCTAACAAAATCTGTTATCATGGGGCACCTGGGTGGCTCAGTGGGTTAAGCCACTGCCTTTGGCTCAGTCATAGTTTCAGGGTCCTGGGATCCAGCCCTGTGTGTCCAGCTCTCTGCTCAGCAGGGAGCCTGCTCCCCCCCTCTTCTCTGCCTACTTGCGATCTCTATCAAATAAATAAATAGAATCTTTAAAAAACAAATTTGTTATCATCATGATTTTCTCTGTTCTTTTCTGTGTGATCAGCAATTCTAACTTTGCCAGCATATCAGACAAAGACAAATTCAAAGAACTGTAACAGTTCTCCAACTGCTGCTGTAATGACAGACATCCTCTAGTCCAACAATCTCACTTTACCAATAAATTATCTCAGGTCCAGGGAGGTTAAAGCAATTAAATCAAAGTCACCCTGGTCTAGCTACAGGCATATATGGAGCTATAATTCAAATTTCCCAAGGACGCAACAAAGACACAAATATTAGTATCAGTGTGAAAATTATTAAGTATTAATAGCCTGAAGATGACATTATATTCCTGAGATCTGTCACAACATATTGAACAGGCAGGAAATACCACCCGGAAGACACTATAGAAGATTTCTTGGCAGATTTTCTGTGGATTTTGCTAGCCAGTCTTTAACTGTAAAACTATTTCAGTGAGGCCAGAGGGAAAATTGCCAGTGGACAAAAGCTCTCTTTTCTGAAATTCCTGTTCAGAGGCCTAGAACTGAGAATTAGTAGTAGGAATTAAGTATCCTTGCCTTTATTTAAATCGCATTTTGTGGCCAGAAATAATATCCCGGGGAGTAATAAACTCATGTACCTTTCCCCCATGTTACCTTCCTCGGTTACCCCTTTTCTCTTTCTCTTAGTAACACACTGAAAGTCCTTCTGGAACCACTTTACTCTGAGTGGTACCACTCTGAGCAACTACATGTTTGATGTTCCACAACGGTATAAATAAGAAATACGTCCCCACAGGGAAAATCAGGGGTGCAGGGGGCAAAGTCTTCAGGGGGACTCCCGGATACGACATCCTACTGTTTCCTTCATGCTGTAAAATGGCATTCTGGACATTCACTCCAAGCCAAATTTAAGAGACTGGCTCCTGGTGTCCAAATCGGTCCTCTATCTTATTTTCAAGTGAAAAGGCCAATCACTGGTAAAGATTTTTTTTTTTTTTTTTTTTAAAAAGAACAGTCGTCCAAAAGTTTTAAAGTCAGGAAACACCCTAAGACACGTCTGACTGCGATGGTCTCTCTCAAATTCTCACACGACTTGCACTGACCCTACCCTAAAATGCCCTAAAGTGCCCTAAAATGCCCCCCCAGGAAATCCTTTCAAGGGGTCAGGTTGGGGGCTCCCGGGCTGCCGCACCGGCGAGGGTTACACAGGTTCCCCGTCTGTCCCTGAAGCAATTTTCTGCGCAGGAAACCAGTCAAGAGTGATGAAAGAGGACGCGGGGAAGAGCAGCCCGCGCCCCAACCTCCACCCCCCCCTCCGCGTAGCTGGGTCCAGGGCTGAGGTCGGCAGAGGGGACCCCGGGTACGCGCTCCCCTCGAGGGCCAAGCCGCGGGCGCGAGTTCTCCGGGGCCACGGCCGGGAGCTGGGACCAGACCCACGGGACACATGGTTCCGCGGCCGCCCCGAGGGGCCCGGCGGAGGCTCGCAGGGCGCCCGGACCGGCCGGCGCCGCTTACCTTGACGGCTCCGCGGGATCTCGGCTGGGACTCTGCGCGGACGCGACCGCGGGCGCGGGCGCGGGCGGGGCTCGGGGCCGGGCGCCGGGCAGCGGCAGGGAAGGCGCGGGGGCTCCACTGGGCTCCACCCGGGTTCAGGTCCGCCGCCTCGGGGAGGAAGTGGTGTCAGCCCTGCCCTTCCCACGCAGCGCGCAGACGTGTGGCGCCCTCCGCGCCGCTTTGCATCGAGGTGCAACGGGGGCGCCCGGCTGGAGGCACAGCCGCGGGAGGACGCGTGGATGAAGGCTCCTAACTCTCGGGGGCTGCTCTTCCCAACTCATCGGGTCTGTGCCTCATTTCCCTTATTTCTCCTCCTTCACACCGCACCCTTGACGGGGGGGAAAAAAAAGTTTTAAGTTGTGGGAGAAGTTGGGCCTTCCTCTCCCGCCCCTCCCCCACGCGCGCCCCCTTCTCTGAGAATCCCCTCGCTAATTGATCTCTCTTCGTCGCTCCATGTTAGTGGCTAAGGGGTGTGTGGCCAGAGGTCGGCTCCTCAGAAGCCCGAGACCCTGACCTCTTTTGCAACGGGCCTTCCCAAGCGTTTACTTCAGCCCCTCTGCGCTTCCTCTTTCGGGCCAGTTGAGCAAGGCCGGAGCTTCCCGCCCCGCGCGGAGCCCACCCTTGGGGGACTCGGCGCGGGAGAGCGGCGCAGAGCGACCCCGCGCCTGCGCGTTAGCCCGCCAGTCCGCAGGGACGCGCTCGGCCGGGCGCGGGTCTCTGCCCGACCCGGGGTGGGGGCGTTGGAGGTCGGGGGGGCTGGTGGGGAAGGGCCTTCTCGGCTCAGCCCATTTCTCAACTGTCCGATTGGCAACCGCCTCCCCGCCCCTCCACCCCCCACCCCCAAAGCTTAACCACACGGAGTTGGCGGGCGAAGCTGTAAAGAAACGGGGGCTCACACACATCGCTGGTGGAAATCCCAAATCGTCTGAATCCCGTGGAGACGAATTCAGCAATAACTATTAAACTTGTCTATGCAGTTACCGTTTGATCCAGAAATCCCACTTTTAGGAATGTATTAGGACGGTAGAGTGATGACAAGAAGTTTTGCAATACCCACGCCCATTCTTGGCCACAGGATTTGTAATAGCGAAGGCCTGACTGGAACTAACCCGAGGCTCTGGAAGTGAAGCCTCCTGAGGGTGGGGAGATCTGAAAATACAGAAGTTGAAAACAGTTAGGATTTGTAAATGTGGTTGAATTAACCTCCTCTTCCCCTATACAGCTGTGTCCTCAAGGGCTTTTATGTGGGGAAGGTGGTGAAGATATAAAGACATACATTAGACATGTAAATTAATTAGGGAAATTAAGATAGTTCAGTCATTTATTTAGTAAAATAAAAAAACCAAAAAACTTTTAGGCCCCTACCTACTCATCTAAGAACAATGAAAATAGTTGTGAAGAAAACAGTTCCTGCTCTGGTGGATGGTACTTTCAAGATGGGAGAAAGCAAATTAATATTTAATATGTTAAGTAATAGAAGTATATTGAAGGGAATTAAAAGGTGAGGGTTTTAGTAGTGGGGATGGAGCCGTTGCATTAATTAGGATTATCAAGGAAGATCTTTCTGATATGTGTAACTTGAGCCAGGCCTAAATGACATGAGAGATTAATTCATGTGGATTTTTGGATGAGAATATTCAAAGGCTCTGGGTTAGGAAGGCACTTGAGATGCTAGAAGAACAGCAAGTAAGCTAATATGGACAGAGCAGAGTGAGAAGGAGACAAGTGGTATATGAGATCAAAGAGTAAATTGTGGCCAGATCATGTGTGTCCTTTCTGGCTATGGTAGGGACTTCACTGTGAGATGGGAAGCCATTGGAAGGTTCTGAGCAGTCAGTACTATATAGAAAGTCAAGTCCAGCAATGGAGTAACTTAACAGGAAAGGAAGAGTGGGCAGTCAATACCTCTTTGCAAAGTAATGAAAGGGGCAGCCCTTCCAAGATTTGGAAAAACATTCCAAGAGAAGAAAGAGCAAGGTTAAATGTTATAGAGAGTAGAGATAACTGATTATAAAAAGTTCTTAAGTTCTTTTTTTCTTTGAAACTGAAATATAGTTTATGTATAATATTACGTTAGTTTCAGGTGTTCATAGTACAAATCACACATAGTGATTTGACAATTATATACATTACAAAATTCTCACCCTGGTAAGTGTAGTTACCCCCATTACTATACAAAATTATTGTAGTATTGTTGACTATATTTCCCATGCTGTCCTTTTCATTCCTGGGAATTATTTAATTTATAACAAAGTTTGTACCTCCTAATTGCCTTTATCAATTTCACCCATCCCTCTACCTCCTCATCTCTGGCAACTACCAGTTTGTTCTCTGTATTTATAAGTCTGTTTTTGTATTTTCTTTGTTCATTTTTTTTTTTTTTAGATTCCACATATCAGGGAAATCATAAGAAATTTGTCTTTCTCTGTTGGACTTGTTTTACCTACTGAAATACTTTTTGTGTCCCTCTGTATAATTACAAATAGCAAGATTTCATTCATTTTTATGGCTTAGTTATCTTCTATTGTATGTATATACCACATCTTCTTTATCTTTATCTACTGATGAACACTAAGGTTGCTTCCTTGTCTTGGTTATTGCAAATACTGTAATAAACAGAGGGATGCACGTATCTTTTCAAATTAGTGTTTACATTTTCATCTGGTAAATACCCAGAAGTAGAATTACTGAATCATAGGGTATTTCTTTCTTTCTTTCTTTCTTTTTCTTTTTTTTAAATTTCTTGAGGAACCTCCATATTGTTTTCCAGAGTGGCTGGACAAATTAACATCCTCACCAACAGCATGCAAGTGTTCCCTTTTCTCCACATCCTTGCCAACACTTTTTATTTCTCATCTTGATTCTAGCCATTCTGACAGGTGTGAAGTGATATGTCACTGTGGTGTTGGTTTGTATTTCCCCGATAATTAGTGGCATTGAGCATCTTTTCATGTGTCTGTTGGCCATCTGTTTTTCTTCAGAAAATGTCCATTCACATCCTCTGCCCATTTTTAAATTGCATTATTTGTTTTATTAGTGTTGAGTTGCATGAGTTCTTAGGTACTTTGGATATTAATGCTTTATTATATGTATCATTTAATATATATATATTTAATATATTTATTATATGTATCATTTGAAAACATCTTCTTCCATTCAGTAGGTTGCCTTTGGTTTTGTTGATGGCTTCCCTCACTGTGCAGAAGCTTTTAGTTTGATGTAGTTCCAATAGTTTATTTTTCCCTTGCCTGGGAAACAGATCCCAAAAAATATTTCTATGGCCAATGTCCAAGAGTTTATTACATGTTTTCTTCTAGGAGTCTTATGGTTTCAAGTTCCACATTAAATCCGTTTTGAATTTATTTTTGTGTATGGTATAAGAAAGTGGTCCAGCTTCCTTCTTTTGCATGTGGCTGTCCAGTTTTCCCACGACCATTTACTGCACAAACTTTTTCCCATTGTGTATTGTTGTGTCCTTAAAAAAGAGAAATAAGATATCCTCTATTTTACCAGAAAGGAAGGAGGGTGGATTTGGAGTTCACAAGGATTTTCTTCTTTTTGATAGCTGTGAGATGCAGAAGTTCTAGTTTAAAGACTATTTTCTTTGGTAAGGTAAGAAAAGAAGTAGAGCCCTCTGCTGGGGGTGAGATAGGAGGGACTATCAAAGACTGCCCTAAATTAGGGAAGCTGGAGAAAGTTGGACAAGGTCCTTGCAGAGAATGGGAGAGTGAGCTGACCAGAAAAATTTCATGAGATTTCCAGACAGCCCGAGAATCCATTTGACATTGACAGTGATGGTGTAAATAATCTGCTCAGTCATGTGACTCTCCTGCAGGACTAGGTTGCATAGATTTGGAGAAAGTTTAGCTGTTATGGGTAAGGATAGGTTGTTGTGTTCAGAAGGTAGGTAGGTTGAATTTTGCTTCTGGAGGCATCGAGATTATGGGAGCTCACAATGTCAAGAATGGACCATAGGTTTGGGTGGCTGATGTGATCAAGGAAATGAGAGGCCAAGGGGTTATAAATGTCATCCCAGGTAACTGTTTAAGTCATCCAGGATTAGGGCAGCCCACAATTTACTGTTGAGCCTGAGCCACTTCTCAGAGTACTAGTACTCAGAGTACTGGATGTGAACACAAGAAACAGGTATAATTCATGGCTCTTCCAGACAAACAGAATGATGACAAGATACAAAGTCATCTTAAAGAAGGACTGGGAGTCAGGTGTTAGGGTTTCAAAATGAGAGATCAGGACTGACTGGGATTTGTGGGGATGACAGATCAGAAGAGGTACAGTGGCCTGCCCAAATGGTTGAGCCTCAAGAGAAGTCACCCTGCTTTTTGCTTTCTTTTGTTTTGAATAAAAGGAGAAACCACTGAAAGTTCTCCAGTAGTAATGCATGGACAAGGGCAAACTCACCTTCTAAACTTAAGGTACATGGAGTGTGAGAGAATAAGCTACTTTTCCTTGAGAAAGTGCAATGAAAATGCAGAGTTAAACTGCCAGGACAGATAAACACTCCAGAAATCGCCTCATGATACAGGAGTGGCAGTGAGAGAGTTAGGGATGTGGGGGAGACAAGGGCTGAATGAATCACAGGTGAGGAAGAACAGAGTGTCATGGGATGATGGTGTGGGAGAAATTTCCCCTAGTGAAGCAATCTCCTTGGAATATGTCTGCAGAACATGGTTAGTGGATAGACAACATGGACCCTGGCATCACAGAGGAACTCAGTTTAAGTTTAAATTGAGTTGGAATTTCAACTATGTCTTACTACCTTACTCTTTTGGCATGTCCACTAAGTCTAACATGTGTATTTTTTTTTCCTATTTTTTTTCCAATTTTTTTTTCTATTTATTTATTTTTAGAAAAACAGTATTCATTATTTTTTCACCACACCCAGTGCTCCATGCAATCCGTGCCCTCTATAATACCCACCACCTGGTACCCCAACCTCCCACCCCCCCGCCACTTCAAACCCCTCAGATTGTTTTTCAGAGTCCATAGTCTCTCATGGTTCACCTCCCCATCCAATTTACCCCAACTCCCTTCTCCTCTCTAACACCCCTTGTCCTCCATGCTATTTGTTATGCTCCACAAATAAGTGAAACCATATGATAATTGACTCTCTCTGTTTGACTTATTTCACTCAGCATAATCCCTTCCAGTCCCGTCCATGTTGCTACAAAAATTGGGTATTCATCCTTTCTGATGGAGGCATAATACTCCATAGTGTATATGGACCACATCTTCCTTATCCATTCATCCGTTGAAGGGCATCTTGGTTCTTTCCATAGTTTGGCGACTGTGGCCATTGCTGCTATAAACATTGGGGTACAGATGGCCCTTCTTTTCACGACATCTGTGTCTTTGGGATAAATACCCAGGAGTGCAATTGCAGGGTCATAGGGAAGCTCTATTTTTAATTTCTTGAGGAATCTCCACACTGTTCTCCAAAGAGGCTGCACCAACTTGCATTCCCACCAACAGTGTAAGAGGGTTCCCCTTTCTCCACATCCTCTCCAACACATGTTGTTTCCTGTTTTGTTAATTTTGGCCATTCTAACTGGTGTAAGGTGATATCTCAATGTGGTTTTAATTTGAATCTCCCTGAGGGCTAATGATGATGAGCATTTTTTCATGTGTCTGATAGCCATTTGTATTTCTTGATTGGAGAAGTGTCTGTTCATATCTTCTGCCCATTTTTTGATGTGTTTGTCTGTTTCGTGTGGGTTGAGTTTGAGGAGTTCATTATAGATCCTGGATATCAACCTTTTGTCTGTACTGTCATTTGCAAATCTATCTTCTCCCATTCCGTGGGTTGCCTCTTTGTTTTTTGACCGTTTCCTTTGCTGTGCAGAAGCTTTTCATTTTGATGAAGTCCCAGAAGTTTATTTTCGCTTTTGTTTCCTTTGCCTTTGGAGACGTATCTTGAAAGAAGTTGCTGTGGCTGATATCAAAGAGATTACTGCCTATGTTCTCCTCTAAGATTCTGATGGATTCCTGTCTCACGTTGAGGTCTTTTATCCATTTTGAGTTGATCTTTGTGTACGGTGTAAGAGAATGGTCGAGTTTCATTCTTCTACATATAGCTGTCCAGTTTTCCCAGCACCATTTATGGAAGAGACTGTCTTTTTTCCACTGTATATTTTTTCCTGTTTTGTCAAAGATTAATTGACCATAGAGTTGAGGGTCCATATCTGGGCTCTCTACTCTGTTCCACTGGTCTATGTGTCTGTTTTTATGCCAGTACCATGCTGTCTTGGTGATCACAGCTTTGTAATAAAGCTTGAAATCAGGTAACGTGATGCCGCCAGCTTTATTTTTGTTTTTCAACATGTCCTTAGCGATTCGGGGTCTCTTCTGATTCCATACAAATTTTAGGATTATTTGCTCCAGCTCTTTGAAGAATTCCGGTGGAATTTTGATCGGAATGGCATGTGTTTTTGCCCATTTCCTCCTCCTGGCTAAAGAGGGTTCACCTCTGGCAAAGGACCTGGACTGACCAGAATTAAGATTTCTGCCACTTTTTGATGGGGGGGCGTTTCCTTTGGTTTAACATTTCATGAAGTTTCTCCTGTTCATTTTATTTGGATTATCCTTAACTGTAGGGAATATTTGTTTCTTATTTAAACATACAACTTTTACACCATCTGCAATAGACTGTATTTTCCAAAGATGACCATATCTCCCTTCTCCCTTCTCCATCAAGAGGTGGAATCCATTTTCTCCTTCCCCCTTGAATGTGCATGGGCTCTATGACTGCTTTGATCAATAGAAGACAGCAGAAGGGATGGGGGACTTAGCACTTATTGGCTGGCAGCCTCTCTTCCTGCCTTTCTCAGCCCTGAACACCCTGGAAGCAGGCTACCCCATCAGAGAGAGAGGGCACAAGAGGGAAGAGAGGCCACCTCAGACATGAGCTGAACACGCCATCCTGTACACCCAGCCCCATCAAACCTTCAGGAGATTCTAGCCCCAATTCTTATCTAAATGCATCTGGGAAACACCCAGATGAGCGGAATCAACCCACAGATTCCTGAGAGATAATGATAAATAGCTGTGTTAAGCCTCTTAAGTTTTGGTTTGTTTAAGCAATAGTGTTTTGTTCAAGCAATACTCAAGACCTCTTGGGTACCTCTATAGCTCATGTTTCTCTCATAGTAAAGCTTCTGTGCTTGGCCTTTTAAAATATAAACTGATAAAATATAAACTGTGGTTTCTATTTTAATCAGAAAAGTGTATAATTAGTATGTTATTACTAATTATATGTTTTGTATACAGTGTATGTGTTTTTTCTTGCCCTTTAACAAAATGTTCAATGACCCTCTACTCGTCCTCTGGCCAATGTTCTCAGACATTCCTTTCCTGCTTCACACCTGAGTGATAGTCAGTGGGAGGAGTACTACACAGGGTGGATGGAAGAAAAATCAGCAGGAGGAGAAGGATAGGGAAGAAGAGAGAGGACCCAAGAAAGCTTGGGAGGGGATTTTTGGCAGGGAGCTCAAAGCAAAGCAGGGAGAAAGATGTTTTGGGGACACTGCTGGGTATGGGAGTGGTAGAGAGTGAGAAGGAAGGGAGGAAAGGAATTTTAAGAAATGTGGTCTTGATTGAAAATTAAACTTGCCTGATGGTTTCTTGGCACTGACACTGCACAGAGGCTATGCCCATGGGAGCCCAGTGGTAGACCACTCAGTAAACATTAACATCTTTGAAATACTGAGATACATATGCATACACTTTGTCTTCCCAGAGCATGCGTCTGTAAAGCAGGGATCCTTGTTACCTATGGCTTAAGCCAAAAGAAATTCTTTTTTTTTTTTTTAAGATTTTATTTATTTATTTATTTATTTGACAGGTAGAGATCACAAGTAGGCAGAGAGGCAGGCAAAGAGAGAGAGAGGGAAGCAGGCTCCCCACTGAGCAGAGAGCCCGATGTGGGGCTCGATCCGAGGACCCCGAGATCATGACCTGAGCCGAAGGCAGCGGCTTAACCCACTGAGCCACCTAGGTGCCCCAAGCCAAAAGAAATTCTTGTAGAGAAGTTCTGATAGCTCACTGAACTCAGACAGGAAGTACTGCTGGGCCCCAAGGGGAGCTACACTAAGAACCAGAGGACCACCAGGAAGTCTTTCTATCTCTTTTTTATTTTGCCTTAAAATTTTTTTATTGTGATAAGATATACATGACATAAAATTATTACCTTAACCATTTGTAAGTGTATACTTCAGCGGTGTTAAATACATTAATAATGTTGTCCCCCACCCAAAGACCCCATTACTTTCTTAAAACCAAAAAATTTTTAAGTAATCTCTACACCCAATGTGGGCCTCAAACCCACAGCTCCATTAATAGTCACATGCTCTACGGACTGAGCCAGACAGACCCCTGAACAGCTATTTTTTTTTAAGATTTTATTTATTTATTTGATAGAGATCGCAAGTAGGCAGAGAGGCAGGCAGAGAGAGAGAGAAAGAGGCACGCTCCTGACTGAACAGAGAGCCCGATGTGGGGCTCCATCCTAGGACCCTGGAATCACGACCTGAGCCGAAGGCAGAGGCTTAACCCACTGAGCCACCCAGGTGCCCCAATATCTACCTTTTAACAGCATTTTTGTTTACCATCTCTACAGTTTTACCTTTTCCAGAATGTCATAGAAATGAAATCTACACAGTGTGTAGCCTTTTCAGATTGGCTTTATTCACTTACTTAGCAGCATGCATTTAAACTGATCTAAGTCTGTGTGGTTTCATAGCTCATTCCTTTCGTCGCTGAATAGTATTCTATTAGGTGGATACACTGCAGTTTGTTTATCCATTCACCAATTGATCCCAATTTTGGTGATTATGAATAAAACTGCTTTAAAGATTCATAGGCAGGATTTTGTATGTACATAAGTTTTCAAATCAGTTGACTCGATTCCTAGTAGTAGAGTTTCAGGATCATATAATAAGACTATGTATACTTTGTGTGAAATTGCCAATCTGCCCTCCAAAGTGGTTGTACCATTTTGCATACCCATCAGTGAGAGCTTCTGCTGCTCTGCATCTTCACCAGCAATTGGCATTGTCAGTTTTTTGGATTGTAGCCATTTTAATAGGTATGTGGTAGTACCTCATTGTCATTTTGATTTGCATTTCCCCAATGACAAATGAAGTTGTGCATCTCTTAATATGCTTGTTTATTATCTGTGTCTCTTTTTTTGGTGAGGGGTTCATTCAGATCTTTTGCCTCTCTTTCTTTCTTTCTTACTTTATTTTGCTTTGTTGTATTATTGTGGGGTTATAAGAGTTCTTTGTTTATTTTGAGAATGTTAAATTTTTTAAGAAGATTTTCATTTGAGAAAGAGAGTGAGCAATAGCACAAGCAGGGGGTAGGCTCAGAGGGAGAGGGGGAAGCAGACTCTCCACTGAGCAGGGTGACTGACACGGGGGTCGATCCCAGAACCCTGGAACCGTGACCTGAGCAGAAGGCAGATGCTTAACCAATTGAGCCACCCAGGCACCTCGAGAATGCTAAATTTTTAATATGCAATTTCTGGTCACTCAGTGTCACCTTTAGCAAAGTCTGAAACTCCTCTTTTCCCACCCCCATTTCCTTTCACATGGTGATAGCAAAGGACAGCTACCACCAGTCAGCTTTTGTATGAAAGACCAAATCTGGTGAGAAGTGGTTTGGGGCCTTTAGTATGAAGGGTGTGGCTATGCACAGTGTAAAATCAATACTTAAAATCTTTTCTCTATTAAAAGAGGCCGGGTGTTTTATCCAGTGTGATTCTCAATCCTGGGCGCACATTGGAACCACTGGGGGAGCATAAAAATTACTGATGCCTTTGCTAAAATCTTAAAATAAGTGTTGATATGAAAACCAACTAAACCTATAAGGGACACTACTACACACCCACTAGAATGGCTGAAATTAAAAAGATGGAGCATACTAAATGTTGGAAAGTGTGTGGAAGAACTGGAACTCTTCACACGTTGCTAGTGGGAGTGGAAATGGTACAACCACTTAGAAATTAGCAGTTTATTAAAAGGTTAGACATACACTCACCATAGGAATTGGCCATTCCATTCCAAGGTATCTATCTAAGAGAAATAAAATCATATGTCCACCCAAAGACCTATTACATGAATATTCATAGAGCTCTATTTGTAATAGCCCCAAATTGGAAACACTCAAATGTCCATCATAGGTGAATGGATAAACACATTGTGTAGTAATTATTCCATGGAATACTACTCTGCAACAAAAAGGAATAAACTATCGGTACACCCAATAATGTGGGTGAATCTCAACATAATTATGCTGAGTGACAAAAGCCAGATTAAAAAAAGAACATATGAAAATATATGCTTATAAAAAATAAAAAATTTAAAAAAAAAGAACGTATGTTGTTCGATCTCATCTTTTGTATAAATTCTTGAAAATTCACACTAATCCATAGTAAGTAAAAGCACTGAGAAAGGAAGGGAGGAGCGAGAAAGGGCGGATTATAGAGGGGCACAAGGAAACCTTTAGGAGGGATGAATGTGTTCATAATCTTGATTTTAGTGATGGTTTCTATTAGTGTGTACATATGTCAAAACTGGCTGGAAAGTATACTTATATGTGTGCAGTTTAATATATGCCCATTGTGCCTCAGTAGAGTTACAAAAAAAAATCTTTTGCCCCTTGGACCATTACCTAATTCATGATTTCAAAAATGTAATTAAAAACATATATTAAATTTGAGTTAAAATCTTATTCATCAAAAACAAGAGGAAATCTAAATTGTCTGTAATATTAATGTTTACAACAAATATTGACAAATAAGAAAGGATCACTGCTTTAGATTTGTCAAAATTAAACATTTTACTGTTGGAAGCCTCGATCTAGAATATGAACAGGAAAGAGAGAGAGGGAACACAAAATTGAATGGAAAGAAATAGGAAATCAAACACTGCAAACTTTTTGGAAGCTCTGCCTAATCCCAGAGGTGACAACAAGCTATTGGATATTACACGGTCTCGTGTGTCCTTTAGAAAAGTGTTGAAATAGGGATGCCTGGGTGGCTTAGTGGGTTAAGCCTCTGCTTTTGGCTCAGCTCATGATCTCAGGGTCCTGGGACTGAGCCCCGCATTGGGCTCTCTGCTTGGTGGGGAGCCTGTCCCCCTGCCCCGCCTCTCTGCCTACTTGTGATCTCTTTCTCTCTCTCTCTCTCTCTGTCAAATTAAAAAAAAATCTTAAAAAAAAGAAAAATTTTGAAATATTTGTAGGTGTGTTTCTATAGCAAAGATAGTTTTGTACTGGGACTGAACACTGAAAAAAAGCATATGGTTGAAGAAACACCAGTGTTACATATTTTAAAAGTTTAGAACACAAAATTTGCTACAGGTCCTTTTCATCCAAGTTAAGTTATTTCGTCCTGCTTTTTGCTAGATCCATATGGCTCCTGGTAGTAGAAGCCAAAACACACAAACTTCTCAGACTAACAACACTCCATTTCAAGTTAATTTGGGGGAGCAGTGTGGGATAGAGCTTGGACTTATTAGCCACCATATGTGTTACCTCCCTGAACTGTCATTCCTTGTTTACATAAAATTTAAACTTGCCTTTGTACTTAGGGTAAAGTCTGAACTCCTTGATGTGATGGTTAAGACTTTATAAGATCTGATGCTAACCCATTTCTCCAACTTCTTTTAAGTTCAAGCCATATTGTCTTTCTCTCTGTTCTTGAAAATTGAGAAGCTCTTTGTTGCCTGGAATCCAAGTCTCTGGTTCTCTGCTTGAATAACATCTTGATCCTTTCGATCTTAGCTTTATGAGGACCTCTGTGTTAAGTAAGCTCCACGAGGACATGGAGAAGTAGCAGAAGTAGGGGATAAGGGGCAGGTGGGAGGTAGGGGACAGAGGCAACTCAGGGATGCTGTTTCTCCTTAGCTCATTTTCATATACTGGTGCCTTTTCTATGAAGAGTGTGAAATATTCAATTTTAACACCATGAGCAGACAGTATCTGTGGTCAGATGATGAAACATAGGAGGTCAGATGGTGTTGTTTTTTTTTTTTTCTCACCCTACCCTCAACTGTAAAACAAGGCCAATAATAATGTTTTCCTGCCTGAATCACGGGGGTGGGTATTTACATAACATGTGCAAAATTGCTTTAAAAACTAAACAGGAACAGATGTTGATAATTTCAGGCTAATGTGGTCTTCACACTATAATGGTGCCTTCCCCTGTGAATTCTGCCAAGGACAAAGCGGTCAGCTCAGTGTGCTTAGAGAAGTTCTTGGTAGGCATCTCATTGCCTGCTCTGGGACTTCTAGAAACTCTGCAGTCCATTGCTGCTCTGGCAGCAAGCTTCAGACGCCAAGTTAGTAATAATATGTTTCTTTTATTCTTTCAATGAACACACCAAAGAAATATATTTTAAATGGGAAGCTTTTCTCTGGTTCACTTGGGTCCAGACTTCTCTCCTTCCCTCCTCCCTGTCTCCCTTACCCTTCCTCCCTCCCTCTGTCCCTCCCATTTTCCCTTTCTTCTCATCTTCCTCAGTTGAAAAAGGAATCTGGTCAAAGTGAAAAACTCTGTATGAACAAGTGAATGTCAAGCTCAGTAAAATACATGGCAGAGGGTGCTGGTGTAATCAAATGACTGAGCAGAGTTGCTAAGACCCCACAAAATCTATCTCAACTACTTCTATTTGCTTTGCTTTATCCAGTTATATATATATATATATAAGTTTTTTTTTAAAAAAAGATTTTGCTTATTTATTTATTTGACAGACAGAGATCACAAGTAGGCAGAGAAGCAGGCAGAGAGAGAGGAGGAAGCAGGCTCCCTGCTGAGCAGAGAGCCTGATGCGGGGCTCGATCCCAAGACCCTGGGATCATGACCTGAGCTGAAGGCAAAGGCTTTAACCCACTAAGCCACCAGGCGCCCCCCAGTTTTATATTCTATGATCTCAGGTAAAAGCATAAAATAATTCATTGCTGGGAATTTAAATTTTTCATTAGAATCATATCAAAAATATTTTTCCACTTTTTCATTGTAACTCGTGCTCAACTGGGGACAAAAACCATATTGTCTTTCTCTCCTGAGCCATGCTTACCATCCATCAGTGAGATGATAATTGGTAAAACCACTGTTTCTGTGCACAATTCTCTTGAAATTTCAGATCCTATCCTTATCTTGATTGATTCTATGTTATTTTTTTTCTTCTTAAAGGGAATCTTACTCAGACTTTCTTCTTTTGTGATGATATGATTCTCTTTCATTTGAATCTTGTGAAGCTAGTCCTAGCAAACCCCCGAGGGTGGGGTCACACAGTTTGGGTTCCCTGGCCCTCTTCTCCTTCAGTCTAGGGCAACTGTCACAGAAAGCATTCCACCAGGACAGTTTCCAGTGGAAATCTCTCTGTTCTACTTTGCCATCCTGGGCGCACAGGAGAAACAGTTGGCTAATTTCCACATCTTTCTGGGTCAAGATTCTGCATCCACTTCCAGCGTGTGTGGGGCTGCTCCCCACACCAACATGCAATTCTGGAACACTAGGTCGGCCAATAGTTTAACTCAATTCTGATACCACAGGTTAAGCATTTGTTCTGCAAGGCTGCCCCTCCCCCGCAATTTCAGATGCTAGTCTCACCTGGAATTCTGAGTCACCTTTCACAGTTTCCTCCTTGGTATTTGTTCAAGTGTTTCACAGAACTCAGAAAACCAGTTTACTCCCTAGATTACTGGTTTATTATTAAAGGATGTAACTTGGGAACGACCAGATAGAAGAGATGTATATGGCAAGGTAGGGGGAAAGGCTGCAGAGTTTCCGTGTTCCCTCTGAGGACGCCATTCAATGTGTTCACCAACCTGAAAGCACTCTGAACTCTTTTTGTTTGTTTGTTTTTTATGGAAACTTCATTACATGAGCATGGTCAACTAAATCATTGGCCATTGATGATTGATTCCAACCTCTAGCCCCTCTTCCTTTTCCAGAAATCGGGGTGGGACCGAAAGTTCCACCTGTCCTTTCATGGTTGCTTTGTCTGGTAACCAACCCCCATCTTTAGGTGCATTCCAAGGTAAATTCCAAGACTTTTAGGAGCTCTATGTCAGGAATCAGGACAAAGACCAAATATATATTTCTTATTACAAATCACAATACACAGGGGCTCAGTGGCTGTGAGAGGCATTTCTCGACCCATCTTCTTTGGCTTGCCATGCAGCTGTCTTTCCTCTCCCAGCCGTGGGGGTGTTGGGGACACTGGCTCCTTCCAAGGGCAGCCCGTCTGGAATCAGGGCATAGGTCCACTGGAATCAGAACTCTCATTTTTGCAGACTAGACTGAAAGGCTGGGCAACCCATGCCAAGTGTCTTCTCTGTTCCTCTCAGACTGTCTAATTGGAGGCTAGAAATGCAAGTGGGAAAATGAATTCTGCTCAATTATATGTCATTTCAAAATCTTTCCTTATATTTTGTGTTAGAGACTATCACTAGGCTCCAATATCCACTGTCTTCTTCTATAACACAAAATTTTGAAAAAGTATCTTATCTCCCCTAAAGCTTGTTACAGTCATGTGAATAAATTTTGGCTCATGAGAGATAAGTGAAAGTATTATTTTGGACTTTTGGAAAACCTCCTTCAAAGGTGTCTTTCTTCATATCTTCCTTCCTGCTACTTGGAATGCAAACCTTGGAGTGGCTTTCCTGAGCCATGAGATAGACCTTGAGTATAGAAGCCACACACTAAGGATGGCAGAACAGCAAGATGGGAGGGGCCTGGTTGTTTGAGGGTTCCGTGGAACATTAGCCCTAGACTGCCTAATTCTAGATCATTGTTTTGTAAGGGAATAAGCCCTTGTGTAAGCCCCGAATTTTAAGATCTGCTATACCATATTAGTGGACAAAGCTGCCATAATTCAATACTATATAGGGTGGGTGGCTTAAACAACAGGAATTTGTTTTCTCACAGTTCAGGAGGAAAGAGGTCCAAGATCACAGTGCCAGAAATTCAGTTTATGGTGAGGCCTCTTTTACTGGTTTGTGGATGGTCATCTTTTTTCTGTGTCCTCACGTGGCCTCTTCTCTGTACGGGTGTTGTGTGAGGTGGTGGGGGGAGAACAAGGGGAGGGAGGAGGGGTGTAATCTTTGGTGTCTGTTCTTCATATAAAGACACCTGATCCTAATGAATTAGGGCCCACGCTTATGACTACATTTAACTTTTAATTACCTCCTTATAGACTTTATCTCCAAAGATAGTCACAATAGGGGTTTAGGGTTTTAACCTATGAATTTGGGGGGGAACCAGTCCATAACACATACAGAAAAACATGATTCCTCTCTCATATGCCCAGGGACCTTCATTTATGAGGTTTAAGAGCAAAGAATTTGACTGGTTTTACCTTTTTTACATTTTGTGTCTTTTTTTTTTTTTTTTAAAGATTTCACTTACTTGTTTATTTGTCAGAGAGAGAGAACACACAAGTAGTCAGAGAGGCAGGCAGAGGTGGAGAGAGAAACAGGCTCCCCACTGAGCAAGGAGCCTGATGTGGGACTTGATCCCAGGACCCTGGGATCATGGCCCGAGCCGAAGGCAGTGGCCTAACCCACTGAGCCACCCGGGCGTCCCAACATTTTCTGGTTCTTGTGGACTCTCACAGTCACTCAACATTGTCTTGTTGACAGCACAGTCATAGGTTTCTATCTGACAGCTGGAGCTTGACTGAAATTTCCAAGCCACAGATGGGACACTGTGTCCTCCAGGTTTTCTGAGATAACCCAGTCCTTACAGAGACCCTGTTGCCATGTCTGGCTGTCTTGGCTGAGAATTGGGTAAGATGAGAGATTCTCTAGATATAGGGACATGCCTGTGGAGGTGGAAAGATACGGGTTGATTCTGGTGAATTTTATCTTGACACACTACCATGCACTCTACCTCTTCTCCGTGGGTCTCCCGCATGGTAGTCAAAGTGGTCTCATTAATGGTATAATTGGATCATGCTGTTCTTCCTTCAAAATTATGGTATGTTTGACCTCATTTGCCTTTATGCAGACATTTTGATTTAGGGATATTTTAACATGGGCTAAAAAAGAAATTGTTGGTAGTTTCAGCTTTTGGATTACGAAGTAATGTATCAAGTGGGTATCCTTACTGTATGCTTGAATTTTAGAACTTTTCAGACTCTGCATCCTGGAACAAGAATTAGGGATAGGGTGGAGAGGGGGAGTTGAGAATGAGGTAAGATCATGGATTAAAAAAGAGACTGGGTGGGTGTCCCGGAATGGGTGACAATGGGACTGGGGTTTGGTGCCGCTTGGAAACATGGAGTCACATGTACTTCCTGGCCCATTCACTTACGTCAGTCTAGCAGAGCATTTGCTTTGTTTGCTGAGAATTAGATGCTGCATGGTCAGCAGACTCTCTGGTTTCTCTGTTAATGTTTCAATGAGTGTAGGCAGTTATTTTTGATAAATATTATACTTTGCTTCATAAGGGGACTGTATTGAGTTGAATAGTGTCCCTTCCCCCAAATCCATGTGGACTGGAAACTCAGAATGTGACCTTATTTAGATTTGTGCAGATGTAGTCAAGTTCAAACAAGGTTATGGGATGAGGTTGAGCCTCAAATACAATGACGGGTGTCCCCTGAAAAAAGGGAGATTTGGAGACACACAGGGACACAGAGGACACACAAGGGAGGTGGCCTTGTAATGACAGAAACAGAGATTTGAGTGATACAGATATAAGCCAAGGAATGCCATGGATTACTGGTGAGCTCCAGAAATTAGGAACAGGCAGGGAAGGATTCTTCCTTAGTGCCTTTAGAGGGAGCATGGCCCTACAACACCCTGATCTCAAAACTATATTTTCAGAACTGTGAGAGAATAAATTTCTATTGTTTTTTTTAAAAGATTTTATTTATTTATTTGACAGAGAGAGATCACAAGTAGGCAGAGAGGCAGGCAGAGAGAGAGAGAGGAGGAAGCAGGCTCCCCGCTGAGCGGAGAGCCCGATGCGGGACTCGATCCCAGGATCCTGAGATCATGACCTGAGCCGAAGGCAGCGGCTTAACCCACTGAGCCACCCAGGTTTAAGCCACCTAGATTGTGGTCATTTGCTACAAAAGCCCTGGGAAACTACTACATGCATTTTTTTCTTTTAAACTCTAGAGAATGAACACATCTGACTTTTAAAGTTTTTATAAGTGTGCTAATCTTACTTGATTGGCAATATATTCAGACATTTGTCTAATCCATCTGAAACCGTCTAATGATAGTTTTTGAAGTAGCTGGAGACTAATTTAAGTCTAATTATATCCTTATGTCATTTATTAATTGTTAAGGTAATACAGGCTCGTAAAAATACAAGGAATACAATAATGAGCGAAGTATAAAGTACAAACCTGCCGTAATTGATATGGGTATTAAGGGTGGAATAAAGGCTTGGGATGATTTAAAAATTTTAAAAATCAGGCCTTTTATGTTGTGACAGGGTAATTTTGTGGTGGTTGCATCAAAAATCGTTCTCATTTGCAACTCATCACTTACAGGATTGAATCATAAGTCATTGACAGATGGGGTGACCAGATAATTTATGGTCCAACTGAGACACTTTTGAGAGTGAGAGGAGAAGCTATTATCTGGGGCAACAGAGATAAATGGGGACTGTCGTGGGCAAACTAAGACATGCAAAGCTTTTCACAAAGTGAGTTCTGGTCTTAGTGCTCCCAAACCCATAACTACTGGGCAGATTCCAGAACTGTGTGCCTTCATGTACAAAGTCCTCTCTTTCTATTCATGGCTGAAATCTCAATACAAAATGCAATTTCGTCTGTAAAACCTCTGGCTTTTCAGATATGGGCATTCTTTTCATAAATCCCAGAGATACAAACATCATGTTATTGTGTTACATTTCTTCATTTGCATGTCACACAGAATGTAGTTTCCTTGGCGACAGGCATTTTGTCTGTTCTGTGTCTAGATCTCCAGTTCTTAGAGTAGTCCTTTGTTCGATAAATACTTGTTGGATTGAATACATTATTTATGAGATTGTTTTGCCTTGAAGTTTGCTCAAAACAATTAGAGAATAATTCTAGACATGTTATAATATTAGTTAGGATCAGGATAATAAATACATTCTCTAAATTAATACAATATAGGCTTAAGTGCCAAGAGAGCGAACCAATACCGAAGAATGTCCATTTCTGTTTCATATCCACATTGAGCCTGGTCTGATGGCTCTGCTGTACAAGGCTGCTAGAGGTCCAGAATGTTTCTATTATGTTGTTCTGCTGTGTAGATGTCCACAAGATGTATTTGCTTTCCAAGGCTTTTTGGAGTCAGAGTTTTGTTTCTTTCGAATGCTCCCTTGTACTGGGACTGATCTTGAAGCAAGAAAAAGCAGCACCTATTTATGCAAGTTAGTGGAGTCTCTGCATGGGCAAGTTCTGAGTTTCACTTACTTAGCCCATTATTCATTGCATTTGATGCAGGCAGGGCAGCTCCAAGGACCCAGAGGGGCTCCTACAGAACCAGCTGAGGGGGTCCTTGGCTTTGCTCAGGATAGAAATCAAGCATGAGCCAGCAGGAAGTGAGAGAGGAAGTGAGAGAGGCTTACTGAAGTTATAAAAAGAGTACAGATAGGGGCGCCTGGGTGGCTCAGTGGGTTAAGCCGCTGCCTTCGGCTCAGGTCATGATCTCAGGGTCCTGGGATCGAGTCCCGCATCGGGCTCTCTGCTCAGCAGGGAGCCTGCTTCCTCCTCTCTCTCTGCCTGCCTCTCTGCCTACTTGTAATCTCTCTCTGTCAAATAAATAAATAAAATCTTAAAAAAAAAAAGAGTACAGATATAGACAGCATCTGGGAGACTCAGGAAGGAAGGGATGGGGAGTATCCTCTTTGCATGGGGTCTGGGGTTTTTATTGACAATCATGGTCTTGTGCACGTGTCTTCTCAGGCATCCAGGAACTGGTCAGAACAATGACAAGGTCCATCATAAGTCACTTTCTCCCTGGTGCCAGGGTTGTCTTGGCATCCAAGCTATCTAGCACCAGTGGTCTGGAATGCACATGTCATGGCGTCGCCTGGTCATTCTTGCCCAGTTGTTCCTTGGTTGTTATCTATCATGCTGGAAGACGGCAAAGAAATCATTAATTCCTTGTCCCTTACAAGGAGGACATACATGAAGGCATGTGTATGCAGAGTTGGAGGTCCTAGAAAGAGCAGAAGCAGGAAAAGGAGGAAAAGCCCCCAGTTTTCTTTCATGGGGTCCCTTCAGTTTTCTTATCTCACATTTATATGTTTAGACACATGCTAAAGAGTCTTAATTTATATCTCCAAAATAAATGTTCTCTCTTTTTTGAAAAATGAAATAAATGCTCTTAGTTTTTAAGGAAAAAAAAAGGGAATCATCTTAAGAGAGTCATTCTTTTTTGTGTAAAAATTAAATTCAATTAATTAACATATAGCATATTCTTAGTTTCAGAGGTAGAGTTCAGTGATTGATCAGTCTTAGATAACACCAAGTGCTCATTATATCATGTGCCCTCCTTAATGTCCATCACCCAGTTACCTCATCCCCATCCCTTCCCCTCCAGCAACTGTTTGTTTTCTGTGATTTAGAGTCTCTTATAGTTTGTCTCTCTCTTTGATTTTGTCTTGTTTTATTATTTTACTCCTTTCTCCTATGCTCCTTTGTTTTGTTTCTTAAATTCTACATATGAGTGAAATCATATGATAATTGTTTTTCTTTGATTGACTAATTTTGCTCAGCACAAAGCCTCTAGTTCTATCCATGTTGTTGCAAATAGCAAGATTTTGGGTTTTTTTATGGCTGCATAATATTCCATTATATGTATACCACATCTTCTTTATCCATTCATCTGTCAGTGGACATATAGACTATTTCCATGGTTTGGCTATTGTGGACATTATTGCTATAAACACTGAGGTGCACATGCCCCTTCGGATCACCACATTTGTATCTTTAGGGTAAATGCCCAGTAGTGTAATTCCTGGGTCATAGGGCAGCTCTATTTTCAACTTTTTGAGGAACTTCCATACTGTTTTCCAGAGTGGCTGCACCAGCTTGCATTCCCACCAAGAGCGTAGGAAGGTTCCTCTTTCTCTGGATCCTCGCCAACACCTGTCATTTCCTGACTGGTTAATTTTAGCCATTCTGACTGGTGAGAAGTGGTATCTCACTGTGGTTTTCATTTGAATTTCCCTGATGCTGAGTGATGTTGAGCACTTTTTCATGTATCTGTTGGCCATTTAGATGTCTTCTTTGCAGAAATGTCTGTTCAGGTCCTCTGCCCATTTCTTGATGGGATTATTTGTTCTTTGGGTGTTGAGTTTGATAAGCTCTTTATAGATTTTGGATACTAGCCCTTTATCTGATATGCCATTGCAAATATCTTCTCCCATTCTGTCGGTAGTCTTTTGGTTTTAAACAAAGTCATTCTTGTCAAATTTTTCCTCTCATGAATAAATGGTGAAATAAATGTAGTATTATAGCCTCCTGACATGTACTACTTTTTATCTAAGAGAAACTCTCTAAATTATTGGGTACTGAAACATTCCATTGAAATGATTTAATTTACTTTGGAAGCTGAAAGGAAAGTCACCAGATAGAAGTAATGTATGGCTTATATTCGAGTGTTAAATTGTTATTTACATTTTGAACCTATGGTTGCTATGATGATTAGTAGAGATATTATATGTGAAGCACTTCAAAGGTACCCAGATCGCTGCTGAACAATCCTCTACTCCCCCAATATGCAATTAAATCTTTTCCAGAAAACAGAACTGCTTATTCACAAAACATTTTTTTCTAGCCTTTTTTTTTTTCTTTTTTAAAGCTTGTCCTCCTTCCCTGAATCTTTCCCTTTCTCTCTCCTGGGAATCTGTATTTGTTCTTAGTCAATGTTCATAGTGATCTAGAGACAGCTGACAGGGAGCCCCCGAGGGAGTGGGTCTTCAGCAGTGGCAGGTCCTAGAGAGAATGAGTGTGTATGGGCCCTAGAGTTCACCAGAATGGGGATGATGACCAGCTTTTATTTGTAAGAAATCTACTAAGAAATTTTTGTAGATGTGTAAGAAATCTACAAAAAAATTGTAGCTTTTGCTCTCTCTCTTTTAAGAAAAATAGTTGGTTCAATCATTACAACAATGTAGCATGACTAGTCAATGCCAGGATACTGTCTGTGGCATTTCTGTGAAGTGTCCCCACAGCTGTAAATGGGGACTTGTCATGGGCTAGAAAAATGAAGAAACGAAGGGCAGCATAAAATCCACACAAAGCTAGGAGGTGTTCAAGGTCTTGGATGCTCTGGCACACACTATGAAGCATGATGGACAACTTCCAATATCACATCTCAACGTGTGTGTGTGTGTGTGTGCGCGTGCGCGCACGCACGCACGCACGCTAAAGTGATTTGTAATTCAGGCAGTGTACTGCTTGAAATTCATATCTGGATTGCCCATCCCAATTGCTGCAGATGCTATTTGAGGAAGCAAAGAATACATGGAAGAAGAGAAAAATAATTAAATATCACCAAGCTAAATAATCAAGACCATGACAAAGAAGATAAATAACAATTTATAATTCACTGCAGTACAAATAAAGTAGTATTTTTTGTATAAAAATTGCATTTGCCCACAAAGAGGCTATTCAGTCAGAAATATGATTAAACTACATCAGAAACGTGTCAAAGCTGTAGGAGTCACACATAGTGTCACAGCTCACATGAGACTTTTCTAAGAATAAGCCACCTAAAGATCACATTCCAGTCTGAAACAGCAGAGGTTTCACTGACTTGTAAGAAAGGAGACTGTAGATTTTACCACCCTTCTAGTGATGCCTGGGCCAACTGAGTCTCCCCGCATCCCTTCCAATGGGCCAACTTGGCCAGCACTAATTTCTTCCCTGTCCTTGCACACTGTCTAGCTCACTTCCTGGATTCTGAGGTCACATTCCTCATTATAAGTTCATGATAATATGCAGACAAGGGTAGTGGGTCCTGGTTTGGGGGTGATGCAGCAAGGTTTTTTGCTTCTGCCTGGAGGGTCATCCCCTAAATCTTTCACCCAGTTTTACAGTCAGTTAAAGTCACTAATCTACTGTCTACTTCTTTTTTTCAGGAAGAGCACCCACACCTCAATAGAGAGAAACACAAATTTATAGGGACCAATATGAGGATGCCTCTGGCCTTTTTCTGACATAGTCATAAAATCCTCATAGCTTTTTTTACATATTCTTAAAATTCTGATGCACATTAATTACAATTTTAATTGAAATAAGTGTGCCATGACCCACATTGAGGGCTAAAGTATCAGATTGAATTTAACTTTTTATTATAAATGAATCAAGAATAAAATCTTGAGCCAATTGATTGCAGGACTAATAAGTAATATTCCTCTCTTCCTCTCTTGAATTCTGAGCCAGCAGAAAGATAGGAGTAAGAATCTGACAGATGGAGATTAGAAGAGCAGCTTTGTGATTGGAAGTCTTCACTGGAGAATTTGGCTCGATTTGGGGCAGACAGCTTCCTATTATTTCCCACAGAGCTGAATTCACCTGGTATCAGGCTTAGCAGCTGCTGGTGGTTCTTTACCTTGGCTTCACATTCAAATCACCTGGAGGTATTTTTAAAGCCACCTGCTACTTGAGCTCCCTACCCCCAGACCAGCTGAAAGATCATCTCATGGGTAGAAGAGGAGATGGAGCTCTGCATTTTAAAAAATCTCCCCAGATATTCTTAGTACATATTAAGGAACTATGAGGGTTGAGGACCTTTGAACTTGTTCATTAACAAAGGCTGCTGGAGAGGAGGGAGCAAAACCCAGCCAACCTCAGGGCTGAAAATGGGAAAGGAGATGGGAGGGTGAGCTCATCTTCCCCAGTGGAGAAACGAGTGAAGCAATGAATCTGTGGTTTGATGTCTTTTGACAAATTTAGAAAATTCTCCATTCTTATCCCATCAAAAGTTACTTTGTACTCTATTTTTCCTTTTTCTAGGACTCTATTTGTTGGGTCCATGGTCAAAGGAACGAGACTGACAGAAAGCGAAGGTCAAACAAAGCTTTATTTTGCGCCAAGCATCGAGAATCAAGCCAGGGCTGTCTCTTACAAAGAGGCGACCCTTCCCTGCCTCACAGACTAGCTTTTATAGACCAAAGACCATGTGGTTGAGCGTGGCTACACATAGGTGGCCAATGAGCATCTTGGTCAGAATTGGTACCCAAAAGGTGGGGCCCACTTTCCCTGGTTGCTAGGGAGATAGTATGCATGCTCCACTGATTGGATGTCTCCACCTGGCCTGACCTGCCTTTGTATTTGGGCTTTGCAAGTAAGTTCTCTGGGAGGGGCAGGATCAATCTAAGTTTACTGCATAGGGTCAATTTAAGTTTACTGCATAAACAACAAAATGGCTCCCTCTGGCTACGTAGGCCCTTACATTTTCCCCCTTTTCTTTGGAGATTAGTCAAATCTTTGACTTTTCAGCCAGTTCTATGTTCTCCTGTTGGAAGGGGTTATATTGAGCATGTAAGACTAACATTTTTATCGCTCTTATTTTCTTTTGTACAAGTGACATTAGGGCGTTTATAATGCAGGGGCCCAAAAGTAACATTAGTGCACGTTCAGCTGATGAGTTAGCCATTCACCCCTTTGTATAACTTTTTCCATTTTTCCTAATTCCGTTCATCTAATTTCCCACCTATACTTTACATAAACAGGTAACAATAGGAGCAACAATACACAAACAGGTAACAATAGGAACAACAATAAACTCATAGTCTTTTGAGTCTAAGCTTTAGTCCACGGTCAGTGGGGTTCGTTGGCTGTGGCTTCCATCTCTGGGGGGCATCCTCATCCTTGGCTCTCTTGATGTGACCCACGTGAATCCAGGCCCTGATGCCTTCTACTTTTATTGCCGTGGAGGTGGTCAGGATGACAGTAAATGGTTCCTTCCAGCGGGGCTCCCAGTTTCCCCACTTGGTGGCGGCATATCCAAACCAAGTCCCAGGGTTGGAAAGGATATGGCTCCACCTCCGTCTCCGTCCCAGTGTGGGCAGTCCGGATCCCTGTGTGGGCTTTTTAAAGATAGACTGTAATGCCTGCAGTGACTGGAGTACAGACTGATCAGTCATTTCTGCTATAGCAACCTCTTATAGCCAAGGGCAGAGTGGGAAGGGGGGCTCTCGAACATTATTTCAAATGGGGTCGCCTTGTTTAAGTAGGGTGTACACCATGCCCTGAGGAGGACGAAAGGTAGGATATCTACCCATCCACTGCCAGCCTCCAGAATTAGCTTTGTCAGAGTCTCTTTAAGAGTCCGGTTCATTCTCTCTACTTGCCTGGAACTCTGAGGCCGGTAGGCACAATGTAGTTTCCAATTAGTGCCCACAGCCTTGGCCAATGCCTGTGAGACTGAACTCACAAATGCAGGGCCATTGTCTGACCTGATCTCGAGAGGGAGCCCAAACCTAGGAATTATTTCTTCTAATAGCTTTTTGGCTATCACTCCTGCCATCTCATGTTTGGCAGAAAAAGCCTCTACCCAGCCTGAAAAGGTATCTACAAAAACTAACATATACTTGTGCCCATATTTTCTGGGGTTCATCTCTGTAAAATCTATTTCCCAATAAATTCCTGGTTCCTTACCTCTTTCTCTTTTCCCTCTTCCCATTCTAGTTCCTCCCCAATTAACTGCCTAGCATTGAGCACATCCATCAACTACATCCTGAACCATATGCCCTAATTTAGAAACCTGGAACTGCTTGCCTATAAGCTCCTTGAGTTTGTGTGTCCCCAGATGAGTACCCTGATGTATCTGGCCTACTAACTTCTTACCTAGTCTTCGAGGAAGAATTAACTTTCCTGTTTTAGTCTTAGCCCAGTCCCTTTCATAGTCCAATTTAGTCCATTTTTGTAAATACTTTAAATCTTCCTCTGAATAGTCCAGTTTTTCTGGTAGGGCTGGAGCCGGAAGTGTAACCAGCTCTTGCACTGTTTCTTGGGCTGCTTGCCTTGCAGCATGATCTGCTAATTGGTTTCCTTTTGAAATCAGATTAGTCCCCTTTTGGTGTCCTGGGCAATGTATAACGGCCACCTCTTTTGGGTCCCAAATAGCCTGGAGGAGAGCCAATATTTCTTCTCTGTTTTTAATTCCTTTTCCTCCTGCTGTTAATAGGCCCCTTTCTTTATAAATAGCTGCATGTATATGGAGAGTAGCAAAGGCATACCTGCTGTCTATATAGATGTTGGTGGTTTTAACTCTGGCCATCTGCAGTGCCTTAGTGAGTGCAATCAGCTCTGCTTTCTGTGCCAAGATTCCATGTGGCAGGGCTGCCATCCAGAGTTCCTGCTCAGGGGGAACCACCACAGCCCCCCGCATACCTCTTTCCATTGACCATGTAGCTATTCCCGTAGGACTTCCCTGCAGTCGTGTTGGTGGTCAGCCAGCTCCTCTGGCAGCAGTGTGGCTGGATTTAGCACCGCCGGGGCCTGGAAGGTCACTCTTGGTTCATTGACGAGGAGGGCCTGATACCCCTTCATTTGGGCGTTCATCATCCATCGGTCTGGTGGAGTCCAGAGAAGGCCCTTGATAGCGTGGGTGGTGGTCAAGATGAGATTTTGACCCCCCAAAGTTAATTTACTTGCATCCTTGACCAGGAGTGCCGTGGCAGCAATTATGCGGAGGCAAGGGGGGAACCCAGCCGCTACTGGATCTAGTTTCTTGCTAAGATCGGCTACTGGCTTTTGCCAAGGCCTCAGAGTCTGAGTCAAAACTCCTTGGGCCACCCTTGCTTTTTTATCCACATACAAGTGGAAGGGCGTGGTAATATCTGGGATGACCAATGCTGGGGCACTCAGTAAGGCTGTTTGTAATTCCCGAAATGCTCCTTCTGCCTCAGCTGTCCACTCTATCATAGTGAGCCCCCTTTTTGCTAGTTCGTAGAGAGGCTGGGCAATCTCTGCAAACTGCGGTATCCACAGCCTACAGTAGCCCAGCGTCCCAAGAAACTCCTTCACATGTCAGGACGTGGTGGGGCGGGGATATTGGGTGATCACCTGTTTCCTGGACTCAGACAGTGAATGCACTCCCTCATGGAGATCGAAGCCTAGATAAGTAGCATGGCTTTGACAGAGCTGTGCTTTCTTTGCTGACACCTGATACCCTTTTCCTGCAGAGTCTGTAAGAGAGCTCTCCTCTCCACAAACATGACTCATAGTACTCAGCGGCTATTAGCAAGTCATCAAATACTGTAACAGAGTGACTTCCGGTTTGGAGGTTCTGTACTCACGCAAATCCTTGTGTAGGGCCTCGTCGAAGACAGTGGGTGAATTCTTGAATCCTTGGGGAAGTCTTGTCCAAGTGAGTTGGCCTTGGAATCCTTCCTGTGGGTCGGACCACTCAAAAGCAAAGAGGGACTGAGACTCCCTTGCTAAAGATATGCAGAAAAATGCATCTTTGAGATCTAAGATGGTATAAGCAGTTCTTTGGGGGCCCAGGAGGGAGAGGAGGGTATAGGGGTTAGGCCCTATTGGGTGGATATCTTCCACCCATTTATTAACTTCCCGCAAGTACTGAACGGGCCGGTACTCCTCAGTCTCGGCCTTTTTGATGGGCAGCAAAGGTGTGTTCCATGGAGACTTGCAAGGAACTAGGATCTCCTCTCCTCAGAGGTGGTTAATGTGTTCTCTGATCCCTTCCTTTGCTTCACAGGGAAGGGAGTACTGCTGGACACGAACAGCTGTGGCCATTGCTTTTAATTGTACCACCACTGGAGGCTGTCCCTTGGCCAAGCCAGGGGGCTTCCCTTCTGCTCAGACTTTGGGAAACTCGACCTGTAGGGTTTGGAGAAGGCTCCCTTTTCTTGTCTCTTCTGGTTCTGAGACTGGCTCATAAAGAAGGTATTCATCTACTGCTGTCACAAACATCTGTACAGTTGTCCATTTATGTCTTTCTATGCCATTCGCCCCTTGTACCCAGACTTCCTCTCCAGATAGTTTTCCCATAGGTTTCAATTGATTTCCCCTCCACTTTAATTTTTACCCAAGTTTTGGGGAGAGGCTCCGAACCATGGCTTCTTCAGTCTCTGGAGGCCAGGATGGCCATCATCCTCTCAGGGCACTCCCTGGCCCAATGTCCTTTTTCCTTACAAAATACTTTCATTATTTATCAGAGAGAGAAAGAGGGAACATGAGCAGGGGAAGGGGCAGAGGGAGAGGGAGAGAGGAAATCTCAAAAAGACTCTGAGTTGAGCAGGGAGCCTGACTTGGGGCTCAGTTCCAGAACCCTGAGATCATAGGCCTGAGCCAAAGTCAGACGATTAACTGTCTGAGCCACCATTTAAATCTTTTTAAAAACAGTTTCCAGTTCTCTACTGAGATTTTCCATTGTGTCATCTAACTTCTTGAGCATATTAATTATAGCTCATTTTTTCCAGCTGACGTATAAGCTTGTGTAAGTTTGAAGGTGTGCAATGTGATGATTTTACCATGTATACATTGAAAAATGGTTACTGGGGTAGTAACCAGAATCACCTCTTTCTGGTTATGGTGAGAAGGTTAAAGTTCTCCTCTCACAGAAGTTTTCAAGTAGTCAATATAATACTATCAACGATAATCCCCATTCTGTACGTGAAAACCCCAGAACTTTCTCATCATGCAACTGAATATTTATACTATTTCATCCACCCCATCAGTCCCTGGTAACCACCATTCTATTCCCTCTCTCTATGAGTTTGATGTTTTTAGGTTCTACAGGTTAAATCATGCATTATTTATCTGTCCTTTCTGATTTATTTTATTGAGCCTACTGCCTTCAAGGTCTATCCATGTTGCAAGTGGCAGGATTTCCTTCTTTCTCATTGGTGACTAATACTCCATTGTGTGTGTGTATTTTCTCTACGCATTCCTCCATCAACGGACACTTAAGTTGTTTCCTAACCTGACTATTGGGAATAATCCTGCAATAAACACAGAGGTGTAGATATCTCTTTGAGATAGTGATTTCATTTCCTTCACATATATACTCAGAAGTAGAATTGCTAGATCAAATGGTAGTTATATTTTTGATTTTTTTGAGGAAACTCTGTACTGTTTTCCACAGTGCCTACACCAATTTCTATTCCCTTCAGTGGTGCGCAGGGGTTCTCTTTTCTCGACATCTTCACCGGCATTTGTTATCTCTTGTCTTTTGGATACCAGCCATTCTAACAGGTGTGAAGGGACATCTCTCTGAAGTTTTTATTTGCGTTTCCCTAGTGATTAGTGATGTTGATCTTTTCATGTACTTGCTGGACACTTGGATGTCTTCTTTGGAAAAAAAAGTCATTTAAAAGCAATCTGCCCAGTTTTATTTTTTAAAACGAGGGTCGCCTGGGTGGCTCAGTGGGTTAAGCCTCTGCCTTCAGCTCAGGTCATGGTCTCAGGGACCATGGATCCCTCAGGGATCCAGGATTGAGTCCCAGATCGGGCTGTCTGCTCGGTGGGGAGCCTGCTTCCCCTTCCCTCTCTGCCTGCCTCTCTGCCTACTTGTGATCTCTCTGTCAAATAAATAAATAAATAAAATCTTAAAAAAAAAGATATTATTTGTTTATTTGACTGAGAGAAAGAGCACAAGCAGGGGGAGCAGCAGAGGGAGAGGGACAAGTTCCTTAGATATTTTGAACATTAACCCCTAATCAGATACGGTTTGCAAATATTTTCTCCTATTTCATTTGTTGATTATTATCATTGTTTTGCTGTACAGAAGCTTTTTAGTTGGAGGTAGTCCCACTTGTTGATTTTTGTTTCTGTTGCTTGTGCTTTTAGTATCTTTGTCCAAAAATTTATTGCCAAGACTAATGTCAAGGAACTTTTCCCCTAGGTTTTCTTCTAGGACTTAAATCCTTAATGCATTTCAAGTTAATTTTTGTTAATGGCAAAAGATAGAGGTTCAATTTTATTCTTTTGCATGAAAATATCTAGTTTCCCCAATACTGTTTATTTAAAAAGACTATCTTGGCTCCCTTGTCAAATATTAGTTGACCATATATATGAATGGGTTCATTTTAGGCCCTTTGTTCTGTTCCTCTGATCTATATGTCTGTTTTTATGCCATTTTCATACTGTTTTTTTGTAATATGGTTTGAAATCAGGAAGTGTGATGCCTCCCACTTTGTTTTTTTAAAATTGCTTCGGCTATTCAGAATCTTTTGTGATTCTGTGAGAATTTTTGTATTGTTTTTTCTATATCTGGAAAAATGCCATCACAATTTTGATAGGAATTGGATTCAATATGTAGTTAGCCTTTGCTGCTATGGACATATTACCATATTACCTCTTCTAATCCATGAGCATGTAGTATCTTTCCATTTATTTGTGTCATTTTCAGTTTATTCAGTTAATTTTTGGTGTCTGTATCTTTAAGTTTTAAGTTTTTTCCTAAATGGGTGTCTGGGTGGCTCAGTTGGTCAAGGTCTGCCTTTGGCTTGGGGCCCTGGGATGGAGCCCTGCATGGGGCTCTCTGCTCCTCAGGGAGTCTGCTTGTCCCTCTCCCTCTGCTGCAGCTCCCTACCCACCCCTGCTTGTGCTCTCTCTCTCAAATAAATAAGTGAATAAAATCTTAAAGAAATTTTTTCCCTAAATACTTTATTGTTTCTGATAATATTGTAAGTGGGACTGTTTTCTTTATTTCTTTTCCAGATACTTCATTTTTAGTGTGTGGAAATGCAACTGAGTTTTTGTATGTTGATTTTATAACATTTTTGCTGAATTCTTTGATTATATCTAACAATTTTGGGGGGCAGTTGTTAGGCCTTTCAGTGTATAAGATCATATCATCAGCAAACATAAACAGTTTTACCTCTTCCTTTCTGACTTGGATACCTTGTCTTCTTTTTCTTGCCCAATTACTCTAGCAGGATTTTTAGTATTAATGTTGAGTAGGAGTAGTGTGAGTGAGCACCTTTGTCTTGTTCCTGATATTAAAAGGAAGGATTTCAAACTTTCGTCACTGAGTTTCATGTTAGCTGAGTGTTTGACATAAATAACCCTTCTTATGTTGAAATATGTTTCTTTTAGCCTAATTTGTTGAGAATTTTTATCATGACAGGATATCAAATTTTGTTAAAGGCTTTTTCTCCATCTGTTGAGATGATCATATGATTTTTGTCTTTCATTCTATTAATGCACTATGTAACTATGATTAATTTGCATTTGTTAAGCCATTATTGTATCTCAGGACTAAATCTCACTTACTCATGGTGTATGATCCTTTTAATGTGCTGTCGAAATCATTTGCTAGTATGTTGTTGAGAATTTTTGCACCTATGTTCACCAGGAATATTGACCTGTTAATTTCTTTTTTCATAGTGCTCTTATCTGGCTTTGGTATTTGGGTAACGTGGACCATGTAAAATGAGTTTGGGAGTGTTGCCTCATTTTCAATTTTTTGTAGCTTTTGAGAGAATTGGCTTCAATTCTTTTTTAAATGTTTGGTAGAATTCACCCATGAAGACCTCTTGTCCTGGGCTTTGCTTTTTTTTTTTTTTTTTTTTGCTGGGAGATTTTTAATTACCAATTGAATCTCCTTACTTGTTATTAGTCTGTCTGAATTTTCTATTTCTTCTTGGTTTAGTCTTGGTAGGTTGTCTCTCCAGGAATTTACGCACTTCTAGGTTGTCCAATTTTTTTGGCATATAATTGTTCCCTGTAGTCTCTTACGATCCTTTGTATTTCTGTGGTATCAGTTGCCATGTCTTCTTTTGCATTTATAAATTTTAATTGCTGAGTCCTCTCTCTCTCTCTCTTTTCTTTTTTGGTAAGTCTAGTTAAAAATTTGTCAATTTTCAGGGCACCTGAGTGGCTCAGTGGGTTAAAGCCTCTGCCTTCAGCTCAGTCATGATCTCAGGGTCCTGGGATCGAGCCCTGCATCAGGCTATCTGCTCAGTGGTGAGTCTGCTTTCTCCTCTCTCTGCCTGCCTCTCTGCCTACTTGTGATCTCTGTCAAATAAATAATCTTTTAAAAAATTTTGTCAATTTTCCTTATCTTTTTAAAAAAACATCTGGTAGTTTTGTTAATCTTTTAGTCTTCCTATTCTGTATTAAGTTTGTTTCTGCTGTGATCTTTGTTAACTCCTTCTTTATGTTAACTTTGGGCTTAGTTTTCTTGTTGTTCGAGGTGTAGAGTTAGCTTATTTATTTGCAATATTTTTTCTTTTTAAAAAAAATATTTTGTTTATTTATTTGAGAGAGAGAGAGCGTGCAGCAGGGGAGGGGCAGAGGAAGAGAGGGAGGGACAAACAAACTCCCGCTGAGTGCAGATTCCCTACTCCTCCATTCCAGGCCCATGAGATCAGAACCTGAGTCAAAGTCAGACACTTAACTGACTTGAGCATCCTTGAGCTATTTTTTCTTAAAGTAGACTTTTGCAGCTATAAACATCCCTCTTAGAACTGGTTTTGCTGCATCTCATAAGTTTTGGTATGTTAGGTTTCTATTTTCCTTGTCTCAAGATATATGTTGGTTTCCCTTTGATTTCTCCTTTTGCTCACTGGTTGTTCAGGAGCATGTTGTTTAATTTCCACGTATTTGTGAATTTTCTAGTTTTCCTCTAGATTTCTTGTCTCATACCATTGTGCTCAGAAAGGATTAGTGTAATTATAATCTCTTCAGTAAAGGAGACTTTCACTGGTGGGTGGAGGATGCTGCAGCATGCTGTGACTTCAGGTCTAGTTATGCAGGTTGCCAAGTGCAGGGACACGTGGTGGCACCAGGACCAGGGGTCCATGGTGGCTTGCTGGCTCCGGCTGTTGGATTCCACAGCATTGACAACTGTGTGAGCACTGCGAGGGGAGAGAGAGGAGGCTCACAGAGGCTTCAAATGCTCTTGGGGTTCTGCAGCACCTCCAGGTCTAGGGCTAACGATCAGGACAGGCAGTGGCAATGGCTGGAGCTGGTGGTATGTACACTTGGCTGTGGGGCCCTGTGGAAGGTGACTGTGGGGTAAAAGCCAGGGAAATCTGTAAGGGGTTTGTAGTGGCTGTGCTGGCTATTTCTTTCTTCAGTGGTAAAAGCTGCTGGGTTTGTCTCCAGAGGTCACTGGGAAACTGATTATTGGTTTTCTTTCTTGTTCTGAGCTATGACTCCTAACATCTGAGCTTTGCTGGTTTCTGGGTGGGGTGAAACTGAAGTGGGGCCTTTGTGAAGAACCCCCAAATGCTGGAGAAACGAATCACTCACCCCGCTCTTCCTCTCCCGGCAAAGGGGAAACTCTTTCTCATTGGGAAATTCCCTTTGGTGCTCAGCAGTGGTGGCTTGGAGAATGGGATGATGTAGGCAAAATGAAGCTGTCTTTCTTCCCTTTTTGTGCAGTTGTTCTTGAATTTTTTGTTCCAATGGGTTACTGAAGTTTCTTACGTGGACTCCCGAACTCTCCCAGAGCTGTTTTTGTTCATGGCTGGCTGTAATAATTGTTGATATTTGTTGAGGGACAGAGATTAGGCTACACTGCTATCTTGGCTCCATCATTCTCCCTGACAGACATTGAACTACATGTAATGCACACACATTATATATATAGAAATAATGGTAACACAAACAAAGCTAGACCCCTCTCTCATACTACATACAGACATCGTAAAGATGTAGTATTAAAAGACAGTAAACAGGGGCTGCCTGGGTGGCTTGGTGGGTTAAGCCTCTGCCTTCGGCTGGGGTCATGATCTCAGGGTCCTGGGATCGGGTCCCCCATCAGGCTCTCTGCTAGGCGGGGAGCCTGCTCCTTCCTCTCTCTCTCTACTTGTGATCTCTCTCTGTCAAATAAATAAAATCGTTTTAAAAAAAGACAATAAACAGTTAGAAATAGTTTTGGAGAGTGAATTTTGAAGGAGGGGAAATCCTCCAGACAGAACATGAAACCGAGTAATCAGAAAGACAGATATGTCTTTCTACATATATATTTTTTTAAAGTTTATGGCAGAAATTTTTTATACTAAATAAAAAAGCAGACTGGAAAATATACTTTCAGTAGATATTATAGGCAAATCTCTTAATATTCATAACAATAATCTCTTTGGTTTAATAAAACATATAAATACACAAGGAAGGAAAGAGCAGAGGTGAGTCATTGTAGGTAAAATGTAATCATCAGTAGGGGTGCCTGGGTGGCTCATTGGGTTGGGCCACTGCCTTCGGCTCGGGTCATGGTCCCAGGGTCCTGGGATTGAGCCCCACGTCGGGCTCTCTGCTCCGCGGAGAGTCTGCTTCCTCCTCTCTCTCTGCCTGCCTCTCTGCCTACTTGCGATCTGTCAAATAAATAAATAAAATCTTTTAAAAAAATGTAATCATCAATAAATATATGAAAAGATACTCAAACTTGCTAGAAGTCAAATTACTGGAAGTTAAGACATTTTTGTTTTTATATCATGTAACTAGCAGAAAAGAAAGAAAAAGAAATGAAGGGGAGGGATCCCATCTTGTGTTGTCAGAGGAAGAGGGAAGCAGGTGATCTCTTACTTTGCTCTGGTCCTAGGGAAATGTATCTTTTCTGAAAGTAATCTGACTACATCCATTAAAATAAAAGAACCCATTTTCCTTGACATGGGAATTCCCATTTTTAAATCTCTCTTATGGAGATAATGGTATACAAAACCATATATTCCTGAGTATTTATTACACCATTGCTTGTAGTGGCAAGAAAGCTGAAAATGATGTGGTTGTTTGTCAATTAGTGAATGACTACTTTAGAATGTTGTTAAAAAGCCAAAGATAAGTTCATTCATGAAAAGATACTGGTATGGAACAATGTTATGTGACCTTCTATCTGCAGCAAAACCTGCTCCAGAGGAGAAAGGGCCCTGACATTGATTTCAATAATTTACAAGAACTACTTCTTTATCTTTGAAACCTCTCAATATGAAAAGGTTTAGGTGTTGAGTTCTGCTTGGGTATGGATTTTGGCGATTCTTTCTGATAGAATGAACCTTGCCATAATGTGCAGTTACACAATCCTGGAGCTTCACACATGCCAAACTGTGGTTTAAGTCTACAACATATTTATGTGTACCGATATATAATTTGCATATATTGGTATATCTGTCTATATCACATATATGACATGTATTGGTATATTTAATCAGTGGTGATTTTTCTGTAGACTACTAAGCTGGAAACTCCTGGAGGACAAGGACTCTTATTTTGTGAGAATTAATAGTTCATTAAATGAATCATACTTACCTTAGATAGTTACCATGAGGCTAGGAGAAGAATGCACACAAGGATATTTGGCATAGCGTGCTCATTTAAGCAGTGTTGCATAAATGTTATTTGAATTAGAATCTAAAAGAATAGTTTTTAGTATAAATCAGTGTGGTGGTTTCTTAGTGCCCGATTTTGCCATAACAGAGTTGAAAAAAGAAATATAATAGGGGAAGGCAGTGGGCACGATGTATAGGTCTACGCACCTTGGCTTCTAAATTCAAACTGGACTCTCATTTGAGGTGGGCTCCTGCTGGCTGGATAGAGCCTGCCTGTGATCAGGTAGAGCCCTGTCACCTTCACCCTCCAGTCCTGCTGACAAGGCCTGGCCCCTAGAGCCCAGCCTGCCAGGACTTCATGGCTGCAATGCTACTCCAGGGGCTGGGGCTTAGGGCGGCACCTGTGAGCTGGCCCACACGGCTGCCCAGCTGGGAGACACAGGTCTTGGTGTGACGTTAGGCCAGTGGGTGGGGCTAGGGGAGGTCCACCTGGTTGTGAGCTTTAAGTCATCTGAGGCTTCTGACGAGTCAGCTGCCTGTAGGTGGGTTTTACATATTTTCTCTGTGCAAAGGAGAATTTCATGTCATTCTCCAGTAAGCCCGAGGATAAAGAAAAAGCTACAAGTAGGACATCAAGCTACTCGAGGCAAAGTGCCTTGCATCAACCAATGGGCATGCCTAAGATGGACAATATTTAAGGAGCTGAAGTGGCAAAACAAACAAACACCAAAATCCACAAACTAAGGTGGCTTAAATGATTAACTTACATGTAACTATAGAGAACAAACTGAGAGTCACCGGAGAGGAGGTGGCGGGGGTGGGCTAAACAGGTGATGGGGATGAAGGAGGGCGTGTGTGGTAGGAGCACCAGGTGTTGTATGGAAGTGCTGAATCACCGTATTGTACTCCTGAAACTAATAGAACACTGTCTATTTATTGGAATTAAAACACAATAATAATAATAATAATAAATACTAATGATTAATTTACAGAGACAGTTGACTTATGGACAGTTTTTCATTTAAGACATTTTCAGATACTCTGAAGAGCACTTTAAGTTACACAATTCAATTCTTACATAGTCGTAACACATCTTGCTGCTTTAAAAATATTATTCAATCCTTTATTCTTTATCCCTTTGCCATACAAGTTCAATAGAGGTATGAAGGGCCAAGGAGCCTCTTTAAAGCTTTGCTACTCCTCATTTCCTCTGCTGCTGTCACTTTATTTGTCCTTGCCTTGCCCTGGTTTCATGCTGTCAACATCCCTTTGTATGTAGCCTTTCTGCTCAGGCATTCACATGTTTATATACTCTAACTCCCCAAGTCCTAGAATGTCTCAATTCATTAAGAAAGTCCCTGCAAAGTAAATAAAAGCCAGGCATACCCTAAAACAAAAGTAGTGGTTTCATTCCACTGGGTCAAAATAAATTGTGGTATGGGACCAGATGACAGAACTCAGACTCCAGTTAATTTTCTTTTTATTGTGTGTCAAGAGCTTGGCCCAAACAAGGTACACCTCTTTGTCAGGGGTTAAGTCTAGATATTTTCTGAGCCTTGCTCCCTCACCCAGGTTGAATGCAACTTAGGTATCTCTGTTACCCCTGGAGTCATCTCTGTGACAAAAGTAATTGGAGGAATTTAGGAATATTGATCAGGAATTAAATTTAAATCATAAAGTTGAGAGCACACCCAAGGTATCAAGATATTTAGCTCTGCTCATAATCCAGTGGGCTAGTCACTAGTTTTCTCATCTGTAAAGTGAGAATTGAACTTGGTGGGGTGGGGGCAGTGGGGGGGTGGTCCATAAGGACCCTGGTGCTCCTTGGTTCCCTGTGTCTGTAGTAGAGAGCATCACATTTAACACTGAACCCCAGAGGAAAAGATCAAGTTCTTTAGTACATCAAACCACCAAAGTGAACAAAAATAAATTGGTTAGCAGTCTCTGGGCAGTTTTGTTGTTGTTGCTGACTTGTTAGGAAGGCACTGCACCTGCTCTAGGTGGTCACTGCAGAGATCTAAGGGAGTTCGTCAACTTTAGGTGCCTGGAATCCTTCCTAAGGAAGGCAGACTGGGTTGTAGGTAGTAATTTGATTGACTATTTGGTGTCATGTAAAGCTAAAATATTTGGGAAAGTATTCTTGGCAAGAACATCACACACACACACACACACACACACACACAGAAAACTATTGTTGCTAAGACAGTCTATAATTATAATTATGTTTGAAAGACAGTTTCCACTGTAACCCTATGTTTCTACTCAGTTGGGGTGAGAGGGTTGGTAAATGACAGCCTTCATACCAAGTGGAAGTAGTTAGTAGGAGTCTAGTTTGGTGGACCCACTGGATCAGATGATTATAATTTAGTAAAGTCTACTTTACTGCAAAATGGAGATTTGGACATGAAGAGCTGGTGACAGTGTGAGGAGCCTTCTCTGAAGGAGAACATGTTCTTGTCATAGTTCTAACCTTTCGGCTCTGCTATGATAAATAGTAGCCCCACGGTAAGGGGGTAACTCTCTAGGATGAATGTTTTTGTCTTGTTTCAGTTAGATTTTATATATATATATATGAATATACAAATATAAATATAAATATGATACAGTCTTTGAGTTTCAGCATAAATTAACCATTTATCTATAAATTAACTATTTCCTTAGTGTAAAAAGAAAATCTTTAATGGAGTTGTCCCCAGGTATTTCTGATTGTCTCAGGCTATTTAAGTACATATCATGCTTCTAGTATGCTGTCAAAATGGAGGCTTAAAGGAGCGAGATTTATTATCCCAAGTATTATTACCTAATTTCTTTGAATGTCTCAGGGCTGGCTAAGGTGTTTAATAAAGTAGTTTGTAGATAACTTATGGACAGAACTCCTCAAGTAGCTTTCTTTTTATTAAAAAAAAATCACTGGTCTGCCTTTGGCTCAGGTCATGATCTCAGGGTCCTGGGATTGAGTCCCTAGTTGGGCTCTCTGCTCGGGGGGAGCCTGCTCCCCTCCTCGCCCCGCCTGCCTATCTGCCTACTTGTGATCTCTCTCTCTCTATATCAAATAAATAAATAAAATCTTAAAAAAAATCACTGGGTGTTATATGCAACTAATCAATTGTTGAACACTACATCAATAACTAATGATGTACAATGTCCTATCTAATTGAACATAATAATAAGTTAAAAAATTAAAATTAAAGAAATTTTTAAAAAATCAGTGATTTTTGGGGGATGAGACTTTTGTCAGGAACATACCTAGCAAGATCTCATATTACTTTTACTCCCTCCCCTAACAGGCTATTCCAAACAACAAACATTAGTTTAGCCGTTAGGCCACTTAGTTACTGATTTTTTGGTAGTGTTGGTTAGTAGTTATATTGAAGTGTTACTTTTCATCTCTAGGCAATGGATAAAAATCTTTTAGTCTCTTTTCTGAAATTGTATGAATTTATTTGGCCAGAATTGTCTGAAATGTTAGTGGTCAAATTTCCAGCCATGTAGTTATACAAATTTTGTGACTATGGGTAGAAAAAGGGAGGGGAGGGAATGCTAGTATATTATGGTTATTAAATTAGTATTCCTAATTGATCGTACAAACTCCCTTCTAAGTTGTTTGCTTTTGGCATCCACTAGTGGCTTGCTTTTTCCTTTTCATATTCTATAAACAAGTCATTAATTTATGAAATAAATGAACAGAAACTGTATCTCATCAGACTGGTCATCCTCTGAAGAAAAGCCCAAGTGAAACACACACACACACACACACACGCACACACAGACCCCTGACAATCACAGGTATATAAGTAAGTACATAAAAAAGCTGTGATCCTCTATTATTCATCTCCTCTAAAGCCCATGAGGAGTTGCAAAGTTAGCATTTTCTGTTTACTGATGAATTCCATGGATAGTTTTTAGTAACCACAGGCTGAGTGGCATGTGCTTTGAGCTGTGGTTGTATGTGGAATTTAAAGACACACAGTTTTTGTATCAAAGTCTAGTACTTTTGGCTTTCAGAAGCATGTATTAGATAAATTTTGATGCTCTAAAGCCTTAAGTCATAGAAGGTTTTTGTATGTGCAAAAAGGGGAAGAGCCTAAAACTTCATGATGGTGCAAAGATAGAGTGTTCAGGACACTTAGGATTTCTTTAAGCTTAAAGTTTCCAAAATAAGAAGTCATATTAGTAACATCGCTGTTTTAAACTCAACAACACACTGCCTGAAATGAAGACTGGTGAGCATTTATGTATGACATTGCTGTTGCTCCCACTGTTGTAGGAGAAAATGGAATCCCATCCGAGGATGCACTGGTCCTGCCGCTGGAGTCTGCAAAGGGACAAGAGAAATTTCTGGAGATGCTAAAGAGCCAGCACATCATTATCGCCGATTTGCAGCGAAACTCACAAAACAGCAACAAATATTGCTTCACCAGCGATGAGCTATTCTAGACCAGTAGAAGAAAATGTGTGAGCAAATGAATCTGATGAAAGTTCAGTACGTCTTATGAAGCAAATGTCTTTCCATAGCTTGCAGGAGGCTAGCCAGCATTATTCCACAACTCACCTTCAGGGGCAACAGCACCATGTCAGAAATCATCTCCAGAAGTCATACCCTCTGCAGCAGGTTGAAGCTGATGTGAAAGTGATTAATGTTGGGGAAAGTTCCCTAGACTGTGACCTTTGTGAAAGGGATGAATTTTGCAATTTTTAAGAGACCATCATAGTGTGGAAAATGAACTTTTTGCTCTGCTAGGTTTTCCCCAGTTTTCTGAATGTTCCACAAGCATGGATCAGATGTGTCAGGTGAGATATTATCTATTTTTATATATTTATATATAAAATGTATATATATAAATATATAGTTTTATCTATTATTAGGGATTTCAAAATACCACTGTAAGGCAGTCAGCTGCCTTCTCTAAAGTTGTTGAAATAATTATGACTTTTTAGTTTAGTCTTACTTGGTTAAATGTAGATATGGTAATGTAAAATATTTCAAATTAATTTTTAAATGATATATGGAGAACAATTTGAAAAGCTTTATTTGCCAAAAATGTACTGTAAAAATAGTGTAATCTAAATAACCTCTTTTTTTTTTTTTAAAAGATTTATTTATTTATTTATTTGACAGAGAGAGATCACAAGCAGGCAGAGAGGCAGGCAGAGAGAGAGGAGGAAACAGGCTCCCTGCTGAGCAGAGAGCCCGATGTGGGACTCGATCCCAGGACCCTGAGATCATGACCTGAGCCGAAGGCAGCGGCTTAACCCACTGAGCCACCCAGGCGCCCCTAAATAACCTCTTAAGTGCAGATTTGCAAACAGAATATATTTAGATTCAGCTTGTATTTATAGCTCCAAATTTCTTTATCTTTCCATAATTTAGTGAGAAAGGTATATATTTTCCACAAAATAAGATGGCCAAATGAACATTTTAGCGTCCTTATATAATCTCTATTTTTGTAACTCTTGATGTGATTATCATGCTTTTCAGGACAGAGATGAATGCATTGAATCTCCAAATATATGTGATGAATGGGAAAAAATATCTGAATACTCCAGGTAATCTATTTATGAAGTATTCTAGTTTTTATAACAATGCAAGAAAGGGTAATAACACACCCAGATTTGATTATTTGAGGCTTTTTCAAACACATACACGCTCTTAACACACAGGCTATGAATTGCATGTAGATTTGTAAATTTCTGGACTTTCTGGGGGAAAATTCTAGTTCTAAATCATCTTTTTACTTCTCAATATATATATATTTTAAATTCCTCATCCTCTGCCTGTGAATCTGATGAAGTCTTAGAACATAGATAAGGTTCAATGATGTAGAGTTAGGAGAGGACTGACAAGAAAGAATTCTTGAGACGTCTTTGGTGCAAAATGGTGGTTTATTAAAGCATGGGGACAGGACAGGACCCGTGGGCTGAAAGAGCTGCTGGGGTAGGGGTTGTGAGGAGTGGTCCATCATATGCTTGCAAATTGGGAAGGGGTTGGGGATAGCATAAGTCTCTAAGGAATTTTGGAAGCAAGGTTTCCAGGACCTTGAAGGGGTTGACTATTGGGAAAAAGGTTATTCATTACCAGTAATAAAACCTTTTCGTGAGACCTTTAGATGTATATCAGTGGGCTGTATGCTTGGGAATGATTGCCAACACGATTTTGGAGGGCTTAGAGATAAAGTTTCCAGAGGAATTGGTAAAGTTGTCTTATAGATCCTGATTGGGGGTAGGGGTTCGGTCACGCTAGGATTGCCCTTTGCCCTTAGCAAAGCCTTAAGGTGGGGGTAGTTGAGTCCCCAGAGGAATGTCACTCTGCCTATTTTAAGGGCTTGTCAGTGGGTAAGGAAATCTAATAATTTTTCTTCTGCCTCTGTTTCCCACATCAAATCCTCAAGAAACGCAATGATATTTTATTTGTGAGCAAGGAAGTATGTAATTTAAAATGTAAATTGGATGTTAACAAGTAAAATAATGCATTTGAAAGCCAGAAAGACCAGACTTAGATTATTTGGATTTCCTAGATGCTTCCTTGAATTTGGGTAACTGACCCAGCTCAAAAAAAGTTAGGACTAATTCTCTGATGAAGGAGGGACTCCCTAATGGCTGATGGGAGGAATTCATTATCAAGATTAGATATATTTTATTTTCTCTCTGGGCAGAATCCATTTCTCAGTGATAGAAAAGAAGAAAATGAAGAGTATGGTCCCAGAGCAACTTCCTTTGTGGGATGAGCTCACTGAGCTGATGGAAGAGAACAGGAGAGCTCCTACTTCTCCCTCTTATTCATAGCTGTGAGCAAGGGACTACTTTTCATCATTTCTTCCCTTCATTAGTTGCTAGGAAGAAGAGGGGTGACTCAGGGTGGAAAACATGTGAGGGAGGAGTGTATTTTGATCATAGATGAGGGCTGATAGAAGGCTGATAGAAGATTTGGATTACCATCTTTTTTTTCCAATTTATTTATTTTCAGAAAAACAGTATTCATTATTATTTCACCACACCCAGTGCTCCATGCAAGCTGTGCCCTCTATAATACCCACCACCTGGTACCCCAACCTCCCACCCCCCCACCACTTCAAACCCCTCAGACTGTTTTTCAGAGTCCATAGTCTCTCATGGTTCATCTCCCCTTCCAATTTACCCAAAAGCACATACCCTCCCCAATGTCCATAACCCTACCCCCCTTCTCCCAGCCCCCCTCCCCCCCGCAACCCACAGTTTGTTTCGTGAGATTAAGAGTCACTTATGGTTTGTCTCCCTCCCTATCCCATCTTGTTTCATGGATTCTTCTCCTACCTACTTAAGCCCCCATGTTGCATCACCACTTCCTCATATCAGGGAGATCATATGATATTTGTCTTTCTCCGCTTGACTTATTTTGCTAAGCATGATACGCTCTAGTTCCATCCATGTTGTTGCAAATGGCAAGATTTCGTTTCTTTTGATGGCTGCATAGTATTCCATTGTGTATATATACCACATCTTCTTGATCCATTCATCTGTTGATGGACATCTAGGTTCTTTCCATAGTTTGGCTATTGTGGACATTGCTGCTATAAACATTCGGGTGCACGTGCCCCTTTGGATCACTACGTTTGTATTTTTAGGGTAAATTCCCAGTAGTGCAATTGCTGGGTCATAGGGCAGTTCTATTTTCAACATTTTGAGGAACCTCCATGCTGTTTTCCAGAGTGGTTGCACCAGCTTGCATTCCCACCAACAGTGTAGGAGGGTTCCCCTTTCTCCGCATCCTCGCCAGCATCTGTCATTTCCTGACTTGTGGATTTTAGCCATTCTGACTGGTGTGAGGTGATATCTCATTGTGGTTTTGATTTGTATTTCCCTGATGCCGAGGGATATGGAGCACTTTTTCATGTGTCTGTTGGCCATCTGGATGTCTTCTTTGCAGAAACGTCTGTTCATGTCCTCTGCCCATTTCTTGATTGGATTATTTGTTCTTTGGGTGTTGAGTTTGTTAAGTTCTTTATAGATTTTGGACACTAGTCCTTTATCTGATGTGTCGTTTGCAAATATCTTCTCCCATTCTGTCAGCTGTCTTTTGGTTTTGTTAACTGTTTCCTTTGCTGTGCAAAAGCTTTTGATTTTGATGAAATCCCAAAAGTTCATTTTTGCCCTTGCTTCCCTTGCCTTTGGCGATGTTCCTAGGAAGATGTTGCTGCGGCTGAGGTCGAAGAGGTTGCTGCCTGTGTTCTCCTCAAGGATTTTGATGGATTCCTTTCTCACATTGAGGTCCTTAATCCATTTTGAATCTATTTTTGTGTGTGGTGTAAGGAAATGGTCCAATTTCATTTTTCTGCACGTGGCTGTCCAATTTTCCCAACACCATTTATTGAAGAGGCTGTCTTTTTTCCATTGGACATTCTTTCCTGCTTTGTCGAAGATTAGTTGACCATAGAGTTGAGGGTCTATTTCTGGGCTCTCTATTCTGTTCCATTGGTCTATGTGTCTGTTTTTGTGCCAGTACCATGCTGTCTTGATGATGACAGCTTTGTAATAAAGCTTGAAGTCCGGAATTGTGATGCCACCAACTTTGGCTTTCTTTTTCAATATCCCTTTGGCTATTCGAGGTCTTTTCTGGTTCCATATAAATTTTAAAATTATTTGTTCCATTTCTTTGAAAAAGATGGATGGTACTTTGATAGGAATTGCATTAAATGTGTAGATTGCTTTAGGTAGCATAGACATTTTCACAATATTTATTCTTCCAATCCAGGAGCATGGAACATTTTTCCATGTCTTTGTGTCTTCCTCAATTTCTTTCATGAGTACTTTATAGTTTTCTGAGTATAGATTCTTAGCCTCTTTGGTTAGGTTTATTCCTAGGTATCTTATGGTTTGGGGTGCAATTGTAAATGGGATTGACTCCTTAATTTCTCTTTCTTCTGTCTTGTTGTTGGTGTAGAGAAATGCAACTGATTTCTGTGCATTGATCTTATATCCTGACACTTTACTGAATTCCTGTATAAGTTCTAGCAGTTTTGGAGTGGAGTCTTTTGGGTTTTCCACATAGAGTATCATATCATCTGCGAAGAGTGATAATTTGACTTCTTCTTTGCCGATTTGGATGCCTTTAATTTCCTTTTGTTGTCTGATTGCTGAGGATAGGACTTTAGTACTATGTTGAATAGCAGTGGTGATAATGGACATCCCTGCCGTGTTCCTGACCTTAGTGGAAAAGCTTTCAGTTTTTCTCCATTGAGAATGATATTTGCAGTGGGTTTTTCATAGATGGCTTTGATGATATTGAGGTATGTGCCCTCTATCCCTACACTTTGAAGGGTTTTGATCAGGAAGGGATGCTGTACTTTGTCAAATGCTTTTTCAGCATCTATTGAGAGTATCATATGGTTCTTGTTCTTTCTTTTATTGATGTGTTGTATCACATTGACTGATTTGCGGATGTTGAACCAACCTTGCAGCCCTGGGATAAATCCCACTTGGTCGTGGTGAATAATCCTTTTAATGTACTGTTGAATCCTATTGGCTAGTATTTTGGTGAGAATTTTTGCATCTGTGTTCATCAAGGATATTGGTCTATAGCTCTCTTTTTTGATGGGATCCTTGTCTGGTTTTGGGATCAAGGTGATGCTGGCCTCATAAAATGAGTTTGGGAGTTTTCCTTCCATTTCTATTTTTTGGAACAGTTTCAGGAGAATAGGAATTAGTTCTTCTTTAAATGTTTGGTAGAATTCCCCCGGGAAGCCATCTGGCCCTGGGCTTTTGTTTGTTTGGAGATTTTTTTTTTTTTTAAAGATTTTATTTATTTATTTGAGAGAGAGAGAGTGTGAGAGAGAGCATGAGCGAGGAGAAGGTCAGAGAGTGAAGCAGACTCCCCATGGAGCTGGGAGCCTGATGTGGGACTCGATCCCGGGGCTCCAGGATCACGCCCTGAGCCGAAGGCAGTCGTCCAACCAACTGCGCCACCCAGGCGTCCCTGTTTGGAGATTTTTAATGACTGTTTCAATCTCCTTACTGGTTATGGGTCTGTTCAGGCTTTCTATTTCTTCCTGGTTCAATTTTGGTAGTTTATATGTTTCTAGGAATGCATCCATTTCTTCCAGATTGTCAAATTTGTTGGCGTAGAGTTGCTCATAGTATGTTCTTATAATAGTTTGTATTTCTTTGGTGTTAGTTGTGATCTCTCCTCTTTCATTCATGATTTTATTTATTTGGGTCCTTTCTCTTTTCTTGATTATCATCTTTATGAGAATTTTTAAAGAGATATGTATTAGAAAAGTTGTTGATTAAAGATAGAAGCCTGAAAATATGAGTGTAGGCTGATTGATGACTTGGGTTTCTATGGTACTTTCCCCATTTATTAGCAAAGGACCTGGGTGTTACCTGATTGTACAGGTTTCTTCTTAGGAATAGACAGCTACTTTCATTTTAACCTATGGCCTGATGTGGTTAGGTTGTCCAGTCGGGCATGTCTGCAGTTTTGGAAGTCGTGCCTGAACTTGGAAGTATATTTAATTTGAATTATGATACATTTAGGAGTCATTAAACTTTATGATTGTTAGCTCACAAACAAATTTTTGCATAAAGAAGATTGGTTTTCTGGTTAAAAAATTTTGTTGTTTCTGATTTTGCTTTTGTGTTTTTTTTATTTCCCCTTTCCTTTGAGCTAGTCATCTTTTGGATAGTTAATAGCTTCAGAATCTGGGTTAAAAATAACAATAACAACAAAAGAATGAAAAAAGCATGAAACTAGCTTAAGGGACTTCCAGAATACCAATCCAAGACAGACGAATAAGAAAGGACAGAAAATGTATTCAAAGAAATAATGACTAAAAAATTCTGTAACCTGGGGAAAGAAACAGCTATCAGATGCAGGAACCACAGAGTACCAAATATGATGAATCTGTGGAGACCCATACTGTGCTATGCCATGGAAAACAGTATGGAGTTTCCTCAAATAATTAAAAATAGAATTACCGTACAATCCAGCAATTCCACTTCTGGATATATATCTAAGGCAACCAAAATTACTATCTCAAAGAAGTATCTGTACTCCCATGTTCATTGCAGCATTATCCACAATAGTCAAAGTATGGAAACAATTAAGTGCCCACTGACAGATTAGTGGTTTAAGAAAATGTGATACACACACACACACACACACATATTATTTAACCTCAAAAAAGGAGGGAAATTTTGCATTCTATGACAATATGGATGACTTCAGTGTGCATGATGCTAAGGAAAGTAAGCCAAACATAGAAAGAAAAATACTGCATGTTATCCCTTATATTTGGAATTTTAAAACATCTGTCTCATGCAAACAGAAAATAGAAAGATAGTTGTCAGAAGCTAGGTGAGAGCATGGGAAAAATAAAAGAGGCTGATATAGGGGTACACAATTTCAAGTAAAAGATGAGTAAGATATCAGGCTCACTTCAGACCTAAGGCACATACAGATTGAAAGTGAAGGGATAGAAAAAGACATTCCATGAATATTAGAAGTGAAAAAAAAATCCAAGGTAGCAATACTTACATAAGACAAAATAGAGTTAAAAATAATAGACAAAATAGAGTTTAAAACAAAGACGGTGATAGAAGACAAGAAGGGCATTACCTAAGATAAAGGAATCAATCTAACAAGAGGAAATAATAATTATAAATATCACTGCACCCAACTTAGGAGCACCTAAATACAAAAAGCAAATATTAACTGACATAAAAGGAGAAATTGACAATAAAATGGAGGACTTTAACACCCCACTTACATAAATGGATAGATCATTTAGACAGATAATCAATAAAGAAGCAGTATCTTTGAGTGACACTTTATACCTGATGGACATAACAGATATATACAGAATATTCCATTTAAAACAAACAAATAAACAAACAAACAAACAACAAGAGAAGGGGCACCTCACTTGGTTAGTGACTGCCTTCAGCTCAGGTCATGATCTCAGAGTCCTGGGATCCAGTCCTGTGTTGGGGTCCCTGCTCAGTGGGGAGTCTGTTTCTCCCTCTGATTTTCCCCCTCTCATGCTCTCTCTCTCTCCCTCTCATTCTTTCTTTCTCAAATAAATAAAGAAAATCTTTAAAAAACACAACAGCAACAACAACAACAAAAAGACAAGAGAATACACTTTCTTTTCAAGTGCACCAGGAACATTCTCCAAGATATATCAGATGTTAGGCCACAAAACAAGTCTCAAATTTAAGATTGAAATCACTTTGTGCATCTTTTCTGACCACAATGGTATAAAACTAGGAGTCAACCCCAAGGGTGGGGGGAATCACTGGAAAAAACAGAAACACATGGAGGCTAAACAACATGCTACTAAACAACCAATGGGTCAACAAAGAATCAAAGAAGAAATAAAAAAGATCCTTGGAGACAAATGAAAATGAAAAAACACAAGAGGTCCAAAATCTTTGGGACACAACAAAGTCAGTTTTAAGAGGGAAATTTATTGTAATACAGACCAACCTTGAGCAATAAGAAAAAGCTTAGCTAAAAATCTAATATTACACCTAAAGGAACTAGAAAAAGAAGAAAAAACAAAGCTGAAGGTGAGTACAAAGAAGGGAATAACAAAGATCAGAGCAGAGATAACTGACATAGAGACTAGAGAGAGAGAGTGAGAGAGAGAGAGTAGATAGGTGAAACCAAGAGCTTGTTCTTTGAAAAGATAAAATTGATAAAAATTTAGCTAAAGTCATCAAGACACAGAGAGAAAGGGCCCAAATAAATAAAATCAGAAATGAAAGAAGTAACAACTGACACCACAAAAACACAAAAGATTGTAATACTACAAAAAAGTATATGGACAACCTAAATTGGATAAACTGGACAACCTAAAGTGGATAAATTTCTAGAAATACATAATCTTCCAAAACTGAAGGAAGAGATAGAATATCTGAAAAGATCAATAATAGTAGTGAAATTGAATTCGTGATCAAAAAGCTACCAAAAAGGGGCACCTGGGTGGCTCAGTGGGTTAAAGCCTCTGCTTTCGGCTCAGGTCATGGTCTCAGGGTCCTGGGATCAAGCCCCGCATTGGGCTCTCTGCTCAGCAGGGAGCCTGCTTCCTCCTCTCTCTCTCTCTCTGCCTGCCTCTCTGCTTACTTGTGGTCTCTGTCTGTCAAATAAACAAATAAGATCTTTAAAAAAAAAAAAGCTACCAAAAAAACCAAAAGTGTAGGACTAGATGAATTCATAAGTGAATTCTGCCAAACATTTAAAGAAGAGTTAATACCTCTTCTCTCACTATTCCAAAATACAGAAGAAGAAGGAAAGCTTCCAAACAAAGCTGACATTACTAAGATTTATTCCAGGGATGCAAGGGTGGTTCAATATTTGCAAACCAATTAATGTGATATACTGCATTAACAAAATGAAAAGTAAAAGCCATATGATCATCTCAATAGGTGCAGAAAAAATCATTTGAAAAGTTCAACATTTGTTTATGATAAAAGTTCTCAACAAAGTGAGTTTAGAGGAAATAGGCCTCCATAATATAAAGGCCATATATGAAAAGCTCACAGCAAAGATCATACTTAAGGGTGAAAAGCTGAAGGCTTTTTTTTCTAAGTTCAAGAACAAGACAAGGAAGTCCATTCTCACCACTTTTATTCCACATAGTATTGGAAGTCCTGGCCATAGCAATCAGACAAGAAAAAGAAATAAGGGATATACATATCACCTTGATAAGAAAGGTGTTAAACTGTCACTATTTACAGATGATATGATATTATACATAGAACACCCTAAAGAATCCACCAAAAATCTATTAGAGCTAATAAATGAATTCAGTAAATTTGCAAGATACAAAATTAACACCCAGGAATTGGCTCTGTTTCTATACACTATTATGAAGTATCAGAAAGAGAAGTTAAGAAAACAATTCCATTTACGATTGCACCAAAAAGAATAAAAAGCTAAGAATAGACTTAACCAAGGAGGTGAAAATCTGTACTTCAAAAACTATAAAACACTGATGAAAGAAATTGAAGATGACACAAACAATGGAAAGATATTCTCTGGCTCATGGATTGGAAGAATTAACATTGTTAAAATGTTAAAGCAATCAACAGATTCAGTGCAATCCCTATCAAAATACCAACAGCATTTTTCGTGGAACTAGAACAAATAATATTAAAACTTATACAGAACTACAAGGGACCCTGAATAGCCAAAGCAATTTTGAGAAAGAAAAACAAAGCTGGAGGTATCACAGTCCCAGATTTCAAGATATACTGCAAAGCTGTAATAATCAAAACAGGATGATACTGGCACAAAAATAGACATATTGGTAATGGAACAGAATAGATAGCCCAGAAATAAACCGATACTTATATGGTCAATTAGTATATGACAAATAAGGCAAGACTATAATTGGGAAAAGACAATCTCTTCAACAAATTGTACTAGGAAAACCAAACAGCTACATACAAAAGAATAAAACTGGACCACTTTCTTACATCGAATAGAAAAATAAACTCAAAATGGATTAAAGACCTAAATGTGAGACTTGAAATCGTAACACTCCTAGAGGAAAATATATACAGTAACATATTTGACATCAGCTGTAGCAACATTTTTCTAGGTAGTTCCCCTCAGGCAAGTGGAACAAAAACAAAAATTAAATCTTGGAACTACACCAAGATAAAAAGGTTTTGCACAGTGAAGGAAACCATCAGCCAAAAAAAAAAAAAAAAAAAAAAGGCAAACTCTGAAGGAAAGAAGATATTTGCAAATGATATTTCTGATAAAGGGTTACTATTTAAAATATATTAAGAACTGAATGACAAAAGCCCAAATAAATTAAAATTGAACAGAGGACCTGAATACACATTTTCCTAAAGAAAACACATAGGTAGTCAACAGACAGATGGAAAGATGCTCAAATAACTTATTATTGTGAAATTGCAAATAAAAACCACAATGAGAGATATCAGTTACATCTGTGGAATGGCTAGAATCAAAAAGACATGATTGGTGAGAATGTGGAATAAAAAGAACTCTCATGTACTGTTGGTGGACATGTAAGCTGGGGCAGCCACTGTGGAAAACCACATGGCAGTTCCTCAGAAAGTTAAAAATAGAATCACCATATGATCCAGTAATTCCATTAATGGGTATTTACCCAAAGAAAACAAAAATAATAATTTGAAAAGATACAAGCACTACTATGTGTATTGCAGCCTTATGTACAATAGCCAAGATACAGAAGAAACCCAAGTATCCATCAATAGATGAATGGATAAAGAAGTGTGTGTGTGTGTGTAATATTACTCAAATATAAAAAAAGATGACATCTCGCCATTTGTGACAACATGTACCTAGGAGGTATTATGCCAAGTCAAATAAATCAGACTGAGAAAGACAAATACCATATGACTTCATTTATATGTGGAATCTGAAAACCAAAATAAAGGAATAAACAAGCAAAAAGCAGAATCAGGCCTATGAATACAGAGAACAAATTGATGGTTGCCAGGGTGAGGCGGCTAGGAGAGTGGGCAAAATGGGTGAAAGGGAGTGGAAGATATAGGCTCCCAGTTATGGAATAGATAAGTCATAGAAGTAAAAGGTACAGCATAGGGAATATAGTCAATGGTATTGTAAGAGCATTGTATAGGGTTAGATGGTAGCTACCCCCATGGTGAGCATAGCATGATGTACAAACTTCTTAAGTCACTATGTTGTACATCTGAAACTGATGTAACATTATGTGTGAACTATACTAAAAGAATCAGAGCTGAAGATCTAATATATAACATGGTCACTCTAGCTGATAATACTATGGTCTATAATTGAAATTTACCAGGAGAATAAAACTCAAATGTTCTCACTAGAAAAATAAATAAATCTGTGAAATGACAGATGTGTTAATTATCTCCATGGTGGGAATCCTTTTACAATGTATACAGATGTCAAATCATTATGATGTATGCTTTAAATATATTACTGTTTTGTCAACTATACCTCAATAAAGCTGGAAAAAAAGGAGAAATGATTGGTTCAGCTGTTTTTCTATTCTTTCTGTTACATACACACAGGTAGTACCCGTATGTATGTATGTTAATATATGAAGGTGCTTACATAGCTTTTAGTGTCTAACAATAGAAAAGTATCTTAAATTTAGAAAGAAGCTTTGCAGAAACTTTCTACACCTCTCTTTAAAGTGAGATAACAGTGAGAAGGGGGTTCAGTGAGGTGTCAGTTGAGCAGGTTTAAGAGAAGTATTTTTTTTTAAATTTTTAAAGGTTTTATTTATTTGACAGATCACAAGTAGGCTGAGAGGCAGGTAGAGAGAGAGGGAGGAAGCAGGCTCCTTGCTGAGCAGAGAGCCCGATGTGGGGCTTGATCCCAGGACCCTGAGATCATGACCTGAGCCGAAGGCAGAGGCTTTAACCCACTGAGCCACCCAGGCGCCCCAAGAGAAGTATTTCTAAGTCTGTAGCCAGGCCCAAGTAGAGCCATGTGCTTGAATTATGCCTCAAGAATACTTATTAATTTTGCAACCAAAGTAAAGACTTCCATGTGTTGATCTTTGCATGCCACTCATCTTGTTTTGTTTCATGACAGAAGGTGGTGGCCACAATGCATAGACATCAGCAGTGATACACTACCAAATTAACTACTGTCTTATTTAAAAAAAAATATTTTTTAAGTAGACTCCATGCCCAATAGGGGGATTGAACTCATGACCCTGAGAGCAAGAGTTCCATGTTCTACCAATTGAGCCAGCCAGGTGTCCCATCTCTTGTCGTATTTCTAAAATGAACTCTGACCCATGCAAAATCAGCCTACCCCATGATGGGAAGGCTGTATGGTTCACCCAAGCTGACACCATCTTTTGTTTTCTACCAGGCTTTGTAGTCCATGGGTCCCACTTGTGTCTGGGAAGGGTTTTCCTTGATCTCTTACATCAGCAAGAGTGATACCAATGTGGGACTGATGAACATAAGCAAATCTGGTGTAGGTTACCCAGATACATCATTCAATCTCTGGATTACCAAGGTCCAGGTTAGAGCTCTGATGAACTTTGAGTTTCTCTCCCCTTTCTTGGTACCATTATGGTATTTTTGGAGATGGCTTTGGTGCCACTGTATTTTTGGAGATGGCTTTGTAGCTTCATCTGGATCCCATAAGCAATTCCTACTCTCTTTTTGTCACTGTTTCCAAGATAGGATTGCTTGTTGAAGCTGTAAGGAAAAAAACCCACTTAATTCCAATGAGAAGAAGATACAGCTGGTTTCTTCTGGACAGTTTTTTCAGAAGTGTTTTAGATTTCCTTCCAAAGGACATTGCTAACATTGCCTTTAATCTAAAACTGTTCTACTCATGTAGTATAATTAAAATTACTTCAAGTCAGTTGGCTCATGAGGACATGCAACCAGTCTCACATGCTCAGCAAATTGGTGGTCAGATGACCAAAGGAAGTCTGTAGGCTACTCTAAGTCTGGGATCTTCTTTTGAGGTTCATGGCGACACCATGATCTCTGTTTCTCCAGAAGTCAACTTTTCTATAGATGGATCAATCAGATGGCTCAGGAACATGCCAGCAGCATATCTCTTTTATGGGTTGCCTCTTAACTTCCTTGGAGAATAGAGAAACTTGATTGACAACGTTTTGAAGAGCACTATCCAATATTTACATATGGTGATATCAACATTTAAAAGAGCTGTGTTTCTGAAATATATTTGAGTCATTGTGAGCTGATTGAGTTCCATAAAAAGATGACCCAGTCTATCTTTTTAAATATACACAGAATTCAGTCTTACTTATAATCTTATTTCTTGAGGGTTGGAGTTAGAGTTGGGTTAAATATAAACTCAACTTTTAACTAGCTATTATAATAAATTCAGGACTTTCTTGCATTTATTTGGACAATAACATATGCTACTAAATGATTGCTATGGAAGTTTTGTAGATCTAACTTTAGGTTAAGTGAATGCATGCCTGTTTCGGTTTAAACAAAGCTCATAAGAACACCTGAGACAAAGTGTACTTCTCACGTGTCATAAAAACTATGGTTTTTAATGAATTAAAATTGGATTTAATGGTGATGCTCAAAATGTAAATGCTAAAACTATCATTTGTATTAATTATGCTGACTTGTATTGATTTTTTAAATCACATTTATTTATGCTCTTGCTCTCTCTCTCTTTTTCCCCTTTTAAGAGTATTTGGGGCTTTCTTTAAGCACACTTCAGTTACCTCCTTATTTTTAAAACCCTCAAGAATTCTCACCTTTTTTTCACTTGCCTTTAACTCTGCTTTGTTTTCTTTGCATTTGTACTCCCTGAAAATTAGTCTTAAGCAGCCAATGTATAAAGATGGTTATAATTGTTATTTTTTTTTCTTATTGACATTACTGTATAAATGGCACTTCTTCTTCCTTCTTTTTTTTCAGAGAGAGAGAGAGAGTGAGTGAGCGTGAGTGGGGGGCAGAAGGAAAGGGAGAGAATCTTAAGCTCCAGGCTGCACCCTGACACAGGGCTTGATCTTACCATGACCTGAGCCAAAATCAAGAGTTGGACGCTTAACTGACTGAGGCACCCAAGCACCTCAGCACCGCTTCTTGTAAAAAATTATAAAAATCAAATTTGTCATAAGGAAGCCCTGTGGGGAAAATGCAATATCCAATTTAGCCATGTACACGTTCAGACTGAATGGTGATGACTTTCCTACTCATATCTTCTGTAGTTTGGGAACATTCCTGCTGAATCTGACTTGTTTACTCTTGTGTTAATATTTGGGAGATCAGCAAAGCACCTTTTTTCTAGCCATTAAGTCAGCTAATGAGCAGAGAAAGGCAAACTTCATGGGATAATCAAAGCTTTATGTGACATATTGTAATGTTCAGTATGAGAGCCAAGGTAAAAATTTTTTTTTCAACCATAATAACCAATGTCTCAACACTATTCACTGACACTGGGCTGAGTAACATAGACCTAAGAGGGAGGCTTGTGTCCTTGGTGTGGTTATAAAATAAAGCCTTGAGATGGAACTGAAGGGCTGGTGAGGAGTAAAAGTCTCTATCTCTGAGACTGGGATTCTTAAGTCTGCTGCAGATGATGTACTTGGCTCTATGTTTGGCTTATTTTCAGCCACATTAAGAGACAGTCACATTTGATACTAACTAGCAGTGTAAGAGCACCCAATCCATGAATGTTAAAGTCACCCAGACTACAATTTTTTTAAAAAAATATCGTAGATAGGAATATAGCATGTGTCTGATATAGTCTACCTTCAAGGAATTTTCAGAAAAAAGATATGATCATCATCTTTATGTTGGTTATTTAAATCCTGATATTTAAATATTTCTTACTGTTGTTAGTGCAATGTTTCCTGATCATATAATTAATCTTATAAAAGCTAGTTTTTCAACAAGTGGTTTCTGAATGAATATATTTACGTATTCCTAGCTTTTAGTACTGGGAGTTGTCTATGAGGGGTATAAAGTATAATATATCATACACAAATTGTATGTTGAAATAGCAGGGATGCTGAGTTGCACATATTTTGCATTTAAGTGAGTTTAACTGCCATATATAAGAGTTAAAGATACTTAAGGAATGAATATTTTTTTCTGGAGTTTATAATTCTTTAAAGTACACTTTCATGTGTCTTAGCTAGGGCTACTTTAATAAAATATCAGGGTGGCTTAAAAAGCAGAGATTTATTTTCTCACAGTTCTAGAGGCTGAAAGTCCAAGATCAAGGTCTTGGATGATCTGGTTTCTGGTGAGAGTTATTCTCCTGGTCTTCTAGCTATGTCCTCATGTAGCCTTTTTTTTTTTTTCTTTTTTTGCATGAACACAGGAGGAGTGATGTGGGTATAGGGTCATTGGATGGAGAGAGAGAATTCTCTGGTCTTTTTATTTGTAAGGATGTTAATCCTATTGGATCAGACCTTATGACCTCATTTAATCTTAATTACTTCTTTAAAGGCCTCATCTCCAACCCCTCATCTCTAGGGGTTAGGACTTCAACATATGAATTTGGGAGTGGTAAAACACAGACAATTAGTCCATAACAATGGGTAATCCACAGTTTCACATAGAGAAGTTAAATTACCCTTTACTTTATGAGAGCTGGATGGAATTTCCACATATAGTTGGGAGAATTAAGTTATGAGATACTGTTGTAATTGATATTTGAATAATAAGCATAGACATACCACAGATTAATGCGAAGTTGCCTTCATTTTTTTAAGCCATTTACATTTAATAGAGCACTATCAGTGCCATTCTTTCATTGTGTGTAAGCTAATTAAAAACACTAACATGTCATTTATTCCCATTCCACTCCTAATAACCATTTGTGGAATAATTAGCATGTTCCAGACACTGGCTAAAATTTTTATATTTATTAATCTATATGGTAACTGTGTTAATAAGATGAATTTTACTCTCTTTATGGTGGTCTTGAGAAGTAAATAACTTGCCAAGTTCACGGGGCTTATTCTGGCAGAAGCCTTATTTGAATCTGTTTAACTATCTCAAAACTTGTGCCTTTTTCTTGCATCACTGTTTCTTAAAAGAGAATGCTATATGTACAGGGATATAATGGAATCAAAGGCAGTACTACATTGGGATTCCCCAACTTTGGGATTCTGGATCGTTTAACCTTGTTCCTATTTACTGGGCAGGATAGCTATAAGAATGCTCTATTTAAATAAGCTCAGGGGTGCCTGGATGGCACAGTCCATTGAACCTCCTACTCTTGGTTTGGCCTCAGGTCATGATCTCAGGGCCATGAGATCCAGCCCTCCATTGAGCTTTTCACTTGGAGTAGAGTCTGCTTGGGACTCTTTCTTCCTCTGCCCTTGCCCCTCCCCCACTTATGCTTATGTGCACTCTGTCTCTCAAATAAATAAAACTTAAAAAGATTTAAATAAGTCCAACACTGTAGCCCCTACCTATTGAACTCCAAGAGAAATTTGTTTTTTAAGATTTTATTTATTCATTTGACAGACAGAGATCACAAGTAGGCAGAGAGGCAGGCAGAGAGAGAGGAAGGGAAGCAGGCTCCCTGCTGAGCAGAGAGCCCGACATGGGACTCAATCCCAAGACCCTGAGATCATGACCTGAGCCGAAGACAGAGGCTTTAACCCACTGAGCCACCCAGGCGCCCCTCCAAGAGAAATTAAAAAAAAAATGTTCAAGTAACCACACTGAGAGCTGTGACTGTGTACATCTTTAATGATAGTATCCAAGTAACTTAGGCTGTATTTCTGCAGAGCAGTCTGGAGCCTAGTCTGAATGTTTGGTAGCTACATTCCAGCAGAGTTGGGATTTTTTAATTTTTTTTTATTTGACAGACAGAAATCACAAGTAGGCAGAGAGGCAGGCAGAGAGAGAAGAAGGGAATCAGGCTCCCCGTTGAGCAGAGAGCCTGACGTGGGGCTTGATCCCAGGACCCCAGGGTCATGACCAGAGCCAAAGGCAGTGGCCTTAACCCACTGAGCCACCCAGCGGCCCCACAAGCAGAGTTTTGATGCTTCTTTTTTCACTTGTATAGTATGGGTTAATGACCTCCTAAAAATGTAAATCAGTTCTTTCTGGTAACTGGTGCTGTTTTAGGGCTACAACATGGTAGCATGGGAATTTACATCAGGACTTACCAATAGTTATCTATTGAACAGCAAGTATTAAATGAACTTCATATTTGGAGGGGAGGGTGTGGGAGATTGGGGGAGCCTGGTGATGGGTATTATGGAGGACATGTATTGCATGGAACACTGGATGTGGTGCATAAACAATGAATTCTGGAACACTGGAAAGAAATAAAAAAAATAAATAAAAATTAAAAAAAAAAAAAAAAGCCCAAGAAGTCAGCAGATGCCAGAGAAATGTTGGCTACAGGGCATGAACGTGGACTCCTGACATGATATGGACAGCTTTAAGGAAGTGGCAAGGTAAAAATAAATTAGAGAAGAACTAAGTTCCATCCAGATCTTGACCAGGCCTGCCCAGCTGGCTTTCTATAAACTTGTCTATACTGATGAATATGTAGGGTCATCTTCTTGGTTTCTATTAAAATCTACTTGGGCAGAGAAAGCTGTCCTTACTACTATTTTCTTTTTTTTTTTATCATAATTTAATATTTTCATTTCACCTGGAAGTTGAAGACAGATCATAACCTATGGTTAAAGATGATAGGAAGTTGTTACTGAAGGGATATATATATCCTTACAAATCCATGAAGCATCCCATTCCAACTTTACTTTGTGCTGAGTTGGGCAAGTTTTTGCACTTATTTCAAATGATAGTTAATTAAAATTTGAAAGCATTTAAATTTTCACATAAAGTTACATTTTACAACTCTTTCATTGCAATGATAGCAATTCAGCAGTTTTAGAATTTCTTTTTATAGTTTTTGAAATTGTTTACTAGAGATTTTGCCATTCTAATATTATGTTAAATTTGCAAAGGTGGATTTAGATAGCACTGCAATGATAATATAACACACTTAAGGTTTTAAAAATAATTGACTCTATTTTGGAGTGGCATTGATATGACTAATTCAAAAAGAAAATCTTCATTATATCTAATTGCATTAAAAGAAGGAGAATCTTGTATCAGTGGGGATCCAGTTAAGAGGTGGAAACATACTGTTAATTCAAACAGGGAAAATTTAATGTAAAAATTATCATTTTCATCCACTTGGGCTGCTATAACAAAATACCACGGACTCTATAGCTTATGAACAACAGAAACTAATTTTGCACTGTTTTTGAGATCAGAAGTCCAAGATTAGGGTGCCAGCATGGTCAAATGAGGGCTCATTGCCAAGTCCTTTTGTTGTATTCTTATATGGCAAAAGGGGGGAAGGCAGCTGTCTGGGATCTCTCTTATAAAGGCATTAATCTCATTCATGAGGGGTTTTACCCTTATTATCTAATCACCACCCAAAGGTCCCACTTAACTAATACCGTCACAATGGGCATTAGGATTTCAGTATATGAATCTTAAAGGGACACACATTCAGACACAGCAATTATTAACTAGGGAAATGTAGGTCATTACTAAAAGGAGTAAAAGAAATTTGCAGACAATAGAGCAATAACAAAGTTAGGGAAGTGCTGCTACCTCTAGGGCTAAGGGGGAAAATCCAAGCAAAGAATAAACTTGCAAGAGGGCTCTTTCCACCCTAGAATATAGATATTCAGACCTCTTTGAGAGTATACATCTGTAGCCTACTAGATGCAAAAGAGATTCCTGAAGTCCCAAAGTGCCTCAGACCAGATCTGGTTGTAGCTGTTGGGCTGGGGCTGGTGAAGAAGAAATTTGTCTGGCTAGGGTGCTAGCCAGATTTGCTGAAAGGTGAGAACCAGTGGGTCTTTGACATCCACTGGTAGCCTCACCATAGATGTAAGAAGAAAAGCACATTCAAATGAGGAAGAAAAACTCCTTTCTCTTGCAGTGTGCCTTCCATGGCCTCTGCAGAAAAGCTTTACCTTGTGGGAGAAGACAAAGAAAAAATGTTTTTAAGGTCTAGCTTCACTATCACAAAGCACTGTAAAGAAGGGTAATTCCACAGTGAGCTACTTCACATATACTAGGATGGCTATCAATGTCAGAAAGATCACAGGTGTTGACAATGGTGTGGAGCAACTGGAACTCTCATGCATTGCTGGTCAGAATGGAAGAAAGTCCTGCAGCTGCTTTGCAACAGCCTGACAGTTAGTTCCTCAAGTGATAACATTGTTACCATATAACCCGGCAGTTCCACTCATAGGTACACAGCCAAAAGAAATGAAAACACAGGTCCACACAAATGTTGATAACAGCAATTTTCATAATATCCCCAAAGTGATAACAACACGTGTCCATTAGTTGATAAAAGGATAGATTGATAAATTTTGATATATCCATTACAATGGAATGTTATTTGGCAGTAGAAAGGAATGAAGTCCTGATTCATGCTAAAACATGGGTGACAGTAGAAAACATTATGCTAAATGAAAGAACCCAGTTACTAAAGATCATATATTTTATGATTCCATTTATTTGAAATGTCCAGAATAGACAGAACTATAGAGACAGAAAGTAGATTCTCAGCTGTCTGGGTGGGTAGACGATGGAGAATAGGAGGTGATGGCTAAATGTAAAGAGTTTCTTTCTTTCTTTTTTTTTTTTTTTTAAGATTGATTTTATTTATTTATTTATTTAGCGTGAGCAGGGGGAGGGGCAGGAGGAGAGGGAGAGAAAGAATCTCAAGCAGATTCGGCACTGAGGGCAAAGCTCAATGTGGGGCTCAGTCTCACCACCCTGAGATCATGATCCCAGCTGAAATCAAGAGCCAGATGCCCAACTGACTGAGCCACCCAGACACACCTAGAAAAGAGTTTCTTTGGGGGGAGATGAAAATGTTCTAAAACTGATTGTGGTGATGATCATGTAACTCTATGAATATTCTCAAAACCACTGAATTGTATATGGTAAGAGGATGAATTGTATGGCATGTGAATCATATCTCAAAATATTATAGTTTTTTTTAATTAATAAAAGGGTAGATTTGGAGACAAATTGATTCCTGGTACAAATCTTAATATTTTGGACAACAATGTAGCCATTTTACTATGTTAAATTGTTTATTAATTTTTTTTACAGGAAGCTACTAAAAATATCTGAAGCCAAGAAGATAGGTAAGTTGCTCAGAACATGTTTTTCCTGTTTCCCTGTCTATTGTTGTTGTATAAGTAGTACTGTCTACTTCAAGAGAGTCTTTAGGGGTACCTGGGTGGCTCAGTGGGTTAAAGCCTCTGCCTTCGGCTCAGGTCATGATCCCAGGGTCCTGGGATTGAGCCCCACATTGGGCTCTCTGCTCAGCAGGGAGCCTGCTTCCTCCCCTCTCTCTCTCTGCCTGCCTCTCTGCCTACTTGTGGTCTCTCTCTCTCTGTCAAATAAATAAAATCTTTTAAAAAAAAGAGCAAAATATTAAATGGCCTTAACTGAGATGATATGAATGTGCTTGGTCGTTCAAATTACTTACAAATATAGGAGCTTTCAAGTTTTAAGAAAACATGTTTCACAAAAAGGAAAGAAAAGAAAAGAAAAGAAAAGAAAACATGTTTCACACTTATATTTTGAGAAAATTTTTGCACTAGTTCTACAAAGATAATCTGGAAAATGAAGTTCATTAAAAGGCAGAAAATCAGGGGCACTCGGTGGCTCAGTTTCTTGAGCTTCTAACTCTTGATTTCAGCTCAGTTCATGATCTCAGGGTCTTGAGATGGCGCTCCATATTGGGCTCTGTGCTCATTGTGGAGTCTGCTTGTCCCTCTCCCTTTTGCTCCTCCCCCACTCTCACTCGCTCTCTCTCACTCTAAGATAAATAAATAAAATCTTAAAAAAGAGAGAGAAGAAAATCAAAAGCTGAAATGGATTTTCCCTCCTGTCTGCTGTGCTGTCATTGGCATTTCTTTGCTTCTCTAGTTGAAGCAGAGTGGACTGGTTCTATGCTACTGGAACCACCTGGGAAGTGAAATGGTTCTTTGGACTGTTTGTTTGTAGGTTGCAGGTGGGAAAGAGAACCTAAAGAATAACTTACCTGCACTATTACATCATAAGTTGGAGGCCAGCAGATGTCAGCATAAAGACAATTTCTGCTGATTTCTGTTAGCTAGCTGAAAAATTGGGTCCTGCTGCTCATATAAATGACAGCACCTGGAGCTTTCTCCCCCTTCCAGATGATAATCCTCTCTTTAGGGTGATAGCAGCACTTACAAGTATGTGTAGAAGAATTATTTCATGCCTTTTGAAATCACCTGTCCTTGTGCACATGGCAAATGCCACCTCTCAGGATTCTCATTCTACATTCCCGGAGGAGTATCTTGGATTCTGTGTTTTTGATAATCTCTACAGATTTTTCCGATGCCCAGCTAAGATTGAGAACTCATGTCTGAAGGAGTAATAACAAATCTATAACTTTTTTCTTCTTTGCATACTTGTTTTTATCTAAGTGTGTCCTTGGATTTTACTCTTCTTTGAAAGCTATTTGTTGATTTATTGGGTCATTTTTCGTTAATTCATCTATAAATTGCTGAGTCTACTGTGTCCCAGGAATTGTGCTAAGTTAGGTTGAGAAGAGTACCCTTAAGTGTGGTTGAGAAAATATATAAACAAGTAATTTAATATAAGGTGACAACTATGATGGAGATAAACTCAGCAGTGAGGAGGAGCTTTTAAATTAGGAAACTTGGTCATGGCCTGACTAAAATATTGTTAGGGAGGAAAGGAAAATAAGCCTGGACAGTCATTGGTGCCCCTGTCCTTGGTGCTGAACCATCTCTTCATACGCTAGGGTAAAGAAGTTTTTCCTAGTACCTTAATTTACCTATACCTTAATATAATTTGTGTTATTATTTTTATTGTTGGACAAATCACCACATTTTTGCCAGTGAGAGTTTCTTCAGGTTATGTCATGAATTATTTGAAGTATGGTCAAAGTACTGTATTTTAAAATTATTTGAAATAATGTCTCTCTGTGTTTGTCATCAGTTTGATAAACAGATGACTTTGAGGATTTTGCTTTTGATATTTAGGGATTGCTTTTTTCATTATGATTTGTTTTAAAGTTATATAAAATATTTATATGATTCCAAAGTCAAGTCTAAAACACATCATATTGTATTCAGAAAAGTCTAGTATCTGACTCCAGCTCTTTTCTCTTCTATAGATAATCCTTTGATGTATTTTATAGGTTATCCTTTAAAAGTAAAAAGTGTGCATGTGAGAGTCTTTCTTTGTTTCTTTCTTACTTACTTTCTTCTCCTTTTCTTAGATAAATACTATGTATATTCTTCTCCGTCTTGTTTTTTTCCAGCTAGAGTTATATTTTGATAATCATTTCATACTAGTATATAGAAGTAATCTTCATTCATTTTTATAACTGAGTTGTAATAGGAAGTTTAACTTACAATCTGTTTTATACTTTGTAATAGATCCTTTATGTTTATTATATATAGAATAGATTCTGTTCTCAGCAACTGTATTCAAAGATTTTATTTATTTATTTGAGAGAGAGAGACAGAGAGAGCATGAGCGAGGAGAAGGTCAGAGAGCGAAGCAGACTCCCCATGGAGCTGGGAGCCTGATGTGGGACTCGATCCCGGGACTCCAGGATCACGCCCTGAGCCGAAGGCAGTCGTCCAACCAACTGCACCACCCAGGCGTCCCTCAGCAACTGTATTCAAACCAATAAAACACCCTAAAAAATCTCTTAAATGAGCACTGAGACATCAAAAGAATATTCACAGAAGCATTATTTGTAGTGACAAAACCTGGAAATAACCTAAATATCCATCAAGGAGGAAGGATGAATATATACTGGTCAACAAATAGACTGTTGTAATAATGAAAATAAATGACCTATAGTTGTGTACATTCAACATGGATGAATCTTAGAAATATAATATCATGCCCAAAAGACAAGTTGTAGGATATACATTATTTCATTTTTAAAGAAATAAAAAATGTGCAAAATGAAACCATATATTATATGGTTTTTACAAAGATACAATCATAGCACTAAAACCAGAACTAAAAGCAAGGTAATGAAAAACACAAACTTTAAAATGGTGAAATACCAAAGGGAATGGAGGGGGTAAGGAGGAAGAACAGTGAGATAAGCCCTCAGGAAAGGCAAGGGAATGCTCATTTGTTATGCTAAGTGTAGAATGCAAGACATTTTTCTTTGGGCTTAGGAGTAGTTATAACTCCAACAGGTGTTATAAATATTTTGTATTTACTCAATATTTAATATATTTTTCTAAAGATTCATACATCAAGGGGTAATGTTTAGAGATCAAGGACATGCAACTCTAAGATGAATTGAAAAGTCAACTGACAGTATTCTGTGAATAGTTGTTCATGGCTTGGAATAAATATTTCACAACCAGAGGTTTACTTATAAAATGTAACAACAATGTGCTCAGGAAAACTGTACTCAGTGACTCCAAAAGTGACTTGAATAAGGGTGAAGATGATGATGTCAAAGGTATAGGTGAATAATTTGAGTACAATTGTTTTAATGTAATGAGAGAGTGGAAAAAATCATCATTGGTAAGTTAGAAGAAGTTTAATAATACATGACTTAAGTATATATATATGTAATTGGGTTAAAAACAGTATTATCAACAGGTAGATGTTTGACTATTTTGTATACGTTTGTGTATCCAAATCAAAACCTCTGTAAGTGATTTGTACAATACCACCTCCCCACCTCCTGTAAGTGTAATGAAGGGTTGTGTAAATGAGATGAATCATTCTCTCTCTTCTCTCTTTTCCTCCTCTTCCCATAGGGCAAAATTAACTTTCTTGGTAGCCATAGTTATTTTTAAAAATTATTATTTAAAGATTTTATTTATTTATTTTAGAAAGATCATGGACAGGAAGGGCAGAGAGAGAGGGAGACAGAATTTCAAACAGATTCTGTGCTGAGCACGGAGCCTTATGTAAGGCTTAATCTCATGATTCTAGGATCACGACCTGAGCCAAAACCGAGAACCAGTCATTCAATGAACTGCACCACCCAGGTGTCATAGTTATTTTTAAATGGTGTCACCTGTTTCATCCCTTTATTTTTGTTGTCTGAAAACTATAGGCTCCTGGAACTAGCTGAATCCAAAGGCCTGGGTATGGTTGTAGTGAAGGAGGGGCCTCAGAATCCACATGCTTCTTGGGCCTACTTAGGCTCTTGGAAGTCTTACCTGCATGGCTTTTTTAATGGCTGCTTTTATCCTGAGCAATAGAAGACACTGAAAGTTTTGCTGAGCACTGCTCTAAATAACTGGGTCATTGTAGTTCTTTGTTTCCTGTTCCCAAAGTATTGACTGTCTTCTTTCTCTAGTGCTATGCTGTTTCACCAGATATATTTTTAGGCTACTGAATATTCTTGGCTTGTTTTTTACTTCCCTTTTAATTTAGCATTTCCAAGTTTGCTTCCTTTTCTTTGTCTCCTATCTGTGGGTATCTTCTACTTTATGGATTCACCAAGTTCCTCTTCCTTTTTATTGCTTTCTGTGAGTGCTCAATTGATTTTTTTTTTCACATTGCCAGATATTGTTATGAAGTCTCTGAATTACCTAGACAGGTCCTCAGAGTGGTCATAGATTTTCAATAAATTCTGTAAATTTTTGGTGATAAAAAGATAATACTATTAATACCACCATTTAAGCTACCTATTTATCTATGCTATCCAGGTGTTGCACTAGACACCTTCCACTAAGTAGGAAACCCTTGACTGGTAATTTAATTTACAGTTTTAAGTTGTACAACCTTACAATTTTGATTTTTAAATTTATTTTATAAAAATTCAGGCTTTCCCAATTTCTACTTATCCAAACCACTTTTTTTTCTTTTAGACAAACAAAAGGCACATTAAAAATACATGCAATTCAAAACATTGACATAATCAATCTCTTATATTCATTGTTTATGGGTTTCCAAAACTGGAGCTGATACTAACTAGCAGGTGGGCTCCATTATGGTATCAGTTCTGATTGGTTGAGCTTCCATTCTGAATGGTCAGTACGCATTCCCTACCAAACATTAAATATTTATTAAAAAATTTTATTACACTCCTGCCTAAGGTGCTATAAGCTCATTCTACCATAGATCTGATACAGAAATTGAAATGGAATATGGAATAGTTTAAGGAAATTTTCAGTGGCAGGTAATTTTTCAGGATGAAGCATTACTCCTTCTAAAGAGCTGGTGCTCTAATTACCTCAGCAACAGTAAGGTCGTGGCCACTCACGATTCTCGAGCTCCTTCATTAGGTAATTTCTCATGACTAGCCAAGTTTTAAACACTCAGAATATGATACAACAAATACAGAATCATTTCTGTATGTTTAAGGACACCCATGTATACTCTATATCCTTTGGACTAGCCCTGCCACAATGCAAATATAACTTTCCAACAGAAAATTTAGCATGAATTTTTTTCTTTCAAGGATTTTCAGAACTGAATTATATACCTTAACATGTTATCATTTTAGAGTGCTATTCCTTTTTTATGATTAAGCTTGGACTTTCCATTTAAAAATTCTACAACATTTGGAAAAATAGACTTTCCAAGGGTAGCATTAACACAAATAGTAGATGTATAGAAGGAAAACAGTCAGCCTGAGGAGGTACAGTACCTTTGGTTGGTAGGTGTTATTGATGAGGATTTAGAACTATGAGGACAGGATCTATGTGCCAGCTCAAGGGTTGGTGAGATTCTGATGGAGAATCAGAACAGAGCCCCAAAGAGCAACCCAGGACAATGGTGCAAGACCATCCCATAATATGCATATAAACTTCACTTATTTTGAAAACATTGTGAGTATTTGGTATTTTCTCACCTGGTTTCCCAGATAGAAAGCTCCAGTATGGCAGCTGTCTGATTCAAAACCACACTTTTGGCACGGCCTGTTGCTTGGCAAATATTGGAGTAAATACTTTGGTTGTGGCAGAAAAGGAAGTGAAGATTAAAGAAGGAAAAAAAGAGAAAAATGGAAGAACATAAAAAGAGGAGATAATAGAAATAAACAGATTAGGAGGCAAAAAGATCAGAAGACTGAGATGGTAAACAAGGGGTGAGAAGAGGGAAAAGCGGCCAAGGACATTTTTTTATGGAAGAGTATGAAAGAATAGTGGGTTGGAAAGAAAGCAAGAGACTAAAATGTGATTGCTGTAGGGTGAGATCAATGGGGGCAATTGAGCAGATGTGAAGTGAAGGGAATGAAGGATGTGGATGTGGTTTCCCCATGCTGATGTTCCCATTGCTCATTGCTTTAGCAGGGAGGCTGGTTCTGAGGGTCAGCAGAGGCAGGACAGGAAGCTGGATCCAAGGAGAGCCAAGTCAAAGCTGCAGGAAGAACAGGGGTCAGATGGGAAATAGGCTGATTTCAGAAAACTACTCAGAGGAGGGGCCTGGAACAAGATGAACAGTGGGATGGTGAGAAAACACAGACAGAGAGCTCTCTCCCAGCCAAGGAGCCTCTAATCCACTCCTATGGGGTCAGGAACAAAATCCAAGGCTTGGCTCCTGAGCCTCTATTTGAAAGCTGCTAACAAGGTAGGAAATATGGCGCATGATGTCAGAGGCATACTTAGTTTTCCATCAAGTGCTGTTCTTCCTTGGAAACTGGGTATTGATTCCAGTTGAGATAATAAGCCTATTGGAAGCTTTGCAGCACCAAAACGAGATCTGAAAATAGTTATCTCTAATCATGTTAAGTATAGTAGGAGTTAATGACCCAGTGACTCAATTATATAATCTAAAAACCCATTATTTTAAGAAATTTAGGCAGTGAATTTAAGGTGAACATTTAAAATTGTGTCAAATTCTGTGTAGAATTCACATTCCATTGAATTCTTGTCTTAAGGAGAAATGGGTTGTGTTTGGAATTCAGGCTGCATAGAACTGAAAGTATAGGTTTAAACCAGCAAGTTTTAAATCAGACCAATAGCCACATGTCAGAAGAGTCTGTGCTAGTGTAATTTTGGTTTTAAAGGAAGCAGAAACTGATGACTATCTTCAAAGACCTTGACTACAAATTGAATCAGAGGGTTAAGTCTCCTGAAAACCTCATATAAATGTTTACAAGTGTTTCAAAAGGCAAAATAAGGAGAAACTGTGGAGGACTTTTTATGACCTTCTCATCTTGCAAATCCTCTGAGAAATATTTCTAATGGACGAGTCTGCCTCATGGAGAGCTCATAAAAAAATACAGAATGGTAAAGAATGTTTATCATTTCTACAATTCTTAACATTAATTATGTGAGATTGACCAATTTTTTTCCATTTTTAGAGCATCTCCTGCTTTATCACACACGATAGTTTTTCAGGTATATATTGGAGACTTGTTATTAGCCAAGGTCTTCCCAAGAGAAGGAATTGATGTTTATTGCTTTTCAGTACACATGCTCCCATCTAAAGACATGTGCGAGGGGTGCCTGGGTAGCTTAGTTGGTTTATGTCCAACTCTTGATTTCAGCTCTGGTCTGACCTCAGGGTCTTGGGGCTCCATTCTTAGCAGGGATCGGCTTGAGATTCTCTCTCTCCTTCTTCCTCTGCCCCTCCCCCCCTCACATGGCACTAGTGCTCTCTCTCTCTCTCCTAATAATAAATAAATAAAGAATTTTCTAAAATTCTAATTTTTTGCTTAAAAGGTTCAGAGTGGGGTAGGCAGAAAAGTTCATCCTGGCACCTCTTGAAGTTGACTCTCTAGGTTATGTATGGAGTTATATTTTAAGTCCACGATATTTAAGAATTTTGACATTTTATTGGAGATTAGAAGATGTCCTTTCAAAGATGGAGCCTAGGTTTGGCAAGTCCCAAGTTCGAGATCGCTTTCATCCTCTTTGTGCAACATATTATTATGTACCATCTACATTCAATTTGATCAATGATTTACATGCCCCCCACCTCATGGCTCTTTAACATGATATTTTATTTTTAATTTTTAGCTATATTTCCTATCCAACTGGTATAGATGGAAGGAGGTACTCATCTTCCAACTATTATTAAAAATCTTGTATAAATGTTAAGAGAGCCCATGAACCCAGGGTGAGTTCTGAGTCTTGAGTTATGAGAAAATGCAGAAACTCGTCCCAGCAATTTGCAATGAAAATTTGAATATTACTGGAAGCAGGAATGCTGATTATATTGAAATGGATAGAAATAGCACCTCATTCACTTGCAAATAGACAACTTAATTTCAAATGAGTTTTTCTAGGTTGTGATATTTTTTGCTACCTTCTAAAACTGTTTCTCCTCAAAAAAAGGCCACGTCCTTGCAAAAAAAGGAAGGTGCATTTTATTAAAAGGTCAAATAATTTGCAAAGCTCATACAGTGAGTGTAGAAACAGAATATTAAAAATCTGTCCATGTCTACTTTCATATTTTACCCTTGAGAAAATTAAAACAATATACATCTTCTGAACAATTAGTATTACCATCTGTTATTACTCACAGATGTAGTCAATAACTTTGTGCTTTTAGCTTCTTGATTTTTAACATTTTTCTTCTAAAACCACTTTTTGGGGGTGGGGGCAAGTGGTCTGAGCTTTCTGTAATGCCACAGTAGGAAACCAAGTTTCTTTTTAAAATATTTTCACAAGTGATCTGGATAAAGGAAAACAAGAGCATGCATATCAGATTCACTACCATACTGAATTGGTTGGGACTGAAAACCTACGTGAGTGGTACTGATACTTTATAATATTAGAACAAAATTTAAGTAGAAACTGAGAAATCAGAAAAACAGTCACACACAAAGAGGGCAGAATTGCCTCTAGAGAAGTGGATCACTTCCTCAGTGCCCACGCCTCCTTCTCTGTGAGCATGACTGTCCCCATTACCCTGGAAAAGCTTCTTACTTTCTATGTGACATTGACCCTTGTCCACGGCTGACTGGAAGAAAGTTGTCACTTGACCTTCATCATGAGCCACCCAGATTCTCTCTAGTGGGGATCTGGAATAACAACATGGACAGTAAGGAAATTTTGCTTCATGTTATTAAAATATATTTCCGAGACATACGATCTCAGGACTCCAGGCGAGTCTGTAAAAGCCAGAACCACACAAAGAAAGTTAAAGAGGAGGAGCAAGATTTGGATCCTCCTAGAGGAGGTAGATGGAGAGTACAGCTGATGGGTAGGAGAAAAAAAAAAAAAGATGATCCTCTGTCTTGGCTGGGTGATGAACATTGGGAAGGGTATGTGCTATGGTGAGTGCTGTGAATTGTGTAAGACTGATGAATCACAAACCTGTACCCCTGAAACAAATAATACATTATATGTTAATTAAAAAAAGATGAGAGATCAATGTTCTATCACTTTATTTTTCCTTTAATCTTCTGTTTCTCCATCAGTGGCAAGGAACGGAGTTATGGGAAATGAGGCGGAGGACTATGCTGGAGCTTGACCATAAGTGTTGTCTAAGGCCAAATTAAGGATTGTGAGTCTTGGCCTCAGGGTCATGGGCGTTAGTCAGGAGTGGCCTGATCCTACTTGTTTTAGGAAAATCTCTCTGGCTGCAGAGTGGAGAGTGGATGCCTGTGCCTGGAAAGACTGAGAATGTTGAGAGGTGGATGATGGGAAGAATACCTCCCTTTTAGCGTTAACTTTCCTTGTGGCTCAAGTTTCAATGTCCTTAAAATAACCTTGTCTTATCCTTGAGATTTTTCTTTTCTTTTGTTTAGCACCTAAGCAACCCAGATTTCCCAGCAGAACTGCTGGGTAAATATTTCCACACGGATTCCCACAGTTACCTCAGAGGTTAAGCTGTTCACAACAGAGCTTTGACCCTGTGCTCCTTGTCTGAGAGAGTCTCATAAAACAAGAATTTATCCTTGCTTTTTTGGTCTTCTTCAGTTCCCCATATCTCGTTTGTGACTAAGTCCTGCCAGTCCCTTTTCCTAGTACATCTTAAGTCTGTGTACCCTTTATGCCTCCTGACTTTGTTTTCTGGAAGCTTCATTAGCTCTCGCCCCTGTTCTCCCCACTCTCGACTCTTCCATCTCTAATGCACATTTCCCCATGGATGCCAGGTGGAGCTTTTTGAAATGTGAATTTGTCTATGTCGCTCCTGAAATAAAATCAGCTCAGTTTCCAACATCTAGCCCTAATTTATCACCCAGCCTTACATCCCACCAATCTCCAAACCAAACCTTGCAAGTGCATTTTCATTGAACTTGCTTTCTGTTATTCTGTCTCCTTTCCTTTATTTATTTTATATCCTTTGTTATAAGGTACATTTCCTACCACACTTTTACTATCTAGTGTCTATGTTCTCTTCAAACTCAGGAAGAAGAAAGCTTTGTTAACACCAGAGCATAGAGCAGCAGTGGGGATAGAAGTAATCTGAAAACATTTTATTGGGGCTAAAGTGCATCCTTGATGATTTTATGTGAGATTTGAGAAGGCAGACAGAAACTTAAAGAAAATTAGAAAATCACTTTTTGGTTATCAGTACTGTATAGGATTGGGGTTATATGAGATCTGGAGCCCAGGCTCACGAAGATTGTGATCTGGCAAGAACATAGTTTTCCAATACAGAAGGCTATCTGGAAACTACTCTGTTTATCTTTAAGAGCTAGGTGCATATGCACACATTCCAGACTGTTCTAAAGATTGCTGACATGGTACCAGAAGATGGCTTCTGGAAATAACTGACCTTTGTTCTGATTCCCAGCACTAAGTTCAGAAATGAACTTGAACCCAGCAGGAAGACCCTAGGAGGTGGAGAATGGTGTGTTTGTGTTTGAGATGGTTCCATTGCCTGTATAACTCCATGATGGGTGGGGTGTCTTCAGCACAGGTGAGGTGATCTTTAGCACACTTTCCGATTAGGACTGATGGGAAGGAGAGCATTATGCTTCAGGTACCATCAGCAGTTGTGCTTCCCTAGGAGGATTTTTGGAGTCCAGAAACTCGTACCCCTGGCTCTCCAGGGTGATGTTGCTGATCTCTTTACTGTGCATCTTGGCTGTACTCTGTGTCCTTTCTATGAATAACCTCTTCGATTTACTTAAATCTAGTCTGTTCCCAAACTATGAAAGTCTGAGCCAACTATTATATTTGTCAAAATGGTACCAGCTTTGTTTATAGATTTATTTTTTGCTCTTTTGAGGCTTTCTATAAGCTATACCCTTGAGAAGTATTGGGATCTAACTGCATTCATTGAGATGTTCAAGAAATAGATAATTCTGATGCCTTTATAACTGTACTAGAATATAGAGAAAGACAAGTTTTTTTTTTATAAAACCAGCATATAAGTTTTGACAAAAATAGCACAAAAAAGAAAATTATAGGCTAGTCTCACATGTGAATGTCTATGCAAAAATCCTAAATAATGAGGCAAATAAAATCCAGTAATAAACTAAAAAAGTAGACAAAACCACATAGAGTTTATTCTTTAAGACTTTAAGGAAGGCTTAATGAAGACATTTATTGACAGCTCACCTTATTAATAGACCAAAAGATAAAAAGATACAATCATATGGATAGTATAGAAGAGGCATTTGATAAGTTAATGTTTATTTCTGACTTTAAAGAAATCATAGGAAGATAAGGATAAATGAATAGTCCTTAATATTTTAAGAATATATTTTTAAATCACAATGTAGGACTATACATACGGCAAATACTGGAAGCATTCATGTTAAAATCACAGGTAAAACTAGGATGCCATTACCCTTACTACTACTTGACATTAATATATAAAAGTTAGTAGTTTTCTTATATAACCAAAAATTAGGAAATAAAATGGACAGACCAAGTCCTGTCACCATAAAGATGTTTGTAAATATCTCTATGGAAGTATATAAAAGAAGACAAATAAATAGAGAAGCATACCTTACTCATGGAAAGGAAGACTCCTTAGACTTATCAGTTCTTCATAAACCAATGTGTATATTCGCTAGGATTCCCCATGTAAAACTAGCCCAAGATTCTGGGGGAAAATATGTCAAAAATAATTCTGAAGTTCTTCTGGAAAAATAAGCATAAAGGAATATTCGGAGAGAGAAGAGTCACAAAAGGAGAATAACTTTATGACATCAATTTGTGTCATGAGACAGCTGAGAATAATGACTAAGAGGTTGTCTTTAGGGCTAGACAATCTAGGTTTAAATCTGGCTCCTCCACTTAATATCTATGTGAACTTGGGTAAATTATTGAACTTCCCTATGCTTTATGTTGCACATGTGAAAAAAAAAAACACACAACACTATCAGCACATAATAAACATTCAATAAATCAGCAAAATAAAATTGCTGTTGTCGTTATGAAGTGACTTTAATTAATATATTAGGGTACTTATACTGAAATGGGTGGTATAATCAATGGAAATGAGTAGAGAATTCAGACATAAATGCAAGAATTTATATGATTTCAGTTTATAAAGAAAAGTGGTATTTATAATAATTGAAAAGATGAATTAATAAATAATGTTAGAACAAGTAGTTAGCCATTAATAAATAGATCCCTTCATTACTTCTTAAATACAAAATAATCAGGAAGAAATTCAGATGGAACAAAGACTTAAATATGAGAAAGAAAGGCACAGAAAAGGGGGGCACCTGGGTGGCTCAGCGGGTTAAGCCGCTGCCTTCGGCTCAGGTCATGATCTCAGGGTCCTGGGATCGAGTCCCGCATCGGGCTCTCTGCTCAGCAGGGAGCCTGCTTCCCTCTCTCTCTGCCTGCCTCTCTGTCTACTTATGATCTCTCTCTGTCAAATAAATAAATAAATAAAATCTTAAAAAAAAAAGAAAGGCACAGAAAAGCTAAAAAGAAATGAGAAAAACTACTTTTATAATTTTGGGGGTGTGGAGGACCTTTATGAGTAGGCATAAAGACCGAACATGCTAATAAATAAAAGATAATAATAAATAATAGTAACTAAGATAATAATAATAAATCATAGTAAAATAATAAAAAAATAATAAAACCAAAATGCTAATACATTTGCTTCTGTGAAAAGTAAAACTTTCTTTATGACCAAAGGAGAGCTAACTATCAAAACAAAAATGAAAACAAAAGCAAAATTCCCCTCCACTCATTAAAAAAATATGCTAATGAAAGTCAGGAGAAAGATTGACTAAGTTTCTGTGCCTGAAAAAATGAGCAGCATTTGCTTTTGCTCTAAGGAAGAAGGTGTAGAAAAGAAACGTGAACAGAGAAAGATGGCGCTCACTACTGGAGCTGCCTCACTGTCTTTGCTCCTCCCTTGGAGCTCAGTTGGGCAGCTTCTTTCTTGTGGGTTCTTTCTGCCACTACGTCCTCTTCTTCTTGTGACAGAAGCACGTTCTGCTTATATACTCTGGTGGACTGGTTCAATCATCTTCAAATAGCACCTGGCCTATAGCAGGTATTTAATAAATGTTAATCATAGTAAAGATAACAAGTGTTTTTTAAAATTAATTAATCTCTTGTGTTACTCTGTCTCTTGCAAATACCTATGACTTCAGTGTCTCACCTCACATCCCAGAAGACCTTGCAAAAGAATTTTTTTTTTTGTAAAAAAATGTCTTGAATAAATGCAGTTGCCATCCTGAGAGGAATTACAGTGCCAGGGATAATGAATAAATGTGTAAATACATGTGAATATATATGTACATTTATATATCTATATGTGTATATATATACACACACATGCCTCTATACACACATTCACACAAGCACAAATATACCTAGAAATATAGCCTGAACACATACGTATATTTCTGAAATTTGCCCTGTACATGTTTGGTTCTATGTTCAGTAATACATATAAATCCAGAAACACATATACTTATAGATATGCTTATATATACCAATTTTATTCTGTACCTATATAAGCATATGTACTGGTACATCTCTACATTTGCAAATGTGTAGAAAAATTCCAGTGTGATATAGCCAAATCTCTTCACAGAAGTTATCTATAGGGAAGGGCTGTCAGGTTCTGTTTCTTACTTTTCTGTATGGGTTGGGTTTTCCAGATGTTTTATTATTTTGGCAAAATGATAGACTTAAAACTGAAATCGTTTGGAAAAAACCATAAAAGATAAAGCAAAGATAGAAAATATTCCCATGTTTAAAATTTCCAAGAAAATACTTGAAGTCATTTTTACCACCATCATATTCCAAATGAGTGCAGGATGGCTCCTTGAATCTTGGACTCTCTACTTAAAAAAGAGCAACAGAAAGGAGAAGCAGTAACCACCAAGAAGGGGACTGGTGATCCTCTGCCGTAATTCCTCTGCATCCTGCAGGGGCTTGTTTGCCACTTGGAGAAACATGGAGGCACTGGAGGGATGGAGAGGTGTTTCTCCATCCCTTAGGAGACCAATCTGGATTATTCAATCTCCTGACTTGTCCCCCTGTTCTTTTGGACCATTTTCCCCATTTCTTATCATCATTCTGGGGAAAGGGAAATGGAAAGAGAAAGAATACAGATCCTAATTTGTTCTCTCCTCCTTCCCCCATCCCCGTGTGTGTGTGTGAATTTTTCCTAATGGCTACTGTTAAATGTTCTTATAGGAGAACCTCACGGAAGCAATTGTTGCCCATTGCAGACTTGAGTGCTGGGGAGTAATATAACACCTCACATGTCGCATTTAAGGATTTTAGACCATTTTACTTTTTAAAAGTACCAATAATTATGATTTGCCAGCCTCAGCAACAGTGCTCATCAGTATGCTGGCACTGTGGCTCAGAATACAGTTTCTCTTTATTTAAATGTGCTCAGTTCCCCTCTCTGCTTGTGAAAGGAAACTGAGAGGTCTAATTATATATGAAGAATAGATAAATGGCAAAAGAAATCTTTGTCCTCCAAGTTCCACAATACAGAAGTAGGAATAGAAGACGAAGACATGGCAAGAATACCAAGTAATTATTTTCTTCATGTCCTTAGAAATCGAGGTGAAATCTGGCACAAGCCAGAAGCTTACCAATGATGAGAGAGTTCACAGAAACTGCTGGCTATTGAAGGAAGACTACCCGCTCTCAAAAATAAAACTTTCTTTGTGTCCCATGTGTCCTTCTGTGTGAAATGAGCAGAAGAAAATAAACGAGGACCCAGAAAACATTTTTCCCCAGGGTGATCTCTGAAACAGTTGATGAGTCCATTCTTTGTCAGTGAATACTGGAGGAAAAGAATGCAAATGTAGATGCTGCCTAGCGGCACATAAAAAAACTGGAGGAAAACCAACATGGATTCCTTGAGGAAGACGCTGCTACTGACGGGCATTGCCCTTTGAACAGGTGAAAACTATAGAGGTCCAGATTCTAGAACAGGTGCCCTGATATTATAATATTGGTGCCAATGTCTGAACATCATTGTGCCAGGCACGAGCCAGGAAGACGCTGGTGCAAAATTTCAGGCGACTCCATCTCACTCTGAAGGGTAGATGGGTGGGCAATTCTAGTGATCCCTGGGTGCGGATGTGGAAGTTTTAGAAGCTGATCATGGGCTGGAGGAAAGGGTCAGGGGTGAAAAGAATTGGGAAGGAACACTCCAGATATTGAGGCTTCAGTTTTGTGTTGAGTTCATGCATCTCACTCAAGTTTCTGTTGGTTTTATGCACATCCCCAGTACATCATAGTTTTCCAGCTCATGTTACACTGTTCACTAAGGTAAAGTAAGTGACTGGATATGCTGAGTGATTCAAGTCCAACTCTGCCAATGTAGTTTTATGCAGCTTTGTCTTTTAAATGTGGTGCTATCGTAATGCAGTATTGGCAACCATATACAAGGCTCAAGGGAATAATTAAATTATAGTTGAAAATTTAAAAGCCCTGTAGAGAAGCTTTCTATGAGAAAAAGGTGGTGCTTTTCTATGACAGAAAGTAGTGCTTTTCTTAAATACCATATTCTGGGAAAAGCTGATGAGACTCTGAAATTTTCTTGTGGGATTTCTTTGAAGATGTCATAAAATTTTCTGGATGGGACAAAGGACTTAAACACAATTTTAGTTGAGGTGAGTCTCAAGTTGTTAATGATAACTGGAATGTCTGTGGACATCTGTAGTACTTGAGGTTTGCTTCACGTAGAGTAATCTTGTTTTCCCAAAGTAAGTCCATTGGTGTCACTCTCAGACTTACAATCTCTGGCTAAATCAGGTTATTAGTTCTTGCTTTAGTCGATATCTATTGTAGACAGAAATTGCTGGTGTCTGACAAGCTAGATTTGGCAAAGATGGGGCCACAGTGGGGCAGAGCTGGGCAGGGAGTAAAGAGATAGGAGGAGGTCAGCAGGGAAATGAGTCACCATTACTTACCGCGAATTGCTTTGCACATGGTAGAGCTCATAGGCCTGTTCATTGTCATAAACTGAGACATTTATGGAGATATAGATTCCCAGTTGAGATTTCCTGTAGAAGCCAGGAAAGAATTTTAAGTAAGTGGCATCAGAAAATCTATGAAAAATTCCCAACAAGCAAGCAAAGGCTTGGAACAGGAATCCTGGGTTCTCTTGCTTTTCTTGGACTTATTTCTCATTCTTAATGTTAGGTGATCCAACCTTAGAGCTACACATCTTCTACTCCTTTTTCCTGTGTGCCTTTTTGGAATTCAGTGCAATACAGTACAGCAATAAAGACAGCTAGAAACTGTTGGCTACAGTGGGGAATATGCATTAATCAGGTGAGAAAGCAATTAGAGAGGAAAAGAATCACATGAATATTACTTTGGAACCATTAAAATTCTGAGTATCTCAAACTTGCTTAGGAAAACAATGGAAGCCATTTAGGACAAAATAATATCTTTTAAGATAAAGAAAATATCTTTTCAAAGAAGGAGATTGCAAACTTGAGAGCATGCTTGCTGAACTGTGCCAAATACATTTTTGTGCAAGGAAACCAGGGATTGCCTGGTCTGAGGTTATAACCATGTGAAGAAAGGAAATTTTAGGGAGACTGCTAAGATATTAAGTATTCCCAGCATTTCTCAGGCGAGGGACAGGCACAGACACAGGGCTGTGTCCTCCAATAGGACATTTCTATTGTAGGGATGCCTTGGCCCGAATTCCTTCTCCAGGTGTTTAATTCTAAAATAGGAGTGTTGTAATTAGTTTCATCACTGATTTTGACAGGTTCTAAATTTTATTTTGTTTATGTAAGAGTTGCCAGGGAGATGAAGTATATTTTAATACAGATTTTGAGTGTCACCAAGCCCCTTTTAATCTAGAATGATCGGCATGACCAATAGGATATTTCAGTTAAATATTTTTCTATAAAGGCAGAATAAGCATCAACGTATTTTATTAAAGGAAATAAAATGCATTTGCCACTAATGCTTTCATTTGTTTCATATGTGGCTTGAAGATGGCTTTGCTTTTTCTAGACTATACATAAGCATTTCAAGGACCTATTATTCTAAGTGTCATTTTTACTCACAATAATATACAGCATCAAACAAGATGTTGCTTATGAGTTTCTGAATGATTCTATTCTGTGTAAATTTTGGTTCTTGGACATAGGTTGGTTCTCTTTATTTTTTTTCAATTATTCACAAAATGTTTACTGAGCAGCTACTACATGTCATCACAATGCCGGCTGTGGGCACACACATGTGAACAGAGCAGAATTATAGGCTTTGGGGTGCGGGAGTGTCACAGCCTGGGAAGGGAAACAGCTGAATAAAAAGTAAATTGGTCACATGCTTAGGTGGTTACAACCATTCATACCTATGCAAGGAAGAGGTAGCAAAGAGGAGGACAAGAGTGGAGGGGACTTGAGGGCAGCTGTTTTGAGGAGATGGTGAGTGAACGGCTCTTTGAAGGACAGTCAGGAAGATGAAGGAAAGATGTTCTCTGCAGAGGCGCACTCTGTGTAGTGTGCTGGGGAGTCCAACAGAGTCGGAATGGCCAGGAGGGGAAGGGCTAGGATGCTTGGGGCACAGAAAGGAGATCTTAGCAAGACTGTAGGCTGGAGAGATAAGAAAGACCAGGAACATAAAGGGTTTGTCTATCATGCTTGAGAATTTGGACCTAATAATTAGAGATGAAAAGGGAGCTTGTGAAAAGTGTTAAGAAGGACAATTAGCTTATGTATGATACGCTCTAGTTCCATCCACGTTGTCGCAAATGGCAAGATTTCATTTCTTTTGATGGCTGCATAGTATTCCATTGTGTATATATACCACATCTTCTTTATCCATTCATCTGTTGATGGACATCTAGGCTCTTTCCATAGTTTGGCTATTGTGGACATTGCTGCTATAAACATTCGGGTGCGCGATAAGTCAAGCGGAGAAAGACAACTATCATATGATCTCCCTGATATGAGGAAGTGGTGATGCAACATGGGGGCTTAAGGGAGTAGGAGAAGAATAAATGAAACAAGATGGTATTGGGAGGGAGACAAACCATACCATAAGTGACTCTTAATCTCACAAAACAAACTGAGGGTTGCTGGGGGGAGGGGGGTTGGGAGAAGGGGGGGTGGGGTTAGGGACATTGGGGAGGGTATGTGCTATGGTGAGTGCTGTGAAGTGTGTAAACCTGGCGATTCACAGACCTGTACCCCTGGGGATAAAAATATATGTTTATAAAAAATTAAAAATTAAAAAAAATCAACCCCAAGACAAAAAAAAAAAAAAGAAGAAAGACAATTACCTAACACTTTGGTGAGAGAGTGGAAGGTGTTATGGAAATTGGAAGGTTGAACTAACAGATTAGCTTTTTCATAGTGTGATTGTCCTTGATGACTAGAGAAGAAGATGACAGTAAGAAACTTATTTTTATGTAAATAAAAGTACATATTTGATTGATGTGTTTATGAAAATTTTGTAAAAGTTTAGTTTTGTTAAATTGGCTTTAAGGACTTCAATGAAAAACTCAGAAGAAATGAGAAGGGGAACATTTTAAAGCCAATTTTGAGTCCTGATGTGGTGTAGCTTATTACTCAGACCAATCATTTGTACATTTGAATTTTGCAGAGACTTTCATAAATTTCAATTTTCCTGAATAAAGGAGAGTTCAGATGAGTAGAAGGAAAGCTGAGGCAATTCAAGCCTAGAAATTCCAAAGCCATTACCATCACAAAGGGATCAGTCACAATTCAAAAGTCATGTGCTTAGAAAGTTTTTTTAAATTATTTTTTAAAAGATTTTATTTATTTATTTGAGATAGAGAGCAAGCACAAACAGGGGAATGGAAGGCAGAGGTAGAGGGAGAACCCCCTGATCAGGGAGTCCGATGCTGGGCTCGATTCCAGGACCCTGGGATGGTGACCTGAGCTGAGGGCAGGCATTTAACCAACTGAGCCACCCAGGCACCCCAGAAAGTTTTCTTTTTAAGAATATTTTATGTATTTATTAATTTATTTGGAGAGTGAGCAGGGAAGGGACAGAAGAAGAGGGAGAGAGAATCTTTTTTGTTTTTTCTAAATGTCCTTGAATATATTATTATTTATCTGATAGAGCACACGGGCATGGGGGAGGAGGGTGAGGTGAGCAGGGAACAGAAGCAGACTTCGTGATAAGAGGAGTCTAAGGCAGGGTTCCATCCCAAGACCCTAAGATCATGACCTGAGCCAAAATCAAGAGCACATCACTCAACTGACTGAGCCACCCAGGCCCCCTGCATTGATTTTTCTTTTTTATTTAGGGTTCTGCTTATGGTGAGGCCTTGAGGCTAGAGAAATTGGGTGAAATTTTTCCTCATTCAGGTTCAGTTTTAGGAATCCTCTTGCACCGGGACGGTGGTGGTAGGGGCAAGCTACTCCCAAAGCCCATTCCCAGGGGTTTCTCCTGGAGCCCTCACCCTGGGCAGGCTCCCCTTCTTAGAATGGGGTCATAGATGCTGCAGCTTGGAGCCCTTGGATAGGGTCACTATTAATCCATTATAAAATAGTGTTTACTGCTGCTGGGCAATCAGAAGTACTTTTTTTTTTTTTCCAGACAGACATAATTGTAAGTATTGTTTCCACATGATGTTACATTAAAAGATCCTTAAAGGGGAAAAAAAATCCTCAAGAAGATTTAATAGTTCCCTTTGAGAGACCAGATTTATATGCTCAAGAAAGGCAATGCTTTCTGTGCCTATTTGTGTCAGGTGATGGCTGTGTCTTAATTTGGAAAGAAAAAAATTCAAAAGGAAAAAAACAATTTCTAAGAGTTTTCAAGCCTGAATTGTGGCTTTACTCAGAAGACGTTGAAGGTCAACACGGCCAGAGTAAAATAATTCCACAGAAATAGAAACTCCCTGGCCTTTCCCTGGATCCCTCAACAATGACATTATTTTATATTTATGTAGGTGGCTTTCTCAGAATTCACAGAAAAGTAGTTACAAGAAACCAGTAGTAAGAGGGTTAACTTTGCTCTTTGAATTTCAAAGCCTGTTCTAAATTCATTCATTATCATTCTGTCTGAATGTTGTGTGGGAACTGGTAGAATAGGGTCTTGTCTGGAAGGCCCAATTTAAGTAAACTTTGCCTCACAAGGGCCTCAGACTCAGGACCCCAAGATCAAAGGTTGCATGTTGTACCTACTGGGCCCATCAGGGGCTGGAAGGTCTGGTTTAAACTGAGTGCCCTGCGGAGTGCAAAAAACAGCCAAACTCGGTCTGGGTGAGCAAGTGTCATACCACTTTATATCAGAAACAATATATGATTTAGAGTTTTTGTATTCAGTTACCTGATGCAGTTTAATGAAACTTGATACACATTTATTGACCAAGATATTTTTGGCAGGCACTAACAGAAGTTTTAGAAATGAGTAAGGCGAAGTCATAGCTCTCAAGTAAATAGGGAGAAGGAAAGACAAATGGACTTCTAAACTTGCCAGTTCAGATTATTTTTTAAAAATTTTATTTATTTATTTGAGAGAGCAAGAGAGAGAGAGAGAGAGAGAGAGAGTGCATGAACAGTGGAAGGGCAGAGGAAAGGGAGAAGCTGACTCCCCACTGAGCAGGGAGCCCAAGGAGGTGAGGGGCTCTATCCAGGATCCTGGTATCATGACCTGAGCCAAAGGCAGACATTTAAAAGACTGAGCCACCCAGGCTCCTGAGAATTGTGATTATTCTTAATGACTGCAAGAGGATGTCAGTATAGCCATATTTCCAAGTTGGGTTCTGCACTAGGATTTGCATCGGAATCACAGGGAGCTTTTTTTAAAAAAGCTCTTGTCTGGCCTCCTGTCACTAGAGATTGTGATTCAGTAATGCCCAAACCTAATTCTTAGGAGTCCGCTCTTAACGTAGTTCTTACCAGACAGGGAGCACCTGGCTTGCTCCGTCACTTGAGTGTCTGCCTTTGGCTCAGGTCTTGGGGTCCTAGGATGGAGCCCCACATCTGGCTCTGAGCTAAGTGGGGAGTCTGCTTCTTCTCCTTCTGCTCCTCCCCCTGTTCATGCTCTCTCTCTCTCAAATAAATAAATAAAATGAGACTGAAGGCCTGCATTTTGATACAAGTCCAGTTGGGGGAAAGGTTTATGGGGTATTGTCTGAAGGACATAGGCATATCCATTCTTCTATACGATCCAGGTTTCATCCCTGGATCAAGTGGTAAAATCAGGGAGGCACTTTTTTTTTTTCCAAAAATTTTATTCATTTATTTGACACAGAGAAAGAGAGATCACAAGTAGGCAGAGAGGCAGGCCGAGGAAGAGGGGGAAGCAGGCTCCCTGCTGAGCAGAGAGCCCGATGTGAGGCTCGATCCCAGGACCCTGAGATCATGACCCGAGCTGAAAGCAGAGACTTAACCCACTGAGCCGCCCAGGCATCCCCAGGGAGGTACTTTTAAGGACATGTTCCTTAGTTCCCTATTAAAATGCTTTCATTAGTTACCTGTTTGACCTTCTCATAAGACTCAGTACCTTATTGCTGTTGATGAGATACAGATCTCTGCATGTCTCCAGTGCCCTGCGTGAAACCCCAGGTGGAAAGTTTCTGAGAGATTCATGCTAGAAATAATTGCTTTCTCTCTTTCCTTTCTTTCTCTGTATGGGTAACAGAAGATATGAAACTGACTGGATCCATTTCCAGGGGCTGCCATAGCAAAGTACCAAATACTGGGTGGTTCAAGTAACAACACATAGAGTTTCACGGCTCTGGCGTCTAGAATTTTGAAAGCAAGGTGTTAGCAGAGTTGGTTCCTTCCAAGAGCTTTGAGGGAGAATCTGTTTCATGCTTCTCTCTTAGCTTCTGGTGATGTGTTGGCCATCTTTGGGATTCCTTGTAGGTGGCATTCTCCCTGTGTGTTCACGTTGTCTTCCCTCTGTACGTGTCTGTCTCTGTGTCCACATTTCTCCTTCTTATGAGGATGCCAATATGTTGGGCCCATAAGGCCCAACATAACGATCTCATCTTAACGTGATCTCATCTTCACCTGCAAAAATGCTATTTCCAACTAAGGTCATTATAGATAACAAAGGTTAGGATTTGAACATCTCTTGGGAAGACATAGTTCAACCCATAACACTGCCCATGTTTCTGATTTCACTTTAGTTGCCAGGAGACTCAGCACCCAATTTGAGGTACAACTATGAAAACCATTAGTACCTCAGGGGTTAAATATTTGCATTTTATTTTTCATCTTTTATGATTATATGCAAATATATATTTTCACCGATCTCGATTTTTAAAATTTTACTTCTCCATTTTATTATAGATTTCCTATATGCCATTTAAATGCCTTTTTGTTACAAGTTGATGTAGAAGGAATGAAAAGAATATTTATTATATTTCTCCTGTGACAGGCTGTAAGCAAAGACTTTCAAGAGTTTATGCACACTGGTGAGAATTAGATGAGCTCATGAATGATTCAGACATTAAGAGTGGGAGAAATACAGGGAGATCAAAGACGGGAAATAACATTGGGTAAGTGTGGTAAGGGTCTGGAAGAGCTTTGGGAAAGAGATGAGCCTCATAGAACAGGTAGAATTTAAATGGTCAGAGCATTCACTTTTGGATGGGAGAAATATTTTAAGTGAATGTTTAGAGGTGGAAAAGCACAAGACAATACTGACAACAGTTCAAGTTTGGATGGAGGAGGAAGTATTTTGGAGGAAGCAGGGAAAATGAGCTAGAGAGAAGGTTGAGTCTATAACAGTGGTTCCTAAAAGGTGAATTCATCCTTGCTAATCCAATGAACACATTTGGGCTCAAGGGAGAATAAGCTGACCTCAGTGCAAAAGATGGGTTGGGTCATAGGAAAGCAGGAGGTAGGAGGTGGGTATTCTATTTGCTAGTTCCAGCTTCCTGTTCCTGGGGGCCTGCATTCAGTGATAAGGATGCAATGAAAAGGAGGACAGCTGCAGAAGTACTTGAAAAGTAAGAGTTTCACAACTTGGTGATTTGTTTAAGGGACGAAAGAGAAAGAGAAGGTAAATGGCTCTATTTTTTCCTTTACCAATTCTCTGTTTTAACTCTACAATACAAGAAAAAGTAACACATCAGCATGATTTTAAAAAAAAAAGAGGACTCCTCTGGATCTCCTTCTTTGCATTTGAATATGCAAAAATCAAGTATGTTTTTTCATTAGAGACTTCATTCTGGATTCACCCATCCGTCAACAGGTCCATGGTTGTTGAGGCCCATGGGCCATATACAGAGCTAGTGTCGGGGACACAACAATAAGTAAGACACTGTTACTGGCTTCAGTGAGCTGACAGTGTAACTTTGGAGCGTGTGAGCCCTGCTTCTCAAGCACTGTGGGAGACAACAGGAGCAACATTCAGCAGATGCCTAAGTGCAGTGACAGGAATGGCCTCTCAGTTCAAGAAGCAGTTTGTGTTCTCAAAACATCCTTGCTAATTTTCTAGAGGGAACAGATTTTCTTGAGACTTTTAAAAAATCCACTTTCTTTTTTAGAGCAGGTTTAGATTTGCAGCAAAATTGAGCAGAAGGCATAGCAATTTCTTAGGTACTGCCCTCCGCCCTGCCCCCGCCACCACTCATGCCTAATTGGCCCCATGATCAACACCCTCCACCAGACTGTACATTTTTTGTGATTGATGAACCACCATGGACACATCGTAATCGCCCCAAGTCCATAGTCCATATGTTAGGGATCCCTCTTGATGTTATAGATTCTGTATTTGGACAGATGTCTAATGACATGTATCCACAATTATAGGATAATATAGGATAGTTTTCACTGCCCTAAACATCTTCTGTGCTCCCCACCCTTCCCCAAATCCTGGCAATACCTGGTCTTTTTATCGTCTCTGTAAGTTGTGCCTTTTTTGGAATGGCATACAGTTGGAGTCATACAGTGTGTCGCTGTCTCACATTAGTTTCTTTCACTTGGTAATATGCATTTAAGTTTCCTCCAAGCCTTTTCTTGGCTTGATGGGTTGTTTCTTTCTAGCACCGCATAGTATTTCATTGTGTGGATGTACTAGGGTTTGTTTATTCATTCATCCACTGAAGAACATCTTGGTTGCTTCCAAGTTTTTAAAAATATATATAATTAATTAATTGATTAATTTTTATTATGTTCAGTTAGCTACCATATAGTACATCATTAGTTTCATATAATAATTTGTTAGTTGCATGTAAACCCAGTGTTCATCACCACATGTGCCCTCCTCAATACCCACCACCCGGCCACCCCATCCCTGCTCACACACATACCCCCACTTCTGAACCCTCAGTTTTTTTCCCAGAGTCCATATCTCTCATGGTCTCTCTCTCTCTCTCTCTCTTATTTCTTCTCCTTCAGTTTTCCCTCCCTTCCCCTATGGTCCTCCATGCTATTCCTTATGTTCCACATATGAATGAAACCACATGATAATTGTCTTTCTCTGCTTGACTTCTTTCTCTTAGCATAATCCCCTCCAGTTCTATCCATGTTGATGCAAATTGTGGGTATTCATCCTTTCTGATGGATGAGTAATATTCTCTTGTCTTTTTATCCATGAGTAATATTCTCTTGTCTTCTTTATCCATCCATCTGTTGAAGGTCATCTCAGTGCCTTCCACAGTTTGGCTATTGTAGACATTGGTGCTATGAACATTGGGTGTTGAATGCCTCTTCTTTTCACTATGTCTGTATCTTTGTGGTAAATACCTGGTAGTACAATTGCTAGGTTTTAGGGTAGCTCTATTTTTAACTTTTTGAGGAACTTCCATACTGTTTTCCCAAGTGGCTCTATGTCTTCTTTGGAGAAGTGTCTGTTTATGTCTTCTGCCCATTTTTTGAGTGGATTATTTGTTTTTTGGGTGTTGAGTTTGAGAAGTTTTTACAGAACTTGGATACCAGCCCTTTATCTGTAATGTCATTTGCAAATACCTTCTCTTATTCGGTGGGTTGCCTCTTAGTTTTGTTGACTATTTCCTTTGCTGTGCAGAAGCTTTTTATCTTGATGAAGTCCCAAAAGTTCATTTTTGCTTTTGTTTCCATTGCTTTTGGAGATTTGTCTTGAAAGAAGTTGCTGTGGCTGATGTCGAAGAGCTTACTGCCTATGTTCTCCTCTAGGTTTTGATGGATTCCCATCTCATGTTGAGGTCTTTATTCCATTTTGAGTTTATCTTTGTTTATGGTATAAAAGAACGGTCAAGTTTCATTCTTCTATACATAGCTGTCCAGTTTTCCCAGCACCATTTATTGAAGAGACTTTTTTCCATTGGCTATTTTTCCCTAATTTGTTGAAGATGGGTTGGCCATAGAGTTGAGGGTACATTTCTGGAGTTTCTATTCTGTTCCTTTGGCCTACATGTCTGTTTTTGTGTCAATACCATGATGTCTTGGTGATCACAGCTTTGTAATACAGTCTGAAGTCAGGCAATATGATGCTCCCAGCTTTGTTTTTCTTTTTCAACATTCCTTTGGTGATTCAGGGTCTTTTCTGATTCTACACAAATTTTAGGATTGTTTGGTCCAGCTCTTTGAGAAATACTAGTAGTATTTGAATAGGGATGGCATGGAAAGTGTAGATTGCTAAAGTTTTTTAAAAAATATATTTTATTTATTTGAAAGAGAGAGCAAGCACAAGCTTGGGGAGGGGAGGAACTAGAGGGAGAAGAAGACTTCCTGCTGAGCAGAGAGCCCAGTGAGGGGCTCAATCCCAGGATCATGACTTGAGCCAAAGGCAGACACTTAACCAACTGAGCCAACCAGGTGCCCCAGTTGCTTCCAAATTTTGACAATAATGAATAAGATTTCTATAAATATCTGTGGGCAGATTTTTGTATGGATATAAGTTTTAATTCATTTATGTAAGTACATAGGGGTGCACTTACTGGATCCTATGGTCAGACTATGTTTAGTTTTGTGAGAAATTAGCAAACTGTCTTCCAAAGTGGCTGTATCATTTTGCTTTCCACCAGCAATGAATGAGAGTTCCTTATGCCGCATATCCTCATTTGATGTTAGTGTTCTGGATTTTGGTCATTCTAACAGGTGTGTAGTGGCATCTCATTGCTGTGTTCCTTAGACTTGTAAGATAATACAGCATATAGGAGAGGTGGAGGCAAGTAAGGAAGAAAATACTGTTGGGTGGAGATGGACATTAGCAGCATCAACTGAAGGAGATATCAGGGAATCTGACAGCTTGGACAAGAAAGAGAGACTATCACAACTGTCAACTGTCATATCCCGATTCTAGACTCAACTAGGAATAGAGAACTATTCCAGGAAAGAATAAAGTGGTCAAGATACCAAAATGTTTACAGAATGTCTGGCAAATGTTTGGTAATTTTTTTCTCTTTCTACATACTTCTAGAAAGTTCCCTATAACTTGTTGATATCACTTTGTTCTAATAGTTGCCAAGGAGAATTGTGGTTCTTTTGTAATTCCTAAGAAATCACTTTAAACTTTTCCTTGGAGAAATGCTATCATTTTGTGGCACAAGTTTCTGAAAAGGATCAAGGAGTAAAGAATGGGATCAGTTTTCCAGCTAGTAAATTACTGATTGGGAGCCTCTTCCAAGGTCTTGTTTACCCATATATATGAAAGTTTAGGTATCACTGGCTAAGAACATAGTAAGAGATTGACCTCCCCTGACATGTGTCAGACATCCCTAAATAAGATTTATGCATAGGTGTTTTTTTCATTATAGATGTGTGTGTGTTTGGGACTATTGCCAAAAGTCCAAAGCTAAACGGTCCCTGGAAAGAATAAATTTTGTGGTCAAAGTCAAACTGAACCTGCCAACACATTAATTTGCCCATGGTCCCATGAGAAGGAGATGTGTGTGTGTGTGTGTGTGTTGGACAGGGCATAGGGCAAGGGAATACATGCCTTGAATATAAAGGTAATATGGAATTATTGGACCTCAAAGTACAAGCCTCTCTGAGCTACCTGATACATCTTTTAAGCACCTTTGAGGACAGGCTTAGTTAGGCTGTAGCAAATTGCTGTGTAGGAGTGCATGGCACAGCTCTAGAGGGCGCTATTCACATAGACAATGATATGAATCGTGCCCCCTGGGATTATGTCAAAGACAGCTCTGGCATGGGTTCTTATCCATCTTTAAATTCTTTGTTCATGCAAACCAGAGTTATACAATAAATCTCTGTTGAATCCATCAGGACCTTTGTGTAGCTTTTTAAATAAGCAATGTTGTCAGTTCCTTTCTATCACAAATATTTGGCTCATTCAAGGAGTTTTTGACCTAATGAAACTTTTTAATACAGCTCTCTCAAAAATTGGCATACAGGATATGGAGAAAAGGGAACCCTGTATACTGCTGGTGGGAATGTAAATTGGTGCAGCCATTGTGGAAACTATGGAGTTTCTTCAAAAAACTAAAAATGGAACTACCATATGATTCAGCAATTCCACTTCTGGGTATTTACCTAAAGAAAATGAAAATACTAATTCAGAAGGATATGTGCATCCCTATTTTATTGCAGTATTATTTACAATAGCTAAGATATGGAAGCAACCTCAGTGTCCATTGATAAATGAATGGGTAAAGAAGATGTGGTTATATATATATGCAATGGAATATCATTCGACCCATAACAAAGAACGAAATCTTGCCATTTGTGACAACATGGATGGACCTAGAGGGTATCATGCTAAGTGATATAAGCCAGATAAAGACAAATACCATATGATTTCACTTATATGTGGAACCTAGAAAACAAAGCAAATGAACAAACAAATAACAGAGAGAAATAGACTCAAATACAGAGAATAAAGTGTTGCCAAAGGGGGGAGGGGAAGGGGCATGGGTGAGATGGGTGATGGGGATTAAGAGATATGAACTTCTAGTTATAAAATTAATAATCCTGGGGATGAAAAGTACAACACAGGGAATATAGTCAATAGTAATTATAATATATTGTATGTATAACCCAATAATATTGTGGTACACTTACCATGGTAAGCATTTTGTAATTTTGTTGTATAACTATGTTATACATATATGTTGTATAACTATATTGTTATATAACATATATATGTTATATAACTCTGTTGTATCACTATGTTGTATAACAGAAACCAATTTAGTATTATGTCAACCATACTTTAATTAAAAATAAAACTTTTTTTTTTTAAAGATTTTATTTATTTGACAGAGAGAGGTCACAAGTAGGCAGAGAGGCAGGCAGAGAGAGAGGAGGAAGCAGGCTCCCTGCTGAGCAGAGAGCCCGATGTGGGACTCGATCCCAGGACCCTGAGATCATGACCTGAGCCGAAGGCAGCGGCTCAACCCACTGAGCCACCCAGGCGCCCAAAAATAAAACTTTTTAAAAAAGAACTGATAGTGAAAAAAACGATATACAAGGCAGAAAGTGTACGGATATTCAGTATTTATTCACTAAATATTAGATGCCTATCATGTTCTAGGAACTGTTCTTTATGCTGAGTATTATAGCAAGATAAAAATAAGCAAAACTCCTGATCATCATGGGGTTATATTCCAGAGAACACAGGGGATTTAAGAAAATTTTACAGTTAGATTATATATACATGTGTATAAGTATCATATAGAAAATACATACATAGAGTTTGGGGATTTGTGTATATATATATATATATATAGAGAGAGAGAGAGAGAGAGAGAATATACATAAGCCCACACATAGAGATCTATATTCAAATCCATGCAAATGACTCTACATATCTATGAAAATCAGTAAATGTCATTGTCATTTTTTTTTAAGATTTGTGTATTTTAGAGAGAGAGAGAGAGAGAGAGCAGAGTGGGGCAGGGAGAGGGACAAAGGCAGAGGGAGAGAGAGAATCCACAAGAAGACTCCCTGATGAGTGAGGAGCCTGATGCAAGGCTCCATCTCAGGACCCAGAGGTCATGACATGAGCCGAAACCAAGAGTTAGACGCCTAACTGACTGAGCCATCCAGGCACCCCAGATGTCACTGTCATTCTATTATGCAGGCTATATTTCCAACTATGGTTCATTACAACTAGTGAATAACAAGAGGATGGTCAAAAATAACTCCTAACTCAAAAATTAAGAATACTGTTTCATATACTTTTTCATGTGTTAAACAGAAAATAAAAACTAAAACTATAGGCAACTAAGAAACAACAATGAAAGTACTTTAAATTAATATCCATGAAGAGGGGAGAAAGCAGTGCTCAGAAGAAAATCTATAGACCTCATTGTGTTTACTAGAAGAAAGGAAAGACGGAATAGAAGAAGAGCAGGTAACAGCAGACTGTTGCAATCCATGTGGGGAACTACTCGATGTTTCAGGTGAAGGTGTTGAGAAGTGTTTGATAATGGATTGGATTTCTCAGAAGTGTGAGTGAGCTGGTGAGGGAAAGGGAAAGTATTGTTGGATAACATTTCAGTGAAATGAATTCCAGCCAATTTGGTAATTAAATTAAACATTTACGATTTAACCTTCTCTCTCTCCCCTTCTCCCATTGGAAGAGAAAAGCTTTATTTCAGATTGAAGGACTTTTAGGCATTGGTAAGAACGTAAGTGAATCTTTGAAGCATGAGGTGAAGCAGAAATTTCCCGAGATAACTCGATACCCACTTGCAAAACCTATTGTGAAGTTAAGTGAGCTTACTTCTTTCAGGATGTGATATGGTCATCACAGTGACTCGGGAGGTAGGAAACAGGGGCAGGGCTGATGCGTGGATGCTGGCAAAAGAGGAAGAGTGGGGACTGCAGGTTCCCAATTAGCCCTTCCCCATCCCCTGGATGGCTGGAACAGGGGTGACCCAGCCATAGCTCTCTGAGATTTGTTGGGGGGTGAGCAGTACTAAGTGGAATCTTCTATAAATTCTCCCTGGAGGAGGCGACAAAGGCTTTCTTCTCCCTGAGGCTGCTTTCTCTGCCTCTTGTCCCCATTTCTTGCCTGAACACATACAGAGGTCATCTGCTCTTCCGGGCCTCTCTCCTTCCCCTACAGGCTTCCCAAATACATACTCTTGTTTTCTTGAAAATCTATATTATTTCAGCCAGTATTAAATAATTTCCCATACAAAACCTCACTGATAACTGCAAGAATTGGCCTTTGAGGCTGGAGCATGGGGTTCTAGGTCAGATGTTGCTACCCATTGGCTTGGTGACATTATTTGTCTCCCTGTGCTTTAGTTTCCTAACTGCTGCTAATGGCGTTGAATCCCACGATGTCCTCTGGAGCCATTGCTTGGATTCCCATCCAGTACCACAACTTGGAATAAAATCTCTCACAAAGAGACGTATTGTTAGAAAGCATCCCATTTTTTGGTATGATGGTGCTGTAAACCCTTTACAGCAAATTGGCTCATTTTGATTCTCTTATAATTTCCACTCATGGTACATGAATTTTCCAATTTAAAAAATCTAAGTGTGAAAATGGGGGCAGGGTGGAACTACAATGCTGGTTTGGGGAAAATGCTTGGAAAGGAAATTTTTAAAAGGAGGGGAAAATACTATATTTTCATTGTTTAAAGGAGAACAATTCTGAAGATTACTATTCTTATGGCATTTCTTACTTAGCTTGTACATCAAACAATTCAGGGAATAATTATACTTACAGACAACCAAAAACTTACATCTGGGAAGTCCTTTTTCTCTTTTAAGAACATTTACATCATTAAAGTATTTAGACACTACCAAACTAGAAACTATTTTTAAAATAGCTTTTATTTCGGGGCACTTGGGTGGCTCAGTGGGTTAAGCCTCTGCCTTTGGCTCAGGTCATGGTCTCAGGGTCCTGGGATTGAGCCCCGCATCGGACTCTCTGCTCAGTGGGGAGCCTGCTTCCTCCCCTCTCTCTGCCTGCCTTTGCCCACTTGTGACCTCTCTCTGTCAAATAAATAAATAAAATCTTTAAAAAATAAATAAGTAAAATGATTTTTATTTCAACCATTGTTCAACATCTCTTGTTTTATCTTTAAGATTATGTTTATCCCAACCTCAGACTGGATCCTTATGTCTTTAAGATAATCACTGTGTGGAGAGCGTGTTAAAAATGCATTTGACAGGGGTGCGTGAGTGGCTCAGTGGCTAAATGTCTGCCTTCAGCTCAGGTCGTGATCCCAGGGTCCTGGGATTGAGCCCCATGTCAGACTCCCTGCTCAGTGGAAAGCTTGTTCCTCGTCTCCCACTCCCCCTGCTTGTGTTCCCTCTCTCTCTGTGTGTCTCTCTCTGTCAAATAAATAAATAAAATCTTTAAAAAAATGCATTTGATGGACTTATTTAGCTTCCCACGACACACTCTAGATCTATCTGCATCATTGCAAATGAGCAAGATTTCATTTTTTTTGGTGGCTGAGTAATATTCCATTGTGTGGAATTTATCCATTGTGTGTCTTTATCCATTCATCCATTGATGGGCATCTGGGCTCTTTCCTTCTTTCCACAGTTTAGCTATTGTGGACATTCCTGCTATAAACATTGAGGTATAGGTGCTCCTTTGAATCACTGTTTTTGTATCCTTTGGATAAATATCTAGTAATGCAACTGCTGGATCATAGGGAAGCTCTATTTTTAACTTTTTGAGGAGACTCCATACTGTTTTCCAGAGTGGTTGCACCAGTTTGCATTCCAACCAGCAGTGTAAGAGGGTTTCCCCTTCTCTACATCCTTGCTAACATCTGTTCTTTTCTGAGTTGTTAATTTTAGCCATTCTGACTAGTGTGAGGTGGTATGTCATTGTGGTTTTGATTTGTAGGTCCTTGATGATGAGCATTTTTTTAATGTGTCTATTAGCCATTTGTATGTCTCGTTTGGAGAAATATCTGTTTATGTCTTCTGCCCATTTCTTGATTTCACTCATATCCAGAATTTAAGAAACAAAACTGATGAACATAGGGGAAGGGAAGGAAAAATAAAATAAGATAAAAACAGAGAGGGAGGTAAACCCTAAAAGACTCTTAACTATAGGAAACAAACTGAAGGTTGTTGGAGAGATGGTGAGTGGGGGGATGGGGTAACTGGGTGATGGGCTAATGCCCATCATGAGGGCACATGATGTAATGAGCACTGGGTGTTATATGAATTGATGTATCCCTAAATTTTACCCCAAAATTAATAATATACTGCATGTTAACTAACTTGAATTTACATAAAATAAAAACAGTAAGACAATATAAATAAATAAATGCATTTGGCTTCATGGTGACACATTAAAGAAGAAACCTGTCTGTAGTCTGCTTTGTTTCCTTACTTCAGAGTAAAACAATGTTCTTTTAGAAACTAGTAACTGAATGAAGAGTATTCTGGAATTGCTTGCCACAATCTGGAACTCTTTAATTAGGCAACTCTCAGTAAAACACAGAAATGAATGTGTTTTTTTTTTTTGTTCCCTAAAGAAATGGTAATGGGAAGTATGTTCTGTTGAGTTGCTATTCTAAACACAGCATACTGTGACGATACAGCAACGTTGACATTCACTTTCATGTGCTTTTTCACTGAACTTTCATGTCCACTTTCCATTTTCCTTAACTTTTCATCTCTTTATCTCTTCCTTATACTTACTGGGATAGTATCTTGACCCATTTTTCCAGCGTACTTGTTGGTTCTTGGTTTGTATCCACTCTGCTTTTTAGCTTATCCTGTCAAAGGCTTTACTTCCATTATATGTTTTGTACCCCGTGTCACCTGGTTTCTTTTTGGTAACTATTTCTTCTTACTTCATGTTTTCAGTATCCTCCCTGATCTCTCTGAAGATATTTCTGAGACTTAGCTTAAAGCTTCAGTCTGTCTGAGTTATTGATTCCCCTTCTAATATAGATTGTCCTATTTTTTATGTCTTTATTTTGTAATATCCATGGTTCCAAATATTTCATAGTTTTCTCAGGAGTTTATGGTCTCACCCAGCCATGTTGGCTTCTCAAGTGTGCTATGACCTGTGGTCTCCTAGCCTGGCCTCTTCAAGTGAGTTGGGGAGGGTTGCTTCATTGTGAGGTTTACCTTATGTTAAAATCTAGGCTCTGTGTCTTCCCATTTGTGCTCATCGTGAGCTACCGCCGCTCCTCAGAGAATCTCCTAGTACTTCCTTCCACTTGAGGGACTGTTATTTTCCAAAAGTTTCTCCCAAGCTTCTCTGTCTCTCTTTTTAAGATATTTATTTATTTATTTAAGAGAGAGAAAGAGCATGAGTGGGAGGAGGGGCAGAGGGAGAGAGAGAATCCCAAACAAACTTCCTACCCAGTGTGGAGCCCCATGTGGGGCTTGATCTCACAACACTGAGATCATGATCTGAGCTGAAATCAAGAGTCAGAGGCTCAGTGGACTGAGGCACCCAGGTGTCCCTTTTCTCTTGCTTCTAATTACATTGCCTATAGGTTGGAGATGGGGAGGAGATGATAATGCCCAGGGGCAACACAGTTTGACTGATACTCCAGTGGGCACTGTACTCCCTGATGTGACCCTGCTGTCCTAAGCCAGTGCTGGCCAGGTACTGTTGTTTTTCTATTCTACAATGGAAGCAGGTGAGGGAGAAAAACAAGGTACAACAAAAAAGTTGTTCCCTTAAAAGTTCCTTGAGTGTGGCAGACTATATCTGCTCAAGGCTGGCATTTCTCCTCCAATCTGGGATCCAACCCCCACACTCTCTCCCTCAGGGTTTATATATTTATTGATGTTTTTATTCTGTCTCTCATCTGTGGGGTGGGCCACAGACCCATATTTTTGCTACATGATACCATCATCTTGGTTGTGGCCACTTTGACCAGAATGGACACTTGACCCAAACAAAGCTTACCCAGCCAGATTCTTCCTTAAGAATAAGACCAAGAGACAGAGACTGGTCAGGTAAATCAGAGTTGGGTCAGGTAATCAATAATTAATGGTGGGACAATAGAGAGACCAAGCCCAAACTCTTGCAACTAGGGTCTTTGGAGCATGCTAATCACTGTGTTTCCCAAGTCCTGGCCATCCCTGGGGTTCCTGAGACTCTATGAGTTTTCTAAAACCCTAACAGTTTTTTTTTTCCCTAAGCTGGTTCAGTTGATTTTCATTACTTGCTGGCAAAAGAACATCATCTAATAGAAGGTAAATGGTATCACAACCTTCCCAGTTAGAAATTAAGGCCAGCACAGAGATGAGTGGAAGCAGTAATAGGGAGGGAATGATGGATTCAAAGTAGTGGAACTGATATTGCTAGAACTTGGTGACACGTGGGTGTGGTTCACTAGATTTCATTTTCTTAGAGCACAGTGACTGATAAGGTTTTTTCCTCCTTTCTGACGTAGCCAAAACTTTCTTAAAGCTTTACGGCACTGAAGGATTACTGAACCCAGGGCTAGTCCTAAAACTGGATTTTTTCAATACTCTCTATCCTTGGGGAAACACAACTTTTAGGGGAGCAAAATTTTCACATAAGACTTCTGAGTGGTACTCTGTACAGAATCAGGGTTGCAGAGAAGGTGCTGGAAAGTTCTGCCTGGGCTCTGCCTTGGCCCTGGGAGGCCTCTCCTAGGAAACCCCCACCCCAAACAGAAGTGATTTTGTCTGTCAGTGCTTCCAGAACAATGACTATTTTAAGTTTGCTTTTCAATGCCTATTATGCAACAATGTGCATTCAGTCGTCTCTAAGGCCAGAATGCAGGGCCGCCCACAGCCACGTGCTGGTTCCTAGGCTGCCCCTTCTCTCAGAGTGCAGCCCCTGGGGAGGGATACCCAGGGCTTCCTCACGCTCTGTGCAAGACCCGGAGGCCGCTCCCTCTTTCCTTACGGAAAACATCCTTCACAAAACTCTGGCTAGTACCATGTTCTGTATGGATTTGCTTCTTGGTCCCTCCTGCCACACTGAAAGCAAGTTGAAGCCCGAGCCTACAATTTCTCCCCCTAGTCCCCCAGGAGCTAACATAGCAGAAATACTCCATGTTTCTGCTGCTCTACTCTTTTGGTGCTAGGCCATGACTCCTGGAAGGCCAGAGAAGGGAAGTAGGGCAGAGGGCCCAGGGAGTTTAGATGGTGTATAGATTATGCTTTTTAACATGAGAAGTTTATAATTATATTTTGTGCACCACAATGGGTCTCCCCCACTCCTGAAGCAAACTGTGTGTTATTTAACATCAGAGGGAACACTGACTAGGGCCTTTTCCATTTCTTTCCTCTCTTCTTTCTGTTTTTCTTCTTGTCTGGGCACAGAGAAGATGAGATAATTATGGGTTCTGTGTTGGACAGAACTTGAAAGGACATGGTCCCTCCCTAGGGCTGTTCTTAGCTGGTAGGAGTCCTTGTGTATGATCCTATTAAGTGTCCTGGGGAGAGACAGGGAGAGCAGCTTTCTTGGCCTGTGCATGACAGGAGTGAGGCAAAATGAGATTCTTCTTGAACACAGGTCTTGTATTGTGGGATGTGAGAGACACAGCCTAGCTGATTCTGTTCCTTGCATGCTGAGGCCTTCCATGGCGCATGTGAGTCTGCCCCACAGCGGCCTTCGTGTCTGTCAACCTGCCGTCCTGTCTCAGGTGTCTGGGGCTCACCAGCTAATAAGTGATTATCTGGTCTGTGCCTTGTGGGGCTCTATCTAAATAGAATCCAATAAAACCCTTATAAATGAGTTTACTGGAGCAAAACCCATTCCCAGTGTGCTCAGACCCCGATCTTTCCACAGAAGCAGATGCTCTCAGTTGATGTTTTGTTGAAACGAATGAACGAAAGAACAAAAACCCCTCAGTTTCTATGAAGAGCTTCCCAGTGTGGCAAACAATCACAGTGAATGTTTTGCTCTGGTTGACTCCCCAGCAGCAGTTCCAACGGGGGTAATTCTGATGCTGTAAGGAAGAAGAGCAGTGACAGGACAGGGGAGAGAAAAGGAGGGCACAGTCTCTGACAGCTCTTGCCAAGGGCCTGAATATATTTTCTCATTGAATCTTTACAACCCTCTGCGATAAATATCACTAACCTGTTTTTTTTTTTTAAAAAAAGATTTTATTTATTTATTTGATAGAGAGAGAGATCACAAGTAGGCAGAGAGGCAGACAGAGGGAGGGGAGAAGCAGGTTCCCTGCTGAGCATAGAGCCCGATGCGGGGCTCAATCCCAGGACCCTGAGATCATGACCTGAGCTGAAGGCAGAGGCTTAACCCACTGAATCACCCAGGCACCCCTCACCTGATTTCTTTTTAAAAAAGATTTATTCATGTATGTATGTATGTATTTATTTATTTGGGGGTTGAGGAGGGAGAGAGGCAGATTCCCTGATAAGCGTGGAGCCTGACATGGGGCTTGATCTCAGGACCCTGAGATCATGATCTAAGCTGAATTCAAGCATTGGTCGCTTAACCAACTGAGACACCTGGGTGCCCCTCACTCACCTGATTTTACAGGTGAGGAAAAGATGTTCAGCATTTATAGAGACAAGGGAAAATATATGATGGGATGTAGGGAATTTTGTCCTTCGTCCAAGAAGTATCAAAGGGGCTTCTGGAATTCTAAAATAGCTGTCTTAGATTCAGAATGAGTAAGTCAAAAGCATTGGCCATGGTTCTGCCCACTCTTTCAGCCATCGATTCCTGCATTGAATATTGCTGTAATTTCTAGATTAATTGGTGTCAGTGGCTTGGGATGCTTCATCCATTAAATTTATTCCCAGATGGAATAATCTCTTATGATAAACTGTTATAGCTCATCATGACAGGAGCAGGGATAATGACTCAATGTCAGAGTTTAATTTTCTATCCATACCTCAGTGTAGATGTTTCATCTTTTTTTTTTTAAAGATTTTATTTATTTATTTGACAGAGAGAGATCACAAGTAGGCAGAGAGGCAGGTAGAGAGAGAAGGAGGAGGAAGCAGGCTCCCCGCTGAGCAGAGAGCCCGATGCGGGACTCGATCCCAGGACCCCGAGATCATGACCTGAGCCAAAGGCAGCGGCTTAACCCACTGAGCCACCCAGGCGCCCCTAGATGTTTCATCTTTAATCAATATTTTACCTGAAATTTCCATCCATCCTTTGGAAAAAGTGAAGTGTGGGACTGTCTTGTCTTTGCAACCTTGATAAGCACATATATAGAAAGAAAGAATACTGTTTCCTCACATCTTGGCTGCTAAGTCATTATAGGAACCTGAATATAAACCAGCGTGGGCCCAGTCGGCCGTGGGGACCCACAATGAGGAATGTTTCTCCCTCTAGAATAGGTCTCAGTGGCACAGAGTTAATGTTAACCTTCCAAAACAACCTAAATAAAAAGGACACTAACAAAAATCCCCATTCTCTACTGTCTTGATCTTGACCATCCTAAAACAGATGTAAAAGGAAATCAAGGGAAGGCAAAAGATTTAGCAGCAGGATTTCCTTGACTGACTAAAATCTGAATGGAAAGAAATCTTTTGCATGTCTCTTTTTCTCAGGTTTGTATAATTGAATTTTCTTGGAATCTACAAGGTTAGTGTGTTCAAATAAATTGAAATTCCTCTTGAAGTCATTTTCTTGCCAGCTCTGATAAGCTTTTGATTACTTCGCCACAGCCAGAAGCCCTAGTTCTGACTAATCAAGATCACAACATTTTTTTCCAAAAACAGGCGATAGGAGTCCAGGTAGAGAGTGGCTTTGCAGCCATGTGAGTATGTATTTTGCTTGTGTTTATCTGTGCACACGCTACAGGGCGGGATTCATGACAGTAGATGCTGGGCAGGGAGGATCTTCAACCCAGAACTCTTAGTGTTTCTTTGCTACTTGCCTTTTTTTTTTTTTTAAGATTTTATTTATTTATTTGAGAGAGAGACAGTGAGAGAGAGCATGAATGAGGAGAAGGTCAGAGAGAGAAGCAGGCTCCCCGTGGAGCTGGGAGCCTGACGCGGGACTCGATCCCGGGACTCCAGGATCATGACCTGAGCCGAAGGCAGTCGTCCAACCAACTGAGCCACCCAGGCGTCCCTGCTACTTGCCTTTTGTTGTATTGGAGGCTCTTCAATGACTTGGGGGAGTCACTGGGATGCCCCATTGACTCATTCTCTTTGTATAAATGGCACCTTGTAAGCCTTAGTGAAGTGCCCATGTTAGCAATTCCAGTGAAGCCAAAGCGGATGTTCTGTGCCATTTAAAAAATTTATATATTATTTATTTGGCAGAGAGAAATACAGTGAGAGAGGGAGGGAACACTAGCAGGGGGAGTGGAGAAGGGAGAAGCAGACTCCCCGCCGAGTGGGGAGCCTGATGTGGGGCTTGATCCCAGGACCCTGGGACCATGACCTGAGCCGAAGGCAGACATGTAACGACTGAGCCACCCAGGTGCTCCTGTTCTGTGCCATTTTGCGCTAACTCTGACCGTGGCTTGTCTGACACAAGGATGTGCTATGGAGAAAGGGAAAGGAAACAAGAACTGGAAAATTCATCCCAACTACATAGCTTACTTCCTCATTCTCAGCCTCTTTCCTTGGCTATCCTGTCCGGCCTGTGTGGGCCTTCTCCCTATCATCCTCCTCCTCTAGCATCACTGAGACCAAGATGATCAAGACTTTTTCAGTCACCAGCCTGCTGTCCTCACGGGAGATTCAATGGCCTTGTGCAGGCAGATGCTGCCGTCACTTCCTCTCTGCACTCAGGCTAATCTTCTCTAGATGAGTTAAGAATGAAGGGCTTCATCTGAAGCCTGGTCCTTACAGGCACAGAATAAAAATCAAATGAACATATATTGAGCATTTTCTATGTTCTAGGCATGTGGTTTTCTTCTCACCTGAATCTTATTATCACCCTATGAGATAAGTACTATTTTTCTCCTTGCTTTATAGATGACAGAACTGACGTTCAGAGAGGTAAAGTGATTTGCTCAGGGTCACAGAGCCGATACAAGGCAGAGCTGATATCTGAGGCCACGCAGTCTGACTCCAGCAGCTGCCTCATTGGGGAAATGTAAACATGAGCACAGGGATCCAGTGTCTCCTGGCAAAAGCCCAGGTTTCCAGGCTGCCACAAACCCCATTCCGATGGGCCTCCTCACATGAATTATAGTATTCGTAAGCACTCATATACTCAACGAGATTTGTAGTTACTTAGCCATGAAGTCGTTGGGAAGGGAATTGATAAGATCTGCTGTCACTGTAGATGGCAAGGACAAGAAGACAGTCCCCTGGAAATCCTCGGCTTCCATAATTAACACATCTGGTGTGTTGTTTTATCATAAATCCTAGGCAGGTCATTCCAACACCAGTTGGGTGAACACGGTGATTAGAATCCTTTTACTGTTACACATGAAAAAAAAAATCAGGTGAGGGATATGTTTTAAAATCCCATATACATTGGGAGAATACTGTTTTTTACAGTTCAAAAAAATCCCTTCAGTTATTTGGTCTTACAGTCCCCGCATTTACATATGGGATAGCGAGGTTAACACAGAGCTTGGTTTCTCTCCTCCTACCCTTCTTCTTCCCCAGCCCACCCTGCAGACTTCTAGGAATTAACCAGGAAGGCAAGAGTCTAGAAAATCCCCAGGCTTATAAAGTCTTTGCCGATCAGAGCTTCCTCCACATAAACAAAGACAGATGTTAAAACAGGTGCTTTTCCTAAATGGACACTTTGATGGATGTTGTCAGGATTTGTCAGATTCCACGCAGCGGCCAATGGTGTCGAATGTGTAAATCCGTTTGAATCACGGACAAGGAAACTTTGGGAAATGTGAAGTAGGGAAAGAATTGCCGTTCTACTCACTGGAGCGTCGGAAACATCCCAATGATGAAGCAGCCCTATAACTCACTCTCACACGAAGTCCACAGACTGAAGCCAAGAGGGGGCTTTGATCCTTCCCAGTTACAGCTTCTCCTCCGTCTATCAAAGACTAATTTGAAAATTTTTATTTTCTGAAACATCATGAAAGATCTTAGCCTCTAATATCTTCCTTAAAAAAAAAAAGGTTTTATTTATTTGTTAGAGAAAGAGAGCGTGTGCACAAGCAGGAGGAGCGGCAGGCAGAGGGCGAGGGAGAAGCTGGCTCCATGCTGAGCAGAGAGCCCGATGCGGGACTCAATCCCAGGACCCTGGGATCATGACCTGAGCCGAAGGCAGAGGCTTAACTGACTGAGCCACCCAGGAGTCCCTCTAATATCTTTCAACAGCTGGCCTGGGCAGAAAATGAAAATCTTACAAGTTTGCAGGGCCACAGTACAGCCCCTGCTTGGGTAAATCACAATAAAATGCAAGCAATCAAGGAAGACTCCAATGCCAGGAAGTATGGGGATGTGTGTGAACTTGAAAGTGAAAATGTTATGGGTGGATAAGTAGCTTCTAGCAACATGGAGATGACACCCCAATCCACAGTCTTTCCAAGTTTTCCCTTTGACTTGCAAATACTCAAGCCAATTTAAATTGCATTAATTTTAAAGGCCCATCAACTGCCCTGAAATGGAAGTTGGGATGGGGAGAATCTGAAAGCCTTGATTAAATTAGTGACTCTCAGATTTATGGTTTATATTAAAAAACGCTGTTAGCAGAGCTGGTAACTCTTTCACCATCAATATCATTTTAGAAATGATAGGGCATCGATGAGAAACATCAACAACAAAATGTAACAAGGGCATCTTCTGAGCTGAGAGACCGTCCTTCCAAATGAATGGCTTTGGTGGTTCAAAATCCCTTCTTTGTTGTCCTGGTGTTAGGAGTTAGTTGGGCAGTTAGGTAGTCAGGGCTGGGATCCCCGGCAAGAAAATCTGTAGACAGGACAGTGAATATAAAACAGCACTGACATCTCGTTCTGGAACCTAGACAGGGCTGCGCTATCATTCTGCTTTGCAGCCTTTGCAGATAGGACTTCTGCAAAACATCCTGACATAAGGCAATTAGCCACAAAGTATTTGTCACTGTCACAAGCAAGGGAGCAGTTAAGACACAAGCCCCCAGATGTCAGCAAAAAAGACCATCAGCACGTGGACATCAGCCTAATAATATAGACAGATTTGTGGCCAAATCCCCGACTGGCATGACTCAGTGCACTGACTGCTAAAGATAGCTCTGCGAAAGAGCTCATAAAAACCCCTAAACTTAGAAACTCCAAGGGCAACCCTCTCAGGTTCCCTCCCTCCTGGGTTCTTTCCTTCTCCAGGAGATTTATACTATTGCACAACAAACTTTGCCTCACTGCCCACCACTCTTCATCCGGTCTACTTCTTCATTCTTCGTGACCAAGAACCATGGGCACTAAAGGCAGAGAAATCCTGCGACACTGATCTTCTCTATTTTGCCCCAGATTGGAGATATCTTCACTCCGCTTGGGTCCCTGACCCAGGGCTTGCAAAACTATGGACCAGCTGATCTTGAAGAGGGAAATTACCCAGAGCAGGCTGGGCTGGCAGGCCCCAGAGGATGGAAATTTATTAGCAATAGTGAGAGATAGCCAGAAGCCCCCTGGGAGTGAGAGATAACCAGCCGTTTCTGCTTCGTTTCTGCTTCTGCAGACACCTGCCACCAGGTCTGCGTCCTGCCACTGGTTTCCTGTGCTGCCCTAACCCCTGTTCCTGCTGAAAGCAACCCTCCCCCCAAATTAACCCCACCTACCAGCAGTCAGCGCAGCCCTTTGAGAACCTTATCTCATGCACTTCCCTAGAAAAGCTTTATAACCCCACTGCCCAGGACCCAGAATTTCCAGCATGAGCTCGTCTGGGTCCGCCAGTGGAAAATAAACCGAGTGCTCCTACTTCTCCAGGTGTCGCTTGGTTTCTTGCCGGTCTAGGTTCCTGCAACAGTCTTTCAGCATCTTTCTAGGTCTTGAAGCCTAGGAGTAGGAGGCCTGTCTCTGTCTTGGAAGTATGACAGACAGATTAGATTGACAGACGACAAACAAGCTGGAGAATGTTTCCAAAGCAGCAGGGGTACCGGCCAGCATCACACAGACGGAGCATCTGCAAGCAGTGTGTTTTCTAGAGGGTACTCGAGGAAGGCTTTGCCGGAAGATAAAACCCAGTCAGGTTGTGTGTTGAGTAGGTGTTGTCATCTAATGAGAGGTCTGGCAAGTGAGAGTAGCTCCCTTGGACTGGGCTACCAGGTGGAGACCCGGTGAGCTGGGTGTGGAGAAGGGGCTCCAGTGTTCCTCAGCAGAGATGTAGACCTCAGGTGGCCACACTCACTTACCCCGGCTTTGGGCTCTTTCCAGCCACCCCTGGGCCCCTTATGTTAGTTTTATCCCATCTTTCCTTTCCCATGCAATCATCTGCTGTCTCTATAACAGAAGAATGTCCACTTGTAGTTCTGTTACCCTTTCAGAGCAATTTTTATTGTATGTTTTCCTTGGATAACAATAGCTTAGGGATTGGGAGAAGGGTGAACGGTGGCTAAAGGGGGCACATCGGTGGTGTAGTTACTCCTGGGAACCTGCTACCCTCCTCAGCCTCCCTTCTCCTGGCCTTCTTCCTTTCTGGGCCTCCCCATTCACAGGCATAAAGAAACAGTCATGCCTCTTCATCAGCCGGTGATCATAGAGTATTTTTCTAGCACACTTGCTTATTGGGAAATCAACCCTTCCCGTTCTCCTTAAACTTGGTCTCTGAACTATTGATCATTTGGTGAGCGTTTTCTCCTATTTTATGTCAATAACTGAAACAGATTTGAATTTTATTATTATACCCACTGAGTCCATCAAATTGTAGTGGATGTGTGTGTGCTCAAGTACATTTTATCTATGTAATTACATACAAGTGTATGCAACTGTGTATCTAGGTGGAATACACACACACACATATATTTGTGTATGTGTGTTTGAATAGGCAAATAAATTAAAGAAGACAGTATTGGCTGGCCCTGTTATTGGAAAATGTAAATGAAACCTCAGACAGCGTTGCCTGAGATGATAAATTTGAGCTAAGCTGGACATTGCCTTGGGTTTAATTTTAGTGCTAGATGTGTTCACTTAATTGGGTTAGGAAGCAGTTCTTCTTGCTGGCTCAAAAATTAAACAACAACAACAACAACAACAGAATCTAGTTCGTAAAAGCCGAGTGTAAGAAGCCCAAGCTAAAATGTGAAGAATCACGTAGTAGAAAATTTTAAACTCTAGTTGAGGTGCGGGTGACCAGAAAAAGCTAACATAGGGCAGGGCACTATTAAAGAGCCTTTAGGAATTGTGTATTAAACAGGGTATCAGGACAGGGCATACTGTTCCTCTTCTTGTACAAGGATCTGTGAACTTTCTCATTTGACAATGATAGAGTCTGAGATTTTGGCTTGAATAATACATTGCTGTGACTAGGCAATGGTTTGTATTTTTATCTCCCACTGGGGCATTTTAGAAGTTTGTGAGATATAAGAGATGAGAATATTATTATGAAAAAATTAAATGAAATGGCATGATAAAGAGTGAAGAAATTCACATCAGTTGGTCTGAGAGGGCCTTGCCAAGGAGGTGGTTGGAGCCCAGCCTGACTGAGAAGAAGGAGCCAGCTCTGAGAAATTCTGGGGACAGCAAGTTCTCAGTAGTAGGCATGGCAGGGACAAAGGCCCTGAGGCAGGACTCAGAAAAGGCCAGGTGGCATTGAATGTGGGGGAGCGTGGTAACAATGGAGGTGGGAGATGTAGGCAGGGAATTAAGGTAGACCAGAGGAAGTCAACCTGCCTAGTGTGGTTGGGCAGGTCCTGAGGCTTTACTAGGAGTCTCATCTTAGTGCAAAGTGCTGCTTGTGCTGTGAATTCACTGACTTTGGAAAATGGCTAAACTTCTCTAAGCCCCAGTTTTCCCAACTGTCATTTGAAGGTGTTGGATTAACATATGAGAGTATCCGGGGGCCCCTGAGGGGTGCAGGTGTTTGAACATCCAGCTCTTAGTTTCGACTTAGGTCATGACCTCGGGGTTGGAAAGCTGGGCCTTGTGTCCTTCCACCTCTGCCTTCACGGAGGAGTCTGCTTGGGTTTCTCTCTCCCTTTCCCTCGGCCCCCTCTCCCTTTGCTCATTCTCTCTTTCTCATATAAATAAATCTTTAAAAAAGTATATTAAAGCATCTGGCATATGGTTACTCCTCAATACAAGTTAGCTGAATTCATTAATGCATCCTAAGGGCCTTCCAGATTTATAAACCTGTAATCTTTTTTCCCCTCACTTAGTCCTTTTATTTATTATTAATTTAATTTTTAATTAATTTTTAATTTTAATTATTTATAATTAATTTAATTTAATTTACTTTTTAAGTAGGATCCATGCCCCAAGTGGGGCTTGAACTTACAACTCTGAGATCAAGAGTCACAGGTTCTACTGGTTGAGCCAGCCAGGCACCCCCAACTTATTTATTTTTAAAATTGAAGTATAGTAGACACACAATGTTACATTAATTTCAGGTGTACAACATAATGGTTAGACAAATTTATGCAAGATGTTGGGTGCCTGGGTGGCTCAGTGGGTTAAGCCACTGCCTTCGGCTCAGGTCATGATCCCAGGGTCCTGGGATCGAGTCCCACATCGGCTGCTCTGCTCAGCAGGGAGCCTGCTTCCTCCTCTCTCTCTGCCTGCCTCTCTGCCTACTTGTGATCTCTTAAAAAAAAAAGAAAGATGTTATACTCACCACAAGTGTAACCCATCTGTCACTCTACAGCATTATGACAATATTATTGACTATATTCTCCATGCTCTACCTTTTATTCCTAAGACCTATTCATTTCATAACTGGAAGCTTGTATCTCCCCTACCCCTTCACCCATTTTGCTCATCTCCTACCCTCTCTTCTCCTCTGGAAACCCATCCGTTTGTTCTCTGGATTTGTGGGTCTATTTCTGCTTTATATTTGTGTTTATTCATTTGGTTTTTTTTTTTCTTTTAGATTCCACATATAAGTAAAGTCATATAGTATTTGTCTTTCTCATATAATATTTGTCTGACATATTTCTTTTAACATAATACTCTCTAGGTCCAATCATGTTGTTGCAAATGACGAGATCTCATACTATTTTATGGCTGAGTAGTATTCCATTGTGTGTGTGTATCTTTGCCTATTATATATATATATATATATATATATATATATATATATCACATCTATATTTATCTAAGTACTACATCTTTATCTATTCATCTCTTGATGGACACCTTGGCTGTTGTAAACAATGATGCTATAAACATAAAGGGGCATGTATCCTTTCAAATTAGTGTTTGTTTTCTTTGGCAAATACCCAGCAGTGGAATTACTGTATCATATGGTATTTCTTTTTTTAAAAAATATTTTGGGGCACCTGGGTGGCTCAGTCCGTTAAGCATCTGACTCCGGCTCAGGTCATGATCTCAGAGTTCTGGAATGGAGTCCCTCTTTGGGGTTTCTGCTCAGTTGGGAGTCTGTTTCTCCCTCTCCTCTGGTGCCCCTCCTGCTTGTGTTCTCTCATCCTTATCAAATAAATAAATAAATAAATAAATAAAATCTTTAAAACAAAATATTTTGAGGAATGTCCATTACTGTTGTCCACAGAGGCTGCACCAGTTTACAGTCACACCTACAGTAACAAGGGTTCCTCTTTCTTCACACCTTTGCCAAACTTGTCTCTTGTCTTTTCATTCTAGCTATTTTTATGCATGTAAGATGGTATCTTATTATGGTTTTTTGGTTTTTATGGTTTATTTGTATTTCCCAGATGATGAGAGAAAATGAGCACATTTTCAAATGCCTGTTAGCCATCTGTATGTCTTCTTTGGAAAATTATCTGTTCAGGTCCTCTGCCCGTTTTTAATCAGATTATTTGATTTTCTTCGTGTTGGATTGCATAAGTTCTTTATGTATTTTGGATGTCCACCCTTTATCAGATATATCAGCTGAAAATATCTTCTCCCATTCAGCATATAAACCTGTAATCTTTAAGATTTTATTTATTTATTTGACACAGAGAGAGAGATCACTAGTAGGCAGAGCAGCAGGCAGAGAGAGAGGGGGAAGCAGGCTCCGTACTGAGCAGAGAGCCCGATGCAGTGCTCGATCTCAGGACCCTGGGATCATGACCTGAGCTGAAGGCAGAGACTTTAACCCACTGAGCCACCCAGGCACCCCTAAACCTGTAATCGTAAACCACTTACATTCTTCCTTGGAGATCAAGTGCACCCCCATCCCCCATTTTCTCAGCTGAGGATGTTGTCTTGTCTAGAATCACACCACACACCAGGGGAAGATCCAGTGATGGTATGGATGGTGTGCCTTCTACTTGTGGGACACCAGTGGAGTCTGCACAATTTTGTCGGGGGTATGTGTGTTGCTGGAGGGGAGGACAAAGAGAGGGGTGATAATGTAGAAGGATGAGAAATAGACTCTGCTTACAATCTACGTTGGTCAAACAGAAGAAACTACAAAAGATGTTATCTCCAGCCTGAGCATGTTAGATGAGTGCCTGTGAACACTACTGACCAAGAGCAAGTAGTTGGGGAATTCAGAGGGTGACAAAGCTGACTTGTAGAAGTCTTATATAATTACCAGCATTGGTATAAGAACAAGAGTGTTGGATGCAAAGCACTATGCTGAGTGCTATACATACATTTTATTTAATCCCCACCAAAACCTCATGAAGAAGTCTACTATTGTAACACTATCCATGAGATTCTGCTTCTTAGGGCAAGGAGGAATGGGAGATTTTTTCCAGGATGAGGGAATAATGTAAACAAAGGCAGTAATGCACAAAATGATGTCTCCTTTCGCTGTTGTCTTGGTTCTTCTATAAGCAATATTGAAATTATCTAGAAGCCTTGTCTCCCCCTTTTTATTGTGTCCTCCCCCCAGCCCTGTGTCTGCCTGAGGTAGTATCTGTTTACTCTAGACTAAAACCTTTAAGGGCATCTTGAGCCCACTGGGGCAGCCTGGACCTGATAAGACACATTAGGATATATTCCACCAATTAGATTCTCATTGTTTTCTAGTGTTTAACCTGACAGCCCCTCTTTAGCTCTAAGAGGACTGGAGAAAAGCCCCTGAACATGATACCCCCAAGATTCAGAACCCACAGAGTTGCAGAAATAACCAATAATATAGAAGAATGTACACATAGCCCATGTATATATAGCACTGGATCATGGGCCTGAATTATCCATGTCCCAGCTCTCCTGAAAGCTGTGTGGGCCTCTCTGGCTTTCCCAGGCCACAGGCCATAGACTATAGGTTTTGCTACAGATTTGAGACCAGGGAAATGGGAACATCAACTGAATATTTGCTACTGTTGTAACATTATTTTATTTTTAATTGTGATCATCGTATTGAGAACTTTGTTTTGTTTTTAGGAGCCCTTACCTTGTACAGATTCATATAAAAATAATTTGGTGTTAGGGAGGACGTGGGGTGGGGGAATAGGTGAAAAGATATTCAGCCTCTGAATCAGTAAATGTTGAAGTGAGGTGAAAACTTCATAAGAATTTGTTTTATTCTTTTCTCTACTTTTATATGTATATGAAATTTTCCATAATAAAATGTTTTCTAAAAAAAGGACTGGATCAGCTTCAAGGATTGAAGCATGGGGGGTAAAACAATATCCTTCAAAAGTGACAGTAAGAGTGATGGCAGAAGTAAGAGCTCCTTTTTCCCAATGAAGACCCAAAGACCCTCAGAGCTCTGTGAAAGGCAAGGGCCTTGTATTCAGGGAACTTGTTAAAAATGAGCTCCACAACAAGGCAAAGTCAGAAATAAGCAAGCAGAGCCTGAGACGTGACCACATTTACACATTTATTCATTTATTTGGGTTTAGAGAGACAACACAGATAAAATACTTTGATCATACACAAGTTTATATTTGGTAAGAAGAACAGGTTGCCACGTGTTTATATGTTTTATTTTTTTCTGTCTTTAGTAAATGGCGTAATGTTGGGGAGATGTCGATGTCTTTCAGAAACACCAATTGGGAACAGTATTTTGGAGCACAAAACTAATAAATACACAGTGTTTGTACGTAGCATCTGAAAACAGGAGAGCACGTGCAAGATGATACCCACCCACCGTGAGGGTCCTTGATTCCCTATCCTGCTGCTATATTTACACCCTACTATATTTATACCAGAACATCCATGTCTTAAGGAGTGGATCCTACTCCAAACCCCAGTGGGGACGATACCTGCAATTTGGGCAGTTTGTGACACTCCATATGGGTCTCCTCTATTCTCAGAGATGAGCGGCGTTCCCCTTGCATTTTTGTGCAATCACACTGTTCTCAAAGGAGATTTCTCAGTAGGGAGCTTAGCCAAGGGCATTTTCTCTATTAGAGCAGATGTGGAGGGCATACAGTTTAGCAGAGAGAGGGAGAGAGCGCGCACAGAACAGAAGCGGGTGTTGTTCTCATAATATCGATACAGCTACCACACAGAAAAAGACATGTCAATAATATATTGTACAAGCTTTTACAGCAACACAGTTGATTTGCAACACTGTACAGTTCAGAGCTAAAGTGCACAACCCCAATCTGAGGTGACAAGACAGTACTATCAATATAAGGAAGGCAACACAATTTATACACATGATTGATTTCCTTTGCTTTCTTCACAGCCTTGTGACAGTACACAAAGTCAATACTGCTTCTGCATCTCAGATAAAGACATACCACACCTTTTTTTCAAGTATTTAAAAATAATAAACACAGTATTGCTGAATAAATGAAAATGGCCATGCCAAATCTAATTAAGCTAACCCTAGACTTTTCTAAAATTTGGAAAGGATGGTCCCACATAAAGGTCTTTGGCACTGGAATTTGAGCTAATGTTCACAACCACCTCCCTCCCTCTCTCTCTTCCAAGTAGATTACAGACCTACTTTAAAGAGTATTTTATTAGACTACTGGGGCCTATTAGGCTTTTATTTACCTACTTTGCTGGATTGTGGTTGGCAGGGATTTCACTGCATAGAATTGAGCAAGACTCCCAGCCAACTTGGGGAAGGATCTGGAAGGGACAGGGAGAGGGGAAAACAACCTATTTGTAAAAATTATTTTGCTGGAATTTCATACACAGGTGCAAATGTTTCTCCTTTTAAATTACATCATACCATCAAGTTAAAAAGCAGCAGCTTCTCATAGAGGATCTGTACTGCAAGGTATAGCATCCTAAAGTTGAGAGGCGTCTATCTATGTCAGGGCCCTGGGCTTCACTGTCTTCTCCAAGCAGGACAGTGGGTTTGACAGTTAGTGTCTCTGCCTCTGAGGTAGGACCTTTTGGCCTGAGGCTCCAGATAGATGGGCAGCTATGTGCTTCGTCTCAATGGCCCATTTCTAGAAAGGAAAGGGATGCTTGGCTATGAGACATAACCTAGAATGGGAGGCTATTTCTTTATGAAATTCTGGGGCACAGATAAAAGTTTTCTCTTAATCATCATAGGGAACCCATTTTCTTCCTAGACAGGAAGGACCCAAACCTATGTTCCTTTCAAGTGTCAGTGTTTTTGGATGTAATGTGGGAGAAAGAATGTAGGGGCAAGCTCATGCAGATTCCAGATGATTGGATCTTGTGGTTATATTATAGGCCATTTCTTTCTTTCTTCTCCCACCTATAGTCTTTCTAAGGTACATATAGAAAGAATGAATATTCTAAGTTGCTACCTGCAGTCCGCAAGAGTCTGTAGTCATCTCACTAGTCCTTGGAACCCGACAAACTGTGGTCCCACAAATATCTGTGGGAGCTCTTGTTAGCTTAGGTCTCTCCATAAGGTTTTCAGGGGAAGAAGAATGCTTTAAAATATTATCCTGAATTCTAAGGATCTTACTATCTCTGCATATTCTGGTCACTTTGGATCTTGACGAGTGGCAGACAAAAGAAGGTCCTAGGATGCTGTCTCAAAATTTCAGTGAGGAGACAACTTCACGAGAGGAAAATAACCACCCATAGGATAGAAATTAATTATTTGGGATTCCAGTGATTAGGAGCCCAGCAGGAGAGAACTTTTGTGGGTAGGAGAGGGGAAGGAATGGGAATAAGCAATTATTCAGGAGGTAAATGACTCTTTCCTGGACAGTGACAATATGGTGCCCAGGATGACTTCATTGTTCTCACACAGAGATCTCTTCTCTCAAGGCCGAGTTTAATTTTCTGGGCTCACCACCTTCTGAAGTATGCGTCATTTCTTTCTGTTCAGGCTGATTAGATTTTATTTTTATTTTCCCTAATTAATCCAAATGACCTAATAAAAGAATACGGTTTGGGAAGATGCCTCAAGAATGGGCAGCCACCTTCTGTTCAAAAAAGCTGAACTGGAAAACGGAGTCCAAACAATTACCCTAGTTTTAGTCTAAGATGAAGCTTGTCTTTTCATGCTTACTGAGTGGGTCTGCTCAGGGTCAACTGGGCAGAAAATTCAACTGAGAAGAGAATCATTTTGTCGATCTGGTCAGTCATTTTAAAGAACCTACAATATTCTTCTGTTTGTTTTGTAATACTAACTTTAGAGATATGGTAAGCCCTCACACGAATAGAAAGAAGGCATCATACCTTTTAAGAATTTTGTGGGCCTATGTTTCAAAATAACTTTACTCAGTGTTTTATTGTGCCTCCAGTAAAAGAAAGAGAAAAAAAAAATCTGACTTAGTTTTTATATCTGCCCCTGCAGTTTGTATAACCCATATAAAATAAAAATCTATGTTACAAAATAGGATTTATTTTTAATATATATATTTTCCTTTTGTAAAATTATATGTATTTAAATACATTTGCAATGTTGCTATAGGTAAATTAGAAATTTTTTTTCTAATACTATGAAAAAGGCAAGAGTTTATATTGTCAACATACATTTTATATGTACTTTTTCCTTTGGACTGCACCCCAAAGAACCTTTTAGGATTCAGGGGCAATTTGGCACTATTCAATCCTACTACTCTGAAGTGAAAATAAAGCTTGATTTGCATACTATATTAAAAGTAAGGGAAGTAGTTATAACAATTTTAAGCTTTTCATTATTGATTAGAACACAGCCTTTTGTCACTAATTTTTAGAGAGGTATTCTAAACTTAGGAAAGGATTTTTAAAAGGAGCAATGTCTTTTGGATTTTTAAACTGTACTCTACTTTGACACCACAATATAGAAATAGATTTACTTTGGAACAAACTACAAATACATTCACACAGTTTGTGACAACTTAATTGTCTACCTAGAGAATTGAAACAGCTTAGTGAGCTATGTTATTATAAATCTTGTCCAAGGCGTTCTATTTCTTCAATCAGGAAGTCAATGTCTTGGTGAGTTGCTGCGGGGTTTGAGATGACCATGCGGAAGAAATTGACCTTGTCTCCCAAGGGCTGGTAGCTGACCATTGTGGTCCCATACTCCATCATTCTGGCTTTAATCACTGGGGCCACCTGTGGGAGAGACCAGAGCCACATGGTGATCCCTGGGAACTCTTCCTCTACTAAAAGAACCCAATATCAAGTAGCATTTTTAGTTTTTAAGTAAACAACCAGACTCATATTTGTTTCATTAAAGGAACTGTCCCCAAGGTTTTGTTTTTTGTTTTTTTTTTCTGTATCAGAGCACTAGGACAATTTAATACATCCAAATTCTTGAAATTGATAAGATGAGTGATAAATGATAGGCACTCAGGTCCTTGCCCCCTCATCCTTGACCTTGTGAAAAAGAAAACTGCAGATCCAAATGGAGTCACGCTAGGCCATATCACCAACCCTGGGTTCTATACCTAACCCAACTGCACTTTCAACTTTCCCCAGGAATATACTCTTAACTGGTCAGTAAGGAATCCTCTGGTCAGCACCAATATGGTACTTAGTCCCATGGCCCCTCCCCATCCCCCAAAGAAACATGAGGTAATCACCTCATAAGACCCTTTTCCCCAAAGAAAGATGAGCTCACCCAAAATAATTCTCTTTTCTGTTTATGACTTCCTTGTCCTACCTTTAAAAACCTCTCCCTTTCTATAGCTCCTTGGAGCTCCCATCTACTTCCTAGATGGGATGCTGCCTAATGCCAATTAGATCTTTAAAACATACTCAGTTGAGTTTTTTTATTTAACAACTTGTAGTTATGGATTTGGGAGAATGGGAAGAATTGGGTATTGGTTCCAAGGCTAAATGGTTTAGCAATATAACATTTTCGGGGAGGCCTTTTTGTTTTTTTCCTCAATAGATGTAAAAACACTGGAAATAGAACATAGCGCAGAGAATGGTTACCAAGAGATAAGCCTCAATCTCCAGTGATGTCTGAAAATAAGCAGAATTTTGAGGCCTTAAAGCACTTTTCTTTCTTGAGACCCTAAAGCCTTCCAGTTTCTTTCCATTCTCCTTTTGCATTATCTCAGTTTGTAGGATTTTTTGAAATACATTCCTTAATCATGAGGGAGATCAGCTGAGGCCAAAAGCAGAGCCCACAAAGACTTAACATTACAGACGAGGATCACAGGCGAGATTTTACCCCATGTATGCCGGAATGATTATAGTGTCAGAAGTTCTCTGATGACTGTGTAGGAGATGAAGTTCAAACTCTTGAGCTCAGTGCAAAGGTATTTTGCCCCCAACTCTGGGAACTCATCTTCCAGTACTCATGTCACATCCTACACAAGACTCCCCCACAGACCTACAACCACAATAAAGCCTTTCCTGACTTCCCTAGTCCAGTAGCATCTTTTCTCTTTTAAGTGGTAAACACATGATCCTTACCCATAGCATCTGTTTATAGACTATTTCCTTGTCCTATTCCTTAACTGAAATGTAAATACATACAAAGAAAAGGAATTCCAAATCCATGTGTCTTTAGGAATTTCAGGAAGAATCATATAACTATTCCTTAATTTTTATTTGTGTAATAAATCATGCTTATTCTTTAGAACTGATGATAATGCTTTACTCAGTGAATTAAACTCTGATTTCATTTTCATGGGAAATCCAAGCAAAACCAGATAGAAATGGTATTTATTATTAAAGACAATCATCTCTAACTTTTCAGATAAATCAAATCAAATCAAAGGTCAAAAATTTAAATAGTAACAGTCATCATCCCAAACAGGTTTTGGTATAAAGTCAGATCGAATCCCTCCAGTTGCCGAAGCTAGCTGGCTTGGAGAAATCACAGCTGTCTAAATACATCTGACTTTTGGCTGCTTCCAGAAAATGTAGATGAACTAAAATTAGCAGGAACATGGAACTTCTACTTCATTGCATAATCACTAATTGCAAGTACGGAAGGAAAATAAGAGTCTGACTCTTCTGATGAGTCTACAGCATTTTTTCTTATTTCTAGATATTGTCTTTTGATCTCATTCTTGGATTTGTTGAATAAAGATAGTCAGGAAAGAGAGGCTACATGTTGAAGGTTTCACTAAAGACCTCAGCAGAAGCTCTTGGGGCTACTTTATGAGTTTTAGGGTGTCATTTTCTCCCTTGTGTCATGAGATTTTTCAATCCCTTAGGAAACAATAACCAGAGAACTATCCCATAATTTGAATCCCCCTTTTTTTTTTTCTCCCAAGAGATCTCAGGTTAAAGTCACGGAGTCATGGAAATGTATTTTTTTTTTTAAAGATTTCATTTATCTATTTGACAGAGAGAAATCTCAAGCAGACGGAGAGGCAGGCAGAGAGAGAGAGAGGGAAGCAGGCTCCCCGCTGAGCAGAGAGCCCGATGCGGGACTCAATCCCAGGACCCTGAGAACATGACCCGAGCCGAAGGCAGCGGCTCAACCCACTGAGCCACCCAGGCACCCCGGAAATGTATTTTTTCACTATGTATCACAAAACCTTTCTGTTTCAAAATCTTGGAATCATGAATGAATTTTCTGGAAAAATGAAAAAGCAGATGATCTATTTTATTTTACCTCCACTGTTTTCCCTCTGGGATTGTGTGTGTGCATGTGTGTGTGTAGATTTACTGGTCCCTAGACATTATACTTTAAGGGCTTTGTACTTAAGAAGAAGCTTTTCTGAAAAAAAAAAAAAAAAGAAGCTTTTCTGTGACTCTGAAAAATTACTGATATAAATAAACAGTTAACCCTGATATTTTATTTGGTTATATTGTGAATGCCAACTCTGACTTGCTGAATTCTCTATCTTGAAAATGGAATCCCAGAAGAGGAAAAAGTTAAGAGAACTCACTTTGCAATCCCCAGACTTTCAAATTTGAATTACCAACTGTATAAAAATAATTGACTTCTATTCTCACGGCTCTCCCCAAGAAATTATCTCCATTCCCATCGTAGTTTATGTGATTTGCTAAAACCTGAGAGGCATCTGGAGAGAGCTGTATTAAAATTGGGGGGGAATTCAGAGTTGATTTTTGCACAGAAAGTGATGGAAAACCTCACTTTCTGTACTGTTTTCCCATCTTGCCCCATCCCTCAGGCCAGCAATAATGAATTGATGCAATAATTGAAATTGGCCAGATTATTCCATGGACTCTGTCTGGTCAGTGGGTTCATAAAAGAGGTAAAGCCTGTAAGAATGGAAACATCTAATTTTTAACTAACTTGTTAAACAAAATTTGTTATGGTTAAGATAATACATACAATGGAGAAGCCACATCCTAAAACCCCAGGAAAAAAAAACATTAATTCTTTCCTGTCAAATGACAACAGGCCCCTTGTTGCCTCCCTAGATCTTCTTCAGTGGGACCCTCACCCTGCCTCCTTCCCACCTCTTGAGCTTGATTTCTGGGAATGAGCAAATGAGCCAAGTTCACTAACACTTCAGACATGACCATGACCCCTTATACCCAGACACATGCACCAACAGATCCCCATTCTAGAAGCTTTCTTCCATGCATTCCTCTTGGTCAGTGGCTCTGAGGCTGGGCTGGACCTTGGGATCACCTGGAGAACTTTTAGAACCATTCACAAGTCCATCCAAAACCAACCTGATTAAATTCTCAGGGTTAAGACCTGGTCATTGGTGTTTTCTGTAAAACTTCAGGATGATGCTAGTGTGTGGCCAGGATTGTAAACCATTACTCTAAATTGGAAGCTTGACTGAAACACCTTAACCACGCATCGGTTTCCTCCTGAGGAGGGTTTGATCCTGGATTGTCTCCTGGCAGGTGTTCACATTTATAAGCCTTTCTGGAGGTTTTAAACACAAAATCCTGCTGTTTGACATAGAAGGAAATGAAGTATTCGGAAAGGTCAGTGAGGCAGCCCAGGCTCCTTCGCAGTGGGGGAGAGGGCCTTCCCTGCTCCTGGCAGTGACTGGAGGAAGTCCCCTTCTTTGTGACAAATGGAAAACCAATGAACCAACTAACCCAGCCTCTGAGATCCAAATAGACACAATCATGCCTAGTTTCCTATTCCTCAACACTGGGATGTGGCCCCACATTTATCTCCCTTTAAGATTCTCTTTGGGTACATCATAAACCAAATTCACCCGTATGTAGATGATGAGAGCAGGAGAGGAAAAAAGATCAAGGGTATCTTACTGGCCACAGAAGACTCTGGATCTCAAGCCCTTTGGCTCTGGACTCAGTGATTTGGGGAAAGTGATTTTTTTTTTTCCTTCCCTGTGCTTCAGTTTCCCCATCAGGAAAATGGGGACAGCAGTGCTTCCCACACTAAGTTTCTCAGATTGAAGTAAGTGTTTAGACCCACGATGGGGCTGCTCCTGTCCAGATATCACATCAGGAAACAGACACTTAACTTTCACATCCTTGTAAATGCTCTGTTTGACAAGAAACATGGAAAATCTAGTCCGCCAAACCCCAAGACCAAGCCAACCCTAGCCCTGTACTTATTTTGTTGTTCCTCACTCATTTTTTCTTTCTTTTTTAGAGAGAGTGAGAGGGTGCATGAGTGTGTGCGTGCAAGCACACAAATGGGGAGGGGAGGGGAGAGGGAGAGGGAAAGCGAGAATCTCAAGCTTGTCCCACACCCAGTGTGGGGTGTGACACATAGCTCCATCTCACGACCCTAAAATCCTGACCTGAGCCAAAATCAAGAGTTGGACACGTAACCAACTGAGTCACCCAGGTGCCCCTCCTTATTCATTTTCTATCTTTCTCTTCTCATTTCTTGTTCTTAATCCTCTAAAAACTTCTTGCATTCCACCCCATTCTGCAGTTCTGTGGGAATGGAGGCTGCCTGCTTCATGAACTATTTAATCAAGTTTGCTTACATCACCTAAATTGTCTTCTTTAGTCATTTCTAACACGATAGTTGAGTGATCTAATGCTAGATCAGAGTTGAGCCTGGGACATGGTGTGCGCTCTACATGGTGGCTGTTAGTATTGTTCCTGCCCTGGTCCCTTCTGGGGTTCACCATAGCTCTAGAGACTCCACAGGGTGGCCTTGACTTTAGCATCTCAAGGGGGTCAGCAGTGGCTCTGATTTCTAACCATTGCTGGCTCCTGAAATCTCTTCTGTGCTTCTAACAGTTTTGTTGAGCAGGTCAGCCAACTTCACCAAGGGTTCTTATTGCATCGTGAATGGAAGCAAAACTGTCACCTGATGGCTTAAGATAGCATAAACTTGCCCTCAGAAGAAAAGAAGCCGGGGCACCTGGGTGGCTCAGTGGGTTGAGTCTCTGCCTTCAGCTCGGGTCCTGATTTCAGGGTCCTGGGATTGAGCCCCGCATCAGGGTCTCTGCTCAGTGGGGAGCCTGCTTCCCCCTCTCTCTCTCTGCCTGCCTCTCTGCCTACTTGTGATCTCTCTCTGTGAAATAAATAACAAAAAAACTTTAAAAAAAAAAAGAAGAAAAGAAGCAAACATAGTAGTCAAAATTCTAGATATACCAGCTCTGAATGGCTTTGTTTTGTAGGAGCCCAGGAAGGGGAGTGCGCTTGTGCACCAAGGTCAAGATTGGGTTTCTCCTAGAGACATATGCATGGCAGAGAGACGCCATGCATGTGAAAGGCCCAGTGGACGCACCGAGGTCTGGACCAGAAGAGCCTGTATCCCTTACCTTTGAGAGGCGGCTCATTCTCTCTTCATTGTCTTCCAGGACACGCAAACTTGGTGGCACGTACCAGAAGCAGACATTTGTGTGCTGAGGCTACAAGGAAGAAAGTAAGGTTCACACTAGGCGCATCGTGGCAATTTAGAAAATCCCAAGGGCATTTCAAATCTATTCTGCAGCTTCCCAATAGAATTCCTATTTTAAACCCATAATCATTTTGCAGTGCCTGACTCTCATCACACTATACAGAGTTGGTTTTGTGAGTTTGAGTTTTTTACTCCAGCTTAGAACAGCGACCTCATCAGCCCGGCTTCTCCTTTGTAATGGCTCCACTTACCTGGACAGTATGTGATTGACATAACAACAAAAACAACAAAAATCAGTGATCAGTACTGGAACTGACTAAACTTTCTGGGACCATAGAGACAGGAATACGTACCTTTCCATCAAACACCATTTCGTATCCTTCTCGGTTTTTTATGATATTGTATAAATACTCTGCCAACTCCAAGCACTTATCAATATGTGCTTCAAACCCAGTGGTGCCCTGAGTAAGAGAAGAAGAAAGCTTATCAGGCAGCCTGGGGAAGGTGGGTGGGCTCCCTATGGACTGATTTCTCTGGAGACTGAGGCTTTCTCTGCCACTTCCGCCTCAGCTCTGCCCCATACTTTCCTCGCCCAAGACTGTGCTTCCGAGGCTTTTCTGGTGATTATTTCTGCCTTGATGCTCTCACCTCAGGTGTTTTTGTTCCTTTCATGTCATCACAGCTCCCTACAGCGGATTCCTTTTCTTCCCGAGCCCCCATTCTCTAGGCAATTATTTTGATTACTCGAGGGGAAAATTTGCCTCTGCCATTCCAAGGGTAATTATGGAAGTCATTAATGACAGAAGCAGCATCCTCAGAGGGCCCTCCGCAGGCCTGCTTAGCCCCTGCCCATCATGAAAAGGTACCATTTCCGGATCCCACTTTTGTTCATTAACGTACCCCCATTATAGAACAAATAGGCTAGGTACTCAGTGAATATTTGTTGAACAAAATGAATGTATGAAGCTTAAGGGGCACACAGGTGCTTTGTTAGCCTGTCATTCTGCAAAAAGCTCATTAGATTTCTCCTCTGGGGATAAATGACTCATAGGTTCGTAACAGGGGAACATTATCAGGGCGGTCTTTCAGTTCCCGGCACTAGACGCCCAGGACCTGGACTTGGGAAAACAACACTAGAGCCGAGGACTGGAGCTGTTCCACTCCAGGGAATGACTTTTCTTTCTTTCTTTCTTTTCTTTTTTTTTTTTTTTTTAAAGATTTTATTTATTCATTTGACAGACAGAGATCACAAGTAGGCAGAGAGGCAGGCAGAGAGAGAGAGGGGGAAGCAGGCTCCCTGCCTAGCAGAGAGCCCGATGTGGGGCTCGATCCCAGGACCCTGAGATCATGACCTGAGCCGAAGGCAGAGACTTTAACCCACTGAGCCACCCAGGTGCCCCAGGGAATGACTTTTCAAAACGGCTTTCCTCCTAACTCCTTCAGCATTTGGGGAGGGCTAATGGAAAGCTTAGACAAACAGCTAATGCTCAAACAGCTAATGCTCAGATTAATCAACCAGTGATTAATCCAACATGGAAACTGGAGGGAGCAGCTATAATGGCCGTAAGATGGGCCCACACTCCTACTGATGGTCACGTCCTCTCAGCTAAAAGGGAGAGGCAGCACAGCCAGTGCTCCAACATCTGAAGCCTTAAAAAATCTGATGGCTTCAGGAATCATTTCTACGGAGATTGCTGCCCTCGTTGATTGATCAAAGAGTCTGACTGGTTCCTGATGACCCCAAGGAAGGACCTTGATCGATGCCTGAACACTTGGGCCAGAACTTACACCATGATGTACTCTATGACTTTGTGATACCAAGGATTTGGGGCTGGTTTGGACTGACCTTGCTGTTTGGGTATGCTGAGAATGGACCCTAGGTAGGATGGAGGGAAGTTCACTGCTCTCCAAACTGGACCCTTTGGGCCAGTCCAAGGTTGGCTTTAAACTTGCATGTACCTGATCCAAGATATGGCTGGAACCAGTAGGACTCTGACTGACCCTGTCCAGCCCTATGGCCTTGGCTAATCTTACTGGTCACATGGGAAGGGTGGTACCTGTGTGATATCCCTCCCACATGGGGACATGGTAACATAAAACGAATGCTCTGAAAAGGAGTTTGATTGAATTGCAAAGGCAGGGGGATTATCACAGGCTGGGGGTGGGGGGGGCAGTTCCTGTAGTCTTTGCTTGCTGGGACTTTACTTAAGAGGATCGGGAGTAACCTGGCCATCTCTTTAGTTGTAAGCTAAAGAGGTACAAGGCGAAGTGCACAGGAAACTCTCGTGTGCTCTTAGGAGTCTGGCCTCTCTTCATGTTGGATATTTATAGGAATAAGACCCATATTTTATTTTCAGGGTTTTGAAGGCTTTTAGAAGATTCTCCAAAATGTACTCATTCATCGGATACTTGCTGAGCACTTGTCATATGCCACACAGTTGTTACTCTGAGAATGACAGCAGCCCCTGGAACACTCCATCAGGCATGGTCTCGCCATGATCTGGATTGCTATGAAGGAAGCTAGAGGGCTCTGAGGGGCACATCTAAGTGGAAGTCTGGACACCAGCATCCAGATTACGCTGAAGGAGCCACAGGAGAAGGATGGTTTTTTTCCCCCTCCCTCTTTGTCCACACACTTAGGATTGGTTTAGATTGCCCTGCCCAAAATGCACGCTCCACAAGGTGTTTCTCATTCACTACTGTCTCCCTCTTACCAGCAGGGCTGGCATACACTAGGTGCTCAATGTATATTTGTTGAATGAGTGGATGAATGGATGGGAGTCTCCTTTTAATCCCTGGGGCAGTGTTTTTACACAGTATGCTCTGAAGAGCCATCTGTATTGACATCAGGTTAATTGTGTTAATAACGTAGCTCTGCTGGTTGAAATCCTATGTATTCTACCTATCCTGTTCTACACACTTCCCCGATGCGACCTCTTAATAAATCATGCTTGGCTCTCAAACTAGGAATGGGCTCCCCATCCTTTAACTTCTCAAGGTGCATCCTTCCCCCCCTTCTTCTCTCTCTCTCCCTCCCTTCCTTCCTTTCTTCCTCTTTTTCTCTCTCTCCTCTTTCCTTCTTTCTTTTGTTTGTTCATTCATTTTTTTTTTCTATCTACACTGAGTTTTAACCACTGGGGTAATCTGTGAAATCTGGAAAATAATCATCAAGGCTTATTTAGCATTCTGTAATAAAATACAGACAAAATGAAAGATCTCCTCATTAAGAACGGAGCTGCGGGCAGGCACAGGACCTTTGCTCAAGATAGGCTTACATATGGTATTACTGTCTGGAAAGCCTGCCAGCATTCAGATCAAGGAGCTGGGTTTTTTTTTTTTGTTTGTTTTTTGTTTTTTTTTCTTTCTTTCATACATTTGCTTTCATCAAGTTCTCTTGGACTTAATGGGATGGCTGTGGTCAGTACATTTAGCTCCATCAGCCATTAACAGATTAAGGATTATTTATAGTCAGGTTACTAGTTTTCTTGTGGTTTGTACGGCCGAGGAGAAAATGTGGAAATGGGGATTCACCTGAATACCGCAGTCTCCAGGCATCTCCGATAATAGAGGGTTTACTGCTTAATGCTGCCTCCTCCTCAGTATTGTTTTTGCAAGATCATTTTCTCATGCCCGAGGGGATACGAGACAGAATGTCACGGTCAACACTTTCTCAGGTCTTCTGCAGGCAGGCTGACTTCTTGCCTGGCTGGCAGCACTGGAGAGCTCTCTGGATTGTAGGACGGAGCTTAGGGCTTTTATCATTATTATCACTTTGTTTTGCAAAACATGCAGCTTTAAGTCAAAAAAGAAATAGGAGTTGTCTAGATGCTTAAGGTTTGGCATGAGGCATTAAAGGAATATGCATTCCTAGTTTATGGATAAATTATGCGGCTGCTGGGATAGTTCCTTTTTTCTCTTTTTTTATTCCCTCTCCTGATGCCTTTATTTCGGCGCGTTAGAGCTGAGCTCCTCGGCCCTTATTTCAGGCTTCAGTCGTTCCTGTTGTTTCCTTCACACCTGATGGCCTCCACGTTATTTCTCTGACCGCCCCATGCTGGCGAGGAGGCTTCAGCTGGGAAAGGAGCAGCAGGATCTGAGGAAGCGTGAGAGGAACACTTTTGGGTAAATACAGCTAATGATCATCCTCTTAATAGAAACGCCACAGGCCCGGGGGGCAAAAAGGATGATCCTGAGCAATATTTAGAGATCACGCTTTCCTCAACTACCTAGCTCATGTTCATGTTCATCCCTTTTGATTCCCACCAATCAAGGAAATGAAAAAACTACTCATTTTCGAACAGGGGGCGAGGACGCCAATAATTCCTGTTCCCGATTTACTTATTTTTGCCAAAGGAGACGTTCTAAGTCTCATCTTGGGTGGAGGGGACCCAGTAAATGTCCTTGTCAGGCTCTCATCTTTTGAGAGAGGAGGGGGCTTGTGCCCATCTTTCCCAGTTCAACAACTTGGGGCAGCTGCTCAATACTTAGCGCCACTTAAAGGAAATTCAGGTAGGGCAAAGACTTACAGAGGCTCGTCTCAAGAATATGCAAGCCCAGCCATCCCCAGAAACCCTCTGAGAATCTTTTCTGCATTCAGTGAGACCATCTTTCTAGATAAACCGCCTTTTTCCCCCCAAATAGCTCTAAAGAATCTTCCGTAAGATAGTTGCTAACTGAATGATTTCGCTCCCAAACCCGCTCTGTTTCCTGTTAGCTACCTGCCTCTCTCCCTGCTCAAGGCTTTCCTTTGACTTTGAAACGTCTTAAAAACCAAGACATAGGGAACTTTCTGCTGTGGACGTGGTTCCTTACACAGACGCAATCTGTCGCCTCAACCTGGCAGGTCACAAGTGCCGACCAAGTTATCTCTGCGTCCTCTGGGATGGGAGGGCACCCCCGTTTGTATGGGCTACTGAGAAAGCATCCAGCCCAATCCGTGGCCCCTCCCTCAAACACAGAGTGCGTCGGGGTGTACCAGCCTCCCTCTAACCTTGCCCTTTCTTGTTTCCTTTGTCAAGTCTCCCTTGTGGAGTCTTGGAGCGGTTGTGTTTTCTAACTGCGTGTCTCTGGCATGTCCAGCTGGCTCCGGCCATTGCCTCCTGTGGGAGGTAAATGAACCCAGGTGGGAAGTCACTGATTTGTGACACCAAAATTAGGAATCCGGTCCAAATGAGAAAGAAAACTCTTTGACCTTTCCAGCCTGCTTACATTTCGGCATGCAGGTATCCTCTGCGAAGGCTGTCTACAGAGTTTCTGTTTCTGAGAGGAGTGAGCAAGTGTGGTTAAACTCTGGGGGGTAAACCTTACAAAAGGAGGTCACTGGGTAGGTCCGGGTTGTGGTTTCTTGTTTTGGTTTTAAAGAGTTGATGGACGATATCCCTTGAAATGTCAAAAGGAAGCTATCGTGGTGCGTTCTGTCCTCCAAACAAAAAGAGGGCATCAACCTCCCAAGGGACCCATCACTGGGGAAAAGCCCAGAGCTGAGAGATGACAACAGCAAGATCACAACAACAGCAAAATGCCTCTTAAGAATCCAGATGTTGTGCTGTAGAAAGCAACCTGGCTTTGTTTTCTAAATGAGTGAGCATGGGAAGCCATTGGGCTTCTGTCCTTGCCCCTGCGGAAGGCAGGTATCTAGATATGGGATTAAAGAAGCTTAATCTCGGGTGATTTTCAATTTGGAAATCCATTTTTAACCTCATAATAAGGGTCACCCGATACAGTTTCTGTCTCTAGTCGACACTCGCACGGTTGACCTGTGCTTACCTTTGCCCTCCACATTAGCCATAATTTGAAAACATCGACGTGGCGTCCGCACTGTAGGGCCTTGTCCCCAGTGTCGTAGGACAGGTCATAGTGTTTGTCTTGCTGGAAGAGGTAGGAGGCATGCATCTGGTTGCAACTCTGCATCAATCCCTGGAAGAGAAGAGAAGACTTAGGAAAACCTCCTGACTTGATCAAGCACTCCGTTAGATTTGCATTGTGATGAAAATGATTAAGGAAAAAAATTTTTTAAAGGGACACCGAATTTCCTGGAGGAAGAAAGCAGGAAGAATCAAGTATTTGAAATAGGGCCAATCGGTACCTTGGCTCAGCTAATTGAGTGACTCTTGATTTCAGCTCAGGTCATGATCTCAGGGTCTTGAAATTGAGCCCCACGTCAGGATCTGCAGGGAGCCTGCTTAAGTTTCTCCTTTCTGCCCCTCCCACCACTGTTTGTGTGCTCGTGCGTGCGCGCATGTGCACTGTCTCTTTCTCGCTCTCTCTCTGAACAGGTGAAAAATAAAATAAAATGGGACCAATATCTGGACAGGATGAGCTGTTGCGATAGGACAGTTCTGTGGGTTAAATGACTCAGGGTCAAATGTAACTACAGGTTACTAACAAGGGCATATATGCTTTAACTCTCCATTTGAGAGAATGCTTGTTTCTTTAGCAACAATCATAATCAGGGACACCTGGTGGCTCAGTGGTTTAAAGCCTCTGCCTTCAGCTCAGGTCATGATCCCAGAGTCCTGGGATCGAGCCCCACAACAGGCCCTTTGCTCCATGGGAAGCCTGCTTCCTCCTCTCTCTCTCTCTGCCTGCCTCTCTGCCTACTTGTAATCTCTGTCAAATAAATAAATAAAATCTTTAAAAAAAAGTAACAATCTTGGTCAGAGTATAGTGTTCATTCTTTGAGGGAACATCCTGCTGTTTTAGTTTTGTTGTAATTAAAATACTTTAAAATCCCTTTGGTTCTGTAAAATACTAATAGTCAGATTCATCTAGTGTTTCACCCGTACTTAGTTTAAAGACTTTATCATTTGGCTATTAGGGCTTGAGTCCTCTTTGGAAGTCATAGCTTTTGAGATAGTTTATTGTTATTGTTATGTGCTGAAAATTTTTTTTTACTATACATTTTTAAAATTATTTATTTTTTAAATTATTTTTTATAAACATATAATATATTTTTATCCCCAGGGGTACAGGTCTGTGAATTGCCAGGTTTACACACTTCACAGCACTCACCAAAGCACATACCCTCCCCAATGTCCATAATCACACCCCCCTTCTCCCAACCCCCCTCCCCCAGCAACCCTCAGTTTGTTTTGTGAGATTAATAGTCACTTATGGTTTGTCTCCCTCCCAATTCCATCTTGTTTCATGGATTCTTCTCCTACCCCCTTAAGCCCCCATGTTGCATCACCACTTCCTCATATCAGGGAGATCATATGATAGTTGTCTTTCTCTGATTGACTTATTTCGTGTGCTGAAATCTAAAACAATAAAGACATTGTTATCCTGAGATGTCCTAAGTACCCAATCTTTCAAATGCCACAGTCCCCTTTCAAGAGTGGTTACTGCTGCATTTTTATACTCAGTTGCTTGGGGTGGTTAGAGTGGGTTGTTTCACTGCCAATGATCATTAATTTGTCCCAGCACCAGAAGCTTAGTATGGAAAATGGGTGGCAAAGTGACTGAACTATTCCAAAGAACAGTGAATGAATCATGCGCTCTGACTAAAACAGCATTGTCAGTCTCCTCACCAGAAACCCTACCACGTTTCCATTTGTCACGAACCACAGGAAGCCTTCAACTCTTTCATTATCTACAGTATAACTGTGATTTTACAAAAGCTTTGGCATTTGTTTTTTTTTTCCCTTGTGACTCATGACAAGAGAAGACTAAAACATGATCACCTAGTTGAATTTAGAAGTGAAAATTCTTTAAAAAAAAAAAAAAAGTACCCAATGAAAACATAATGTAAACTACAATTTAACTGAGTCCTGAAAGACCAGATGGTAGGCAATGAAGCTGGGCTTGACCCTATAGTTTGGGCTTCACTGGCAGTGGAATTCATTGAGAGTGAGGGAAATTAAATAACTGTAATAGAGCCATAGAATGACAATGGATTTGAAAAAGAAAACTCACTCAAGACCAAGAAGATTGAATATTGCAATAGGTGCTTCTGTTTCACTTTGTGGCCACAGAAGCTTGGCATGCAATCTCGCTCACAAAAAGGTGCCACCAGTTGTAAGGGAGATCACCCCAGGGTCTGGAATGGTGGATAGAGCAGGCCTGGGATAGGAAAAACAACTCAAAACACAGGCCCTCCCAAAGGCTGGCCAGCACCAGTCTCACTGTACAAAAGGATAAATGAAAGTCATGTTTTTCACACAAAGGGCCCTGATGAAACAATACTCTGATTCCAACCCATCAAACAGTTAGAGACTGTTGTGTGGCCAATGATTATAAGTGCACTAATAATTGCTGTGCTGTCAAATAGTTGATATAAAAGAAAGTCCCAGGGTCAAATAAATTAAGGAGACTCAACATCATAAATCCCTTCTTCAAGGATAGTTTCAATATATATCAGCACATTAAAGGCTCTGATATGCCCTGAGGTAACAAAACTTCCTTTTCACTCTTTCATCTAAAATATCCCAAGTTTTTTTAAACCCTGAACTCTCTTATCACAGAATACTTAATACAGTCCTGTACAGCAGCATTTTTCTTGTATCTCAGTAAGGGACATGCTGTCAGAGCATCATAGCTCTTGGATTTGGAAGGGACCTTAGAGCTTATTTTATTCCTTCTCAGTGAAGGAATCTTTTCTATCCTCTTACTAATAATTGGCTGTCCAATCTCCAATCACTTCTTCTGGCAGTGAGTTTATTCCAATGGAAAGCATTCATTGCCTTTGGGGAAGCTTAATTTTTAGAAGAGCTTTCCTTTGATTGACTGGAAGGCAGACCTAAAGCCATGGCATATTCTGATTGAGCCACCAAATCAAACCCAGTACTACTGACCCACTTCCCCAAAGCTGCAAGGAAAAAATGAATCTCTTCCCCTTGCAAGTCATTTAAACTGTGAAGGCTGTCATCCTCCAGCCCTTCAAGTTTCTTTTTCTTTTTAAAGTTAAACATCCTTAGTTATTTCAGTCATCCGTCTCACATGTTCACCAATTGTTTTCCACTGTTGGAATCCTAGCTTGATAGGATCCCATAAACAATCTGGCCTTGACCTAAGCAACCACTCAAGGCATGGTTTATCCAGAGGACGGTGGGAGACTACAACCTTCCTCATCCTGACACTCCGCTTTTTTTAACTCATTAATATTTTATGAATGCTAAGTTTCTCTTGACTCATGGTTGACCTTGCTGAGTACAACCTAACACGTTCTATGCCCTTTTCACAAGTACAATGTAGCTAAACCCATATATCTATGGCTGATTGATTTTCAACAAGGGTGCCAAGACCATTCAATGGAGAAAGAGTTGTCTCTTCAATAAATGGTAGTGGGAGAATGGAGTATCCGCATGCAAACTCCTACCTCACACCATACACAAACATTAACTCAAAAGGGTTCAAAGACCTAAATTTAAGAGCTAAATTTAGCCCTGTTTTCTTAGAAGTGTTGGCAAGGATGTAGAATAAGTTGGAACTCTCATGCATGCTGGTGGGAGAGTAAAATTGTTCAGCCACTTTGGCAGTTCCTCGGTAAGGTAAATACAGAATTACCATATGATTCAGCAGCTCCTTTCCTCCATTGAAAACAGGTCCGTCATTTGAAAACAGAGAGTCAAACAAATAATTGTCCAAAAACACTCAGAGTAGCTCTATTCATAACAGCCAAAAAGCAGAATTAACCCAAATGTCCACTGAAGGATGAATGGATAAACAAACTGTGGTATATTCACACAATGGAATATTGTTCAGCCACAAAAGGAATGAAATTTGGGTTCGTGCTATGACATAAATGAACCCTGCAAACATTATGCTAAATAAAGTAAGCCTGACACATGCACAAACACGCACAGTACAATTTAGCCATGTATGAAACATGCCTGTCTTGTTGACTCAAAATAGAACCATCCTATACATGGAAATAAGAACAGGACTTCATAATTAACCTCATGAATAATTCCCCCTTTTCGGGTATGGCTCACTATTCTAGCCTGTGAATCATCCTCTGTTTGGATTCTGTCACTACACACATTTACTCTACCAAACTCCACTGATGGACTGGGCCATGAATCAGGAAAGACGTACCTCTTCTCTAACCAGGAGAGCTGAGCACTGCAAAGGGACGCCCATCATCTTGTGGGGGTTCCATGTCACAGAGTTGGCCCTAAAGGAAAGAAATGGATTTAAAAGGGTGGTACCTATGACTGGCTCAGACTACAAGGTCCTGTGCCAACCTCAACAGAGCTTTGAGGTTCTTACCACTATTTCTCATGCTATATTTACCAAAAAAGATGTGGACTCTTAAACCTACAACCTTTTTTTCGTCTACAGAAAGAGTAAGCAAGTGTGGGCATCTTCATGGGCTCCCTCCCTTAGCTCCCATGGAGGAATTTGGCCAGCCTCCATATGGTCTGAGAATCCCTTTGAGTGACTGGGGTCATCCACTCCCACATCCTGCCTTTGGCAGCCAAGGAGGAGGGCACCATGCAGGTGAAGGGGTTATCCTCGCGTGCCTCTGTTGTTCCTGGAGTCACTACCATAGTGGCCTGGGGCTCGGAGCGATGGCTCGTTTCACTGCTTAATTTTGTTCTTCTCACCATCTTCTCCTTCTTCCTCTTCAAATGAAATACGTTTTTCATATCTGTCCTTTCATAATAGCTTCTGGTTCATCCCATTTCCATCTCTTCTCTGACTTAGATACGTCCTTCTAGACCACAGGTGGGATATGCTATGGCTTTGATAGCAGTTTCCAAACTATTTTCTCCCAGCACACTTGAGAATCATGATGCTCTCCCATCAGTAGAGATGCAACCTCTCTCTGAGGTCTAATGTCTGAGGACATCAGACCTCCCATCAATAGAGATGGTCAAGGATTTATGCTTTTTGAATGTCTAAACCATAGTTCTTTGTCAGATTCTTGTAGTAGTAGTAGTAGTAGTAGTAGTAATTATAATAAAGATGATGATGGTGATGATGATGCCATCAGGGGCATCAGGGGTGCGTACAGGCCGTATGTTCAGTCTTGTGTCCTCTATCCCATGCCCATTTTCATTTTTCATGACATCATTTTCATCACACCAGATTATTTTTTATTCTCAGAAAATTCTATTTTTAAGCTCCTGGGTCTTTTAATGCTATTTTCTTTTCCTGGAATTCATCTCTCTTTGCTTCACTTGGATAAATCTTACTTATTGTTAAGTAAGGTCAGTGTGATCAAGTGTTATTTTCTCTTCAGACTTCTTCAACTTCATTCATCTTCTCTCCCTCACTCCCCCTGAACTGCTCCAACCAGCTCCCCTTCCAGCTCCCAGGGAAAGCAAGTGTCACCTCGATGAATGAGTTCCCATTGCTCACTTGATGTATTCATCAGGCCAGATGAACCCCTGTGCATGTCTTCTGAGAGCCTAAGGGATCCTTGGGGATGAGAATCATGAATGTGACCTTGGTATAAATAGATGCACAAAAAGAGGGAAAGTAGAGCTACCCAGGGCAGCTGTCTCCAAAGTGCTGTGGGTCGCTGCCTGTTCTCTGGCTGAACAACAAACTTGGGCTCACCTGCTCCCTGCACTCAAGGTACAAGAACCTTGGAAGAAATGAGAAGCTGGGAGCGATCCCATTCTTCTGTCTGATGAAAGGCGGGCATCAGCTGGCCAGTCGGAGATCGCTTATTGGCCTGGGGATCTCATCTGAATCAGTGAATAGGCCAGCTCATCTTCTGGTACACAGTAAGCATTAAATGAGGTTGGATCCTACTATTAATTCCAATTCTATCATTTACATACTTTGTGCCATTGAGTGCATATAGACTATTGAGTGCCATTGAGTGCTTCTAGACTATTCCACAGCTTCATGCCTAATCCTGAAGAAACTCAGCTTTTTCAGTAATGACACCTGATGGGGAAGAAAATTTCTCTGACTGGAGGTGTTTGTTTAGATGCAGTGGCCAACTTGTCTTTCAAAGACTAGAGTAGATGCTGCCGAGCCCCACAATGACCTTCACTGAGTTTGCTGTCCTGCCTCTCTTGCAGAGGGGCTGCCTCATAAACGCAGCAGAAAGCTGCACAGAGTGATTCAATGACATGCCCTTAGTTTGTTTGAGAAATGTTGGCAATTTATGAAAAACAGCCCCAGGTTCATTTCAAAGTGTTTTGCTGTGAAGTTCAGTCACGTGGCTTCTTTGATTTCCTCTAAGTTACAGAAAGCTGACTCCCTGAGGGCTGTCTTAAGACCTGTCCTTGTGCCCTCACTGCCCCTCAAACTTAGCAGACCCCACACAAACTCATTAACTTGCCCCTCCTCATCCTTCCAGATCTGTTCTTTCTCATGTGTTCTGTGCCTCAGCGCCTCACACGGTCTTCCTCCGACACATCCAGCTCTCAAACCTCAGCATGTTAGCAACCTTTTCTTCTTCTGGCTCTCCCAACATCTCCCCTTTCAGTTCTAGCTTTTTTTTTCCCCTTAAAACTCTGTATAAAGTGCTTTATTCTGTAGTACTTCATGCTTGGAATTTTGGAGGAAGATGTTTCAGAGAGTACAGCAAGCTAATGCTAGCTGGGTCAAAGACATCTACAAAAAAATGTCCCCCATACTTCTCAACATATAGAAGTTTGTAAAGTCTGTCAAGATGGAAAGTCTTGGGCGCCTGGGTGGCTCAGTGGGTTAAGCCTCTGCCTTTGGCTCGGGTCATGGTCTCAGGGTCCTGGGGTCAAGTTCCATGTCGGGCTCTCTGCTCAGCAAGGAGCCTGCTTCCCCCTCTCTCTCTGCCTACTTGTGATCTCTCTCTGTGCATCAAATAAATAAAGAAAATCTAAAAAAAAAAAAAAAAGATGGGAAGTCTCTGGAATTTCTTAAAAGTATTGGAATATAAGTCAAAAAGAAGTATTATATACAAAGAGAGTCAAAGCATTCTGTAATATACAAGGCTCTTCGTGTAACTAGAAAGCGACTTATGTATATAAACACATAGAATGTTTCAGAAGCAGGGGAGGTCAACAGAAGCACCGGTTCTTTGAATTATACGTGGTCCTGTAGACGAGCAGATCCCTGTGATGGTTCGTCCTGTTGCCTGGATTAGCCACACTGCTGGGTCCCTCCATTCATGGCCCTCCCGGCTGCTACCGCCTGGTTTGTACCCCTAGCTTCTCCCACCACCGCTACCCCTCACCTGGACATTCTCAAGAGCTCAGTGGCTTCTACTGGGTCCCTGGCCTCCATCTCCTCTGACTCCAGAGCTGTCTCTCCAAAGGGCAGGTGAGATCATATGACTTGTCCCCTCACTGCCCCCTACCCCCTCTGCACCCCCCCTTTGGCTGCAATGACAAGGGCTTTCATTCCCCACTCCAAGCTGAGGTATAGAATGTTGTCCGTGCAAAATAGTGGCTCCTACAGCAGGGACCCTCAGCTCAGGGATTTACGGATCCTGACTTGGCCCTGTGGGCAGGCCCTCCACTGAGAGTCCCTGCGCAACACTTGTGGACACCCCATGAGCTTCCTAGTCACAGCCGTGAGTCCCTCAGACTCCCTCCAAACTTATCTGGACTTCCTCCAAAAACCCTTCCAGACCTCCGTGCCCTTGATCTTCACCTTGAGCATCCATCTTCCACTTCCATCTGAGGCAGCACCAGTGCCCACCCCCGTGCGAAGGCTTCCTCGAATGACCCTGTTTAGCAGGAATCACCCCTTTCTCTGCACTTGCCAATCAGCTCGCTTGTCTGCCTCTGAGCCTTTACTTCCTCTGCCTTGAAGCTGAAGCCATCATTGGCTGACACTCTTCCCTGCTAGATTCCGAGCCCTCTGAAAACAGGCTTCACACCACAGTCGTCTCTGTGGCCTCGCTGGGCCTGCTGCTGGGCCTTGCATAGGGCAGAGGTTCAATCTCTCCTGAACTGAATTTCTAAACCCCTGGCTCTTGGGGCAGGAGTGAGGACAGTGATGGGTAATAAGGCTGAAGTTGTTCCAGAACCTTCAGCTGGGCCAGAAAGCCTTCAGAGGGGGCGGCCACGGGGGGACACTGCAGGCAAGCCGCAGCCTACTGTGGGAAGGGATTAAAGGAGAGAGTTGCCAGTGCACAGAAGCACACTCGGGTGTGTTAGGGCCCTTGACACACCCTCTCGGCTACGCTGTCTCTAGAAGATTTGACGGCATTAGCAAGGAAGAAAGCCGTTACTAAGAATTTGGTAGGTACTTGCAGGGGGTGCCGTGTAGGCTCTAGTTACTTGTGCCATTCTGTTAAGAGGATGACTGTCCGGGCATGGGAGCACCTCCTGATCTGGGGACAAGAACTGACCACCAGTTTCCTCCCCTTTAGAGTGACTCCTTGGGAAACTGGACACCCCCAATGGAGGCAAATTTCTGTCCCTAAACGAATGCCCATGCGATTATGCCGAGGGGTTTCCACTGGCTCTACAACGGTACTCAGCAAAGACGGTGTGCCTTTTGCCAATAAGTCAGCAAGCCAGACGGTCTCGGGCACGTAGGTAGCAGCCCCTCGTTTTCGGGGACTTCATCTTTGGCTCTTCGACTGTGTAGATCCAGTTACAATACGGTTTCAGAACTGCGGCAACTGGAGGAGACTCCGTGTTCCATGGTGAATGTTCGAAGCTTTGCTCCGAAATAATAGTCTTTAGTTCAAAAGTGTGTGGGTGTTTATTTTTCCAAGGCTCAGGGTGGGTAATTTAGCGAGCTTTTAAGTCATCACTGGGAAGGACGCGCCAGGGCTTTCGGCACTCAGAGTCCTAGGTGGCATTAAAGGTACAATAATAGATGCTTACTTTTCGTGCCAGTCGGAAAGAAACTGAAGGAGAGAAAGTACTGTGGACAGGCCAGCTCTCAAAAGCACGAGAATTCGGTTTTGCTCTGATCATCTGAGCAGGCACTTTCCAAGCTGTTCTTTTTCCCCCTCCCACCATCTCTCCCTGTGTAGTGCATTACCTTCTCTTTAAGTGTCTGCTTTCGTAGAGATCTTCATAGCAAAAAGGAACTGGGCAAGGGAGGAGCCCCAGAGGACCAGAGGCAGAGGCCAAGACTGGCTCAGGCTGGCTGGGGCTCTGCCCACCTTCAGCCTCCCATCGCTAAATGGGAAACTGCCATCAGGGCACAGGGGTGCTCCCTGCCAGCGCCTGACCCCAGCTGGCCGGCTCAGGGACAGCTGCCCTGCTGACTTGGGCCTCAGCTGGTCTCTCGAGTCTTCCACGAGCGAGGCACTGTACCCCTGCCTCTGCCTTGGTGACCCCCACCCCGTCGGGTTCTCTGCATGTGAGTGGTCCTGAGCATCGCAGAGCCTGCCCTGCACATCCATCCCCGGCTGGCCGCGCGGCGTCTGTGCCAACAGGTGCTCCCACGCTCCATCGGCTCCTCGCCTCATCCGGGAACAGAAACTGTGCCAAGATGTCTAGTGGCAGATCCAGTGGGAAACTCTTCCTGGGCGGCATCTGGCTACTCGGCAGGGCATGGTGGGCCCTTGGCAGCCTCTCGGACAAGCTCAGGCTTTCTCAGTTATTTGCCTGGAGGGTCAGAGCTCACCTCTGCTCTTGACCTGCCAGGATGTCATGGGAGAACTGGGGAACGCCGAGCTTCCTCTGCGCAAGGTCAGGAAAGCCCAAGGCTGATTTTGCATTCTATAATTTTTTTTCCTTTTCTCTTGAGATCTGGATATGTTTTACATTAATTAAATATCACCTCTTCACCTCTTTTAGGTTTAGTAGTTTTCTTAACCATCTACTGCTTAGTCTCTGGGGGAAAAAAAAAGCTGCTTTGCAGCATCAAAACTACATTAAAAAAAGGAAATTATCATGGGAATGAAACCATGAAATGATGCTCTCACAAGTATGTTTTGCTTTCCACTGGCTGTATTAAACCCTGAACCCATGCTTTCAACGCTGATAAATTATACAGAGCAAAGTCATTTGTTGGTTTACTTGCAGCAGTGGAAGTTATACTTTTAGGATAGATCTTCTCCCTAGGAAACTATGACCTGTCAATAGGTTCTAAATAATTTTGATTGTTGGTTCAGAGATGTAGGAAGGTCATTCCTGAGTCCTCTGGCCAACCACGGACTCCAGGTAGGAATCTCTATTTGAGAAACATTCTGCCTGGGCCACTGCATAGAGCATTAGATGTCTTTCTGTTATTTACACATGATATTCATCGGTCTATGACCACACAGGTCAGGGTACACCAACACTGCAGACAACGGGCTCACATGTGCTTCAAGAGTGCTTGGAAATTGTATGCACCTTGCTTTTCACGTTTAGCTTTCACACATTACATCGTTAACAAGAAAAGTGGGTGTACCTCTCCACGCCGCTCAGTTTCCATTTGTGCTTCCGGGACATCAGTAATCCCCCACCCCAAGCTGCCTGCGAAAAGAAGATCATAGAAGAACAACTCACACGGTGAATCAGGGGAGGAAAAGAAGACTGGTCACCACTATGCAGGGGAACACTGGGGGATCATGGAAATCTTCCTGGTTCAGCCTTGCTGAGTAATACTGGATTAGTAACAAGCCGTCGGCAGATAACAGCTGATCTTTGAACCACACTTTGAGTCATACTGGTCTAAGCCTAAATTGCTTCTATTTGTCCTTCTAAATCTTGACAACTTTTTTTTAAATTTGAAAATGTTTTGGTGGGCACATCTTCAGTGTGACTGGGTCTGGAGTCAAAAACATTTCAAATATAATTTATCTTCTTAGCTGGCTCAGCTAAGAAACTGGAATTCTGGTGGCCCATACTTCCTAGTAAGCAAGCTCTTGTGTCTGCTTTCCTCTCCAAATATACAAATATCTGACTTGAGTTTGAGTGCCCTCCACCCCCGGGGCTTCCTATGTAAATGTAACTCTTTTTTACCTCTTGGATCATTCTTGTAGGGAAGTACAAACTGCATGTGTGTGGTTGTGTGTGGAAGTGCGTAGTTACATTCCTCCAAGGATGTTACGGACTGAAGAATCAAGAGCTAAATGCTCAGCTTGGGTATACTGGTCATACAAATAAGCATATTATCATGTTGGGGACATTGAGGCAGGTCAGCCTCTGACTTCCTCCAGTCAATGTTGGGGTTTGTGTGAGTTGTGTGCTACTTTGTGTCTGCACTCTTCAAAAGCTTAAATATCCCCATTCTGAAAATGGGCTCCCAAAGGAAAAAAAAAAGAGCTAGAGAAAGAGAGAAAACAGATTTCATTCCATGAGCCCCAAATGAATAAACGTGCAAGGACGTTTTCGTGGCCGCCCCTATGGGATACTCACATCCACATGCATCCAGATCTTGTACTTTTTGCAAATATCAGCAACCGCCAAGAGGGGGTCAAATGCTCCGTACACAGTGGTCCCAGCCGTGGCGCTCACAAGGAAAGGAACAAATCCCTACACAAACAAGAAAGCCTCAAACAATGTCAAACAGGGTGTCAAGGATTTTATTTTTTTAAATTTTTAAAAAAGATTTTATTTGTTTGTTAGAGAGAGTGCGTGCACAAGCGCACAAGCAAGGGGAACAGCAGGCAGAGGTAGAGGGGAGAAGAGACTCCCCGCTGAGCAGGGAGCCCGATGGACCCTGGACTCGATCCCAGGACCCTAAGATCATGACCTGAGCCAAAGGCAGACACTTACACAACTAAGCCACCAAGGAGTCCTGATTATTATTATTTCTTTAAGCTGATAAAAACAGTGGATATTCTCCCTCTGTCATACATACATCTCCAGTTTTAGAACCATGACGAGGACTGTTGACCCTTTAGAGCCTGGGAGGATATTTTAGATCTCCAGGATCTGAGTTCTCCAGGCCATTCTGTTGGACTTGCCCGTTGCCTTAGAACAGACACTGGTTCTCAGGAGAGGCCACACTGGACCCAGAGGTGAGGGAGCTTTATGGTGGCCTGCAGCCATTTATATATCCCAGGTAGATACTCCTCCCCCCAACTTTGTCCACTTTCTAGTCTTCCTTTTTGCTCACTTTCTAATCTTACTTGTACATAATAGTCCCCTAGAGTGAGCAGGCAAAAGAATAAGAAGAAGGAAATCCGACTGACCCCATTATTCCTTTTTGGAAAACCGTGAGATCATTTATTTGGGATGCCTTACAGGGAAGGGTTCATGTGGGCTGGACAATAAGCCATGACCATTATCTAAGTAGTCTGCAGTCTGCCTGGCTCTGGCTAAATGAAAGTTGCTAGAAGCTAGTAGAAGCGTGCCTCAAACAGAATGAACAGAGCTGTGATGTGACAGGATGTCGGAGTCCGTCTTTAGGTGGCAGCAAAGGTTTAATCTTGTGGTTTACTATCCTAGAAGTAGTTAGAATACAGAAGCACGGGGAGCCTCCTGCTGCCACTTTGTAGAAAAAAAAGAAAAGAAAAAGAAAAGGCAGAGAAAAGAAATAACTACTCCTAAGTTGATAATAATCAAACGCACATAGCCTGCCACCGAACGAGGAACTGTAGGTCCTATCTACTAAAAGTTACATTAAGGGAGTTCTACAAACAAGCTCTCTGGTTTGCAAACCACCCAGGGATAGAAATGACTTTCTAGAGCTTTGTGGGAATCCTTCACAGGTCTCCAGAACTTGCTGCTTCTGTGACTTCTAAATTGCTTTCCCGAGAAAAAGATGCTTGGAGAGCCAATCATAACCATATTCCTAGGCAGGAAAAATTGGCCCCTTTCAAATAAACACACTATGGTAACTCATGCTGCATTGGTGGTTTCTTCCACTTGTGAAAATGATCTTTCAAATGGATGTCTGTTTAATGCCAACTCTCAGCGCATAAAAAGACGAATGCTGTAGAAACTCCTACAGCATCACCGTATATGTTATCACAGGGTATATTATATAAACAGCAACTTAGATGTTTCCAAAGCAGGGGCTGCAACTCAGAGAAATGAATAATGACTAGATACAAAAATCCCATATGCTCAGGAAAGCGGGGAGGTTGAGAATTGCGTCCTCTTTTCAAAACAAAACCAAAGTGGCAGCACCGGGTGCCTAAGTTGGTAAAGTGTCTGACTCTTGATTTTTGGCTCAGGTCAGGATCTCAGGGTTGTGAGATCCAGCCCCGCACTGGGCTCTGCACTGGGTGTGGGACTTGTTTGGGATTCTCTCTCCCTTTCCCTCTGCCCCCCACTACAGCCCCACCCAAAACCCCAAAAGCAAACAAAGAAAAAAGCCCCAAACCAAAGAGTGTTGTCCACTGGATGGAATCAGAAATATGTACCTTTAGCTTGTTATGGGCTGGATGAAGCTCCCTAACAAACACTTACTTTTTGTTTGGCTTCAAGAATCCTTCTTTCAAGATCAGATGGGATCATTTTCCCCCTGAAAGGAAAAATAAATACATGAGAGGTTTGCTTCGAATAGTTTACTTTGTGGTCTTCACAAGCAGCTGCATCAGGGTAGGAGGTCAACCCTAAATGATCGGTTAAAACAACTCGTTGACTGTTTCCAGGAAGAAATGCAGTTTCTCCCTGAAAGATGCAGGATGTAATTTCTGACACATCGAGGGGACTCATGAGCACAGGGTGCTGTTAGAACAGCCACGGGGCCCTCTAGGCTACACAGAACCTGTTTTTTAGGTCATCCCCCTAACTTGGTTAAAAACTAGCCTGCTTTGGCATGAAACACTTGGCAATGAAAGGACAGTGCAGAAAAGAGATTTGTATTCCCAATCTTCGAATGAATGTAGCTGCAATTTCACATATAGATGACATGCCAAGAAGAGAAATCCATTCGAAACAAATGAATGAAAATATTAAGTAAAAAAGCTACCTAATTACATTCTAAGTACTAAAAGCCTGAAGCCGGCCAGAAAAACATGGGCTCAAATTTCAAACAATTAGATACACGGACTTTGGAAAAAGAAACATTCTTTCTTTCCTCCCCAAAATGTTTCTTTCCTAAAATAAAAACACAGATAGTTCTAGGCTAATTATAAAACTCCATTATTATAATAATCAAAGGAGTGGTTTCTACAAGAAGAGAGATGTAGCTAGATGTGTGATCTTAGTCAGGTGCCTTGATTTCTCTGTGCCTCTCATTACTGTCCCTGGAACACAGTGATAATAATATTACTTATGGAGTTATGAGGTTTAAGTGAGTTGATAACTGCAAAATGATTTTAAAAGTCCTTGGCATGTGGGAAGCACTCCATAATTGTTAGGTTTTATTGTTGAGATTGTTATGTATGATGACATCCATCTCCCAGGACTTTGGGGAAAAAAACAGGGAAAGGAGAGAGTCGTTGCCTGGTGCCAGGAACAGTAAAAAAAAATTTTTTTTAAAAGATTTTATTTATTTATTTGACAGACGGAGATCACAAGTAGGCAAAGAGGCAGGCAGAGATAGAGGGGAAAGTAGGCTCCCCACTGAGCAGAGAGCCTGATGCAGGGCTTGATCCCAGGACCCTGAGATCATAACCTGAGCCGAAAGCAGAGGCTTCAACCCACCCAGGCGCCCCAACAGTGAAAAAATTTTAAAATAGCTCTCTTGAGGTTGCTAAACTGGCTTAACTTTTCACATCAGGGTCATCGATCTAGGTTTTTAAAAGGCAGTTTGGAAAAATAAATTATGGGCAGGAGGTTGTCACAATAACAGATGGGAAAGGCTATTGGCATTTAGGGAGCAGTGTGGGGAGGGGCTGGTATTTGTCTTGAGGTCAATAATCCATTCCTGGCTGTCCCTGTGACTTTAAGTATAGAGCAAGCATTGGGCTACTTCATTATATCTTCTAAGTTTTACATACTGAAATTTGTTATTCTATTATGACTTACTTTCCTAACACCCATTTTACAAAAATACTTCAAGCATTATATAGTAAGTTTTATTTCCAGCAACTTTCATTCCAGGCTTGCAAAGGAGGCACTGCAGAGTAGCTGGCATGTAAAGCAGACATTAGGCCTGAACGCCTTAAGAACCACTAATTTATGTGAAGCTGTCTTCCAAAGGAAGGCAGTTAAAACGCAATTATCTGGCAACAGGAAGGGACAAGTTACCAGTCATTAGTCAGGCTGGGTTGGAACAAAGGACAGTGAACCTATCTATGGTGTAAGGGTACAATCTGGGGCGGGAGCAGCCCACCTCTGGGGAACTTTGATGAGATGGGGATTCTGAAGGAGGGACAGACGGAAGGGAAAAGCAGGGGGCCGGGGCAGGGACAAGGAGTTCACTCCCTACACTTCCCCCTACACTTCACAGTTCGGCCTTGGGGGCAGCCCATGAAGCAGTGATTTTCCATGTCTCTAGATCAGGCTATGCTCAAACACCTTGCTTCAGCGCTGATAGAAATAAAATGTGCCGATTTCAGAAGAAATTTGGGTATTGAAGTTGTCTTTTACATAAAGCTTTCAGCACATTAAAATTGTCATTGTATTTTTCTAGGTAAATGTAGAAGCTGAGAGAGGATTCTCAGAAACGGTTTGCAAATCCCCAACTTTCCCTAGTTTTCTACGTGCCCAAGGAGAGTAAAACACTCTCTTTTGGAGAGTTTTGGGTGACAAGGTTGAGAGCAGCAATTTGGGGGCCTAATCACATCTGGGTGTTTTGTTAAGCATAGGCAGTAAGGTGTCACCAAGAAGTCACAGATCAGGGTACATTATAATCGGAAGGAGCTGAAGACCTATTTCTAGTCTAAGTGTCTCATTTTTCCAATGAGGAAGTGCCCAAGAGAAGGGGGGTGACTGGCCTAAGATTAAATGTTGGTAAAAAGTTGATTGTAGCTAGACAGAAGACACCAAGCTTCCTAGAAAGGTCAAACAGATAGGAAACCTATTTAGAAAGATTGGAGTCTTTTAAGATAAGATAAATCCTTGCCGATAATATCTGACTTTCCTGGATCAGAAATGCCATTCAAGCACGCTGGGGAAAACAAGTAACGAACGGTCTGTTCCATTTCCCTATCAGAGTTTTGGGGCGGGCTGGTAAATAATCAAGTTCAGGTAGAAAGCAACGGTTGTGGCTCTTGACGGGGCGGGGGTGGGGGGGGCAGGTTCCAGACACCCTTGGGCCCTCTGCCCAAGATACTTGTTCTATCCACTTAGGATCCCAGAGCCTGAAGGTGGCGGGTATTTGTTGGAGGTTACGTGAGCAGAAGGCAGAAGTTTAACTCAGGGTTGATAGTAATTTGGTGACTCTTAACTTAATGACTGGCCAGACAGCTAGTATGGGGGCCTCTGGGGCCAAAACTTTTCATCTTTCTGTTTATCTTAGAATTTGCTCGATTACTTTAGAACAAGGGTTCTTAAAATTTAAGTGTGCATAAAAATCACTTGGGTGTGCCTTTAAAATGCAGATTCCTTGGCCCCCCCTCCTAGGGATTTTGATTCAGGAGGTCAATTATCAGGCCCAAGAATTAATTCTTTCCACAAATATGTATTGAGCACATACTAGGCGCCACACACTACTGGGGGAACAGACCAGTTTTTATTCTTCAGGGTTTCCTTGCTAACAAGAGAAACAAATGATCACACAGTCCAAATAGACAGACAGAGGAATTTGCATTTCTAACAAGCCCCCCAGAGCGTTCTGACCTGGATCCACATGCTGGGAAAATATTGCTTTGGAAATGGAAATTTTAGCCTGGTAGGCATTTAAACAATTGTGTGACAGACTAGCCAAGGACCTAGCCAAGGACCGATATAGATCGTTCATAGGACCTGTGGTTTTGAGCCATCACAGCCGAAGGGCAGGGAGCAAGCAGCAGAAGGAGCTCCAGATACGGATCGTACATTCCCTGCTGGTGCTGTCTGGCCTGGAATTTCCAGACAAACATCTCTTGGTGCAGGAAGGCTCTGGACAATAGCTGTTGCATTCTGTAGGTCTGGCCTCAAAGTATCTCCAATAGCAAAAAAAGCAGGGTGTCTCACTGTTGTCATTACTAGCAATGGTTCTAGTGGTGTGTGACGTTCCGGGTGTCGTGCAGCTAGCAGGGGGCAGACTGCAAACCTAGAGCTGTCTTGTATCAGGATGCAGGTTCTTAGCACCGTACAACAGATGTCTTCCAAAGCATTTATGGGGTTCAAACAAAATATCTGCCTACCTGAAAGGTTGAGTTCTAGAACTGCAATAAAGTAGGTAGGGTTTTTTGGAAGTCCCTCGAAGTGAATACTTCCTTGATCCCGATTCTTTTGGCTTTTAGTACTGTTTAGTAAAATAAAAACTTATCACCTCCTACTAAAATATTTTGCTCCATTATTCCCTGATGATACAGTTCCTTCTAGAATAGTATCTAAACCCTAGAGAAGTAACCAAAGTTGGCCAATTTTTTGGTTTTGTTTTTTAAAGTAGTCAGCATTTTTTTTTTTTTAAACATAGATTGTGATACAGGGATGGTAAAGGGAACTCATGGACCCAAGCCAATTTTCACATTGCCCAGACTGTGTGGTAACTTGAAAATTTCACGAACTAACTGGGGAAGACTGTTGCAGGAGTTATGCAGCAGCGGGGAAACTTATGAGAGAGATCTCCTGGGGAGAGAGCTCCGTGTGTCTGCACATGGCTGCTGCCCATGTGGGTCACCTACCCTAGGACATGACCAGAAGACAGACTAGCAAACTCAAATCCAAACAGACCATTTCGGAAGTACTTGTATTATGAAACCAAACCCTCTGCCAAAAATTTTTTACCATAATTAGAAACAGTAAGCTTCTTTGGTCCTTTAATACGGACTTTGATTTGGGAAAAAAGAATTTTAACTTTAACAGATAACCACAGATAACTTTAACAGATAACAGATAACCACATTTTTCTCTTTTAAGATATGTTTTCCAATACACACAATGGGATCACCCAGCATTACAGCCAGGATAGAGGAATAGGACATTTTGGGTGACTTTTGTATCTAATTCCAGCAATTTTTAAAAAAATTACGTTCTCCAAATGCATTTAATTCACACAAACACATATACACTCTCACTCACTGTACAACAATCCAAGTGATGTGCAACCAAGGAGGCCAGCCGTGATGTGGTAAGGAGCTACTTTCGTTTTCACACAAACCCCCCAGATCGCTGCCAATGGGGGCCAGCATTGAAGCTCACAGGGGAGTATGTGACGAAGGAAAGTATCTACGGGCAAGAAGGTGTGTGCTGGCCATCTCTCATCACTGCCTCAACTTCCCCAAACTGCCATTCCACTTTCCTGAACACACTGGTAGAGAAAAGAGGGGAATTGTGATAAAAAGTTCAATTCCCCCTGTAAGAAAGCATACTTGGCTTATTCTAAATAACTTCTGAGTCAGGGAAGAAATCAGAACTGCAATTACAGAACATTAAAAATTAATGACATGGGAATACCACATGTGAAAACATGAGAAGCACCCTAAATCATCCTCAGAGGAAAACGAAGAGCCTGATGGGCTTTTAAAGTTAAATAACAGAATAAAAATAACTAAATATTTAACCTAAGAAGCTAGGAAAATGAAAACAAACAGTGTAGACAGAGAGAATGAATGAATTTTTCAATGATTTAGAAACTTTATTAGGTAGACTAATTTAATAAATTCAGAAACTGGTATATTGAAAAGATCAGTGAATAGACAAATATCTGATTGGTTCAGTAAAGAGAGAAAATGTAACATTTGAAATAAGAGAGGAGATTATGGAAAATATATTTTAGTATTATAAAACTTTCTATATAGAGATTTGTGCTAATCTTAAAATTTTTGAGGAAATAGATAATTTTCCCCTACTAAAATGTAAATTGAAAGAAGTGATTCAAGAATATATAGAAAATTTGAAAAAAATTGATAACCAAGAAGTAAGTGGGGAAAAAAGTTACCAAAAACAACCCCCCAAAATGACAGGCCCAGATGTTTTAATAGTGAATTTTAACACATCTATTACTGGTGGATAATGCCCTCTAAACACTTATACAGAAGACAATGGGAAGCTGCTGGATTTATTTCTAGAAACTAGCTAATTCTAAAAGCAAGATCTGTCAAAGGTAGCCCAGAAAGGCTTATCAATATATCTTATAATATAGATACATAAATCCTGACTATGTTTTAAAATATAATACAGAGGAAATTACAGATTAACATGGAGCCAAGTAGAATTTGTTGCAAGAATACAAAGAATGGAAGGGAGGTAAAATAATAACTAGTATCTGAAACTATAAATGAGTAACCTGAAATAATGTATAAGAAGAAAAACACAGATCTTTACCAAAGGATGCAAAAAAAAAAAACGATTTGAATAAATAGAGAGACACGTGTTCTTTGATGAGAAAACTCAACATTGCAAATACATACAGTTGATCTCTAAACATAACACAATTCCAACTGGCTCCCCACTGTTTGAGGGGAAAGGGGATTTGAGATAACAATTCTAAAGCACAACTAATAAAGAATATTCAATTAAAAAGAGGGCAGGGGTCAGATTTTTCTCTACTAGAATGTAGAACATATTATAACACTATAGTGATTAAAAGTATGGCAATTGAGCCTAAATAAGCAAATCAGTGGAACAAAAATAGAAGGCTAGGAAGTGATTAAAACATTTTGTTTGATCACACATGGTGTTGGAACAATGTTAAGCAAAAACTAAGTGGATAAAAAAATAAAAAATTATATATCTCTCAAACACCACAGATCAAAATAAATTTCAGTGAGATCAGCTATTAAAATAATAATATAAAGGTTCTAGGAAAAAAGATGAATATTAGTATGTACTAAAAATGGAGAAGACTTTCTAGAAAGGAGGTAGAAAATGGATAATTGATGATAGCTCTGACTATCAAAAAATGGAATACTTTTATAAATACCATGAATAAAAGCAAATGATACATTTTTGTAAAACATTGACAACATACATGACAAAAATTGTTTTGTGTTCTTTTTCAACTATGAGTGACATAAAATGTTCAACTTTGCAAATTATTAAAAATGAAAATATAAATAATTAAAAAATGTTTCTACTCCTCAAGTTGACACAGGTCACTTAAGGTTTTAGTTTCTAGGATTAGTAAGAACATGGTGAGCAGCCACACCTTTATACTGCTTGGGAGAATTGTAAATTGGCTGGTTCTTTTCTGAAGGGCAACATGACAGCAAGTATCCTAACTCTTAGTGCAGACATAGTCAAAGGCTATTTATCCTAGGAAAATAATATAGGTATGTGTGCAAATATTTAGCCACACTGATACTTTAATTAGCAATTGTTTAAATAATAAAAATTCAAAGTAGCTTACATGTTGTTAAACAACAGACTTATTAAGTAATGTAAATTCTAAACAATAGGCTATTAAGTAGTAATTAAATATTGTACTGGAGAATTTCTAATGACATGAAAGTTGCCCATAATATTTTATTAAGTAAAAAACAAATTTCTAATCAGTAGGTTTTATATTTAAATACATATAATGTATTTCGAACAATATGCACCAAAGAATTATGAAAGATTATGTCTAAGTCCTCCCACTTTCCTGTTTTTCTACAATGAATATGTGCTGTTTCTGGAGAGAATTTATTATAAGAAAATAATATTGTAATTGTAAGAAAATAAGAAAAGAATATTATGTTTGTTTTTTATAAAAAGAATGGGCTATCCTTCACCTAACACCAAATACAAAAATTAACCCAAAATGGGTCAAGACCTGAATGTAAGAGCTAAAACTATAAAACTATTAGAAGAAAGCAGAAAGCATACAGCAAAAGCTTCATGACATTGGATTTGGCAATGGATATTTTCATGGACACAATGCCAAAGGAACAATCAACAAAAGGAAAAATAGACAAATTGGACTTCATAAAAATGAAAAATTCTTGTGCATTAAAAGGCACCATCAGTAGAGTAAAAAGCATCCCACAGAATGGAAAACAGTATTTACAAATTGTTGCAAAATCTGATAAAGGACTAACATCCCAAATATATAAAGCACTCCTTAAGTTCAACAACAAAAAACCAAACAACCCAATTCAAAGATAACCAAATGGACCTACGAGGCACAGACAGAACATTCCATCCAACAGAAGCTGATACACATTCTTTTCAAGTGCACATAGACGTTCTCCAGAATAGATCATATGTTAGAACACAGTAAAACATTTTAACAAGTTTAAGAAGACTTAAATCAACAGGATCACCCAGCATGTACATCACCCTGTACTGTCTTTTACAACCACAGTGGTATGAAACTAGAAATCAATTAACAGAAGGAATTAAAAAATAATTTTTTACACAGACACACACACACCCCCCCGATGGAATACCATGCAGCCATCAAAAAACTGAAATCTTGCCATTTGCAATGATGTGGATGAAACTAGAGGGTATTTTGCTAAGGGAAATAAGTCAATCAGAGAAAGACATTTATCATATGATCTCTCCAATATGAGGAATTTGAGAGGTGGGGGGGGTTGTAGAGGGTAGGGAGGGAAAAAATGAAATAAGATGGGACCGAGGAGGGAGACAAACCATAGTAGACTCTTAATCCCAGGAAGCAAATGGAGGGTTGCTGAGGGATGGGAGGGGAGAGATAGAGTGGCTGGGTTATAGACATTGGGTATGTGCTGTTAATTGTGTAAGACTGATGATTCACAGACCTGTACCCCTTAAGCAAATAATTCATTATATGTTAATAAAAAATAAAATAAAATAACCAGACATTAACAATCAAACAAATAATTAAATAATAAAAGGATTAATGCCAATCTTTCCCAAACTCTCCTAGAAAACTGAATAGTAGGAAACATTTCCAAACTCATTTTATGAGACCAGTATTACCCTCATACCAAAGCCAGATAAGGACACTATAAGAAAAGAAAATTACAGGCCAATATCTCTGAAGAACACTGATGCAAAATTTCTCACCAAATACTAGCAAACCAAATTCAGCAATATATTAAAAGGATAATACACAATAATCAAGTGGGATTTATCCCTGAGATGCAAGGATGGTTCGACATCTGCACATCCATCAATCTGATGCACCACATTAACAGAATGAAGGACAGAAATCATATGATTATCTCATATGATATCAATAGATACAGAAAAAAACATTTAACAAAATTCAGCATCCTTTCATGGTAAAAAATTGTCACTAAATTGGGGTTAGAGGGAAAGTATCTCAACATAATGAAGGCCACATATGACAATCCCATAAGTAACATTATACTCAATGATTAAAAGCTGAAAGATTTCTTTTAAGATTAGGAAGAAGACCAGAGTGCCCACTCTTACCACTTCTATTCAACATAGTACTGGAAGTCCTAGCCAGAGAAATTATGCAAGACTGAGGGGAAAAAAAGACATTCATATTGGAAAGTAAGAAGTCAAATTGTCTGTGTTGCAGATTACATAATCTTATATATAGAAAGCCCTAAAGACTCTACAAACAAAACCCTATTAGAACTAATAAACAAATTCAATAAAGTTTCAGGATATGAAACAAACATAAAAAAGTCAATCCCATTTATAGAAACATGAAAAAGAATCAAATACTTAGAAATAAATTTAACCAAGGAGATAAAAGATAAAAACAAATTGCCATGTGACCTGTCAATTCCACTTCTGAGTATACTGAAAGGAATGAAAAGCAAAGCTCAAAGAGATATTTGCAGACCTGTAGCCAGAGCAGCACTGTTCATAATAGCTAAAATGTGGAACCAACCCCAGTGGTATATACATACAATGAAATATTATTCAGCCCTAGAAAGGAAGGAGCTGATGACATTTGCTTCAACATGGATGAACCCTGAGGACATTATGCAAAGTGAAATAAGTCAATCAATCACAAGAAGACAAGAGAGTCAGGTGCCTAGAGTGGCTGAATTCATAGAAACACAAAGTAGAATGTGGTTGGGGGGGTTTGGGAAAGAGAGAGGAGAAAGGGGGATGGGCAGCTTTTGTTGAATGGATATAAAGTTTCCATCTTACAAGATGGAAAGAGTTTTGGAGATGGACAGTGTTGATGTGCACAGCACGAATGTCCTTCATATCACTGAACTGTATACTTAAAAATGATTAAGATGTTAAATTTTATGTTTATTTGGCCACAATTAAAAATTCAGGGGAAAGGAGACAAAGGAGCAGGCCTGACTGGTGAACACAAGGAGTTCTGAGTTCAAGCCCCAATTCTTCACTTTCCAGCGAGATAATCACAGACATGTGCCTCTCTACCAGGGTTACAAATCGAACAGGGAAAGGGGAACTCACCACACTGCTTGGGACTCTTATGTACCTAGAAACTTCACAAACTGTGCTGGCACCTGGTAAAGGTGAGGGGATATACTCTTCTGTGTCTCTAATAAGTGAATTAATTAGATCAATTGTGCAAAATGCTTAGGAGTCTGCCTGGCACATAATAAACACACAAAGTGTCAGCTTATTTTATAATCCTTCCTGATATAGGACATAATGAAACACATACACCTCAACACTGCTGAGTTCTCTTCATCTAAACCCATAGGAAATACGACTCTCAAAGGGCTGACCCCAGTCCTGCTCAATAATAATTGATTCAGGGTCTCTGTGAAGTCTATCCTATTACAGTGCACTCAACAGCTCCCCAAGGACCTGAAAGAGTTAATTAGCTTCCCTAACCGCTTTCACACTCTGGCCACAATTGAGCTAATTTAATAAGAGAGTATAATGACCCTAGATTATTTATACTTTCAATTGTTTAAATCGATTAAGTGATGAAGTGTGGTATTTAACAAGCACAAGGAAATATTATCTGACTGTAATTTGTAAAGCTAAGAGATAGACTAACCTAAAAAAAAACTAAAATTTTTACAAAAATATAAGTGTTCATTTTGTGGTATACAAGTATTAATCAAAATACCTACCAGAGATCTTGTGTTATGTGGAATATAGGAAGGCCGGTGACTCTTCCAGTCTTCCGCCAACCAGGTATCATGTATTTTGCTCAGATTTGTTTTCTCTAAGGTTTTACAGAAATTTGGGTAATTTTTTCAAAGATTTCATTTATTTATTTGTCAGAGAGTGCAAACACAATCAAGGGGAAAGGCAGGCAGAGGGAGAAGCAGGCTTCTTGCTCAGCAGAGAGCCCAATGAGGGACTGGATCCCAGGACCCTGGGATCATGACCTTTACCAACTGAGCCACTCAGGCGTTCAATTTAGATAATTTAAAGGAAACCCCAAAGGGAGGAGTAAGAGATGGAAAATGGGAAGAGAGTGGCAAAGACTGCTAGAGAGAATTAATTTCTCAAAGCACCTGTGAGTCCGTAGTGATGGTAAATATATTGCACACACATGGAGGGGGGAGAGGTTTCCTTACAGTAGTAGAGTGACAGGAACGAATAAAGAGAGAAGAAATGATAGCATTAGAACATCGTATATTGCAACCGCCATCATCATAATTCAGGCCAGAATCTTCCTGCTGAATGAATGTTTAGGAGGAACAGAATATTTATAGTCTCAGAGCATCACCTATAAGATAACCCTCAAAGTAGAATATGCGCTGCCAAAGCGAGCACAACCCTCAAAGTAGAGAGCAGTCATTTTACAGGGGAGAAATCTGGCAGACACGATCCTAACCAAATGGTCAACGTTGACATTACTAATAATCTGACAATCCTCTTGGGAAGGTCTGACTGAGAAAGACAAGGATCACCTTCCTGGAATTCCTGCCTAAAATGCATTGCCTGAATCTAACCATGAGGAAATATGAGACAAACTCAAATCAAGACATCTTCTACAAAATAAATACACGCTTCAAAAATATCAATGTCATGAGAGATAAAGGAAGGATGAGGAAATGTTCCAGATGAAAGGAAACTAAAGAGACATGAAAATTGAGTGTAATGTGTGGTCTTGGACTAGGAAAAACACAGCTCTAAAGAATATTATTGTGACAATTGATGAAATCTGAATAAGGTATATTGATTAAATAATAGTCTTGTGTCAACGTCATCTGATTTTGATCATTTACTGTGATTATGTAAGTGAATAGCATTGTTCATAGGAAATGCACATTGAAGTCTTAAGGGGTAAAGAGTATGATGTCTGCAAGGAATTCTTAATTGGTTAGAAAAAGCTGCTATCTATAATGCACATATAATTTGTATTTATAATATTAAAATATTCATTACATTCAAGAGATAATACTGAATAATGCACTTGGAGAGAAAAAGAACTCCAAAGTTGTATATCAAAACTCAAAATGGATTAAAGACCTAAATGTGAGACCTGAAACCATAAAGATCCTAGAAGAGGCAGTAATTCCTCTGACATTGATCATAGCACCATTTTTCTAGATATGTCTCCTAAGGCAAAGGAAACAAAAACAAAATAAACCATTGGGACTATATCAAAATAAAAAAGCTTTTGCACAGAAAAGGAAACCATCAACAAAACAAAAAGACAACCTACTGAATGGGAGAAGAAACTTGCAAATGCTGTATCTGATAAGGGGTTGGTACCTAAAATATATAAAGATACAATTCAATACCAAAAAAAAAAAAAATCAAATAACCCAATTAAAAATGAGCAGAGGATCTGAACAGAAGTTTTTTCAAGGAAGACATATGGAAGGCCAACAGACACATGAAAAGTTGCTCAACATCACCTATCAACAGGGAAAAGCAAGTCAAAACCACAATAAGATATCACCTTACACCTTACACCAGTTAGAACAGCTGAAATGAAAATGACAAGGAGAACAAGTGTGGGTGATGATTGGTGAGAAGGGAACCCTCATTCACTGTTGGTGGGAATGCAAACTGGGGCGGTCATTGTGAGAAACAGTACGGAGGTTCCTCCAACAATTAAAAAGAGAAATACCACATGATCCAATAATCCCACTACTAGGTATTTACCCAAAGAAAATAGAAACACTAATTTGAAAAGATACACGCACCCCTGTGTTTATTGTAGCATTATTTACAATAGCCAAGATATGGAAGCAGCCTAAATGGCCATTAATAGACAAATGGATAAGGAAAACGTGGTGTGTGTGTGTGTATATTATACATACACATATTCATATGTGTACATATATGTATATACACATACATACATACATATAGACAAAATGGGAAAAAATAGAAATTGGAAAAGAAAAAAAGGTGAGAGGTGTTAATGTCTAAGAACCTTTCCAACCCTGAGGGTTTCTGAATTGAAATCCATTCACAGCTTCAGTCTGGTGTAAGCCCAGGGCTTTGCCTCTCCCTCACTCATAGGTCCCTAACCTCTCCCCAGACCTTCCAGAACCACTCCTGCTTTCTCCCCTTGTTTCCTTCCAGCTGTATAATGTAAGACAACTGCACAATTCTTGTGAGCTCTTCAGAGAAAGATTCTACACAAATTTAGCAAAAGCAATAAGGAACTCCCAAGAGAAATTAAACTTCTGCTATGTATTTTATTCCTTCTTTTCATATAATTCATATTTCCTGTCTAGCAGGTCCTCCGTCTCACAGTTAAATATGCCTTAAGCACCCTCCTTAAAACAACGAAACCAAAAACCATCCTGAATTCAATACCCCTCCAACTTCTATCCTCCCCAGTTCCCATCAAGGCTCCATCTTTAGAGAAGGGGTCTGTATCTGCTCTCCCCGCACACTGCTCCCCACCAACTCCTGCCCACCCTTCACCAGCTGCAAACTGCCTTCTGCCTTCACCCCTCTACTGAAGCTGCTTTTACCAACTCACTAACCACCTCCTGATAAGTAAAGCTGATGGGCAGTTGTTGATCCTTATTTCGTCTGTTGGTAGTATTTGATGCCATTAACCACTTCTTCTAGAAAGATTCTCAAGCCCTCATGCCCCGGTTCCTCACCCTCCTCCAAGGACTCTGGCTATTCCTTCTCAGTCCCCACTGAGGGCTCCTCTGACTCAGTCTGTCCCTGAAATGTGGATGCTCCCTAGAGTTCTGTACTAGGCCCACTCTATCTGGCTTCCAGAGCGTAACTTCAGAGCCTTGGGCTCATATTTCTGCATGCCTATGTGACACCCCCATTTGGATGCCTCATAAGTTCTTCAAACGCAACATCTTCACCTTGGCCAGGGTTCCCTGTTTCAGAGAACAGCAAGCCTGGCATTCATCCTTGACTCTTCTCTCAACCTGCACACCTATCCGTCAATAATTCCTAGAAATTCCAGCACTCATCTACATCAGGGCAGCCCATCATTCAGCATCTACTTATATTACTACCACAGCCACCAACTTCCAGCCTCCAACCTATACTTCACTCTGCATTTAAGATGATCTCTGTAATGCCAAAACAGGCGTTTAAAATGATATTTTTAATGCCAAAATATGATGTCACTTTGCTGCTCCAGAACTTTTCAGGGACACCTCATGTCTTCAAATCTACAGCTCAAACAGCTTAGTATGGTTCATAATATCCTTCATGACAAGGTCATTCTGACCACTTCCCCCAAGAACTTCTTTTCGGTCCTTTGGGTAAGCCAATAATTCCTCACATCCATGGCTTAGAATGTGCCATGACCTCTGCCTGGAACATTCTGTCCTTGTCATCTGGCTAATTCCCATCATGCTCCCTCTGGATGTAGAATTAGATATGTATCAATAGCAGCCTGTATTCCGCCTCTCACAACACATACCTTTCTCAGGTGTTACCATTTGTTTCAAAGTCTGCCTCTGCACACTGGACTAAGTTTTGCAGCATCTGTGACCATGTCCACCTTGTTCACCACTGTGTTCACTGTGTGTCACTCAGAGGGCTCCTACTTGCATCATATAGGAACTCCATATTCTTACAAATTATCATTCCTAGAAGTTTTCTCCCCTCCTCTGTCTGAACCTTTAGGAAATATCTCTTTGCTTAGTGGCCCTATCCAATTCTGAAATATCACTCGACGTCTTCCACAAATATTAATTTTCCCTAGGTATTAACTTACACCTCTATCCTTAGACACCATCAATGCAGCATTAACTTGGAGTCCACTAATTCAAAATTTGCAACTATTAGACCTGATGATACTTTAAAAAATTTTTTTTAAGATTTTATTTATTTATTTGACAAAGCAAGACAGCAAGAGAGGGAACACAAGCAGGGGGAGTGGGAGAGGGAGAAGCAGGATTTCCACAGAGCAGGGGAGCCTGATGTAGGGCTTGATCCCGGGACCCCGGGATCATGACCTGAGCTGAAACCAGACGCTTAACAACTGAGCCACCCAGGTGCCCCTAGACCCAGTGATACCTGAATAAAAATTCATTAATCCCATTACTGTGAAGATTCAACTTTTTGCTTCTAAAGAAAAAAAAAACTCTTACACTAGAACTTATGAACTTGAAGATTCATTTAGCACATTATCCTCTTCTGAATTTAATAATAAATTTTCACAAAAATAGGGTATTCTCTTTAGTTATGATACTTCACATTCATATGTAAGCCATGGTGCAGTGAGATTTTCCATTGTCTTATTTTATTTATTAGAGTAATAATAAATTTAATATGCCTCTTGATTTTCAACTTTGAAAGAACCTTTTCCAAACACATGAAGATTTATTATACATTTTTCTTTCTTTAACTGAGTATCATGTTTCACTTTGAATGGTTTATCAAACTGAACCCCTGTAATGACTAATTAAGAGATAGTACCTTGCAGTATTTTCTTCCATATGTGACATTGAACTAGAAGACTATACTTCTTCACTAGGACATTTTCCTTCATTGTGAGCTTCCTACTAAGTCAACTGTCTGTAGAACAAAATAAAACCTATCACCCAGTCTAATGGTTTATAGTTTATAGATAGGTTTATAGATAAATAAAATAGGTTATAGATAGATAAAATCTATCACCCAGACAGACTAATAGGCAGAGTCAGAAAGAGTTACTAAGAAACGAATGTCTTTCAACTGACAGAATGGGAGAAGATATTTGCAAACAACATATCTGATAAAGGGCTAGTATCCAAAATCTATAAAGAACTTATCTAACTCAACACCCAAACAACAAATAATCTAGTCGAGAAATGAGCAGAGGACATGAACAGACATTTCTGCAAAGAAGACATCCAGATGGCCAACAGACACATGAAAAAATGCTCCACATCACTCACCATCAGGGAAACACAAATCAAAATGACAATGAGATACCACTTCACACCAGTCTGAATGGCTAAAATTAACAAGTCAAGGAATGACAGATGCTGGTGACAATGCAGAGAAAGGGGAACCCTCTTAAACTGTTGGTGGGAATGCAAGCTGGTGCAACCACTCTGGAAAACAGCATTGAGGTTCCTCAAAAAGTTGAAAATAGAGCTACCCTATGACCCAGCAATCGCACTACTGGGTATCTATCCTAAAAATACAAATGTAGTGATCCAAAGGGGCACATGCACTCAAATGTTTATAGCAGCAATGCCCACAATAGCCAAACTATGGAAAGAACTTAGATGTCCATCAACAGATGAACGGATAAAGAAGATGTGGTATATATATATACAAGGGAATACTATGCAGCCATCAAAAGAAATGAAATCTTGCCATTTGTGACGACATAGATGGAACTAGAGGGTATTATGCTTACCAAAATAAGTCAAGCAGAGAAAGGCAATGATCATATGATCTCCCTGATATGAGGAAGTTGAGAGGCAACGTGGGGTGTTTGGGGGAAGGAAAGGAATAAATGAAACAGGTTGGGAGTGGAAGGGAGACAAACCATAAGAGACTCTTAATCTCACAAAACAAACTGAGGGTTGCTGGAAGGAGGGGGGTATGGAGAGGGTGGTTGGGTTATGGACATTGGGGAAGGTATGTGCTATGGTGAGTGCTGTGAAGTGTAAATCTGGCGATTCACAGACCTGTACCCCTGGGGCTAATAATATATTATATGTTAATTAAAAAAAAAAGAAATGAATGTTCTTGAGAGCAGGTCCAGGTTTATGTTTATAAAACCTGGATGAACTTTGCAAAGTACATTAGGAGAAATGAGAAGGCAGGTATGCCCTTTGTCGACCTCAAGGGATTTTCTGACCCACACATCTAACTTTCACAAGGACGTGATTAATAAAAACAAAATGGCTTCCAAACATGCTTTAACTGATTCCGACTGGAATGGTGGCTACAGATGACTATCCAAAGTCTGCTCCTTGGCCCCTGACCCAAAACACTTCAATTTCACTTGATCTATTGAGCCAGACTCTCAGTCTTAAACCCATTCTAGAGAGATGATGTGAATTATCAACACAGAATTAAAGACTACATGTAGCTACCAATACAGCTTTAATTTTCCCCCCAATATGCTTTCATACAATACTGCTGGAAGAATAAACTGGTAAAACATTTTGAAAGCCAATATGGCCTGATGTATCACTTTCCTTAAGAATACTCATATAATTTAAGTTAGCAATCATACTAAGAAATAATCCTAAGTGGAGAAGCCTGGGAACACATGTTCAATGAAGGATAGAAGGATTATTTATAATAGCAACACCAGAAACAGGGAAATGAATGGGGGGGGAGTAATACTTTGTGTTTGCTTTCTACTACCTCGTATCATTTTTAGCATTTTACACTTGTGAACACATTTAATCTTTGTAACAACCCTATGAAACAAGGCCCTTACTTTTTCCTTTTTTTCAGATAAGAAAATATGAGGTGCACAGAGGGATTTACCCAAGCTAGCACTGGAGCTGACACAGGAAGGGAGAGGGGGGTCAAAGAGTCCAGCTCTGGAAACTGCTCTGCAAAGCACTATCATGCTTTCTCATAGGTTTTGTAGTAGAGTGTGTTTGCAATAATGTGGGAAAATACTTATCATGTCTAGTTAGAAAAAGAAACATGATCACAAATATGTAAATTAAAATAGGAAAAGAAAAATACCCAAACCTCTTTGCTTGGAAAAGGAGTTTCAAGATTTAGACACTGTCTGGTGCTACTGATTCTCTTTGGATGGTGGGATGACAATTTTTCCCTGTTATTTTTTTTTTAATTTTTAATTTTTTATAAACATATATTTTTATCCCCAGGGGTACAGGTCTGTGAATCGCCAGGTTTACACACTTCACAGCACTCACCAAAGCACATACCCTCCCCAATGTCCATAACCACCCCCCCTCCCAACCCCCCTCCCCCCAGCAACCCTCAGTTTGTTTTGTGAGATTAAGAGTCACTTGTGGTTTGTCTCCCTCCCAATCCCATCTTATTTTGTATTTTTTAAAGGCATGTATTGCTGTTTAGATGGTAAAAATGATCATTATTCCTCTTTAAAACCTCTCATATGCTTCTTGCCCCCAAGTCTGAACTGTGCAGGTCCATTTACACACAGATACTATTTTTTTAAGATTTTTAAGTTTTTGAGTAACCACACTGTGGGGCTTGAACTCACAGCCTTGAGATCAAGAGTCACCTACTTCACCAATGGAGCCCCCAACCCCAACACATAGCTATTTTTTGATAAATACAACACAATACAGTAAATATATTTTCTTTATGACTTTGTTAATAACATTTTCTTTTCTCTAGCTTACTTTATTGTAAGAATATAGTATGTAATATACATAACATACAAAATATGTGTTAATTGACTGGTTATGTTATCAGTAAGGCTTCTGGTTGACAGTAGGCGCTTAGTAGTTTAGTTTTGGAGGAGTCAAAGATTATATGTGAATTTCTGACTGCAAGTGATGGGGGAGTTAGTGCCCCTGACCCCCACATTTTCAACTGTACTTCCTTCCTCCTTGCTTCACTTTGTACATCCATTGCAATTTTTTCCCCCTTCCTGGGCCTTATTTCTCCCCTCTTTGATTTCTTATTCATTTTGCTCTTTCTTCTTCCTCCTGTATTGTTCTCTCCTCCCTTCCCCATCCTACAAGGCTCATGACCAGAAGGGGGAAAAGCCCCCATAGCCCTAGGTGCCTGGTAGTCCCTTCCCTGTGTTCCCTCCCAATGAATGTATGTGGCAGGGTAGGGGAAGGGGTGGGGAGAATTTGCAGGGGAAAGTGAGGTATTTTCTGAAAAACAAAAACAAAAAACAAAAAAACAGTCATTGTTTTAACATTGTGTTTTAGTGTTTTTACTGGCTTCTAAAACTGTTGACATAAAATTTTTTGACCTAAAAATTTCAGGTGGCATGGCTAGCCACTTATTTTAGACGCCACTGGTTTCCCAGTATGCTCTGCTTTCTGCTCCTTTCTCTGCTGTTGGTGAACAACAGACATCTTTTGGCATCTGTTCCTGCAACTTTTCTGCTTTTCCTTCTTGCCTTTCCTTCTTTCAGGCCTGCACTTCTCTTTGGAGCACACTTCTGCCCTCAGACCATGAGAAGTCCTCAGGCCGGCCTCTGGTTCCCAGGAATGCCTGGCTGGCTGGTTTGGTGGGCCCATCCCAAGCCCGCTTGCATTGTTACAGCTTGATTCTCACAGGAGTACGAGGTCAAGAACACCTGCTAACCAGACTAGATTAGAAGATGGAGGAGGTCAGCTAACAGGGCCTGTCTAGACCATCCTTCCCAGAACTCTAGGCTCCATATAAGAGTCGGCTACAGATTGAGTAATATTAAAGTCATCTAAACCTTTACTCCCTGTTAACAATTTTTGTGGCCATGCCAGTTTTCTTCTTGAATCTCAGTTCTTAAGTATCTGAGAGTACTGGTCTTAAAAAATCTTAAAAAGTCTTGAAAAGTCTTAAAACTAAGCAGTTCCAGGGCGCCTGGGTGGCTCAGGGGTTAAGTGTCTGCCTTCGGCTCAGGGATGGCTCAGGTCAGGATCCCAGTGTCCTGGGATCTGAGTCCCACATAAGGCTCCCTGCTCAGTGGGGAGCCTTCCTCTCCCTCTCTCACTGCTTCTCTTCCCTTTCCCACACGGTGTCTCTCTTTGTCAAATAAATAAATAAAATATTCGCCTGGGTGGCTCAGTGGGTTAAGCCGCTGCCTTCGGCTCAGGTCATGATCTCAGGGTCCTGGGATCGAGTCCCGCATCGGGCTCTCTGCTCAGCAGGGAGCCTGCTTCCTTCTCTCTCTCTCTGCCTGCCTCTCTGCCTACTTGTGATCTCTCTCTGTCAAATAAATAAATAAATAAATAAAATCTTTAAAAGAAAATATTCAAAAAAAAAATCCACAAGCAGTTCCTTCTTCAAAATGTCCCTGCCTTGCTCCAGTTCTTCTAATCTCCCATCTGTCTTAACGCTAAAGCCTCACAGCCAGCCTCGCTGACCCAGGTCTCTCTTTGCCTTGCTTCCTGAAGGATGGTTTCCATCATGCCCTTCTCGGATAAAAAAAAAAAAATGCTTTCAGGTGACCTTGATTACTGATCCATCAAACTCAAGTGCTGAGTTTAGCGTCCTCCTACCGCAACAAGGAAAAAGAAAACATCCCTCTTTCTTTCTGAGTGTGAAAGTAGCACGTGTTCATAGTGAACCACTAAATCAGATCAGGCAAGATGTAAAGGCGTGGACGAGAAAGTGGCAATTCCTTGTAATCATCCCTCCCGAGAGAGATGCGTCCTTAACCACATGTGTTTTGTCAAGGCATCAAAATCCCACATGGCCCACCAGGCTTGCCATGGCTATTCCTCCTGGACACCCCTGATCACACCGCTTTCCTCGCTGGAGTCCCACATGCTCGGTCCTACTTCTGGGGCTTTGCTTGTGGGGTTCAGCCCTCTGTAATGGCACCCATACTTCCCCTCCATCAACTCAGTTCATCCCTCGCTTTGAAAACCCTTTGGGGGTGCCTGGGTGGCTCAGTGGGTTAAAGCCTCTGCCTTTGGCTCAGGTCATGATCTCAGGGTCCTGGGATCGAGCCCCACATCAGGCTCTCTGCTCAGCGGGGAGCCTGCTTCCCCCCCCCCCCACCCCGCCTGGCTCTCTCCCTACTTGTGATCTCTCTCTTTGTCAAATAAATAAATAAATAAATAATCGTAAAAAAGAAAAAAGAAAACCCTTTGAAAACACAACTCTTGCTTGCTGCGCAGAGCCTTCCAAGCAATCTACACAATCTAGAGCCTTCCTAGCAATCTACACAAGAGGTGTTCTGGGCCACAGGATTCAACCCTGTAACTGTGCCCTAATGACACCCCATCTCCCTTTGATCACAGACTGTCAGGGAAACAGGATGATGTCTTGTGCTTTTCTGGAGCCTGCAGACATGGTGGGCAAACATAAAATCTGCCTAATAAATACATATAAAAAATAGATGGCTAACTGAGTAGCTTCCTTTTAATTTGGTGAAATTGCTTACTCAATTCTTTAGAGATTAAATTAATTCTTTATCAGTTCTAGTGAAGATTTACGTGGATATGCTAGAAATGCTTTTTAATCCTACACCTATTTCCAGACTACCTATGAGGTTTGGGCACCCATTAAGGCAGGGATTTTCCCGAGGAGAGCTCTTTGGTTCCGGCACGAAGTGGACAAGTTTCTGGGGGCATCATTTACTTCCTGCTCACTAAACTGTCCCCACTCCTGTAATCGGTCCATCCATCTCATACCATCCACGGCGCCTGGAATGATGACACTTCCATAAACCCATGCTCAAACCGCTGGTTGTTGCTTAAGGGCCCAGGTGACGAAATCCCCTCCACACCTTCTTGGTGCAGGATATTGTGACTGATTTAATAAAGCTTCCAATTCAGTTGAGGGCCATGGAAGGCTCCACGGCACTGAAGAACAACACCCCAGGGCTCCAAGCAAGAGCCCACATGAAAAAGAAACAGCGAACAGCAAGCCGAGATGGAGGCAGGTTTGCCCCCCACCCCACAGTCACCGCCTGCGTTTGGACTAAGAGAGACACGTGTGGAGTCGCAAACTGCCAACCAGTGAGGCTACAGATGCGTACTCACCTCTCATCGCATTTAATCAGAATCACGCTGTCGGTTCCGATCCCCAAAGCTGCAGCTCCCTTCTTGAGAGAAAAATGACTCTGTTAAAAAAAAAATTGTAATTAGTTGCACATAAATTCAAAAAAGATCTCAGCTGGTCTTTTTCCTCCTTTTATTTCTAATCTCCCTCAACAGCCTGGATTGCTGAGAGAAGATGGCATCCTTCCGCTGAGCCCTTTTTTTTTTTTTTAACTGTGGTAAAACTGTGGTAAAATCTACATAACATAGGATTTGCCACCTTAGCCATTTTTAAGTGTACAGTTCCTTGCCCTTAAAGATATTTACGTAGATGTGCAACCCGCACCACCGTCCACCTCTGGCATTCTTTTCATCTTGTCACAGGGAAATTCTGTACCCATTGAAGGATAACTCTTCATGCCTCCTTCCCTCAGCCCCCGGCAAGCACCATTCTACTTCCTGTTTCTATGAATTTGACTACATTAAGTGCCTCATGTACATGGAACCGTCTAGGATTTGTTGCTTTGTGACTGGCTTATTTCACTCAGCGCAGTGGCTCTGAGGTTCATTCCTGTTGTAGAATGTGTCAGCGTTCCCTTCCTTTTTAGGTCTGAATCCTATTCATTGAAGGTGTACCCACAGTTCCACTTATCCATCAGTGGGTACTGGGGTGGCTTCCACCTTTTGGTCATGAGGGATAACAGTGCTATGAACGAGGGTGTACAAACATCTCTTCGAGACCTGCTTTCCATTCTTTTGGGTGTATCCCCAGAAATGGAATTGCTGGGTCATATGGTCATTCTTTTTTTTTTTTTTTTTAAAGATTTTACTTATTTGACAGACAGATATCATAAGCAGGAAGAGAGGCAGGCAGAGAGAGAGACCGGGAAGCAGGCTCCCTGATGAGCAGAGAGCCCGATGCGGGGCTCGATCCCAGGACCCTGAAATCATGACCTGAGATGAAGGCAGAGGCTTTAACACTGAGCCACCCAGGGGCCCCGGTCATTCTATTTTTGACGAATTGCCATCCTATTTCCCACAGCAGCTGCGCCTTTTTGTGTCCCCACCAGCAGGGCTCAATGATTCCAATTTCTCCACAACCTCGTCAAGAGTTGTTATTTTCTGGTTTTTGATACTAGTCATTCAAATGGGGGTGGGGCGATACCTCATTATGGTTTCGATTTGTATTTCCCTAATGATTAGTGACGTTAAGTATCTTTTTATTGGCTCATTGGCCCTTTGTACATCATCTTTAAAGAAATGTCTCTATGAGGGGCACTTGGGTGGCTCAGTGGGTTAAAGCCTCTGCTTCTGGCTCAGGTTATGATCCCAGGGTCCTGGGATTGAGCCCCACATTGGGTTCTCTGCTCAGCGGGGAGCCTGCTTCCTCTCTCTCTCTGCCTGCCTCTCTGCCTACTTATGATATCTGCCTGTCAAATAAATAAATAAAATCTTAAAAAAAAAAAAAAAGAGGGCACCTGGGTGGCTCAGTTGGTTAAGTGACTGCTTTCGGCTCAGGTCATGATCCTGGAGTCCCCGGATCGAGTCCCGTATCAGGCTCCCAGCTCCAAGGGGAGTCTGCTTCTCCCTCTGACCTTCTCCTCGCTCATACTCTCTCTCACTGTCTCTCTCTCAAATAAATAAATAAAATATTAAAAAAAAAAGAAATGTCAAATAAATAAAATCTTAAAAAAAAAAAAGGAAATGTTTTAAGGAGTCCTTTGCCCTTTTTTGAATGGGTTTTTTGAATGTGGTGGTGGTTGTTGAACTCACCTGAGTTTCTGGGTGAAGATAACAAGATCCTGGGACTTTTAAATGGACCCGCCATCCCAACACACAGTAATCCAAGACACTTTTACATATAAGACATAAAAACAAGCCAACTGCCTCCAGGAACTACGTACTATATGGTTTCCAGGCTTATATTTTCCTACCAAGAGATGCCACGCAGTCTCTGTCAAGTTTAGCGAAACTGGGGGCACTCAAGTAAGAGAAGAAGTTCAGTCCAGCATCGCTTCATCCCAGACTTGTTGGGGAGCTAATGCCGGTGCAGGCGATGGCTCGGCCTGAAGGAGGACCAGGGAGAAGGCACCAGTCCCTGGCTTGGGCAGGATGGTGTGCAGAGAAAGGCCACACTGACAAGCCACCGCCAGATCTTTGTGCTTTTGGGTACAGAATCCCGGGTAGGATGCTGAATCTCAATGGCTGTAATCATGGGGTAATTTGGAGAGCTGAGAGAGGCTAACGTAAGCCCAGCTGTATGGCATCTGCCCAGCAGCCTCTTACTATTAACTACAGATCATTAAGCTGTCCAAAAGGAGGGCTGCTTCCTCAATTTACATCTCCAAAGGGTTGCTGACTGGAATTTTAAGTTAGCGGTCCAGAGTGTCCTCTCCCTGAATGCCCACTTTTGACTCATCTGAATTCTTAAATATGCAGCACAGGCACTGTTAACATGTGTATTTTTAGGGGATGTGTCTGATAAGCAAGAAGAAATCCCATTTCTAACAGTGGCCAATAACGTGAACCAAGACACGAGGCACTGCCTAGGGGAGTTTAAAGGGCCCAGTGTAGCTGAGACGTGGTGAGAAGGGGCCATTAGCTCATTTTACAAACTCAGAAAGACAAAGTAGACCATCCTTCCCGAGATACCTGGAAACTAGGAGAGAAAGCTTAACTGGGTTTGTAACAGTGAATGATAACAACAAACAACAAACAGAAGTGTTCCCTCTTGCATGGTTAGCAGATTCCTGGGAGGCCCCCAGAAGAATGAGCTGGTGGCGGGGGAGGGGAGGGACACACATCAGTGTGTCACTGCAGGGAGGGCACAGAACAGAGGAGCCAGCTGTCCACTGAGCAAGCACAAGGTCCCTCTGTGAATGAGCTCGAAAGCACTGCTCAAATCAAATGCACACAGAGACCAGACTTGAAAATTTCCTAAACCAGACAAAAGCCAGTTTAGTCATACAAGCAAAGCTTAATTCAGCTTATTTTGCATGACAAATGAGGCTAACAACCTGGGTCACATCGCGCTTATGCCTCTGAACATCATAACTGAAACTTAAGTTCTTCCCCCAAATTGATAGGAGGTAACCACTAACCAATTCACTTTCGTTGAAGAAAATTCTAATGTTGTTACCAATCCCTGGGAATAATTAACCGTGCCTCCCTCTGAGCTCCCTAAGCTGCTTTATAACAAAATTCTCTGAGTCTCAAGCTTATGTTTTGGTTTCAGGCCTCCCAGTTTGCAAACTGCCTTTTTTGGGTGTGTGAGCAATAAACCTTAACTAATTACTACTTCAGTGATTCCTTGGTTTTACTTCTGTCTCTGTTTCAGTCCTAAACTGCAAAAAGGCAAATTGAGGCCAAGTAAGAGATCTGATGCACCTGGTCAATGAGAGGCAGTAGTCTTGTCTGGTCTTTAATGAGAAAGAATAGGGATGCTCAAATGAGGAGCAATTACCTAGGATAATTGATCACTGGAGCAAACGCCACACACTTAAAGAAAAACACAGGCCCAAAGAGAAAGCTTCGAGATGGGGAACAAAGGTGATATGAGGCATGAAAATGGAAGATCAGGGACCGAACACTGAGCCTGTTTACATTTTCGGGAAAGGGAGCAGGGAAATCACTAGATGTTATCCACAAATAGCAAGGACCATGGCAAGCAAGGAGCCAGAGGGTGGGCGGAGGAGTGGGGGTGGCGGTGGATAAAAAAGACACTACCTAATGAGGAAGAAACAGTGAAAACAGCTTCAATAGTACATCTCCGTGCTGGTGAGACAGCACAAGGGAAAGCATTTTTAACCCTTGGCGCCACGTTTAATGGAACTACTTGTTGATGAACCACAGCAGAGCAGCAGGGCTGGAAGCCGAAGAGCCGGGAAACCGGCATCTGGAGAGAGCCCAGAGGACGCCTGCTCAGGAGCAGAGGGCAATAGGGACAGGTGGTGTCGAGGTGAGAGAAAAGGGATTGATGGCTCAGGGTGGCTTCGGAAGGTAAAGGTATGAACAAAAATTGAAAGCCATAGGGAGTCACATGTGTCCCCAAATCATCAAGGCCCTGTAATGATCAGTCATTCATCACTAGGATGGCTGGGGGTGCGGGGGTGCCCCTGGGTGGCTCAGTCGGATAAGCGTCTGCCTTCAGCTCAGGTCGTGATCCCAGGGTCCTGGGATCCAGCCCCACATCGGGCTTTCTGCGCAGCTGGGAGTCTCCTTCTCCCTCTCCCACTCCCCCTGCTTGTGTTCTCTCTCTCTCTCTTTCTCTGTCAAATAAATAAATAAAATATTTTAAAAAATGGCTGGGGAATGAGTTAATGAATATCCCCCATATCTCCTCCACCCTGATTTTGGAAAAACAATAGACTTGATAGAACCCAAGGCTTATTTAGAACTAACTCGTATTTTTATTTGGGTAACAAATGTTAAAACCCATCTGATTTTTATTTTCTACTAAAGAAAATCTTTGAGGTTGATGGAATATTAACTTCTTGATCTTTTAAAAAATATCATAAGTAATCTAGATACAGGTTACATGATTCAGCTGACATTTGAAAGATGTGCAAATGACCATGGGGTTTTATGGTTATAAAATAATTGTCATTAAAAAGTAAGCAGGCTTTCTGGGCTTGAGGAGGATGAGATTATCCGGAGTAAGAATTCGTGAGAATGAGAGCCCACAGGCTGAGGCAGGGGCCGGAGCTCCGTCATTCTATCCAGCCCTGTGACTGGGGTGGCGCATCCACTGCTTGCTTCTGTAATGGGGACAGTAAATCTGTCCTGTCTTTAGGGATGGTGAGAGAATGAGGGGTGCGGTGGAAAGCTCTGAGACAAACCACTCAGTCTCTTGACATGCTGGTTTCTCTTCCTCTATTGCAATTTAGATAAGCAGTTTGGAAAGCCACAGTAACTATTTCAAGCCATTGTTGGTCACATCCAGATACTTAACTGAGACACAGATTCAACTGCCTGGTGGACCACAGGGCTTCAGGGAAAGCCTCTGCTAAGCCTGGAGACACAAAGGTTATTAAAACAGCCCTCAATCTCTGGCTACCTCAGTCTCTGGCTACGAGGTAGGGGGCTACCTCGTCTCCTGCCTCCCCTCCTCTTGCTCTCTCTACCTGATGGTACTGGACTCCCCAGTCTTCAGTGAGCTCACTAAATTTGTTCCTCTCAGTCTTTGTATTTGCTATTCCATTTCTCGGAAAATCCTTTCCTCAGATATATCTATATCTATATCTGTATCTATATCTATATCTATATCTCTCTCTATATATATTTAAAGATTTTATTTATTTATTTGACAGAGAGAGAGATCACAAGTAGGCAGAGAGGCAGGTGGAGGGAGAGGAGGAAGCAGGCTCCCTGCTGAGCAGAGAGCCCAATGTGGGGCTCAATCCCAGGACCCTGGGACCATGACCTGAGCTGAAGGCAGAGGCTCAACCCACTGAGCCACCCAGGCACCCCCTTCCCTCAGATATTTATGTGGCTCCCTCTCTCATTTGATGTAGGTCCCTGCGACTATATATCCTCTCCACAGAGACCTTCTATGACCATCTTGTCAAACAGCCCCCTTCTGCCCTATTCTCTTGTCAGCATGTGACATTAGAATAAATATTTATTTACTATCTGTCCCCTACCAGAACATAGGTTGCATGAGGGCAAGGACTTTGGTGGTTGGTTTAGCAAATATTTATTATTAGCAAATATTGATTGAATTTGACCATATGCTTAGACAGCAAGTCCAGAAAAATGTCCACTACTTATTGCCATCAATCTCTGGCCACAAATCCCAATACTGAGGTGTGGCTTAGTAATTGGAGCCAATCGTGGGCTAAATAGACCCCAACACCTCTCATCTAAAGCCTACTATAAAAGCAAGTCCAGAGATCTTCTTGACACCCACCCCCAAAAGGCCCAAGATGGGGTCCTTCCCAAGTAGGAAGCCCTTCTAGCTGCTTTGGGGAAGAAGCAACTCATAACTTCAAAAGAAGAAAAAAGGCACACTAAGTTGGAAATCTCAGCTCTTCTCTCTTCTGACATTCTGTCAAAAGCTCTGTCTTCTAGCCCTAAGGCCTACTGATTGTCCTTGGACTTGAACCCCTTTGTGAATGGAGTGAATGAAGTGTGTGTAGAGATATAGAACAGAGGTGGATGGGGTGGGGGCTTACACATCAGGACCCCCAACAAATGGGTCCGAAAGCCCACCAATGAATGAGCTGAAATCTGCTTCTTTGATCCCTCCACATGCTTTGGACACCCTGCCCCACTCAGTGATATTAGGACTAACAGTGTTCTTCTTCTCCACACTTCTCCCACACATTCATTGATTTGCTCTCTATACATCCTGGGATTTGAGTAAAATGATAGCTTTTTCTGCCTTAGACAGACTGGTAGTCCTTGTCCTTGCTTTTATTCATCAAGTGGCCTTAAAAGAGCATTCTGCTTTCTAAACCTTCTGATTTACAAAGAAGCTGGTACTCTGTGAGACCACTTTATTGATATCTAATTATAATGATTTGGAGGATAGGGGATCCCAAAACCATGTTCTCAGAGGCTCTGTGTGATACTGACATGATATGGACCTGGTACAAGGCATTTCTGGGAGGCTGCTACTACTTATTACTCATAGTTGTACAGTGTAAAGTCACCCATTGTGAATTTGTGCCCTAAGTAAGTCCTGAAAGAATGGTGTGTATGAAGATTAAGTTGACATGAGGAGAGATCCAAGGATGGAGATCCAAGGATGGAGGATCTCCAAGGATCTCATCCAAGGATGGAGATCCAAGGATGGAGATCCAAGGATGATATCTGGTGACAAATGTGGACATCAGCACTGAGCATGAATTCAGTTATAGTGATCACTCAGTGTGGTCTCAGGGGCACTGAGAAGAGTGACTGTCCCCTCCAGACCCCCATCCTTTCCTTCCCCCACTGTACACTATGTGCCTCTTGAGAGCAGGCACTGGGTCTCTTCTGTTCACTGTTGTCTTCCCAGTGCCTGAAGCAATGCCTGGCACAGAGTGAAGGTGTAAAGAACACATCCCACCACCCCATGGCCCCATGGCCGCACTGTGCCTTCCTGCCTTGTGGCTTTGTCTCCTACTGCAATGGAAATGCCCCCACAAGAGGCCACACCTAGGTTTTACCCATCACTTACAGGACTCTCAGGCTCTTTCCTGAGAGTAGGTCTTGATGGGATTGAATAGAAGGAGAAAATAACACAGGGGTGATGAGGGCCCTGAAACAAGCAGGAGGTGGGAATGCAGAGGCTGAAGGTAACTTGCATTTAGCTCACAATTTCACTTACTGAAGTTTTGTCAGACTAAGCTTAGACAATGGAGAGCATTACATGGGAGCTGTCTTTCCAAGCTGCCTGGGTCACAGTAAGTTCCTTTTTTTTTTTTTAAACATAAAAAACATCTGTTTTTGGAATGGAGCCCTCTCACGTAGTGTTGTGATATGAAAACCATCTTTCTAAACAATTATTACAATCATCTCCCTGTGTAAGTGGGCTGAGGCCATGAGGGGTCTCAGCAGAACATCAGTGACTGGTTGTGAAGAGTGGAGTGAGTTGTGCTGATTTGCCTAAAAGATCCCACTACCTATTCTGATTATGAAGAACGTTTTTCCTAGATGCAAATACGCTGTTTCACTGAGACTATTTCTGGGAGAGCTTGTTGCACACAAAGAAATAAGAGGAATTTGTAAAGAAGCTTATTTGGGCTTTCGAAGGATTCAAGCCGAGATGTGAATTACTCAGCCAGAGTCTTAACTTCCCTCTAAACCCAGTTTCAAGAAGGGACTCTAATCTCATCAGATTAATTTTTGCCAAGATCCTCTATTACTGAAGATTTGGTGACAAGGATGAGATTCCAGCAAAGGATGAGCATAGAATCAGACAATTTTTAAGATCCTTTCCAATTCTGATTTTTTGTGATTCCACATTTGGGAGGAAAATAGTCTTAAAACTCTTTACTCAGAGCTTAAATGCTATCTCTTGTTTCAACTCAGTGATAATATTTACTACTTCTAATGTTCTTCATGGCAATACTATTTATTTAATTTAGTCCTATTCAAAATTTCTAGAAAACAGTTGGAGTTGAACAAATAGAAAAGTAATAGCTTGACCTCCTTATCAACAAAGAGAAACTTCTTGTCTGAGTTGGTGTCCAGAAAAGGGATGTGTAGCTTTGGGGCTGCAACAGAGACAGTGAGGGCCATTTAGTAAAAAAAAGATGACCCTTCCCTTCCTCAGTGTGTGATGTTTCTTAATGTCATTTCCATCCCTATGGCTCTATACACAACTCAGTGCTCAGACTAGAAGAAAGGACAGTAACTTGACCTGGCTCAATAGATCAGGAAATTAAATTAGCACTAGAATAACCAACACGTGGAAAATAAGGTTTTAGCAAGGATGCTACAAGTGAATTTAGAGCAGCCAGCTAGAGTGGTGTAGAGGTCACCCAGCCCAGTAGTTGAAGAACAGTGTTGGGATTGTCAGGGAACAGGCTCAAGGGCTGACTCTGCTTCTGACTGGCTAAAAACCCTGGGCAAAGCATCTCCCACCTCTGGGATTTGGGTTCCTCATAAGGTTGTGGGGTTTTAAAAAATTTTACTTAATATTTATGTAGTGTTTCCTACATCCTAGGAGCTGAGGTGAGTTGTTTTATAAGAGACTCTCATTTGATTCTCAAAAGTATTGGGCCTTGGAAACTCTCAGAGAGCTTTGAGAGAGACAATACTTGAAGCACCTTCTGCCATAGCCTTTGGTCTTCCTTCTCTCCACTGGATCCCAAAGCAGCTTTCCCACTACTGTTTCTCCCTGTGTCAAGGGACTCAGGAATGAAACTGCCATGCAAAGATGGAAATTGTCTGGCATTACATGACTTGATAATCTTTTTCAGCTTGTGAAGATCTATTTTTGGGGCTGGTGGAGTCAAGGTAATTGTAAAACTTGGAAAGACTAAGGGAATGTATGGCAGGCCTGAAGCTGGAAGGAATTACACTAAGTAATGAATGGAATGGAATGGAATGGCCCTGAGGTCTAGAAGCAGAAGGACCTAGATATAGAGATCATGTTACCTCTTAATCCAAATCTTCATGGGCAAGGCTACTTCAAGGGTTCATCTGTCCAGAATGGTTTGGATCAAGTGTTCAATGAGACACAGCAGTGCTTTAAATGAGCTCTAAATGTCCCCTCCAGTCCAGCCCCATGAGATAATAAAGTATTTTTGTTTTGTTTTGTTTTTTTGTTTTGTTTTATTTTTAGTGAGGAGAATAATAATTTAGCAACACAGTCACATTACCAGAAAAGATCTTGGTGGAAATTTTACTTGGGAAGGTATAGAATGCTAAATTAACTGATGGGCTGTGGCATATAAGATGTTGTCGCTGAATCTTTTGATTTTGATTTTTACATAGGTAGTTGGGGCAGGGACCTCACTGGCCTGGGAGTCAGGAAACCTATTTAATCCCAGCCCTACCTACGGCCTCTTTATTAAAAAAATGCTAATAATAATTTCTGCTCCACCTGTCCTACAAGAATGTCATGAGAATCAAATGAGCTAATGTATATTGGAAGTGTGGTGGAAATAGTCAAATAGTTATAGGATATCAGGTATCATAAATTAGATATCATAAATAGGATATCATAAATTAGAAAAAGAATTCATCTGTCAAAAAATAGGTATAGAGGGATGCCTGGGTGGCTTTGTGGGTTAATCCTCTGCCTTCAGCTCAGGTCATGGTCTCAGGGTCCTGGGATCGAGCCCCACATCAGGCTTTTTGCTCTGTGGGGAGCCGGCTTCCCCCTCCCCATCTGCCTGTCTCTCTGCCTGCTTGTGATCTCTCTCTCTCTCTGTGTCAAATAAATCAAATCTTTAAAAAAAATAGGTATAGAGTTAGAACCAATTGGTATTTTAGGAAAGGTTCATAATTCAAATGTTCTTTCATAATTATGTGCATGGATAAAGGTACAAGAAGGAGGAGGAAGAATGGAATGGCTGTTGTATAGCTGAATCCCCCTTCTTTCACTTAGAAGTCAAGAATTAGCCTTTTAGTTTGCTGTAGCAAGAAACGGAGGCATAGCATAGAATTATTCCCAAACCACATGACCTGGGCTTTGTGAGCAAGGTTAAGTCAATTTCCATGAAGCTTGAGCCAAGAAATTCACACGAAACTAGAGAGCACAGGGCAGCTTTCTGGTTGACCAAACTCATTTTGAGTTATATAAACAGCATGGAAACCAAAAGAAGATGCTCAGTATAGGATCATCTGACCTTTTTGAGACTGAGAATAGAGTAACATTTAACTATTTAGAGGTACAAGAGTATAGCGAAATAATAACTGGAAAAAATATATCATGGTTTTCTCTCCCAAGAAGCTGAAAAATGAAAGTTATCTCATGGTAAGATACTGGCTTAATAGGTTGAATAACGCTCTTTCTGCAAAGATGTTCACATCCTAATCCTTGAAACCTAAGAATATGTTACCTTACATGGCAAAAGGGGCTTTGAAGATGTGATTAAGCTAAGGTTCTTGGATTGGGAGATTGTCCTAGGTTATGTGGGTGGACCCAATGTCATAACAAAGATCTTTGGGATAGGGGTAAGAAAGAGAGTCAGAACCAGAGAAGATGTGGTGACAGAAGCAGAGGTCCGGGAGAGAGAGATTTGAAGATGTTCTGCTACTGGTTTTGAATTGGAAGAAGGGGCTATGAACCAAGGCAGGCAGGTGGCCTCTAGAAGGTAGAAAAAACAAGGACATGGGTTCTCCCCTACTGTCTCCAAAGGAACAGAGCATCGCCTGACCCATTATAGATTTCTGACTTCCAGAACTATAAGATAATAAATTTATGTTGGCTTAATCCTTTAAGTTTGTGGTAAATTTTTAAGTAGTAATAGGAAAGCAAAGGCAGGTAATTTCAGGCTGTGAATGTCTCTGCTAAATTTGACCTCTGTAAGTTGAGGAAGGGCAAAGGAACAAAACAAGAAAATGATAAAACATGACCAAAAACAGAATGCTGATGATAATTTGTTAACATAAATCACGAGTTTCTTTGAATCAATGGCTACTGCTATGGTTGTGAATTGTATTCACTGGTTTCTAGTTTGTACTTGCCCTTTGCTTCCTTGTTATGGACACACACACACACACACACACACCACACACACATCACTTAAAGCAAAAAAATTAAAGTTCTATGGAGATGTGCCTTGACTCCCACTATAACTCCCTGCCTCTCCCCACTGATGTCTCTTTACAGGAATCTCTCATTTCCCTATAGACCCCTATACCCTCCCCATCTCCCATTTCCCCCACCATCAGAGGGCTTTTTGATCTTCTCTGAAGCAACTCTTTCCCAGACCCTAGGCTACTCTGAGGCAGAGGTTGTGAAGGAAAAATCTTAGGAATTCCATGGCAGGTAATGCTTTCTAACGCCTGGCAAGAACAGCCTCTGGTTTACTGCAGGACTGTGTGGTGGGAGAATTTGGAGCCAAGATGTTGCTCAAACAGCTACAAAGCGTAGCTTTGAGCTTGTGTGTGGTTTTATCTCTGCAAAGGAAGGAAAGCTGGAGGCCTAGCAGAGGGAAGCCATCTATCTTGTGAACAGGGTGGGCCACTTTATTCAATGTGTCCTCGGAGGTAGGGAGAATGGCTTTAACTCTTTGAAGCCATGGAAAGAATATGAAGTACTATGCTGTGGCGCTCAGCTAGAAGTCCCAGCTCTCAGCATCCCACCTGGCCAGCAGCCTAGCAGGACGCAGAAGGCTGTAATGGGCTGAGACAGAACTGACTTGAAGATCAGATATGACAGATAGGACCGCTAGGCTTTTTCTCCAGAGTGGTGAATCCTCTGGTTAAGTCTGCCAAAGATAAGCATTAAATGGTGCAAGTCACCATTAAGATAGAACATCTGGTCGGAATTTTCATACCGAAAGATTGTTATCAGTGGGACACTCCGGAGATTCGAGTTATGTAGTCATGGCCTCAGTCGTCCAAATGAGTTCATAGTCCCTCTGGCCTCTCCTCTCTTCCTTCCCCCACCCCCACAACATTATTACAGAAAAATGATGTGTAGAAACTAGGAGTAAAACATCCTGCTTTCTCTTTGAGGGTTTTCCTACATTTCAAAGAGAAAGGGGTTCAACCTCATTGTGCCACTCAACTGTTCTCTCCCCTCATTCTCTCCCAAGAAGTATCTACTCACTGGGGATAAAGCATTTCCAAATATGACTCTTTCCACTTGGGCTTTACAGACTAACTTTATACTTGGAAAGAACAGAAACAACGTACATGCTCTGATGTGAAGGCAATGAGCCTGGGAACAGCAGCCATTCCTTTCTCCTTGACTTCTGGGAACATCTTAAAGCGTGCAATCAGCATGGCATACATGTTAGATATAGCGCCACCTAAAGGAAGTAACAGCAACACACAGTGACCTTTTGTAGTCCTTACCAACAGCATTTCACATGCAAGCACCATTCTTTATTTCCAGTGACCTAGACTCCTCCTTGGACACAGGGAAAGGCCATATTTTTTGGTTATTCTTTGAACTGAATCCTCAAACTCAGACTGAATCCTCAAGCTAGGAGGGTCAAGAGAAGGGATCATTGGGCCAAACCGTAGGACACATACCACCCCTTTGTATCCCAACTGAACAGAACTGCCAATTGATTCTGCTTTTGCTGGGACTCCTTTGAAGAGGTTCTTTAGAACTGAGAAATTGTTGCCTTCCTTCGCACCATGGGAACGTGGTCACTCTTCATTAGGCCTGTGGAAATCTTATTTTTATCCTGATGGAGAAAACAGTTCTTTTTGTTTCAACTCGGGCAATGTCTTGTACTTGCACTAAGATAAGTCTGTTGTAGCTAATGGTGTGGACTGTTAATCCACAATTCTCATAGAATGAGGATAAACATCCAAGCCAATTTCATCATACTCATCTGTGCATTTCCCCAGAAATTCTTCCCACTCAACGATATCACAGAAATATAATTAAAATAGCTAACAAAATCTTATTTCATAATGATAAGAAAACACAAAACTAAGGGAATTTTAAATCTGTGTAGAATTGCCTTTCCTGTGTCGTCCTAAGATTGTCAAGGATTTCCCGCCATAACATTTGTATCTTATAAGTAAGGTCTCCAGCAAAGAAAAGTGAGCTTTCCCCCAAGATTGTTGGAAAGTTTAGAATTTTTGCAACATAAGATGAAGACAGGTTGTTGTGCATGCAAATGGAGATGATGACGTGGAAACAGGGACATCATGAGGCAGAGTGAGGCCACTATCTCCTCCTTTCCTATAGGGGACACACTGGGCTTTGAGTTCCCTTCCCTTTGGGTGGCTGAGGAGCGGAGAGCTCTTTGTACCAAACTGAATGGCTCACATAGGGCCATGACTTTTGCCTCATGCACCCCGGGTCCTGAAGCAAGCAGGCAGCCTGGTCCTGGCTCTGTCTTCAGTCAGAATAAGGGCAATTTCTACATCTTCTGAACCCCAGAGACATGGGGCAAGCAGAATCCAGGTCAGGCCTGCTTTGAGCAGACACCTTGTCTATAAGGGCTGAGGTTGGGAAAGGGACCAGCTTTTAAAGGAAATTCCATTCCATCCAATGGTTTTTCAGTCTCAGTACTTCATGATATTTGGGCATGAGAACGGCTTGTTGGGTGGGCGGGGGTGGGAGCTGTTTTGGGCACTGCAGGGTGTTTAACAGCATCCCCGACTGTTATCCATTAGAGGCTGCTAGTGCTACCTGCCTCCCCCCCAACCCCACCCAGTTGTGCCAATTGAGAACTTCTCCATTCATAGCCAAATGTCCCCTAGGGGGTACAGGAGCCCCAGCAGAGAAGCACTGCCCCACTTGTTCTTGTGAGAGAGGCTGGGGAGAAAGGAGGCAGGAGAAAAAGGGGAAGATGAACACAAAGAAAACACGTCACATAGCACAGTTATTCAAGAACCTTCCAGCTCTACCTTGCCACTCCTCATTTTGCCTCCTCACTCCAATTATATTCTCTGTCTAAAGATCCAGGAGCCCTGAGAGACATGAAGAAGATTCTGGATCGTTAGAGAAGACTGCTTTATGCCACCCAGGCAGGAGGACAGATGCATCTTGAGAGGAAGGATGCAAAAACGAGCTCTGAATCGTCAGGAAAATCCCGTTAGACAGGGAAGGTTTGTGACTAAGCCAACATATCCTTTTCTTCTCCTTTGGTCCTTCATGACTTGCTGAGTAGTGAGGAACACTCCAGTAGTCTTCAGCTCCCAGGCATAGGTGACATCATATAAACAGATTTCTTCTAGAAGCTCCAGAGACCTTTCCATGAAGCCTCTGGATGTTATAGACGGAGGTGCAAAGTAAAATGAGCTGAGCTATGTATTCAAGTCACAGACCTATATCTCTGTGTTTAGTCCCAGGCAATAGGACTTTCAGATCTCAGGCACATACAAGGTATGATTTCCCCTATCCCGACTCCTTAAATTGGAAGACCCTATATCCTAGGAGTAAGGCTGGAGGCTACCTGGAAAGGCAGCCATTTGCAAAAGAGGATGCTATAATCCATCTCTCCTCTGTAATGCCTTGTAGAGAGCAGAACAGAAACAGGTTGCCAATGGCCTTTTCTTCTGTCCCCTCCCCACTTTGCAATGTTGGCCTGATACTTAGCATGACATCAGTGGTTTCCATCTTGACATGAGAGAATATGGATCTTTAAGCTCCAAGGAAGAAGCCCCATGATCAAGGTTAAGTCTTTCCACATGATCATCTTCTGTCATTGATGGGGCGTCCATACTTAGCAGAACTGCCAAAGAGGGTTCTTTCTCTGGGTATATATTTTCCGGGCCAAGAGGGTTCCAAGAACAGCTACATTAGGCCTGGCCCAAGCCCCCTTAGCCAAGCTTTCAGGGTCGGCAGGAGCAGCTGTTCTCTTGTCTCTCCTGGGGACCACTAAAGAGAGCTCAGGACGCTCAATCACATAACCAACCTTGTAAGAGGAAGAATAGAGATAGAAACAATGCTGGTCTTTGAACACTACCTAATTCCTCATGAAAAATACCTTAAGAGCCTCAGTTTCAGACAAGGATGACAAAGTTCCCTCCATGGGGAATGGTTTTTCAAAGGAAAACTGAGTTCCCTTACAAAATAAAGGCTAGCTTTAAATTCATCACAGCTGGCGTTTAACGGAAAAAAAAAATTAAAAAAGGCTAATTTTCCCTTCCATTTAACTAACATGTTTTCCTTCAGCACCTGAAAAATGGTGTTGTATCTTTAAAAGCATAAAATATAATAGCAGATCTAAGCTTGTAGGTAAGGCTGCTTAATTTAAGCCATACCCTTGAGCCCACTGTTGCCTGCCTATCATTTCTTCTTTCAACCTGTTCTTTATTTTCTCTCTCCCTCTTCATCCACTTGTCTCTGTGGGTTTGTGGAAGGGACATCCTGACATGGCCCTTGCTGACATAATGGCAAGGAGGCTGTGGCCTCCCCAACAGGGCCAGTCTCCGTGCACGGAGCACCGGCCCCATTCTGATGACCCTCTCCTGCCACTGATTAGGTGACGGTGTGCGCATCAGATTTATTTTCCACGGGTCAGTGATTCTCCCTTCCAATCACCTTTCTAACTTCTATTTCTTCTCTGCATCAAAACCAAGGTCACATACAGATCCGGAACCAAGGGCAAGGCTTTTTTGTGTCAGGTTGATTCTCTTGGCTGCAAGAGGTGTGAACAATGGAGTTTAGAATCCAGTGGCTGGTGATAAAAAGCAGGATGCAAGAAGGGAAGGTGAGAGAAGCCTCTGGAAGGAATCAGCACCCTCTGTTTCAGCTTTAAGAAACGGTTTCCCAAGTCACTCTCTGTCCTCCTTGAAATTAATGTAAATCAGCTTCTCTGGTGGTTACTTGAAAGAGACAGAGTACCTACGCTCTATTACATAGCTGTGCCTCATAATGCATCCCGAAACAGAGAAGGTTTTATTAAATGAGGCTACCCTTTCACTAATTGTGGGAAGAGTTTCAGAGAGTGAATTCCCTTATGAGGAATCTTTATTCTTCTGTTCCTCATGATCCACCACACCTTCTAGATAGGATCAAAGTAGAAAGACTGGGTAAATTTCCACCTGTTCGTCCTCTTTCTGAACACAAATAACTATTGCTCAAGCATGGGGAGTTGGCTTGGAAGCACGGTCAATGGTCATGTATTATCACACTCATGCTTTTGATCAACATAACCTATTTAACATAAGCAGAAATACAGACTAGGTATTTAATCGCTCCTGGGTTCATAATGAGGCACTGCATATCAGAAGAAAAAATACAAAGAAAGGTTGAAATATCATATACCGGGAGAAAATATCCCGTCGCCAGAGCCCCCTGGCCAGCCAATGATTTCTCTCATTTTCTTTAGCGTGACATATTCCAAGAGCACAAAGACTGGAGCAATTTCATAGGTGAACCTGAAAAGTAGTAATGGCCACATTTTATGTATGTAACTCGAAGAAATACTTCATTGTTACAACATCCATAGAACTACTGTACATCCCTTTTCAAACTCTACATTCACAAAGGTTTTGATTATAACATTGAACAGAGAGAAAATTATGTCTTCTTAAAGGTTGCCCATTTTTCTATATTCCTAAAGTTAAGGGCTTAATGCTCAAGGGTTATTTGTCATATTGAATAAATAAAGAACATTCCAGAGTAATATTATTTAAAAGACATCATCTGGTCCCGTTTCTTGTTCGCATTATACATAATTATAAATCCAAAATGCCAAAGAAAGTGCCTTTTGTGTTTGAAAAATGTTATATAACTTTGATTGCATGAAAGATACATCAGGACTCTTTTAAGTTAAAGTGAACACCCATATGCTTCTGAAGTTTGTATCACTATGTTAGGGGCTACCTAATTAAAAAGAGATTTTCACATGAGAAGTAGAATAAAGACCACGAAATCTCACTAATAATTATCCTGGATTTAAAAAAAAATAACACCCCACATTTAACGACTTACATGTTCGTGTTTGCTGTCGACGTCAGCCAGTCTGCTGCTAATCCAACCATATCCAGTCCAGTGGAAAGTTGATTGAAATATCTGGGATGCCCTGAATATAATGGAAAACCAGAATCAGGACTGCATCCAGTGAAACTAAATGCCTCTCAAACACAGGATCACTCCAGCTAAAGAACCTTGAAATATCCTTCAGTAATAGGAAATCCATATTCAGAAACCCATCATGGGCATATGTGTGTGTGTGTGTGTGTGTGTGTGTGTGTGTGTGTAGGTGCGTTCACGCAGATACACCCAAAAGGAGCATTTCATCTAACAAGAGGGACTATTTTGGGTTTTGGTATTTCTTAAAACACACTCTAAAAAAAACTTTCCCCTAAACATTACCCTATAAAAAAAATAACAAGTGGGGTTTGCAATGCGTATGCTAGTTTATTTCCTAGCATCCCTTCAATACATTTGCAAACTAAAATGCTCATGTAATCCAAAGCTATTCTTGTTTACACTCGTGCTGCTAAAAATCCTTTTTTGTTGAAGTTGTTCCAGGAATCAGTCAAAGCATGACCTCCGCCAGGCATGCCAACATTTGTAATGATATCCGTGACAAATGACTGATGATTACAAAAGACAAGGCAAAAATGGGAAAATAGGACAGTCTGTTGAGTGATTTGTCCTGGATTCAAAAGGTGACGATTGCCTATAGAGGGCATAGGCAAATCTAATTCTTGTTGATTCTTTTTGGTCCAAATATTTGATTACAAACAACAGAACTGCTTCACAGTTGTGATTTAAAATAAAGCGGGATACAGTCAACATCACTGCCTTGTCAACAAGATACATGAAGATATATTCAATGGACCGATGAATCCATTAGCAAGGCTTATCTAATTAACTTCTAGATTTCTCTAAAACTCTCTAAAGGAGTTGACATCCAAATACTCCTGAGGCTATTATTTTAAATGTGATTGTAAATACCTCATTAGAATTCCATTCCTTGTTGTGCCCCATAAAAGCCTATCTCTAAATCTGTGATTTGCTTGGCAGCAAAAATTTTGGAAGATGATCAATTATGGAAATAGCATCTGATAAAAAGGTGGCCTCCACTTACGCACACCTGTGTGAAGCCCGGGGATGACGGTGTCTCAGGCCGGCATGGGCGGAACAAGATAAAGGAAAGCAATGGAAAGCAGGGACAAAAGTCAATACAGAGCTTATCTGCAGGAGTGGAGTGCTCTTATCAGCCTCTGGCATGTGGCTAGACAATTAGACATGGAGAAAAGATAGGAGCTGGAAAAGGGCGCATTTCAAAGAGACTGGGATTTGTGTGGCTCTCACTCACTCTCGGGCATTGTTTTGCCTCCCTGTGGCTGTGCACAGTGCCCTTCTACCTTTTCGCTCTTTACCAGGCCCTCTGATGCTGACCCTGTCAGTTTACGTATCCAGGGAAAGTGAGAAAGCTGCCGCCCGGGGCCATGGTCTGGAAGAGCTCTCCCCTGTCTCTGCCTCATTGACTCCCCATTTCATTAGAGCTCACAGCTGAAATCACAGCCGCTTCTCCCTCCCGATGCCCCTTCATTTCTCTTTCCCTAAGCCATATCTTTAAAGCGAGGAAATTAATAAGGATTAGCAAATCAATCCATTAATCTACTCTCCCAATTCATATGCATTTTCTGGATGAATGTGGCTCTATTATCACACACTATTTAACACTCGGGAAACTTTGGCATGAAAACCTCTGGAAAAAAAAAAAAGAAAAAGAAAAAAGAGAGAGAGAGAGAGAAATTCCAAGGTGTGTGTCCAGCTCTAGGATATCAAAAGGCCCATCCATCCTGCTACCTGCCATTGGAAAACTGGGAAGTAAGTTTGAGGCTTCGATGGCTTGACTCCCTTCTCTATTTTTTTGACCTGGATCTCCCACAGCACCTGAATCTCTCGTGCTTCAAATTTTTCGTTCACTGACAGTGATGTGAAAAAAAATGGAGGGAGATAGTTTGACAGGTTAGAACAACATGTCCTCTCGATTTCTCCAGGAGTATGCTGCGGAAATATTCTATTTGCTCCCTCCCTGTGACTCCCCGCAGGCTGCCGGCGAATCCACGCAGGGCTCTCGGAGAGAAAGGGTGTTAGAGACCTGCCTTGGAGGCTGCCAGCTGTCTCAGCCGTCCTGGGCATCCAGCTGCCGCCGCCGCCGCCGCCGCCGCCCCCACCGGCCGGGGATTGGCGGCCTTGCGCAGCAGCCGCGCAGCCGGGGAGACAGCAAGGAGGAAACGTGAGATTAGAGCCGCTCACGCCTCTGCAACGCTCCCCACAGATTAGCAAATGAGCCGCGAAGGCTGCACAGCCTTGGCCAACGACCAGCCCCTGGCGGTCCTGACCCTCTTGTCCACCATCGGTTGGGGAGGTCTACAGAGTCGGTCCAAACTGCTCTCTGTGTGCCCGCAGGACGCACCCAAGGATGGCCTCATTTATCGATGCTTCCATTTCTTTGTCTGATGGCTCCGTTAAAGGACTCAAGACATTAACCCCTGCACTCCAACCCCCCTACCACTACCACTACCAAGTCCAATGGGCCCCGAAAATGTTAATTATTCCAGAATTCTGTCATTCTCTGCAGTTTTCAGTTTTCTGTTCCAGCAGTTCTTACAGATGTAATTTTAACAATACATGAAGACTATCCTTTCCAAGTATCTTCCCCACTGCCCTTCACTCCTCTCTGAGCTTGGAGCCCAAGTGGAAATTAGATTATGGACTCCTTGGTAGAAAGCAGGTGCTAACGTATTTTTAAAAAGCATCTCCTGAGGAGAACTAAAATGCCTTATGGTCACAGAGATGGTAACAACTTTACAGACCCTAAATAGGGCTAGTAGTCAAATACTAGTTATAACATAAAAACCTGTAAACTTGCCAGTCAAAAAGAGGTGGCTGGTGTTAATTCTTTGAACTGCTATTTGGGGGTGGAACAGGGCAGACCAGAAGACTACATATGTTATAAATAATATTGATATTGATGCTTAGAAATCCAACTTCATCCCATTTTCCTCTGAACTTTAAATAAAATGCATTAGAACTACATTTGACCAGCAGTTTCACAAGGATTATGGCAAAATCTAAGAACTGAATGGCCCCATCTTCTCCTGACGCTAAATGAAGCATTGACGGACAGAACTATGACTTTCATTGACTTGCAATTCCCATTATCTTAACTCTTTAAATTACACGTCAGACATCACCAGCTTTTAAGGATGAAGATGTAAAACATTTTTATAGGTTCTTTTCAGTTTGGTAGCAATAAAAATATAATAGGTAGCAACCTACTATTATCACACTGAAATATTAGGGTAGGGGAATGGGTCAAACAAAAATGAATTAAAGGCACTGTTCAGGTTTGCACCCACAGATACATCAAAAGCTGGGAGGAAAAACATCTGTAATGCCCAGTATATACATCGTGTGGATTCTCTTGAACATAATTGAGAATGATAACTAATAAGCCTTCAAAATTCATACTCCACAGACCAAGTGTGATCAAAACCACCAAGTTCAACTCCTTTCCCTATGTACCTAGTTCTAAGTCTATAGTCCCACAGAAGCGGTTACTAATAATGCAGCAGATCCATTTACCTAGGCTGCTTCTTTGCATACTTTTCCTCTATGTTGGTATAACAAATGGAAAAACAAAACCCCAAAAAGTAGCTAAAAGTCGCATAGCAAGCATTCGTAAAATGCTTGTTGTTGATGAGAGCAATATGAGAATTCATTAACCAAAGAGATGGCAACATAAAAAGATCAAGTTCCTATGGTAATTAATATTCATGTGACATTTTTATTTGCCAGCGGATCTTTTTTAAGGCTACAAATCAATTTAGAGCCACAAGGTATTCTATCCCTTGTGGTATTCATTCATTCTTAGTTTTATTGCTTTAAGGAAGTGTAGTGGTATCATGCATCAGCATAGTTAGAGACAAGGCAGGAAAAGAAGAGGTAATCATGGGGAGACAAACAGCTGATTTTTGCGTAGATAAAATGAAAGCTTAGAATGTGCCCAAATAAATGTTACACCTGGGGCTGCAAAATGAATAGCATATGAAGACTACTGTGAAAAAAAAGCAATAAATACAAAATACATTTTAAAATAAGGATAAGGATATTTGATTCCCCTCCCCCACCCATTTTCTTCATTTTATATTCAGAATGGCTACGAAGCACACACACATCCTTGTATATAACACGGTTGAATAGTTAAGCTAGTTCGTATTGTGTTTTCTTTTGTGGACATTTCTTTAAAAAAAAAGAGAAAACCTGGGGTTTGAATCTGAGGTCCTGGCCATTTGAGACAATGCCAAATTATTGTCTCTCTGTAGCGATAATTACATAGAATGGTTTGTCCAATGTCTGACCATTCCTACTCCGTGGAAATGACTAGCACTATACTAGTATTGGGCTTCTGTTTGGATCATGCCTTTTGAGCTTTCATTTCTATATTCCCTTTCTGTCTCCATTTTGGGTCACTTCTACTGGCCACTGTTGCCAAATGGTTGCTTCTACATCAGTGGTTAATCTCCATGGCCAAATGCGTGCAATGTAAATCTGATGATTTATACTTGATACATTTATAATATTTCTGATATTATCAATTTCAAAAACATCAATAGTAAAGGGTGCCTTTCCTTTATAGCATTCTAATAATGACTTTTTTAACTGATGAAAATAACTCTGTAAATCTGAAAATACCAGTAACCCCAAAACAGAAAACATTTTAATATAAAATAAAAATTGTAAAAGGAAAAAAGAGCTTTATTATTTTTGACTGGACAATACCTGTTTTAATTGCATATTTTAGAGTCGTTTGGCAATGCATCAAAATTTCCTCCAAATTTTGTGGTTGGTCTGCCAATTCCCAGTTATACTCTTGAAGGAGCTCATTAGGGTAATGGAAATCAATCACTTTGGTTGATCTATCGAAACTTTTCACCACATACTGAAGCAAAATGTCCATAACGTCTTGCAGAAACGCCAAAGTGGGCCTTTCTCCATCACAGGCTGGCAGCAGGTCTAAAGAATGGAATAAAAAATGCCACATTTTAATTTTACCGTGAAAATATCCAGGCAAGATCTTGATTCGGCAATTTCTCTTTGGATTGAGAGATGTTGTGCTTAAAAAAAAAAAAAAAATCTGGAAATGCAGAGCGTTTTCTTTAAAGGGGAGGTATTTTTCAAAGACGAAGGAAAAAGAGAAATTACGGTTTCTCCCCCCATCCCAAATTAATTCTTGCATTTCAATCCACAACGTGTTGTTTGCTTTCCTTTTAAAAAGACTATGCCTCCATTCATCTGTTTCACAGGGGTCCGTCCAAATGTTATATCTCAGTAAATCATCTTAAACGATTATGGAAATACGTCACATCAGAAATGTTTGAGGATTGCCTTTGGGCAAATCAGGCAAAGTGGAGCATGCAATGTTAGGATCTCTGACCCATTAAGATGACTCGCTATTTCCTAAGTCTGTATGTGTGTATGTGTGTGTGTGCGCGCACTCGCGCGCTCATTTGGGTGACTGGGTGTGTAAACACAGGGGAGTAAAACCCCGCACAGGTCTCACGTGAAGGTAATAGTTTCCCTGTGAAATTGCGTCTATGAGTTACTCTTGCGATCTAAAGACCTAGAACGTCTCAGCAACCAAGTCCCACTCGTTTCAGCGGCCACCAAGAAGCCGACCTCGAGGTTCAGCGCGCGCGGGGACCTCCGCCAAACGCAAACCCAAGGGCGGCTCTGGGACTAGAGAGCCGAGGCCCAACGCTGCGCATAGGCCCGGGTTGGGGCTCAGATGAAGGGACAGGCACAGTGTTTCTCGCTTACAGCTGAAGATTCACCCAAGGTCCGCCCGCCTCCGCCCTGATTCTCGACGACTGGCGTCAGCGCCCTGGCACTCGGTCCCTTTTCGTCGCGATGGGTGGGGCTGTGCGAGGGACAGTGGTTCCCGGGGACCCCACGAAGCGCATTTACCTGTTGCATGTAGAAACGCATAGTTGACATCCGTTTTGGGGCAGCTGCAAGGCTTCTGATTACAAGCGCAGGCGGCCTTCCGGGAGGGGGCCCGCGGGGGCTGGCTCCCGCCACTCTCCGAGGGCTTCTCGGCGTCTCCGTAGAGCAGGGCTAGGCAAACACAACGAGAGCGCTGGTCAGCCGGCTGCCGGCCCCGGGCCCCTCGCCCCTGCCTATTCCCGGCCAAGAAACCTCAGCTCCGCTGGTGGGGATGCGGAGGTGAGAAGGTGACATTGCCCCGCGGGACCCAGAGGCGACTGACTGGCCGTGTTCGATTCCCTCCCCCCTCACGAGCAGGGCACTCACCGCACAGCTTGTTTCCGATGCCGCCTGTGAACTTCTGGGCCACCTGACACCAGGCTCTCGCTGCAAGGAAAGACAGGTAGGAGGACAGCGAGGCAGAAAGAGAACGGCAGACGTGTGAAATTTCGTTCTATGGGAACAAACGCACTAAACCCGGGGTCGGGAAAAGGGCCGCCGGGAGCTCCGCACAGAGGACAGGTGCGGGAGGGGCGCGGCAGCCGGGCGGCTCGGCCCGGCCCGACCTTACGTTCGCTGATTTGTTTTCAAGAGAAGCCCAGACTCCAGCCCTTTGCACTTGCCTTCCAGGTGCCGATAGGAACGTTCAGGCAACCCCCCCTTCCTGCCTTGCTCCAGCGAGTTTTCCTAGATATCGAAGCTGTCCATTTTCCTCGCAGGCTCTCCTTCCAGACCAAGAATTCTCTCTTCCATTTTTTCCCTTTTCCCACAGCCACTCTATCCCTCTACAGGGTCCAGACACCAAGATGGTGGCAGTGCCCCAGTCCCACGGAATTCGGCTTCGCGGAGACGCCTCTGTGTATGGGGGGCTCTCCCAAACTTCACTGAAAGGAGTCTGAGATTCTTGGGCGTCTTTCCCAAGAGATAAGGGCATGTGGGGTTTTGGTCTCTTGGGACATCAGGGACCTATAGCGAGAGCAGGGCGAAGTGTCCGAAGTTTCCTGTTGCAGATGGAAAAACCTCCTTCGTCTTCCCTAGCACTGCAAACCCCAGTCCACCCGCCAAGCTCTCCTGGAGCAGACCCTTGTTCCCCTACCTGTGCCGGGGTTCTCGGGATCCCCGGAGCCATCCTCAGACCCGAAGGACCAAAAGCCGGAGCCTGGAGATGCCATCAGCGCTGTGCGACTGGAGCGGGTCGCCTCCGAGTGCGAACTGTCGGCGAGCTGCCCTCGGCTCGGCTCGCCTCTGCGCGCGCGTGCGTGTGTGAGTGTGGCGGGAGGAGGGTACGGTGCGGGGACCCGCGCGGCCGTGCGGCAGAGGGTGGGTGTCACACAGGGACAGGAAACGTGCGTGTCTGCGTGTTAGTGCGTGTATGTGTGCTGGAGTTAGGGCTTAGAGACGTGGCTGAGGTTAGATAGGGAGGGAGACCGAAGGGTCCGCGCCGCAGGGCTATGGGAAGGCGCCGAGCGCCCGAACTGCTTTTGAAGGAGAAGGAGTCCAATCCGGATGGATGAGGGGGCGGCGGAGAGAAAAAAAATGGGAGCGGGAGGAGGCGAGGCAGACGGTGCTCACGAGCTGGAGTCAGAGCGTGTGGGTGGGCGGCGTGCAGGGGAGCCCCTGGGGAGCGCTAGCCGCAAGCCTGCAGACGGCCCCCGCGGGCCCGGGAGCGCTGTCCAGAGTGCTAACGCGGCCGGCTGCGCGCGGCTCCAGCGAGGGGTAGACCAGACAGACCTCGGCGAGGCGGAGCCGGTGGCCGAACCGAGTCACACACAGGCATCGACTGGCGTATTGTTTGAGGTCTGGCTCCCGTTGCCGGGAAGGAGGCGCGATTTCCGCGCCGCCTTCCTCCAAGACGGTGCTGAGGTCGCTGTGACCTCGAGAGTCCCGGCGCTGGGTTGGAATCATGAGCGGTTCGTGTGCTTGGGGAGGGGACCGTGGGGGAAGGGCGCCTACGCACTGAAAGGCTCATTTCAGCTCCTGAGTGGAGCCTGACGCCTTCCCACTGAGCCGCGCGGTGCTCGAGAGCGCGTCATTCCCGTGCTTCGGGGAGCGCGGTCGCCGAACCCACCGTCCAGGATCTGAGTGACGGCTGGGAGAAAGACTGCTGATTGAGGCAATTAAAATCCATGCAGGAGCCTATCACCGAGGGCCTGGGGCTGCGGAAAAAAAAATAATAAAACGAATGGAAACTTCTTGGAGGGGGGCGAGGGAGAACTACTAGAATCAGCAGGCAGGATTGAGAGCTGATAGGGTCAGCTGATCGGGTCATTTGGTGACCTTGGCCCGCGGAGGCGTGGAAGGGTTTGCTGCTTCCGTATGACCGGAATCGACGTGTGCGTGGGACGCATGTACAGTTTCCAGCTAAGCAATCTGAGCTTTCCACATTCAAGGCGGAAAGAAGGCATCGCCTGCTGGGCCCTCGAGTCTGCAGGCCTCAAATCGATCATCTCCTCCCCACCCCCGACCTCTCCGGGAATCTTCACGATAGCGGGGGGAGGGTGGTGGGCGGCGAGATTCACTATTTCTGAGGCCTGGTGGGAAGGAGTTTCTTCTCTTCTGATGAAGTCAGAATCGCGACTCTCGTATAATATCCTTTACGTTAAAAGCTGTTAAACAAAGGGAAGACGCCCTGAGAAATTTGGGGCGCGTTGAGTTCGCGCTGCTTCTCTTGATAGTGGAGATCAGCGTCACGCACATCTTGCGGCTCCTGGACTCTGAGAGAGAGGCTGAGGAAGACGCTGAAAAGGCTGCGTCTTGCCTTCCACCGCGTGCATTCACTTGAGCCAACGTTTTTCATCTCCATTCTGTTCACAAGCCCTCATTTCTCGGCCCTCCTTAATCAAGTTACCAAAGCCGCTGCCAAAGCAGAGACTCACGGATCCTCTCTTGGCTACAGCCCTTCGATCCTCGCTTAGGGAGGGCGTCGTGGGGCCTGGATGGCCGCATTCAAGCCCAAGTCCGACGTCCCAGGCAGGCGGGGGCCTGGTAAAGTCTTTCTACGAAGCTTTGTCTTCTTTCAAGCGCGGGAGGGGAGGGGCACCAGGATCCAAACCCCTGCCCCGGAGTGTGGGCAGGAAAGGGCGCTGGCCAAGGTCCTGCCGTAGACTTGTTGCAAAGCCGGCTGTGTCGGGAAGCCTGCTTCCGGCCGTCGGCGCTTGGTGGGCATGGACCCAGGCCTCAGTGTGGCCACCTCCGGCGCTATCGGCTTCAGAGGACCCAGGTTACAACGCCAGGGTGTAAAGACTCCGTGGTTCAGCCGTCTGCGCGCGGGCAGGGCAGCTGCGCGGCTCTGGCTCCAGCAGTCAGAGAGATCAGTTCTTTGTTTAAATCCACACCGAATCCTGCAATGTTTTGCTTCAACCCAGAACGCTGAGGTTGCAGAACTTCTCTGCAATGGATAAGTGGTCGAAGACATAAAGATTCTTTAGAACAAGCTTTTAAAACACTCACAAAGCCCCGAAGGAAGAAACGGATTAAAACACATGGAAGGTAGAAACCACAACACCTATATATATATATTAACGCGGCATAAAATCCCACTGTTTAAACTCGATTAAATCCCACAGCTCTGGAGTACTTTGAATCTAATGGTGGTATTTAGATTTTTTATTTAACACACCCTACTTCACTGCACTCAGGGATCTGATTTGTCTTCCCTTAACGCGGTCCCTCCCTAGACGGCAATTTGCTTCATAAAGACTTTGATTTCGAAAAGGAGCCCACTCCCCCCACTCCTGGGCTTGGCACTGGAGATAACAAAAGAGCTCAGCGAGGTAATAATTACAGTCATTAGTTCACAAAGGAGGCAGCCACAGAATGGGAAGGGGAGGGGGCAGCACTCTGGGGGAAAAGCTTTCGAAGCCTCTTTCTCAGCAGGGGGCAAGAGACCCAAGCTCCGGGTGCTGCTCTCCTGGGCAGGTTTCCTGGGTTGACCTATTTTTTTGTCCGTGGGTTATCCAGAGATCGCTCTGCAGGTCTCCCAAAGAAGAATGTCTGCTACAAGTTTTCCCTTGAGTCTTCCCAGGGCTCAAAGGTCAAAGGACAGGAAAAGGGAGATGAAAAGAGAGAAAGAAAAAGGAGAGAAAACAAAAAAATACAAAAGAAAAAAAGGGAAATAAAAACACTGAAACGTTTCACCGTGTGTTTGTGATTCCCTTTTTCAGTTTCACTGAAAAAGGGGGTGGAGAATTTAGGGAGGGCGTCTATTGCCTCCCAGTCCAGCGACGGAAGGGCTGGGCTTCAGGTGTCTGGTCTACTGCTGGCCACTTCGGAAGCTTGAGGAGGCCTGGCAGCGCAGCGGAGCTCAGCTTTCTCCCCCAGAGGGCCTCCCAGTGGTGGGTAGATGCAGGGGTTGGGGCATGGGAACTCGATTGTCGGGTTCCAGAATCTCTCTCCTCCTTGACAGTGGGCAGGGCGCCCTCACTGGTGCCTGTGTTAGGCCCAGCCTGCAGCCTGTCCCAACAGCTGTCGCCCCAAGGGCTGACCCCGGAGCAGAGGCAGCAACCAGAATCTAGAGAAGGAGCAGGGCCTACAGTGCACTTGAACTCTGAGCTCCGCCCTGCCACAGCGGGAGGTTTCCGCTGGAGCTGGTCTCAATGAAAAGTGAGGAGGCTCACAGAGTTATCTGTCAGAGGACTTTTCGGCCTCAGCATTTTGGGTTGGAGAGTACCTTACATCTGGTGGGCGAGCTGCACAACAAATACTTAATCCTCCAAAATCCCTCACGCGGTCCTCCAAAAATTTCCCCCAAGTCTCCTGGTTCTGGGCCGCAGGTGCGACATGCCCCATGCCCCAAACCCATCTCCCAATTCTGTCCTCCTGAAATCATCTCCCCATCCTTCCTGACGCTCTTCAGATAGCGTAGACAAGGACGGTGTCAGTGCCATAGAAGAGCTCACCCAGGTTTTAAAATGAGATGCAGTTAACTGGGGAAGGCAAACCTCTGCCCACCCGTTGCCCTCCCCTCTCTCTTAAATACACCAAAATTGCCTTAAATCTGCAGACTAGGAGAACCTAAAAAACTTGACAGTTGGCTCAATGGGGCTAAAGGTGTGTGTGCCAACGCACAGTGTGGAGGGATTTGGGGGATCATCCGGAGGCCAAGTTTGGGTGGCAAGACCTGGGTTTTAACGTAGATGGTATGTTTGTTTGGGAGGGTTGGAGACGGGGGCTGTTCGCTGGAGACAGGCACCGTCGCCCCCCTGCCTGGGCACCTGCACCGGCGCAGCTGGACGGGAGTTGTCCAGTCCTACAGGGGAATATCGGTGGACCAGCCCCGAAAGCCACGGACTTTCCAAGGCACTTCCTTTATTTAATAACCGCAGTAACCGCGGGAAGGGAAAGCGCGAGTGTGAGATGAAGCTCCATCTTCAAAGCTTCCCCCGCCCTCGCCTCTCCTCCCACCCGGGCTTTGTTCTGCTCGCCCCTCGGGTGTCCCGCGGGCCTGGGAGAGCCGTTTCCAAGGGAAAAGAAATCTGTGAAGTCAAGCAAAACGACCGGGAGGGATCGGCGAGAGCTAGGGCGCAGTCGGGTCCACAGGAGTCGCAAATGAGTGAACAAAGAGATACACGGGGGCCAGGGACTGGGAGCCCCGACTGGCGGGCTGGTGGGAGAGGAGGGTGCCGGAGTGCGGGGACACGGCCGGGGACACGGCGCCCGAAGAACTCTCACTTCTCCGCTTTCCAAGAGGTTGGGCCAGGCACTCGAGGGCGAGGGCAGCGGGCAGCCGGTTCCAGGGTCAGGGCCTCGGCTGCAGCTCCCTGTGGTGTCAGCGTCCGAGGGTCTCCCGCTCTGGCCCCTGCAAAGCCCCGCAGTCCGCGCACATTCCCATGGGGTGGCCCCGGAACAGCCGGACTACACCTGCTGCAGGAGGCGCTGCCGCTGGGAGGTCTTGCGCAGGAGCCTCCTGTAGTCGTAGGGGTTGGCTGCGGAGTTCTTTTCCTCCTGCTCCTGGTTCTTCGGCGCCCAGCACCTGCAGCGAGACCCAGAGTCAGCGGCGCCACGCGACAGCGGCGCCACGCGACAGCTCCGCCCAGCTCACCCAGCTAGGCGGTTCCACTCCTCACACCTCCCACCACTGGCCGACATTTAAGAGCCGCACGCTCAAAACATCAGGATAGTGGCCAAATGCAACCGCGTAATTTTCTCAGAAGGTTTTCAGTGTTCCCCAAGCAAGCGGGGGGTGGGGGGGGGGGAAGAAGCTGGTGGCTCTGTCTTCAGATGACAACTAGGGAAGGAAGGCCTCAGAACGTATAGTTGAGAGAGCTCAGCTTCCCTCCGTCTGCAAGAACTCACAACCAATAAACAACTATTTGTTTTAGTACCTTAATTTTCTTTAAACACATTTTGGTCAAGCAGGAAAGTTCAACGTGCCTAAATAGACAATCGTCCTTTTGCATTTTAAAAACTGCTCAAAGGTTTCTCTGCAGCACTCCCGCCACATCTGATCCACCATTGCTAGCTGGGCGCCCAGTCAGCTCTTTCAAGGAGGCTTTTGGGCCACTTTTCCAGAACCTACCCCTGGAAAGCCTTTCAGCTTTACCTTCAGATTCTGCAACTTGCCTGAGGAAGAAGGTGCTTCCTTATGCAGCTACACAGATGTATTCATTTACTTATGCCTACTAAGTGTTAGCCGTCAGTGTAGGCTAAAGGTGAACTAAAGTCCCCAGGCTCATGGACTTTAATCTAGTGTGGGAGAGGACCACAGACAACCTTCATGTGCCACGTGGTGAGAGGGGCAATGCAGACAAGTAAGGCAGGCTAATGAGAGAAGAGTGATGCGGTATACAAGCAATTACATTGAGGGTGACCAGGAAAGGCCTCTCTGATAAAGTGACATTTGAGAAGAGACCTGAAGGGGAGAGGAGGGGTGGGGCAGGCAGATCTCTTAGGGAAGAACAGTCATTCCAGGGCAATGGGTCAACCAGCATAAAGGCCCTAAGACTACAGTGTGTAGATTGTGTTCTTGGAATGACAAGGAGGCCATTGTGGCTTGAGCAAGGATTGAGAACAGGAGGAATGAAGGGACAACTGGCAGATAATTGAGTGCTTTGGGACCATGGCAAGGATCTGAATGTTACTTAGAGCTAGACAGACATTGGAGGGGTATGAGTGGAGGAATGATTCATTAAAGGATATGGTTGCTAGAGTAAGTAAAGTAAGGAGGTCTGTTACCAGATATTGCAATGGTCCCAGCCAGACTGATAGTGGCTTGGATGAGGCTTACAGAAGAGGAAAGAACCGATCAGGTTTGAAAGAGTTTACTGATACATCGGATGTGGGGTGTAAATGAAAGGGATCAAGAAGGTCTCCAAGGTTTTTGGCTTAAAACTGGAAGGATAAAGTTGCCATTTAATGAGAAGGGGAAGGTTATAAAAGGAGTATATTTGGGGGAAAGAGGAGGGTAAATATTTTGGTTTTGCAAAGTTTGAGATATTCATTAGATAGTCAAGAGAAGATGATGAATAGGCAGTTGGATATATAAATCCTAATCCAGACTAGAGACTTCAGTTTAGGAATTTTAGGTACAGAGGTTATATTTAAGGTCATGACAGTATGTGTTGATAAAGCAAAGGACTGGGACACTCTCATGAGGAGAGGTCCGTGAAATGAGGAGATATCAGCAAAGAAGAATGAGAAGCCTGTGAGGTAGGAGGTAAATCAAGGGAAGTACCGTCCTAGAGGCCAACACAGAAAATGAAGAAAATTTAAAAAAACAACAACAACAAAAAAACGAGAAATGCTTCTGACGAGACGAGACGAGATAAGGATTGAGAGTAGACCATATGGCAGAATTGAGATCATCTTTGACCTTGGTAGGGCCCGTTTCAGTGGTGTGGTGGGGAGGGAATCCTGTGTGCGGTGGCCCATGAGGAATGGGAAGCAAGAACACTGAGGAAGAAGGACTGCTCTCACAGAACTCTTTTTTGCTATCATCAAGAGCAGGAACACGGGGCTTGGAAGGGGGAATGGGTCCAGGGTGTTTTTTTTATGATGGGTCCAACTGCATCAGTTCATAGACTGTCATAAATGGTGCCGTAAAGAGGACAAACACTCAGGATGCAGAAGAGGGAGGGGACAGCTGCAGGACGATGTTCTTGATAGATGGAAGGACCTGGATTCAGGGCACGACAGGAATGTCTGGCCTTAGATAGGACGACAGATGTTCTCCATAGTAAGCTGAGGGAAGTCTACGGGCAAGTGGTAGATTTGGCGGTGGCAGTGTGTGTCTGTTCTCTATTATTTCCCAGTAATATAGGAAAGAAAGTGAAAGCAAGGAGGTTTTGAAGGTTTGAGGAGAGAGGAAGGGGTCTGAAAGAGTGGACTGGGAAAGTGGCACAGCGGAATTTTAGGGAAATTAAATTGCAAAATAACTCTAAGGGCCTGCCCCTGGTGTACACTCATGTAACTTGAGTGAGATTTGGTTGTGTTTTTCTCTAGCCATGTACAGCTATGTAGGTGCAGGGATGAATTGGGTAGAAAGTTGGGTTTACCCAGTGCTGGGGTTTGTTGGTTGACTCTAACTGAGGGAGAAAAGGGTCACTGAAGGTATATGCAAAGCAGTGAAAATAATAATGAAAGGATAGGGCTAGACTTCTGCTTATAGATGAATATGCCGTTATTCTGGTCCATTCTGAATAGGGAATTGTAAAAAAAAGACACCTTTGAAAAGGTCTTTAGGGCATGTTGAGCTCAGCGGATACTTGACAAGGAAGGTCTTGGGTAGCATCATCATGGGCATCTACGGGGCAGGTGATCATTCTCCTTTGATTAACTGACTTGAATTCTCATGCCTATTCAGCTCATTTCTGTTATAAGAATATTGAGTATCAACCCTCTGCTACGTACACCACATTATCTCGAATTCTAAGGACAGCTTGGCAAGACCTGAGGTTCTCCTTAGCCTTGATCTGCATATGAGGAAACAGACCAGTTCTACCTGATAGAGCATGTGAGGAGTGGAGTGAGGGTTCAAATCCACAGCCACACCACTCAGATCTCACTCTGTCTCTTTGCTGCTGGTGCTTCCTTCATGATTTTCCTATCCCTTAACCAAGGCACTCTTGTTCCAGTTTATTCCCCCCGCCCCCTTTACCATCCTCGCTGTAGCTCCTTGTTTGAATGACAACCTGGCTATGCCTTCAAAACCCCACCTCTCTCATTATTGCTCAACACAGACCCCACTAAGTCCCACCTTAGGAGGACAGGAGGGAACATCAGTTTTCTTGTCTTCTAATGACGTTCTCTAATCACTACCTGCTACTGCTTTTACTCATTTAAAATCCAGAAGACTTTCAACTTCATCACTGCTGTGGTCCCTGATTCCCAGACCCACTCATACCTTCCTGGGTGACATTAGTACCTAGTGTATACGTGTGTGCACATATTCAATATATGGTATGTAAAGTATTATCTGAATAATATACTTATAGGTATATAAAATAATATACTTATTTATATATAAGATATATATTCATCATAATAATTTAATGTATATAATAATTATATATATGTTCTTTCTGCAATAATATCTTCCAATATAAGTCTGATGCCAAGTTTCTCTGTCCCCAAATGTCTTTTAGAGCTATTTTTTTGTTTTTTATTTTCTATTTTATTTGTTTGTTTGTTTTAGAGGTAGAATTCAGTGATTCATCAGGTACATATGACACCCAGTGCTCATTACATCAATTGTTTCTATTTTAAATCCAAGATCCCATCAAAGTTTACTTAGGGCACTTATAATTTTATCTTTTTAGTCTTCCTTAGCTCAGAAAAATCCCCTCTTGGAATTACCTTGTTTGATCATTTACTCTCTCTCTGGAGTCAAGTTCCTGGGTGATAAGGATGGCTTTGTGTGCCCTACCGTGTCCACGCCTTCCTCAAACACGCAGCACAGGGCTTTGAATGTGGAGGCAATAGAGTAGTGATCCAAGTTGTTGACTTGAAACTCCAAAAGGCCTGTGTTCAAATCATGGTTCCTTCACTTTCTATCTGGGTGACTTTGCAGTCATTAAACGTTGTCGGCTTAGCGTCCTCATCTCTAATATGGAGCGCTAAGAGGTACTGCCTCACAAGTTTGCTGTGAGGGTTAAATAGCTGAACAGCATAGTGTCCAGGCCAAAGGAAGCACTTAGCCAATGGAAGCTTCTAGCACTCTCATTCTAGTGAGTATAAACTACACATCCACAGACATCGCTGGAACCCCAGGCGGTATTTCAGGGACATAATGCTTTTACAGCAGATGTGTGTCTGTCTTTGGGGGAAGGGGAAAAAGAATATACTAGAGAGGAGGCAGATTGGGTTGTTAAAATGGGAAGCAGGTAAGTCAGTGGAAAACAATTTGACCAAGAAGTGAAAAACCTTGGATTTTAGTTCACTAACGCAATGTGTAGCTTGGGGCCAGTCACTTAATCTTTCTGGGCACTTGTGTAGAACCCTGTGACTAGACTAAATTCTAAGCTGCACCAGTATGTTACAGGTCTTGACCTCAAGATGCAAGACTCACATCTCCTTTTGGAGACAAGGGGCAGAAATCAAATAGATTATGGAAAACCAAATAAAGATGAAGAGAGCCACCATCCATGGAGCCTCTCCTCAATGCCACATGTCCTTCCCATTTTGCTTAATCTCTATGACAATGTGGTGAGACAATTATGAGTGAATCCTCTTCCAGATGTGGAAAAAAGCCTCAACAGGTCTTGTACTATGAGCAAGGTCCCTCAACTACCAAGTGGCAGAATCAGGATCCAAATCTAAGACCCACAGACTCTAAAACCTCTTAACTACCAGGTCATACTATATAAAAGAGATGGGGAAGGTTGTGAGTGCCCAAGGCATGGGAGCTTGACTTAGGATTTTGGAAGAACAGCTTCCCATAGGCTGTCATTACTTCCTTGTATACCACATTTCCATTTTACTTTGTGCCCTCAATTTCAAAAATTCACAAAGAATTTTTTTGGCGGAAAAAATTCCCAAAGTAGTAAGTAAGCAACAAGTGGTCTAAGTGAGATATTTCGTGTCAAAGAAAGTTAGAGGCAAACTGAGAAATCAAGTCCAAAACACGCATTTTGGGGCACCTGGGTAGCTCAGTCAGTTCAATGTCTGCCTTCAGCTCAGCTCATGATCTCCAGGTCCTGGGATCAAGCACCGCATGGGGGGGGGGGTCCCTGCTCAGCAGGGAGTCCCTGCTCTCTGTCTCTTCCCCTTTGCACCTCCCTAATCTCCTTCTCTCAAATAAATAAATAGAATCTTCTAAACCCTCCCCAAATCCCACATATTTCTATATGAATCTCTCTTCCAGATATTATTTTGTTCTGAATGTCATGGATTCTGAGAAATTACATAGCACAACTGGGAAGCCAATAAGAGTTTAAGATTACACTGGTAGAACTTAAACACAGATCTTAGATGTGGTTTATTGCTTGTAATCAGTATGACCATTTAATTTATCATCCGAAGTGAGGTATTTCTTAAATTAAAAAAATTTTTTTAAAAGATTTGTTTATTTATTTGAAAGAGAGAGAGCGCATCCAACATGCAAGTTGGGCAAGGGGCAGAGGGAGAGAATCTTCAAGCACATTCCCAGCTGAGCACAGAGCCAAAAAGCCCATGGGATCATGACTTGAGCTGAAATCAAGAGGCACCCAGGTACCCCTAAAGTGGGCTAGTTTTAAGAGAGGGTGCTATTAACATGACACCAAGAAAATAGGTATGAAACTGGGTTGTCTGAACACCTACCATAATCCTTGAGTTTACTTTTAAACAACGCATCAGTCTTAAGAGGCAGTATTCAGTGAAGAGTATGTTGCTCTAGTCCAAACAAACACAATGGCAGTGCTTTAGAAATGGAACTGGGAGTAAACTGTGGAGAAGGCTCGCTCTTTAGGAGGTCGCTTATTACCTTTCGTTAGCATTAAAACCTTGATGCTGGTGTTTTCCCTGTTGTCTTCCTTCTCTTAAACCAGGGATATGTTCCTTTGGTGCCGAATGACTGGGCAAAAGTTCCTTATAATAGAAATCTTCCAGGTCTAATAATTTTCCCTGACTGTAAATAAACACATAAACGCATCATAGTTTCAGTCTACTTTCCTACTCAGTCTTACAGGATAGTGGTTTTCTTCTTTTATCTTGTATAATTTAGGAATAACACATCCACGCCAACAGAAACAAGAGGAGTCTTGGAATGCATACAACAGTATAAACCATAAGTTAAAGAGAAAAAACGAAACCCTCATCTCTCACCTTTACGAGAATATTAGCTGCTAGAGCAGGTTTTCCTGGCTTCATCTCATTCACCTTGGCACAAAACTAGAAGCTGCTAGACAGCCAGTGACTGCAAAGTTCTTGTTTGGCCAGTCTAGGGCAGGTTCACAACTGACCCTTGGGCCAGTCTGAGAAAAGCTAACCTTTAGGTGCCAACACACAGCATCTTCCAATTTTCTCAGCCATCCGTTAAGTACACTGATGATAGTGTTTCATGATCTCACCTTACTTCCTTCGTGGGTTACTTTCTGTCCTCTCCTTATGGTTGGCCTATAGTGGGCTAATTTTTGTGCTAAATTTTAATTCCTGCACACGATATACACACAGGTGTGTGTGACCATCTTAATTCTTGGATTCATCCATACTAGTTCTGGTTCCTGTTGTGCTCAGTCCCTGTAGTCTGATGGGACTTCATACGAAGTAAACAGGTAGACGTCTGGAAGACGACCACATGTTACAGTGTTTCTGGGGCAAAGTGCTTTTCCAGTGACAGATACCGATTTACAAATGAACTTTCAGAATGCCACTGATGCATAAGTCAAGTGCTCAGTGTCCACTGGTGCTTAATAGAAGAACCCTCGATTGTTCTTAGCACTCTCTGGAAGTCAGTTAATTGCCATAGGGCTTCAACATTAAAATGCAAGAGTACTGGTGGGCTGGAACGTTGCAGGAAAAGGGGACTAGTGTGAGTCTAAGCTGCCAGAGACAACACGAACCTTATTTCCTGACAGATCCATAAACAGTACAAGGAATGAGATTTAACATGTGTTAAAGAACAAAAACCAAAGGAGTTTGGGGAAAGAAAGTTCAGGGACACAAGCATGTTCAAACTGTCCGATCAAAACCATGTCAATGGACAAAGAAAAGCAAATTCCCAATTGGGACAATACAATTCATTTATAAACTATTTGAGCTCTTAAGGTATGCCTTGTGCTGTGCTAGCTCAATATATTTCTAATAGGTAAGGTGATCTTCTAAATTACACATAAAGCATATGTTTATAAAATAAGTAAGTATATTGAGAGGTTGCTACTTCCTAAATCTATACACATAAGAAAGACGATTTTTTTAAAAGGTGATTTTCAATTGTAATTTGAACATATGGAATTATATTTTGGTTTGATGACACTGAAATCTAGAAATAATAATTTACCTATCTTTCCTTGGTCTTCGTTTTTCTTCTTGGATTGACTTCTAAAGGGAACAGAAAAAAATTAAAAATCAATATAATAATAAAACTAAAATAATGTAATCAATAGAAAATAATTGATATATTTATTATAATCCTAACATATAAATATATTTGTTCCTATAAAGCCAACTTAGAAAGAAGCAAGTGGATACAATGTTTTAAAAATCGAATGAAATACAATTCAGTCAAAATTTGCCAATTATGAATTTGTGATTATATTTACCAGGCCTGGACTGTAATTAATCTTTGCATTCCATGCCAAAAAAAGAGTTTACTGCATAGTGGCCAGTATACACAAGATTACCTAAGGTCCATCTACCTACCAATGAGAAAACATGTATCAGAATTCCTGGAAAACCCGTCTATGACACATACAGCTGTGAGTTAGGCAGGTTGATTCCTGTTTCTATGTCATTGTTGTCCACTGGCAAAGCAGACGAGTGGACAGTGAAGGCAGGTGTAACAGTTCACAAAAGAATGGAAGTGTGACTTCACTAACCCATAGAAGCCCATTTATGGCATAAAACTAAGAGCACAGATGATATATGTGTTCATTTGCAAAATTTTCTCCCAGTTGAGAACTTCGTGTATCAAGGCACAAATTTTAATATGTAAGCCTGGACTTAATTAGATACATTTTAATCAAGATCTCAGTCTGAACTCTAAGGAAAGGTACTTCATTTTACCTTACACACAAAGCAATATCACCTTTTGAATTGTAACACCAGTAATGTGTTTCACATTATCTGTGCCAGTGCAAGGTATCTGGACTCCCCTATTTACACGTTGCAAGGGCCTGCCTGACTTTTAGACTGAGACAGCAAATAGCACTCACCTTGAACAAGCTAAAGATACTGCAATATGAAAATATTAAGTAGCACCATAAAAATACAAGACAACAAAAATGGCAAATACCAACTGTTTGTAAATATTGAGGGTTGTCCCTAGTATTTTTAGGCACACTAAATAATTTATTTTTCTTATGATTTATCATTGGTAATACACTAAAACATCAGATGAGTCAAACAGTTCATAGTTTCATCTCTTCTTGGTTGGTATTTTAGTGGGTGGAGGAGGTAGAAGGGAATGCTTAAATGTATCGAGTCTAGGAGTGGACTATTTAAGAAGTAACCATGTCAGGGCAGGAGACCAATTACATCCCTGTCCTCCTTCCCATTTCCTATTAAAGTCTTGATCCAATGCTCTGGGCCAGGAGGTGCTCACAAATAATTATACTGCCACTGCCATAGGTACAATGGCCCCCAAGTGAATGATCCTTGCACTCCAGGGGGTGTTTTTTAGGGTTGTTGTTGTCCTAATATGACAAAGGTCCTTTCTCCTTGATCCATTATCTGAAAATATGTCCCTTGTTCTTGGTAACCATTTTCTATAACCCAAAGTTATGCTTAACTTTGGTTATGCAATAGTACGGCATTCTCTTGAGTGATGGAGATCCCCTTTACACCACCACGAATCAAATAACCTTCTGGCCCTGAATTCTGAACCTGGAGATGACCCCTTTTTATTCAGGATCTGCATTTCCCTCTGGGAGGTGGTGTATATAATTTGGTTCTCAGTTACAGGAATTCTTAGTAGAGGGAATACCATTCAGGCTTATGCTTATATTTCACTCTTGGCTGTACTAGAATATTCTAGTGAATTATCACTCGATACTATATTTTTTCTAAAAATTATTTAAGGTGGTTTATCATGGAAGCAATTACACAAGCAAGGTAATAAAGTGGAAATTGTAAATAAGGAATAAAGAGGCCAAAAGTATTAGGATGGAGCCTTATGTTTGTCCCTCAGTGTCCTGGCAGCTGGGGCCAAAAGGGACACACGAAACCGCACTCTTCATCATAAAGACAGAAGCGAATTGTCCCTCAAGGGAGATACTAACTTTATCACCTGGAGTTACATTAGTGGCATTTATTTAAAACAAACAATGTTTTCAACAATAATTCTGAAATGACAAATCACTAACTTGAAATTTGAAATGAAAAGAAAGAAGCAAATGTCCAGTGGCAGTTTCTTGCAGAGCTAGAGTAAAGAAGGGAGTGCGAGAAGGAGATAAAGATGGCGCAAGGAGAGATGTTCTGGGGAGGCTATTTCTTGAGGAGGTCTTTGGAAGAGGGAGGCCTTTGCTTATAGGAACCTCAAGAATCTGTCCTCAGTCAGCTACACTACAAACCCTCCTCAGAATTTTAAAATTCATATCCGTCACATTATGGTGGACACAATCTTACATTCCTTTTGGAAATACATGAACACTTTATTTACTTAGATGGCTTCACAAGGGTGAAGAAGGAGCTAAAAGGTAGAAGAAAAAAAAACACATCCCAACAGCTAAACTACCTATTCCTCTTCCCTACTTACTAGTTTAGGGAAGGTATTAGAGAATAATAAAACCGGAAGGACCTTTAGTTGCTCAGTTTTGGAGGAAACTGTGGGCCATCACTTCTGCTGATGGCTGCACAGCTGAGTACCAGAAACAACAGGGTGTGTGTGCTCATCTCACTCTGATTTTGGACACAAAAATAGCAATGTTTCAGGGACGCCTGCATGGCTCAGTCAGTTAAGCATTAACTCTTAATTTTGGCTCAGGTCATGATCTCTAGAGTCCAGAGATCAAGCCCCGTGTGGGGCTCCCTGCTCCATGGAGTCTGCTTCTCTCTCTTTCCCCCATTCCCTCTGCCCTTCCCCCTGCTCATACTCATGCCTTTCTCTCTACAATAAACAAATCCTCAACAAAGTAGCAATGTTTCCTAGATGTAAGATATTAAGAGCCTCATATCACAGAAGAGAGCTGGTATTGGTTTCGGGTAGTCAGAATGACCATGGAAAGAAGGGACCTCCAAGGAGAAACAAGAACTATAGGAAAAGGTGAAGCAATGGGGCACAGAGCTCTTTGTGTGGGGAGGGGCAGGGGCTTGAATCCCGTGGCTCAGTAGAGGGGCTGTAACTGCTAGTGAGTCCCTGCCTTCACAGAGCACGTAGTCTGGAGTGGAGAGGCAGACAGGAGGAGAGAACACGTATATTTCTTCATCTCTGAAGAAAATAAATCAGGGCCAGGAGAATACAGAGAGATGGGATGCTACCTCGTAAATCTAAATAAATACAACCATTTTTCCCTCAGTGGCGTTGGGTTATGAAGAAAAGGTTTACAGTGTGTAGTATAATTTAGAAAGAGTATCATGAAAACCATTTAAAATTACAGGAAGTGTTTTTGTTTTTGTTTTTCAAAACACAGATCTTTTATTATGTGTGAATCATGAATTCATGTTCCTCCTTCAATTCAAATGCTTTACCGGAAGCTTCTATAATGCATAATCTTCACTTATCGCATACCTCATTCCCTAGAGCCACATTCCTTGTGTCTGTGGGTGTCTCTGTGTGGTTTGGTTGTTTCTTATATGAGGAGGTGGTTAGGCATGGCAGGAGGCCAAAGCATCTGTGGCAATGGCTGCCTCCCCCTCTGTGTTCCCCTTGCCCGGTGGTTACCACTCCACCTACTGGAGACCACTTCCATGCAATTACAGCCAACCTAAAATTCCAGAAAGTGTTTTCCCGGTTAAAGCATGTGGGTCCCACATCTAGAGCTATAGATTCCACTCTGCGTCATGCCCCAAATTTGGGTAAGGACCAGATAAAGATGACCATGTCGTATGTTGTTGCTTATACTAATATCCTGGGTTTCTGTGCTTTATTTTTCATGGAAGCCACAGATTTCAAGACTTAGGGTTATAAAAAGAATTCAAGTCCTTCATAGTTGAAGAGGTATTAAGCCCGCTACATTGATTTAAAAAAAGAGTAATAGGAAGGCAAAGTCAACTTCTGGAGGGCAGGGACTCAACTGTGAGGGTCAGGGTCTGCTGCATGATTCCCGGTGAACAGGCCGTTGTCGGTAACAGGCACTGCACCTTATTTCAATCTCTTATCAGCTCTCATGTCGAGAGTGGCATCCGTTGTTGAAGCCCTCACAGTCAATGGTCATTTTGACCACAGTTAATAAAGGTCACTGAGCACCATTTTCCACTTCCATTCAGGTTTAAGAGGGAACGTCTGGTAATTTCTAATCTTGTTCTCTGCTCTTCTTTCCGTTTCACCACATAAACACATGGCAGGCTATGAGCTTCCTTTTGGGATGGGCAGTGTAGAAAAAAGTCTGTTTTCAAGATTTTCATAACGTAAGAGTCAAATGGAGCTACCTGGAACTTCTGCTCCCTTGATTTACTTCTGATTGTGTTTTGCTCACACTGCTCTGCGCTTGTCTGTACCACAAACATTTATTGCACGCTGACTATGTGTCAAGCTAAACACAACAGGCAAACTCCTTGACCTCATGGAAACCACCTCGGTCACTCTTTGGTGGGATACAGTGTGGTGACATGGATGTGTGGACTGCTTCGGGAGGACAAAGGAAGAGCTCCTTTGGGATCTGGGAGTGTCAGGAAGGCTTCCTGAAGAAAAAGACATCGAGGCTGGGGTATTTTGTCCCCATAAGGTGAGAACAGAAAAAGGAAGTGGTTCTGGGCTGAGAACAGAGCATGTCCAGGGACAACTGCCTACTGAAAATGTGAAAATCGGGTACAGGTTAACGAGAGGGAATGGCTGGAGAGGAGAGAAAAAAGGGGTGAATGAATGTCAGGAGCTGAGGCCAGGAAGGTAGGCAGGGCCCTGGTGTTGACCAGCCCTTCTATCACTGGACACTAGGAAGTCATTACGAGGTTTTCCATCAGAGGGTGGTGCGACCAGATGTTAATTTTAGAAACCCAACTGTACAGTGTGAAAGATGCATTAATGAGAAGGGGAGCAAAACAAGAGAACTGAGAGGGAAGACAGATGCAGAAATATCAACTGGGAATGCTGGGCACATGGTGTGGAGAGAAACAGAAATTCAGGAGATATTTGAGAGATAGGTTTTTGGATATGAGATGAGAAAGGGGGATGGGTTAGGATTTTATTCTGATTGCTGTTTTGTAAAAAGAGCTGGTCGTTCATTCACAGGGACCATGTGTCACACATTTCTATTTATATGAAATGTTCAGAACATAGATTATAGATTAGTGGTTGCCTAGGGCTGGAGGGAGGGGTTGGAGAATGACTGTTAATGGGTATGGAGTTTCTTTTTGGGGTGATGAAAATATTCTAAAGCTGATTATGGTGATGGCTATACAACTCTGAATATAATGAAAACCATTTTATTATATATTTTAGGTGGGCGAATTGTATGGTATATGACATATCTCAGTAAAGCTGTGTGAGTGCATATCCATGTACAGTATATAAGACAAACATAGCCAGTTTGAGATCTGAGTGTAGAGCTTGAAAGAGATCTGGCCAGAGGTGAAGATTTGGGAATCAGTAGTAACTGAGGTCATGAGATTGTCCAAAGGTAATGAGAGGAGAAGAGAGCCTCAGGTTGAGCGCTAGGCAACACCAATGTGGAAGGGGAGCCTTCCAAAGACACTGGAGAGAAACCCCCAGAAAGAAGAGAGGACTAGGAGGCTGTTTGACTTGGAAATCAAGTGGGAGCTCTATTTTCTGCCGAAAAGCTAGGAAAAATTCCAACAGATGGGAAGCATTCTCTGGGTGTGGAGGGAGAATCCTTGCTCTCTCCTTGTGGCCGTGCAGGTGGAAGAGGGAATAAGCATGGCAGAGGGAAGGATCAGCAGGTGCAAAGGTCTAAGGGACGTGAGAGGAGAAAGCCATGGCTGTCGGGATTTCTGGCCGTTAGCCCTGGCTAGTGGACATGGGGCCTGAGAAGGGGCTGACAAGTAGTCCTGAGGCCCATAAGGAGGGCTCCCAGCGTCTGGACTTCATGCTGAAGGAACTGCTGAGCTCTCAGAGGCATCAGCAAGGGAGGAGCACTCTCACAAGATGGTCTAGAGAAACATTCTGGTAGGGGCTGGAGATGCCAAGATTGGCAGCCTGAAATATTCTAGGTGAGGAACGAAGGTGGTCTAGAGTGTCGCTGCTGGGGTCGGAGACATGGCATGCATGGGAGTGAGCCTCGGCCAGGAGAAGCCCTGCTTTAGGTGACAGACTGGATGTCAGGAATCAGAGAGGGCAAGATCCAGGACGATTCCCAGGTTCTTGGTCTGGGTCACCAGTGGATGATGGTGGCATTTCATGGAAAGCAGGAGCAGGAGAGGAAGCGCAGGCTGGCAGGTTGCACATATGGAGTAAGCAGGAGCTGTGCAGTAACCTCTTACTGCACATAGCTAATGAGCTGAGCATAGATGATGACCCCAGCAGCTTTGGGTTACCTGTCTGGGTCTGAGGCCTGACCAGTGAGAGGAGGACACCACCTGGAGGGCTCTTCATAGGAGTAGATGTCACAGTGTGTGTGAACACCCCTCTTTCTAGGCCTGGAATTTAAAAGGTGCTTAACTAAATGTCTCTTTCTTCCTCTTTCCCTTAAGCTCGTTTTTTGACCAGAGGTGGCTCTCTGGAGAGCTCCTGTTAATGACTGCTTCTCTTTCTGGGTTGGTATTTGCATCTCAGCTCAACTAATGCACGCTCAGAGAAGACTGTGGTAGAATGGGGGGTTTACAGGACTGTGGGGGCAGGCTTGGACTGGGATGAAGAGGTGTGTTAGTGGATGCTATGGCTCCCATCTGGTAGTAAGAGTGAGCCACTTACATGTAGCAGGTAATAGTATGTGGAGTCCTCAGGGCTATTTAACGTTTTGGGTTTCCGGGGCCGTCTTGGGGGTCTCAATATTTTTGGCTCTTCTTCTTTAGAGATACCTATGAGAAAGATGATCATAAACAAGCATTCAGTTACAAGGACTGTTATCAAGCAATGTGTTCTTTTGGGGTAAGTAAGAGATTATATACATACAACTGGGGCTCAAGCTGGGAGAAAGAGGAAAGACCTTTGTTCCCCCAACCAACCCTTGTCATATCCCTCGCCACACATTCCTTCTGACTGTTTGGTGGTCTGGGGCTTTGACAGATAAGGGAAAGGAAAGAAGGGGAAGAAAAGAAATGCATAGTTTGGTAATGTGGAAGAACATACAGAAATTCAGAGGATGATGGGGGGAGGGGTTGAAGCTACTAGAAAATTCTTCAAAAGGGGTATTATGCCAAACATTTAAAGAAGAGTTAATACCTGCTCTTCTCAAACTATTCCAATACATAGAAAAGGGAGGAGAATTTTCAAATTCATTCTATGATGCCAGCATTACCCTGAGAGCAAAACTGGATAAAGACATCACAGGTAAGAAGAACTACGGGCCAGTATCTCTGATGAACAGAGATGTGGAAATACTCCACGTACTAGCAAGCCGAACCCAACAATACATTGAAGAAAATCACTCACTACCATCAACCCAGGGATTTATTCCTGGGGTTGCATGGGTGGTTCACTAGTCATGAATCAATCAACATGATACATCACATTAATAAAAGAAAGGATAAGAACCATATGATGATTTAAATAGATACAGAAAGAACAGCTGACAAGGTACACACGTATTCATGATAAAAACCCTCAACAAAGTAGGTTTTGAGGGCACATACCTGAACATAATAGAGGCCCTTTATGAAAAACTCATAGCTAATATCCTCGATGGGGAAAAACTGAGAGTTTTCCTCCAAAGTCAGGAAGAAGACAGTTGTACATTCTCACCACTTGTATTCAACATGGTCCTGGAGGTCCTAGCCTCAGCATCAGACAACAAAAAGGAATAAAAGGCATCTAAATTGGCAAAGAAGAAGTAACTTTCACTTTTTGCAAGGTGACAGGATACCCTACATAGAAAACCCAAAGACTCTGCTAAAAACATGCTGGACCTGATAATTCCATAAAGTCTCAGGATGCAAACTCAATGCACAGAAATCCATCCAAGCTGTGCTCCATCCAATCTCTACTTCAAGGATCATCTCCTAATTTGTGCCCAAAGAAGAACACTGCTCATTTGCAGGCTCGACTCTCTTCTAAATGTAGAACCTCAAGCTATTAGGGTCTTCAGACCTGGCTTTAAAAACCTCCACCAAGAAAGGATAAAGTTTGTTGTTGTCTTCTGCTCTTTTTTCAATGTAGCCAAGTTCTTAAAGCTGCAGCAGCATCATTAGTTTCTGACGTTCTGTGTACTGGGTTGGTAGTGCTCGTCGCATGTGACTTTACATTTACAGAGCCAATGGGCATCTCAGCAAGTATCTGTCTGTTTGTCATGACTCATGACCACTGCATCTCCTGACTGCTTTTGTGCAGAAATGTCTGTTCAATGGATACATCAAGACCAAGATCAAGATCATCAAGATACATCAAGACCAAGATCAAGATCAAGATCGGGGTGGGAACAGGGTAGGGGTGCTTATTGGAGAATGACTTACATTCAACTTACATCTGACCATAGGTTCGTTGGCTGGACTTTAAAGGCAGTAATAGATCATGACTTTGTGTAATAAAGGGGAAGGAATGATTCCTCATCTACATGTAGAAATACACAGAGAAACTGAATTTCTCCAAACCATACTAACCAACTCAAGTCAAATAGAATCAAATCAGTGAAAATCTCTACTATGGGTAAATAACCACGACTGGTGGTGCAACCAGGATAGAGTTTCAACCAGGATAGAGACTCGAAGTTCTCTAACTTTCTAGTTTCATGCCCAGTCCACCAGGTGAACATGTTTATCACAATGACATTCATATTCTCACATAATCTAGCTCAATCATTTCAGAATATATGAGAAACTGCTGGATGGCAAAGATAGATCAGCGAGCTGAGGGTACTTTATAGACATGTAATGCATGGAACAATCAGAGACAACCCCAGAATCTTCCCAGTACATTCTTTTTTTAGTAAGAACAAAGAAAATGAGATCTTTGTTAAGAAGACCCTGTTAACAGAGATCAGTGATAGGAAGGGTGAAAGCCCTTTCCCAACTCATCTCTGGAGATTTGTCTCCTGTTCTCTCTCTCCGTTCCTCTCTACAGGGATAGAAAAAGGAGTGGAGGGAATCCAACTATCTGAGCCCTTTTGGATCCTGTCCTAGATTTTCATAAACACCAGGAAAGATGATGAAAGCTGGATTCTTGCTGCCAGCACAAATAGTGGTCTTTTCGTTTTTTCTTTCTCCTGCTTATCATCTCTCACTGCTTATTAAACAGCTTCTATGGCTCTTTCAAAAAGTCTCATCATTGTAAAATGTTTTGGTTTTATCCTCTTATGTTATTCATTTGAATCTGAATGGGAAGAAACAAACATATGGTATGAAGGTATTGTTTTTAGAAGCATGAAACTGCCCTGTGACTAAATTTTAACTTGACTTTATTTACTTATTTTTAAAAGGTTTTATTTATTTATTTGAGAGACAGATACATATAGATATAGAGAGAGAGAAAAAGAGAGAGAGAGAGAGAGCAGGAGCAGGGGTAGTAGCCCAGGGAGAGGGAGAAGCAGACTCTCCACTGAGCAGAAAGCCCGATGTGAGACTTGATCCCAGGACCCTGAGATCATGGTCTGAGCTGAAAGCAGATACTTAACCAACTGAGCCACCCAGGTGCCGTAACTTGATTTTAATGTTAAAGTCTGAATTAAAATATCAGGGTTTTACTATTGTAACAGAAGTTAATTAAGCAGAAGGTGGCAAAGAATCTGAATAAAGGCCAGGAGAGTGGAAAACAAAACCAGTTCTGGCAATAGAGACCCGCTCTTATCTCCACTGTCTCATCAAAGGTTCCCCCATTCAATCTCATTTCTCTTACCCAGACTATTGAAACTGCCTTCTACAAAGTCAAGGGTGACCACTTTATTGACATATACAAAGGCCCTTTATCTGCCCCTCAATGGCTGACTTCATCATTTAACATTATCGACCACCCCTGACCTTCATGACTGAGGGTGAGATTTCGGAGGGGCGATCCCTTATCTGATTTATCTTCATATTCCTGGCACTTAAGGACATGCTTGACATACAGTCAGTGCTTAATAAAATGTTGCTGGATGAGCAAATAATCCCTTTTTCTCCTGGACTGAGTCACTCCCCTCTTCGTTCCTTGTACTTCCCACAGTGGACTCCATACTGAAGAGCTTCCGGATGCCCAGCTTAGGGTTGACGTTCTCACCCCGCCACAGCTCCTGTCCCAATGTCTTATGCTCTGTTGAGTACTTCCATCTCAAACTCTCAGGCTCAAATGCACTGGTGGTCACTTTCTTCTCCATGTAGGACTCTACATATCACAAGCTCCATGGCACAGCATCATCATTTCTGTCCCCTCCCACTGCTCCAGCTCAAAATGTGGACATCACCTTTGCCTTATCCCTTTTGCTCATTTCCTATAAACAGACAATCATCAACTTCTGTCAATTTCTGGATACATACTTTGAGATGTCTAATAGTCACCCACTGTTCCTTCCTGTCTACCACTGCTACCACTCTGGGCTAAACTGCTCATTCAATAATTATGGCCCAGCCTTCACCTGTTCTCCACATTTCATCTCACAAATGAAAACCAGCTTTTCTCCCCCTTAAATATCATTTTAATTATGAGGTTTTACTTTTCAAAAGCTTATGATGCTTTTTTTTTTCCTTCTTCTTTGATTAAGCCTAAACTTCTCCTAAATCTAGATTACTTAGAATCTCAGCAGTTCCAATTTTATAACCCACTTCCCCCCAAAATGAACTATCACCTCTGGTCAGTCTACGTACCTCACTGAACCCTGACACACCATGTCTATAGCCATCACTTTGCTTATTCTCATTTTCTCACAGAAAAGCTTCTCATGGCCTCACTGAAATCTTTTTTTTTTTTCCTCACTGAAATCTTAAGCATGCTTTTCCATGAAGCTCTCACTGACTGTCCAGTGACCCGACCCCCTCTCAGGGACACCAACAGTACTCATAGTCTATACAGATCATTTGAAATGAGTTGTATCCACTCAAAATTCACATGGGAAGGACCTAGCCCCCAGTACCTCAGAATATGACCAGAGAAAACATCTTTTTTTTAATCTGTATTTTTAAATTTTTTAAAAAGATTTATTCATTTGACAGACAGAGATCACAAGTAGGCAGAGAGGCAGGCAGAGAGAGAGAGGAGGAAGAAGGCTCCTCGCTGAGCAGAGAACCCAATGTGGGGCTCAATCCCAGGACCTGGGAGCATGACCCGAGACGAAGGCAGCGGCTTTTAACCCACTGAGCCACCCAGGTGCCCCGAGAAAAGTCTTTAAAGTGAAGTGACAAGGATGGGTACTGATCCAATATGACTGTGTTCTTATAAGAAGAGGAGATTAGGACACAGACTCACACAGAAGGAAGACCACGTAAAGGCACAGAGAGAAGATTGCCAACTACAAGCCAAGGAGGGCGACCCCAGAAGAAACCGAGCTTGCCAACATATAGATCTTAGGTTCTTAGTCTCCAGAACTATAAGGAAATAAATTTCTGTTGTTTAAACTACCATCTGTAGAGCTTTGTCATGCAGCCCTAGACAAAGATATAAAATCTTACTCTTTTTATCTGTGATTTTTTTTTTAAGTGGAGCCATATGTTTTTGAGTGGTAGAGATCATGACTTAGGTTTTGGTGTCCTCCTGCCTTTTCATGGTTGTTGTCCATGTGGTAGGTGTTTGGAGATGCTAAGAGGTTAGATGGATCTATTTTAGCTCAGAGACAGAGTGGTAAGTGAGTTTTGTTAACTACATCACCATTCTCACTCTTTACAGGAAAATAAATTCCTGATGCGTCCAAGATAAGTGAAATTGAAGAACCAATAAAACTCTTGAAAGAGAAACCAGAGGAATTCAGGAACAATCTAGGGGTATGAATATCTTAACCAAAATCCAGAAGTCATAAAAAAGTAGACATATTTGGCTATTAAAAATAGATCAAGATTAATACGGCAACAAAGTCAGATGACACAAGATAGATTTGGAAACTATATTTACCATACGAACGACAAGTCAAGGGATTGTATTTGTAATACATAAAAGTGCTAGCAAATGACCATAAAAATACAGACCAGCAGAAAAAGAGGGCAAAATGTTTAAAAAGGAAGTTCAAGATGAGCAAATCTAAAAAGTCAATAAGCATAGGAAGGTGCCAGCGCTGGCTAGTAGACAAGGCAATATAGGTTAAAATAACAAGGCAATATTATTTTACTTTAGGGACATTTAGCAAAGATTAAGAAGAAGGTTAACAACAGTACTGAATAGGATGTAAAAAAAAAAAGTATTTCTCACAAATTGTTAAAGAAAATGTTGATTGATAGGGCTTTTGGGAAAGCAGTCTATCAAAACTAAACATACCTTTCAACTCAATAACCCTACCCTGGGAACTTATGCCACAAAACTAAAATCCTGGAATACTGGGACATTTTCTCAAAGATGTTATCTGCAACCTCTTTCATAGTGGCCAAAGATTGAAACAGTGAATGTCTAGCAAGAGAGAAAAGTTTATTTAAGTCACTGTAAAATACACATGAAATATTATCTAGCCAGTAAAAAGAATGAGTTAAAGCTATGCCAGCTGATGTGCAGGGAATCCTGCTAAGGAACTGAAGGAGAAAAGCAAGATGTGTATACATTTATATTATGATCTTATTTATATAAAACAATGACAAAAATCTCTGTATGTGTACGTGGGTATAAGTACGTGGGTATATCTGTGTAAATCTGCAAAAGCAATGAAAGCATACAGGCTTTAGGGTAAAGGTTGTCTTGAGGGGGAAGGCAATGTGGGTTGGGGAGGGACAACAGGGGTAAGGAAATAGGGGAAAAAGGGTATATCAAAAAGTACTTCATTTATGTAAAATTACAAATAGGCAAGTGGGTATGTGTATATTATAGAGATAATAAAAGTCAAAATGTGTTGAATTTTAAGAATTTCTGTTTAATTCTTGTCTCTTGCAGAATCTGTTCTCATGTTCATCCACGGACTTTTTTCCTTCACCAGGATAATGAGACGCAGAGGGCTGAATGTTCTTAAAAGGGTGTCTCACTTAAGATATTGCCATGCAAAGTGGCCAGCCAGTAAGTTAAAATTATTGATGAGTGTGTTCAACAGGGTCTGATTGCATTTAAATTAAATTTCCCCAGACTATTTTTTATTTTTGAAGACCAAACTTCCCATGAGCTTATCTGCATACAAATATTCCTGAAAGGCAAGTTGATTGTGCCCTCTAAATTTTTGTTCTTTTGGGGGGGTACAAACACTGTCTGCTATCGTCATTCTAACCCCTTAATTACGTAAGTGACATAAACATTTGTAATCCCAAATTATCAGCAGAGTATCAATGTTGGCAGTAGCAAAATTAGGTTTGTGTCTGTTTTGTGATGCACATGATAAATATTAGCTTATAAAGGTTATTGCTACATTAAATAGCCAGAAGGTAAAATATTTATTTATACTGTAGTTCTGGTAATATTTAGGTGGTTTAGTTTACCAGGAATGCACATTTCTTTGACTAATGAAAGGACAAACAGTTCAATATATTTTTTTTTTTTTGGAAGAAAGCTTAAAAGTCATTGGCAATATTTGCTTTAGAAACTTATCTCCATATTATTCTCATTTTAATAATAATTAACTATTTTACTTAAGTATACATTGAGAGTATAGTTTGCATCAGGATCATCTAAATCAGATATTAGCAGAACAGAAAGGCACTTCTGTTATTGTAATTTTTTAAGAAATCCATTTTTTAGTTCTTTGTAAATTTCCATTTCCTGCTGACAGTCTGTGAACTTCAAGCAATACATTTGACCTACAGGAAATCTTAGAAGAGAGGAATATTCATTGCTGCATGTCAAAGGCAGAATTCATGCACTCAGGATTGCAACATGCCTTCCAGAAGGTACTGCTTCCACAGCCAGGCCAGCCAGTGTGGAAAAGACAAGATACAGTTCAGTCTACACTGGTCCCCTCTCCCTTGCTCTGCGCACGCTCTGGAGACATTTTCATTTTCGTGGTTACCCTGGATTTGGCCACTTGTTTTCCTGTATTGTCTGTCTGTGCTCTCTTGAGTCTACCCAAGGTGAAGGGTTATAAGGGGAGGTGCTTCTGCTTTTCTGAGCATCCTTACTGCTCTGGGGATGCCTTACCATTACCTGGATCTGACTCACAGTCTTCCTCTGACCTTCTCGATTGGCAGCTACTGGCCTCCATCCCCATTAGGACTGCCCAAGTGACTCCTTTGGCTCGTTCTTTTCTACCAACCCAAAACTGATGTCCCAGAGCCAGAGTGCATCTGTGCTTGCTCCGTAGGACATGGGCTTTTCAGCTTTTTGCCACTCCCTGATATAGGCACATTGCACTAATATCCAGAACCTTGAGAGGTGAGCATTTGGTTTTTAAATTGCGTTCCTAGGTTTAGGTAAGGTGCTGCCCTCTAAGCCTGCCCCTCATGTCTAGTCTAGTTAGGTCACAGGAGAAACAGAGGAGAGTAAAGCTGCTCTGTTTGGGGGGGGGGCGGTTTGTGGAATAAAGAGACATGTCCTCTAGATTATCATTTGGCTCTTGGACATGATCACTGCATATCTGCTTTCAGTGGCTGGCACCCTCATTGGGCTGAGGTCTTGGACTAGAGTCCTCAAAGCCTAGCTCTGTTCTAGTCATGAGGTTGGTTATGTCCTTACTCGCAGCCATCTTGCACACTTGTGCACAGTCATCCAAGCAGGTCACCCTAAGAGAGAATACACACGGTGACACTGATGATCTCTTGAGAGTGCCTTCTTCGTGGGGGATGGCGGACCGTCATGCCAAGCGACTGTCCACGGGACTATGGACACAGTCAGTCATTAAAACACAAGTCTACTTGCCCAGAGAACCGGATTTAAGGGCCCTCATTACATCTTGGCTGTTTTTCAAGGACAGAAGATCTTAATCTATCTGAAAAATATATGTGTAGATAGCCTGAGGGGGAACCAATGTTAATATTTCCCGAAGAGCCCAGTTTTAGATAGACTGATCATAGTCATTTTCTCAGATTGGCCTTTGGAAAACACAGAATAGAAGAACGTTATCTGATTCTAAACACACAATATTTAGTCTCTTCTTGCCCTCTGTTCCTACTTGGTAACACACAGATAGGTGGTTCCTGTCAAGGTGGGGTGAGAAAGGCTCATATTAGTTAAGCCATTATTCCTGACTAGAGCCTGTCTGGTCCAGAGCATGGCTGGAGGAAACGTCAAGAAAGCTCTCAGTGACCCAAGCCAACCTGGCAACAAAGAGGACTTCTCTGGAGGTGACACTCTAGTCTTCCCACACATGGCAGTGGAGACTCTGTACCAGGCTACAGTAACATTATTCAGATTCTTAATTTGATGCAGAGGTGGACTCTGAAGGCCCATGTCAGCGAGGGATGGAGAAGGTCCACTCTCCTGGAGAGTGCGCACCTTGTTCTCCTTCAGCCAGTATACCTGGCTTTTCTAGAGCCTTTTGCCCAAGTCCTCTTCTTAATGAACCGCCTCACAGGGAGGAAGGTTAAGCTGATTATTCACAGCATTCAAATTCCAATTCTGTAATATTTTATCCAGTAGTTAGGTTAGCTAGCCATTTGCCAAGGTTATTCTTTGAAAAATGAATTTTCGGGGCTGTTAATATTCGATGTATGGACGTGTCATTACTTATTAATCATTTTCTTCTTGTCTCATTTTATTTTTTCCCAGTACATAAATTTTTCCTCTTACAGTTGTTTCCTTAGGCTGTGTCCTCATAAGTGGGTTTACTGGGTCAATGATGCACACCTATTTTCAATTTTTTCTATATTGCCAAATCACTTTCGAAATGTTGACTCTACAGTCTTACCGTTAGTGTTTGAGAATAATTAAATAATTAAATTAGTGTTGGAGAAAAATTAAACATTCTCATCACTGTTAAATATTTTTTCATCCTTGCCATTTTGCTAAGTAAAAAACAACAACTTGCTCTAACTTGTATTTCTATTTCTAGGGTGATCATATATATTCTTATTCGTCACTTCATTGATCAACGTCTTGTGCCCATTTTTCCATTGGGGATGTTAATGTTTTTCCTGATTATTTATAAGAGCCCTTTGGGCAATACACATGTTCACCTTTTCCATTTTTTTTAAGTTTCTTATCTTGTGTTTGGTTCTTTAACTTCTAATGACACTTGATAATCTCTCGAAGGTTTAAACGTTTATGCAGTCCACAGCTAGCCTATCTCTTCTTTTAAAATTTAAAAATTCCTTTTATTGCTTTTTATGTTGGATTCTTTCCTTAGCAGAGATTGTGCAGACTTAGTTCATATCATTTGGTTGCTTTTGGTTTATTTCTTACAATGAAATCATTAACATATCTGGGAAATATTTGCATATCCAGCCCCAAGTAGGATTATCTTATTTCTTCTCTCCACATCAGAAAGATTTTACAAATTATCCATTTACCTCTTATTGTTCTGCTGTGTGTTTTTTTGTGACAGGTTTTGATATATATTAGGGTTAATTTTAGGGCTATCCTACTTCTTTAGTCTGTGGTTGATTTTTATAACAGAGGCCTATGGTTTTAATTATTAGAGTTTCATGTTATTCATTTTACTATCTAATAAAGAAAGTCCTCCTTTGTAATTATTCTTTTTTTTCTGAAATTTACAAATGATCTTTAGGGACATCTCAAGTTCTAAAGAAAATCTCATAGAGATTGAATGCAGTTTTCTTTTTCAACTTAGAAATGAATTTTAGAATAGTCCTGTTTACAGTATCTTATGTTCCAATCCAGAAACAGTGTATCATTCCTTTATCCACATCTTTTTTTGCCTTTGTGGTTTTCTTGCCACCTTTATTTCAAACTCCTCCACCTTTTTGGGTTATTATTTCTAATGTGCTCTTTTCCCATTATACACTTTTACAGGAAAGAAGACCTACTTACCTATTCACATATATATCTTTGCTGAATATTGCTGGTACCCATCATTTTGGTTCACTCCTTGTATTTTTAAGACTGAAATTCATGTTTTCTACTAATTCCCTTACAACTTCTCCTTTTTCAATAGCTATGCTTTTATAGTAACTTCTGTTCACTGGGGTGCCTGGGTGGCTCAGCTGTTTAAGCGTCTGCCTTTGGCTCAGGTCATGATCCCAGGGTCCTGGGATCAAGTACCTCATTGGGCTCCCTGCTCAACGGGGAGTCTGCTTCTCCCTCTGCCCCCCCACCCTGGCTTGTGCTCATGCTCTCTCTTTCTCTTTCTCAAAAATAAATAAATAAAACTTTTTAAAGAGTTAAAAAAAAAAAAAAGACTTCCTTTTCCTGTTTCATTCCATCAGGTAGAAGTTCCCAAATAATGTATAAGAGTATAGTCACTAGCATCCTTATCTTAATCCTACTGTCTAACGGAACTGTTTCCAGTGTTTCACAGGAGATAATGATGTTGACAATTGGCTTAAGAAGTGTGATGGCTCAGTGGGTTAAGCCGCTGCTTTCGGCTCGGGTCGTGATCTCAGGGTCCTGGGATCGAGTCCCGCGTCGGTCTCTCCGTTCAGCGGGGAGCCTGCTTCCTCCTCTCTCTCTCTCTGCCTACTTGTGATCTCTCTCTGTCAAATAAATAAATAAAATCTTTAAAAAAAAAAAAAGAAGTGTGGTCTTCATATTGTTAAAGAATCTCCTCCTATTTTTCATTTGCTTTTCATCAGGACCAGGTTTTATTTTATTGAAAACTGTTTCAGTGTTTATCAAGATGACTTTTTTCTTTTGACCTTTTGATACCATGTTCCATTAATACGTGCTGTTTAGAGAGTCTCTTAGTGTAATATTGCTTTCAGTTAGTATTGCACTTAGGGGTTTTACCTCTACATCGTGAGACTGGCTCATAGCTTCCTTCCTTTCTCCCCACCTCCTTCCCTCCTTCCTTTCTAAAATGTTACCTGTCAGACTTTGGTTTCAGGGTACGTGACCTTCATAAAATAGGCAATTTTCTATATTACCTTTTTTTTTCTCAGATTACATAACGTGGGAATTACTTGTCTCATGAACTTTAAATGTAGTTGTCTAAAATACTAAGTTCTTGTCAACTTTTCTTTGACAGACACATCATCATGTTGACTGACTTCAGAAATTTATATTTCATCCCCAAGTTGTTTTTTTTGAAATTGAGTGCATTTATAGTATGGTAGGATTTTGGTATTATCAACAGCATTTGATAATTCAGCATTCTTACTTCTAATTTTTTGTGGATTCTTTTTTAAGTAATTAGGAATTTATTTTGTTGTTTTATTTTCAAATTCTTATCAAGTTATTTTCAAATAAAACTATTAGCTTAGCTTCATTTAGATATTTGGTATATTTTTGTCATATCGTAATTATTTCTTTTTTCTGTTTTTCCTGGTGTTGAATAACCTTGAATCTCCTTTAAAAATTTCTCAACTTACATTCTTTTTTCATTATTTTTTCTCAGTTAATAATGAAAACATTTAAGGATTTGAATTTTCCTATGCGTATAGACCTGGATGCAACCCATTCATAGTTTTTATATGTGGCTACTCCCATTTTTATTAATTAAAAATAATTTATAGCTCTAATTATTTACTTCATATTATCTTACTGATTTTTTAATTTCCTGACATGTGTTTTTCAATTCTATCTCAATTGCATTATGGTTAGAAAATGTAATCTCGTTTGATTACGATTTTGGGGTTTGTGGCCCGGCCTAGTGTGTCTAGTTAGAAGAAACAAAAGAGATCGGGAAGGGAGAGAGACCAAGACAGAGGCAAAAGGCAAAGTAAAATATTAATAATATTCAATCTGTGGTGAGTAATAGGTGTTGTATGGAAGTACTGAATCACTGTATTATACCCCTGAAACTAATATTACACTGTATGTTAACTGGAATTAATATAAAAACTAAAAAAAAAAAAAAAGAAGAAGAACATTAAAAAAATACAACAGATATTTGGAAGAAAAGTTATTGTCTCTACAGGATGTGAAATTATAGACAGACATGAATTTGTGGTGTTGGTTATACATTGTATTAACTATGCTATATAATTTCTCTTTGAATTGATCCCATGTAGCTAAGTAATAGGGTGTCAAAATAAGTAAAGAAGAAACTCAGTTTCCAGTGCTGCTGATATTATTGCTATTTTTATGTGCATTTTAATCAAAACTTTATTGGGAAGTTGGGGGAAAATTTATTAGCTACATGATAGGGAATGTATTAGCTACCCCCACAGTTTAGTGTAGATAAAAAGTGTAGAATGAGGAGAAATATTTTGAGAGCCAAAAGTGCAGCTGTTTCCATCAGAGGCTTCTGGGTCAAGTGTTTTGTCTGAAACTAATTCAGTTAATTCATCAGAAATCCATAATTTAGACTGTAAACTTATGTGAAATAAACTCCTTTATGTGATTAGTATTTAGTATGTAATTAAATGATCCTCACTTAATTGTAAGATTGTAAATAAAGTCATTTAATTTTATATACTGACTTCTCTTCTTAAGAGACTTGGAGAGTTAGTATTACTTCTTATAAAGAAAGAGCGATAGCAAATAAACTCAGGAAGAGAAGTATTGGGTGGGAAGCAATAGAATTCTGAAATCTCTGTTTTTTCACTCTTACTAAAAAAATAATTCTATAAAATACATAAGCCAACATTATTTGAGCTAGCTGGCTTTCACATGTGTGTGAGCATGTGGACAGACACAGGTGAAAATATATTCTTGGAGAGTCTGCAAAATGCATTTCTAGGTGCTGGCATCACAATGGCAAGGTGAGAGGCAATCCTAAATAATCAAGCAGATCAAATCTGCATCATAATAACTGAACGTATCACGGGTCATTGCATGAGTCTAAATGCCATAAAAATTTAGAAATCAATGGAAAATTGTGATGTTTCCCCCCCTGACATTTACTCTCAAAGCAACCTAAAAGCATCTTATTATATCCACTGCATGTGTACATGCCAAGGGACTGCTTTGATCTAGTGTTGAATTTGCTGTTGATATTATGTAAATGAAGCATGAGAATTACAATAGCATCCTTATTTGTTAACCTTGCAACCCATTAAAAAATTACAGCCTGTTGGATAGTCACAGCTTCTTTGTAAACGCAAAGAAAGAGAATATGCTTTTGTGTTCCCAGAATTTGTCCTGCAATTAATCTTTTTTTCTTCTCTTCACGATGGTCAAAACAAATTGCCAGGTGTACCATAATTAGGAAGCAAAACATCTCCCCCAAACACCAGGCAGGGAGAAATAACGCAATGTCATTGTATACTTACGAACACAACAAAATGTATTAGGATGTATGACCCAACGGCTATGTTCTAGGTATACATACCTTACACTACCTTTCTCTCAACAGAAATGCAAGTGCATTTAGCACCTGTCAGGTTCAATTTATTAGAACTGCTATCAAAAGAGAGATATAAAATAAGTAGTTCATGTACTTACCTTAATTTATTTTTAAAAATTTTAACTAGTTGCTCAGTCTTCATTTGGACATTATTTTACCTTCACACTTGTGCACATTAAAAAATACATCTCACAGAAAGAGAAACCTTACAGGGAAAAGTTATAGCTTATTAAAATTAACTTGGAAAGTTTAGTTATCGGGGCACCTGGGTGGCTCAATTGGTTAAGCGTCTGCCTTTGGGTCAGGTCCCAGGATCCCAGGGGAATCCAGCCTCTCAACAGGCTCCCCGATCAGTGGGGAGTCTTTATCCCTCGCTTTCTGCCCCTACCTCTCTGCTCGTGCACTCTCCCCCTCTCTCAAATAAACAAATAAAATCTTACCAAAAAAAAAAAAAAAGAAAAATTTAATTATCTTTGCGCACTATCCATGTTTGTTGGGCTTTTTTTTTTTTTTTTTAGAATAGGTAAGACGTTCTCCCAGGCCACTTTATAGAATCCAGCTAAAGCTTACTGAGTCCTACAACAGAGTCTGGAGTAGCAGATAGTTGGAGATGCCTATTGATTTCTGAGACTCATGAAAGAATTAAAATTTCAGGTGAGGGCGGCTGGGTGGTTCAGTGGGTTAAGCCTCTGCCTTCAGCTCAGGTCATGATCTCAGGGTCCTGGGATCGAGCCCCGCATTGGGCTCTCTGCTCAGCAGGGAGCCTGCTCCCCACCCCCTTGCCTGCCTCTCTCCCTATTTGTGATCTCTCTGTCAAAAAAAAAAAATTCAGGTGACTCTTAGGCTTATTTTAATGATGGACTTACTTATAAATGAGCTTGACTTTGGTTTCCCAACTGAAATTCTTTGTGGGGAGGCACAGTTTGCCAAGGTCCATAGCGCAGGGTTGGACTGAGGAACCTGAGCTAAGAGTGCATCAGCTAAATCCACCTCCACAGGTGAGGGTGGCTGCCAAAGTCGGCGCTTAATAATTCTAATGATCCAAGGAAACAGGGCTTCTATATATTATAGGAATGTTTTTACCTGGAGCGCCAGGATGGCACAGTCGGTTAAGCATTTGACTCTTGGTTTTGACTCAGGTCATGATTTCAAGGTTGTGAGATCAAGTTGGGCTCTGTGCTCGGCTGAGGGTTTCTCTCTCCCTTTCCCTTTGCCCCTGACCCTGGCCACGCTCTCCCTAAAATAAATAAATAAATATTTTTAAAGATTTTATTTATTTATTTGTGTGAGAGAGAGACAGCAAGAGTGCAAGCAGGGAGAAGAGCAGCAGAGGCAGAGGGAGGAGGGTCCCTGTGAGCGTGATGCGGGACTCGATCCCAGGACCCTGAGATCATGACCTGAGCTGAAGGCAGATGTTAACTGACTGAGCCACTTGGGTGTCCCATAAATAAATTCTCTCTCTCTCTCTCTCTTTTTTTAAAGAAACTTTTTTTTTCCCCCTGACTGGAGGGGTTGAAAATCAGATAATATATAAAAATTAATGATTAGGGCATCTGGGTGGCTCTGTCGTTAAGCGTCTGCCTTCGGCTCAGGTCGTGGTCCCAGGGTCCTGGGATCGAGCCCCACAATGGGCTCCCTGCCCTGCGGGAGGCCTGCTTCTCTTTCTCCCACTCCCCATGCTTGTGTTCCCTCCCTCACTGTGTCTCTCTCTGTCAAATAAATAAATAAAACCTTAAAAAAAATAAAAATCAATGAACATTTAAAGAATGTAATGTTGCATTTTTTGTTCTTATAGAATCCATAGGTTCAAATCTTCACTCCACTGGCCACTACACTTGTTCTACTATAATTCTTGGAGGAAATTAAGCAGCTTCCTGGCCAGTTAATAAGCAGCTACTGAGTGTCTACTGTGTGATGAATGTGTAATAAAGAGGGTAACAGAAAAATGAGCAGAGAGTGGTTTATGACATGGTCCTGCTGGCTGAGAGTTGAAAATCTATTTGAGGAGGACAAAACTAATCTACATAAAATGACTTTGAGGATGAGTAAATGCTGACTGCTGTAGTCATAATCCATTCCCTCCAACAAGTGTGCACCTGTGCAAAGTTTGTGATGCCAACAGGTGTCGGAAGCTATCGGGGAAAAAAACCACTAGAACTGGAGAAACAGGGAATGGGTTATGGGAGTTCTTGGCTTAAATGTGGTTAGGTGATTAGGAAACTTGGTTTGTTTTATAAAGAGAATCAGAGTCTAAAACTTAGACTGGAGTTTGCCTCTTCTGAAGTAAGAAAAGCACATGTAAAGGTACAATGATGGATCTAGAACCAGGGCAGGGATTAAATATTGAGAAGTGACAAAGCAAAATCTGGCCCAATTTGTGATAGCAGTTGGAATTCTTTTCTCTTCCTTTTTGTTTTTGTTTTGTTTTGTTTTGTTTTTAAAGATTTTATTTCTTTTCAAAGAGAGAGAGAGAGGGAGGGAGGGCGCAAGCACGGGGTATGATAGGCAGAGGGAGAAACAGGCTCCCCAATGAGCAAGGAACCCAGGACCCTATCCCAGGACTCTGGGATCATGACCTGAGCTAAAGGCAGATGCTTAACTGACTGAGCCAGCCAGGCACCCCTTAGTTGGAATTCTTCAAACTATATTTGCCATAAATTTTCACAAACTATTCAAGAAATTTTTTAAAAAGTTGCATCAATTTTTTTTTTCAACAACTCATTTTCCTTGTTTTTATTTATTTTTTTTTCCAATTTATTTATTTTCAGAAAAACAGTATTCATTATTTTTTCACCACACCCAGTGCTCCATGCAAGCTGTGCCCTCTATAATACCCACCACCTGGTACCCCAACCTCCCACCCCCCCACCACTTCAAAGTACACGAATATAGATTCTCTCCAATGATAAAGCCTAGAAGATGTTGTGGGTGAAATTTCCCCAAATGTAGCACAATGATTATTTGCATCCCCTTTTCCATTTGTATCTATTCTGACATTAAAAAAACGCTGTGAATTTAGTAAGTAGTTGTCAGTGCATAGGAAATTCAACAGCCAGTTTACAATTCTCTTCTTAATTGACTCTGTCAGCATCACTCTACATGACACCCCAAAAATCTTCTTCATGGACCTTCTAGGGTATTGGGACCCCCCCATGTTCTTCCCATCTCCCCAGTTGCTCCTCTTTGCTGGTTCCTCTCTCCCTGATCTGTATGGGTCTGAACTCTTACTCTAGGCTCCCTTCTCTTCTCGTGGTCAGTGACTTCCTGAATGATCTTGTGGCTTCCGTAGCCACATACTTATCCACCTGCCTAGCTAGCAGGTCTTCTATCGACAAAACTTGGCCTCTAACAGTCACCACCTCAGCCACCACTGTATCCAAACCACATTCATCTCTTGCTGGCCTTCCACATGTATCCTTTGTGCCATCAAATGCTATCCCTACAACTCAATAGGAATGATCTTTCAAAAATGCAGTTGTCTATTGCAGGGTTGAGTTTTCGGTGTACAACAATTCAGTTGTACAAAAATGCAATCTGATTTTCCTAAAACTAGACTTAATTTTTACCCTTTAGTGCTCATTTCCATTTTCTAGTGTTATATTATTATTATTTTTTAAAAGATTTACTTATTTCTTTGAGGGAGTGCATGTGCGTGAATGGGGGAGGGGCAGAGATAGAGACTCTCAAGCAGGCTCCCTGCTGAGTGCAGGGCTGATGCGGGGGGCTGGATCCCATGAACCTTGAGATTATGACCTGACCCGAAATCACAAGTTGGCTACTCAACCGACTGAGCCATCCAGGAGCCCCAAGTGTTCCACTATTTTTAATGAGTCTGAGTTAAACTCAGTCTCTTTTAATTTTCTTAGTGTCTTCTGAGTAAACTTAGTCATTTGAGGTTTCTGACCCTCCTCTTTTCTTCCTGGGGCCACATCCAGGTTGGGAGTGGCGTGGGGGGTTGCTTTTGCAGCCTCACAGCGTCAATGAAGTTAGTCCTTCCGCTCTGTAGCTACATCTCAGACTTTCACTGGCATCTGCTGAGAGTGACTGCTCTCTAGTCTCTGGTCACTAGCATCTACTACTGCCAACGTCTTCCCTTTCTCCTTGGTTCTGGGTTGTCGGGTCTACCCAGATCCTTCTGTGTCTTTAGGCCACTTCACAGTCTCTTGTGGGCTCTTCCCCTGCTGTTCTCCGGGACACAGGACAACTCAGATGTTTGCCAAGTTCACCTTAAAAAAGTGTCAGAGAGTATGCAACCTCTCTCTATAGAACAAAAGGCTCTCCCTCCTCTAAACCTGAAGTTAAAGAAATGTCCTAAATTACAATCCTTTCCGCATAAACTGAAATTTTATTCCTGGCATTTTTCTTAGGTCCATTTAAAAAATGTCAGATTGAAGAATAAAGTGAACGATCAACTTTCTTACAATATTCTTCTGCTTTAGTTCTCTCCAAAGTCCTCAACAGAGAATTCTGAGAGAGAAAAACAGAGTCGGAAGGATCATGCTTCCTGATTTCAAGCTAAATTATGAAGTTGGTAACCAAGAGAGTAGGATGTTGGCATGAAAACAGACACCAAGATCAATGGAACAGATTAGAGAACACAGAAATGAACCCAAACATACATGGTCAACTAATTTTTGACAGGGGCACCCAGAAGACACAAGGGGAAAGGATAGTTCCTTCAACAGATGGTGCTGGGGAAACTGGATATCCACTGGCAAAAAAATAAAACTGGACTCCTCTTACATTGCAAAAAAAAGCCCCTCAAAATGGATTAAGGACTTAAACACGAAACCTGAAGCCATAAAAATCCTAGAATAAGACATAGGGAACAAGCTCCTTGACATTGGCTTTGGCAGTAGTTTTTTTGGATATGACACTCAAAGCTTAAGAAACTATTCAAAAAGCTTCTGCTTGGCAAAGGAAACCATCAACAAAATAAAAAGGCAGTGTATGGGATAGGGGAAGGTATTTGCAAGCCATCTATCAGGTAAAGAGTGAATATCAGATAAACAATTAATATCCAAAATATATAGGGAACTCACACAACTCAACAGCAAGAAGACAAGCAACCCTAGTTTAAAATTTGGCAAATGACCCAAAGTGGCATTATTCCAAAGAAGACATACCAGTGGCCAACAGTAAATGAAAAGGAGTTCAATAACACTCACCATACAGAAAATACAGATCAAAAGTGATATCAATGTGATATTATTTCAACATCTGCTGGGAAGCATATTCTCAAGAAGAGAAGAGAAACAACTGTGGTGAGGATGTGGAGAAAGGGGACACTTATACACGGTGGGAATGCAAACTGGTGTGACCAGTCTGGAAAACAATAAGGAGGTTCCTCAAAAAAAGAGAACTAGAACTACCCTCTGATCCAGCAATCTCACGTCTGGGTACATAACCAAAGGAAGCAAAATCAGTACTTCGAAGAGATATCTGTGCTCCCATGTTCACGGCAGCATTAATCACAATAGCCAAGACATGAAAACAACCAAAGTGTCCACCAACAGGTGAATAAAGAAGACACGGTGCGCCCACACCCACGTACACAATGGAGTATTATTCAGCGATGAGAAAGAAGGGAGTCTTGCCATTTGGGACAGTATGAGTAAATCAGGAAGACATTAGGCTAGGTGAAATACATGAAACACAGAAAGAAAAAAAAGTGCATTATCTTGTATGTAGAATCTAAAAAAAAAAAAAATCAAATGCACGGAAGCAGAGCGCACAACTGTGGTTAGCAGCCATGGGGAGGTGGGAGAATATGAGGTGTTGGTTATAGGGCGCATGGTTGCAGTTACGTAAGATCACGAAGTCTAGAGATCTAACACAGAGCATGAGGATTATAGTTTATCATACTGTACTAAATACTGGAAATTGGTTAAGAGAATACATCTTGGGCACTCACGTCATACACACACCCAATGGTAACTGTGGGAAGAGAAGGTATGCGAAGTAGCTTGACCGTAGTCATCATTTCGCTGTATTATGTATCAAATCATCAAGTGGTACGCCTTAAATATACACAATTTTTATTAAACACACACACACACACACACACACACACACACACAGAGTCTCTGAGATGTTTAAAAGCCTAAGTCATAACAAAACATCAGTAGGCTCTCCTCCCTCCCTATCTCCCCGTCCCTAAGAAGCCACCTCCCTGCCCCACCCCTCCTTTCCCCTTAAGCACAGGGCTGAGCTGCTGACACAGGGAGCCCTGCCTGGCATCCCTTGCTTCCCTGACACCACCAACCCCTCACTGCCCTGCACTCACCAGGCCTGCTGCACATATAACCAAGAGGGTTATAAGCCAAAGTCCCTGCCTTCCCCCGTACCTCTATCAGCAGACCATCTGCGCATGCGTCACAGGAGGCCATCAAACCAATGGACATCTGGATTCCAACGTGTTAAGTTGTTTCGTAACAGCAAGGGGTTCTGGGCCAGTGCCCGACAGCAGTGGCCAGAAAGTGCTGGAGAGCCACCTTTTTTTTTTTTTTTTTTAAAGCTTTTTGTTAAAGCTTTTGACTTGAAAATAGTGTGACAGCATAACTGATCGAAACATTAAGATATTTTCCCTTCCTCCCCTATCGGACTACTAGTCAGGCTCATCTTAGTATTTTCCTGCCTGAGGGATTTTCACAGAAGCTGCGTAAGGTGAGCAGCATTTCCAGGTAGGGGAGGAAGGTGCTGAGCGAGTGTGAAGCCTCCAAGAATGTGAGGGATAAGAAATAGAGATTCTCCCAGACAGAGGTCAGCAGCGGTGGTGATAAGGCTTCAGAGATGATGGCTACTTGGAGCAGCTGTGGACCAGGTGAGACTTCTAACCTAGCCGTTTCTGGGAGCCTCCTGCAGTTTCCAGGTAGAGGAGCAGGAGCTCCTGACTTGAAGGGGTCATGAGGCCAGTGAGGAGATGGGTAACAGTAACTCAGTAACAGTAACTCTTTACCCTCTGTGGGTAAATAACTAGTGAACTCAAACTCTACCTGATCCGTGGGTGGGTATATAATGTCACAGGGCCTTTGCACGGTCTTGGAGAGTGGAAGGTCTGATAAATACTGAGTCTTAATCCCCTACCAGTTTGGTGAAATGGGAGCAGAGGGTGACTTAGGTTGACCAGAAGAAAATGTAATAATGCATTTGGGTTTGTACAACTGAATGGAGATTTGAACCTTCCATACTCTACTTAAGGTTGTAGACATTGACAAAAGGAATGGATATATTTTATTTTTTGCTCCCTCTTATCAAACCTGCACCCTGCCCCACGCCCCCAAACTCCATCCCTTTCTACTCCCTTCTGATATCATATGCCAAGTTCTAGTTAAAGTGTACATAAAGAGAAAAAAGAAAAAAGAGAGAGAGAATGAAGTCAGAGAAAATAGGAGGTATGTGGAATATTCTGGAAAGGTTTTTATCTATTTATGAGAAATGGAATGAAATGAAGGTTCTCCCTAAAACAGAACATTAGTTACTTCAAACCTGCCAGAGAATAAAAATCAGAAACAATAAACAAAGTATCTGGCACAGCCTTTCCCGTCAGGAGGTTCTAACTCTACTGATTTTTACCTGAGAGGCACTGCTGAGAAGAAACTCGTCTATTAAGTGGCTTATGAGGACAGTTACCCAGATAGAGAGGCTTCAGTTGCTGTGACAAAATCATTTCATTCAGTTTTTTCTGCAGAATGAAATATTCTTCAGATAACTTTGATATCTAAAAAGAAGGTCATGTGTCAGATTAAATCAAGGAAAAGAATTCACAGGGCTCCACAGGTACCCTGGGGGCTGGGAAATGCCTGACTGACAGTCCCCCAGACTCTTCTCCAGAACCCACCCTGACCCTGGTCTGAAAACCCAAGGTCTGGAAAAGTCCTTGCCTGCCCAAGCCTCCTCCCCCTTCGTGCGGCTTGCGCGTCTCACATTTTCCATTTAAAACTGCCAAACGTGTCATGCTCCTGATCAGCTCCTCCTGGGGTTCCTGAGACCAGGCTCCTGTCACTGTCCCTCCGCAGCAATTTTGCCTGTAGAAACCCTCTTTTGCCTTGGAGTGTGTTAACCCCGTCTTTTCCTTTCCAGTGTTCTCAGTCTGACTTCAGGCCACTCTCCTCTCCTTCCACCTGGCCCCTCTGCCTCTGTCTGGTCTGCCCCCGGGCTCGGTTACACAGCTGTGCTGCTGGGCCGCATGTGGGGCTCCTGCTTTTTTTTGCCTCTCGCTTCGTCCCCGTGGAGCACTGAAGCTCCTGGGGCATTATTTGCCAGCGCCAGGGAGACAGCTTGGACATTCTACATCTCCTCCGCATCCCTGACACACAGTAGGTCAGGATTTGCATCTCCAATCTGGTCTTTAGGGTGAGAAAACGTATGCACCAAGGAAAAGAAAGACCGTATTGTATTAAACTCTCTATTTCCATGTACTTAAAAAAAAAATAGAACAGGAGGGCGCTGGCAGAGCTGTAGGAACAGCCAGACATTGGGAGATGTTTGGGCCACACCTCTAACATGAAAGAGGGGTCCAGGAGCAGCAATGGCGTTTTGGTTATGGGCTCACTGTCAGGACAAAATACAGAGTTTAGGGTCCATGAGTATTAGGCAGTCCCTCTTTGATCTAACTCATGATGAGATCCATCCCTCCATCCCTCTAACCCTTCCTCCCAGCACGGACCCTGATGCAGGGCTCGATCTCACCATGCTGAGATCAAGACCTGAGCTGAGATCAAGAGTTGGATGCGTAACTGTCTGTGCCACCCAGGTGCCCCTAATGATATTTCTGCCACGATTTTATATGCTACTGACTATTCTGGCAATGCATATTAACTTATAATATGCATTTTAGAGGTCATCTAGTTAAAATCCTTCACTTTACATAAGAAAAAATAAAGGTGCCCACGCACAAAGTGATTTATGGAAGGTTGAACACCTAGGCAGAAAGCAAGATCTGGAATTGGCATTTCCAGGAGCTGCTCGCTGTGGTCTCCCTCCAGAACACTGATTATTAATGTTCCACACACAACCCATGAGAAGCCCTAAAGCCATCTGCCTCCTTCTAGAAACGGCTGAAACATGGCCTACTCATGGCACAGATATTCTCCAACAGGGAATCTTTTTTGTGGGTTTTCTCTATGGCCTCATTGTCATGGTGTAACACGTAGAGTTTCGTCTTCATTGCACATACGTCTGAGTATGGCTATGCCTAATTTTGAAACCTAGTGAGCTCTACTCAAAATTTGGGGCAGAAAAAGCATAGACTTCAGAGGATTTATAAAACTTTTTTTTCTTTGGCTCTAATGAAAGATCTCAGATATGGAAATTTGCATTTTCAAATGCCAACATTTTAGTTAGCTGGTCTCTTTACTATACAAGATTTCTGTCATATCTTACATTATTTCTTATGACACATTGTTATAAAAAAATTATGGCTATTTGAATAGCAAGACCCTTGAGGCATTATAAAAGAGGTTTGCAGTTTCATAAAAACAGATGAAATAGAATATCAGTTACTCATGAGCTGTAGGTTTACTTCAGTTACTGTGTGGTTCCCTGAGATTTCTACTAGTAAATCTATTTACATACCTGTTTTGAAAAGATGGCCAAATCACATGCTTCTTTCTCTAAAACTGCTTTCGGGTCTTTGTCATTCTTTGTCCTGAAATTACAGGATTTCTCATGTTTTGTGGGACAGGAATACAGATCGTGAGTATTTCTTGCTACTTCGGTCGGTGTCGCAACAATCTTTTGATTTTTAAGAGAAGACGTCCTGTCCTTCCTTACTTGCTGCCTTCTCTTGTAGCCCCGGAATTTGCTCTGAATGAACACGGCTGCTCTATCTTCTTCCTGCACTTGGACTGTTGCTTCAGACTGTCTCTCTTGGGCCATCCCCAGTCTCAGATGGCTGCATGTTGGTGCTTTCTGGGTGACCACTGATGTCTTCTTTTCCTTTTCCTTGCTATCTGCGTTTGGGTGGACCGACTTTTGGCTAAGACTAGGTTCCAACGTTTTTTTAAAAGAAGGCTGCTTTGTCTCATTTTCCACTGACCAAAGTCGTGGGGAGCTTGGCCTTTCTGATAGGGCCTTCCTTTCTAGATATATTGCTTTGGATTCTTCAAAATTCCTTTCCTCTGCATACCTCTGGTAATAATTCTGGATCACAGAGTCCTCCTTCTCCACTCTCCTTATCTTACTGTTCTCTTCTGGGTCTCTCATGCACTTCTTTTTGGGGTGTCCTTCTGCCCAAGAGTCTCCGACCAGCTGTGGTTCTCGCTTAGCCTCTTCCCCAAACATGTTATTCATTTTGTTCTCAGTTTGATATTTTCTGTTGTTATTTTCAATGGCCCAAGTGCCTTCCTCTTCAGCTTTGAAAGTAGAAGTCTTCACTACAGATGTACTTCCCTTATGGGTTGGAGCTGGAATGATTATTTCATTAGTAGAGACTGCATTTTCTGTCTGTTTCTTCGCAGAAGATTCCCTGGGAGAAACAGATTGCATCTGAGTACAGGATACTGAACTGGAAATTATTCACCGCTTCTGGCAATAGCTACACACTACCATGGTGTTGGGACAACAGTCCAAGGGGGCAAAACAAGCTCAAAGTAAGAACTTCTCAAGTCACATTAATCAAGTCCTTCCTAAACGTTCTCTCTGGCAGCAGAAGTTGGTGGTCGCTTAGATTAATGATAAAACCAGTTTCAACTTCCGGTGAGAAATATCCTCACGTATTTTCACCCGAGGCATCAAAATTCTAGGAATTTAATCACTTCAAGATGTGTCTTTTTCAAAAGGAAGTACCTACAGGGAGGAGAAGTTGTGGAAAATGTGCCTAAACTTGAAACTAGCAAGCCAGGTGTGTTCACTAGGCTGACGTGCTGTATAAGTGTGAAGTCTGCTGATCACAGGAAGTATCGTACAAAATTAAGGGAAGCAATGTTCCCGCTACAGTTCATGATCATGTAATATGCTGACCAAAAGTGCACAGCTGTTACTTTACCAATATTCTTCCAAAATGATTTTCCCTTACCTTGAAGATAACATCTTCTCTACAGCCTTTTTTTTTTTTTTAAGCCACATTTTTTTTTTTTCTTTTCTTTTGGTGAGGACAAAACCCTCACAAGGGCAATATGGCCATAAAAAGTGTGCTAAGGTACAGTGAAAAAGTCATAACCTGATATGCTACTTGGGGGAGTTTTGCCAAAAACTTTTCAATTTTAGCTCAGGAAAGCCATGGAAGAATTTTGGTCTTTTGCAGTCTGTTTGTACATAAGGACCTGTCTTAAAGCTGAACTTGGAAAAAGTTACCGGAACTCAAACTTCCTAATCCCATTGGCTACTTCCTAGGCCTATGATAGCATCTTTAGGTTTTTGTGGGAGGCACAGTAGAGTCTCTATTACTCTGCCAGGGACAGAGAACTAGGTGGGGTACCAAGAACCCATCATTTCAATGAGTGGCTACGCTAGTATTTTGAATACTATGAATACTTCGAATACTATGCTAATATTTTGAATACCTTCAAAATACCCCCAGAGAATGCTTATATTAGTCAGAATACAAGTAATGAGAAAAAGATAAGCAAACTATATCACAAAGCTATAGTAATCAAAACAATGTGGTACTGGCCTAAAAACAGACTCATAGAACAGAATAGAGAGCCCAAAGTAAACACGTGTAAGCATTTATGGTCAATTAATTTATGACAAAGGAGCTAAGAATGTACAATGAAGGTAGAATGGTCTATTCAATAAATGGTGTTGGGAAATTAGCCACATGCAAAATAATGAAACTGGACTCCTGTCTTACACTACTATAAAAACTAACTCAAAATGGATTAAAGACTTGAACATAAGACCTGAAATCCTATAACTCCTAGAAGAAAATGTAGGCGGTAAGTTCCTTAACTCTGGTCTTGGTAATGGTTTTGTTTGTTTGTTTGTTTGTTTTTTTGGATTTGATGCCAAAAGCAAAGGCAACAAAAATAAAAAAGAACAAGTGGGACTACATAAAATGAAAAAGCTAAAAACAAACAAACAAACAAAAAACCCCAGAACAAACAAACAAAATAAAAAAAAAAAAAAAGAAAAAGCTTCTGTGCACCACAGGAAGCTATCAATAAAATGAAAAGGTGACTTACTGAATGGGAGAAAATATGTGAAACTCATATATCTGATAAAGGGTTAATATCCAAAATATATAAAGAACTCGTGCAACTCAATAGCAAAAAAATAACCTGATTTAAAAATGGGTAGAGGATCTGAGCAGATGTTATTCAAAGAAGATATGAAAATGGCCAACAGGTACATGAAAAGGGGCTCAACATTACTAATAACCCAGAAAAATACAAATCAAAATCTTGATGAGATGTCACCTCACACCTGTGAGAATGGCTATTATCACAAAACACAAGAGAAAACACGTATTGGTGAAAATGTGAAGAAAAGAGAGTGCTTATGCAATGAGAATGCTGTATGTCAGTGGGAATGTACATTGGGGCCATTACAGAAAACAATATGGAGATTCCTCAAAAAAACTAAATAGCAATACCAGCAATCCGACTTCTGGCACTATATCCAAAGGAAACAAACAATGATCTCAAAGAGATCTCTGCACTTCCATGTTCACTGCAGTATTTCTCTCAAAAACCAAGAGCTGGAAATAACCCAAGTGTCCATTAATGGATGAATGGATGAAGAAGTTATGGTATATGTATACAATGGAGTATTATTCAGCTACGAGAAAGAAGGAAATCCCGTCTTTCTTGATAACATGGATGAAATAAACCAGACAGGGAAGAAAAATACTGCATGGTATCTCTTATGTGTGGAATCTGAAAAACAAACAAACAAACAAACAAAAAAACACAAAAAAAGAAACAGAGTTTTGGCTATGAAAGGGTTAAGTGGGGGAAATAGGGAGAGATTGGTAAAAGGATAGAGCCTTCCAGCTATTTGATGAGTAGGAGTAATCACTGTTCAGTAGAACTGAATTTTGCTAAGGGAGTACAACTGAAATGTTCTCACCAAAAAAGCATCAAAGAGAACTATGTAAGGTGATGGATGCAGTAATGAATTAAATGGGGAAATCCTGCCACAGTGTATATGTATATGAAATCATCATGATGCACACTTTAAATATAATTTTATATGTAAATAATTTATAATTTTATTTGTAAACCATACATTTTCTATGTAAATACCTCAGTGGAGTGGAAATTTTTAAAAAGATGAACTAGTTCTTGGGATCTAGCGTACAGCGTGGTGGCTCTTGATGATACTGTATAATGGACTTGAAAGTTGCTAAGGGAGGTGTTCTTACCACACACAGTTGTAATTACTGAGGTGAGGGAAATGTTAACTAACTTCACCGTGGAAATTATTTTACAGTATATACATGCATCAAATCATCATGTTGTACACCTTAAACTGACCCAATGTTACATGCCAATTCAATCCCAGTAAATTCGGAAAAAAAAAAAAAAAAAGACAAGGGGCCTGGGATTGGGGCTGGAATGACCTCTATCTCTTATAGAGAGATACAACTTAGGCATCTTTTGATCAATTCAAGTTTTATCAATGAGGCAAAATCTACATATTTATATTCCTTCCCCTTAATCCCTACCGAGACCCTCCACGTCCCTACTGTACCCTTTGCATATCTTTACAGTAGAGTTAACCTGTGTTTCTAGAATCATGCATTTATTGGTTATATTTCTTTCCCATGACTCTGTGAGCAACTTTTAGGACCAGGGTTTTGTCTTAATTATCTATGTGTCCCCACAGCTTAGCATAAAGCCTTCTGTATGAATGAATTCAGGTGGATCTACTAATACGCACTTAGAAATATGATATGGAGGTTCAAGAGAAGAAAGGGCCAAGGGCCATGTATTGAAGATTGGATTACGTTTTATGAATTAATGGCATATCGGATATTTAGGCCATGGGAATGAATGAGAGAGCCCAGAGATGATGATATTTAGATGTGAAGGAGGATTTAAATATGGGGAGAAGAGGAGGAATGAGCAAAGGGTACTTAGAATTAGGAGCAGAAATGTAGAGAGAAGTCTGGCAGAAGCCTAGGAAGAGAAAAGCTGTGGAAGGAAAGGGCGGTCATCAGTGAGAAATGCCAGTGAACTTCCCAATAGGACGAAGAACACAAGAGCGGCCACTGGGTGTTCACTGACATTTAATGGTTCAGTATTCAGACCTGATTAGGTGCAAGAAAGACTGTGAACTTTATATTGACTTCACAGATTTGGAAAAAATGTACAGTGTAAAAATGGCATAAGAATGAACATCATTATACCTTTTATTTTCAAAGTTTTTCTTGTAGTCAAATTCCTGACCATAGGTTTGAATGGTTGTTACCGCTGTGTTTTTCATGTTAACATTTTCTTTCCTTTGTTTCCTGACTAGATGTCCTCTTGCAGCTGAAACACATAAGGTGGGGAGCAGTGCTGATTAGAATAAAGACAAAGACACATTACTTAAGTAATAGAAACACTTTGTTTTTTTGACCATCAGTGTCAAAGAGGAAAATTAAAGACTCCAAATAGAACATGTTCATTGAAAATACTGTTCATTAAAAAGTCTTGTTCATTAACTAGATTCTTCTAGATGACAAGCTATAGTAAGAAAATAACTAAGGCACCTTTTGTATTAAGGAGAGTCTGGGGATGAAACTGAAATGAAAGAGATTGGCTAAGCTGATGAGAAAGACAAAATGTATTCATTTGCTTAAAATCTGCTGATAACTACTTTGGCTATTTATGGGAGAAAGTCCCTATCTAAGTGTGATGTTTTGGACTTTTTGGGAAATTATCCTTGGAGCCAGATACATTTCAGAATTCAGATTTAAGCTTTTTTATTTTATAAAGGTAATTCCAAGCAAATAATATACATTCTGTAACGTTCCCCATGCCAGCGAAGCATTCCATAATCAAAACCATGATTATTTCTCCGGGAAAACTGTATTTTACCACGGGCGATGAATAAAGGGCTATAAATATTAGGTCATGTTTCACTGCTAGATGAGGTATGATAAACCTTTTCTTTAGTGTTTTACAAATTTTGGAATTGAGGATAAAGAATTTGATCCCAAATTATAGGGATTTGCATTTTGATGTTTCAGCGAGAAGTTAAGGGCTTTAAAATCCCCAAAGACATGAACCATTACGAACGGACAGACCTGCGACTAGAACATGAATCTTTCAAATGTTAGTCAACGATTCTGCCCACCATGTCCGTGTTCTCCAGAAGGCAGGCTGCAAATCCATGGTGGATTAGAGAATTGATTTAGTGGGCCCAACCTTGTGTCTAAAAATGAAGTGAAATAAACCATAATAGAAAACATCAGAGTGCCTCTCTTGTAGTAGGAGTGTGTATCAAGCTGCAGAATAAAATACGTTTTTACTATGGAAAAACCGTATTTTTTTTTTAAATTTTTACTATGGAAGTCCAATATTTACTGTATGAAACCATGCCAGGCTCTAAGGTTTGTTTCTCCTAGGAAAAATGGAAAGTGAAATCTAAAGCCCACTGAAACATTTTAATAAAAACGTGTGAAGTAAGATTATAAATATTATTTCCCTAGAGTTAACAGAAAGAAATGGATGACCTTTAACAAAATGAGATTTAATCAAGTGGTCAAAAATCAGGGCAAGTGTAACCTTTGGAATAAAGTAGGAAAAATATTATTGTCCAAGGGATGTAATAATATGATTCTTGTAATTTGTAATTAATTCGATCACTTGTTGTATCTTGCACAATAGGTCAACTGTGTTTCACTGATGCCTGACAGTAAATTGAAAAACTGAATTATTTTATCTAAAACAAAGCCTTCAAATATTAAAAGTGCCCATCACTAAAACAATCTGATTTAGATGTGGCATAGAGAAAATATCAACATGACAGAGTCTGGAATGAAACACAAAAGCTATGTAAAAATGGAGGTTTGCATATATGATTAGATTTTATGTCCATCCCCCGATGTAACATTATGTTTTGTTACATCGGGAGATCACCTAAGTGATTACCTGACTGTATTACTATAGCACTCTCTTTCCTCTTCTCCTGTATTTTTTGGTATCTTCTTGAATCCAAGAATCCTCTGACACAGGCTTGAATCAAAATAAGCTTGTCAATGGCTTCCTTTCGCATTAAATTTAACTGTTCCACATGGTAATATTTCAGGAATACCTTAGAAGAATTAAAATAAAATACAAATAAAACCGATGACACACAAATGTGAACATGTCATTTGCTATGCTTTGCAGAACAGACTGTATTCTGACTCTTTTTAGATTTTGGACATCACTACCTTTCACTTCTTTGGCCTGGATTTTGCTATAACGTTATAGATTTCTATTCTTTAACCCATTGAGCCACCCAGGTGCCCCGCGTTATGGATTTCTATTCTTGAAGGAAACATCTGTTGGAGAAGGAATACTGTCTAGCAATTGTACGGTTATTTGCAATTGGTTTTGTGGAATGGGCTAGTAAGTGTGGAGGGTGTTCAGCTTTTGACTGAAGTTTTAGCATCATATATTTGGAGCAAAGCTAATTTTTGCATTTCTTAAAAACTATATTTCCCAAAGTTAAAAAATCTTACAAACCTAGTTGCAAGATAGAGGACACTTACAGGTATAGTGATTCACCCGTCAAACCTTTATTGAGACCTGCTGTTATGTACTCATCTGCTGGGGATACAGAGGTGAATAAGGCAGGGGTGCGGTCCCTCAGGGGCTCACAAGGGGAATAAGGCAGATCGATGGCCCCAATTAATAACATTCTCACCAGACCAGTGGCCACCATCGAGAAAGGAGGGCTGACTTTTCAATCACTGTATAACCAAAATGAATCAGGGAAATAAACTCATTTAAGCGTTTTCTTCCTCCTCCAGGAAATACGAAGATTTTTTTTTCTTTTAATATATTTACTAATAAAAGTTACCTAAAAGGAAGTTGATGGAACACACTAAGAGAGTTACTTCAATTCAAAAGTAAGCTGAGTCATGAGAACTGGAAACACGGAAAGTTAGTTCCATTACTTGAAAGCTCGGCATCACAGGAAAACAGTCTAGCATTATAGGTTCTGATGGAATCCAGTTTTAATTTCTATGGGACTCTACGTGTTAATATATTTAGTCCATTCTACTGTTGATAATTGACTTAAAAGTCAATCTGTTTATAAAGGTCATCCTTTTATTTCTTCATTTATTTTGCACAGCGTTAGAAATGTTTCTGTATTGAATACTTTTATCCGTCTTAATGAGTTGGAAAAGGTGAAGTGGAAAAAAAACAAATAGCTTTAAAATGCTACTTAAATACCAAGCAGAACTGGAACTGCAAAGGGCCTCTTTACAAGTTAGAACTCTGTTTGGAAGTCAGGCATGTGTTTCAGACCATAAATCGTGAGATTTCAGCCTGATGAAATTCATCACTGTGATCATCTCAAAGAAAATGGTGTAAATAGGGGAGCCTGTGTGGCTCACGGGGTTAAAGCCTCTGCCTTTGGCTCAGGTCATGATCCCAGCGTCCTAGGATCGAGCCCCGCATCAGGCTCTCTGCTCCGTGGGGAGCCTGCTTCCTCCTCTCTCTCTGCCTACTTGTGATCTCTGTCAAATAAAAAAATAAAATCTTTAAAAAAAAAAAAAAGAAAATGGTGTAAATAAAACACGCATCTTTTTGGTGCTCAGGATCTCTCCTTACTCATTACTGAAGGAAATATGGATTACTGGATACGTAGGGCATTCAGCCAAAGAGAAATATTTTTTAAATACCTTAAATTGTTACGGGAGTGACTTACGTGAATATTGTGAAAATTCTCTTTGGCATCTTCCACCCCAAGATAACAACTCATGTGGAAGTATGTTTCACTCTCTGTAGGTCTGTGGTAGGGCTGACCCTGGTTATTCTAAGAGCGCTCAGTCTCTGAGTACTTCCTCTCTTAAGACTGGCTCTTTTCTCCACTGGCCCCCAGTGATACATTTAGTGTAGCCCTGAGACCTGGTACCCTCTTTATTTCCTTACCTCCCCATTTTATCATGCTGGAGGGTATCTGAAAAGCCATCCTTTCCCCAAGACACAACCTGTCTTACTTCCATATTCAAAATTTATTATTTTTTTTTTACTCCATTCTTGAAGGGATTAAGTATATTAAGATCTCTCAGGTCTCAAGTTCAATACATAAACACACCGATCTCCAAATACATATGGCAAGTTTACTAACAATGTGAATAGTTTGCTCCAGATAAATTTCAAGTTTACAGCAGATGCAGATTTGAGAATTAGGAAGAAAAAAATTAGGTAATTATAATTCAGATCATTATGATTCTCTGCAGAATATATTCTGTATCTATATTATATGATATTAATATATATTAATGTATTCTGAATATTTACTGACTATATTTGGTGGTAATAAAATAAAATGTGTCAGTATGTTTTTAGTACTATCTGAAATGAAGAATTTTCTTTGATAAATTTTTTTTGTTTTTTGATAAATTTTCAAGAGAAACTTTTCTTGGATTTCTTAAAAGAAACTTTTATAACAACAAAGTGTTTCATTTTGCTGAAGAAAACCTTTATAGATTTATAAATCCTATCTATACTCCCTATTTTAAGCTAGAGATTTGGTAACACAAAAAAGCCATAAGATTTTCAAGCACTGTATAATGTTAGAATGCTCAGTAAAGCCAGCACAATCGTTAATTGTTTTCTTCTTAAAAATTACATGAAAACATTACTTTTGTTTTTCCAAGAGCCCAATTATCCAGACCAGCTTTTTTCAAAATGGCGGCGCAGGAGTCGGGACTCACTGGGGGCTCTTCGTTCCATTTGTAGCAGAGAACATGGTACCTTCAAGTGGAAGAAAGGGCTGGTTAGTATTTCACAAAGTTTCCACACCTCAGTAGCCTGGTGGACACTCGACAACTCTGTGCAGGGAAGGAAGAGACTCCCAGACTTAATGCAGGGGATCCTGCTGGCATTCTCAGAATTCACAAGTAGACTGACAAAAATTCAGACCAGTCTGTTTGTGTACATTTGAGGACTGTTTTCTCAGCTTAGTGATTACTTTTCAACACTTACCACTGAAATCCCCCCCACAAAAACCCCATCACTAAAAAAAAAAAAAAAAAATTAGTTGAGTATTTTTAAATAGATTTTTATCATTTATTTGACAGAGAGAGAGAAAGAGAGCGAGCACAAGCAGGGGGAGTGGCAGGCAGAGGGAGAGGGAGAAGCAGACTCCCTGCTGAGCAGGGAGCCTGATGTGGGACTCGATCCCGGGACTCTGAGACAATGACCTGGGCTGAAAGCAGACCCTTAACTGACTGACCCTCCAAACCTACTTGAGTATTTTTAGAAAAGCAAACTTTTCCTGGGTACAAAAAGCAGAAGGATGGCAGTGGCAAGAAGCAGAGGGAAAGATTTTATTATTTTTTATTTTTTTTACCTTCACAAAAATGTTGGAAGCTGATCTTAAAATTGGATGAAGGGCTTAATTCTCTGCAAACCTCCCGCCACTGTATATATGCCTTTGATCACTGTATTTCCTTGAGTTACACTATGTCTCTCCCTGGACATTTTCTCTATTGGTTTAATACATATAGTTGAGGAAAGGAAGGAAGTAAGGGCTTAATGTTGGAGAGAACTGAAATAGGCCCTAAGGTTTTTAAACTGACCAGGTGAATGAAAGGAAGCAAATCTGGTTTACCCTGGTCAACAATCTTGTGCAAAAAAGTCTGCTTTCTACAGTTTTTAACACTTCCTTGTTTTTATTTAATTTCTCGGTGCAAGATTAACCTGCCAGTCCAGAGGAGACAAAGCATTGAGTTTTGGTAGGTTCTGAATTTCAAAAGAGAGGTCATGGTGTGTGGAAGACTGGGGTAGCATGGTCAGGAGAGTTGAGTTCTGGTATTGACTAATTACGTGTGTAAACTGAGACACACCAGGGAACCTCTTTAAGTACCAATTTCTTCATCTAAACATGAGCCCGTATATAAAACCTCTAAGAAGAACATATTCTAGCTCCACCAAATGTCATCCTGTTAAATATGTGGATGAACCAGTTTCTGTTAGGCTCTTTGGAGAATTCTGACCTCGAATGGTCTAGAAAGATGGGATGATCATAGTTTTTGCTGCCTGTATAAATAATCTTGGGGGAAGGTGTACCCATTAGTGGGCCCTTATCCTTCAGGACTGCCAACTTGAGGACTAAATTTACTTGTGGACACCTTGTGACTGAGGAGCGACTCTGTCCTCTCAGCCTCCCAACCATCTCCTGGATTTGCTTCTTTCCAGATCCAGCCAGGATCTCATGGCTCATCATATGAGCAACCCTTAGTGAGCTCCCTTTTCTATTTGTAGAGTAACAGTTATCCTTTTCTTATGTCTCCCGTTGAGTTGACAGGTGTTCAGAATGATTTGGAAGCTATCTAGCTGAATTCCTGGGACCAGATGAAACTAAGGTCTCCTACTCCTCCGCCATCTTGGACTCCTCCTCTCCCTCTTGGTCTTTTGTTGCATGTGCTCTGCAAACATACAAACCTGGACACACCCAGTCATTGTTCTCGGCCTTCCTGTCAGGCTTTGGAAACCTGCCAGGGAAAATCACTGTTCATTATCAGTGTTCTCCCCTATAAGCCCATAGTTTCCTGTGTTAGCCCAACACACAGAAATACCAGAATCTGACTGTTGTCCACGACCACATTCCTCACTCAGTCCTCACAAGTGTTTAATCTCTCCTGCCCTGTTCTCCCCTCTCTGCACTGCTCTCAGCAGGTAAACGTGACTGCTAGTTTACCAGAGGCCTCGAGAGCCAAGCTCTACTGATCTCTTTCCCAGCTATAGATACGTTTGTCCACTCTTCCCTTCTTCTTCTTCTTCAGAGGAGATCTCCACCCTCCATCTGCCCATGTTCTAGATGCTACCTCCTCCTTCTCTTCTCTTCTGTGTATTTTCAATCCCTTTTCTCTCTCCTGGCTCCTTCCATTTAGTACAAAACAAACCCTCTCCATCTGTCTCACCTGAAAGAATTCTCTGTCTCCTACTAGCTTTAGAGATCAGTTGAAAGATTGCTTAAAGTAGCTCTCCATTTCTCCACTTCCCATCACTGTGTAGCTCCTGGAATCTGATTTAGTCACACAATAAAGAGGACTCTTACTCCAACACCTAAGATGTTTTAGAGATGAAATCTAAAGGGATGTCTTCCATCCTAACCCTAAGTGTTCTTTCTGTAGATTTGGATATCGTTGACACCTTTCTCTGGCTTGAGTGTCCCCACAACTGTATCCCATGTTGTCCCTGGCTTCTTCTCCCTGTTGGTCTCCTGCCATGCCTCACATTTAGACTTGCTGCACAAATGCTAGTGTTCTCCAATGTCCCGTCTCTTTCTAAAGCTCTCCCCACAGGGGTCTCATCTACAGGCAGAGTTCTGACCATTCTCCAGTGGATGAGTCCTAAATCTTCCTCTTCTGCCTTCTTTACACCAACTCGAAACACATCACCTCTGCCGGCCTGCTCTACACCTCCCTGCTCATCCCACGGACACTCCAAACTCAGCAAGTCATCACTTTCCCTCTCCTCTGCTAGTTTCTACCCTTGTGAATGGTATCACCTCCTTTCCAAAGGCAATAAAGCTAGAAATCTGTGTGTTGTCCTACATTCTTCCTTATTCTCCACTCAGTGCATCCAACAAGCTTAAAAACTGCTCAGAAATCCATTTCTTTCTGTCTATTCCTACTGCCACTGCTTGAACCTACTCATCATCTCCTCCCCCCGCTGGCCCTCTGTAATTGCCTTCCAACTGGTCATGTCCACCCTCCCCCAGCTCTGTCTGAACTGTCTTAATAAGATGAAAATCTGATCATGTCCTTTCCTGAATTGAAAGCCTCCAACAATATCCCTAGTTCTAAGCCGTGATGTCAAAAACAGGTGCCTTCAAAGGCTGGGCACACAACGTATGTAATTTGGAGAGCGGCAAAAATGTAGGAAATACAAAGGTCACACCTGCCAAAAAGCAGTCATTTAAAATGAGCTGACATATACAAAGATGGGCATGAAAACACCCTCCTCCTCCGTATCCCTGACTGCTTTTCCAGCCTCACCTTTGGCTAGTTTCCATGGACAGCTCGAGGTCCAGTCATAAAAGCTATTTAAAATTATGCCAAAAGGCCATGTTTGCTCATGCCTCCTGTCTTTGTACGTGTTGTTCTCTCTGCCTTCGTGTCCTTCATCCTCACCACTTGTTCCATTATGGAAGACTCACGCTTTTGATATTCTAGAAACTCTCCCTAATGTATCCTTTTTTTTAAATTTCATTTTTTTTGTGTGTGTTCCAAGATTCACTGTATTTATGCACCACACCCAGTGCTCCATGCAATAAGTGGCCTCCATAATACTCACCACCAGGCTCACCCAACCCCCCAACCCCTCCTCCCCTCCAAAATCCTCAGTTTGTTTCTCAGAGTCCACAGTTCTCATGGTTTGTCTCCCCCTCCCTCATGTATCTTTGATGAATAGACTAACTGGGTTAACTGGCATTCTCTTTCCCTGGGTAAGACACATCGGCTGGGATCCATGGCACACCTGGAGCTCACAGGTAGCAGCACTCACTTGTGGGCTTGTGTGCTTCCCCTCCTGCTGGGTGAGCTGTGTTTGCTGCCAACCTGTTTACGCCTGCACTTGAGGTGACATGATTCAAAAACACATTACATAAGGGCATCTGGGTGGCTCAGTCGGTTAAGTGTCTGCCTTCAGCTCAGGTCAGGTCAGCAGCTCCCTGCTCAGTGGGAAGCCTGCTTCTCCCTCTCCCTCTCCCACTCCCCCATGCTTGTGTTCCCCCTCTGTCTGTCTCTGTCAAATAAATAAGTAAAATTTTAAAAAGTAAATCCACTATTCTTTCATTCACTTGATAAATATTTATAGAGTGCCTGCTATGTGCCAGGGACCCTTCTAAGTGCTGGAGATCCAGCAGTGAACACAACAGATGGGCACCCTTGTCCCTGGAGTTGACATGACATTGTATGGTAATGTACATAATTAGGTCATTCTTCCCACAACTAGTCTGTGAGTTTCTTAATGTCAGAGGCTCTTCTGTTAATCTTTGGATGAAGATTGGGGTTAATCTTTTTTTCAAGGACTAGAACACCATGGGTGCTCAATTAAATGTCTGCTAAAGGACTAATGACCTGCTTCTGGGACTTGCTGGGTTAATAACCATCCAGACGGACCAACTGCTATGGAGGAAAGTCCCCACATACCCCAACATACTTTCTTCTGCTTTGCTTTTAATGGGCCAGCTTGATGGTTTCTGTTGTGGGATTCAAGACCTCAGCACTGGGGAGCTTGGGGCTGAGGCAAGAATAATAATGAAAATAGTTATAACTAAAATTTATTAATGACATTTTGTTCTATGAATAAACGCCATATATATTATTTCATTTAGTGCTCATAACCACCTAACGAGCAGATACTGTTACCATCACCTTTATTTGCAGATGAGAAAGATCAAGGCTTGAAGCTTACAGCAGTTACTCAAAGTCACTTTGAACATGGTCACACAGTTTGATAGTGATAGAACTGGGGTTTGAACTTAGATTTTCTTTCTTTCTCCCCCACCCCAAAACCTGGGTTTTCTGACTTCAAAGCATGTGTACTTTCCTACTTCCCTACACTAGTGCCTTCAATGAGTCTTGGTTGTGTTAGAGTTCCAGAAGCTGAACCACGGGGTGTACGTGCCTCGTGGAAAAACAGAGCCCACTCCGGGGGCCTCTGAGTATAAGGGTTCATTTGAAACAACTATAGTAAAAACCCTGTGCAAGGTAAGTTCATGTAGTGTATCTTCCCCTACGATTATTTCTTTTTCACAAAACAGAACAGTTTATCTACAACAGAAGAGACAAAGCGTCTGATGAACTTTGCATCTCACACGGAGGGTTAGTCAAAGGCTAAGGCAGGACAGAGGAGAATGATTTCGTTCTATTTACACCTCCACGGGGTCTCTGAAGATTGTTCTGTCTCCTGAGAGTCTCTGCCAATTTAGATGACAGATTTCAAATTAGTGACGGAGAAAAGGTTTAGCCTTTTAGTTCTGGAACTTCCTGTATTCAGAATAGCTATTCTCGTGTTCTTTGTATACTTAGTTTTTTCCCTCCTTCCTCATTTATCATGTAGTAATTTGGTATTCTATATAGCATGGGACTTTGAAATACATTTATGAATTTATTCTCATTTCTGACCTTCTAAATAAGCAACTTTCAACTATAATATCATCAAGAAAATAGGCATAGTTTCCTTACTGTCCATAGTGTAAAACTATGAGCTGAAACTATAATTAATATGGCATTCAAGGCTCTATGTGATTTTAACCTGGTCAGTTTTCCCATCTTATCTTCTGCCAATTTTTGTCACTTCACTAATGCCCACTGTGCTAATTCAGACAAATCCAAAACCTTCTAAGCTTTTGACACGCCAAACAGTATGCTGAGAAAGATTTTTCCTGTCTTTTCCAGAAACGGCACCTACCGTTAGATTCTAGTTTAAACCTTCTTCCCTGATTCTCTTACGGGCCCTCCTGGAGATAATCTTTCTCTTCTCTGATCTCTTGCACTGTGTATATCATTCCCTTGGATCTTGGTATTTATTACCTTCCATTGCTTATTAACTTTCTATGACTCTGGCCATCTTAACTGGATGGTTAATTCTTGAGGTTCAAGACAGTTTTAAACTATGGTGTCCTCTGAAATGCTCAGCATATTCCCAGCATGGGGCCAGCATGGGTCTTGAACTCTCAAACATGAGATCAAGACCTGAGCCAAGAATAAGAGTCAAACACTTAACCAATTGAGCCACCCAGGTGCCCCAGCAGAGTACCTAAAGAAAAGGTCACTGAAATGCCATGGTAATTATGTTAATATTATATTAATATTATTTATATTAATTTGTAAGCAAGTTAAAGATCAACTCTTCTAAAAAATGAAAAACATGGGACACCTGAATGGCTCAGTCGATTAAGCCACTGCCTTCGGCTCAGGTCATGATCCCAGGGTCCTGGGATCGAGTCCTGCATTGGGCTCCTTGCTTGGCGGGGAGCCTGCTTTTCCCTCTGCCTTTGCCTGCCACTCTGCCTGCTTGTGTGCTCTTGCTCTCTCTCTCTCTGACAAATAAATAAATAAATAAATAAAATCTTAAAAAAAAAAAAAGAAAACAGGTCATATTTCGATTTTAATTTGACCTTTGAAATTTCTTTGTATCAAGTACTTTTAGGTTCTCTGCATTCACGTACAGGATGAAGAATTTACTGATAGCCAGTAAGAAATTCCAGTATTTTTTATTTCTTAGTTTTGGATATAAAATTGGGTCTGCTCTGTGAGAAGGGAAGTAAGTCAGTGATTGGATGATTACTGTACTTCTGAACCCTACAGTCTGAGCCTTTAAAGTTTGTCTTAAACGATCACTGAAGATTTGCTGATTATGAGAGTTACCATGTTTGTGTAATTTGGCTCTCCATCATGAAGAAGTGGTAGGGTTTCCTTTACTTTAAGGTGCTCAAAATGAATACCTTTCTTATCTTTTTTTTTTCCTTAACTATAAATCAAAAGGAAATATTTACTTATTTATTTACTAGGTTTAAAAACTTATTTCTTAAAAAACAAGCTAGATAATAATTACTGAATACCTGAATGCTTTCAAACCTTTCTTTTCTTTTTCTCTTTAAAAAAATACCTTTCTTTTCTTTGCCAGGTTTCCAAAGTGGGGGGGAGGCAAGAACTACCACAGATTGCTGAAGATATAATAATTTGCAAAAATAATTAGAATTTTTGTTTTATAAGTAAAATAAAATAAATAAAAATAAAATAAAATAAGTAAGTGAGGGTCTTGGTTATCACAAGTGAAAGAGTGCGTGACATAAGCCAAGATGTTGTTTTGTTTGTTTTGGGGGGGTGGTTAGAAACTGTTTAGTTCTTAATCCTAATTTGTACACTCTGAAAAGGCCAGAAAATGTTACATATAGGGAACTTCTCAAATGCTAGACTTCACCTGAAAATTGTAATAGTTTGGAAAATTGAAACTTCAAGTTTAATAGCTAATAGTAATCATACAACTGATAAATATAAAAAACAGGCATTTGAAATATTAAATATATAAAGTACTGAACCTCTATATCATCACAAATGTATTCCTTAATACAGAGCTACCCTACGACCCAGCAATTGCACTACTGGGTATTTACCCTAAAGATACAAATGTAGTGATCTGAAGGGGCACGTGCACCCCAATGTTCATAGTAGCAATGTCCACAGTGCCAAATGATGGAAAGAACCTAGATGTCCATCAACAGATGAATGGATAAAGAAGATGTGGTATAGATATATACAATGGAATACTATGCAGCCATCAAAAGAAATGAAATCTTGCCATTTGCAACAATGTGGACGGAACTAGAGGGTCTTATGCTTAGCGAAATAAGTCAGTCAGAGAAAGACAATTATCATATGATCTCCCTGATATGAGGAAGTGGAGATGCAACGTGGGGGGCTTGGGGGGGTAGGAAAAGAATAAATGAAACAAGATGGGATTGGGAGGGAGACAAACCATCAGAGACTCTTAATCTCACAAAACAAACTGAGGGTTGCCGGGGGCAGGGAGAGGGTGGTTGGGTTATGGACATTGGGGAGGGTATGTGCTATGTTGAGTGCTGTGAAGTGTGTAAACCTGGCGATTCACAGACCTGTACCCCTGGGGGTAATAATACATTATATGTTAATTAAAAAATAATAAATAAAAAATATGTAATGTATAGCTTAATTCATTTTACATTAATTTCAAATATTAAAAGGACTGCTTAACCCTAATTGAGTCTTTTTGTTCTCTAAATACTGTTATTTACTGAATGAGACAGAGAGAGCATGAAAAGGGAAAAGGTCAGAGGGAGAAGCAGACTCTCCGCTGAGCAGGGAGCCTGACACAGGACTTGATGCTGCGACTCCAGAATCATGACCTGAGCCGAAGGCCGTTGCTTAACCAACTGATCCACCCAGGTGTCCTTACTGTTGTTTTCTAAATACTGTTACGGAGATCAAGTCTCATTTGATCCTTATCACAGTTCCACTGGGCAGTCATGACAGATTTATTAAATAAGAGGAAAAATGAGGTTCAGTACAGGCCAGGGTTTCCCAATCTCAGCATGGGTAACATTTTAGGCTGGAAAATTATTTGCTGTGGGGGCTTTTCCTTGCTATAGGATGCTTAGCAGTATCCTTGGACTCCATGTGCTGGATACCAACAGCAACCTCCATCCTATCAGCTGGGACAACCAAAAATATCTCCAGATATTAACAAACATTCTTCGAGGGGGAAAAACCTCCCCCTGTTGGGAGTCACTGGTACAGCCCAAGGGTCACCCAGCATGAGCACTGAGTTGAGAACCCAGACCCTCTAAGAGCTCAGCACAGAACTGCTTAGGCCTTTCGATCGTCCTGCTCATGGCATGAACCCTACGCAGCCCCATCGGATCTCCCGGCGGGCAACAGAAGCTTCCAGCCCGTTACCTGCTCTTTCAGTGAACAATCATTTGCAAAAACAAAATGCCTCCAACCTAGAACAGCTGAGTGATTCTCTTTCCTATTTTGTTCCCTGTAATTCTTCTGATGAATTTCTCCATAAACTGTACTTGGAACCTTGAAAAGAAATCCACGTACCGTTTTATGAAGTTGGAGAAAAGTATCCGATGAGAGTAGCCCAGCCTCCGAATTCTTGCTGTTTCCAGAATTCCAGTGTAGCGCAGCTGTAGGAGAACTTTCTCTTTGTCATATTTTCTTGCCTGACGTTCGTTATTGGGTTTGATGCAACGGACAAAGTGAGGTTGGCCCACCACCATTTTGGATAACAAATCCATCAGGGAATACTGTAATATGCAAGAAAAATAAATTTCTCAGTGTAACGTGCATAAACTTAGAGGCTCGTAAGTCTTTTTATTTATTTATTTATTTAAAAATATTTTATTTATTTGTCAGAGAGAGAGAGACAGAGAGCGAGCACAGGCAGGCAGAGTGGCAGGCAGAGGCAGAGGGAGAAGCAGGCTCCCTGCTGAGCAAGGAGCCTGATGTGGGACTCGATCCCAGGACTTCTGGATCACGACCTGAGCTGAAGGCTGTGGCCCAACCGACTGAGCCACCCAGATGTCCGAAGTCTTTCTTTTTATTATAAGAAAAAAACTCCTGAAAACTGAATGTTACAAATGTTCACATTAATTCGCAGTCAATGGAGAAAAATCCATATTAATGAAAATTTTATTTTTAGCATATTTTTTAAAACACAGCTACTAAAAGAAAATGTAGAGGCATTAGCTCAGAACTTAGCTATCACAAGGTTGCCTGTACATTCTTAAGGCAACTTTAATTAACAGATAATATTACTTTTCATATATTCGGGCACCTAGGTGGCTCAGTGGGTTAAGCCTCTGCCTTCAGCTCAGGTTATGATCCCAGGGTCCTGGGATTGAGCCCCGAGTCGGACTCTCTGCTCATCAGGGAGCCTGCTTCTCTCTCTCTCTCTCTCTCTCTGCCTGCCTCTCTGCCTACTGGTGATCTCTGTCTGTCAAATAAATTTTAAAAAATCTTTAAAAAAATTACTTTTCATATAATTTGTTTGTAAGTAATTATATCCCTTCATGGAAGCTTGCTGATATATAATATTAAGGCATATGACTTAGTTTCTTGCTTATATTATTAACTACCTTGTCTAATTCCTTCTTTATAGAAAGTATGACAGTAAACCCTTCAAGGCCTGTCAGAATCATCTCCTGGGCTAAGGTAAGAAATGAGAAGTGAAAGCAGTTTACTATATAGGATGTAGGAGTTACAAAAAGAAGCAAGCACATTTAAGTATTCTAATCTGCTCTAGCTTGATAATTTTCTTATTTATTTTAGAATTTTCAAAGTCACATAGATAGGAAAAATGTGTGTTCACCAATGGCTTATTAAAGTGGTAGCCAATGACAGTACAACTAAGTATAACATTAGAATAATCACAGTTCGCCTAAAAAGAGAATCTTAGAAAATGATGTTGAAGAGCAGCGCTGCTATTCAATGGCAAGAAAAGGAATGTGTGAACAGAGACAGTTGGTGTTGGTTGGATTTGCTTTTAGTGTTGGAAACAGAAGCTTATGGTTACAAAGCCAGAGGAAGCCAAATATGGAATTACACAAATGACAAAGCCTTGGATTTGCTCAGCTTCTTTTTGAGCACTGAAACTCGGATGTGATCCTCTCACAGCTGGGCTTGCCACATGGGAGTCCCTTAAAAAAAAAAAACATTATAGGGGCACCTGGGTAGTGGGTTAAAGACTCTGCCTTCAGCTCAGGTCATGATCTCAGGGTCCTGGGATCGAGTCCCGCATCGGGCTCTCTGCCCGGTGGGGAGCCTGCTTCCTCCTCCTCTCTCTCTACCTGCCTCTCTGACTACTTGTGATCTATGTCTGTCAAAAAAAAATCTTTAAAAAAATAAAAATCCTTATATACTATGTGGAATTATCTTCTATCACTTTTCACTTCAGCTTGAGGAGGAAAATGATTTTACGAACTAATGTTTTAAACACACGCACAGTCTTGGACGCAGCAACAGTGGACTGATGATGGTCTTGGATAACTCACTTTAAAAAAGGGAGATAATCTCTCTGTAAGTGCACTTGCTAATTTCGTTCTGCTGTGGTCTTGCTGGAAGGTACCAGCAGGAAATGTGAGATAGTAAGCATATAAAGGTACTACGCGCTACTCAAAGATGATTAAGCACACACTCTCTGCTATGAGCTTACGACTTGAAAAAGTATTTAATAATACTTTTTTTAAATACCCAGTTATTTTTAAAAGCATTTCATGATTCTGCTAGAAAACTGAATTTACTCACTCAACACTTATAGTAAATTTAGCCTAATTTCCACCCCTTCTGCCTTGAGTTATACTACTAATAATTTCCAATTTTTAGTTGGTATTTTCTTCATTTTCATTGGCTGGTTAATATGATCTGTTATTAATTTTTTAATTGTTTTTAAAGATCTTATTTATTTATTTGAGAGTGGGCGAGTGAGTGACAGCATGAGAGGTGGAGAGAGGCGTGGAGGGAAAGGACCCCAAGATCATGACCTGAGGGAGGCAGACATTTAACTGACTAAGCCACCTAGGTGCCCCAACACGATTTTATCTGAAGAGATAAAGAAGAATGGACACCAATAATGAGGGCAAGGGTATCTAGAGTTCTTCAGAGAACAGAGGAAGTTTTCTTTTCTCCCCTACTGTCCAAGGAAGAAAGGTAAGATAAGGTCGCCTTGACTTCATGCTAAGGACACAGTGGCTGACTTTCCTGGCATGTTACTATGCTTCCCTGATATCCTTTCTCCTTGCCCCACACCTGTACCAGTTCTTCTTTTGAGGTTTTCACCTTGTCTATGTGCAGGGAGATATGGAATGGACCTGGAAACTCAGCCTTGTCCCATCTGCCCACCCCAAGATCATTTAGGAGTGGGAAGAAGAAATGATAGGTATTTATCATAGCAATGAATTAAAAAACCTGTCAGGTTTTGTTCTAGTGGAAATGTGTTTGGTTCTTTGGATGAATCTTAACCAAAGTAGAAACTCTGATTAACTTAGCATGCAATAATCTTATAGATAAAATATCAAAGCAAACCAACCCATGGGTTTTTGACAGTACTCCCTACTATGTTCTGTATCTAACAAACAGTAAATGGAATACAATGAGAATTATCTTTTGCTAATAGTACTGTGATACTTATTACTAGCTTTTGATTTGTAACTCTCATTTAAAATAAATAACGGGGGCATCTGGTGGCTCATTCAGTTGAGTGTCTGTTTTTGGCTCGGGTCATGATCCCAGAGTCCCAGGGAGTCCCGTGTTGGGCTCCCTGCTCAGCGCAGTGTCTGCTTTTCCCTCTTCCCTTGCCTCTCCCCCTTCTGTATCCTCTCTCACTTTCTCTCTCTCAAATAAATAAATAGAATCTTAAAGAAATTAAAATAAATAAATAACATTCCTGGGGTGACTGAATGGCTGTCAGTTAAGCCTCCGACTCTTGATTTTGGATCAGGTCATGATCTTATGGGTCATGAGATCAAGCCCCGCATTGGGCTCTGTGCTGGGCGTGGAACCTCCTTAGGGTTCTCTTTCTTCATCTCACTCTGCCCTTCCCCCTGTCTGAAATAAATAACATTCCTAAGCACAACACACCATAATTTAATAACTTACTCTAAAATATGATGCCACTGTTTGTGTCTTCATGTTGGTTGTCTCTATGGCATGACGTGTGGCTTCTCCACTTTGATCCTACAAAGACCAAGAAAGACAGTGATGCTTCAGTATCCACTGTACTCTATGATCTACAAGGAGCCCACGGAATTTTCTTCGGGTTTTCATGGTCTATGCTTTCAAATACATAAAATAACAAAAGGTTAATATTTTTGCTTAGGGTAATTGTTTTGTCAACCCCACTAGAATTTTAATTGGTCGTGCAGGGAACGTGAGAGTCTTAGAACTTAATATATTTTTAAGTTGGTCTTAGTGTAACATTAAAACGAGCTATAAAGGAAGGGTTAGGAATGTATCATAACTGCATGATTCTTTTAGTGGCTAGCAGTAATATGAACATAACATAGCTGTTTAAGCAGAAAAGAAAGATCAAAGGGAGAAAACCTAGTAAGTAAAATGCTATTTACTTTTAGGAGCACACAAACACTGTTGTTGTCAAGGTTAGATTTTTAGACTCACTGTCATACAAAATGCATGTTCTTACCTTGGTCAAGTTGATTGATTTTTCTGAAGTCCTCATTTGATAATTTATTAAATTTCCAGTTTTAGAATGTGGCAGATTACCTATAGGAATGTGGAGGAAATTAACATACATTTTAAAATTCTTAATCACTAAAAGACTTTCCTCATTTAGTTAAGTATTAAAATAAACATTGTTGATGTCATAATCGTTATCCTTGGTTAAGTATTTATGAGAAATTTAAGGATAAAATAATATTACAAAATAATTTTAAATAAATTTTAAATTCAGCAAAAACACAGTTTGGAGTTTAGAAGAAATATAGGTAAGTGTTGGATTTCCTTTAATTGCTACAAGATATGATGATATCAACTAATTTGCTTTGTGTGTGTGTGCATGTGTATGTATGCATGTATGTGTTAAATGGCTCTGAGATTTTCTTTAATGCAAAGGTACACTTTACGATGGGCCTTAAAAATTGCATGGATTATTAATTCATATGAAATAGTTATAAGAAAATCAAGGATGGTTGAAAGCAATGGATATGTTCAATCTAACATTCAGAAATATGTGCCTGTTGCTAGGGCTACTTAAATGTGCACAACCCAAGGCCTTGAAAATATTCTGGTGTAGTGAAAAATTATGGTCCCAGAAGCCGGGAAGATATGGATTAGAATACTAGCTGTAGTACTTAAATTGTGTTGCCTGTGGATCATTTACTTAGTCTCTGAGTTGCATTTTGAAACCATATAATGGTGATAATGTTGCCTGCCTCACAGAATTTTGATGACATGTGACAGTATGTCAGGTGCATGGTGCATGCCTGGAAATGTTTATTCTTATTCTCTCTTGTCCAACACCTCAGCAAGCACAATAAACAACCAATCCACAATCCAAGAGTTCATCATCCCACCAGTAATGTTCAAATATATCTCAAAAATTCAGTATCACTTCAGAAAGATTATTTCTTTTCATTCTTTTAGGTGAGAAGTAGAGGTGACATGTTTTTTGTTTGTGTGTTTTTTAGAGAAGGAGAGAGTGTTGTATGCATGCCAGGGGTGGGATGGGGACAGACGGAGAGGGAGAGAGAATTTTAAGTAGGCTCCATGCCCAGTGCAGAGCCTGATGCAGGGATCAATCTCAAGACCCTCTGATCATGACTGAGTCAAGATCATGAACTGAGCTGAAATCAAGAGTCAAGTGCTTAATCAGCTGAGCTACCTAGGTGCCCCAAGGCGACATGTTTTTGACAAATCCTTCACATTCTTTGTGGTGGTGAAAGCTGCCTCTGAAGTGATATGCAGGTGGGACCCTCCCTGGGATGCAGCTGACAGTGCCTCTGCTGTGCTGTTGTCCCCCTTCCCTCATTATCAGGAAAAGTGCTGTGATGGGTGTGCACACTGGCTTTCATGCTGGGCTGCACACTGGACTGTTCCCTCTTCAGCTGTGAGACTTACTGCAGACAGCAGACAGCAGAGTGGACAGAGATAATAACACATGGTCTTCAGAGGGGCATCTGTGGACATTCATTTTTTTTTTTTAGGGGAAGTTTTAGAAAAAATTACCAAAATTACTACAGACTAATACAAAGGACTAATAGACACATTAATTAGAATAAACCCAGTACTTAATAGATACCATTACTTAATATTAGCTAAATAAGAACTAAAAATTTAAGTTTCTCTGAAAACTGAAAGACTAGAGGAAATTCACTAAAGGATTAATAATTTCAGTGTAACAGAATTTATACATGAGTCATCAAATTCTTTAACAACAAAATAAATTAAAGCCTTCTAAAAATTCATTAATGCATATCAACAGAAACTAAAATTAGCATAGATCTTATTTTCAGAAAATATATCCACTTTGCCTTTACAGCTGACTGATGAACAAACCTGTAATAAACCAAGGTAGCAATGCAAGCTACAAGGAACTGTAGTACATTTCCTCTTAATAATGGCTGAACTGTATTTCATATTTTAAGGCATACATGCGACAGGTTATCTCAGAATCTTGGAGACAGTGTAATATGGGATTGAAAAACCCAAACTTTCAAGCCCACTTATAAGACTTCCCACAGGGGCAACACTGGGAAAGTTGCTGAACATTTCCAAGACTCAGTGTCTCAGTGTAACAGTAGTTCCTCCTCAGAGTGTTGCTATTAGGAGTAAATAAAAGTAGTCAGCACAGTGCCTAACACATTGCAACTTCTAAATAACTTCTAAACTTCTAAACAAATTCTAAGCAAAATAAAAAAATAAACAAATTTATGTATTTTTATTGTTTTCATTATTATTATTATGTTTGCATGTCTAGGTGAATATAAAACCCAAATGTCTCTGATAGCTTTGAGATCTGGAGTCACTGAAACATCTTTGATTACGAAATTCTCTTTTCCCTGGCTAATGAAACATGGTTTTGCTGAATCAGGAGACAGAACATAGTATTGAGAATATGGTTGCGTATTTTATAAAGGTAAAAAACATGACATTAAGTGCACAGATGCAGTTGGTGGATATAGAAAGAGATGACAATTGTTAAAGTCAAAATTGAAGACATTTGTTTCTGGGCAGGATAAAGCAACACAGACTGGATTAACTGAATGACTAAAAGAAAAAAACCCAACAAACAACCATACAATATATATGAGGCAACAGCTTTTCTTCCTTTTCATTTTTTATTGTAAAACTTACATAACATAAAATTTAGCATCTTAATCATTTATAAGTGCACAGGTCAGTAGTACTAAATACATTCATAATGTTATGCAACCATCACCACCATACGTGCCCATAACTTTTTTCATCTTGTAAAACTGAAACTTTATACCCATTAAATACTGGCTCCCCATTCCTCCCACCCCCAGGCCCTGGCAACCACCATTCTGCTTTCTGTCTGCATGATTGTAACTGCCCGAAGTACCTTATTCTGAAGAATCATACCATATTTGTCTAGGAATAACAGTGTTTATACATTGTGCATTGAACAGTACAGGACACTGATCCCCGAATGAGGGCAAACAAATGAGGTGAGCCCGATGAGTATCTTAGCTTTCTGTCTAAAGAGATTTACACTGCAAGGAGGGGAACTCAGGTGAAGACTAGGGAAAATAACAAATGTAACCAAGAGAAAACATGTCAAATCGTAGAGTCAGTCAAACCCAACATATCAATAATCACATTAAATATAAATGGTTTGATCACCTCAATTAAAAGGCAGACATATTTAGAATTTAAAAAGGCCCAACTAAATGCTGTTTACAAAAAAAAGCCCTCTTTAAATACAAACAAAAATAAGATGAAGTTGAAAGTATAAAAAAAGACATACCATTCAACCACTAATCCTAAGAAAGTTGGAATCTCTATATTATCAAGCAAAGTAGATTTCAGAGCAAAAACTATTACCAAGGATAAAAATAGTATTAATAAAGGGGTCAGGTCATCAAGAAGCTATAATAATAATTCTAGGGGCACCTGGGTGGCTCAGTGGGTTAGGCCTCTGCCTTCAGCTCAGGTCATGATCTCAGGGTACTGGGATCGAGCCCCGCATCAGGTTCTCTGCTCAGCAGGGAGCCTGCTACCCCGGCCTCTCTGCCTACTTGTGATCTCTCTCTCTCTCTCTCTCTCTCTGTCAAATAAATAATAAGTAGAATCTTTAAAAAAAAAGAAGCCATAATAATTCTAAATGTTTATGTTTCCAATAATCTTAAAAATACATGAAGTGAAAACTGATAGAAATGAAAGACAAAATAGACAAATTGGATTATAATCAGATATTTCAAAACTCTTCTCTTAGTAACTGGTAGAACCAGGAGAGAAAAAACCAGTAAGGATATAGGGGATTTGACCAATACTATCAACCATGTTGACTCAATTGACATTTATATAATTCTCCATCCAACACAGTGGAATACACATTGTTTTTAAGTGTAAATGAAACATAAAATAAGATATATTATATTCTGGGCCATAAAACATGTCTCAGTAAATTTAAATGGATTAAATCATACAAAATATGCTTTCTGAGCACTATAGAATTATATTACAAGGTCACAACACAAAAATATGGAAAATCCCAATATTTTTAGAATGAAAATTTAATACTTATACATAATCTATATAACTACTTACATTAGAAAAGAAATGTTTTCTTAAATCAACGACCTATGACCTTACCTTAGAAATTAGAAAAAAGGAGACTAAATAAAACCCCATGTAAACAGAAGAAAGGAAACAAGAATGAAACCTCCCCCCCCAAAAAAAAGAAATAAAGGAAGGGAAAAAATAACAAAATAGAAAGCAGTATCAATGGAAAAAAATCAGTGAAACTATAAACTATATACTGGTTCTTTGAGAAAATCAGTAAAATTGACAAATCTCTAGAAAATCTATCAAGAATAAAGTGAAAGAGGACACAAAAGATTCAGATCAGGAATGAGAGAGCTGATAAAACTCCAAGATCTATAGATATTAAAGGATAATATAAGGAAACACTATAATCAAAATTATGTCAATGAATGTGACTACATAGATGAAACAGACAAATTTCTTAAAAGATACAACCTACTAAAGCTCATTCAAAAAATTAGATAATTAAATATTCTAGTATTTGTTAAAGAAATTGATTGAATTTATAATTTAAAACCTTTTCACAAAAAAAGCCTTCTGGCCCGGATGGCTTCACTAGTGAATTCTACAAAGGAATTCAGAAAGAATTAATACTCTACTTTTCCTGGAAGCAATACTTCTGAATTCATTCTGTGAAGCCAATATTACTCGGATCCCAACATTAGAAGAAAATTAGAAGAAAACTACAGTCCAATATCCCTCATGAACACAGATACAAAAATTCTTAACAAAACATCAGCAAATTTAATCTAGCAATACATGAAAGTCCAATGCATCATGACCACGTCACATTTTTCCCAGGAATAAAAAGTTGGCATAATATTAAAAAATCAATCAATGTAACTCATCATACTTACAGATTAAAAAAAATAAATGAATGATCATCTCAATATATGCAAAAATGCATCTGACAAAATTCAAGTATGCATGCCTGGTAAATACTCAGGAAACTAGGAATAGAAAGAACTCCTCCTCCTGAGAAAGAAGGTCTATGAAAACCCTACAGAAAACATCATATTTACTGGGGAAAAACTAAAAGCTTTCCCCCCCAAATGAGGAATAAGACAAGAATGTTCATTTTTAGTACTTGTACTCAAAATTGTGTTGGTGATTCTAGCCAGTGCAACCAGGAAAGATGAAGACATAAAAAGTAAACAGAATGGAGAAGAAAGGGGAAACTCTTTTTTCACAGGTGACATGATCATCTATATAGAAAAATCCTATGGAATTTACAAAAAAAAAAAGAAAGTTACTCTAATAAACGAGCTTAACAACACTGCAGGGTGAAAGATTAATACACAGAAATCAACTGGACTTCTGTATACTAGCAACAAACAATTCGAATTAAAATTACAATTTGTAATAGCATAAAATGTGATATATAAGCAGATAATTTGACAAAGATATACAAGTCGCACACACTGAAAACTACAAAATATTACTGAGAGAAATTAAGGAAGACAAATAAATTGAGAGCTATATTGTGCTCCCTGATTGGAAGACCTAATATTGTGAAGATATCAATTCTCCCAAAGTTAATCTATAGCTTCAGTGTATCCCAATCAAAGTCTCACCAGGATTTTTGGTGGAAATCGACAAGCTTATTCTAAAATTTATATGAAAAAGCAAAGGAATTATAATTGCCTTGACAGCTCTGAAAAAGAAGAGTTGAGTAGCTTATACTACCTGATTTAATTTTTTTAAAAAAAGTAAACTACAGTAATCAAGAAGTGTTGCACTCCCTTAAAAAGATACACAAATATCGGGGACACACAATAGAGAAGTCTAGAAGGAGACCTACATGTATATAGTCAGTTGATTTTCAACAGGACGCCCAAGCAATTCAATGGGGGAAAGAACAATTCTTTCAACCAGTGGCGCTAGAACAAACAGAGAAGGTCAGGAGTGGGGATGGGAGGGATTCCAGAGTCATGAGGAAACATCATCTGGGGGTGACGAATAAGTTTACTACTGAGTGTGGTGATGGTTTTACAAGAACATATGGCTGTCAAAAACATATCACATTTTACTGTCTAAACATGTCTTTTTTATTGTATGTCAGTTATATCTTAATAAAACTGTAAAAAGAAATGCAAAATAATAAAACAAACTCCAATAAAGAAAAATAACCCAAACTACAGTTTTTTCTACTTAAACGCAAATGCAAACATGCATATGGTTGGGTGGAACAAAGGCATCTAAGTTTTTAACCATTAAGGCAGAGCTCACTAAACCTATAGAGCCTTTGCACCCCAAAAGCTGTCCAGTCCTGAAACAGAGGTCGCTCTGAACTTTCCAGAGGTGAGCATGTTTTTCTAGTGAGTAGCTAAAACACCACCATGATTTCTGGTTCGTTCTACAGACACTTTTCTTTAAAGAAAACCTAGTTTGTTTATATTCACTTTTACATGTTCTTCAGACAGTTTGGGCAGAATGTATTTAAAAAAATGCATATTTAGTGAGCTAAAAACAAACCAACATAAAAATATTGAGGATTAAACTCATGAAAATCACAGTCAGAAACTATAGGATTGGGCCCAAGGAAGTTGCCTTAGCTTACCTGTTTTTGTCAGAGGGTGATTGACGAGTTGGCGAATTACACTGTTTTCTGATGACCTCAAAAGGAGCACAATATCCGTTGGAAGAGTGTCTCTATTCTTAGCTAAGAACCCACTTGCATTATAGAGTACCTGTTGATAAAGTACATTTCAGTGTCACAGTCAATGTCATCCTCATTGTCATCATCACCATCAACAGTGGCAGGGGCAGAGCCATCAATAGGTATTTACTGAGAACTTCCTCCGTGCTGAGTGACAGGTATACAAAGATTTCTAAAGGCAGTCCTTTACAAGTTGGTTGGAGGAGCAAACTTTTCCAGGTCTACAGTATATTTTGTCAGAGAAAAATCTGTGTCTCGCTAATTTTATTTGGGTTGAAATCATGGTTGATTTGATTCTTCTCGTTTATTACGCTGGAAATTTGGTATTGTTTCCTTTCTCTGTTTGGAGGGTAGAGGGTGGCATAAAGGAGGCACCTGGGGCCACCAGGCATTCTCATTTCCATGATAATTGAGTCATGCACAGTGAATCAGCCATTACAGATTTTCATCTCAGTAAGGAGTATGGTCTAAGTACATTATGAACATTCACATTTCTGGCACTTCTAAATAATTTTAGGACTTTCTAAAGACCAACGTAACTCAAAGATTTCTGTAGGATTATCTAATATGGTTGTTTTATCGGATGAATTGTGTCCCTCCAAAATTAATATGTTGAATTCCCGATCCCAAATGTGACTGTATTTGGCTAGGGTCTTTAAGGAGGTAATTAAAGTTAAATGTGGTCCTAAGGGTGGGACCCTAATCCCATAGGACTTGTATCCTTGTAAGAAGAGAAAGACACACTGGAGGTCCCTTTCTGCTTCTCATGTACTCAGAGAAAAGGCCACAGGAGGACACTGAAGGATACACCCATCAGCAAGCCAGGCAGAGAGGTCTCACCAGACAGTGACCTTGCTGGCACCTTGAACTTGGACTTCTAGCACCCAGAACTGTGAGAAAATAAATTTCTGTGCTTTAAGCCACCCATCCTGCATTATTTTTCTTATATCAGTCCAAGCAGACTAATACAGCTCTTAAAAACAACTGGATAAAATGATCCTAGGAAATTCTTAATGGATGTTTTTAAAAAGGCTTGTTTGGAAAAATCACTTGCTGAACACCATGGGAGAGGCCATAACTATTATATTGAAGGCAGATTTTTTTTTTTTTTCAGTGACAGAAGCCTGTGAAACACAGAAATCTTAGTAGACATGAATCTTCCAGGTTCCAGGTTATTTTTTGTTGTTCATGTGTTTTTCATTCTAGACATTTCTTTCTTAATTTTAGTATCTTCTCAGTCCTTCAGTATTTACCACATCATTGTGAAGGAGAGACCTCTGCAGAAGGGAGACAGAGCATCCTCTGGGTTTAGGTTTATCGTTGAGGTCTCTTGCTGTGGGGATGTGCATAGACAGCCAACTGCTAAACACTCCATCAGACAACCCTACCTAGGCTAGCTCCATTATCTGACCACACCTCAAATCTGGCACTTTCTCCTGTTGGGCGGGAGGAGAGACAAAGTCTTCTGTGGAGAGAGAAGCACCTCAGTACTGAAAAAGGCAGTTTACATAAATGGTTCCCTGCTATCATTCAAAGAAGCAAAAATAGGTCCCCATTGCCAGCCAATCTCACCCAAAGCCAGATCTTAGGGTCAGAAAGATGGAGGCTTTGATGCTTGTCTCTTTGTTTTCCTTAAGTTTCTTAATAAAAATTCCTCTAGAAAAACTAGAACATTTGTGTTTAAAAAAGTAGGAGAAGGATTTTTTGGTTAACCTTTTCAGGATAGATGTTAGAGCTGGATGTTCTGGAGTGGGAGTGGCTGGCAGTGGATTGGAAAAATTGGAGGAAGCTGGAGAACAGTCAGGAACAGTTTGGGGCAGAAACAGACGGCCATCTCATTTTAACCATCTAAATTTTTCGGGCCATAGCTTTCATGTTTATCATTATTATTTGATAAAGGACTAAGAGAAACTCAGTCATAATTCTTCAAAGTTCTTACCTTTCCTGCGTAATGGTGAATTCCAAAACTAAGTTCCATTCTTTTGGGCCTCCAGAAGTACTGCGATTTCAGGTTCCCTTCAAATTTTTCTATAGGAAAAAAAAAATTGAACTCCACTATCAAGCCATGTAAGGAGATCCTCAGAAAATACTGATTGACAGAATCATCTCTTTCACTGTAAAATGGACAATGTGCACTGAAAGGACAATGTTACATGGCTGACAAATGCAGATTTGGAGCAAAAATGGTGAGACCAAACTCAAGATCATGACTGTAACCATTCTACTGTGATTTAGAGCAACAACTCAAACCTTGGCAAGCCACAGAACCACCCCAGAAGGCCTATTAAAACACAGAGTTTCTGACTTAGTAGGTCTTGGCATGGGGGGAATCCAAGAAGTCACATTTCTAGAAAGTTCTCAGGTGAGGTTGATGTTCTTGGTCTGAGAAACCACATTTTTTTTTTTTTTTAAAGATCCCACTTCTTTATTTGACAGAGAGAGACGTAGCAAGAGAGGGAACACAAGCAGGAAGAGTGGGAGGGGGAGAAGCAGTCTTCCCGCTGAGCTCCATGTCCTAGAAGGGACATTTAACCTCTAAATCAAGTGATTGCTATGAGACAATTAACCCCAGAACTTTGGGGTTGTTTTGCTTTCCATGAGTATTGTCCAATTAGAGGAGAGAATAAGTCAATGAGTGAGTCAGCAGGAAGCAACCTCACAGACTGAATGGTAAGAAACAGACTCTGTCACCCAAAATAAATGAGAGAAAATGTGAATCCAAATTTTCTGCAAATATTTATTATAATCAATATCTCCTACCATCAGGGAATATGATATTTCTATATTAAAAATGATTTTTTTTACCTGAACAAGCTAAAGTTTTATTTTTTAATCTAAGGAATAAGACATTTAAAATTTTAACCATTTTAGGGGCGCCTGGGTGGCTCAGTGGATTAAGCTGCTGCCTTCGGCTCAGGTCATGATCTCAGTGTCCTGGGATCGAGCCCCGCATCGGGCTCTCTGCTCAGCAGGGAGCCTGCTTCCCCCTCTGTCTCTGCCTTCCTCTCTGCCTATTTGTGATCTCTCTCTCTGTCAAATAAAATAAATAAAATCTTTTAAAAAAATTTTTTTAACCATTTTAAATGATAATCATTTAAATACGGCATACCTAACTTTGCCTTCTTAAACAGAAAAAAATGAATTTGTTTATGCTTTCTTTGATGACTTAGGCTTATTGTGAATATTTATTAATGTACTGTAATTTAGAAATTATTAAGGTACTGGAGGCTGTTTGCCTCTGTTAGTCAAGTGATGAATTGATTTCCTTCTCATTAGCTATGTCTTTTCAAATTCCAGAGCTGGCCTTGTGCCCTGCCCTCCAATTTCTAATTTGGAGCTGGGTAGTTCCTTTTTTGAGGAGGGGGGCTTGATAATTTCTAAGGTTCTTTCTAACATAAGATCCTATGACTGAGGCTCTACCACTGTAAGGAAAAGTCCAATATCAAACTTGTTTAATTCATCACGAAATATTCCATCCTATTTTAAACATTCACTGGTCCAGATATGAGACCTAGAGCCTCGTCTTTAAAGTTACGTATGCAGGCTTTGTGATAGCTACTTTCTCCCAGATAATTGAAAACCTATATTTTTAAGTCATTCAAAACATTAGATGACTGCAACACAAAATGAGGCAGACATCCTGGATTTGAAACTCACCCACAAGGGTCTGGTCTGTGGCCTTGGGAAATCGACTTTCTTCATCGAGTAGGGACAGCAGACCCATTGGCTTCTGCAGAAACATATCTAGGAGGGGCAGGTTATCTTCATATTCAATCACTCTGGCATTAACACCTTCATTTAGGTATTCATTCTGTAACAGGACATGACACATAGAAAAAATTCACTAAAAAATGTGTGAATTGTGACATCGTGAATTTTTGATAGGTAGCTTGATGGTAATTACCCCAAACTCTCTTTTACGCACATTATAATAAATTGCTTCCTATTGCCTGAAACTGAGGCTATCACAGACTGAAACATTGCCCTGAAACTGAGGCTATCATTTTATTTTTCTTTCCCTAAAACTGTTAGTTCATTAAAGTCATCGGTGACTTGGTAATAATAAAATTTTCTAGTCTCTATACCAGAATTATAGACATCTGAGGTATTCAAAATGCAAGAGAATGTGTTGGTAATGAGCAGTAATAAAGTTACGTTCCAGAATTTATAGAATATCAATTAGGTATATCTTAGAGTTATTATCCCCAATTTAAACCTTGGATCTAGTTTCAGATTCATATGGTTTCACTTACCTGTGCAGCATAAGGAATAGCATGGAGGACATTAGGAGAAGGAAAAGAAAAGTAAATTGGGGGAAATCAGAGGGGGAGATGAACCATGAGAGACTGTGGACTCGGAGAAACAAACTGAGGGTTTTGGAGGGGAGGGGAGTGGGGGTTGGGTGAGCCTGGTGGTGGGTATTAAGGAGGGCACGTATTGCATGAAGCACTGGGTGTGGTGCATAAACATTGAATTTTGGAAGACTGAAAAAATTAAATTAAATTAAAAAAAAAAGAAAACAAACAAAAAAGAAAACAGATGAACATAGGGGAAGGGAAGGAAAAAATAAAAATAATAAAAATAAATAAAAAAATAAAATAAGATAAAAACAGAGAGGGAGGTGAGCCACAAGAGACTCTTATCTATAAGGAACAAACTAAGGGTTGCTGGCGGGGCGGTGGGTGGGGGGTAATCAGGGGATATGCATTAAGGAGGGCACTTGATTTAATGAGCACTGGGTGTTAGATGCGACCAATGAATTTCTAAATTCTACCCCTGAAACTAAGACTACACTACATGTTAACTAACTCGAATACAAATAAAATCTAAAAATAATGGAGTAAAGAAAAAAAAATTAAAAGAAAAGAAATGGATCTCTCAAGAACATTTACCTAACTTCTCAGTCATGATGACATTTACATTGTTAATAGGGTGGACAACCATGGGTCATAGGAATGACCAGTGGATTTAGAACCAAGAACACATAGGTTCATATCCAGGCTCTGCCTCTTAACTGGCCATATAATTCTTTTGAAAGTTTTTTGACTCTATAATCTCACACCATCTCATTTATCACATGGAGGAAACAATTTCCATCTAACAAAGTAAGTCTATCTGATACATTAATAACCAGTTGTTATTGAGTATACCATAAATTGCATAAAATAAAAAGGATGAATAACAACTAGTGTTAAGATCATGGGGCCCAGGCAACATGGGTATTGATGATCTATTTTACCAAAGGGGCATGAAGAATGGTGCTCTTGGGGCGCCTGCGTGGCTCAGTGGGTTAAAGCCTCTGCTTCGGCTCAGGTCATGATCCCAGGGTCCTGGGATCCAACCCTGCATCCAGCTCTCCACTAAGTGCGGAGCTGCTTCCCTTCCTCTCTTCTCTGCCTGGCTCTCTGCCTACTTGTGATCTCTGTCAAATACATAAACAAAATCTTATATAAAAAAAAAAAGAATGGTGCTGTTGCTCCGTTCCTATGACTCTTCCCCTCACACTGGGCCCCTACCCCAGTGCCACAGGCTATTAGAGGACATGCATGACCCTGGGAAGACTTGAAGTCATGCTCCCATGCAGGGCCTCATCAGTTCTCAGGTGATAAAGCAGCTATCACTGGGAAGTGTAGGAAACAGCTCTTGCCTCGGGCAGAATATTCTGCACCATTCAGAACTATAAAATGACAGAGTATTTTCATTATTATTTTAACTTAAAAAAATTTTTTTTAAGGAGGCTCCATGCCGGGCCTGAACTCACAACCCAGAGACCAAGACCCGAACAGAGATCAAGAGCTGGATGCCCGCTGAATGAGCCACCCAGGGGCTCCTTCATTATTATTTTAATATAGTCTTTAATTCATTAAATATTTTCACTGAACATCTTATAATAAGGCATCGTGATGGGTGATAAAGAGATGTTTAACACAAACTCCCTGTCCTCAGGTGGATTTAAGATATAACTTGAGTGATAAGGTTAGTAAATAAATACTCAAATGCAAGGTAACATACGATAAATGATACTTACAACGTACTCTATGGAGCTCAGAGAAAGATAATCAATTTCCGGCAACTCTGTGGAGGAATTTAGCCAATGGCAGTTGGGGCACTTAATAAGCTTAAACTTATAACCAGTATTTTGAAGACTTCTGAAATTGAAATCTAATTTCAAGGGTGTCACCAGGAAATAGAAATGTACATTTTTAAGACAAAAACACTAATACGTAAAAATTTGGCAGTGCCCCTTGGCCTGAAAGGTAGACCACCTGAAAGCCATTTGGTTTATCCAGTACATCAAAATGGAAACAATGTCTGGAAGTTTCACAGCCTTTGCATTTGAAGGTAACCTTGGGAGCAATATGCAGACCCAGAATGACTTTGCTAGTAGACGTATCAGGCTGACAGCACATTACAGCTTAAATGACAACCGCGAAGTTCAGAAGAGGTTTTGTATGTTTTGTATAGAAAGCACACAAGGTTAAGGTCTCAATCAGTGCATTTGTCATTTCTATTTGCCTGTGTCAAAATCCACGGAACGCTTTTGTGGCAGGTCAGACAGGAAAGAGATGAGTAACGTGGGAAACAATGGGCTCCCCTTGAAGATACTTGTAAGTATTAGGGACTCCAGACAAACCGACGGACAGAACATGCTTTTACGGAGGAGTTATAAAGCATTTTGAGTAAAATGAGCTTGCATAGAACAACCGATTATGTATTTTTGTAGAGGGTATGACCTCAAAATACTTAGGTGTTTTTAAGCATAAGTGGAGCAACAAAGCTCTTAGAACTCTTAAGAAAGTCCTTTGCTATGCCCTGTATGTTAAAAATACATTTAGAGCAGAAGATAAGTGGAGTTATTAACTTCAGTAAAGGACTGCTTAGCATATATTATCTCTGCTCTGTTCGGATGGCCTGAGTTCCCTTTTGAGAAGGGTAGATGAATAATTATTTAAGTATAAATCAAGGAGGGGAGGGAAATCAGAAGACTTGGATGTTAAGGAGGCTTCATGCCTGAGTCGAGGGCTTGCTTGTTTTTCACGGAGTTTCCAGGGTGAGTTGGGAAAAGGACACGTGGCAAGGAAGCCCATGGAAGGTGGCCCCCATGCACAGCTCTGGCCATGACACAGGGCTCTACAGCGTCCCCGCAGGAGAGATTCTAGATGACAAAGTTGAGTCCTTCCGTGTGGAAGGGTGGCTCCCGTAGGCTGAGAGGCTGCAAGCTTCCACGTGGCTTGGAAGGTGGGTGGGAACGCTGGTTTCCACCCCTGGGCACAGACTGTCACTCAGTAGAGGATGGACTCTTATCTCCTCGGGAGACCTTTCTCCAAGGTCCAGACTAATTCAGCAACACCCCCACCCCCCGCCCCACCATTCATCAGCTGGTCACTCCCTATCTCTCCGCCGCCATGTTTTACATCCTTTCACAGTATTTCTAGCATTTTTCCTGGTTTATTATTCTCCTTCTCTTGTTAGAATGGGAACTCCAAGAGGACAAGCACTTACTCATCTCTCTGTTTTTGAGCTCAGTGTCTAGGGAGACCTGAGCGTATTAAATAAATGACTTTGTGTTAGGGATTGATCTGCTTCTGCTCAGCTCCTGCCCCAGCCAAGTTCATATGTTGAAGCCTTCGTATCCAATGTGACTGCATTTGGAGATAGGGCTGTTCAGGAGGTGATTATGGTCAAATGACATCATAAGGGTATGGCTGGAATCCCATAGGATGGGTTTTCTTCTAAGAAGGGAAGAGACCTGCCATTGCACGACTGGGTATTTACCAGATGTCGTGAAAAGAAGGGCCATCTGTACCCCAATGTTTATAGCAGCAATGGCCATGGTCACCAAACTGTGGAAAGAACCAAGATACCCTTCAACGGACGAATGGATACGGAAGATGTGGTTCATATACACTATGGAGTATTATGCCTCCATCAGAAAGGATGAATACCCACCTTTTGTAGCAACATGGACGAGACTGGAAGAGATTATGCTGAGTGAAATAAGTCAAGCAGAGAGAGTCAATTATCATATGGTTTCACTTATTTGTGGAGCATAAGGAATAACACGGAGGACAAGAGGAGTTATAGAGGACAAGGGAATTGGGGGAAATTGGAAGAGGAGGTGAACCATGAGAGACTATGGACTCTGAAAAACAATCTGAGGGTTTTGAAGGGGGGGGGTGGGAGGTTGGGGGAACCAGGTGGTGGGTATTGGAGAGGGCATGGATTGCATGGAGCACCGGGTGTGGTGCAAAAAACAAGGAATATTGTTATGCTGAAAATTAAAAAAAAATAAAATAAAATAAAAAGAAGGGAAGAGACCCCAGGGAGGTGACTGCACAGAGTGAAAGTCATGTGAGGTCACAGGGAGAAGGCAGCCAGCCATCTGCGAGTCCAGGAGCTGGGCCTCAGGAGAAACCAAACCTGTCCCTGCTTTCATCTTAGACTTCAAGCTTCCAGAAAGGTGAGGAAATAAACATTGTTTCAGTTCCCAGGTCTGTGATATCTTATGGCAGCCCCAACAAAGGAATACATGAGTTTTCTGGATTCCTTTTGTTTGAAAAGCTTTGAAAATCTGTTTTCCAGAGAGAGGAAGACTGGGGTGAAAACAATAAATCATTTGTGCATGTGTAATTCTCAGCTTCTGATTATAAATGTAATACATGCTCATGTAAAATTAAAAACATGGAAAAACCATGAAGATCTCAAAATTCACATACAAAGTCATCACCTCTAAATACTGGCTTAACATTTAGTGGAATCTTTTTAGTCTTTCTCTATGCATAATATTTCTGATAACAAAAGTCATACTATGTATGCAATCTTAATTTTACTTTATTTCCTTTGGTAAAATGGAATGGAAAACATGTAATTAATACATTTTCATGAACATTATTTGACTGGCTACCTGAGATTATATGTTATAGTTTTCTATTCCATTCTCTTATTTGGGGACATTTTACATTATCTCTTTAACTATATTATTTATTTATTTTTTAAATGGCTTTTTAAAAAAAAGGTTTTATTTATTTATTTGACGGAGAGAGAGAGAGAGAGAGAGAGATCACAAGTAGGCAGAGAGGCATCCAGAGAGAAAGGGGGAAGCAAGGTCCCCGCTGAGCAGAGAGCCCGATGCAGGGCTGGATCCCAGGACCCTGAACAGAGCTTAACCCACTGAGCCACCAGGTGCCTCTGTTTTTGTTTTTTTAAAGTAACCTCTACACCCAGCATGGGACTTGAACTCACAACCTTGAGATCAAGGGTCCCATGCTCCACCAGCTGAGCCAAGCAGGCACCCCTTATCCATTTTAAATAGTGCTGTGATGTACATCGTTGGGCACCAAGTTTCTCAGTATTTTGGATTTTACCTTTAGCACAGATTAGCTGGTCAACTCGTGAATGTTTCCCAGTCTCATGATGAGCATTTCTAGACTGATTTACTTTAAAGCTTGCAGCAAGGTGCTTTCTAATCAGCCCTGCACATAGACTCCTATGTGTAGGCACTTGCTGCGTCCTTGCCAGCACTGAATATTCTCATTAAATAACTTTTTCTGGTATTTTTGAGAGGTGAAATGATAGCACATTGTTTGGAGGGAAACAACATATGTCTATGCTTGGCATGTATTACACAATGCCCGTGGGCTACTATGAAGAGTGTTATTACTCTGAAACGGGTAACCATGACCATAATTTAGCTTCTTCTTGGGCTCAGAGGTAACATCACACCACCATCCATTGTTGTGATATCGCCGAAGATTCAGGAAGGAAGAGATCAGAGTTAAAACAGAGGAAAAGCTAAGGGGCTTCACTGAGAACATCCTGATGTCAAGTTAACTTTTTAACTTTTGTTCTTTTGTCTCTTCTGCATTTGTTTCTACATGTTCTCCTGGTCATGGACTAACTCTGTCTTCCTTAGGAGTTCATTCTGAAGACGCCTGGCTGGCTTAGTCAGCAGAGAATATGCCTCTTGATCTTGGGGTTATAAATTTGAGCCCCACAGTGGGGACAGAGATTACTTAAAAATAAAACCTTAAAAAAAAAAAAAAGGAATTCATTCCTGAAGCTGGATTCTGAGTGTCTTTCCTGGGGAAATTATCCTCTTTTTCCTCCCCCAGCTTCACTGAGGTATAGCGGACATATAACATTGTGTTAGTTTAAGGTGTATTGTGTACTGACATGACATACTTATATATTACAAAATGATCACCACCATAGAGTCAGCTAACTCCTCCATCACATCACTAACTACTAATTCTTTTTTGTGGTGAGAATTTTTAAGATGTATTCTCTTAAGAATTTTCAAGAATATGGTTCAGTTATATTGGCTGTAATCACCGCACTGTACATTATTAGGCCCAGAGGGCTTACTCGTCTTCAGACTGAAACTTTACTCTTTGACCAGCAGCTCTCAGGCGCTGGTGATCACCATTTTAGTCTCTGATTTTCACTTAGCACAATGCCCTCAAGTTTCCATCTATGTTGTCGCAATTAATAGGATTTCTTTCTTTCTCATGGCTAAACACATTCCACGGGGTCTGTGGGGTATGTGTGTGTATGTGTAAGATTCTCTATCTAGTCATCCTTTGACAGAAACCATTGTTGTTGTTTCCACTATTGTGAGCAATGCTTCAATGAGTATGGGAGTGCAGACATCTCTCACAGATCTTGTTTTGATTTCCTTTGGATATGTACCCAGAAGTGGGATTGCTCAATCATACGGCAGTTCTATTTTTAATTTTTTGAGAAGACTTCATACTGTTTTCCATAGTGGTTACAGTGATTTATAGTCCCACCAATAAGGCACAAGCATTCCCTTTTGTCTACACCTTCACCTACACTTGTTATCTTTTTAAATGATAGCCATTCTAACAGGTGTGAGGTGATACCTCGCTGTGGTCTTGATTTGCATTCTCCTGATGATTAACGACGTCAAGCACTTTTTCATGTACTTGTTAGCCACTTGTGTGTCTTTGGAAAAATGTCTGTTCAGATCCTTTGCCCACGTTTTAATCAGAATTTTTGTTTTTGCTTTTGCTCTTCAGTTGTATGAGTTCTATATGTTTTGGGTATTAACCCCTTATCAGATATATGATTGACAAATATTTTCTCCCATTGCATAGGTTGTCTTTTCATCTTGTTGATGGTTCCCTTTCCTGAGCAGAAGCTTTTTAGTTTGATGTAGTCCCACTTGTTTAGCTTTGTTTCTTTGGTCAAATTGAAAAAAACATTGCTAAGAATGATATCAATGAGTTATCCCTTATATTTTTCTTCTAGGAATTTCACAGTTTCAGATCTTGTGTTTAAGTCTTTTAATCCATTTTGAGTTGATTTTTGTGCATGGTGTAAGATACGGGTCCAATTTCATTCTTTTGCATATGGCCTCCCAGTTTTCCCAGCACCATTTATTAAAGAGACAATCCTTTCCCCATTATGTATTCTTGGAAACTGTCAAAAATTAATTGACCATATATGCTTGGGTTCATTTCTGGGTTCTCTACATTGTTCCATTGACCTATGTGTGTTTTTATGCCAATACACACTGTTTTGATTACTATGTCTTTTTAATGTAATTTGAAATCAGGATGTGTGGTGTCTCCAGCTTTGTTCTTTCTTAAGATTGCTTTGGCTTTGGGGTGCCTGGGTGGCTCAGTGGGTTAAGCTCTGCCTTCAGCTCAGGTCATGATCCCAGGGTCCTGGGATCGAGCCCCACATCGGGCTCTCTGCTCCGTGGGGAGCCTGCTTCTTCCTCTCTCTCTGCCTGCTGCTCTGCCTACTTGAGATCTCTGTCAAATAAATAAATAAAATCTTAAAAGAAAAAAAGATTGCTTTGGCTTTTTGAGGTCTTTTGTGATTCGATACAAATTTGAGGACTGTTTGTACTGTTTCTGTAAAAAATGTCATCAGAATTTTGTTAGGGACTGTACTGTATCTCTAAATTGCTTTGGGCATTTTAACAATATTAATTCTTCCATTTATTTATGGCTTCTTCTATTTCTTTCCTCAATGTATTATAGTTCTCAGTATACAGATCTTTCACCTCCTTGGTTAAATTTTATTCCTAAGTATTTTATTCTTTTTGATGTTATTATAAATAGGACTGTTACCTTAATATTTTCCTTGATAGATTGTTGTTAGTGTATAGAAAAATAAATGATTTTTTATATTGATTTTGTATCCTGCAACTTTACTGAATTTGTTGTATTAGTTCTCATAATTTTTTGGTGGAGTCTTCAGGGTTCTCTACATGGAATTTCATGTCATCTGCAAATAGAAACCATTTTACTTCTTCCTTTCCAATTTGAATATCTTTTATTTCATTTGCTTGCCTAATTTCTCTGGCTAGGATTTCCAATACTACGTGGAATAAAGCTGGTGACAGCCAGTGTCCTGTCTTGTTCCTGATCATGTAGGAAAATCTCTCAGCTTTTCACCTTTCAGTATGGTAGCTGTAGATTTGTCTTATATGACCTTTATTGACCACCATTTTAGTCTCTATATGTTCCCTCTATAGGGAAGTATGTTCCCTCTATAGCCACTTTGTTGAGACTTTTTTTTTTTAATCACGAATGGATTTTAAATTTTGTCAACTGCTTTTTCTGCTTCATTCTGTTAATTTGGTGTACCATACTATTGATTTGTGTCTGTTGAACCATCCTTGTACCCCTGGAATAAATTCTACTTGATTATGGTATGTGGGTTTTAATGTATTGTCAAATTTGGTTTGCTAATATTTTGTTGAAGACTTTAGCATCTATTGTTCATCAGGGATATTGGTCTGCAATTTTCTTTTCTGGTAGTATCCTTGTCTGGTTTTGGTATCAGGGTAATGTTTGCCTTGTAAAGTAAGTTTGAAGTTCCCTCCTCTTTTATATTTTCAAAAGGGTTTGAGAAGAACTGGTATTAATTAATTCTTAATTGAAATATAAATAAATAATTATGTATAATTAATATGTTATCAATATGAACATTAATCACCATAATTATAGTCATCAAATATTATTCATTATCAATCATATTAATTAATTAAAAATTATTATATGATTGATCATCTTAATTGAGACTGGTTAATTATTAGTTATTACTAATTCTTAATAATTCATTGGTAGAATTTTCCAATGAAATTATATGGCCCAAGACTTTTCTCTGCTGGGAGATTTTTAATTACTGATTCAATCTCTTTACTAGTAATTGACTTGTTGGTATTTTCTATTTCTTCATGAGTTAGTCTTGTTAGGTTTTGTGTTTCTAAAAATTTGTCCATATTTTCTAGGTTTTCTGGTTTGTTGGTGTATTCATAGTAGTCTCTTATAATCATTTGTATTTCTGTAATATCAATTGTAAAGTCTTCATTTTCATTTCTAATTTTATCTACCTCAGTCCTCTCTCTTTCTTTTTTGGTTAGTCTTCCTGAAGATTTGTCAATTTTATTTATTTATTTTTTAAAAACCACAGTTCCAGGGTGCCTGGGTGGCTCAGTTGGTTACGTGACTGCCTTTGACTCAGGTCATGATCCCGGAGTCCTGGAATCGAGTCCCACATCAGGCTCCCAGCTCACATGGGGAGTCTGCTTCTCCCTCTGACCTCCCCTCTCATGCTCTCTTGCTCTCTCTCTCTCTCTCAAATAAATAAATAAAATCTTTAAAAAAAAAAACAAAACAAAACACAACTCCTGGTTTCATTGTTCTCTTCTATTGTCTTTTTAGTCTCTACTTAATTTATTTCTGCTCTGATTTTGTTATTTCCTTCTTCTAACTTTGAGCTTAGCTTGTTTCTTCTAGTTCACTGAGGTATAAAGTTCAATTTATTTATTTGAGATTTTTTTTTCCCTTAATGTATGTGTTTATCGTTACAAACTCCCTCTTAGAACTGCCTTTGCTGCATCCCCTAAATTTTGGTATGTGGTGTTTTCATTTCCATTTGTCTCAAGGTATTTTGATTTTTTCTTTCCATTTCCATTTGACCCATTCGTTACTCAGGAATACATTGTTTAGTTTTCACATATTTGTGAAAACAGGTGGACTGCATCAGCACCACCTCATCATTAAACCGTGGGAGAATACTTTCTACTACCATCTGGGACTTTGATCTAAGTACGAAATTTCCAAAAGATTTTCCTGAAATCACCAGGGCTTCAAATAAGGAATCTGGCTCACATGATATTTTTCTTTTATGAAAGGTGGGCATATGTAACAACAGGGGGCAATGGAGTCCTTCACTGAAGTTACACCTGTGAAATGAGGTCATAGGTGAGTCTATTGTTTGACACTGCTCCATAGTTTCAAATATTTAAGAACCAGAAATATTTTAAACAGCTGGTATAGATGATCGTCAATATTTATTTTCTTGTGTTTGCAATTTGGAAGTCATAAATCAGTATCTCTTTTATTTTCAGAAGGACAGTCCACTTAATACAGGATTTATATCAAGGGATGGTATCAGGAATCCATTTAGGTTTGCGGCATTCTGGACAGACCATCATAGAAGACGGCACATACTGACGTTCCTCAGACATCCGTGGAACACCTACTACATGTATGTTTAAGAGAAGGTGGGCCTGGTTAAGGTAGACATGAAGACAAAAAGGTAGGGTCCCAGTCCTTTAGGGCACAGCGAATAGTCTCACTGCCTTTCTATTGTAACCCTGAAGTCACATTTAGGATTTCTTTTTCAATTGTTCCCTTAGTTCCATGCCCTTCTTTTCAGATGGTTTCTGCTTCCTCCAGTGTCCCAGTCTCTGCTACCAACACTGCCTGCCCCAGTGCTGATGCTCTCTCCAGTTTCCTTCTTCCTGTCTTGCATGGAACCCCCTTGGTCTATGATGTGAAAGACTGCCCCTTTCTCTCTTTTCCTTTCTTCCCCTCTCTCTTCCTCTTTCTTTCAAATCAACAGAGCACGCTTTTCTTCCACATGAGATATTATTTTGTTAGGTCCCTGGTTCTTCTCAAACTTTGCTTATTTGTTTGTTTGTGAGAAGAACCCCAGATATGTAGCAGAACTTCCAGATTCTGGTCCAGGCTCTATTTCACCAGACTGTGACTTTGAGTAAGTAACAAGGAGTCATTTTTATCTGTCATATATAGATGATCTACTTAGGTTTCTTTTGGTTCAAACATTTCAAAATGTCCAAACTGCCTGAATGTGTTGTGAAACTTAATGAATGAATGCATAAACCTTCCGCTGATGGAACATGTGCAAGGGGCGGGTGGAGGGGGAGGAAGCCAGATAAACACATTTGTCCCTTGATGTCTGCCTTTTAGGAAAAGAATTCTTACTCACCAACTGCTCAATGAGTGTTCACATTTACGGAAACACTGCCCCCAGAGGAAAGAAACCATTGAGAAGTTACTCATTCTAATAATCTTCATTCTAGGAAAAACATTTTAAAGGTTGAAAATCTAGGATTTAGGGGGCTATCATTACTCAAGGTGAGTTGAGTGTTTTTATGATAGTGAAAAGAGAAACTGCGCTGCCTTTCATTTTGAAGTAAGTTCAAATGTAAAGAAAAGTTGCAAGAATAGTACAAAGAACTCCCGTGTGCCCAAAGTTCCCCCAGTTTTCCAACTGCTAGTATTTTACCACATTTATTTTATCACTCACTCTCTTTATATATATATATATATATATATATACACACACAGTATTTTTAATAGTTAGTACTGAAGTAACTAAATATTTGTAAAAACTAAAAACGAAGAAAACTAAGTAGTGATATGTGTGCTGTAAAAATCTAAACTTTTGATGTAAAATAATAATTATGATTTGAAATCTATCTCCTCCTGTGCTTTCTATCCAAAGCAGATCTCAACGATCCTGTTGATTTTTACATAAATGTTAATGGGAAGCCACATCATTAACTTGGGAAGACACAGGTCACTGATTCAGAATTCGGCAAGTAAATTATTGAGAAACTATTTTGGATAATTTGTAATAAAACATACTTGTTTTATTTTATATATATTTAATGAAATTTTGGGGGAAAAGTTTTAAATGGTGCTTCCTAGAGCAGCTTCCTTTTTCAGAAAAACACAAAAGGGAACAATGTATGTTAATGTGAACATTCTTTTTTTTTTCAAATGAACATTTTTTAAAAAGATTATTTATGTATTTATTTGACTTCGGAGATCACAAGTAGGCAGAGAGGCAGGCAGAGAGGGAGAGGAGGAAGCAGGCTCCCTGCTGAGCAGAGAACCGGACATGGGGCTCAATCCCAGGACCCTGAGATCATGACCTGAGCCAAAGGCAGAGGCTTTAGTCCACTGAGCCACCTAGGTGCCCCTAAGGTGAACATTCTAACGTAGGCACTTTTTGTATAGGATACCTACTCTTGAAAACTCTTCAAAAGCTATAAAAGATCTTACAAATTTATATTCTACTGGCAGGTGACAGTTTTTGGCTTATAAGGATCAGTTTTGTCAATAGTAGGCTCGAACCTGACATGAAGAAAACTAGAGTCATTGAATAGATCTATGCTCCCAATCATGTATTCCTTTAAAAATTATTTTATATCATAATGAAAATATATATTTTTAATTTTTTAAACATTAAAAAATTTTTAAAAATATTTTATTTATTTGATAGAGAGAAATCACAAGTAGGCAGAGAGGCAGGCAGAGAGAGAGAGGAGGAAGCAGGCTCCCTGCTGAGCAGAGAGCCTGATGTGGGGCTCGATTCCAGGGTCCTGGGATCGTGACCTAAGCAGAAGGCAGAGGCTTAACCCACTGAGCCACCCAGGCGCCCCATGAAAATATTTTTAAAAAGTTTGAAAACAATACCAAATTATCAAAATAAGTACCACAAATCCTCACATCACATTAGAGGTGCTGACCCAACTTCACTGACAAAAGAGAAACTGTGTGTGCAGCACGGATGTGGGGCAAGGGATGAGGGGGACACAGGAGCCCAGGAGGCAGCCTGCCAAGAGCCAGCAGGAGAGCTGCGAGCTGCTGTAGGGATGCTCCACACACGGACCCAATCACTTGGATATCAACTTCCAAACTCGCTCAGTATGTGAGAAGTTTAAGGAACATTTGTATGTGATCTCAAATAGTAACCCAAACCTTGGCTAAGCATTTAAACAGCAAGATGTTTTGTATCAAGGGTTTCTTTGTTTTTTTTGTTTTTTCCCTGAAGATTTTATTTTATTTGAGAGAGAGAGAGAGAGAGAGAGAGCACAAGTAGGGTAAGTGGGAGGGAGTGAGAAAGGGAGAGGGATAAGCAGACTCCCTGCTGAGCAGAGTCCAACGAGGGGCTCAATCCCACAATCCTGAGATCATGACCTGAGTCGAAGTCATATGTTTAACGGACTGAGCCACCCAGGTGTCCATTGCTGTATCAAAGGTTTCTTAAATGCATGGCTGTTTTAATGCTTAAAGAAAATGCCTATAAAATGGCCTTTATCACTTGGAGAGCTAAAATAAGATGAATGCTACCACCACTGCCCACATATGGTTTGTTTCATGGGGAAGAAATTTGGATATGAAATAGAAATTCGCATTTTGCCAGCAAAACAACTTGAAGAGATTCATAAGGGATCTACTTGAATTACCCCCACATTTTTTTTTTTATCAGATGACTGACTCTTTTTACTTTGTAACGTAAAAAAAAGTTGAAAGTGTAGATACTGTATAATGGATGGATTTTTGTTCTTTGTAATTGCCACAAGTTATGTGTTGGAGCCCATATTCAACATCTCAAAAGCTTCAAACTTTAGGCTATGAACAGCTGGAGAGGAAAGTCATATACATTACTTACTCCCAGAGAAGCCAGAGCCATAATTGCAGTTCTTGTTTCCATTATGTGCTGTAAATGGTTTCCTGCTTATAAAATGACTTCCAAATTTTAATTCTAAACCCATGGGCAGATATATAAATGATATATGTACATCCTTGTACAGAACAAATATTAATAGCTCACTTTAAAAATGAAGTTTAGTTCCATTAATAGCCAGGAAGATGTGTTCCCGTAATGGATAAGAATGTTCCCCTTTGGTATAAGTCGGAGTAGAAGCAAGTAGAGTGAATCTTCAAGACTCTAGAACAACACTTTGTAGAATACCTAACGGGCTCCAAAGAACAATGGCATTTGTTCCAGCTCAAACAGATGCCCATTGGTGACTCATCAATGGTTGGTTGTTCATTCCCCTTGATTTGAAACAAACTTCTAGGGAACGGGGTTCATTTCTTTTGAATGTGCTGCACCACCATTGTTACACCATAGTGCCCGACTGAAAGAACAGACAAAACCCACCAACTACAGCATCAGCTTGATTCCAACTTGAAGAGAACTTCAAGCTTTCTATCACACTTTGATTACCAGTGTCCTCTCTCTCACATTGAAGAAAGGCAGAAAACAAACAAAACAAGCAAACAGAGGCAGAATTTGGCTAACAGTCCGTGTGACAGAAGCAGAATCTTGGCTAACAGCCAGTGTGAAGGCTACTGTAGAGAGAGAGGCCTCCCTTACCAGACTTGGAGCACCTTGTTTGCTGCCCTTTGAGCTGCTAACTAAAAGCTTCTGGAAAAATATGGGAGTAGACATCCCAAAATGATGCCAATACGAACATAATAGGGAAAGCTGATCCATGAACACCTTATTTGTCGAATTAAAAAAATTGACAGAATTAATGATACATTTTTCAGCTGCAACTCACTTAGAGGAGTTTGAATCTTGAACATTAAAAGGTTACAACTATACTCTTAATGTCTATTTGTAGGGATGGGGGCTGCGATTGTTATTTGATTTTCAGACCACTATTTTTAGATATAAAATTGTCCCTTTAAATTTTGTTAAAATCAATATATTTAAAACAGTTCACCTAGTGCTGGAAAAGGACGGCAGCTTCAGCATCAAACTCCAGAACAATTTCAGGAGTTATGTGTTCTTGAAAACTATCCACCCAGCAAACTAGGGATTAAGTCAGTGCCATAAATTCATTCACTAAAAATTTAGTCTATTGATTACTGGTATTACTGTAGTCTATTGATTATTGTTTTAACGGAAAGTAAAGGGGGAGGGGCACCTGGGTGGCTCAGGAGTCTGGACTCTTGATTTCTGCACAGATCTTGATCTCAGGGTTGTGAGTTCAAGCCCTGTAGCAGGGCCAGCCCTGCACATCTGGCACAGGTTCTCTCAATGGTAACATTAACAGCAACAAAAAGGAAGTAATGGGAAAACGATATTCAAAATACCTTTATAACCAACTTTGCTGAAGTGTCCCATATTATTAATTAATTAATTGATATATTACAAATACAAATAATACACAGGAGTGTCCTGTATATGACCTATCAGTTAACTCGGGCTAACTAAGGAAACCCTTTCCTTATATATGCTCATTGGAACATAAATAAAGGTTCTGATGTTGTAGGACTGACTGTCTGTAGAGATAATGTCTGTTGGTTTAAATAGAACCAGAAGCTGTTTCATCTGTGAAGGTGTTGCCTGAGGCTTCTGTCTTGCTCAGACTGCTCAGATTATCTGAATGTCCATAAAATCGAGAGTGGTATGTCTTACCGATAAGCAATAACGGAACTATTAAATCAAGGTGCACTCGAGTCAAACCTATGATTATATTGGATCAAGAAAATGTGACCATGACTTTAATTAATGTTTTGGCTTAACAGCTATTTCTCACTTACAGAAATCAGAGTAAGTGCATTCTTTATTTTGTTTGTTTTTTAAGATTTTATTTATTTATTTGACAGAGAGAGAGAGAAAGAGATCACAAGTAGGCAGAGAGGTAGGCAGAGAGAGAGGAGGAAGCAGGCTCCCTGCTGAGCAGAGAGCCCGATGTGAGGCTCGATCCCAGGACCCTGAGATCATGACCTGAGCTGAAGGCAGAGGCTTTAACCCACTGAGCCACCCAGGCGCCCCAGAATAAGTACATTCCCGACCTGTGATAGCTACAACATGCACCTGTAGTTAGCATTTCTCAGTTACAATTTTTGCATTCACAGAGAAGTGACAGAGTGGGGAAAAACAAAACAAAACAAAACAAACATGTGCATGCACATGTTAAAATCTAGAGAATCACTGACTAATCCCATATCCAGCGAATCCCACATCAACGACCGGATCACTCAGCTGCCAATGCTTGGTCTATAAGATTAGGAAGCAGGGATTCTTGAGTAGTTACCCCAGGAAGGCACTTGAAAGGATTGTGAATGGCCTGGATTCTAGCTGAAATTTTAACCTGTTGGGGGCAATTTTGAGTTGTTCTGTTTTGAAAGTCTCTCAAGGATATTTAAAAGAGCCTTCCAGAATAGTTTCATTTGTATCAAGCCCAAAGGCAAAAAGCATTAAGAGCATTAGGATCATGGATAAAATTCAAGACTATCAAACAAAATGCACTGTTAACTATAACAACCTATAAAAAGTGAAAAGCAAACAATTATTGAAAATTATGGGGGTGCCTGGATGGCTCAGTCATAAGGCTTCTGCCTTTGGCTCAGGTCATGATCCCAGGGTTCTGGGATCGGGCCCCATGTCAGGCTCCTTGCTCAGCAGGAAGCCTGCTTCTCCCTCTCCCTCTTCCCTTGCTTGTGTTCTCTCTTGCAGTCTCTCTCTCTCTCTCTGACAAATAAATAAATAAAATCTCAAAAAACAAAAAGAAAATTATGTACATTGGTTTAAAGGTTAGTTCCAATAAAACCAGGTTCTAGCCTCAACCCCAAAAGAAAAGAATCACAGAGATCTCCCAAGACAGGCTGTTAATTAATCAGACAGTAAATAGATGAGGATGTACCCAGTTCCACAAGGGAGGTAATTCTAATAGAAGCCCTTTGAAAAGTCTAAACAAACAAACAGACAAAATTTACTTATTTCAGGCTCTGGTTAGAAAGGATTCTGTGACCACTGTGAGGAATTAAAACAAGATGACACTAATTTAATGAATATTCATTGAGTATTTGCTACATGTTGGGCTCTGAAGATACAAAATTAATTAAAACATAATCCTTGACCTCAGGGAGTCTGCAGCCTAGTGAGAAAGGCAGAATTATAAACCAAATATTTTTACTGGAGCCTAGAGGAGGGAAGACCATGAACAAGTCACATTAATTTTCTGGATTTCAGTAATGAGAAAGGAAATGTAACACGACATTCTGGCATGAGTAAGTGGGTGGACAGAGATGTCACTCACTGAAGAAGAAAGGTGACAAGTTCAGTTCCGGGTAAAGTTCTGGAAACTCGCTTAAATGGAGGCCAGGAATTCAAAAAGTGGGATTTGTGGGAGGTGGGGACTTGAGCATCACTAGCATGAAGGGATGAATGAAATAATGGAAACAGATGATCTTTCCTAGGGAGTGTAAGAGGGTCAAGGACAGAAAACTTCAGGGCAGTTAGCATTTAGGACAGTAATTCCCAACCTTGGCTGTATGTTGGAATAGAGTGGGAAAATTCAGAAGATATTGATGCCTGGGTCTCATCCCAAGAGACCTGATTTAACTGGTCTGGGAGAGGGTCTGGGCACTGGGATTTTACAAAGTTACCCAAGTCATTCTAATATGGAGCCAGGATTGAGAACTAATCATCTATGGGATGGTACAGAAAAAGTAACAGAAAAATGGTATTTGGGATGCCAGAGGAGGGGTCTTCCAGAAACACGTACCTGCCAACCACATTGAAAATTACAGTAAGGCTGATAACGGAGAGACTAAAATGTTTCTGATACAAATAATGACTGATGAGATTAGGAAAGCCCATTCCAGTTGGGCGGGGAATGTCAGTGCCAGATGCTACAAACTCAGCGTATGCAGGTGGGGCAGAAATCAATCCAGCGCAATGAATACCGAACATGCTTTCAAGAAGTTTGGCTATGAAGGGAAGAGAGAGGCCATGGCTAAGAGATAAGCAAGTTGGAGAAGGACTTTTTTTTTTAATGATTTTTAAAGATTTCATTATTTATCCAGACTGAGGGACGGCACTAGCAGAGAGCAGAGAGAGAAAGAGACAAAGCCAGAGACAGAGAATGAGAAAGAAGAGAAGGAATGAATATTTGGTGGACCAGCTCCTGGGGTAGATGAAAGCTATGCAAATACAGATAAAATCTTATATTTTTGTCCCCCCTCCTTTTTTTTATGGGCCCAAGAAATGTCAAGATCTAAATGTTTTCTTTTGGTACTAGTGTTCTCACAATGCAATTCTAAAGTAAATTCTCAATAAACCTATTCTGAATTGAAAGAGGTATATGTCCCTCTAATTTATCTCAAATTTAAATAAAAACTTTGGTTCTAATCTGTAAGCACAAAACAATTTCATACTATTAAAGGGAGCCCAATGACATACGAAATGATAGAAAATACGACCGCTTCTCTTAGACCTGATAAAATAGTTTAAATAATTTCAGTACTATGGCTTTGCCAAATGCAATTCAAGTAAGTCTCTGATTTTTGAAGCTGAATCATAAATTACACGTTGTACCCTGACAAAATTGCCATTTCGTGGCATTTGCATCAAACCCATTATCTTGTGTTCCGTTGCCTAGTTACAGGAATTCTGAAGTTTAATGCATTTTAGACGGATATTTAAATTTCACACAGAATTTCAGCTATGCAGTCTACAGAAAGAGGAACAGTTGGACACATCTGCTTCCTTAAATTTCCAAAGGAAACTTCTTTGTTTACACAGGTTCAGACCTGCTAGGTTTTCTGGCAGGGTGCATTCATTTTCAATGGAGGACATTCAATACCACACTTTGAGACACAACGAAATTAAACTTGTTTTCTGGTTTTGTTTTTGTTTTTACTAAACATACAGAGAAAAGAAAATCTTTCCTTTGCCAATCTGTTTAAGGTTTGAAAATTGTGAAGTCCTGCTTTGTTGGTAGAATTCTGCATATAACACATACACAGGCATGCCTCTCTATCGTGGCTTGACTTACCTGTTCCCAGGTGAACACATGTTGATTGAAATAATACTGAATTTGTTCATTTGCAATATTAATGCACAGCTGCTCAAAGGAGTTTTTTTTGAAATTTTCGAAGCCAAATATATCCAGAATACCGATGCTTAATTCATCACCATTCTCACTGGAAAATCGAAGAGGCAGGATTTTGAGTTCTTACTTTCTCAAGAGGGAATGTAGAGTGGGGTATCTTCAAGGATACTTTTGTGATTTAGCTAAGAAACTACTACCAAGACGGAGAGTGAAAATTTCTCCAATGAATAAAAAGTAGGTAGCATTAACTTTAATATATAAGAGATACATGATTTGCCTTGTACTACAGACACAGCTCCTTCACTTTCTCCTGGAGGTTCATGGGTGTAAGATCATAGCCCTGAGTCCTGAATCATAGGGAAAACCTGGCCAGCACTCCAAACACAGCCAAAATATGTTCAATAAAAATTATGGCAGAAAAGTAAAACTTCTGTGTAAGAGTATCTTTAGTCTTTCACTTTAGGACAATTAAAACATGTTGCTAAAAATATTTACCTCTCTTAAAGAATCAATATTTACTTTTGAGTTATTCATTCATAATTATTTAATATAGAATAAACAGTAACCTGGAGAAAGATATAAATATACTTGGATTTATTTTATAATCAAATACTTTAAAATGCGTTAAATATTATTTTATTATTTTTTTAAAAGATTTTATTTATCTGAGAGAGAGTGAGTGAGAAAGAGAGAGAGAGCATGAGCAGGGGGAGGGTCCAGACTCTCTGCTGAGCAGGGAGCCAGACCTGGGCAATCCCAGGGCTCCAGGATCTTGACTTTAGCCAAAGGCAGATGCTTAACCAACTGAGCCACCCAGGCACCCTAAGTAACTATTTTATAATTAAATATTCCAAAAGCATGCTTTTCCTGTTCCTCCAGAATAATCAATTCCTCTCTGTTCATTAAAAGTTAGATACTTGGTCAAAGGTTTATCCCTCCCCCAAGAAATATATGCATTGCAAAGTTACTTTCATGTCATTTTAAAAAGGAGAGAATAGAGGTGCCTGGGTGACCCTGCAGGTTGAGTGTCAAGACTCTTGGTTTTATCTTGGGTCTTAATCTCAGGGTCATGAGTTCAAATCCAGTGTGGAGCCTACTTGAAAAAAAATTGAGAGAGTATAAACATCTCTCTGTATTCACTATTTATGTAACCTAGGTTAACTCTCGGTGCTGTGTGAGGAGGTGATTTGGAAATGACTGCTGTTAGCTGCATGCTAAGAAGTGAAATATCTTCTCTGTATTTGGAAGAACTGACTGAACTTAGAATGCAAAGTTCCAGAACCCTGTGACGGGATGGACAAACGGAAAGCTATCCAAGTACTTCGGAAAATTCCTATTTATGAAGAGGGAGTATAAATTTTTGCTGGTTTAGTCAAAATTATAATTCTTTAAAAAACTGTTGTTCCACAGGATCCCACTGAAATAGATATTTAACTTGTCTAATAATGTGTTAGAACCAGGAGGACCTTGGAGTTGACCTTGTTCAGGGATTCTTAAACTGGGATCTGTTAATGGCCATCAAGGGTCTGGAGTCACAATCACGTGCCGTATTTTGGTAGGTAGGTGTACATTTTTTATTTTGGAGCGAAGAATGTAGTTTTCAAGAGATTCTTTAAAGGCTCCAAGTTACCTGCCAACAATTAAGACCACTGAGTTGTCATTCCACGCCCTTACTGAACAGGCTGAACAGGACAGATGCACAGAAAGGCAGTGACTTGCCCACGGCTGCACAACAAGTTAGCGGCAGAGCCCGGCACAGAATGCAGGCTCTTCGAAATCTTAAATGTAAATCTTTCCAGATTGAACTAAACTACTTGAATGGTCCTATTTTAGTTTCTTAAACGTTCTGTAAAAAAAAAAAAATTAAAAATCTAAGATTTGGATAGCTTCCTTTATTGTAGGGAAAGGAAAGTGACTAAGGAGGGACTAGGCTGGAGCCGAATTTTCAGCAGATCGCCTGCTTGGGTGGTACTCTTCCGGGTACCACTGAGGGGCCAGACATGCAGGTGGTAACTAACACAGCAAGGCTGTCTGTGGACTATACCGATACTGAAAATTCTCGAATGTTTCCATTTTCATCTGAAAGTGTGGCATCCTACAGATGGCTACACATGAACATACAAAGTATCTTGACCGTTAAATCCTAATGGGCAAATTGGATTTGATTTGCAGACCCAGTGAGATAGGCTACAGGGAGGCAAGAAGCAATTCTGAGGGATCCAGAGTTGAGAACAGGGAGGAATAATGGACACTCTCTGAGGCATTTTGGATAATGTTATGGTGTGGTATGTATTTTAGCGGAAAAATGAGAGTGAGTTACTCATCTGAAATGTGTATAAAATGGTCTTTTATGCTTAGCAAGCAAATGTGAGCAAGGTAACTTAGGGTCAGCAGCTATCTTATTTTTGTGTGTACAGATTTCTACAGATTCTATAATTTGTGGCAGAACAAAGATTTAGGTGTAAATGTAGGGAATTATATCTACGCACAACTCCTGGTAGGTACACAGACAGTATTCAGTTAATGGTGGCTGTGATTCTTTATTTCTAAGATGAGGGCATAGACTTATGGTCAAATAACATTATTGTTTAGATAAGGGTTCTGTCATTTACTATTTATTTAGAGTGTTTCTGAACCAAATTTCATTACAGGTCATAAGACCTACCCTTACAGGGCTATGGTGACAGTTAAAATATAAAGTTTTCCTTTGTCTTCAAGAGTTAATATGATCCCTTAGAACAAAGAAAACATGAAAAAAAAAACCTGCTAAAATGACATTTCATGCAAGTATCAAATGGTTTATACTTCACAACACACTCTCTTATTAAAAGAACATATACATGGATAAGACGTCACAGGAAAAATTCACTTTCTATTATGTTTGCTCATGTTGCTACTATTTTATGTTCAGCACTTAAAAAATTTTATAGCTATCTGGCCAAATAAAGTGCTACTAGGAAATAAAGCAGATCTATTGAAAGAGAACTTTAATAACGACACAGTAACATTAGGAACATCCTCGGAAGGACTCCCATACAAATCTGTAAATTAGAAAACAGATCTACATCACGTGACATTTGGGGAAAAAATGTCTGCATAGGAATTTTACCTTAGTGAGGCGCCATGCTTCAGTAAGCTGTTGATATGATTGACTATCCAACTAAAGAGCCGCCCGTATAAAGTTTTCGCCATGGCGTCTCGGACGTCAGTGGCTTTTTCTACGGTATTGGGTCGTATGATGGTTTCTCCTCTAGTGACCACACAGTGGGAGGTGAGAGCTTCTTGGAGCTCATCTGCCTGAATGCAAAGCAGAGAAGCAGCTGGAAGGAAGAACCAGAGGTGCTGTTAGAAAAAGTCACCGCCATGCAGTCGCTTCCCATAGAATGAAAACGTCTCAGTCTGCCTTCTTCCAATGACATGAAATAAATACGGGAAGACTTCATAATGTAAAAATAAGTTCCTTTACAGTAGTTGTCCTGGGTCTTGATCATTTTTCTCTACTTGACTGGTCAAATGTAGGCTGCTGTATAATACAGCACAACCCAGACTGAACTGGCTAACAGCAGGGAAAACATTCGCACCAGCCAGTGGCTGTTTATGGAATGCCAAACATAATGTCATTGAATTATGTTAAATAATGTAAAATTTAAATTATTCATTTAAATAAAGAATAGATTTGGGATAATTTCGATACCCATCATTACATACATATTTTTTTAAATGCAGAAATTAATTGGAAGATTACTTAGACTTTAGGAATAAACCCAAATAAATGTATTTTATGTATCTTCTGCACTATTTAACCAAAAAAGCATAAACCTTATCTTGACAGACAGACACACACACACACACACACACATATATATTTAATCATACTACTACTCAGTTATACATTTTAACTACTGAAGTTTGTTAAAATGTGATGCCTGGAACATTTACTTATATTTAATGATAAATATCACAGGGAATTTTAAATAAATAATATTTAAATTCAGTGGAGAAACTCATTTTTGAATATAGTAAATATCTTTAACCCAAACTATTACATGACAGACTATTTTTTAAAATCAATGGTTCTCCTTTCAAATTATTTTCAACATTTTGAACTTACTTTTAGCATTTGGGACAATATTTCTTGGCTGTGTGGCTAGGATCACTGAACCTTACTTAAATAAATTTTTTCTTTTTTCAGGGATGCCTGGGTGGCTCAGTTGGTTAAGTATCTGGTTTCAGCTTGGGTCATGAGCCCAGGGTCCTGGGATTGAGTCCTGCATTGAGCTCCTTGCTCAGTGGACAGCCTGCTTTTTTCTCTGCCTGCCATTCCCCCTGCTTGTGTACTCTCTCTCTCTGACAAATAAATAAAATTTTAAAATCTTAAAAAAAATTGAAAAAAAAATTTTTTCAGACTGTGGAAGTAACACAAAGTCACGGCAGAAATCTTACCTTTGAAGTTAATATTCTGCATTTTTTCCTTTAAGCATGTTTTTTGCTGTTATCCTGCACATACATTTCATCTTAATAAAATATCTTAAGCATTTCTCATTTTGTTAAATATTGTTTTTAAATGATTTAATTTGCTATATAATATTCTGCTCTATGTCACAATATATAAACAATTTTTAAGTTGTTGGATGTTTAGGTCATTTCTCATAATTATAAAGAATGCTGTGATAAATATTTGGGGCATGAAGCTAGGTTCTTGTATTATTGTCTTAGCATAAAGTGTCTAAGTTCAACAACTAGTCCAGAGTATATAAACATATGTAAGCCTTTTGATATATACTATTTAGCTGCTCTTTAGAATCTCTGAACCAATTACATTATTATCAGCCAAGTAAAAAAAACCCAATAATTTCAATGCAATTTCAAGGACACCACAGGTTAGTATTTTTTGAAAATGATCAATTTGATAGGAAAAAGTGCCTTTGATTTTCAATTTGTTTTTAACTGACTCCTAGTGAAGCTAAATACTTTCTTCTCTTCATATTTTTATTAGTGATTTGTGGTTTTATTTTATAAATGGACTTTTGTCATTGATATATTTGTCTTTTCCTAATCAGCTTAGAAGAGTTCTTTATAGCTCCCACATGTTGCTTATATATGTGTTGGAAATATTTTCTCTCATTTTTCCCTTGTATTGTAATTTAATTTATTTTTCTTTTGTTAGTATGAAAGTTTTTAATTTTTTTGAAAGTTTTTAATTTTTATGTAGTCAAATATCCATTAAAAAATCCTTTCTGCTTTTGCTTTTCTGCACATACAATCCTTCAAGTCTTATCTCATCTCAGAATTATATAAATGTACTTTGTCTTGTGCTTTTATGATTTTTTGCCTTTAAATTGATAAAGGTTTGGAATTTATTTTGGTATATGGTATATGACAAGAATTCAGACTCTTTTCCCAAATGGCTAGCCAGTTCACTGTCCCTACAGCACTGATTCCCTAGTGATTTTGTAATGCCATTTCCAGCAATTCAACCTGGATCTGTTTCTGAATAGTGTCTCCCATTGATTAATATGTCTATTTCTATTCCTACATTGTTCATTCATTCGACGTATATTTATTGAGTGTCTACTATATGCCAAGCATTCTACCTGGGAATATATTACTAAGTATAATACCTTATAAGACAGACTTCTAGTTTTGATCATCTTTATCCAGAAGGAATGGGAAACTAATCAAGAAATTTAAGTGGAAATTAAGGAGAAGAGGGAGAGGAAGTACAAGGAGGGGAAGAGGGACACTGAGAGAACCTACTGCTACATGCACTCAGTGGTTTCTGAATGACTGTGGAGAATGGCCTGGAAAAGCTGAAGGGTTGATGTGAAGGGACAATTGGGAGGCCCCTTAGCTCAGCTGAGAGGTGATATTGTCTTCAGTGAGAATGATGATAATGGAGATAAAAAGAAATAGTCAGTTTTGAGAAATATTTATAGAATAGAATAGACAGAACAGGTGCCTGATTGAAACAATGCACCTATAAATCCATCAGGAAACATGGCCTTGGTTTGCAGATAATTCCTTGCAACTTAATTACAAGAGATTTTAAGTAAGTCAGCAAAAATTCCTATTTTCCATGAATGGCCATTCCAGAAAGCACTTGAATTAATTTTACCTATATTCCCATTCATATTAACCTTCTGTGACCCATCTGACTGTCTCCTTCTATTCAGAAAAAAGGTTCTCACGGACCAAAGTCATTTCTTAGTTTGGTAGTTGCCAAGTATATACATATCTACAACATAGCTCTATTGTAAATCATTCTATTCACTGCTGATAACTTTCCTAATTATAATCAATGGTGAAATTTGAATCCATCATTGGAGCTTTCTGTTTTTTCCTTCCACTTCTGATAACTGAGGACTGCTGGGAGCTACAGATCAGCTCAGAGCTACTGGCTCATGGGCACCAAAAACTACTAGATTGCTGAACAAAGGGTCAGCCTGGGATTTAAGCAACCCGCAGTACATGGACTAAAAGAAGGCCCAGCTTGCTGTGGGCTTCTATGGCTCAGAAAATCAATCAATAAATATCAGTCTAAAACCTTCTGTACCAATTGACTTTATTTATATATGAAAAATGAGAGCAGGTTCCCTGGTCCACGCCAATCATTACACGCCAAACTCAGTCCTGCTGTATTACTGAGCTGGTCCCAGAGACACGGTGGGAGGGAGATGACAGGGATCTGGGGACAGGTTCAGGCCAGGATGCCTGGCATTTTGTCCCCTGAAATTACCCTAAAACATCTCATTCTGTTCCTCATTAAGTATAAATCAGAAAAATACATATAAATAAAAATTTATATCATAACTCTTTTAAGTTATGAATGAAATGTCTAAAAAATCTGGAACTATGGGGGCTTATGACCATATTAAAAATTTTAAAAAGTGTATATTCTAAATAAAAAAGCTATGTCACCACAAGATCAATAGGAAAACTTAAGTTATTAGAATAATTCATCAAACTTTGCTAGTTAGAGGAAAATGTTGATTTGAAGCAAATACCATGATGCACTTTTCTTATATAGAAAATGATCACAGGGTGCCTGGGTGGCTCAGTGGGTTAAGCCTCTGCCTTTGGCTTAGGTCATGATCTCAGGGTCCTGGGATTCAGCCCTGCATCGGGCTCTCTGCTCAGCTGAGAGCCCTCTTCCCCCTCTCTCTCTGCCTACCTCTCTGCCTACTTGTGATCTCTCTCAGTCAAATAAATTAAAAAAATCTTAAAAAAAAAAGAAAATGATCATAAAATCAGTCAACCCAGGGTGAGTGAGAATAAAAACCACCCAGTATGAAAATAAATATACAAGTCTTTATTACTTATAAAATGATACAGATGTTAAATCTATAAAATAATAGCGTTTACTCTTTTCAGATCAGTTTACTAAATTTTAGTGATATTTTCTGTGTTTTTACATTGAAACATCAATAGCTCCTAAAATAGGAAAGCCTAATCTTGAGAAAAGTTCTCTACGGTAATCAGTTCATTTGTAGGCATGAAGATCTGTTTCAAATATTGGCCTTTAAAAACTTCATTTTATGCAAATTGAATTAGAGTATTCTTTTTTAGGATTCCAGATAAGTACAACTGCCTGAGATTATCTTTCTGAGACACTTGCAGTATTTCATTAGGCATTTTTCAAGAGTTCAGTTTTGAGCAGAAGATAGGAACACTCACAGTTCTCCAGAGCTGTGTGATTGGAAATGTGGCTCTTGTCAATCTGGTGTTCAGTTGCCACGGAAGAAAACTCAATGTTGCCCACATTCAAGATTGCAGCCAGTATACTGTATATACTTCCAAGTTGCTGAAACACACCATACAGATGTTAGCATCACCCTCCCCTGGAGGACAGCAAGGCAGTGGCGATGGCTGGGGACAGAGCGGGCAAGAATCCCAAGGCTCCTGCACCAGGTCATTCCGCAAAGGATGATGTCAGCCTCTGAGACCCACGTAGGCTCAGTCTCCTCAGTCATTTTAGTATGAGAGGTGGACATGGTGCCTCTTTGCCAGGGAGTGCTAAAAAAATATTTTTATGAATGCAAATACCAGTAAAAAATAGAAACGAGGAGTTCCCCTAGGAGGAAGTAGAAATAATTGTATTCCTTAGGCCACAGATCAATCTATCTACGTGAAACTGAACTTCAGAACTTTAACATGGTCCTGTCCAGATGCTCCTTTCCCTTGAGGCAATCTTAAGAGTGACATTTTATGTGTGGATAAATGAGAATGAGGGAAGAGAAATCCAAAGAGCCCAGTGCCCCAATCAAAGGATACATGTGATTTAAGTTTAGGCATGAAAACTCTGGACAACAGCTTGGAGTCTAGAGTGGTAAAACCCTTTTAAATAAGGTACATCAAAATACATCAGAAACACACCCACACCCACACCCACAACTGTTCTTGGAGGCACTGGAGGCATTTTGCCAAGGAGACTATGGTCATTGTAGTTGTTATTCCAACTATGTTCAAGTGCAGTAAAGTATAGGAAATAGACAAAATCCTTTATTGTTACCTTATGTTGCTGCCTTGATTCTAACTCAGCTCCTACACTTATCAGAAATGATTATCCCATCTGTTCCAACATCCCAATTCATGCTAAAAACTATCATGAAAAAATGAAAAAACTATCATGAAAAGTATAGGAAAAAATCTTCAGGGATATTTATTCACTCATATATAACATATATATGAGTACAGATTAAATGAATATATAAACATTAAAATAAATGTTTATTGAATGACTATACAGACATATCTTCGACTATCTATGTTCTCACTTATCTGATGCAACATATACTTTACTCCAGGCCTGCTCTAGTCACAGGGGTTTCAGCAGAGGCAAGACGAAGACATTTGTTTCCTTGGGGTCTTCAGGCAATGAGAAGGCCGACATTAAGAAAACAAAGAGATGAACATGACATTTTCAGTAACTAAATGGGCTGTGAAGGAACTAAAATGTAGAGGAGTGAGAGTGACTGGGGAGGGCAGGGAGGGCCTTTTGAGGTGGGAGGTTAGAGAAGGCAGTCCTTTGGGAAGCAGAGACCTGGATGACAAGGGAGTCGGCCAGGAAAGAACTGGAATCAGACTGTTCCAGGCAGAGGGGAAATCAAGGACAAGAGCCTGCTTTGCAGAAAGAAGGCCAGAGTGGGGCTGGAGGACGGCGAGGAAGGGGCAGGGGTGTGGGTGTGAGAGGGGCCACGGGGGTGAGCTTGGACAAGACCAGCCAGGCCCTCTGTGCTACCAGAAAGGGTGTGGGTTTCATTCAAAAGGCCATGGAGAGCCACTAGAGATTCCAAAGCAGGCAGCTGTGATATTTGAAACATGACTCTGCCAGGATGTGGAAATGAAGGGATTGGAGGAGGCAGATGGAAAAGTAGAATGGGCAGGAGGCTAGGGAGAGGGGGTGGCTTGGACTAGGACAGTGGCAGAGATGGAAAGCAGAAGACGGACTGGAGCATATTTGGGAAGGAGAGCGGTAAATATGCTGATGTGCTGGTGTGAATCAATTTTCGATGAAAATTCTCTTGGTAAGGAATTTCCATTTGTAAAACGCATAACTTGTAAAGAACCAACCAGCGTGGGCTTCAGTGTCACGTGGAGAGTTAAACAGAGCCTCTGAAATCCTGCTCTACTTCTCACGAGGCAACGACAGACCTTGTGGATAATCTACACCAGCAATACTTCATAAATAGGTCGTTTAAAACTATGTTCCTTCAACACTCTGTGTATTTGTCAATTAGGGACTGGAGAGTTCAGATGCGTCCATTCCAAAGTCATATTTGAACAGTGTTTAGAGATCCACAATAGAGAATCACATGCTGAATCGATGGACATACAATTCTTATTCAGCTGTTTATGAGAAGGATTGAGTAATCCTCCCAGGCTGGGGCTCTCCTTGATATCCTATAATTACAGTATCCACTTGGATTAAAGTTGGAGGCAAAAAATCAGGGCCCTGGCTCAGTTTGGCTTGGCAGCTAGCTAGCTTGATGGGGCTCAAAAGGGCCTGACCTCAGGTATAGTTATGACCTTGACCAAGCACTTGGGTTATTCATGGTACAAAGACTAATCATCTCTGATGGTGGTCACACTAAGGAATTCAAGACAATTTTTGTTTGATGGTTAACAATAATAAGCAGAAGAACATTTTCCCATATAAAACCACCGAGGCAATGTAACAACTTTCCATGGGCTTTGAATGAGCTGAGCTTTGAATCCTGACTCCTAGCCCACTGAATGTGCTATACCTTCCCACGGAGGAAGAGTGGCTTGCTGGAGAAGTGTGCTCTCCAAGTGCTCTGCAGAGTCTGGAAAACACTCACAATCCCTTCTACCCACTCCCCCTCCTGCTGTACAGCTCTGTCTTTCCTGAGGGACCAGGACTGCTGTTGCTTTGGCTATATTTGCAAGGACGAACACAGTTCTGGTTTGCTGGAGAGTCAGACCTTCATGGTTCTGATGCATCAGGCTCGAGCCTATTCCACTGCTCTCTGTGCTTGTACACTAGGCTGGTCTGCTAGGCAGACAGCAACCCAAAACTATGTGTGTGGGCAAGGTCACTTTCCTCTCTACCCAAGTTAATCTGCCCAAGGCAAAAGAATTCTGTTAGAAGGACTCTCCCTCTTCCAGAAGTTTACTGTCCTACCCCTCTTATTCAGTCATCCACCCAACCATTCATTCATTCAAGCATCTTCTGTTGACTATTTTTTAAGCATTATGGGAGATACAGGGTAGATACCGAGAAATAAGAATAATTTCTGCTCTCAAGTACTTTACATGTTCCTAGAACCAAAGGGCATGGATCATTTCCTATATTGAATTTCTATAGGGGTCATGTCTACTTTCTGTATTTTATTATAGTTTTAAAAAAATTAATAGGCTTCATTTTTAGAGGAGTTTGTGGTTCACAACAAAACTGAGTGGAAGTGCATAGTTCCTACGTAGCCCCTGTCCTCCTGACTCTACACACACAGCTTCCCCCATTATCAATATCCTGCATTAGAGCGATACATATGTCATAATCAATGAACTACACTGAACTACACATAATCATTATCACTCAAAGTCCATAGTTTATGTTAGAGTTCACTATTGGTTTTGTACACTCTCTGGATTTTTACAAAGGTATAATGACACATTTCTACCATTAGAGAAATTCCATTACCCCAAAGTTCTCTGCGCTCTGCCTGTTTATCTCTTTTTCTCACAATCTCCAACCACCACTGGTCTCTTACTGTCTCCACGGTTTTGCCTTTTCCAGAATGTCATATAGTTGGAATCTGACAGTATATACAGCCGTTTCAGATTGGCTTCTTCCAACCAAATGTGTATTTAAGGTTCCTCCACGTCTTTTCATGGCTTGATAGCCCAGTTCTTTTTAGTGCTGAATAATTTCCCATTGTTGGCATGTACCCTAATTTATTTATCCACTCACCCACTGAACTTGACATCGCAATTACTTCAAGTTTTGACGATCAGGAATAGAGCTTCTATAAACATTAGTGCACAGGTTTTTGTGTGGACATACGTTTTCAATTCCTTTGGGTAAATACCAAGGACCCTGATTGCTGGATCACATGGTGAGAGCAGGAGAACTCGTCCCATGGAGAACGTCACATGAAGAAGAACTTTTTTTTTTTAAGATTTTTATTTTTAAGCCATCTCTACACCCAAAGTGGGGCTCAAACTCATAACCCTCATAACCCTGAGATCAAGAATCACACGCTCTACTGACTGAGCCACCCAGGCGCCCTCTGCCATGTGAAGAAGAAGACAGAAATCAAGGTGAGGCATCTGCAGTCCGAGGATCGCTAAGGATTGCCAGGGAATCAGGGAAGAGGCATGTGATCTTCCCTCACAGCCCTCAGAAGAAACCAACCTTGTTTCAAACTTCTCAGCTCTAGAACCATGAGGAAATACATTTCTGTTGTTTAAGTCACCCAGTCTGTGGTACACTGCTATGGCAGCCCTAGCAAAGAAATATAGTATCAGTGCTTTTTTGTTACATTAATGAATAAGATATATAGCCTTGGATAAGCAACGTGCTTATCCTTAACTGTTTAAAACGCTTAAGGGAAATATCAAAGTCTTAGTAAGACAATCTGACAATTACTTTTGTGACTTGAATGTAAATACTTATTTGATAGTACACTTATAATTTTAATTTGAAAAGCATAACATAATTTGATTGCAAATTATTTTCAAATGTATAAGATAACTTGATCTACTACGTTAGTAATTTTGAATTATTGTATTTTCAGGGCTAACAAATTTAAGTGTTAGGAAGATTTAGTTAAATGATCAGGAAGTTTAGAAAGCCCTTATCATTCTTTGTAAGACTGCTGTGTCATCATTCAGAATATCTGAAAGACTGAAATGCACTAAATTTTTATCTGGTTTCAGGGATTTAAAGAACTTAACTAATTACATTGGTTTAGGACAACTTAAGGTTCTATTTATGAGTTAAGTGAAAAAAATTACTGAATGTTGTTTCTATTCTTATACAAACAGTGTTAGATGCACAAATTCAAACAAAAGATGTGTCAGGAGAACGAGAAGACAAGCTCCAGATTGGAAGAAAATATTTGCAAAAGGTACATCTGGGAAAGGACTGCTATCCAAAAGATACAAAGATTTTTTTTTTCTTGTTCTTATGCCTTTATATGCTGATAATTTTATTTCATCAGATAGATTTCCAGGAATAATATTGCTAGGTACATAAATATATGTGTATTTTCAAGATTAACTGTCCTATTTATTTCTAAAAATCTAGTGATACTTTACATTTCTTTTTTTTTTTTTACTTTTTTATTTTTTATAAACATATATTTTTATCCCCAGGGGTACAGGTCTGTGAATTGCCAGGTTTACACACTTCACAGCACTCACCAAAGCACATACCCTCCCCAATGTCCATAACCCCACCCCCCTTCTCCCCAACCCCCTCCCCCCAGCAACCCTCAGTTTGTTTTGTGAGATTAAGAGTCACTTATGGTTTGTCTCCCTCCCAATCCCATCTTGTTTCATTTATTCTTCTCCTACCCACTTAAACCCCCATGTTGCATCACCACTTCCTCATATCAGGGAGATCATATGATAGTTGTCTTTCTCCACTTGACTTATTTCGCTAAAAATGATACGCTCTAGTTCCATCCATGTTGGTGCAAATGGCAAGATTTCATTTCTTTTGATGGCCGCATAGTATTCCATTGTGTATATATACCACATCTTCTTTATCCATTCATCTGTTGATGGACATCTAGGTTCTTTCCATAGTTTGGCTATTGTGGACATTGCTGCTATAAACATTCGGGTGCACGTGCCCCTTCGGATCACTACATTTGTATCTTTAGGGTAAATACCCAGTAGTGCAATTGCTGGGTCATAGGGCAGTTCTATTTCCAACATTTTGAGGAACCTCCATGCTGTTTTCCAGAGTGGTTGCACGAGCTTGCATTCCCACCAACAGTGTAGGAGGGTTCCTCTTTCTCCGCATCCTCGCCAGCTATCTATGAAAAACCCACTGCAAATATCATTCTCAATGGAGAAAAACTGAAAGCTTTTCCGCTAGGGTCAGGAACACGGCAGGGATGTCCATTATCACCACTGCTATTCAACATAGTACTAGAAGTCCTAGCCTCAGCAATCAGACAACAAAAGGAAATTAAAGGCATCCAAATCGGCAAAGAAGAAGTCAAATTATCACTCTTCGCAGATGACATGATACTATATGTGGAAAACCCAAAAGACTCCACTCCAAAACTGCTAGAACTTGTACAGAAATTCAGTAAAGTGTCAGGATATAAAATCAACGCACAGAAATCAGTTGCATTTCTATACACCACCAACAAGACAGAAGAAAGAGAAATTAAGGAGTCCATCCCATTTACAATTGCACCCAAAACCATAAGATACCTAGGAATAAACCTAACCAAAGAGGCTAAGAATCTATACTCAGAAAACTATAAAGTACTCATGAAAGAAATTGAGGAAGACACAAAGAAATGGAAAAATGTTCCATGCTCCTGGATTGGAAGAATAAATATTGTGAAAATGTCTATGCTACCTAAAGCAATCTACACATTTAATGCAATTCCTATCAAACTACCACCCATCTTTTTCAAAGAAATGGAACAAATAATTCTAAAATTTATATGGAACCAGAAAAGACCTTGAATAGCCAAAGGGATATTGAAAAAGAAAGCCAAAGTTGGTGGCATCACAATTCCGGACTTCAAGCTCTATTACAAAGCCGTCATCATCAAGACAGCATGGTACTGGCACAAAAACAGACACATCGATCAATGGAACAGAATAGAGAGCCCAGAAATAGACCCTCAACTCTATGGTCAACTAATCTTTGACAAAGCAAGAAAGAATGTCCAATGGAAAAAAGACAGCCTCTTTAATAAATGGTGTTGAGAAAATTGGACAGCCACATGCAGAAAAATGAAATTGGACCATTTCCTTACACCACACATGAAAATAGACTCAAAATGGATGAAGGACCTCAATGTGAGAAAGGAATCCATCAAAATCCTTGAGGAGAACACAGGCAGCAACCTCTTCAACCTCAGCCGCAGCAACATCTTCCTAGGAACATCGCCAAAGGCAAGGGAAGCAAGGGCAAAAATGAACTATTGGGATTTCATCAAGATCAAAAGCTTTTGCAAAGCAAAGGAAACAGTTAACAAAACCAAAAGACAACTGACAGAATGGGAGAAGATATTTGCAAACGACATATCAGATAAAGGACTAGTGTCCAAAATCTATAAAGAACTTAACAAACTCAACACCCAAAGAACAAATAATCCAATCAAGAAATGGGCAGAGGACATGAACAGACATTTCTGCAAAGAAGACATCCTGATGGCCAACAGACACATGAAAAAGTGCTCCATATCACTCGGCATCAGGGAAATACAAATCAAAACCACAATGAGATATCACCTCACACCAGTCAGAATGGCTAAAATCAACAAGTCAGGAAATGACAGATGCTGACAAAGATTTTTTTTAAACTCAACAGTAAGGGACGCCTGGGTGGCTCAGTTGGTTAAGCGGCTGCCTTTGGCTCAGGTCATGATCCCAGTGTCCTGGGATCGAGTCCCAAATAGGGCTCTTTGCTCAGCAGGGAGTCTGCTTCTCCCTTTGCCACTCTGTCTGCCTGTGTGCTCACTCTCTCTCTCTCTCTCTCTGACAAATAAATAAATAAAATCTTAAAAAACCCAACTCAACAGTAAACAAAAAAATAAATAAAAAATTAAAAAAACGAGTTAAGGACCTTAGCAGACACCTCACCAAAAAAGATATACAGATGTAAAACAAGTATATGAAAGATGTTCTAGATCATGTGTCATCAGGAAAACACAAATTAAAAACACAAGGGTAGGGGTGCCTGGATGGCTCAGTGGGTTAAAGCCTTCAGCTCAGGTCATGATCCCAGGATCCTGGGATCGAGCCCAGCATCGGGCTCTCTGTTCATCGGAGAGCCTGCTTCCTCCCCTCTCTCTGCCTACCTCTCTGCCTACTTGTGATCTCTGTCTGTCAAATAAATAAAATCTTAAAAAAAAAAAAAAGACATACGACTCTGTGCGAAGAAAAACAAATAAAACTTCCTGTCATGACACAGTAAGTACCGTCTCTAAAATAAGCTGAGTCATAAAACTAGTCATCATTTATTTTAAAAACTGTGGCAGGAAAATGGCTGAGGAAATCGTATGTTTTAAAAAGCTTTAGAGTTTTCCAATTTGTGTGATTTTTAGAGCCTATCTGATTCGGCTTTGCCTGCCTTTCCTTTGGATTATAATGACTCGCCAGTGCACAAGTGAATTACAGCCCCTCGGGACACAGACACCCTGGGTGCTATCAACACCCACCATTGAAAGCTAAGGGGGAGAGGAGAGAGGGAGGGAGAGGAAGATACTCATCTTGGAGAATCACCGTAACTATGCTGCAGTCTTTGACACAAGACACACCAAGAAAGCCAGTGAGATTTAAAAAAAAGGATAAAAAAGGAAGTAAGCACCTACTTCGTTTAAGTCCACACCAAGAAAGCCAGTGAGATTTAAAAAAAAGGATAAAAAGGAAGTAAGCACCTACTTCGTTTAAGTCCACTGTCTCCAAACCTGGTCAGTCTGCCCCGTTAACTCTCGGAGTCTCTGCTTTCAGATGGGAGACACCACGTCTTAGGAGAGTCATGCTGGACAGGACTAAAAGTTATTATTTAGCAGGGACTGCGTTTCAATTCAGCCACAGATTTTATATTTTCTTTTATTCTAAGCTGTTTGTTTCGATGTTCCCATGTCCGATGAATGCTGAGCATGTTTAAGTTTAGAATAAGATGTTTGAAAGAAACAAACTTGACTTGTCAGTAGATGTTAAACGCAAGGCTGGTTTCTTTTAATGTTACTGAACATTGTTCTACCAAGCAAGAGGAAGGGGCTGAGCCAAATGTAAGTAAAACCCTGCCTCTAATGAGGGGGATTTAGAAGTAAACAAACCAATTAAAAATGATTTTTTCTCTGCTTCTCTGTTTCTAATTCTCGAATTCTCTGCTTCTATGCTAGCAGCCTCTGGGGGAGGGAACCACTAAGATCGGGTCTTCTGATGGCAAAGAGCAGGGAAAAGGACTACAAAGGGATCCAGCCCTGGCCAGAAGCAGGAGCTGTCTGCCTGGGGTACGACAGGCCTCCAGCTTGGAGAAGGACCTGAGATGCGGTTAATCTATGATGTGTCCCCCAACCAGTAGGCAAGTGGGGCCACACCAGGGTCCAGAGAGGCCCCTACTACTAGCAACACTCATCTTATGACCAAAGACTGGAGGGGAGGGTAGATGGCTGCTTTTTTCTTTATTCGTGGCACCTGCCAATAAACTGGCTTCTGCTTTGAGAGCCAGGAAACCCCTCCTTCCCCCCAGTGCTGAAATCAACTTGTCCCCACAGGTACAAGCTGTGGGTGAGGGCAGGGTTAGGGAGGGCAAGTGACAGAGCAGAAGGGGAGGAGCCAGGTTTGAATGGGAATTTTGCCAGGCAGAGTGGGCCAGGTGCTCTGGGCAGCAGGGAGGGACTGGGGCTGGAGTAGGGTTAGGGTTAAACTAATTCCTACCATGTCAGCAGGCAGAGCAGCAAACATCCCAATTCCACTCATGATGCAGCCAATCTAGGATTATACTGTGCTGAAACACTCAGGAGGACAAGGTTTTGACCCTTTGAGCCAGAGAGCAAAAGACCCTAGTGGTCACCTGTGATGCTTGGGACATCAGGAGTACAGCATAAGAAAGGGAGCTGGAGTATGGCTGAAACTCATGCCTCCCGAGTCAGGGACTTCCTCACCCAGAGCTGAACCAGTGACAAACACATTTATTTTACCTATAATAAAAGTAACAGTTATATTAGGAGATGTATGAGGGTTATCTGTGACCTTGGATATGACAGTTCAGGTGTTGTTCTTAAAAGGCAGTCAGGTGGACACAATGCCACACCCAGACCTCAGAGCACATAGCGGGTGGATGGCGCTCTACTCCTTCTGTGAGAAGCCACGGGAAATTCTGTACACTGAAGAACCCCTCCCCTGTCAACTCCTGTGCCGTCCTCATTGTTTCTCTCCCAGCTCTCCAACGAAGACGAAGCCTGCTTTGGTCAAGCCAATTCTCCCATCCTCATACATCCAGTCAGTCGCCCTGCCAACTCTGTTGTCACTGTTGTCTTCTCTTGTGAGGGCAGAGCAGGGGAATGAGATTCACACATGGCCACTGTGAGAACCAGGCAGCTGTCTCCCAGGAGAATGTTCTTCACAGCAACATTATAGCTAAGAGCAGAGTACAAGCTTCCTCCAAAACCTTCCTTCAAAACCTCCAAAACCAAAACCAAACCAAAAATGGATTCTTTGTTCCATTTTATGTCCTAAAAGCTATCTAATGCATCAACCGAGAGAAGGCCCCCAGTCATCTCCCTTTTTTTTTTTTTTTAAAGATTTTATTTATTTATTTGACAGAGAGAGATCACAAGTAGGCAGAGAGGCAGGCAGAGAGAGAAGAAGAAGCAGGCTCCCGGCCAATCAGAGAGCCCGATGCAGGACTTGATCCCAGCACCCTGGGATCATGACCTGAGCCGAAGGCAGAGGCGTAACCCACCGAGCCACCCAGGCGCCCCTCATCTCCTTTCTGCCCAGGTACCTTGGAGCCACCAATTTTCCCGATCTGAGCTATAGTTTACTGGTTCTGGACTTGATGACAGCTTGAGTTGTAAGCCCATAGCTCCAGGCAGGGACAGTGAATCGACAGCTGGCAAGCTGAAGTCTCTACTTTTAAGCCAAAGAGTTACTCAACTTCAGCTCAAGACCACTCAGGATTAAACTATTTGCCTCAGGCTGGAGTCCACCTTGGCTTGCCATTGAGTCTACCATATTGTTTTCCTCCTGTCCATGTAATTCACAGTTGTCTGGCAAAAAAGGAGAAGTCTTTGGGGAAAGTCGTGTGATAACTCCTCTGTGATCTAGAACGTTATTTCTCCTTGGTTGGTCCCAGAAACAGCCTGCCAGTTTCCCTATAAATGCTCAACCTTTTAACCGCTTCTCCCCACAACCAACTAATTCATCAAGAAAGATTACATTAAGTTTATTCCAGAAATGTTAAGGATACTTACATATTAAGAAATCTATCAACATAGTAAGTGATATCAACAAGTTGCTGCAGAAAAATATGATCATGTCAATCGATGATAAAAAGACATTTGATAAAATTCTATAGGATTCCTAAGAGCAGCCCTAAGCAAAGCAACAATAAAAGGAAATTACATGATAAAAGCTCTTTATCAGAAATAAGAGCAAAACACTGAAACTGGTTTTATTTAAAATCAGAAAAGAGACAGGGAGGCAAGTTATAATCCTTAATAATTAATATTGAGACCCTGTCTTAGATGCTTTAAGTACACAAAAGAATAAAATGACTGATAGGAGAAAAGTATAAAACTATTCCTTTTGCTGATGACATGATTATATATTTACAAAAGTCAACCAGCAGAAAAAAAAATATTGAGGATAACACTAAAAACCATGACCTGGTTAGAAAAAAAAACCAAAAAATAGAGCTTAAGTTCTAGATAAATAAAAATATAAATTATTAAAAAACTCAAACAACATTTAAACAAAGGGAAGGACATGTCAAGATCTGGGATGAAAAGACATAAACAACATTATAAAAATGACAATGCCCCAGAAGTTAATATATAAATTTAATACAGTTCTCCTTAGAAGTCCAGCTGGGGGTTTGAGAATCAGATAAGTTAATCTTAAAGTTTCTATGGAGAAACAGATACCAGACAATAGCTAAGGCAAGTACTGAAAAGAAGAAAGTGAGAACAGGACTTGCCTTCTTGGTAGGGATGCCTTACTAAAAATACAGTATTAAACCGCTGTAATCAAGTCAACAGAATATTGATATAGAGACAGAAACATAGACTGGTAGATAAAAGAGAGACTCAGAAAGAGATTCGATGTTATATAAGACCTTAATATAAGAGAGGTCAAGCCAGTAGGCAAAGGGCAGTTTTTAATATAGTGAGGCATGACTGGCTCTTCATTGGAAGGAAATAAAAGTGATGCCCCATTTGGTACTATGTGAAAAGTAAATTTCAAATAGATTAAATATATTTAATACAGTGAATATATTTTTTAAGCTTTCTAAAAAAAAATCTGGGAGACTACATGTAGTAAGGGAGACAAAGGGGAGAATTTTTAAACCAAGTTGAGACCTCTGATGTCACAAAAAGATAAACTAGTCCGAATACATAAAAATTAAAACCCCATTTTTGTACGGTAAAAGATGTGACTTAAAAGTAAGTATGTCACGGGGGTGCCTGGGTGGTTTAGTCAGCTGAGGTCTGACTCTTGATCTCAGCTCAGTTCATGATCTCAACGTTGTGAGATGGAGCCCTGTACTGGGCTCTGCTCAGTGTGGAGTTTGCTTCAGATTCTCTCTCTCTCTCTCTCTGCCCCTCCCCAGCTCGTGCACACACACCCTCTCTCTCAAATAAAGAAATACATAAAAGCTTTAAAAAAGTAAGCCAAAACACATTTATACCACAAATGATTAAAAAAAAGTCTATAATGTTCAATGAGTACTTATAAACTGACTCAGAAATGGCTCAATAAAAAGGGCAACATAAATATACAGTTCATACATAAGGAAACCCAAGTAGCCAGCAAACAAATGGAATTAACTCAAATTCACAATTAGTCAAGGATATGCAAACTTGAAACGAGTTGGTACTCACACCCATCATCAGATTAACAAATATTTAAAAAGCTACAACACAAGGCAGAGATAGTGATGGGAAAAGTAGTCACATACAATGCTGGTGGAAATATGAAATATTTCATAGTTGTTGGAAGGCAATGTTGTAATTCATATTCAAATTTAAAGTATACATACACTTTGACCCAGCAATCCCACTGCTAGGGATTTCCTGCTAGCACCAGGAAAAAAAGGCATTATTTTGGTTTTGCTCAGAGTGACAAAGATCTGGAAACATTAAGAGCTGTATGCCCAGTCATATGCGAATGGCAGAATAAATTATGGTAGTGCACACCATGGAACACTATGTTGCCTTTAAGATGACTGATTTAGGGCTATACTAGATGAGTTGAAGGGATTTCTGGAAGGTATTGCTGAGTGAGAGAAACCAGGTATAAAAAAGTTGTGTGATATAATGCCATATTAATAAACAATGACCATCCCTCCAGAGGGAGAGATAAAAATTAAAATTTTAAATTAAAAACGTGTATACTTCAAAGGACACCATCGAGAAAGTAAAAAAACAACTAATGGGAGAAAATTTCTGCAAATCCTATCTCTGATAAGGGACTTGTATTAACAATATGAATAATTCTTACAACTCGATAATAATACACAACCCATTTTTTTTAAAGGTAAAGTATGTGAATAGATATTTCTTCAAAGAAGATATATAAATGACCAGTAAGTACACATAAAGAAGTTCAGGGTCACAAGCCATTAGGGACATGCATATCAAAACCACAGTGAGATATACATTATACCCACTAGGATGACTCAAATATAAAAGATAGATGGGATGTGGAGAAAGGGGAACCCTCCTACACTATGGGTGGGAATGCAAGCTGGTGTAGCCCCTCTGGCGAACAGCATGGAGGTTCCTCAAGAAATTGAAAATAGAGCTACCCTACGACCCAGCAATCGCACTACTGGGTATTTACCCTAAAGATACAAATGTGGTGATCTGAAGGGGCATGTGCACCTTAATGTTTACAGCAGCAATATTCACAATGTCCCAAAAGAACCTAGATGTTCATCAACAGATGAATGGATAAAGAAGATGTGGTGTGTGTATATACACACACACACACACACGGAATATATGCAGCCATCAAAAGAAATGAAATCTTGCCATTTGCAACAACAAGAAAGGAACTAGAGGGTATTATATTGAGCAAAATAAATCCATCAGAGAAAGACAATTATCATATGATCTCTCTGATAGGAGGAATCTGAGAGGAGGGCGGCAGGTGGTGGGGGGATAGGGAGGGAAAAAATGAAACAAGATGGGGTCAGGAGGGAGACAAACCATAAGAGACTCTTAATCTCACAAAACAAACTGAGGGTTGCTGGGGGTTGGGGGTTAGGGATAAGGTGGTTGGGTTATGGACATTGGGGAGGGTATGTGCTATGATGAGTGCTGTGAAATATGTAGGCCTGATGATTCACAGACCTGTACCCCTGGAACAAATAATACACTATGTTAATTAAAAAAATAAAAAATAAAATAAAAGACAGATGATAGTAAGTATTGGGGAGGATATGGAGAAATTTGAACTGTTATACACTCCTGGTTAGGGTATAAAACAGTGCAGCTGCTTTGGAAAACAGCCTAGAAGTTCCTCAAAAGGTTAAACACTTACCCTATGACCCAGTAGTTCTACTCCTAGATTTATACCAGGAGAAATGAAAACTTATGTCCACACAAAAAAGTTGTGCATGAATGTCCATAGCAACATTATGCCTAACAGCCCCAGAATGCACCAACCCAAATATCTATCAACAGATGAATGGATACATAACATGAGGTAAATCTATTAGGAGAAATATTACTCAACAATGAAAAGCAATGAAGTGCTGTTACATGTTATAACTTGAAAACTTTAGTAAGTTGAATGAGAGAAGCCAGTCACAAAGGATGATATATTGTATCACCCTGTTTTTGGGAACTTTCCAGAAGAAAAAACTCTATGGTGATAGGAAGCAGAGATGAGGCAGAAATGGGGAGGAACTCCTAAGTGCTAGCATGTTTCTTTTGGGAGTGAAAAATTTAGAGCATGAAAATATCCTAAAAATGATTATAGTGATAAAAGCACAACTGTGACTACACTAAAAGTCACTAAAATGTACCCTTTAAAGGGCTGACTTGTATGGTATGTGAACTACATCCTAATAAAGTTGTATTTAAAAAGTTGCACTGAAAACAAGACTGTACTAAAAAATAACATGTCTTTTGCTCCCATTTATGCATTTATATAAAATGTTAATTATATGGGGAGAGGCAAATGTAAGCAAAAGATTAAGAACAAAACCAAATTCAATTATATGTCAAGACCACTGTTTCTTTATGTATAAAGTAGATATTGTAACATTCTAGTAAATATTCTAGTTACTTCATGAGGTTGTTTCAGTAACTAAAAGGACGATTCACATAAAACACTTGATACAATGTCTGGCATATATTAGTCACTCAATAGATGGTCATTCTTACCATGCGCGATGACAAAAAGATACTTCCTAAAGAGGTTCTTTCAAACTTACCTCCATCGTAAAACCTATGACTTTGAAACACTGCTCAATTAATTCATGTTGGGATTTATAGAAACTATTATTCATCATGTCCTGTACTGTTCTGAGGTGGTCATTTTGTAGGTATCTGAAAAATATATGAAAGGATGAGTCAAAATGTAAAGTTCAATGGAAAGTGAAAGCATTACTTAGAAAAGTGCCACCTGCTATGTTACCTGGGAGGCTTATTTTCAGGCAATTTGTAATGGGCTAGTTTCTTCTTTTCAGCTAATCCAGCATAGATGTAGTAAAAAATATGAAAGTTTTTTTCTCCACTGAAAAAATAAGACATTTTTAGTAAGACGATTAGTAAGAATATTTGCTAATTGTTAAAATTACTTGAAAATATAATTATCAGAACAACTATGAGCACCACCATGGGCTTCCCAGAGTACTGAATTTTGGCTTGTTATTGTCATCATCACTATTTTCAACAACCACTGTCATTAAATTCCAGACACTGTGAAATACTTCATAGGAATCATTCAGTGCACATGTGTGAGTCATTACCAGGCATTGTTCTAGACACTGGAAATGTGGCAGGAGTGAAATAGTCAACAATTACTTAAACTCCTGGATTTTATATGCCAGGGGGAGCAGAGAGTAAAAGAAACAATTTTATGATGATATATCAAATGGTCAGAAGGGCTACATTATCCCATTTACCTGCTGTAACACCCTAGTTACTCAGAGGAGTCCCTCATTTTATATACATGGATGTTAAGGCTTAGAGGGGGTACCATTCTCCCCTCAGGTCACACAGTTGATGACTAAATTGGATTCAAACCAGGGCTGTTAACTTAAAAAAATTTTTTTTGGTTAGTTTTATTTTCTTTCCTTATTTTTTAAACATTTTTATTGTGTTATGTTAGTCACCATACAATACATCATTAGGTTTTTAAAATTTTTATTTTTTTTCAGTGTTCCAAAATTCATTGTTTATGCATACATCATTAGTTTTCGATGTCGTGTTCCAAGAGTCATTGTTTACATGTAACATCCACTGTTCCTTGCAATACATGCCCTCCTTAATACCCACCACCAGGCTCACCCATTCCTCCCCCGCAACCGCTCTTCCCTCTAAAACCCTCAGTTTGTTTCTCAGAGTCCACAGTCTTTCAAGGTTTGTCTCCCCATCTGATTTCCCCCACTTAACTTTTCCTTTCCTTCTCCTAATGTCCTCTATGCTATTCCTTATGTTCTACAAGTAAGTGAAACCATATGATAACTGACTTTCTCTGCTTGACTTATTTCACTCAGCATAATCTCCTCCAGTCTCACACATGTTGATGCAAAAGTTGGGTATTCATCCTTTCTGATGGCTGAGTAATATTCCAAGGTATATATGGACCACATCTTTATCCATTCATCTGCTGAAGGTCATCTCAGCTCTTTCCACAGTTTGGCTAATTGCAGACATTGCTTCTATGAACACTGGGGTACATATGGCCCTTCTTTTCACTACAACTGTATTTTGGGGGTAAATACCCAATAGGGCAATTGCTGGGTCACAAGATAGCTCTATTTTTAATTTTTTGAGGACTCTCCACACTGTTTTCCAAAGTGGCTGCACCAACTTGCATTCTCACGAACAGTGTAAGAGGGTTCCCCTTTCTCCACATCCTCTCCAACATTTGTTGTTTCCTGCCTTGTTAATCTTTGCCATTCTTTTTTTTTTTTAAATAAACAGCAAAAGGTTTTATTTTTTTTTTCAATTTATTTATTTTCAAAAAAACATTATTCATTATTTTTTCACCACACCCAGTGCTCCATGCAAGCCGTGCCCTCTATAATACCCACACCACCTGGTACCCCAACCTCCCACTCCCCCGCCACTTCAAACCCCTCAGATTGTTTTTCAGAGTCCATAGTCTCTCATGGTTCACCTCCCCTTCCAATTTACCCAAATTCCCTACTCCTCTCTAACTTTTTTTTTTCTTTGCCATTCTAACTGGTGTTAAGGGGGTATCTCAACGTGGGTTTGATCTGAATTTCCCTGGTAGCTAATGATGAACATTTTTTGATGTGTCTGCTAGCCATTTGCTTGTCTTCATTGGAGGAGTGTCTGTTCATGTTTTCTGCCCATTTTTTTGACTTATCTGTTTTTTGGGTGTTGAGTTTCAGTTCTTTATAGGTCTTGGATATTAGCACTTTGTCTATAGTGTCATTTGTGAATATCTTCTTCCATTCCATGGGTTGTCTCTTTGTTTTGTTGACTGTTTCCTTTGCTGTGCAGAAGCTTTTTATCTTGATGAAGTCCCAAAAGTTGATTTTCAATTTTGTTTCCCTTGCTTTTGGAGGCCTGTCTTGAAAGAAGTTGCTGTGGCCCATGTTGAAGAGGTTATTGCCTATGTTCTCCTCTAGGATTTTTAGGGATTCCTGTCTCACATTGAGCTCTTTCATCCATTTAGAGTTTATTTTTGTGTATGGTATAAGAGAACTGTCAAGTTTCATTCTTCTACACATAGCTGTCCAATTTTCCCAGCACCATTTATTGAAGAGACTGTCTTTTTTCCTCTGTATATTTTTTCCTGCTTTGTCAAAGATTATTTGACCATAGAGTTGAGGGTCCATATTTGGGCTCTCTACTCTGTACCACTGGTCTATATGTCTGTTTTTGTGGCAGTACCATGCTGTCTAACCAGGGCTGTTTAAGGCCAAAGCCTTATCTTTAACCATTTTGTTAACAGTCTTTCTGGGGTTCAGTTTTCTCACTTGCACAAGAAATCTCTGTGGTCTATGTATAAACAGCATTCCCCAACTTCTGGAATAATACAAATAAAGGAGTAATAGCAACAATATATTCAATTATGTATGCTTATGTGTACATATAATAAATATACATGTGTATATATTATGTATGCTTATATATGATGAAATCAATCATAGCAATGAAATGAGGGACTGGAGAGTAAAACTAGAATTATTTTATTATTATAAGATGTTATTATAAAGTACTGACTATTGTGTTATTTGAAGGAAGACTTGGATTAGTGATAAGTATATACTGAAAACTCTAAGGTAACCACTAAAAGAGTGAAAAAAGAAGTATCATCAAAATATGCTAAGAAAGGTGAGAAAATAGAATCATAGAGAATGCTCAATTAAAAACCACGGAAGGCAGAAAAAGAGTGAGAGACAAAAATACTAACAAAGAACAAGGGCAACAATTAGAAAACAGTAATATGATAGCTATGAATCCAGATATATCAGTAATCACTTTGAACATCAATGGTTTAAATAATATCAATTAAAAGACAGAAATTGTCAGAGGGATCAGAAAACAAGACTTATACATATGTTGTCTACAAGAAACATACTTTAAATATAAAGACATATATTGATTAAAAATAAATGGATATTTATTTATCCATTAAATAAATGGGTGGCTGGGTCATTAAGTGTCTACCTTTGGCTCAGGTCATGATCCCAGGGTCCTGGGATTGAGCCCCGCACTGGGCTCCCTGCTCAGTGGGGAACCTGCTTTTCTTTCTCCCTCCGCCTCTGCTTCTCCCTCTCCCCCAGCTTGTGAGACAGAATCTCACCCTCTCTTTCAAACAAATAAAATAAAATCTTTTAAAAAAATAAATAGATAAAGAAAAATATACCAGGCTAACACTTATCAAAAGAAAGCAGGAACAATGATTATATTTCATACAGAGCAGGCTTTAAAGTAAGGAATTTATCAGGGATTAAGAAATATATTACATAATGATAAAGGGTTAAATTCCCCAAGAGACATAATAATCCTTAATGTTTATGGACATAACAATGGAGCATAAAACTATGTAAGACAAAAACTGATAAACGTGCAAGGAGAAAGAGAAGAATCCACTATTGTAGCTGGGAACTTCAACACACGTCTCTCAGAAATGGACAGATCAAGCAAGCAGAAAAGCAGTAAGGGCACAGTTGAATGCAACAATAATATCAATCAACTGGACATAACTGATATCCTCTAGACTACATCATCCAAAAGCAGCAAAACTCAAATTCTTCTCAAGCTCATATGGAACATTCATCAAGACAAACCACATCTTAGGCCATAAAACAAACCTTAACAAATTAAAAATAATTGACATCATATAATCTCTTCTCTTAGCTCACAATAGTATGAGTCTAGAAATCAATAACAAAGATAACTGGAAAATTCCAAAATATGTGGTGATCAAATACTGCAGTTCTAAATAATACATGGTTCAAAGATAAATATTAAAAGAAAATTTAAAACATGTTGAACTAGGTGAGAATGAAACCATGACTTAACAAAATTTGTGGGATGCAGTAAAAGTAGTGTTTAGAGGGCAATTTAGAGCCTTCAATGACTCTGTTAAAAAGAAGAAAGATCTAAAAACTATAATCTAACTTTTCATTTTAGAAAGCTGGTTAAATGAGCAAATTAAATCTAAAGTAGAAGTCCAAAGAAATCCAAAGCAGAAGACAAGAAATAATATGAAATAGAGCAGAAATCAATGAAATTAGAAATCAGTAGAGAAAAACCAAAAGGTTTTTTTTTTTTTTTTTTTTTTAAGATCAATAAAATCAATAAGCTTCTAGGCAGGCAGGCTAAGGAAAAAAAAAAAGAGGACAAAAATTACTAATATCAGAAATAAAAGAAGGGACATCACTTACCAGCCCATGGAAATTAAAAGGATAATAAAAGAATACTATGAACAACTGCATTCTTCAAAACCTAGATGAAATGGACCAATTCTTTGAAAGGTCCAATTTGCCAAAACACACACAAGAGGAAACAGACAATCTGAAGAGGCTCAAAAATCTATTAAAGAAATAGAATCAATAATTAATAATCTTCCAAAATAGAAAGCTATTGAGTGGGTTCACTGTTGAATTATGCCAAATATTTGATTTATGCCACATGGATTCACTGTTAATTATGCCAAATATTTCCTGTAGAATTTATGCCAATTCTCTAGAGTCTCTTTCAGAAAATAGATGCAAAGTGAATACTTAACTTGTTCAGTGAGGCCAGCATTATCCTAATAACAAAACCAAATAAAGATATCATGAGAAAACTATAGACCAATAGCTTCCATGAACCTAGATGGAAAAATCCTCAACAAAACGTAGGCAAATTGAATATGGCAATGAATAAACAGAATTACATACCATGACCAAATGGTATATACCCCAGGTATGCATGACTGTTTGAACATTCAGAAAATTAATCCGTGTAATTCATCATCTCAGTAGCTTAAAGAAGAAAAATCACATGATCCTACCAGTAGATGCAGAAAAAGCATTTGACAAAACCCAACAGCCATTCATGGCAAAAACTCTCAGTAAACTAGTGATAGAGGGAGACTTCCTCAACTTGGTAAAAGAAGATCTATAAAAAACACTACTGGTGACATCACACTTCATAGTGAGAAACTGAAAGCTGTCACACTAGGATCAAGAACAAGGCAAGGATGTCCCTTCTCAGCTCCTTTTCAACATTGCATTGGAAGTCCTAACTCTTGTATACAGTTTGAGAGGGGGAAAGCAAAACTGTATTTCTTTACAGATGACATTATTGTCTATATAGAAAAAGCTAAAGAATTGACCCAAAAAAACCCCTCCTTGAACTAATAAGCAATTATAGCAAGTCTGCAGGATACAGGTTAACCTATAAAAGTCAATCTCATTCCAAATCTGAGCAAGTTATTTTATGGATATTGACGTTTAGATCCTAAAGTTTATATGGAGAAGCAAAAGACCAAGAATAGCTAACACAATATTGAAGAAGAAAAAGTTTAATGGACTGACACTGCCTGACGTCAAAAATTCTTAGAAAGCTGTAGTAATCGAGACAGTGTAGTATTGACCAAAAAAAAAAAAAAAAAATGAAACACAGAGTGGACCCAGAATAAATAGAGCCCATTGACTCTTGATATAGGAGCAAAGGTAATACAATGAAGCAAAGACAACTAGACATCCACCAGCAAAACAAACAAACAAACAAACAAAACAGAACAAAACAAAAAAACCAGGAATCCAAAGACCTTAGACCTTTCACAAAAATTAATTCAAAATGGGTCATAGACCTAAATATGTAAAACACAGATTTATAAAACTCCAAGAAGATCACGTAAGAGAGAAACGAGCTGATGGTGGTTATGTGATGACTTTTTAGATGCGACACCAAAACCATGATCCCTGAAAGACATTAAGTGATACACCGGACTTCTTTAAGGTTAAAAACTTCTCTGTAAGAGAGGTTTTCAAGAGGTTTTAAAATAACATGGTTAGACATTTGATATTTGTGCCTCATCAATAACTCTGTAAGACACTCTATTCAGTGTTTAACAAGTAAAAATGCTTAATATGAAGGTGTGTGACTTGATGGAGTGATGAATGAGGATTTTTGCTTTCCTTGTTAGTATTTCAAAAAGAATCCAACATTTTGAAAGAAAAAAGTAACACTGTTTTTGATTAGTATACCTCCTGGGTTGAGACTCTCCCCTAAGTCTGGGATGGTATAATATCACTGCACCTTGGAAGAGAGTTCAAACGGTCAGGAAGTCCAAACCTTTCAAATGTCTGAATCAGAGGGAACAAGGGCTTGAGAAAAAATAGCAGCAGAGGACGGGAAAGCAGAGAAGAGCTGTGAAAGTCATTCTAGAGAGCAACTCCCAAGTCTTTAGACACAGGGAGTGAAGGGAAGGTCAGAGGTTTTCTATAAATGGAGGAGGATGGTTTCCTACCCCCAAAAGGGGACCAGCAGGAAAAGAAAGACATTTAGGACTATACATATACAGTTGAGTTCTATATGGCAACAGGATATCTAGGTACATGGAAATGAAAAATGTGAACTTAGGTGGGAGTGAGAAGTACATATTTGGGTGTCAGTCACATAGAACTAGTTGTTGGGGCCCTGACAGCTGAATTGCTAAGTGAAAGAGTAGAGAGAAAAGAGGAACACCCGGAAGACCATGCTTTGGTAAATACACATTTGGGGAATGGATAGATGAATCAAAGTCAGAGAAAAAAAAATTCAGAGAAGTAGGAGAGGAAATCAGGGGAATCCAGTCGGGGAACCAAAGACAGGTGAGATTTTCAAGCAAAGGGTGGTGCATGGGCTCGAACACTGAAGCAAGGACCGCATGTCCTTAAGAATGATGTTCCTAGGGGCGCCTGGGTGGCTCAGTGGGTTAAAGCCTCTGCCTTTGACTCAGGTCATGATCCCAGGGTCCTGGGATCGAGCCCCGCGTCGGGCTCTCTGCTCCGCAGGGAACCTGCTTTCTCCCCTCTCTCTCTCTGCCTGCTTCTCTGCCTACTTGTGATTTCTCTCTCTGTGTCAAATAAATAAAATCTTTAAAAAAAAAAAAAAAGAATGATGTTCCCAGCCATCCCTCATGCAGTCCCCAGTAATGCTTCAGTGAACACCAGCATTGTGCATGAGCAAGGTCAGAACCAAGCTACAAGTTTACTTCTTGTCTTTTCTCACCACGACAAAAGTTCTCGAAGACTGGCACAGCACATAATTTAGTTTGTTTTGTTCTAACGAAATCACATCGATTGCTCTGCGCGTCACACCTTTAATGCTTAAACAGTTGCGGTGTACAATTAGAGAAGTGAGTCATAAATGTAGAAACACAAAACTGCTGGTTTTCTATTTAATTATCAGTTTACACTTACTGAGAATTGTAATTGGACAGGCCCTGGAGATGCTATAGGAAATACATCAACCTCCAATTGGATAAACAATCAGAGAATTAAAGAAACAGGAAAGAAGATACTGTCAATGATTTCCTATCTTATATGTTGCCCCAACTACATCAAAAGTGCATTTCAGAAGACAGAAGAGCATAACATCCCATACATGCTCATAGGACCAGTGGTTCCCAGGACAGAATGGCTGGGGACAAACACAGGGTCTTGGCAAGTTACCAGGTAATATTTCTCCACCCCCAACTGTGGATCTTCTAATACTTCTTCACTCAGCCATTTGCAGAAGGGTTCTCAGGTCTGTCTCATGTGTCTTCACCTGTTTGGAGCCTGGGGGTCACCTATGCGGCCAAGACCTATAACACCCTCAAAACTGTGGCAAAGGTCTCACGGGGGTGTGGCTTACCCCAACTGTGAAACTTCTGAATCTTCAACAAAGTGGCCAGCAATAAGGCTGGGAAAGCCAACAGTGCAGCTTTGCCTTTCTAAGGCCTCATAGGATATTCGTGAAACAGTGTTTTTAATTTTCCATTTTTAATTCCAGCTTCCTCCACCAAGGTCTCCTTCCTCCGAGACACACGGTCTCCTCAACCCCTCTCCCTTACCCCTTGGCTCTCACACTGAGCAGATGAACTCATTGCCTACTTTCCTGGGAGACTAGAAACCAACAAGTGGTCAGTGAGCTTTGTTTCCGAGCACACATGATCCAGAAGCCTGAGCTGCTCTACTGGAGGAATCCTACCTCACTCAGCTTTGTATCTCCTGTGCCCACTAGAGTTCCTGGCACATAGTAGCACTCAATTAATATTTGCTAAAAGGATGGATGGTTGGATGAATGGATGGTGGACAGACAGACAGACAGATGGAAGAATGGTGGATGCTGGAGTCAGACAGACTCAGCCATTTATTAGCTTTTTGGTATTATGTGACTTATTACAATTCTCAGTCCCAGCCTCCTCATTTATAAAATAGACAATAATACCCATCCTATCACTGTTAGAATTAAAATAGATAATGCATATAAAGTGCTTAGCACAGGGCCCAACACACAGTAAGTGCTCCATAAATGTATTTTCCTTCCTCCACAGAGAGCACAACAACTGACCACAACAGCCACTTTGTGGACACCTCCGGCAGCATCTGGTGCAGGGCTGGGCCTCTAGAGGAGCACAGTCAATGCTTTGTTGCAGGAAACTATAGTAATGGGAGACAAGGACAGCGAAACAGCTATAATTTCTATTCATGAGAATTACTGAGCATTGACTTCAATGTGCTCCTTTTCTTCTTGAAATTAAGGAGCCCCTTTTAAGATTTCTTCATTAAGCCACAACTGAATGATTCTGTCATCATTAGGAGCAAAAAATACATATATAACAAACATAAATATATATCTATAAATACCTAAATATATAAGTATATATTTATAAATTACTTATGAATCATTTATAAATATTTAAACATATATAAATAAATAGAACTATCTATAAAAATAAATGTGGTCAGAGATTAGGGTGGGACAACATGGGCAGAAGCAAAAAGAAAAAGGAAGTTACTCTTAAGGGCCACCTGGGTGGCTCAGTTGTTAAGCGGCTGCCTTTGGCTCAGGTCAGATCCCAGGGTCCTGGATTGAGCCCCCAGCATCGGGCTCCTTGCCTTGCGGGAAGCCTCCTTCTCCCTCCCCAGCCCCCCTGCTTATGTTCCCTCTCTCGCTGTCTCTCTCTCTCTGTCAAATATATAAATTAAAAAATCTTTTAAAAAAAGAACTTATTCCCTTAAAATAAAGAGTAGGTTCATTTTAAGACATAAACATCTGTTTTGGTTCTTGCCTGCCTCCTCAGATCTATTTTCTACTCTCTGTCTTATGCTCTGTGACCTAGGAATTCTTCAATAATCTACTTGGTACTTCATTTTCAAAGACCACAAGAAGCTTCTCTAGAATTTACAAATGCTATTGAAATTAAGTAAAAGAAGAAAATGGGGGTAAAAAAATTTTTTTAAATGGAAAAACTATAAGGCAGCCACGCTCCAATGACAAACCGTGTTGGATTTCAAGTTGATTGTGAATTTGGAATTTAAAGTGTTGATTGGGGGACCCAATAAACAACACTATAAAACTAGAATAGTTCTTTAGGATAGTTGGAAAAAAAGCTTCATTAATTCACAGTGTGTCTAAAATATAATCCCAATTGTACCATTTCCTAAAATATATCCTACCATATAGCAGTCAGTACTAACAAGATTATGTCTATGGTTCAAACCCAGGGCTTCAGTGGGGAGCTCTAGAAGTTATTGTTCCCAAGGAGTTTGTGAAAGGCACCCCAGCACGAGCTCCAGAGAACCTGCTGTGAATGGTGCCCCCGACACTGTATCACGGTGGTCCCCCCGAATCTCAGGATTCAGCCTATTAGGTCGTTAGGTCGTTCTTCCCCAGAGGCCTCAAGGAGAGTCTTACACAGTTATGACAACAGGACAGATTACTTTGAGAACCAGTTCCATCTCCCCATCTGGGTGAGACCCCCAAGGTTCCTCTAGATGGCCAAGGGGCTGACATGCATATCCAGTAAGTTCTGGGGACTCAGCACACAGCACTACTAGTGGCTGTCATTTACCGAGCATATTCAGTGTCCCATGTACTGCGCTAAGTATCATTTCTAAGCTTCACACAACTATCCACACTGTTACTGCTAACGATGGCTTAGGCTCACGGGGTTCTCCCTACGTGTCATCCATTGTGCTACGTACTTCACAGGCGTCCTCTTAACTGAGAGGGAAGTACTACTGTTATTTTCCTTTTCACAATGAAAAACTGAGGTACAGAGAGGTTAAGTATTTCAAATCACACACACACACACACACACACACACACACACATGCACACACACAGGAAATTGCAGAACCAAGATCCTAGAAGGGTTTTTAGGGCTTAAATAACTGACCCAAAGTGAACTAACATGTATGTGGTGAAGCCACAATACAAAATATTCATCTCATAGTCATTCCCTGTGTATTTTGAATTGAGGATCAAAGCACAATTTTCCACAGTGAAAGCCGAGTTCAGGAAGTAGACTCCAGGCAACTTATATTCACAATTTATTCATAAATTGAATAGTAGCAAATTTGAAGGTATTTATATGAAATTTAATAATGTACTAGCATATAATAAGACTTGTGTTCCCATGATTTTAATAAAAGACATATTTCTATAGTAATGTAGATATGCTTGGTGTAAAACCAACATAAAAATGAAAGACTCTACCTTGCCACACTTTTGAAAAGATTTTTTTTTTTTTAAAGACTTGGATGAATCTTTTTTTTTTTTTTTTAAAGATTTTATTTATTTATTTGTCAGAGAGAAAGGGAGAGCGAGCGAGCACAAGCAGACAGAGAGGCAGGAAGAGGCAGAGGGAGAAGCAGGCTCCCCGCCGAGCAAGGAGCCCGATGTGGGACTCGATCCCAGGACGCTGGGATCATGACCTGAGCCGAAGGCAGCTGCCCAACCAATTGAGCCACCCAGGCGTCCCTTAAAAAGATTTTTTAAGATTTATTTTTTATTTGAGAGAGAGAGAGAGAGAGAGAGGCTGCATGAGGGGAAAGGGGCTGAGGGGGAGGGAGAGGGACAGAATCCATGCTGACTGTGGAGCTCAATGCGGGGCTTGTTCCTAGGATGCTGGGATCACAACCTGAGCTGAATTCAAGAGTTAGATGCTCAATGACGGAGCCACCCAGGTGCCCCTAACTTGCCACACTTTTTAGAAATAATGTAACAATAATGTAACAACTAAATCCAATGTTTTGACTATAGTTTCCACATAAGAATAACAAAGATATTTTGGAATCATTAGGATAGTAGAGAAATTTTGTCATTCAGCTACAAACTACCAAAAGGAACTCAGTCAACCTGACACCGAAACATTGTATTGGTGGCTGAAATCGGCTGGAAATTAACAGGACAGTACAATTAAGCCCATACCTGAGACTTTTATTTCATCTCTTAATTATAACCATAGAAGGGATAGAATTAACACAAAGATCTATCTATATATTCTAGCACTAAAAAGAAAAAAGATTCTTATTTCTAATTAAATTTCACATTAGTTTTATGTAAAGAAATATGTTCTCTTCTACTTCAGAAATCTCTACAATTTATCCTGTTAGCATCTATGAGGTGCTTATAGGTTTTATATCTGGTTTCATAAATTCAGGTGATTTATTATCTCTTCTACTAGACATAATATGTGAAAATAAGACAATACTGAGGGATCTCTTTGATTCTAACAATAAGTGCCTTTCATATAGAGGATAATCAATAACATTTTGCTAAGTTTTTTAAATAAGTAAGATATTCTGCTATTAAAATAAAAGCATTCTTTGTTTATTTCCCAGAAAAAAAAATATTTGACACCGACTTACAGAGCTTGGCGGATAACTCGTGATTTCTCCAGAAGGTATTCAGAAATCTGTGCTCCCACGACAGCTCCGGAAGAGGAAAATTTCATTTCTAAGTATTTCCCAAATCGGCTGGAATTGTCATTTATGATCGTGGAGGCATTGCCGAAGGCTTCCACCAAGTTGTTCACTTGTAAAATCTTCTCTTGCAGGGTTCTGTTATTAGCCTAGAGAAAATGTCAAGATATATTTTTAATGTAAAAAATTATTTCTGTATATAATAAAATGTCTCTTCATTGAAAAGCACTACATGTAGACATAAAGGGTCTTGAGAGCACATTCTTGGCATAATGCCAGATGTTACAGTATCTGGCCCACTTTTCCCTTCCTCTAGGTGAGTTCCCACTTGCTTTCTTCAAGGGGCAAAGAGATGTTTTATACTTTTTCAACTGAAATATAGTTATGTTCAGTGCCCGATTTACAAAGACAATTTGTAAGCAGTCTATGCACGGTGGGGTACACATCTCATTTTGTTATTCCTCCTCTACCTCCCTGGGGCCCATCCAAATGTTCCCCAAAGCCAGAACCACTTCTGTTGCTTCCACGGAAGCTCCAACAGCTGAAAACCAGGGAGTAAAGACTATTTTGAATTCAGAAGCAGGGGAAATGGAATTTTTGGGAAAACTGAGAACAGCTCAAAAGTGCGGATGGAAGTGAGCCTGCTTGGCTGTCCTATTTTCTCCTACCCCATCTCATACATTCCTTCCCTCAAATAAGCTTGTTATGATTATTATTATTTCCTTATATACCACTTTACTGGGAGTTCCACCAAGTAGAAATTTATTTGGTTAAAAATCAACCTCTAGGGGCGCCTGGGTGGCTCAGTGGGTTAAGCCTTTGCCTTCGGCTTGGGTCATGATCTCAGGGTCCTGGGATCGAACCCCACATCTGGCTTTCTGCTCAGCGGTTAGCCTGCTTCCCCCCCCCCCCCCCGCCGCCTACTTTTGATCTCTCTCTCTCTGTCAAATAAATAAGATTAAAAAAAAAAAATCAGGGACGCCTGGGTGGCTCAGTTGGTTGGATGACTGCCTTCGGCTCAGGGCGTGATCCTGGAGTCCCGGGATCGAGTCCCACATCGGGCTCCCAGCTCCATGGGGAGTCTGCTTTGCTCTCTGACCTTCTCCTCGCTCATGCTCTCTCTCACTGTCTCTCTCTCTCTCAAATAAATAAATAAAATCTTTAAAAAAAAAAAATCAACCTCTAGGAGCGCCTGGGTGGCTTAGTTGTTAAGCGTCTGCCATGGCTCAGGTCATGATCCCAGGGTCCTGGGGTCGAGCCCCACATCCCATCAGGATTCCTATTGAGCAAGAAGCCTGCTTCTCCCCCTCTCACTCCCCCTGCTTGTGTTTCCTCTCTCTCTGTGTCTCTGTCAAATAAATGAATAAAATCTTTTAAAAAAATGATTAAAATATCAATCTCTTTTAGAATGCATGTTCCTTGGAAGGGGAAGTGAACCATGAGAGACTATGGACTCTGAAAAACAATCTGAGGGGTTTGAAGTGGCGGGGGGGGGTGGGAGGTTGGGGTACAAGGTGGTGGTTATTATAGAGGGCACGGCTTGCATGGAGCACTGGGTGTGGTGAAAAAATAATGAATACTGTTTTTCTGAAAATAAATAAATTAAAAAAAAAAAAAAGAATGCATGTTCCACTCTAAGACGGTTAAGGAGGTATCGGTCATTCACATCTTGGTAGAAATTAGATCGAGTAGATTATGTTTAGGGTATATCTTGTTGAGATCAGCTATGTTGAAGGTATGCAAATTACATAAGGAAGGGAGAGGAGCAGTTGGTATTTCTGGAACATAGGCCACATTAGTACATAGACGGGCTAGAGGGGGCATTCACAGTGAGGGTCTGAAGGCATATAAAGTATCTTCTAGAAGAGGCAGTAAACATTGAGAGAAGACAGTAAGGAGCACTGGGACAAACTTGGCTCTTCTAAAATGTTTGGGGCTAGTCTTGCACTCCTGAGAAAGATGAGAAAGCGTCTTTGTCCACCTGTATTAAAGAGCAGTGCCCTACTAAGATTTTGAAGCCTGCATATTATAAATGTAAATTTACTCCACCAAACATCCCATTATTGTATCTGGCAAATCTTTATTGAGGAGAAAAGTAAAAAGTAAAGTAAGATCTAATAAGGGTAGGATTCTGGGGAATGGAGATACAATATACATATATATCCCCAATTAATATTAAGTCACATTTTTAGATCCAAAAAGAGAAAGTGATTAAATAAGTCTGCTGACCTCTACAAATCAAAATTCATATACAAGTTAATCCATCTTTGACGAGACCCTCTATCACACCACAGACCAAGAAGGAATAGCAAAGGCCCTCATGTACGGCCCTTGAGTAAATTAATTCAGGGGTTCAACTCTTCTATATGCTGTGCCTCCCTCAAAATTACATCTCTATTTCATTGTGATGTTTATTCTAGTATTAAAGAGGGGGAAAGTGGATGGGCAGTGAGATGGGAAAGGGATGGAGATGACAGTCCTGGGCACTATCTTCCTGGTCTCTGCTGGTTCTTCTAGTCGTGAGGGGGTCACAGGTCTGGTTAGTGGAGAGCAAATTAATCCAGTGACCAAGGTATATTTCTATTCCATATCCACACATGAGATTGAAAGTACTAAAATTAGTTAATTGACTTTTAAAAAAACACAGATATCTTTCAACTCATTCTGAAAATGAATTATACTCCATTAAGCACTTGTTCTGATAAGATGAAAAGGCTTCACCCTTTTATAGAGAGGTTGGTTCTGTCCTAGCACACACAGTACTTTGTAACATAAGATTCCTATAAATCTGGAAAATCAAGTCAAATATCTATCATCAACTTCCTTTTTTCAAAAATTAAGGTATTATTTTATATACAATAAGTTTCATCCTTTATGGAGGACTGTTCTAAATGATTTTTATAGATAATTTTTTAAGGTTTTATTCATTTGAGAGACAGAGAGACCAAGAAAGAGCAAAGGGAGAGGGAGAGGGAGAATCAGACTCCGCACTGAGCAGGGAGCCCAACGTGGGGGTCGATTTCAGGACCCTGAGATCATGACCTGAGCCAAAGACAGACGCTTAACCAACTGAGCCACCCAGGTGTCCCTAAAAGTTCTTGTAAACATATACAACCATATAACCCTCACTACGATCCACACATAAGACAGTTCCATCACTCCCCAAAACTGTACCTTCTGTAGCCAACACCTCCCTTCATCCCCAGCCTGTGAAAATGACTGATCCGTTTTCTGTCTCTACCATTTTAACTTTTCAGGAATGACATGTAAAGTGAATCATATAGTCTGTAGTCCTCTGAATCTGACTTCTTTGACTTAGCACAATGCATGTGAGCTTCATCCAAGTCTCATCTAATGAGATTCTCTCCTTGTATCATTCTTTGCTCCTTTTTGTTACTGGGCAATATTACACTGTACACATATACCGGTTTGTTTACCCATTCCTGGAGATTACAAATAAAGCCACTATAGATACTTGTTTGTGGTTTTTGTGTAAACATGAGTTTTTATTTTATTTGGATAAATAAGTAGGATTGCTGGGCTGTACAGTAAATGTGATTTAATTTTATAAAAAACTTCCAAGCTGTTTTCCAAAGTGACTGCACTATTTTGCATTTCACCAGCACATATGACAGTTCCAGCTACTTCATGTCCTTCTCGGCTATTGGTACTGTTAGACTTAACAAAAAATTTAACCATGTCCCACTGTGTTTCAATCTGCATTCCCTAACGACAACTAATGTTGAACATGTTTTCTTTTTTTTTTTTTTTAAAGATTTTATTTATTCTTTTGACACACAGAGAGAGAGAGAGAGATCACAAGTAGGCAGAGGCGGCGGGGGCAGGGGAAGCAGGCTCCCTGCTGAGCAGAGAGCTCGAATACGGGGCTCCATCCCAGGACCCTGGGCTCATGACTTGAGCCAAAGGCAGGGGCTTAACCCACTGAGCCACCCAGGTGCCCCAAGAACATCTCATTTGTTTATTTGCCATCTACATATTATCTTTGGTGAAGTAATATTCAAATCCTCTGTTTATTTTTTAATATATTTTATTATTTAAGAATAGTTGATATGCTCTTTTGTTCTTTTTTGTTATTTGATCTCTTATTATTGAGTTTTTAAGATTTTTTTTTTTTTTACAATATATGCTTTAAGGATGCAGGTATTTTATCAGATATGTGACTTGCAAATAGTTTCTTTGAGGATGTACCTTGTGGTTTCATATGCTTATAAATGTCATTCAGAGAGCAGAAGAAGTTCTTAATTTTGGTGAAATATAATTTTTTCCCTTGTGGATTATGCTTTTAATGTTGACTATAACTACTGTAGCTTTACAGTAAGTCTGAAAATACTAATACCATAGTATTAGTCCTCCAACCTTGTTCCTTTTCAAAATTGATTATTATAGCTCCTTTGCCTTTCCACATAATTTTTTAACTCAGCTTGCCAATTTCTACAAAAAGTAAAAATCCTGCTGGGATTTTTATTGTAACAGCACTGAATCTACAGATCAATTTGTGAAGATGTGATGTAATAAGATGGCTGTTTTAATCCATTAACATGGTATACCTCCCATTTATTGGGGTATTCTATGATTTCTTTTATCATTTTTTCCTACTTTTCAGCATACAAATTCCATATATGTTTTATAAGACTTAGATTTAAATAGTTAATTTTTTGGTGCTATTGTAAATAAGACTTCTAAATTTCAGTTTTCAATGAGTTGATTATTGCTGAGATATATTTATATATACATATAATGCAAATTAACTTTTGTATTATATATACATTTATAATGTATATAACATATATAAATACAATTGATTTTTGTATATGAAACTGCAAGCAACAAAAGGAAAAAAGTAAAGAGAGTATTCAGTAAATGTACTGGGGCTAAAAAGGGAGAAAATCACATTTATAAAGCCTTCCCTACTAAGAGTGACAAAAGTTAGAATACCCGCAAAATGGAGCATACACTTTTTCTACTCACAGAAGATAGCAAGCATGTTTTATAATTTCTGTACCTTATTTAATGTGGGGGCTAACTACTGGGGCTAAAAAGGGAGAAAATCACATTTATAAAGCCTTCCTACTAAGAGTGACAAAAGTTAGAATACCCTCAAAATGGAGCATACACTTTTTCTACTCACAGAAGATAGCAAGCGTGTTTTCTAATTTCTGTACCTTATTTAATGTGGGAATCAGTGAACATTAATCTAATCAGCTATATTAGGCTTTGAAATATAACAAATATTTCTGTTAGGATAGAGAAAACATTGTACCTTTCCAAGAACTGTCAGCTGTTGAACCAAAAGATGAGCACTTTCTGTCTTTCCAGCACCACTCTCTCCAGAAATAACAATGCACTGCACAGTGAGAAAAGGAAACCATGAGAAGACTTTATCCTTACAAGATGTGGCTCACACACGAGAAGCTAAAAGGGGAATTTCTAAGATGTGAGACTCTCCTTACCTGATCTGAATTGTATGTTACCATTGACTGGTATCCTAAGTCAGCCATTGCAAAAATGTGAGGAGGATTGGCCGTTCTCTTTGCTCCAATATATAGTTTGGAATGCTGAAGTTTAAAAAGAACACATTTTGTGGGGCTTTTCTTTTTGTTTAAGTCCTAGATTATTTACAGGCAGAACTGCCAATTTTTTAAAGCAAAACATAAGTCAAAATACATTTTCATACCACCAAAACATGACATACACTCCACACATGTACTATACACACATGTATGCACAATTATATAAAATAAAAGCTTGACATAAAAGAGCCCAGATATATGATGTAACATAATAGCATATATCATTCTGGTAGCAGTATTTAAAAGAAGACTCTTGGAAGTGTATAACCACTTCCAAAGCAGAACTTAATGTTTCAAAATACTATTATCTCTCTAAATAAAAGGATACTATAAATAAGACAACCAGGTATCATTTTGTTGACTATTCCCTGGATATAATCCTGTCTGACATACGATCATCACTTTTTCCTTTTCACGTCACTTGACATATAGTCTGTCATTTGACCTGCCCAAATCACCAAGTTAACTGATAACAGAATTTAATGAAAGCCCAGACTTCTGGAACTTATGTTCAAGGCTCATTAATTTACCATTATTCTTGTAAATTTTAAGGTGGTAGAGAATGAGAGAATTATTTATTTCTCACATATAAAAAAGCTATTAATCATAATATTAACCGATTTTTTAGAATATACAAATTGCTAAAAGAGAATAGGTCCAATTAAAAATGAAAGACAGTTTAACTCAATTCCAGAAAACTGCTCTATATTTAAACCACTAGGGCTTGAATAATGGATAATTATATACTCATATTCATAAAACACACACTACCGGATACTAAAAACCAATATGTCAAAAGGAATTTTTTAATTCATAATGACAAGTTTCATAGCCACTAAGTATATATTACCTGTGAGACAATGTAATTATACTCTTGACTCTCCCATACTTGGTTCAGAGGGAGACAATACCCTGCACTTTCGCAGGCATCCGTTTATCAATATGATGCATCGTATAGACCAGTTACCAGGGACTGGAAGTAGTCACCTTTCTGCCCTAGAGTTTTGGAGGAAGGAAGACCAGGAACCACATCCAGATTGATTCACCTCCTATTTTTTCCATCTCTCTGTTTTAGCAGTAATTACTTGTTTTTTCAAGGCACTGAATGAAATCATCTTTGGCCTCATCTAAATTAATTTAAAATCTGAATAGTATAATTATTAGTACAAAGTAGAAGAATGCAAACCACGCCACATACCTGTGTGGAATAAAGACCCAGACTCTGAAAAGGGTTCAGAGCAATGAGTATATCTCCCACATACATATAAATCTGATCTCTGCAATAACACTTCTCAAGCTGTTCTGAGACTGTATTCTAAAATAAAACAAAAAGAATTTTTTTCTTAAAAATCATTTAAGGTCACTTACAACTTAAAATGTAGACAGTAATAAATTAAACATCTGGAATTTGGACTGAGGATCAGAAAGGAATAGACACATGGAGTCTAACACTGGGTCAGCAAGTATCTTTCCACCTGACAGACATTTTCTATTTTGAGGGCCATAGAGGGATGGCATCGTTCTCCGTGTTTTCCAAAGGCCGTGTGAGATATTACACAGGTATTATGTGTAGAGAACCTTCCAGAAAATAAGAAAATGCAGAAAACGACATAAAGAGAAAGACCAATAGAAAAGGAAGGGGAGATACAGAGAACATGACTTTTTTTGCAAATCAAGGTTATTTAGTGGTTCTGTAGAACATTCTAGCCCTTTGCTGAGACATTTGGCTTTATGAGACACAGCAAAAAGTTCAGAAAATTAACTTTCATGGTTGATAAATTGTGAGTACATGAAATCAATTTTAATAGTGTCAGAAATCATCATTTACAGTATGACACAAGAGGAGAGCAGATCACAGCTCAAAAATGAGACGAAAACAAAAGCACAGACAACAGAAACAAACAAGCCCCGTGTCTAACATGTAGGCCATCAGTATGATGAGCAAAGTCTTCTCTATAATCCACAAGCCTATAAACTCCCATCATTAAGAATTTGGTATGAAAAGATTTATAAAGGTGCTGGCAATCGTTGACTTGATTACAAGATGTTTGATGTTCTCAAGAAAGATTATTTTGAGGAAGTACTCGAGTTGTTTAAGCAACCCTAAATTTACCAAATGACTACCTCTGTTCAGAAAATGTCTCCTGATTTGTTGAATTTCTAAGCAAATCTCAGGCATTTATTAGATGTATTTAAAGAATGCTGTTGATCAGGCAGGATAGAGATCCTAACCTTTTACTGAAAAGGAGCTATTTATTTCTCTAATGATCTGATTATCCAGAATAAAGGGAGATGAGGGGAAGGGAAACTGAAGCTGTAATTTACTGGCTTGCATTTGTACCTTCACAAGAGATGCTTGAAATAGTTCTGAGGTCACTGGGATAAGAGGAGTTTCAAGCAGAATTCTGTGCCCTAATGGGCTAGCCCTAGGAGAGTAGGGACTTTGGGATCCCATGAGGGGGACAATGGCCATCGTAAGAGAGACAGGCTCTCAGGGTTTCCTAGATGCCTCTGGGTACAGCCACTGAGAGTGTAGCAGAAGAGAAAATAGAGGGAAAATAGCAGAAGAGAAAATAGAGCAGAAGAGAAAATAGAAAAAATGCTCTGTGGAGACTGTAGGAGGCAGACCATTTTCTGACCTCAGTATATCATCCCTCTGAAACTCCCAGAATGAATTCAGGGGAGGAAGGGTCTATAACTTATAAGCAACTCAGGCTAGTGGGAATCCACACCTTTGTAATTTGACTATAAAAGAAAGAAAGAAAGAACGAATGAAAGAAAGGAAGATGGACATCAGGCTGAAGAGATCTGGAAATCTAAGTTACACACATTCAAAATGAAGATAGGAGAGATAATCAGGAAGCCAAGAGACAAGCAAAGCTTATAGATATTCCAACAGCCTCCTGCGCATATCACTTCTATAAATTAAACAAAATCTAAAATGTTTAGGTTTAATTAAACTGAGTCTCTTACCTCATCCAAAACTTCTAGGGTTGCTAAATCGTCTACATCCTTCAGACTGGACATTAGTGATCTATTGAAGTTACTTTTCTTGGTGTGAATGCGTTCATGTCTGTAGAGCAGTACAAAGAGAGAAACCCCTTCTGACTTGAGAACTTATTACTGATCACAGTGGAGGTAAGTTTTAGATACATATGAGACTACAAAACTTCTATAAAGCTGATTTTCCTAAATTCAACGCTAACCATTTCCCAGAAAATAGCCTAATATATTTGGTCTGTTTTCTCCTCTCTATAGGAAAATTACAACATGTCAAACTTCCTTCACAGATGATGAAAAGAGTTCATTATTTCTATCAAGAACTCTCCTATATATAATTTGCTTTAAAGCTCCCTCCACATTGTGATTTAATCTGTTACAAAGTGGTGAGTCAGAGAGATGTGAATTCATTAGATTCCCAGTGGCTTCTGAGACCGTGTCAGGCCATTGGTGGCTAAGCAATGGTTACATTAGAAATTATTATTCAGCAGAATTTAAGAGGAATGCAAAATCAACTCCACTGTGGATTTTCGAATGGTTAAATGGATGAAGGAAATTGGTTTCAGGCACTGGGAAGTTTATTTTCAAGGAAAAACATTTCAGCAACTTCTGACAACAGCCAGAGGATCTTGATTTGACATGAAGGCTGGAGAAGCTGCTGAGATAAACACCAGGGTTTGTTTCAACTTTTCTGGACATGAAATTATCATCTACTTGGTATTTTGAACAAAACTGTACCTCCAATGTTTATTTTGGGAGATAAGTAGACTTTTGAAACAACTTGGGGTTAGAGGTGCCAACCCCCTGCAGTCAAACACCCAGCTATAACTTTTGAGTCTTCAAAACTTGACTACTAATAGCCTTCTGTTGACCAGAAGCCTTACCGATAACATAAACTGATTAACACATATTTTCTGGTTTTTTTTTATATATATAGTATTCTTATAGTAAAGTAAGCTAGGAAAAGAAAATGCTATTAAGAAAATCATAAAGAGGAAATATACTTAGAGTGTTATACTGTATTTATTGAAAAAAATCTGCATATAAGTGAACCCATGCAGCTCACACCTGTGTTACTCAAGGGTCGACTGTACTGTCAAGCATTTCAATTTGTCTGTTAGTAAAAGGAGTAAGTAGACTGTGAGGAATAATAAGAACCATACCACTTACTCAGCAAACTTTGCTTAGTGAATTAAGTCACTATTTTTTTAAAAACTTTAATTCCAGTGTAGTTAACATATGATGTTGCATTCATTTCAGACGTACGATATAGTGATTCAATAATTCCATATATGACTCAAGTGTTCATCACCATAAATGTGCTCTTAATCCCCTTCACCTAGTTGAGCCACACCCCACCCACCTGCCTCTGGCTACCACCAGTTTGTTGTCTATAGTTAAGAGTCTGTTTTTGGTTTGTCCCTTTTTTCCCTTTGTCTTGTTTCTTAAATTCCATGTATGACTGAAGTCACGTGTTATTTGTCTTTCTCTGACTGGCTTACTTCACTTAGTATTATATAAACTCTCTAGCTCCATCCATGTTGTCCTCAATAGCAAGACTTCATTCTTTTTAATGGCTGAATAATACCACATCTTCTTTATCCACTCATCTACTGATGGACACTTGGGCTGCTTCCAGACTTTGGCTATTGTAAATAATGGTACAGTAAACATAGGGGTGCATGTATCCCTTTGAATTAGTATTTTTGTATTCTTTGGGTAAATACCCAGTAGTGTGATTACTGGATTATATGGTAGTTCTATTTTTAGTTTTGGGGGGAACTTCCGTACTGTCTTCCACAGGGACTGCACCATTTTGCATTCCCACCACCAGTGCACGAGGTGTCCCTTCTCTCCATATTCCTGTCAACACTGGTTCTTTTAAAATTAAAAGTTTTTTTAAAATTAAAAGAACTATTGGGATGCCTGGATGGCTCAATTAGTTAAATGTCTGCCTTTGGCTCAGGTCATGATCCCAGGGTCGGGGATGGAGGCCTTCATGAGGCTCCCTGCTCAGTGGGGAGTCTGCTTCTCCCTCTCTATACCCCTCTCCCCTGCTCATGCTCTCTCTCCCTCTTAAAAAAAGAAAAAGAAAAAGAAAAAGAATTAAATCAGTATTGATAAACTGTCCCCCCTCTACCCTCGGCCAGCCCTTCCTTCGGTTCACTGGATTCTACCTTCTTTCACTTACTGAAGGACACCACTGGTTCCTCTCTCATCCTAACGTCCCTCAATTTTTCCTCTCAGCTATCATAGTGTTTGTCTCAAAAGTCTCAAAAGAAACAAGCACAACACCCTTCCTTGACTTCCATTTTTTTCCCCCATCTATTGTTCTATTTCCTTGCTTTATAGCAAAAATCCTCATAAGAATTATCTATACTTAATTTCTTTCCATCCAGTAAGAAAACTCGTTCCAGTCAGGGTGCCATCTCTCACCCCATGGAAACAGCTTCTGTTAGGAATATTAATGGCCTCACACTGCTAAGTCCAATGGGTAGGTCTAAGACCTCATTTTATTTAACAGACTAGCAGCACTGACCAACTCCTTCTTAAATACACTTGTTTTGGTGTCCTGTACGCTTCTCTTGATTCTCTTCCTTGCCTCACTGGCATCTCCATTTGAGAATCATTTTCTGGTTCCGCCTCATCTTTCTATTACATCTGGGATCTCTGGAGCTTCAATCCTTGCAGTTTTTTTCTTCTCTATCTACATTCACTTCCTGCTTTAACTACCACCCACACACTGACAACTCTGCTGATCTTCAGACTTAAGCATCCAAATGCTTACTCAACACTTCAGCTGGAAGTCTAATTGGCAGGCTTAACACATCCCAAACCATGCTCCTGAATACGCAGCCCCAGACCTGCTGCTGCCCCATGATTCTCATCCCAGTAGGTGGTGACTCCCCTCTTCTGATTGTTCAAGTGGTCCTTGGATCTTCTCTTTTTCTCACATCCTTCATGCAATCCATACACAAATTCCATCAGCTCTACTGCCGAATTCTATCTGGAACAAACCATTTCTCACCGCCATCACCTCCACCATATTGCATCCCACTACCATTATGGCCCCCCACCCCACTGCCACCTTTGCTTTCCACACTCTTCCCAATATTACAGTCAGGAAGATTTGTCCTTCCTTTATATTAGTTCCTCCTCAACTCCACCTGTGTGATGAAACTTTATTCATTTTTCACAGCTCACCTCAAATGCCACCTCTTTAAAGCTTCTCAGCATAATTCTATACAACCTTCAGAACAAATATTTTTGTTCAATCAGTTCAACCAATCATTTGTATATGGGTCTTACTCCCTTTACTAGATTGAGAAGTTCCCTGGGATGAGGAAATCTCTTCAACCTAGGGAGCTGGAAAAGTTGGACGTCCATATGCAAAAATTTAAAAATCTAGACACTAACCAGGCCCCTTTAACAAAAATTAACCCAAATGGATCACAGACCTAAATGTAAAATGCAAAACTATAAAACTCCTAGAAGATAACATAGGAGAATATCTTGATAACCTTGGGTTTGGAATGAATTTTTAGATACAGCATGATAACCACCATCCATAAAAGAAAAAATCAATAAGTTGGACTTCATTAAAATTAAAAACTTCTGCTCTACAAAAGATACTGTTAAGAGAACAAAAGGAAAGCCACAGACCTGGAGAAAATATTAGCAAATCACGTATCTGATAAAGGACTTGTATCTAATAAGGATAGTTGTACTCCTATTTTCAATTCTTGGGTTCCTCCATCTTTATGGCATTTATAAACATTCACAGATATGCCCTTATTGGTATGGATAATTTAGTTACTATTTCAATACCTTACTACACTGTAAATTCCAAGATACATGAGACTATTAGGTGTCTTTGGTCCCCCCCCCACTGTATCTGGGGAACAAGCAGATTATTTAAAACATAGTAGGTTCTCAATAAGCATTAGTTGAATAAAGTAAGTCAGAGTATACCCCACACAGTTTCTGGCACAGAAGTTCTACATAGTTGGTCTCAGTATTTGCTGAATTCAATAGGTTATCATCTTACTTATGCCCCTATTTCCAAAGAGACTCATATTATTTTTGAGAAAAGAGAAAAAGAAGTCCAATTATCCATTTAATTAACGTGAAGAACCCTGAATTTTTCACCCATTTTTTATAGGTCCATTTGGCAGCTAAAGACTATTCCTGGAGAATTACAAGAAGCAGGTGGTGAAGAATTGGGAGATCAATATTTGGCTGGCTAATACTCCTGTGAATCCATCCACTCCTGTGAATTCATCCTCCTTGATGCTTCTGGTATCAGTTTCCAGAAACTTAGAAAAGATGTTGTTATTGTAATGATTGAAAGCCTCTGAGGACTCCCCATTTTCTACAGCATGACTTCTTGGCATGGAATTCACGTCTCTTCACAGCCTTGTCTCGAAGAGCCTTTCCAGCATCATCAACCATCATCTCTGTACAGAACATTCTCCAATATGCCAACTATTCTGAGATTCAGTGCTTCGCTCATTTCATTTTCTTTGCCTGGAATTAGTTTCCTTCCATGTCTCCGAAGTTCTACTTATCATGCAAAGTCAGGCTCAAGTTTCACCCTCTCTGAAGCTGTTACGGGACTTTCAAGAGAGAATGTACCCCTAGCAGGGAAACTTTCACCTTAAACTAGGTATGTTCACCATTTTTAACCAGACTAGGAGAAACTTGGGGGCAGAGACCAAGTATTATTCATCTTTCTGTGCCTGGTATCAAGAATACAGAAGTACGAAATACCCAACTAACCAGTGTGCAAAACATAGTATCTCTTAGTGTAACCAATACTTGTCCTTCCCTTTTAGTTCATGTCCTGTGATTTCTGGCAAACCTTTCAATAAGTCAGCTGACCCCAGAACCAACTTGACCTACCATTTTTCAGACCTCTTACCAATATCCACAGAATTAAATTCCGTGATTCACAGGTTCTTTTTGGTTTTGTTTTGAAAGAAAGAGTGAGAATGTGAGTTGGGGTGAGGGGCAGAAGGAGAGAGAGAGAATCTTCAGCAGGTTCAATGTTCAGTGTGGAGCCTGATGTGGGGTTTGATCTCACGACCCTCAGATCATGACCTGAGCTGAAATCAAGAGTCGGATACTTAACTGACTGAGCCACCCAGGTGCCCCCTGTGATTCACAGTTTTAATGGAAAACATGAAATTTAGCTTTGGGATGTGTGTACCCAAGTGTGGAGAGGTTGCCAGGGTGTTATCTGCTGGGAAAAGAGGGAGGAGCACGTGTGAAGGCCTGAAGACAGGTTATAGGATATGCCCATGAAGGGCCCTGTCACTGAAACAGTGAGAGGGACCCTGGTGCTCAGTGAGCCTGGACTCCAGCCATAATGGGAAGTTAAAGAAATATTTTAATCAAGAGGGGGAGCCTGGAAAGAACAGAGTGCGGTAGCATATTCTAGTCAAGGAAAAAAATCATTTTACTGTACTCTAAAAATAAACATTATCACTAAACATCATCACAGTTAGGACAGCCATGAAAAGTTAGAATTCTAGTAGTAAATATCTTATAATTTAGGGTCATACATTCTAAGAACACATTATAAATGTGGCATTTCAAATTAGTAGAGAAAGAAAAAATTCAAGAAATTGTGCTGGAACAGCTAGTTAAAAATTTGGGAATCATGTACCTTATGTAAAAATAAATCCCAAGTGTATTAACAAACTTACAGATTGAAAAAAACACTCATAAAAGTTCGAGGAGAAGATACAGAAGAGTTGTATAATAATAATAATGGGGTAGGAATGGAATTTGTAAGTATGATAAGATAGAAAAGAGAATAAAAATATGGGATAGATTTGGCAAGATAACAATTTTAATAAATGAGTATAATAAAAACCCAAGTTATAAGGAAAATAAAAATATTTGCAGTGTGTATGATGGACAAAGGATTAATATGTTTAATATTTCAAGAACTTTTGAAATTCAATAAAAAGAACACTGAAAATGAGATCTCATGAGATATTAGGATAGTGAAATTGTACTGAACACATAAATTTTAGGCTTTTCTATTTTGATTTGGGAAGATAAATCCATCACTATCATTTCCTAAAAAGACATGTTATCACCAGAAAATACTGAAAGCTAATAATCTTACCTAGACTGATGGTGAATCATATAATCTCTGTTGACTCTTCCAGACCTGGAATTCTATAATTTGTCAACCTAATGGGCTTGATAATTCTGTGTATTGATTAGGTGTGTTACCCAGGAGATGGGCAACTGCTTCATTACGAAGAGAAAATGAGGAACCATTTTCTGTGACTCTGAAAAACTCGTGGTTTTGTTTTGTTTATCACTTATAAAGACTTTATCAGGGTAATTGTGGAGATGGCTTGGCTCTACTCTAGAATATGACTCCTCTATTAAGATTTCTCTTCAACTCAAGGGTAGAGAGGCTGACAGATTCAGAGCATGATTGGGCCAGTAGTGATAATGGGTATAAAGTTGGGGTAGATTATGGATTGACTGATAAATTATTAGACATGGAACTGAATTCTGAGATAGTTGATGGAAAATCAAAAGTTATTTCTGAATCTATATGAACCCTTGCCCTGGTTTGGATTGTGGTACTCATGATACTACAGTAACATCAGGAGCATGGGCTCTAGAATCAGAACACTCAGAGCAAACACCAAAAGAGTTTGTGAGGATAAGTAAAATAGATCATTTCATGGAAAATTTAGAATGGGCATAGGAAAAAGTCTAATACATAACAGCTACTATTATTTCAGTTGTGGTTTTTTCACTTATTGGCCATGTGACCTTGGGCATGTAACTTCGCTTTCTCAGACATAAGATGGGAATAATACAAGTCTATTTCATAAGGCTGTTATGGGGTGAAGTTACATAACGTATGTAAAGTGATTCATTCAGCATCTGCTATAGTTAATAAATTTTAACCATTATTTTTATGGTCATGGGTTCAAGCCTCATCTCTATTTTATATTTACATTTAATATTTACTTTTAATTTAGATTTAATTATATTTTAAATTTATATATATATTTTAAAGATTTTATTTATTTGAGAGAGAGCGAGCATAAGCAGGGGGAGCAGTAGAGGGAGAGGGAGAAGCAGGCTCCCTACAGAGCAAAGAGCCTGATGAGGGACTCGATCCTAGGACCCCCGGATCATGACCTGAGCTGAAGACAGACACTTAACCATGTGAGCCACCCAGGAGCCCCTTAAATGTATATTTATACTAACTTTATATTTAGTTGTCTCCATCCTCTTCTCATTCCACAGATACCCTCCTACCTTCAACAAACATGAATCGTAAAAACATGGCCCTGGACTCAGCTCAAACCGAGCAAGAAATGGGAAGAATTTGGGCCCAGGTCTTGCGAAGGATTTCACCATATTTATTATTAAATGCTATGTATACCCGGAGGGTAGTAGCTCAGCAGGAATTAGGCATTCTGTCAGATGACAGGGAAATGAGCGATCTGTTCTTTTCCCCCTCCTCCCTGTTCTCATAGCAGTGTTTTGAGCAGAGTTGAGCAGTGTCTTAGGCTGACTACAGAACAGAGCTGAAGTTTAGTTGGGTTCACGGCGAGAAGCTACACAGCTGTCTAGCACATCTGGGTTCCCGCAAACCTCCCTCCCACCTCTCGCTGATCAGGACCGAGTGCTGCTCTCTGCCCAGTCAGTTAAACTGGCGAAGAACCCCCATGGCCACTGGACTTGCCCCTCCATACTTCTGCCCTATCTGTATGTCTGCACTGTCAGTTCCTGTTGGACAAGGCTATCACGATGGGCTGCTCTGGAAAGCACGGTCAGCACTGCTGTCACTTGGTTGGGCTTTACACAGTATGGAGACAACTAGGCAGAAAAACACACACACACACACACACACACAAATAGGTCCAGCTGTCATAACAAAATAGCAATAGTGAGTGACTCACTTTTGTACTCTTTTATGCAGCGTCGATACATGACTAGTTGAGTCAATTATATCCTTGTTCAGCTTTAAAATTAGCTTAACATTGAAAAAGCAACTCAGTTAACAGTACATAAGATCAAAGGGCATAAGAGTGAAAAGAACAGTTAAATATATTACAGTCCGATTTCCTTTCATTTTAAGAATTATGAAAAGTGAGGTCAACAAGCCTGTGACGTGTCCAACCTTGTGTCAAAACACAATGAACCAGGTGATTGATATGACATCTCCATTCCTGTTCTGGTTTGTTAGGCTTTTCCCCCCAAATCTCAACACACACACACACACACACACACACGCACACACACACCCCCCCAAACCCCAAGCAGAAACTTAAATTATACGTGCTGCAACATCTATTATTGCATTCATTCATTCAACAAATATTTACATTTCTGCAGCATCCAGTATGTTTCAGACAATTCAGAGCTCGGCTAAAGCTAGGAAAAAAAAAAACCGATAAGGTCTGTGATCACACAGAGCACACACATCCTGACGGAATAGTTAACAATACACGTATAAACAAAAATGTTAGGATAAGTTGAGCTAGACCTGATATGTTTGCACAGATTCATTTTTGAAGAAGAATGTGCTAAAATCCAGTAGCACTGGTTATTGCCTCAAATTCTACTCAATTAATGGACAAAACTATATTTGCTCACATGGGCGTAGGGTGGGTCGTGTGCGGTGGGTGTCTTTGGTAATCAGTTGTGGCCAACAAAGAATAACCAGACCTTGAAAAGGAAGTAAGCCACTGAAGGTGTTATCAATAGGGATGTAAATGTTATAAGTTTCCTTGGTTAGCTTTCTACAAAGACCAACCCTAAAGGCCCTTGTTGGCAGCCCTGTCGGGACCCCTGTCACTCTTGAGAGCTTTTTCTGCATCTTTACTTAATAAACTTCTATCGTTTTACTCACAAAAAAAAAAAAAATCACAAAAAAAAACAAATTAAAAAAACACGTTATTCACAGTTAATTCAGGTGCATGCAATTAGTGTATAAAAGCTTTCTCTGTAAGTTAAATACTTTGAAAGCGATTAAAGTTGTAATGAATGATTAAGAAAAACTGAATTATATTCTATAAACAAAAATTTTAAAAGAATTGGCAACTGTGAAAATATTTTACACCTTACTTGTCTCTTTCCGTCACTAATGTATCGTAAGCACCTAAACAGTAGCTGGGAGATAGTAGATAATAATAGAAGTAGATTGAATAAATGAGAGGATAAATGATTATTTGTCAAAGGCAGATGTCTACTTCAATCTGTGTCACTACCTTAATATGATATCCATGTTTGTCTGAAACAAACTGAATTCTTTGGAGTTTGTGTAAATAAAAGCTTTGAATTTTTCCTAATATAATCTTGGGTATTTCTTTAAAAAAATTATTCATTTATTTGAGAGAGAGCAAGAGAGGGAGCACAAGTGGAAGGGGAGGGTCAGAGGGAGAGGGAGAAGCAGGCTCTCCACCCAGCAGGGAGCCAGACTTGGGTCTTGATCCCAGGACCCTGGGATCATGACCTGAGCTGAAGTCAGACACTTAGATGACTGAGCCATCAAGATGACCCAATATTAACTATTTCTTAAAATGAGGATGTACACCTAGATTTTTAAAAGAACATCTAAATGTTTCTATAATTTTATACACTAGCGGGTATTTAATTAATCATCAGTGCTATTGTTCTGGTCACCTTTCATTTTTCTGGTATCAAATTTTTAAAAAATGCACACAATGATTTGTTAGATTTAACTATATACTAAATACCTGACAGTAGCATTGTTAGGCAAAAATTTTTTGATAGTTCAAAAAAACACATGCTTATAGAAAGGGATAGCTATTGATTTCAGAAGCATATTTCCTTTAGAATCTTCTTACATCAGTATGATTTTAATAAAAATCTAACTGTGCGATTCAATCCAACCTGTATTTATTGAGATCCTGCTATGGGCAGGGCATTGTCCTAAGTGTTGCGGGGTTACGGTAAGCGAAAAGGAATCCAGACCCTACATTCAATGAGTTTCAGTCAAGTGTGAGCTATAAAAACATTTAAAACTACACAAGGCATATGGTAAGTGCCAAAACTGAAGTAAAAATCAAACATTAGAGAAATAGCAAGGAGGCAATAATTCCCTCCTGCGGAACGGGGAATGGGGCTTGCAGGTCTGGCGCTCAGTCTCGCTATTGGAGGAGGAGCAGGATTCCGTGAGCCGAGGAAGAGTGTTTGTAGGTACAGTGGTCACTGGTGGGTGGTCAAGTCTGTGGCAGCAGCACGTGGGAAAGGGCAATGTAGGCAGGTGCCCCACGACACAGTCTGGTCTGTCGCAGCCAGAATGCAGAATGCTAGTGTGGGAGAGGCTGGAGGCTGAGGAACCTAGGTTGGAGAGGGCATGATTGTTGAGAAACACAGACCTCTTCCATGCGTTCAAATTCCAAATGTCCAGAAAGCAAAGCACGGGCTTCTGTAAGGAAGCCTAGAACTCCTCCGGGGTTTCTTGTCTCACTGACTGACCCCCCATCTGATTGGCTGCACACGCCAGAGATCTGCTTCCCTCTCACCTCCTATATCCACGCCATCACCAGATGACTTTGTTTTCTTCTTAAACTTTGCTGGGGCCCCGTTTCTCTCCATCTCCAGTGAGGAGAGGATGGCCCATTGACTGAGGTTGGGAACAGTAAGAAAGGCAGGGGAAAAACAAATCGGAGGTCATGAAAGCTACAGAAAACATTAAGAACAGCTTAGAAAGGTTGCCCGGGGCTGCTGATTTGATACGGGGTGATGGGTGGGGGTGGTGTTATTTCTCACAACTGAACACTATTCTGCTCTCCTTCTAACGCCTCAACAGAGAGGAATTCAATCAGACCTCGAATGTCTATTTCGGGGGTAAAACCTCTATTCCTACTCTCTCGATCTTCAAGCCCCCACTATTCTTACTTGGATTATTACAAATAGTGACAGTGACTTTTTAGAATGTCAGATAGGGGACTCCCTGGTCAGTGCCCTCCAATGGTCCCATGTCACCCAGAGAAAGGTCTCATGTAAACCCACCCAACCCTACCCCGCTATGTCAGACCTTGTCTCCTAACGCTGTCCCCGTGCTCCCCTCCTGGCAGGGCTTCCAAAGCCTGGCACATCCTGCCTCAGAGGCCTCCAGACTCTGCTTCCACCTGCAGACCCTCTCCCCCCACCCCTGCCAGGACTCGAAATCCTCCTTCCCTTTCTCTCTACCTTCCTCCAGCGCACACTGCCGTCTAACATGCTACCTCATTACTGACTCATTTTATTCTTTGTCTAAGTTTTCCCTCTGATAATGTAAGCTCCATACTAGGTTTTGTTTTGTTTTGTGTTTGTTTTTTAATCTGTTGACTGATTTACCCCTTACTCCTAGGCCAGATTCTTGCAAATGGTAGGTTCTCAAAATATTTCTTGGATAAAGGAGTGAATAGTTTGTTTTACTAAATGTTCATTGACCGTGGAGCCAAAGAAATTTTATTGTTTTTTCCTCTAATTATAAACAATTGAAATAATCAGAGAAAAAGGGTATGTGTGTGCATGTGTGTGTATACACACACACACACACACACATATATATACACATACAGACACAGATACACATACACGCACATAAATATATAAACATAAACATACACAGATACACATATATACATATAGTTCAAGATAATTTTACACTTCTAACATTTTCCTTTGGCTTTCATTTTATAGAACTGGTTTCCATTCTTGTCACTTTATTAAATATTTTACTTCTGAAAGACTCAGAAAAAGCAAAGTCAGAATCCTTCCCTAAGATTTTTGTCCTTTTGTGAAAAGTACAGCTTGTTAAACAGATTATATTTTTCATTTACTCTGTCATACTGGAGAGACATAGTTTCAGACTATAAATATTTTCTCTCTGTGTTGTCAAAGGTCACACATACCCCGAGGGTGCTTATTATGGCTTCACTTGCATTTCAGTTCTGCTCACGGAAAAAAGAAACAACTATTGCTGCTCGATGTTAAGTTTTTATCCTGCCTCTACAGTTGTACTATTGTCATGCAACAGCTTTATTTGCTTTTACTTTGGTAAAATATACTCTTGTAAATATCAAGCCCTGTCTTCTAAGGTAATGCAGGACCCGCCGGGGGTAGTATCGAAATCCTTCATCAAACACCAATCAGTGGCTTTGTTTTAGTTTCCTTATCCATCTTTAAATTCCAGTACCTAAGTCACAACTGGCGGTACCATGGGAGTGTAGGCTCTCGCTGGTACGCCCTAGAAGGCCAGTTTTATTTATGTGCACTTGTGCTCCATTGGCCAAGTATGTAGTTCTGAAACGATGGTGGGGAAGAGAGCACACACCAGGCTGGCCAGCCAGATCAGCAGGCCAACTCTGGCCATGACTGCAGTGACAGATGTCAGAGTCACCCAGCCCCCAAGACATTTCTAACTGTCTTTTTCATTCACAGAGCTCTTCCTCTCTCACATATAATTTTGTAAAGATGTGCTTTCCTCTGGACTGTACAGATGCACACAAAATCTGTGGCAATGCTAGAAGGACAAAGTTGGAAAAATGATATGTGAAAGCAGATGAAAATCTATACCGATGTCTTTCTTAATTTATTCCAAATCTCTGCACTAACTCTCCCTACGATTTTCTCCCTACTACTCTAAACCTCTCTACTACTTTGCCTGGGGACTGAAGCATATGAAATAAATGGACACCCAAAGATACTGTCTATAATTTGCATGTTGTCATATGATACTCTGTGCCATTATAATTTCATTATTGACACGTTTAAAAATCACTCCTTGATTTTTCTTTTCTCTAATGCTATTTGTCCATTCATTACCATGACCGAGATTCCATACTCTAGAATAGGGATTGGCAAATTTTCTCTGTAAAAAAAAAAAAAACCCAGAAAAATAAATATTTTCAGCTTTGAAGGCCATCTGACCTGCGTCACAACTACTCAACCTTATTACGGTGTGAAAGCAGCCATAGTGATAATACATGAGCAAATAAACATGACTCTGTTCTAATAAAATTTCATTTATAAACTAGGAGGCAGGCCAGTTTGGCCTGTAAGCCGTAGCTTGGGGACCCTCTGTTAGGCAAGAGATCTGGGCAAAAAGAAGGGTCTAGAAGACAGGGATGGCAGATATTACCAGTGATCAGTGGGTCAAAAGATAGACAGTTTAAAAAAAATAAACTTATTAAAGATTAATATATGCTTGATGACTGAAATGAAACTTTTTTTAAAAACTCAACCATGAAGTGCTTAGTATTACATTAAAACTCACAAGCTAGGTGCAGAACACGTGAGGCATTATCATTTAATATAATTAATGTGTCCATGAAAGAGGTGTGGGGGAATCAAGGTTTTAGAAAGTGAATCTTTTCTCCAATCGCTCACACTTTAATTTCAGAAAGATATTAACCCTGACTACTATTTTTCAGTGGCTTCTAACATTATAGGCATCCTTGATGTTTTAAGTGATAAAGCATGTTAAAATGATGTTTAAGAGCCTCGTTAAACTTTCCATTAGTGCTGAAGTTAGTTGCTTGTATATAAATAGGTTTCTAGAAAGACACACAAAACACTGGACATATTGGTTGCCTTTGAGAAGGGACATAAGTAAGGAGACTATTTTTCCTGATGGCTCTTTTGCACTACTTCAATATGCATGTGTTACCTATTCAAAAAACACAATGACGGGTGCCTGGGTGGCTCAGTGGGTTAAGCCTCTGCCTTCAACTCAGGTCATGATCTCAGGGTCCTGGGATCAAACCTGCATCGGGCTCTCTGCTCACAGGGAAGCCTGCTCCACCCCCCCTTCTCTCTGCCTGCCTCTCTGCCTACTTGTGATTTCTGTCTGTCAAATAAATACATAAAATCTTTAAAAAAAAAAACAGAATGAAAGAAAACATAGTTTATGTTCTAGTATAGATTTTGATTTAAAACTACAAAGCAACTGCATCAAGAGAAAGTATATGGGGCTCCTGGGTGGCTCAGTGGGTTAAGCGTCTGTCTTCAGCTCAGGTCATGATCCCAGGGTCCTGGGATCGAGCCCCGTGTCAGGCTCCCTACTCAGTGGGGAGTCTGCTTCTCCTTCTCCCTCTGCCCCCCACCTTTGCTTGTCCTCTCTCTCTCTCTCTCGTTTGTTCTTTCTCAAATACATAAAATCTTTTTTAGAAAAAGAAACTCCTTTATGAGTTGGACGAAAGGCACAGTCTCACCTATTGAAAGGACTAATTTTATCAAGACAATTAGCGAGCATTAAGTAACACATACTACCTAGCTACCTAGTACTCTCTGTTAGGTGGTTCTGGGCAGGGGAGAGGGAGCCTCTGTGCTCTTAAGAAAGAATCAGATATCTGGACGCTGATGAAAAATGTTCCCTGTGGGAAATCTTGTCTCTTTCTGCTGTAAATGTGACTTCTCTGTGCTATTATTTTAGATAGAGTGACCCGTTTTTAGATGTTGAAATAAGACCGACATCTTAGTTGGCAAGAATATCTGATGCTATTGTCCATCTGCCAAGGGCTTCTTACCTCCTTCTTCTCCTCACTCTCAGCTTATAAACAGGAGAGTAGAGAAGAGCCAGTTTCTATAAGGAGACTTCTGGGGCAAAGATGGAGAGAATGGTTCCTTCCATAGGCAGAATTACCAATGCCACAGTAAGTATCCATAGGGAAACTGCCATTATAGAAAATTAATCTGGTTACAAACAAACATGGCCAGGGAGTTTTGTGGAGTTTGCCTGGTTGAAGAATGATGGCAGGAAGGGTCACCAGAAAGTGTGTGACATTCATTTTTTTGAATGGTTACATTCATTTTTTTGGTTACATTCATTTAATGGTTACATTCATTTTTTTCCCCCAAATATAAAAATAAACTACATTCTTTGTTTAAAAAATTGAAAAATGTCAAAAGGTGAAAGAAACAAAATCACCTATAGCTCCATCGCCAAGAGATAACCACGATTGACATTCTGGTGTTTTACCTTTTAGTCTCTTTTCTATATACTTGTATTTTAAACAAGTTAGAGTTTTCTCTCAGCCTCCTCTCTGCCTGGAATGGATTAAAGTGTCTCTACTCTGAGCAAAGGCCAGCTCACCCATTCTTCCCTTCCATATGCATTGTCAAGCTCTTCCTGCCGGGATCTCAACACGCTCTACCAGGCCCCAGCTTTCAGCATCTCTCTTTGGATGCTCCATGCCTTCTAGAAGCTGTGCCCTATCTGCCTCTTTCACAGTTGAGATTCCTGAAGGAGTAGGCCCTGTTCTCTAGCTTTTGTTCCTCAGACACCTCTCTCCTTAACTACACCCGGCTGGGGCTTCCCTTCACCCACTCTGCTGAGCTGGCCCTCATCAGGGTCACTGAAGAACTTCCAGTGTCCGAACTGTCAGTCTGTTTTTGAATTTTCAGCACTATTTCTCCTTGAAATACTTGGTTCATGTGTCTTACAACAGACCACACTCCCTCAATCTCCTCTCCCTCTGTGGGATTCCTAAATGTCGGTGTCTCCCAGAGCTCTGGCCTCGGTCCCCTTCATTACTCTTTCTAAACACTCCCATTCAGTGACCTCACCCAGTGCCATGGCATTTGTTCTACAAGCAAATGACAAAAAAAAACCATTTCAAACATGAACTTCCTCCCTGAAGTCCAGACCCCTCTATCCAGCTACCTACTTAGTAGCTTTACTTTTATGCTTCATGGGCAAGTCAAATTTAACATCCCCCAAACAGAATTCATGACCATCCTCCATCTATTTGAGTAAATATGGGGGAACTATGCTATCCTCCATAGACTGTGAACAACACCTACATTTTAGGCCAGGCTGCCCAGGTAATGTTTAGATAGATAGATAGATAGATAGAGCATCGATATAATTTTTTTGAGGAACCTGTGGTACAGTAATAGCCATATAGAATCAACCATGACATAATAGTATTCCATTTCAGTTTCTGTCCCCAAGACTGAAATTGTCATAGTTAAGTATTATTTATTTCCCCTGCTTTCCTCTTTTTGAAAAAACCCTGAGCATTCTGACTTCAGATTTTTCCCTAAAAAAAACAAAAAACAAAAAACAAAACCAAAACCCAGCTGTATTTATATAAATGTATAAAAATCTAACTTCAAAGTGAATCATGATCTTCCAAAACTAAAAAAATTCTGTTAAATACAGCCTTTTTTTTTTTTTTTTTGCAGCGATTACAAAACTAAATGGGGAAGCAAACAAGATTAGGGCAGCTGAACAGCTAGAGATAAAGCTTTGCGTGTTTGGCAGTGAGAAATGAGGGGCATGTCATTTTAAATTCTACTCAGAAAGACTGAAATATTGTTCTCCAAACCTTGACTTCTATCCTTAAAAAATATTTCTCTCCTCTAACATGGCAAAAAGATGGTTATAAGATTTAGCTCATTTAGAGCACAAAATTTTCCAGTAAGTTATGCTCAGTCATCTTTTACTGCCTTTGACATGATGGCGAAAATATATTTAGAGGATAAAAATGTGAAGACACCCAGGGAAAATGGTATATCTGCCCTCCACGTACCCTGTGCATCTTACCTGGCTGCAAAAAAAATGAGTATCATTCACACTTGACATCCTGCCTCCTTGTGAGACTCTGCAGAATCCAATAGTTAATGTAATTCTATGCAAATGCATCTCTTCTTATGGCAACAACACCAAAAATGGATGTATTCAAATCCTAGGCCATTGCTAATTAAAAAACAAAAACAAAAACAAAAACAAAAACAAAAACAACCCAAAGAGATAATATTGCAGTATTTATTGCAATCTTTAAAAAGTAGGTCAAGGCTGTTGACAATCAAAAGACAACCAAAACAAAAAGGTTATTTTTTTCCCCCTCTAGAATAAAAAAAATTTTAAAGGCTAATGGCTTTGAATGAAAGACCAAAAGATGTATATGCAGAATTTTTCAGGAAGTTTTGTTCTTTTTAGAAAAATGTGTCCTATTTTGCTTTAAGTACATGCACTGTTGGATTTATACCATTTTACCCCATGAAATCAAATGCAATCATTTTCAGGAAACTCTTTAAATAAAATAATTATAAAATTATAAGAAAAAGTATAAATATTTTTAAAACAAGGGGTTGAATCAGTTTAATATATCTAAAAATGGGTAATGCTATCATTAAAATAATGATTTCTAGAGTATCAGTGCCAAATTAACATTACAGAAATTTGGGAATCTGATACAAGCTTTCAGAATCTGTAAAGTGGTCCTAATACCTGACAAAATTTAAATTACCCTATAAATTACATATATACTATAATTATCATATCTTAATACTAAATGCTAATGAAAAACGATCTTCCATTAACTGAAGCTGAAGATATCAAGAAAATGACGTAAATCAGTTCACCTGAACTTCAAGGAAATATCAGAGGATTTCATCCTCGTAGGTATTTGCTGAAAACATTTTTATGTGAAAACAACTTTATGTGAAAGTACTGAAGGGGACAACATTTTTCAGGCTAAATCAGGACCCTGATAATAAGCAATGAACCAGAGAAACCAGGGAAAGCTTTTTATTCTACCTAGTTCTCTGCCTGTCTTAACGTCCTGTCTACACAGCTAATATCACAGATATTCTGGGTTGTAGAACAATTGCGCTCAGAATTTTCCCAGGCTCATGACCCACAGTTTACACTGCACAACTCCAGAGGGCACCACGAATCTTGGATCTCGGGGCTCCAGGGTGAAAGTGTTCATGTAGTCTACAACATCAATTGTACCTTCTAGATTTGTCCAGCCTGGGCCACTCCATATCACTTAGAGGTACGACAGGGGTCATAACACAAGCCATCCTAGTTTGCTGCTTTATTGCATCACATGTAGGGCTTTTGTTGTCTTCGTCCCATAAGGATGTGTCACAATTGCTCATCCACTCCAGCTAGACATCGCTGTTACTCACCTCTTGTTTGGCTGAGTATCAGTCTCCTTCCCACTTTGCCAGGCAGACAGTGGCTGCCTCCCTGTTGGTCCCTGGGTGCCACTGCAACTCCTCTGTGTGTGGAGTCCTTGTCAGTGAGGCTGGGGGTGTTCGGCTTCACTCATCAGGCACAGTAGCATCTCTGGGTGCTGCACCCTTTGCTCCTCTGCTGATAATCCTCTGGATCATTGTGGAAATGACATGTCTTTTCCCCTTGTGTTACATGCTGACTGAGACAGGGTACGTTGTTGCTTGTACCCCATTTACAGGTTGAGGGAAGCACCTCTTTCAGTTTCCACTTACAACCTTGCTCTTCGTTAGGTCCCAGAGATGTACCCGTGTGGCTGGGCTGGGCTTGGGATGGCTTTCATTAACAGCCAATACTTGTAATTCAGAGTTGTGACTCCTTCTAACCACTAGGGCTTTATGATTGGGTCAAGCCTGTGTTCTTTCCCTAAGTGTCCGTCATCTCACAGAAGATTCTATGACTCTTGGCAGAAAGACTCCTGCTGGGCCAACCCACCACCTACAAGAAATGCTTGGCTTATGGAAGTTGGCATAGTTTCAGTTCCTTTCGCAGAAGGCCTGGGTGTCCTCCACCTATGCGAACAGACTCTCCTCACTGGTTGCCCAGACATATCTGAATCTCCCTTATATTCAAGGTGGGACTTGTTACATAAGCCATCCAAGGGGGTTAAGCCACATTAGTACTATGAATATTGGTGATTTCAGGAAGATTCAGATCCTCCTGTTCTAGTTATTCATTGCTGTGTAACAGTTAGCCCCAAACTCTGCAGCTTCGTTCAACAATTTTATAATATCTCATGATTTGTGGGTCAGGGATTCATGCAGTATTCACAGACAGGAAATTCTTCTGCTCCATGTTGTATCGGTTAAGGTCATTCAGCGCTAGTCACCTGGTGGGTAGGCTGATCTGAAGGAGCCAAGATAGCGTCACTCATATAGTTGGCACTGGGAGGCTGGGCTCAACTAGGATGGCTGTTCAGAGTGGCTGACGTGTCTGTCTCCGGCATGGTGATCACGGTCAGTCACACTTCCTTCACGGCAGTTCTGGGATCTCAGAGGTTGTTCCAAGGACAAGAAGCAGACAATGCCAGTTTTTTTTAAGGGCTTAAAACTGTCACAGCCTTACTTCGGCTATCTTCTATTAACTGAGGATGTCAGAGAAAGTACTGGGCCGCAGGGGTGGGCAATATAAACTCCCCAACAAGAAGCATCCAAAATCTGTGGCAATCTCTAATCCACATCCTGTCCTACTTTATCAGGAAGCTGGCCAAGAGTTACTTCAAATTAAAGATCATAGAGTAGGGGCGCCTGGGTGGCTCAGTGGTTTGAGCCTCTGCCTTCAGCTCAGGTCATGATCTCAGGGTCCTGGGATCGAGCCCCACATCGGGCTCTCTGCTCAGTGGGGAGGCTGCTTCCCCCTCTCTCTCTGCCTGCCTTCTGCCTCCTTGTGATCTCTCTCTGTCTATAAAATAAATAGATAAAAATCTTAAAAAAAAAAGATCAAAGAGGCAACCCACGGAATGGGAGAAGATATTTGCAAATGACAGTACAGACAAAAGGTTGATATCCAGGATCTATAATGAACTCCTCAAACTCAACCCACACGAAACAGACAAACACATCAAAAAATGGGCAGAAGATATGAACAGACACTTCTCCAATCAAGAAATACAAATGGCTATCAGATACATGAAAAAATGCTCATCATCATTAGCCCTCAGGGAGATTCAAATTAAAACCACATTGAGATATCACCTTACACCAGTTAGAATGGCCAAAATTAACAAAACAGGAAACAACATGTGTTGGAGAGGATGTGGAGAAAGGGGAACCCTCTTACACTGTTGGTGGGAATGCAAGTTGGTGCAGCCTCTTTGGAGAACAGTGTGGAGATTCCTCAAGAAATTAAAAATAGAGCTTCCCTACGACCCTGCAATTGCACTCCTGGGTATTTACCCCAAAGATACAGATGTCGTGAAAAGAAGGGCCATCTGTACCCCAATGTTTATAGCAGCAATGGCCACAGTCGCCAAACTATGGAAAGAAACAAGATGCCCTTCAACGGATGAATGGATAAGGAAGATGTGGTCCATATACACTATGGAGTATTATGCCTCCATCAGAAAGGACGAATATCCAACTTTTGTAGCAACATGGACGGGACTGGAAGAGATTATGCTGAGTGAAATCAGTCAAGCAGAGAGAGTCAATTATCATACGGTTTCACTCATTTGTGGAGCATAACCAATAGCATGGAGGACAAGGGGCGTTAGAGAGGAGTAGGGAATTTGGGTAAATTGGAAGGGGAGGTGAACCATGAGAGACTATGGGCTCTGAAAAACAGTCTGAGGGGTTTGAAGTGGCGGGGGGGTGGGAGGTTGGGGTACCAGGTGGTGGGTATTATAGAGGGCACAGCTTGCATGGAGCACTGGGTGTGGTGAAAAAATAATGAATACTGTTTTTCTGAAAATAAATAAATTGGGAAAAAAAAAAGATCATAGAGTAATTATTCATTTCCTTGACAACTCATTAAACAACAAAAAGGAGGAGCAATTGAAAAGTGTCTTTCTTTAATGAAAAAACAGAAATGGCCATAGTCCCAAAGCATAGACATAATGGTCAAATAACGAGAAATCTGTATTAAAATGAGAAAGGAAGCTGAAAACCAACAAGGCCTTCCCTTTTCTGAGTTCTTTAATTATTCTCTTGGGTAGCTAAATTGTGACACCACATGGATATTTCCAGAAAAAAGACTTTTCTGAAAGAAAGTGCACCGCCCTGAGAGTGGGATTCAATGAGCCTTTTCTTGGAGCTGTCAGTTCCGGGCGCGTGAGAAGTTTATAGTGGGAAGTGGGAAAAAGTCCTGAGAAGACCCGGTTCACACTCAGGAAACAAGGGGCAGGAGAAGACCAGGGAAGAGTGACCTATCATCTACTTGTCAGTAAAGGAGTGGCTGGTGTCCAGGGGAAAGCCAGGTAGAGGGAGCAGGGAAGCAGCAGCAGTCGATAATCGAGATATGACATGACACAGAGAGACTGTCATTAGAGAGACCATGGTATGAATGGTGTTCCCTGGGCTGGTACCGGCCTGTGGCCTTGTACAGTGACTTCTTAAAGGCTCAAAACTGAGGGGAGAAGGCAAAGAAAATGCAGATTTGGTAGGAGGGTGTTCAAGAGAATCAACCTAATCCAAGCTGAAGATGTTTCAAATCATCCTTCTTCCATTCTCCCTTATTTTTTTGGTTAGCACACAGCTATTTCCAATCCCACTTGGAAGACATTCGTCACCGTATATACTTCTAACCAAAAAACAAACAAAAAAAACCCAAAAAAATGGGGGAGGGGAGAAAGAGGAGTAATTAAGGATTGATTATAAGCACAAGGTAACTGAAGAATATATATACCACAAAATAGAATTGCAGAAAAATTTCAGACAAAAGTTCTCCATCCTTCAAAGATGTTTCTTATATGATCTCATTAAGACAGCAAACTCTGAAGATTTTTTTTTCTCTTGAAAGAGATGGTCCGAAGATTTAATAAACAGATTATAAGACAATAGAAAGAGATAAAAACTGAGTTGTCTGTGATCAGAAAAGGGATAGAGGAAAAATCATGACTGAAGAAAAGATGGGGAATAAACATGACTGAAGTCACAGACAGGGTAAGGCACATGGGTTAAGTACACAAAATGAAAGAGAAAAGAACAAAGATTGAGTTGGCTCTCATGAGGCAGTGGGAGCTGGCTCCTACATGTGGCCAGGGGTAAATGAAATGGATCTGGAAGAATGATCGTTAAGACACAGCTTCATGAAGCTTCTGACCCCCCAAAAAAACATCCTGTGAAAGAACAAGCCATGAATAAAGGGAGGAGGCTCACTGCCTTGGTTCTCTCAATAGCAATACACCTGCCCCAGACAGAGTGGAACTGGGTTTGCAGAGTTTTGAGGAGAAGAAAACACCGACCTAAGTTTACTTTACCTAACTAACCTAAGCTTCGAGCTCAAGAAAGCAAGAATTTAGGGTTTGAGGTTTGAGGCTTTCTGGAAATAATTAGGAGATGACACAATTTACTGACCCAAGAGAATAATTAAAATAAGGCTCTCAGAAAAGGAAGGGTATAGTTGAAAAGACTTGAGGTGTGCACTGAATCAACTTAATACAGAAAAAAGATTAAACAGCCCTAGAAATTAGGCTTGCAGGTGGACTACAAACATGAAGCATTAATTACATAAAAGAATGGGGTAACAAGTCCAGGATGTGGACATCAAGGGGATGGGAGGAAGTATAACTATGCTAACTTCATTCTTCAGAACAAGGAAGTAGCAGAGGTTGTCTAGAACTGAATCAAAATGAATCTAACCTTTTAACTTAAGCAAAATCCAAAAAAATCTTGAAGTGAAGAGATAAACATTTATTTGACTTTCAACAATGTTTATCCTTTTTGTCCTAAGTTTCTCTTTCTTCTGTTAAGTTTGAGTAAAATACTTCAGAGTATTTATATAGTTTTATGAAATATAACCATTGAGAGAAATTGGGTAGGTGATACACGGATCTGTCTGTATTATTTCCTACAAATGCATGTAAGTTTATAATAAGTCAATAAAAATTTCAATAAAATAGCACTTATAGAAGAATTCCATATTTGTAAAAACTATCTTTCTTGCTACACACACACATACAGAAAGAAATCCAGAATTGTGTTCATCAAATGTTTATGTTGGGTATTTTTTTTCCCTCCTCTTGGTGCTGTGGTTTCAAGGGATTTCCTAAAACAAATTTTATATTTTTATGTATTTGTTGGGTTTTAAATAATAAGTAAGGGTCACTTTTACAAATAAACTAATATCCATATTCATTATTCCTTCAAAAGAATTAAGAAGCAGAGACAATCAAAACAAGTTTCAAAGCAAAAGTTTTCAATGGCTCCCATCTGAGAAAAGTAATGGAGTGAGACAGGCAAATATTAAGTGGGAGCATGTGAATAACTATGTTGGCAAAACTGGTAAAACCAGAGTGATAATGAAAGCTTGAGTCCTTTAAATTGGGGCTTCAAACAGCATATGCAATAATCTCTTACAAGAGGCAGAAATGACATGTAGAACCTCATGTGTTGGTTATAAGATACTGGCATGCCCAAATCCATTTACTCTGTAACTTCCACTATGAAAACACCTCTAAAACACATGATTTACCCTCAGGGTATTAGTTAGAGTCTCCTGATGAATGGATAACTGCATTTCTAGGAAAAACACAGAGATGAAAGTTAAGAAGTTTCAGTCCTACCTCTGCAAGGGCTTGCTGTGCCTCAATGGTGTTATTGTAAAAGAAAGACCATGACCCATGAGCACACAACTTCATAGAGATAAGTTTAGAAACAAATGAGAGGTTTGTGTAAATTTTATTATTTTTTCTCAAGTCCTCTGTTTCTGCCCTACCCCAGCAAGAAAACTATAAAAAGAAGTTTTCTCTAGAAAAAAATGAAAAAATCCTTCTCTCAAGAAAATTCTTTCATGTTGGTTCTCCATTATATTTATAGTTGAGTAATAAATAGTTAAATGCACTATTAATTGTGTCTGTTAAATATATAAAGCCAGATGAGGGCTTTTATTTCAGATATCAACCCAAACTCTTTAAGTCAAGATTATATACAGTTGGGACACCTGGGTGGCTCAGTTGGTTAAGTGTCTGCCTTGGGCTTAGGTCATGATCCCAGGGTCCTGGGATTGAGTCCTGCATCCAGATCCTTGCTCAGCTTTTGAACCCTCTGCTTGTCACTTTCTATCTGCATTCTCTCTCTCTGTCAAATAAATAAATAAAATCTTTGCAAAAAAAAAAAGTTTATATACAGTTGATCTTTGAACAATATGGGTTTGAGCTGCATGGATCCACTTGCATGTGAATTTCTTTCTTTTTTTCCAAAAAATACAGTTCAGTACTGTACATGTATTTTCTTTCCCTTATGATTTTCTTCTTCCTAGATTACTTTATGGCAAAAATAGAGTATTAACATATATAGCATGCAAAATGTGCTAATTGACTGTTTATGTTCTTAGTAAGCCTTCTGGTCAATGGTAGGTTATTAGCAGTTCAGGTTTGGGGGGAGTCAAAAGTTATATCTGGATTTTTGACTGCACAACCTCACGCTGTTCAAAAGTCAACAGTATATTTATTGAGCACTCACTGCTTGCAAAGTCCTGGACCCAGCATTGGAGATACAAAGATGATTAAGATTCAAAAAATATATTCTATATAAGTACCATTAAGTGATGGCGATAACTTACACTGTGCCAGGTACCATGCCCATGCTTTTTTGGTGTTATTACATTTATTCTCACAGCTTCATGGGGTAGGCATTATTTGCATTCCCATTTCATAGACAAGAACTAACTGGGTCTAAGGAGAGGTTCAGTTACGTGCCCAGAGTCACAAAACTAGTACATGGCGGGACTAGTACATGGAAGGATGAGGACTTGAATCTACGTCTGTCTGACTCTGAAGCAGGAACAAAAGGCTGCATGACCACAGAAGACAGAAAATGTAAATACACTTAGGGATTGGGGGAAGGCATCTCAAAAGTGGTGAACTGACTATTGAAGATACAGTTTTGAAGTGTATTTTCAAGGAGAGAATGAAGAGGGGAGATTTCAGAAGAGAATACTGCATGAGCCCAGAGATCAATGAAAAAGCATAGCCAGTGCCCTTGTGGCCAGGGTGAAGATGGAGAACAGGATAGGGAAGGGATGGACACATTGGTGGTCACAGGCCCACACACTGTCACCAGTGATGTGCTAGGAGCCACTGAGAACTTATCCTTTCAGACCTCAGTGAAACTAAAGACTGAAAAATAGCACACTAGAAGAAGTCTCCGAGTGTGGTTTAACTTCAAGTAGCAATTACCAGAGAAATGGGACAAAGTGTTTTCTAAGTTGATGCAGTTTTGTTGGCCCTCACTGTTCACTTGCTAATAACAAATGCAAATCCTTAAACTCATTGCAGAGATAAGGGGCTCTTTTCAAGAGAAATGAAAAGACCACGACATGGATGATCAACTTTTGTCCAGTTGTCACTAAAATCAAGTTAGTACATGACTGTATCCCAAATATTTCAAAGATGCTGTCAATGAGACCACCATTTTAGACTTATTTTTTTTTTTTTAATTTATTTATTTGACAGAGAGAGATCACAAGTAGGCAGAGAGGCAGGCAGAGAGAGAGAGAGGAGGAAGCAGGCTCCCTGCCGAGCAGAGAGCCCGACGCGGGACTCGATCCCAGGACCCTGAGATCATGACCCGAGCCGAAGGCAGCGGCTCAACCCACTGAGCCACCCAGGCGCCCAAGACTTATTTATTTCTATACTCTACTCTCTTGATTAAAACAAAGAAGTCTAGGGAAACGTGAGCAAAGATTTCTTGACCCTTGAACACGCTACTCAGTAAACTGCAGGATCGCAAAAAAATTGGTAAAGGCTGAAATGTCCATAAGGAGTAAAAGCATACAAAAGAGTCCCCAAAAGTCCAACAAAAACTCTTTGTATCACCAGTTTTGTGAAGGCCAATTTCTGCTTCCAGTGAGAGATACAGAAACCAGGGAGAGTGCTGTTCTGAAAATCCTGGGATTTGAGCTACAGCCATGTGCTGGCCACAAGCTTGCTACTGAATTGGGAGGAGTGGATTTCTATGGGCTTCCATTCTGGTCTCTCCAAGAAGGAACCAGAAGAGAAGTTCCCTTCCAGTAATAGTAGTCTCTTTTAGTATGACTATTCTCTGGAGGAAAAAAAAGAGGAGGGAGCAGTATGATACAGATAGAAATTGAATGAGGTGTTAGGACAAATGGGTTCTGACCCCAGATCATTATGACAGAACAGAAAATGACCCTGAACACGTTCTCCCCCCCCCCACCTTGGTTGACAATTATTTTTCCCCTGTCCTTGGTGGTTTTTTCCTGTTTGTAAAGAATTTTATTCTGAAACATCAATGTAACTTATTCCTAGGCATTATTCACAGCTTGTGTGGACATTTTAACAACTTCTTCTTCCTGTTTATTTGAATTCCTTTATTTATTGAGACTTAAAAGCAGAGATACGCATAATGGTCTTCCCTAGGGAATGCTTATTCACTAGCCTGTTCTTTATAAAATTCCTTAAGGGACCATGCTTAGAAGTTACTTAGCTCTTATGTGGGAGCTTTTCTGGAAGAGGAAGTAGTAAAGAAAGGCATAAGGATATATTTTAAGGGGGAAAGGTAAGTTATCATTTGTTTTCTAAATTTCCTGGTACTAGATGGGTCCTTAATACATTTCCCCATTCCCACCGTCTTTTTTCTTGATTCCCTATCTTGGCCAGATGCTGTCATCTGTTTGTACCTTAAAAAGAACTTTTCTCTTAGATTTTATATGGACAATTCTTTTACCCCTTATTTTGGCCAAGATAAACCTGGAATTTCCCAAAATAAAATTTACTTAGAATATAAGCATGCATACACAGATGCACACACCAAACAATTAAAACGACTCACAAATACATAGAAATAAATCTTTCAATTGATTTGTCGTCTCCAAATAGCCCAACACTAGCCACTAATGTCTTGGTCATTCAATATGATGGAGACCAACTTCTTTCACTTTAAAAAAATATATACAATAGCTTAAAGTTAGGAAGAAATACTGGGAAAAAAAAAAAAGCATCCGAAAGTACTGCCATAAACAGTCTTGGCATATCCATAGTTTACCTTTCAGGACCAATGAAAGGATGGAGCACAGCAGGGCCGAGGTGGCCTTGGGGCATCCGCAGTGCGGACTGTCAAGAATACTGGTCAGACCTCCCGTCTGACTCTCAATGCTCTGTCTCTATGGTTGGCTTTCCGTGGGTATCTCCAACCATGTTTCTTGAGTTTTCCCCTTACAGCTTTGATTAAATGCTTGCCTTTCTGTGAACATTGCCTTTCTCCTTGCTTTCTTGATTTTGCTCAGGCTGTTCTTTCTAGAAATAATGTTCAGCAGGTGGTAACTCTATTTTTACATGTGACTAAGTCCTGTTTATTCCAGTGGGGTTTCAAAGGCTACCTCCTGGATAAGCCTTCCTGTCCCTGTTACCGTAAACATTCTCTGCTTCTTCTAATTCTCATAGGACACGGTTTGTATTCCTTTCATGGGACTGGAACGTCTTATTTTGTATAATGGTTTTTTACAGGCTTGCCTTATTCATTTTATTAAGACATAAGCCCCTAGGTGCACAGACTATATACGCTTCAGCCATCAGTTCCCACATGGTAGCATGCAGTCCGGGTCTTTACACAATGGCCTCAATAAACACTGAGACAACATCGGCATTATCTCAATTCATGATTTCCATGGTAGCAAGGATTTTATCACCATTGGTGTTGGGTTGAATGGGGCCATAAGAAATGTAGCCATCCTCTGGACTAAACACAGAAAGTAGGAAAGAAGAATACTTCAAAATAATCCCTAGATTTCTGGTTGGCATAAGGAATTGAGCAGTGGTGCCATTAACAAGAAAGGGACCAAAGAACTAATTTTGGGTGGGACAGTGTAAATTCAATTTTGGACATGTTCATTTTGAAGTGTCTTTGAAATATTCATGTGGAGATGGGAATCAAAAAGAATAGTTATTGTAACAGCAGCCAGGATAAGCATTTTAAAAGCCCCACATATTAAGGGAAATGAATAAACGTTCCAAAGGGTACATAATTCTCGCAAAGACAGAGTTACAGCCATTAGAGAAAAATTATCATGCCCAGAAAACAGAATAAAATAGAATCATGCGTTGTAGCACACTGAAAAAGCCCTATTATTACTTCCTACTGATTTTTCTGTTTTTTCTTTTTTTTTTTCTGTAAAATCAGAATCCCATTCAACTGAATTTTCATGACATAAAGTCTTATACCTAAATAAAGAATTGAGAGCTTGACCCAAGTCCTGAAGAGTTGGAAAACTTAGTTTGTCTTTCATTTGTTAATCCTTCCAGATCTGTCTCAAAGTCACCTTATATCCTGGTTTGAAAACCATATATGCTGGGACAAGTGGGGTGATTTTAAGACCACCACAAATACAGCCATTATTTTTGGCCTAAGAAATAGCTATGTTTGAGTTACTTAATTCTTACAAACATTCCTTTTTGCTTCTATAAAATATAACCAAAAAACAATTTATACACATCAAAGTTAATCACCACTAGCATATCGAGGGTATCGAGCAAAATACTAAAGTTATTTTGCTTTGTAATAAAGCAAAAGAAAATGTTAAAGGTAACATGTTAATAATATAAACACCACAAAACGAAAATTTTTAAAAGACTGATTGATTGATTAATAGTTAGCAAGTGGGAAAAGAGGCAGAGGGAGAGAATTTTTCAAGCAGACTCCCCACTGAGCATGGAGCCTGATGTGGGGCTTGATCCCAGGACCCAGGAGATCTCAACCCACGAGATCATGACCTGAGCCAAAACCAAGAGTTGGAAGCTCAACTGTTGAGCCACCCAGGTGCCCCACAAAATGAAATCCTGGTTTGGGATTTATCATTCAACTATGTACTGGGGTAGGTTTTGCCTTTATTTATAAGGAATGCACATCATACCTTAAATAACACTTTTAGGTAAAGATTTAAGATACATAAAAGAAAGAATTTCAGGAACCTGTTTGCATATTCCACATAATTTATTGCTTTAATATCTCAAAATAGCTTTCCTTTATGGGGAGAAATTCCAAGATGGTTGCAAGAAAGGATTCTGCCTCATACATCTTCCAGAAGTAAGGGAGAAGCAAGGGCTTCTCCCTGCATTTTCTTCACCTACAACATGGATTTGTCACCTAAGAATGGGAACCAGATGGTCTTGTATGGAACTTAGAGTCTTGAGGAAGTGACAAAGCTCAAGGTCAGTTTACAAATATTTTGAGGTGGTTGTGACATTTCAGAAACCAGTGTTGCTGCAGGACTTGGAGCAGGGAGGGAGGGTTTCAGTGGTGGCTTCTTAGAAGCAGCTCTTGGGAGAGGCTATTTGAGGCTTCCTTTGCTTCAGGCGTAAGCCTGGCACTCTGCCTTCCTCTCAATTCTCTGAGCCATCCAGCATTTTTCACTCAATTGCTTTTCTTCTTAAATTGGGCTGGATTGTTTTTAGTCAAGAAAGCTTAATAGTACATTTCAATTACAAATGACTTTATCTATTCCCATGAAATCAGGCAACTGAATACAATACTGGATTCAAGAGCCAAACTTTTCCTTTTTAAAGATTTTATTTATTTTTTCATTTGAGAGAGGGAGAATTGAGAGACTGAGTAGGAGGAGGGGCAGAAGGAGAAGCAAAGTACCTGTAGAGTGGGGAGCCCAATGTGGGACTCGATCCCAGGACCCTGGGATCATGACCTGAGCTGAAGGCAGATGCCTCTCTGACTGAGCCTCCCCGGCGCCCAAGCCAAACTTTTCTTTTAAAATATTTTACAATTAAAATTTCTCACTGATTCAGTCTGCATTGTAACACTGTCAATTTAACTCCTGTGAAAATGCATTTCCATGGTTTGAGAGTTAGTCATGGAAGCAATTGCGGCTTCTATGCATCTCAATTCCTCAGACTAGTTGAGTAAGTTAAGCGAGTGACCTGTTATAGTCAGGCCTTGACTCAAAAAGGAAAGTTCTTGTATCCATCCCACAGTGCCTTCTAACACTGCCCCCTGGCCGTTATTGGGAAATTTAAAGTACTCAGTTTGTATTCAATTTATCATAGGACAGTCTTCTTTAAAACCAAATTAGGATTTATTAAAAAAATTATCCAGCCAAATACATATATCAACCCAATTTCAAAATGTCAATATCACATACAAAAATATGTCACCTTTGAGTTAGCTATGTTGATTTAGTACAGTCAGATTTTGGATCAACTTTACCAGTGCTGGGAACTGCACCAAATCAAATAATTCTGCCTGATTTTGAAGACTACTTTTTCCCAAGGAGTTGCAAGTGGCTCCCTGCAGTGTCTCTTCTTTTGCCTGAATATATTTCACACTTTGGAACTAGTATAAAAGTGCTGAGAGCAGGAAAATACTTCCTCCTCCTATGACCTCAGACTAAGATCTGTGGCCAAAAGTGTGTTGTACATTAATGATCCAAACTCTACTCTCACCCCCTCCAAATATACACTTGTGAATGATAAAATATTTTTTTAAAATATTTTTTAAGTTGAATTAAAATGACAAAGACCTTCTCCAAAACAAGATGAACATGACAGTGGACCTAAAAAGTCAGACACACCCTGGGAAGAAGGACAGAAACCACAGGCTGACACAAAGTCCAGGACTAGAAAAAGGCAGAAAAGGCCAGGACAGTAAAGGCAATGAAACACCCCACTCACAGTGAAGGCCCTGACCTAGGCTGGGAGTTGAATGTGGGAAGGGTTGTCTCTTACCTGAAAGAGAACACCGAAAAAATTCTGCATCTTCTTTCTTTTTTGGACCCAAGAGCCTGTGATGGCAAGACCAAGCACACATTGGGTCTACTTCCTACTGTTTCCATGACCAGATCTGCAATATCCTCAAAGTGCTACTGAGCAGAAAGACTCCTGAAGCCATATTACAGCTAAGGCAAAACTTTCAAAATAGGAGAAGAGAATGCAAAAGAAAAGAAAAAGCAGAGCAAACAGCCCCCCACCCCCACCCCCGGTTCCAGGCAGGAGAGCAAATCAAAATTCTAAACCCCAGAAGGAAACCAAATATTAAGGAAGCAAATAAACTCAATAATCAAGACAATTCACCCTGATTGGAATATAAATAAAAAAATGACTGTTAAAGAGTCTACAGAGAAAAAGAAAAGAATTACATTCACACACACACAAAATAAATTAGCCAGATATGAACAGCCAGATATAAAGACAGAAATGAATAAGGAACGTTTGCAAAAAGTAAGAGACTGTTGAAATGAAAAATACAGCTGTTGACAGAATTATCAGCCTGAAAAAAAAGTTTACAGGGTAACTCTAGACTAGTCCTATCCTAAGGATTAGTGAATTGAGAAACAATTTTGAAGAAATCATCCAAAATACAGCAGAGGAATGATAAAGGAAAGACAAACATAAGGGAGAAAACATAAGTCACATAAGGTATATTGGGACATTGCATTATTTATCTCTTAGAAAATAAAAAGAATAAGAGAAGATCAATATTTAACGATATCATGACTGAAAATTTTCCACAATTCTGAGTGAAACAGAAGTTCTCACACTGAAAACATATTCTGAATTCTTAACAAGATAAACAAGAATCAATTTTGTGACTCAGAAATACAAGTGTTGAATCTAATGTGGTGCCCAATGTAGAGTTGTTTTCAATAATTTTTTTTCTTTGTTTTTATCTCTGGAACTTAGAGCAACAGACTTAGAATCTAAATATTGTTTAAATCAACCATTTTTACGATGTCTGAATGCTGGGAGACAATTACCCATGGGTCTCTCTCGTTTCTGCATGTCTTATATTAGCTTTGTTTCCAGACTGTATTTCCAAGAATGCTTGTATAGCAAATGGTAGAAATTAGAGATAATGTCTCTTTCCATGACAGATGGAAGTTGTTTGCTTAACAAAATAGTAAAGATAATGTCTGCTCCAGGACAAAGATTGGGCAGGTTCACTGGCCCTTCCCTTTTCAAAGATTGGAGTTTCCCAAGCTCAGGGTCCCTATACTATCTGGCAAACCTACTGTATACACCAATCTATCTAGGTCATTCCACATCAGCACTAGGATTTGTGGGACAAGAATAACCATCATGGATATAAAACTTATGTTCCTGGCTTAACAAGAATAGTAAGGTCCTTTGCTTCTGATCCGGAAGACTCATATCTTCTGCAAATATGCTTGTAACTGGCACGTCAACTTATTAGCTTGCAAATAAGGTAAAATCTCAAATATTCAGTAGTTCTTGAGCACCCAACACGATGCTGGTACACTTCAATTTCTGTTCATTTTGTTTGTTTGCTTGTTGTTTGTCCACTTGCTCTGGGAAGTATGGGATTTTGGCTGACTATGGAACTACAGTCACAAAAAGAAGGAAGGAAGGAAGGACATGTGTGAGCCCAGGGCCATCTCCTCACTGTAAACTACATGCCTCCTTCCTTCTTTTCTGTAATTCATTCCACTCACAATGTAATGTTTCCTCACTACAGGTATATGAGTTCTGATTCTCTAGCAAGGCTGTAAACTCATATAGGCAAGGCCTAACCTTCAGAGATGTCTACTATCATTACTCTGTTTACTCATGTGAATAAAGCCTGGGTTTAGGGACCAGGATTCGAATTCCTGCTAGGTCATTCCTTGCCTGTGTTGCCTTACAGAAGTTAATTAGCCTCTGTAAACTTTGGTTCTTCTCAGCCGTGAAAATGGAGTGTCCTATATCAGGGATGTTACAAAATCACGTGAGATAATATAAAGTCCTAACAATGTCTGGCACACAGGCATTAAACAAATAGGAATGAAACATGTGACCCTGACAGGAATTCAAATAGAATCACCTTTTAAGTCATGCACCATTTTCTTTTTTTTTTTTTTTAAGACTTTATTTATTTATTTGACAAACAGAGATCAGAAGTAGGCAGAGAGCCAGACAGAGAGAGGAGGAAGCAGGCTCCCTGCTGAGCAGAGAGCCTGATGCGGGGCTCCATCTCAGAACCCTGGGATCATGACCTGAGCCGAAAGCAGAGGCTTAATCCCCTGAGCCACCCAGGCACCCCCATGCACCATTTTCCACTCACTTCTCCTCACTTAGCCCTTAAATAATGATATGCTCCTTAAATGAAACTAATAGAATTCTCAAGAATAAACTGAAACTACAAAAGACTAACCTTTGACTTAGCACTGTGTCTAGGAACTTATCTTAAGAAAATAATAAGGGATTCATGTGCAACTCTGTTCATTACAATGTTACTTATCAGAGATAGAAACAATTAGTAACAACCTAAATATTTAATAATAGGGAATTATTTAAATCAATCATTGAAAAGTCATACAAGGTAATGCTGGCAGTATTTAAAAAATCTGTCATAGAAGGGGCAGATTTTTTCAGATTAATCTGAAAAAGGAGGCAAGAGTATACAATGGGATAAAGACAGTTTCTTCGATGGTATTGGGAAACTTGGGCAGCTACGTGTAAAAGAATGAAACTGGACTACTTTCTTACACAAAAATAAAGTCAAGATAGATTAAAGACCTAAATGTGAGACCTGAAACCATAAAACTAAAAGATAACACAGGCAGTATTCTCTTGGACATTGGCTTGGACATTGGCCTGGACATTGGCCTTAGCAACATTATTTATGGACATGTTTCTTCAGCCAAGGAAAACAAAAGCAGAAACAAATGATCAGGACTACATCAAAATAAAAACCTTCTGCACGACAAAGGAGACCACTAACAAAATGAAAAAGCAACCTACTGAATGGGAAAAGATATATGCAAATGATATATCCAATAAGGGATTTAATATCCAAAATATATAAAGAACTTTTACAACCCAACATTAACAAATAATCGGATTAAAAATGGAAGAAGACATGAATAGACATTTTCCCAAAGATATACAGATGACCAAAAGACACAAAAAGATGTTCAAGATCCCTCATGATCAGGGAAATGCAAATCAAAACCACAATGAGATGTCACCTCATACCCGTCAGAATGGCTAGTATCAAAAAGACAAGAAATAATGTGTTGGTAAGGATGTGGAAAAAAGGGGATGTTCACACACTGTTGGTGAGAATGTAAACTGGTGTAGTTACTCTGCAAAACAGTATGGAGATTCCTCAAAAAATTTAAATAGCAATACCATACAATCCAGTCATTCCACTAATAGCTATTTACCCAAATAAAATGAAAAACTAATTTGAAAAGATATATGCACCCATGTCCCATGTGTTCACTGTGCCATCATTTATAATAGTCAAGATATGGAAGCAACCCAAGTGTCTATGGAAAGGTGAATGTGTAAAGAAGATGTAGTAAAACTATATAATGGAATATTACTCAACTATAAAAGGAATGAGATCTTGCCATTTGAAAAACATGGATGGACCTAGAGGGTATATGCTAAGTAAAACAATCCAACAGAGAAAGACAAATATCGTCTCATTTCACTTATATGTGGAATCTAGAAAACAAAACAAACAAACAAACAAACAAAAATCCCCAAACAGACTCATAAATAGAGAGAACAAACTGGTGGTTGTCAGATGGGAGACAGTATGGGGGATGGGTGAAATAGGTGATGGGGATTACTAAGGGGAAAAAAAAAAAGGAGGTTCCAGGACACATATAAATAGTATTCTAATTTTTAAAAAAAACGTATATCCATTCATAAGATACTAGAAGGTTATAGATTAAAATGATATACTTGATTCATTTTGTTGTATACTTCTCTGTATCTTCTTAGTTCCCTGAGATAAACACATATACTATCTATAATAAGTAAAAGGCGTATTCAATATTACATAAACTATACATAGTAGATTATTAGAAGCCCAAATAGGAAGTAGGAGTAATGATATTTAAAATATTTCTGAATAGAGTTCAACCAGAAAAAATGATACCAAGAAATAATACTTACCAGAAAGTCTTTTCAGGTTTATGTCTCTTTTTAAGTCTCAAATATAAGACACCTTAACTTTATAGAAGATCAGAAAACACAAGAAAATATAAGCCAACACTAATCATGTAAACTTTACATTCTTTATTCTGATGAAGTTGTTTAGAAAATGCTGCAAGCAATGTTACCAATATCAGGATGCAACTCAACATGTGAATTCACTTTTCATGCAAGTATCCTCTTATCTCAGAACCCACAGTGAACTAATTTAAATGAGTTCTTTTTTTTTTACCTTCAGCACTATCGCATTATAAAACTGTGCAGTGTCATTAGGTAATGTTTGGACTTTGTGAATGAAGATGTTATTCGATTACCTGGCCTTTTCTGTGCCTCCCATGCCTGGATGAATGCCGATGAATTCCATGAGCTGTTTTTGCAACATCATGTCTTTGCCCTCGACTTGAGTAATGAATTTATGCTGTAAAAGATCTGACACTGTTGGGCGCTTTTCATAATCTTTAGTCAAGCACCTGCACTGGCCAAAAAAAAAAAAAAAGAGAGAGAGAGAGAGAGAGAAAGAGAGAGAGCAAGAGAGAAGGAAAGAAAGATGTAATTACTAGATAAGTTCGAGTTTTGATGTTATTATTCATACTCCTAACAACTAGTGCAACACAAGAGAGCAACACTCCTCACAGTGTTCATCCTGAGAGGCATGTCTCAAAGCATGTTAACCTGCAATATGGCGGAACACATGTTTGTGAACGGGGACACGTCTGGGAGCAAGGCCACTTAGCCTTCCCAACTGCCGACTAAACATGGCCCCCTTGGGCAAGCATGCTGGCATAGTGGTGAGGAAACGCAATTTCCCCTGCAGGCAGGCCCCTTTACAAGCCAGTAGCTAAAGAATGAAGGATTGAAGTCATTACGATTTGAAAGCTTATCTAAAATTAAAACAAACTTTTCTGTTTCCCTCCCCTAATTCCTTTAAAGGTTTCTCGGTTGATCTATTTCTTTTCTACGTGATAAAACTGCTAAACTAATGTGCGGGGGATGTTTAAAATCCACATCTGTGCACATCCTTGGGGGTCTAGATTGTAGCATGAGAAAGGATAAAGTTAGTGAGGGCACTTGAAACAGCATCACAGGAGGGACAGCTGAACAAGTGGGACATTGAATCAGCCATGACAGCTGTCTTCAAATATCTGGAAGAGAGATTAGACTAGTTTTCAGTGGTCACAGGAGAAAAAAGAATCCAGGATCGATTTATGGAATTATGAGAGAAAGAGATTTGAAGGCAGCATATGGAAGAACTTTTCAACAGGGAGGCTTCTCAAAGTTACAATGGCTGCACTGGGTAGGATCACCTTGATTAGGGATGAGGACATCTTGATGGGATGGCCACCCAGTGCACTTGCTCGGGAAGGATTTATGCCCCGGATATGGCTTGGACTGTGTCAACTTCCAGGACCCTTCCCACCCTGGGATTCAGAGGATCTGCACTTGTGAGACAACTGATCAGTGCTGGGCTGGCACTAGGTGACATAGAAAAAAAAAAAAAGAAAGGAAAAAAAAGAAAGAGGAAGAAGGAGCCATGCCTTGACTTGGGCCGTGGCATTTCTAATCTGCACTGTCACTCCTCCTGGGATGATGATTTGGTCATTTACTTTCCTGGGCTTAACCAGTAACATATTTCCCAAGGATGGTAAAATACACTAAGGAACCAGGATGATGATATCTGAGCATTAAGAATAAGTGCTCTTTGTGATCATTCAGTTTAACAGAATGTATCCTTTTCTGACATCTGGTCAGAAAACAGAATGTATCCTTTTCTGACATCTGGAGCTCTTGGTCAGTGGATTGAGTGTAGTCACATATGCGACTCTTTTCTCCAAGTAAAAGTGTATCCAAGAGCTGGTATGTACCAGGCACTCTGCAGGACGGAGGCGTTACAGGGACAAGTAAGGCATATCCGGTGCCCTGAAGTTCCTGTCTGGGAAGAGAGGCTTCCAAACAGCTGTTCCTCATGGAAGAGGAGCAAAACGCAGCGAGAGCACACAGGGCAGAATGCTAACTAGCTGCCGGGAGGAAGTCGGGAAATGTTTCCTGGAGGTGAAACCGTGTGGAATGTGTCAAAGCCACAAGTTCCACTGAAGATCTGTGTGGAAGGACCGCAGACGTGGGGCACAATTACGAATTGTCGGAGCCGTTCAAAGTTCTCAGAGATTCTCCTAGAAGATGCGTAAGGTCTGACTACACTTCAACAAATCTTCTGTACTGCACGGCCCGTACTCAGTAACAGATGCTCATGTGAAAACTGGGGAACAAAATGTGACTACCAGTCCCCAGGTTTTCATACCCCTTAACTCTAAGCCTTTTGTCTTTACAGGAATAAGGGAATAAGCAGATACTCTTGGTAGAAACACCAATGACTCTATTACAGGTATGACTGGGTCCTCCACTTTCTTTGCCCTTTCTACATTTTCTAAGTAGTGTCCGACACACATAATCTTTTTTGGAGGGGGGGGACTTTACTTATTTATTTGAGAGACAGAGAGCATGAGCAGGGCGAACAGCAGAGAGAGAAGCAGACTCCCTGCTAAGCCGGGAGCCCAACCTGGGGCTTGATCCCAGGGTCCTGGGATCATGACCTGAGCCAAAGACAGACACTTAACCAACTGAGCCACCTAGATGCCCTGACACATGTAATCTTAAAGTCCCCTGTCTCCCATTTACAACTTGGAGTCATCCCTTACCTTATTTATCAATATTAATGTTGTTTATGGTGAGGATGTAATAAAATTGTGATAAGAGGTTTGTGGGGCAGATAGTCAGAAACTGTTGACTCATATCTTCCAGTCGATTGCCCAGAGGCACTGCCCCTCTGCTAAATATTTGTCAAATTCAAATGTTCACTGAATTTCAAATAATAAGCATTTTATCAAACAATTATCTGATTCAGTGACTGCAATGAAAATTCCGACTGTGAAGGGAAAGAGTGATGCGGATAAACAAAGGGTTAAAAATAGTGGACTGAACCAACGGTGGGTGAGTACCTGGGAGATGGGAGGGTGTGACTTGCAAAAAGCAGGTAGATGGAAGGATGTGTTTATGGACCATGAAGCAACCTCAGAGGCATAGCTATCTTTAAGCACAAGAACATGACCCTGAGATCATTATTTGAGCAATAATGGATTCACTGAACGTTCAGAAGACAGTACAAATGTTGGTTTTGTAGACAATAGTGGACACCCTCTGGGGCTGTTCAATAGATAAGAAATAAGGAGGAGATTCAGAAGTGTTGTAAAAGGCACATATCCAAGTTCTAGCAGGATGGTATCTCTTGTTTTTTTAAAAAAAAAAAAAGACTCTGTTGTTACTCACTTGCTAATGAAGTCATTGAATTCTGCTGACCATATCTCAGGCTGCCTTAGTTTGGGGGGTGGATTCCTGGAAAAAATAAGAACCACGGTTGGATTGTGCACATTGGTCAGTCGGTGCAGAGTCAGAGCTGAACAGACTAGAGAATGAGTGGGATTGGGGGTTCTGCCAGGCATAAATCAAGCATGACCACAATTTTCTGATTCAAAGACAGATGATTAGTTATTAAGCATTCTTCGTATAAAATGACAGCTTCCTTGTTTCTCAGCGAGCACTTAATATATGACCCAATTTTTCTGATAATTTTTTTTCTTTTAAGGAATCTTTTCCCTTTTACCTGAGTGCCCTAGGGGGAAACATCTAAACTTGGCAAAATAGAAACAGCAAATACTGGGGAATTTTTAAATTTTATTATTTTAACTTGAGTCCTGCAGAAGTCTCTGAGGAATGGCCAGGGTACACAGAGGTGACCTGAAAGGTGGATCATTTAGAGTACAAGGGACACCGTAGCAGACAAGAGCAGAGTAGAATGCCTTTAGTAGGAGTTGTTCTGTTGCTGCTGGGAACAAGTTTATGGAAGTAAGGAACTGGAAAATATGATTAGCTGGGAAGCTCTGAATGCCACTTAAAATATTTCGTTATTAGTTGCCTTTATTTTAAGGCCAAACAAATCTTGCTCTTCTTTGACATGTTCATGAATATGAAGGCACATCCCTTGGAAATGAGGCTGATCTAACTCCGTCATAAGAAGCACTGATCAACCATGATGACTGAATTTGCTGAAATACTGCTTTCCACTAATCCTAACAGCTCTTTGTTTTCATTAGTGGGATGGAAACAATTTATCTTCAGTTCTGCATTACTCCTTAAATAGCTTATAATGAAATTAGGGGATGGTTTATACAGGCTCATTAAAGAAAAGTGCAGCCACTCATCAGCCCTAGATCATGCCTGGAGCTCACTGTACCAGTCTTAGAACTACCTGAAGGTTGCTGACTTGCACATTAAAAGAAGTCATTCTCTTCCCCAAGAATCTTGCTTTGCTTCTTGTCCTCCTGTAAATTTCCTAAGATTTACTGGCTTGCTTGGAGTACAACAAAGTTTTGATGATTTTAGAGCATTCAGACGGGGTAACTTTTCAGAGCCCTTTTTTTTTTTTCCTCATTATTTCTATAGCTCATGTTCTAAGACCTCCATGCGAGAGATATAATGGTGGCAGAAGTTGGAGGAAGTAAGTAAGAGGATGCAACTTCCAGAAACATCAGTGTTGTCATCCCTTGTCCATCCAGGGTCATCACCAAGAATCACTGCATCCAGCTAACTCTGGTAGTTTAAACCATAAATAAAAGGGCTCAGGAAATGTAGTGCTTCATGCCGACACCAAGAGTTAGGAAATGTATATATTTTTTTCTGTTTTCCTCATATTTAATGAAATGTCTTAGACTTGGCATAGGTTTTCTATTCTTTTTTGTAATCTTATTTCCCCACTTACCAACCAAACAGCATATTTTACAAATAACTAGACCTGGGATTTACTCAGAAATTATTATGTAAAGGATGATAAAGTCATGATAATTTAGAACACAGGTATCAGAAAGGAAGTTCAAAGATAAAGTGAAAAATGCATTCAAAATATTTGGTCTTCTACTGATTTATTTATTCATTTATTTATTTATTTATTTATTAAAGATTTTATTTATTTATTTGACAGAGAGAGATCACAAGGAGGCAGAGAGGCAGGCAGAGAGAGAGGAGGAAGCAGACTCCCTGCTGAGCAGAGAGCCCGATGTGGGACTCGATCCTAGGACCCTGAGATCATGACCTGAGCCGAAGGCAGCGGCTTAACCCACTGAGCCACCCAGGCGCCCTCTTCTACTGATTTAAATACGTGCCAAATATTCCAAATAGAACCCTTTTGACATGAATGTAACATACTGACATTATTTCTTTAAAACTGGATAACTCTTCCCAGGGCTTTGAATATATGGTCCTAAGTGCTACAGGCATTAAGATGACAAAATTTGTTTGAAAAAAGTATATAACTTATCACCTCACACTCCCCGGGTGTGCATTCTACTGGGTCTATGGTACCAGGCATAATCCTTAAAACAGTCCTCAAAAGGGAATACATAGATAATAAAAATAGGCAGTCTTTTCAAATCAGTGTTCTGAAATGTCTAGGAACTAACCAAAACATATATAAAATAATATTTAATTAGTAATAGGATAGACACAGGAACGTTTGTCAATATATCCACTGAAGGGAAAGGTCTACACAGAGAGGAAAGTGCTTTCATGACTCCAAAGGGATTATTCTAAGTTTACTGTTTTATATGAATACACTCAAATATTAACATTTAAAGTCTTTGCTATTATATCAGTAAATTTTGTGTATTGTTTTATTAATGATATCATTTTAAACCTCCAAAGAAAAGTCTTAGCAAGTAGTCAAAAAAAAAAAAAAATCACTGGATTGATAGAGCGAAGCAAAGCCAATCACTGGGGCACCGACAGTGGCCCCGGGCCTTACTGACAAATTTGGGAGGAGATAAAGGGTGGGAAGAACTGCTGCTCTCGGAGCTCAAATCCCTGCAAAAGGAAAACATACCAAATACCTAGAGAAAGCTCTTACTTAGATCAGGGAAATGAAACCATTGAGTACATACAGTATTTCAGAAGAGGCAGAAGATATCCCAGACCACTGTGCTCCCACTTTGCTAAAATACATTGACTGTTTCCCTGATGAGCACCAGTTGAAGGGAGAAAGATGGGCTACAGACACCGTACCCCCCACGTTAGTCCTCTGACCTTGGAATTTTGAAGAGTGCTCTCATCGGATGCAGGTCGGCTAGTGGAGGCTCTCCATCCCCTAGCTCGATGGCCGTGATCCCCAGGGACCAGGTGTCACACCTGGCATCATAAGTGGTATCCAGTTGCTGTTCACATGCAATCACCTGGCAGAAAATGCAAAAAAAATAAATAAATAAACAAAACCAAAAACAAACCAGCATGAAGTTTGTGATTTTAGCAAACACTATAGCAAAAGTAAGCATGAAAGTCCCAAGTTTTATATTAAAAATTCAATTCATGTGACAAATATTTACAAGTTTTAGTCCTAATAGCCCCAAAGTGAAAACAAGTCAAATGTCCATCAACTGGTGGTAGGTAAACAAAATACTGTGCATACATACAACAGAATATGATTCAGCCATCAAAAGGAGCAGACCATTGATGTATGCTACAACATGTGTAAACACTAAGAGAGAGAAGTCAGACACAAAGGCCACATGCTGTTATGATTCCATTTATATGACACGTCCAGAAGAGGCAATTCCATAGACAAAAAGCAGATTAGTGGTTGTGTAGCGTAGGACAGCTTGGGAGGAAATGGGGAGGGACTGCTAATGAGTAAGGGGTTTCTTTTAGGGGGAAAGAAAATGCTCTAAAAGTAGACTGTGATGAAGGCTGCACAACCCTGTGAACATACAGTTAACAATCATTAAACTGTACATATCAAATGAGTTAATTCTATGGTAGATGAATTATATCTCTACAAAGCTGTTTAAAATAAAAAACACATTCAGATGAATTTTCTCTTCTTTTGGGTCTCTTGGTCTTCCTTAGTATAAAAATGTATTTTGCCCCACCAACTTTTTTTGTTGTTGTTGTTACTTTATGACGCCATATGTGTGATCTAGGAATAGCTCACCAAAGGCTTGGGTGAATTTATGCTCCAATTTGCCTAAAAAATCCTTAGCTTATGCTTTCCTAGTGTTATTGTAAATAATATTCCCTTTTTCTTGGCAATGTATGGTGGCTTGTAAAAATGATAGGGTCACCTACCATGGTCACTCTTTCCCTAGTCCCTTTCATCCTGAAACATGCACGGACTTCGGTCTCGGAAGGATGGCTTTATGTAACCAGCAAATGCTTCCTCTGAATTAGAATTTAATTTAAAAATGTCAGTAGAGAATTCCACTGTTCAACTGATAAATGAACAATATTGCCTCTGAGGCCCTAAAAACACTGAAATAATTCTATGCCATTAGTTATGGAGAATATATTTAATTTTATTTACTTAGCTGCTTTCTAATTCTATGAGATTGGTCATTAATAACATAGAGCTGGTGTATAACCCATGACTTCACGAGCTAGAGAGCCGGTTATTCAAAATATATATACTTCAACAATTCTAGATAAGTGGAAATTTATTGAAATACTGCCAATCATTCATAAGTTGGGAAATATTTATTGCAGAAGAATAAGTACAATATACACAAAATCTGGAACATCCAAATATTTACACGATAGCTTAAAAAGATCACAGTGAGGGCACCTGGGTGGCTCAGTGGATTAAAGCCTCTGTTTTCGTCTCAGGTCATGATCTCAGGGTCCTAGGATCGAGCCCCATATCAGGCTCTCTGCTCAGCAGGGAGCTTCCTCCTCTCTCTCTCTCTCTCTCTCTCTGCCTGCCTCTCTGCCTACCTGTGATCTCTCTCTGTCAAATAAATAAATAAAACATTTAAAAAAAAAAGATCACAGTGAACCTTTCTCTTTAAGGTAACATCCACTGGTTTGTTAAGCAGAAAAGTGCTTTCAAACTGTGTTTGTGCTATTGGAGGCTTACTAATAATAAATAATGACTTATCAGTAAAATGACAGTCCGGTAATTGCATATTAAGGAGTGTCAATTTTAATTATTAACTCATTTAATACTCTGGTAATTACATTTTAGATAGATCAAAATATTTTCTCTTACTTAGACAGTGGTTCCAAGATTAATCAAAATTGCTTTCTTAACTAGAAGAAAACTTAAATACCAAACAAAGTCTTTGTTACTATAACATGGAAAATACAAAGTTAGGTTATTGACTATTTAATATTAATCAAGTAATAACATAATTATTACATAGTATAGTATTTATATTATTGTTTTTCTATATTACTAAAATACATAAATAAGCTATACTGTTTAATATTATCCCTATATTTTATTAATTTCCCATTAAAAATTTTTTTTCATAAGCTTTTAAAATACTACTAATATATCAGAACAAACTGAAGAAACTCTCACTTCACATTCTCTTACTCAATTTTGATTTTCTTTATATGACCACACTTCCTATTCCTATTCCAAGATGTACACCCTGTTTAAAATTTTTTGAATCCAGGGCACCTGGCTGGCTCAGTTTGTTAAGTGTCTCCCTTCGTTTGGCTCAGGTCATGCTCTCAGGGTCCCAGGATCAAGCCCTGTATAGGGCTCACTGCTCAGTGGGGAGCCTGCTTCTCTCTCCCCCTCTGCCCACCATTCCCCTGTTTGTGCTTCTCTCTCTGTCTCTCTCTCTGTGTCAAATAAACAAAATCTTTAAAAAAAAAAAAGCTTTTGAATCCACTGGAATTTTTAAGACTCTAAAGATAATGTAACCTTTCTCCATGTTTTATATTCCATTTACATTTCACTTTTTTGTAAGTACTAATTGAATTAATATTAAAATAGAAACAGCACACAAGGGTTTAATCCCCAAACACATTTCATTCTAAGGCTTTGCAATATTAATGCAGTATTTGAACCACTTCCTGCTCTTGACTCCCTGGAAAATGGTAAATAAATAGCAGAACATTTCCCAGAGGTTGAAGAGAGAGCTTTCAAACATAAGTGTTCTTTATGGATAAACATAATTAAAAAGATTAAAGGCATTAAGAATGGCTGTGGAGAGAAGATGGGACTCTAGAAAACTTCTTCCCTCAGCAATTTTGGCAGTTCATCCACAACTTCCCAAAGGTAACAGTTTGAAAAGAGTCTATTTAAGCTCAATGTTGTCCCCAAGCAAGACAGGCCCAATGTAGGAACCTGTGATACAGGTTAGTCACCACAAATTTGATCTTAAAGGCTAGGAGTTTTCCTAATATTTCTACTATAATATTAATAATATGGATGCATGTTAAGCAATTAAATGCAAATTTAATTTAAAAAATTAAGGCTGCAAGCAGTTTCTTTTTACCTCATCTGATTCATTCACTCCTTCATTTATTCATGTTCATTCATAGTCCATTTACTGAACACCTCCCATGTTCCTTCTCACACATGCAAAAACCTTACATAAAAACAACTGATGTTTTCTTCTAGTACCTTCCAAAACACATATGGAGATAGAGTATGCATGAAAAGGAAAGTCAGAAAAGATCAAATATTACATCTGTCCCTCTCAAAACTATCTGACCTCAGGAGCCATCCAAAATGGCGTGCCTACGGAGGTGTTCCGATGGTGCCGAGTGCTGGTGAGCTGTGCAGACACACCTGAAAGAAAGACACAAGACTTCAATTCTGGCATTAATTACTCAGGCAAAGAGACTCCAGTGGCAGTATATTTCTTTACAAACTACCATTAAAATTCTGTTCCTTTAAAGCTGCCATGGGACTTGAACTTCATATTAAAGTATTCTAAGTCAGGATTTCCTCATCGCCAAAATACAGAATGGTCCTCTAATTTTCTGTTTCTCATATCCAACATCTCTATCCTTAAAGCCCCATTTCAAGTTTTATTCCTCTATGCTGATAGCTGGTCCTGATCATACTAACCTTTATTTTTTGACCTCCTGTATTTGTAACTACCTGTCTATATTATGTAGTTTGGTATGTAATTGTTATTTGGTAAGATTCTTCCCCTCTCTCCTCCTCCCTTTGCCCACTACGAAATTCTGGTGAGTTTGAGACTTTTTCTATGGTGGTATGCACATAGTGGGTTATTTGTGAATGTGAATAAAATTATTTTCCATCACATGATAAACTTTGGAAAAAATCACACCTGTCTAGAAGTTTTAAATTAACAGTATCTATTTAATCCAATAATGGAAATACAATCAGTTCTATTCCTTTAGAGAGATTATAGAAGGAAGGAGTACAATGAACAGGTAAAACCAAAAATTTCAATCATGTCATCCCACTAATTACACCTGGTTAGATATAATCATAATTGGCCTTTAAGAAGATTAGGAGGAAAGTCTCTCCTTGCATTTCACATTCCTGTTCCTCATGCAGACAGCAGGCCTGGCCTGGTTACCTCTGGCTGTCCAGTGCTCTTCCCTTGACCTACTCTGAACTTGATGGGTTACACCCAAACCATGGGCTTCCCTTTCCTGGTTTCCCTGTTTTGAAGATTTTATTTATTTTAGAAAGAGAAAGAGTGAGAGTGAGAAGGGGGAGAGGCAGAGAGAGAGAATCTCAAGCAGATTCCATGCTGAGCCTAGAACCCAATGCAGGGCTTGATCTCACAACCCTGAGATCATGACCTGAGCTGAAACCAAGAGTCGCACGCTAAACGGACTAAGTAACCCAGGCATCCCCTGATTTCCCTGTTTTGAAAAGTGTCTCCCAGGTTGTCACATTTATTTTACAATTTATGTCTATTTACATTTATGTCTATTTATCTTACAAGCCAAGTAAAGCAAAGGCATTAATTAAGATTTAAATTTGGATACATTTGACTCTTCCAAGTTGGCATTTGACATTTATCATGAAACTCAAAGGCCATATTCAGCTAAAAGGGTATTTTGGTGGTGGAAATACACTTAAATATTGGTGGAATATACTTGGGCGGAGGGGTAGGCAGTATGTTTCAGTGCCATATTAACTGCATCTCACAATGACTCAACCTACCTATTCCACCAACGTATAGTATAAATCCTGTCGCAAACAGAACTTTCATCTATGGCCTTCAAATTCTGTCTTTGAAAAAGTTAATCTTTCGACAGAAAAAAAATATCCTCACTAAATAATTTTTCAAATTCAAGGGAGATGATCTAATCTGTGCATGAAGATTGTCTCTTAAATATTTTCTAACAGTCTCCCTGAAGAAAGAGCATCATTGCTTAACAGCATATTTCTCCAGAATACACCCCCTACCTCCACCTCTACTCCAGGCATTTTAACCTTTAGAAAAATTAAATTTAAATCTAAATATTTCATATTGTCTTTTTCTCTAAATTAAAAGAAGTGATTAAGCTCAGATTTTATGAGACCATCAGAATATTGTAATTTATTTACATAAGTGGGAAAAGCACATGGATTTTTTTTTTTTGAGATTTTATTTATTTGAGAGAAAGAGAGAGCAGTGCAAGGTGCAGAGTGAAAGGGACAAGCAGATGCCCTGCTGAGCATCGAGCCAGATGTAGTCTGATCCTGGGACCCTGGGAACAGGACCAGAGCCGAAGTCAGATGCTTATTAGCCAACTGAGCCCCCCGGGTGCCCTGCAAGTGGATGTTAAAATCGATTCAATTTAAAACTGATTCTAAATTTACTGAGATTTATTCTAAGGTATCTATCTATCTAAATTTACATTTTACTTGATCCTGTTGCACATTTTTGTCTCAATTTCTTAAAGAAAGTTTAAAAATTCAAATGTCATTTAATTGAAATGTAAAGGGAAAGAAAAACACACACACACACACACACACACACACAACCAAGTAATAAAAAAAAAAAAAATCAAAAGTTTTGCTCCAGGCAGGAAAATGACCTTTTAGAGTAATCATGTGATATATTTATTCTCTTTTTGAATATGAAGAAAAGATTACGTCACTAGGGTTGACATTTCTCAGCAAGTAGTCATGTCCTGGTGTCTGAATTTATAACCATGGATGTTTGGAAAGGACCTTCCTGCCACACTCCACAGGAAATAAACCCATGTGGAAAGATACTAGAAAAAGGTTTTTTAGGGTGTGATATGTGACCCAAGGTAGTCCATTCAGATTCTTTTTCTTGGAAACGTGAATCTTGAGTGGAGTGGACTCTCAGGAAGGAGGTAACTAGAGCAGAGTCATCCAATGGCAGGGCTCGAAGGTCCAAGTGATGCTGCCCCTGAGGACAAGGGCTGCCATGGCCCTTCCTAGGAGGCCAGATGGCCCAGCTTCTTCTCCCTTGACTTTGTAAGCCTGTCGGTGTTGTTTTCAGTATCCTTACCTCAGCTGGTCAGAGTTAGTTTCTGTTGCTCACAAGCAAGAAACTAGCTAATATAAGACCCAAATGATTTTACACACAAAGGAGCTAATTAATAAGAGTAATCGTCAATAATGGGTTTACAAATTCTGAGTTATTAGGTTTTAGAAGTGATATTAGTCTCATAGTATTGATATGATATGATATGATTGACATGATATGATATGATATTACATTTATATGCTACTATGAGATTAAAGTTTTCTAGGACAGTGTTTGGCCTCCAAACTCTTTAATCACACATCCCAAAGAAGAAGAAACTCATAAGCAAACATACAAATATAGATATGGTTACAGATATTCTCCATATATTTACTATTATATTAACTTATGCTATCTGAAGCACATAAAGATAATTTTAAAGGATGAGATTAAATAATAACTGTATTATGACTGTGTCATAATTAGTATGGGTATTTTTTCTGCACCCCCATGATGTCTTGTAAGCATGCCGGCATTGACACCCCCTTCAAAGACGACTGGTCAGAATGTGGGCTAATGAATTAGTGTTCTTGGGGGTCTCACATATCATTAAGTGGCTTTTGGGATCCTGCACAAAGAATGTTTTACACCTGATTCCCATACAGGAAAAAGACACTGTAAAACTATAAACAAGAAAACTGTAGCCCAGAATGTGAAGAAGAAAAACAAAGTCTCAAGAAAGTGAAAAAGCAACAATGCCACTAGGAAGAATAAAAAACTGTGGGTCGGGGCACCTGGGTGGCTCAGTTGGTTAAGCATGTGCCTTCAGCTCAGGTCATGATCTTGGGGTTCTGGGACTGAGCCCTGCATCAGGCTCCCTGCTCAGCAGGGATTCTGCTTCTCCCTCTCCCTCTGTCCCTCCTCTTGCTTGTGTGCTTTCTGTCTCTCTCTCTCTCTCAAATATCTCTCTCAAAAAATAAATAAAATCTTAAAAGGGAAACTAACACTTGAGTCTGATAATATTGGATGATACTAACGTTAAAAATAAGACACACAACTAGGAAAGAGTGACAGAAGACCTTTGCCAAATTTCATGTGTGTGTTGAATGTTTCTGTAATCTTTCTTAAACCCCACCATCATTTTACTAACACAACCAAATAGCTTTGAAGCTAGAAGGCAACTTATTGGTCATAAAGTCTAACGTGTTCATTTTCAGCTTAGTAAACTTCAGCTGAAGAGAAAAGTAAGTTTCCTGAGGACAAATGGCATTTTTATTTGGTATAAATTCTCTCAAGAAAAGAAGCTAAGAAGGTAGAAAAATGCAAGATTCTATTAAAAACGATAGCCATAAATTACTTTAAAAGGCAACAGGAATCCAAACTATGAGTTCAGGAGGCCTAGGAAGTAAAGAAGATTAGGACAATCATCTTGTCCAGAGAGGAAATAATGGACTAAGTCACCAAAGTAAACAGTTATGTAAGCATCTCAAGGGATAAGATGCTAAAAGGTTGGAAAATTCCAGGCAGAAAGTTGGGATAGTGAGAGGCTATTGGAAGGAACAAGAGGCCAGAGGGAACTAGGGCTGAACAGAAAACAGGCTAGAAGAGAGAACAATGATCCATTGAAAGTCAAAGCCTCAGGAACATTAAAGAGGTGTATGTTAATGATTCTTAAGCCCTTTGCTTTGATTATATTGAAATTTTCATGCAGTTTTAGGCCCTTCCAACAAGGCTTCCTGGCTGTTTATTGTACAGCGAACTCCGTTCCCTATTGTCTAAGCGTTTCTTCTAGGGAGAAAAACGTGCCAAGAGATCTCTGAGAGCCTTAGGGAGTCAGAAGAAACCTGAAATATGTGGTTTCCAATGTGGTTTCAACAGACCAACTTCGGGAAACTTGATTTGCTATAACCATACAGCAAAACCCCTGACATCTAGAGAGGACAAAGGGAAGAGCATGGGATTTTGTTGTTGTTGCTAAAAATAAAGTACTGCAGGAATGAGAATTGAAATTCTAAAAATATGGATTTTTTTCAACAAGAAGAGGCCTTATAATTTATTATACCATTAAATATCCTCATTTTGTTGATAAAGTTAAGATAGTATGAAGATGAATCTAGGCATGGTATCCAAATATTTGTCAACCATTATTCCGGATGTTTCTGTGACGTATGTTCTGGATGAAATTAACTGTGAATTAAGCAGATTATCCTCCATACCATGGATAAGCCTCGGTCAGTAAGGGAAGGGCCTTAACAGAACAGAGACTGGGTAAGAAGGACTTCTGCCAGCAGCCTACCTTTGGACTCAAACTGTAACTTTTCCCTGGGTCTTCAGCCTGCCAGCTTAACATCACATTTTGGAGTCACCAAGCTTTCACAGTCACATGAACAATTTCCTTAAAATAAGTCAGTCTCCTCTCCACCCGTCACCCCCACCCACCATAGTTTGTTGATTCTGTTTCCCTGGAGCACTCTGGCTGATACAGATTTTGGTACGGAAAAATAGTTCTTAGAGGAACAGAATCTTAAAGATGAGTCTGGGATATAATATGGTGATAGAGGTACACAAAATACCAGTACTGGATACTTCTAATTACACACTTACAAGAGGCATGGTTCAGGGTGGTATTGCTGGGCATTTTGACCAAGTAATGAATATAATGGAATTGGCTGGTTTCTACTAATGTCGCTGGATAAAGTGAGGAGAAAAAGAAGGATGAACTCAGGGATTCAAATTCCCAGCTCCAGTGCTGCAAAACGACCTGAAAACTTCTATGTCTGCCCTGAAAGAGACCCTTCTCTCCAGTCGATAAAGAGTTGAGATTAGTGAAAGCCAAACCTAGAATCTCCTTATTAAGGGTGTGGGATGATGGAGGAAAGAATAACTTGGATCAGGCTGAACTTCCTGATAGACCCACTAAGCAGAGACTTTGCATTTAATATTGCAGCTTAGAAAGTCAGAAAGTGTTGGCTGGTTGGCTCGGACATGGACGAAAAAGTTGACCTAGTAAATGATCTTGAAATGCCAGAACCATACTGGTTTACTCTAGAGGAAGCGATTCAAAGACTTAGGAAGACTGGAATGTTAGAGTGGATTCTTCATTTCAGACCTACTTACCCAACAAGGGAGCATCCAGAGGATGCCTTTCAACATAACTGTGAGAAACCCATTTTTGAGGGGAGCCCCAGCATCCTTGAGAGCTCTATTACCACTCTTCCGTGTAGGCTAAAAACTTACATTAGGAGCTGCTGCCACTGAATTAGGAAAGCTAAGTGCAGTGGGAGTAATTGGATCATAGAGTGGCAGGGGCCAACTGGTGGTCCTCAGTGGCCAAGCACAAGGTGGGCACAGTTACCATAATGGTTGCAGGGCCAAAGCAGTCACCAGAAGTCTCTGAATTGCAGAGACCTGTGCTGTTGCCTAGTTGACCTTGCTGTTACGAAAAGTGAAATAGATGGGAAGCCTACTAAATTTGTTAATCCGAACAAGCAAAATAGTTCTACGTTAAATGAACAAAGGTCTCACTTGAATCATCAAAACAGTTGTGGCCCTCCATCAGACCCAAAATTTGAGCTGGTTTACAGACCCAGAACCTCTTGAAGGAGAGGTCACCCCTTGAGAAAGGGACCCATATATTGCCCAAAATGTACACTGTTAAACTGCCTCCTAGCCTTCCTCAAAGGGACCAATGGCCTTTTACCAGGGTGTCTGTGTGCTGGGGAAAAGGAAATAATCAGACTTTTGCAGGATTTCTAGAGACTAGATCTGAATTGACACAAGTTCAGGGAGACCCCAAATGTCACTGTGCTCTACCAATCAGAGTAGGGACTTAACAGAGGTCAGGTGAGCAATGAGGTTCCATTCAGATCCATCTCATGGTAGGCTCAGGCTTCTGTTTCGTCATTGTTAGTTCTGGAGACTGAGGTAAATCAATGACTCTTAATGATTTTGGGGGTCATAAACTGCTTAGTGAGTTTTGTGAAAGCTTTATACTTTCTCATTAGGAAATTCATATTCACATAATGTTTTGCATATAAGGGATATCAAAAACCTCCTGGCATTCTTATACTTAATATACCCAATGACGTTCAAGGTTATCTCCAGCTTTAGCTTTTAGCAAGTCTAGAGACGACACAAGGTAAGTGACTCTGTGCAACCACTACTCCTATCCATACTAATGTGATTTCCCTTGGAACTCTGTCCTCTCCCCAGTCTACCTGGCACTAGATCTTTCCCTTTTTTTAATACTCAGCTCACACTGTGTAATGGAGATTGTGTAGTGCTTTCTCTAAAGACATCAAGATTACCTTGCTCACTGCCAACTCCTTGGCTTTGAACAAATAAACCGTGCCCTTTGAGCTGTATGTGTCATTTGATTCCATATGACTTTGTGCATGTATATAGATGCATAACATTGAACCTGTTAGAGAGTTGAGTACAGTCGACCCTTGAATAATGTGGGGCCTAGGAGTGCCAACCCCCACACACAGTCAAAAATATGCATATAACTTTTGACTCACCAAAAACTTAACTGCTAATAGCCTGCTATTGACCTGAAAACTTACCAATAACATAAACAGTCAATTGCCACATATTTTGTATGTCATATATGTTATATACTGTCTTTGTATGACAGTGTAAGCTGGAGAAAGGAAATGTTATTAAGACAATCACATTGTGCCTGGCTGGCTCGCTTGGTTAAGTGACTGACTCTTGGTTATAACTCAGGTCATGATCACAGGGTCTTAGGATCGAGCCCCATGTCAGCTCTGCACTGAGTGTGGAGCCTGATGGAAATTCTCTCTCTCCTTCTCCCTCTGCTCCTCCTGCTTGTGCTCTTTCTCAAAGAAATAAATAAAATATTTTTTAAAAAGAAGAGGATTACAAATAACACATGTATAAGTGGATCCATACGTTCAAACCTGTGCTGTTCAAGGGTCAACTGTCTATAGAATACTCCTTAAGTATAGTGCACTATTATCACTGATCCCTTCTTATCTTATTTTTTCATTCCCTTTTATTCCCATTTACCTCTCCCATTGTCCTGTCTTCTGTTCCACCATAAAAGTCTTTTTTGCTTAAAGCTTTTCAGGAATTGGAAGTTTAGAATTACAGATTAAGATCATATAATTTTAGTCTGAAACAATTATTTTATAGTAATAAAAACTGGGGGTGCCATTTTTCCCATTATTTCTGTATGGCTGTTGGTTAAGTATCAGACTCTTGATTTCTGCTCAGGTCATGATTTCAGGGTTGTGAGGTCAAGCCCCAAGTCAGGCTCCATGCCCAGCTTATGGTGCTCCCTCTGCCCCTCCCCTCTCTGTCTCAAAAGAAGAAAGAAAGAAAAGGAGAGAGAGAGAGAAAGGATGGAGGAAGGGAGGGAGGGATGGGTGATTCTTAAAAAAATATAAGAAAAGTCCTCTTTGATTCACCTAAAGTCATCAGACTTTACTATTACTACAAAAGAGGCATACCTGATACTCTTATTAAAATGTCTACAGCTGCATTGAGGTAAGTAGATTGTTTTATGTTGGGTAAGTCCCTAGATATAAAGTTTTCTCTGTTACCAAATAAAAACTCTTTCAAAACATCGGAAATCCATTCTTGACCTCATAACAGAATTTTTTGGTATACTTCATGTAATTTAACTTCAACAATTAAAAACTAAAATTTTGACCATCTCTTGGAATATAGGGCCGTGCACATCCATAAGAAAACAAGTTATCTAGAATATTTAGAAAATATCTTTGTCTTTCCTTTTGTCTAGCCCTCTTTTTAAAAAATCTTTCTTTTTTCACAGCTACTTGCAAAATAGGATGGCTCAGGGAGGCTTGCTTGTGCCATGTCAGCCCACTCCCTGGTCATGATTAACTGAATCAAAGGAGAGTACCTGACCCAGCTTGTCCAACTGAGCTCCTTCTTCTACTTCAAACTCCTTTTGCTTGGGGTGCTAAAAATCCAGGCCAGGTTAGCTATTGCCATTGGACCCAGAGGCCACAGAGGCTGAGAAGGCTGAGACTACTCTTTCAAGTAGCCTTGATGGGCAACATGAAAACTCTAGAGGCTGGTCTGGAGACACCCAGAGAGAACAGAGAGAAGAGATTTGGTTTCTCCAGTGAGAAAGCAAGAGACAGCAAGTGGTTGTGGTTCTTGCCTTCCATTCTTCTGTCGGTTCCAATCCTCTGAGTCCTGTTCTTCCTATCTTGTCCTTTGTGTTTTACTTTTGGGGAGCTCATTTGGTTTTCCTGCCCCTACAACTACAAGACCCTTGACTGAGACATATAACATTACCTATGATGTTAAATAACTTAATTCAGCTTTGGAAAATGTTCAGTTTGGAATATGTAAGCCTATAGGTTCAGCTGGAACCACAAAGCCATAAAACAAATAGCCCATTTAGTCATGGTTCTGCTGTAGATAACGAAGGAATTACAAATGTCATTTCTTTCAAATAAAGGTCACCTCCCCAAAGTACAAAAATAAATTCTAGCTGAGTTAAATATTGGGGTTTTGTATAAGTATGAAGATTCTAAAGCTCTGTCAACTTTTACTTTTCCCTCATTTTTCCCATTATTTCTTTCTATAAAGCACTAAATCTCACATTTTCAAGATTCATAACATCCAGCTACCAATACACACACATATATATACACACATAGACATATATATATAATATCTTTAGACATATATATAAACATCTTTCTACTTCAATAGTAAATCTCCAACTCTATTCCATAGTTTAAAAAGGTTTTTGATATAATTTCAAAAACTTAGCCAGAGAGGTACAAATAACTTCTTTCCTTCGCCACTGAAAAGTAAGTAGGCCACAGGATGTCCCTTTACCCCCCATAGACTTTAGTGTGTGACTGCTGCAAACAAGGACATTCCCCTACATACCAACTGTACGACTAACAAAGTCAGGAGATGAGCACTGATACATTTCTACCATCTAATCTACAGACCCTATTCAAAATTCATCAGTTGTTTCACACGTGTCTGTTTTTACAACAAAAGGATCCAATCCGGGATCATGTTTCACATTTAGCTACCATGTGCATTTAGCTTCCTTCGATCTGGAGGAGTTCTTTAATCTTTCCTTGAATTGTATGACTGTGACACTTTGTAGAATGTTCCTGAATTTGGATTTATCAGATATTCCCTCATGAGTGTATTTCTGGTGGCAATATCATGGAAGTGACACTGAGGTCATCCCATTGCATCCTAGCAGATGGGAGGTGACTGTCACTTGCCCCATTCCTGGCTGTGTTCATGCTGATCAATTGATTAAGTTTTGTCTGCCAGGCTCCTGTCCTGTAAAGTTTCTTTCTTTTTTTCTCTCTCTCTCTATTTCTTTCACCCTGCGTCCTTCCCTCCCTTCCTTTCTTTTTAAGATTTTACTTACTTCTTTGACAGAGAGAGTGCACACACAAGCAGGGGGAGCAGCAGGCAGAGAGCCTGACGTAGGGCTGGATCCCAGAACCCTGGGATCACGACCTGAGCTAGAGGCAAATGCTTAACCGTCTGAGCCATCCACATGCCCCTTCTGTGAAGTTTCTGTTTTTCTTTTGTAATTATGTGTTTTATGAAATATTTTAAGACTATGTAAATAGCCTATTTCTAGTCAAAACTTAACACACTAGTTTAGGACCCACTGAAGTTTGGGGATGAATTAATTATTACTATGATGATTGCCAAATGATAATTTAAAAAACTTCATTATTCCTTCCGTATTTATTAGTTGGCATTCTTCTGCAAGGATAAGTTTCTTTCCATTCATTTATTTATAGATATAAGTATGCAGTTATGGATTAATAGATATCTGTTTTATTCAATGGGTGACCATCATTACTATCATTACTATTTTGAGGCTCAAATTTTCCCAGATCTGCTCAGTGAGAATTCCTTTAATTTGGCTTCATGTCCTTTTGATATGTCTCCATCATTCTTTTAATATTTCCTTTTTTTCAGCACATTAAGTTCCAGGTTCATCCTGTATAGCCCATAATAGCCAAGAATCCTGGCTTCCTCTTGGTTAAGAATTATATTTAAAAAAACAAGAGCTAGGTGCTTGATGGGTTTGCTCTTAGGGCATCAATGTTAGCTAGTCCTCTTAGTGGAAAGAGCTAAATAATATGTACACATGCACCCATACATGCCCATCCTACATGCACATTCTATCATATTTATTTTTATATTTATTTTATATTTGTCTCTGTATTTTGAAAGCCATGAGTTCACACTGATACCTGTGATTCCAATCCCTAACACCCCTGGGGGTTCAGTTTTCTTCCTTTCCATATTTGTAATTCTTTTCTACAGCATTAAGAAACCTGGCTCCCCTTGTTCTTATATTTCCTGATGGTATTAATTCCCCTTCATGTAACAATCTCTTGTCTCCGTCTTGACCCCCTATACAGATGTCCTTCATATCTAGCTTCGGCTCTGACAGCCTGATGTGGGGTCACCACTATCTCTCCAGACAGATGCTTTCCTTGCCCCACGTGGGGGCTCAACACTCCATGTCAAGCACGGCTACCACCCCCCGCCCGGCATGGATGCCTTTCTCATCCCCTTCAGGCCCAGACCACATGGTGAGCTCACCCCACGCTCCTCTGCCTGCTCACCACCACCCTCCCCCAACTCTTTTATTCTGAACTGTTTGGGAAGAATGGAAGGAGCTTCACAGTTTTTAAGTTCAGGTACGACTGCCTCACTGGATGCTAGAAGTGGGTTATTAATAAATAAATCACAACTTCACTTTGACCTACATTACTCATGGGGGATTTGGTCTAAAATTGGGCATGTGGGTAATAAGAGATTTAAAGTCATAAAATATTCTGTCATAAGAACAGTGTCTAAATAAATCACAAGAAGTACATTCTGTACTTTTGTATTGAAATGTTAACTATCCTATTAGAAATGAACTTCCCCAGAGAGAAATCATTGAAATGAGAACTGGGAACTGCCCTTCAAATTCAGTCTCTCTCTCATTTTCCAGTCCAGATAAGGACTGCTTTTCCAGACATCAGTCTATTCGCCTAAAGGGGTTTACCTCCTGGGAGATCATATTATTTATTGATTGATTACATACCAGTGACTGCTAATGTATTTCATTAATAAACATTTACAAGCTCCCTTGTCTTTTTACGTTCTGAGGTGTCTGGGGGATTTCTATAAAAACATATCCATTGAGCAACAACAAAAAAGATTTCTTAAAGGCTGTATTTATAAGGAGCATTAGCCAACTGAATTGTACTTTTAGTATAATTAAGTAGCTTAATATAATACTTAAAATACTTAAAATAATACCAAATTTATTCTAGCAAAGGACTACTTTTTATTTTTGAAACAGAAAGAAGCTATTTGGGGAACACATATTTTCAGTATTTAGCAACTATTTTACAAAACAGTTTACTTACTATTTATCAAGTACGTACTGAGCGCCCAGCACTGAGCTAGGTGTTAAGGGAGAACTCGAATTCATGATAATGGTAATAGCTCAAGTTTTTACAACGATAAAATGTCAATAATTATACTAAGTAGTTTACCCGGATCATGCAATTTACTTTTCACAGCAATCAACCATCTGAGGTAGAGAATACTCTTTTTCCTATTTATAGATGAGCACTTTGAGGTCCTGTGGAAAATTGTGCCTCTCATTCATTCACTCATTTGAAAGTATTTACTGAACACTTTCAAGGTGTTGGGACCATGTTTGGCTCTGGGGACCAAGTGCTAGACCAGAGACCATGGCACCATGAAGCCTACAGCTTAGCAGGGAAGGTGGTCACATTAAACATAGAAATACAATCAAGTGTGACAACTGTTGGCTAAACAGAGTGTGGGGTGCTGGGGGTACTCCGCCAGGCAAACAGAAGTCAGCTGGGTGTAGGGGTGAAGGGAGGTTTCCAGGCAAGGAACCCATCATGTCTGTAACCGGTCACAACATTTAATAACACTGCACTAAGACCCCCAGAGCAACTGTAGTTTCTTCCATTTGCCTCTGCTGTGGCCTCTCTTTATGCCTCTACCTGCTGGCCGGAGGGCAGGAAACCTTAGTCAGATCTAATAAACCTATAAAGTCCTTTCAGACAGAATCAGTCTCCCTTGGATAAAACTGTCTGGTCCATCTCTCTGATGGCATCCCTACTCCTTCCTCCCTCCTGAAGATGGGACCATGTGTACAGGATGAGGAAGGGTCTTTGGGTGTGGAGGGTCACTAGTCATGGGGACCACATACCCGTGTATCTTCCCAGCTGTCAGGTGCCCTACTTGCCTCCCTCGCTGGTGCTGGCATCAGCTGAGCTTGTGGTCCACTCTCTGCATGTAGGCGGGGCTCCCTGGGCCTCCTGGCAGACTCAGGCTCACTTGGGCTTCAGAGGTAGCTGAGAACACTATGCGGTCTGGCTGTGCCTGCTGTTCAGACCAGTTCAGGCGATCTGCTCTGCGTATCACTGCCCTCGTTGAGAAGCCCTTCTAGGAACTTCCCAGATCCTCAGTGACTTTTGGGCTTCTGGACACTAAGGGAAGGGTTTGGGGAAGCTCGACGTGAGTACTTCTACTAAACCACTTTACAGGTCCAGGTGTAAATGATAAGGACATTGCTGGCTCCAGTCTGCAGCATTGTCCTCTCAGGAACGTGGATGACAATGGTGGGGAGTGTGTGGGTGAGAACCTCTTCCTGCCCTTGCTGTCAGCTTCACTTTTATAAATCTCTCTCACTCTCCTGCCTCATTCTGTTTCATATTTCCACAATCTCCCTAGAACTGGAAAGGGTTCCCCTCTTCTTTCTGTTCTCGCTTGGGTGGAACACTTTGGGGTATCCCTGAAAATTTCCCCTGTATGCTAAAGACAAGACAAAACAATTCAGACAGACTTTTCTTAAGAGGAAGCCTGGGTCTTGCTAATCAGACAATCATAAGGCAAAGGCCTACACAAGGGCTGGTGGAAGGCAATGACCAGAATACTGAGCAAGACCGGGCCAGGATCAGCTACACTTTCCAAAAGGGTCCCCCCAGATTACAGTGCAGAGAATGGACTGGAAGAAAGGAAGAAAGACTGGACGTTGGGCATTTAGGGAAGTAAAGCGGAGAAGGTCAGGTAGGAGATGATGGCCAGGACTAGAGAGAAGCCAGAGAAGTGGAGTTTGGGGACACATGTAATAGACAGAGCTTTGGACTAGTTGTAGATGTGGGAGGCGAAGAGGAGGGAAGACTCGAATGAGCCTAAGGTTTCTGACTTAAGCCACGAAACCAGACTGGTGACTTTTTCGAAGAGAAGAAACTCCAGATAAGAAGCAGATTTCTGGGGATGGCTGAGGTGGTGGAGCTCCACTGGGACATTCCGAGGACTGGCAGGCATCTGGGCACAGTCCTTTGGGAGCCAATAACGAGCTCACTGTTGATTTTGTGAGGTGAGAAATGCAAATAAAAGGAATCCTGAAATGTTTTACTCCTAGCTGCAGCCTTCCCGGAACCTTTGATTTCAACGTTACATGAGGACATCGGTTTTCAGCGTAATTCTGCCAGTTGTGGCTTATCACATCTGGTCCCTTCTGCCCTTGAGGAGTTTCACTAGGCTTGCAACTCCTCCCCCCCAGGTTTTAATTCCTTTGGAAACCGACAAATGGTTTTAGGCAAACTGAATCCAAGTCCTTTTACCGTGGAGAACAGAAATATAAGCATTATCTTATCTGCAAATAATAGCATTTTCGTATCTGGCGCTGTGAACACACGGAATAGGTGACTGGCCCTCTGTTAACTGTTCCTGAAAATAAAGTCTGTAACTCAGTTCATCCAGAACCAAAGCCCTCCCTTTGTCAGTTTCCCAACTTACAATTATTTACAAAGGTATCACATAAAAGGTCACTTTATTAATTATTTAGGTATATGATTTTAATCTCGGCTACTTTGGAGGGTGTCCCAAGGAGGTGCATTTCTCAAAGCTACTTGGTTTACTAGTTTTTCTTGCATGACTAAAGAGAATGACCCTTCCTATGGAGCAAGGTAAAGTGTTTTGTTATTCTTTTCCACTTCGGGCACAAGTTGCTGTTAGTATCCTAACCCAGCCAGACTGTTCAAACACACAGCTCTGAGCTCAACCAGCAACGCAGACTAGCTGCATCCCAGCTGTTCATCAGAAATTCACTGTCACGCTCACTTTTGCTCAGTAGTTTTCAAAAGCTCAATTGAGGGGAAAAAAAAAAAAGGAAGGTACAACATGCATGGCTGTTTGAAGGACATGAGATTCATCGGCTCCTCTCTAGATGCTCTGAAATTCATTCTGGGGTTAGCCAGATGAACAGGGAGCTACACACTCAAATATTAAACTCAATTAACTTCCACCTTCCTTAAGCTTGTTTCCAAAATGCAAACTGAAGTGATATTCATTCACTCAACTATTACTCCTTGAACTACTACACCCAAAGCATTAGGTCTACAAAATAGAATAAGATGGAACGCTACTTCTGAAAGACCTTGTCTGTCTACATTTCTAAGTATTTTTATCAAAGGAAAAGGACCTAATAGATAATGAAAATCCTATGAGATAATCACAAAATGGGAGGAATATCAAGAGTAAAGAAGCACAAGAGGAACACCTTTCCCAGTCAGAGTAAGGGAAAGGTGACTGAAGGCCACTCTACACAGAGATGTTCTAGAATCATGTGGCCCACCATCTTGGGAGCAGTGTACTTTACAGGAATCCAATGGGAGGAGGTGTGGAAGGACACGGTCACATCGCTAAGTAACCACCCAGATGAACAGGGGACAACTGATGTGTTTGTCCTTCGGCTATGACACAGAAACCCGTCTGGCTTAGTAAATATGGAAATGTATTTTCCCACGTGACAAAAGGTCCAGAGTTAGGGCAGGTGCCAGAATCTGTTGATTCGGTGGCTCAATTCTACCATGGAGGACCCTTGTTCTTCCTGCCTCTCAGCTCTGCCTCTCCCAGGACAGCTGTCCTCTCGGGACGGAGCAGCTCATGACGGAACAAGATGGATGGAGCAAGATGGCCGCAGCACATTCACGCGTGGCAGCAAGACAGACGAGACCCGAGAAAGAAAGAGACCACCTCTCCCTGTGCCTCCTTAGGACGGAAAAAATTTTCCTAGAGACCTTTGAAGGTTCCCCCTCTTGCCTCAAAATGTTGCATTTGGACCCATGCCCATTTGTAAAGCACCTAATAAGGGCCATGGGACTACCACACAGGCCTAGTGTAATCATTTGGGGGGGCTGTCGATTTTAGACCATCAACCATGCCGACTGCTACTGTAGTGTTACGGGCACATGCTCGCTGGCTTGAAGAGTCACCCTTTCTTCTGGGAATCTCTCACTGACCAAATTTACAAAAAAATCTCTGCACTTTCCTACCCCAGTGGGATACTGGTTTTTTCTCCACTTTCAATGCCTAGAAAGTGAGGCTCATGGAAAATGATCAAATCTTTATCGTAACTACTCATTTTACAGAAAACTCATGCATTTCAAGCCACACTTACCAAAGTCTACGAGTTTGACTCCACCTTCAGTGGTCAACAGAATGTTATTTCCTTTGACATCACGGTGGATGGTTTTGTTGTTATGCAAATGCTGAAGTCCCTAAGGGGTGGGAAATATAAGACTTCTAAAGAAAGCATCAAACCACATTTTTCAGAGGGTGGCATTTGTGCAAAATCCATCGGAAATACATGTCAAAATTAACACTCAAACAGTCTTAAAATGTTTTGCAATGAGTAAGTCAAATCAAAGTACCTCATTTCTGCTGTGGAGTTTATAAAAATTCATAAACTAGTGTACCCCCTTCCTTAACTCTTATCAAATACTTCATTAAAAATGTGTTGATCTCAGTAGATGAAACATTCTGTATATTTATTTTAAATAATGGCAAATAAAAACCAACTAGTAAAAAATACACAGTATCTGCCTTTATCACAATCAGTCTCGGAAGTATAGGCAGGCCATTAAAATTCAGGGTTCTGCTAACATGTAAGGAGGGTAGGTTTCTAATAAAACAAGGAAGTAGTAATGCCAAACATTTCAGATTCTGCCCTTACTCTTGCATCAATCAATACTAATGCAGTGATACTTTTCTAAAATTAGGATCCACGTTTTTTATTGAACGAAGACTCCCTCATAATTAATGTATGACCAATTTAAATTGCCTTACCAATAGAGCTTCATGTAAAATATAGGCAATTATGGGTTCACTCATTCTTTGGCCCCTCTTCAGAAATCCCTTCACAAGATCAGCTACTGATCCTCCATTGCACAGCTATAAAGGAATATTCCAAGATATTAAAATGGATATGACATTTTAAGTACTTACTCTAAGAGGTTTTCTGAAAACATTGTTTTGAAACTGTCTCTATGTTTTGTTTCAAATGATTACTCTCATCATCTTTATGGCTTCAAAAATGAACGTGTAAATTGTACTAACGTGCAATTAATTATTAGAAAACAGTTTTCATGTGAGTTACATTTTAGAGAAGCCCTGGGCTTGATTTTTAAATTCAAGGAGAATAATTATGATTCCACAAATTAGTCCTCAATTTTAGGATCTAGGGCTTAAAAAAAAGGGTAGTCTTGATTTCTGATTGTTTCATCAATAGTGCAAAAAGACCTCAATACAAGGCTATATACTATTTTGTATATACGTTCATTAAAACATGACCCCCTTTATGGCAAAGTTTCAGAATGCATTAAAATAAGGACTACAAATAATATTTCAGGTAACTCTTTTAAATACCATGCTTCTCAGGCTCTTTAGTTTCCTCCCACCCCACCCCACAAAAGTAGGAGAATCTAAGTGAAAAAACAAAAGGGAAGACCACAGTAAAGGATTTTTCATATGAAGGTTCTCCATAGCTAGGTATACAGAAAACTTTCAAAAGACCTGCAGATTTGCAGAACAGAGAAGCACCAGTATTAGTCCTGTAATACAAGAGGGGCGATAATTAGCTAAATGGTCCCAGTGAAGCTTGGACCCCATTGAGTACTTGATCTTTTAATCTCTGACCCTTTAGCCTCTACCTTCTGCCCTGATTCTCCTCTGGGGCTCCGGTCCATGGTCTGACCCTGACCTTTCATCCTCCTCTCCTGCCTGCCTTTGTTACCCACCAGTGCCTGGGAGCTAAAAGCCATAATTTCCCTGACTCTCTAACCCAAATAGAGGCAGAGAAAATAGGTCAGAGGACATCGTAAACCCCTGGCATCCTAGTTTGAAATACTGAACACATTTTCTCCCCAACTTTTTCATAACATGGTAATTCGATTTTATTGGATGCCCGACACTTCTGATACATTATGGATTAGGTAATCATAGTTCAGATGTGTTGAATGCATCCTTTGTGCCAGGGACATTTCTAATCCATTCACATGAGTTATCTCTATACCTCATCTCTCCCTAAGTAGGGTATGATCATCTCTGTATTAAAGACTGGGAAAGTGAGACACAAAATGATAAAGTAACTCACAAAAGATCATGCAGTAGTAACAGAGCTAAGAGAGGCACATGAACAGTCTGATTCTAGAATGGAGCCTTCACACTTAGCCAATTTGTAGCTCATGTCTTTCTAATTCAAAGAAAACTTCTTTCAGCTCAGAGAGGAGCATTCCCAAACCTGCATTTTCTTCTGCATCAGGAAGGGGAACAATGTTTCGTGGGACAAACAGAAGACCCTTGCTGTCTAGGCAGCGGAGAACAGGGTCACACTGCCCCCATTGTGGCCTAGCATGACTGGCTCAAAAAATTACTCAAAATTGAAAAGAAACTCAAAATTCTTTCAATTGCATGGCACTTTCAAAGAATCAAGTTTTAGGGGTGCTGGGGTGGCTCAGTTGGCTAAGTGTCTAACTCTTGATTTCAACGCAGGTCATGATCTTGGGGTCATGAGATCAAGCCCCGCATGAGGCTCTGTGTTGGGTGTGGAACCTTAAGATTCTCTGTCTCTCTCTCCTTCTGCCTCTCCCCTGCTTGTTCTCCCTCTCTCAGAAGAAAGAAAGAAAGAAAAAAAGAAAAGAAAAAGTACCAAATTTTAGGGCTGGTTTTAAAATATCTAAAAATCACTATGGAGAAACTAAATGTCCTTTCCAATTTCTCCAAAGTGTGGCTTCTTTTTGGCTGCCTCTTCTGGGGCTGACTATTATGTTAATGCAAGAAGAAATAGCTGGAATGTTGCGGGGTGGGGGGGGAGGCAGATAAAGGAACCCTAAAGAATGTGCAGGAAATAAAATAAAAAATGAAATACAGGAAGAGCTAATGTAACCTTGTAATTCACACTGAGCAGTTTAAAATTTAATTTCCCTAGTCAACTTTTATTCCAAACAGTTGTTTTTCCCATTGAGTCAAGGTTAGAATACAGGATTTTTTTGTAATAAATTCTCACTTTGTTTTTTAAAATGAGGTATATTGAGATATAATTTACATAAAATAAATTTAACCCAATTTAATTGAAATTCTGAGTTTTGACAAGGGCATTTATCATCTAACCGTTATCACAATCAAGATACAGAACAAATTCAGGACATAAAAATCTTCCTTGTGTTTCTTTGTAGTCAAACCCCTACCCAGCCCCTGGAAACCACTAATCTGTTTTCTGTCCCCATGGCATCGCCTTTACAAGACTGTCATAGAAACTGAGTCATAAGGTTGAAGCCCATTGAGTCTGGTTCTTTGTAGCTAATGCATCTAAAATTCATCTCTATTAAATATTTCTTTTCTAGAAATTTTTAAAGAATATTCTAGAAAAGAATATTTCTTTCCTAATGTTTTAATGTTCATTCCTTTTTCGTTTGTTTGTTTTAGAGAGAGGAGTGTGAGAGACCATGAGCGGGGAGAGCGGCAGCGGCAGGGGGAGAGATTCTCAAGCAGACTCCACACTGAGTGCCCAGCCTGATGTGGGGCTCAGTCTCATGACCGAGAGACCATGACCAAAGCCAAAATCAAGAATACAATGCTCAACCATCTGAGCCATCCAAGTGCACCACCGTTCATTCCCTTTTTGATGCTGAATATTCCATTGAATAGATAAGCCACTGTTTGTTTATTCACTAACTGAAAGACATTTGAGGTATTTCTAATTTGGGGCCATTATGACCAAAACCATTGTAAACATTGCATACAGGTCCTTACATGACTATACTTTTCATTTCTCTTGGGGTAAGTACCTAGGACAGGGGACTGTTGAGCCCTAGGAGTCCTATGTTTAACCTTCTAAGCATCATCCAAACTATTTGTCAAAGTAATTATCCCATTCTGCATTCCCACTAGTGGTGTAATATACCTTAATTGTTAAGAATAATCCACAATCATTTGAGCTAAAACTGACAGCCCAAGACTGAAAAACTCTGCATTAAAGAGATTAAATAACAGTTATCAAGACTATATGTTAAGTCTTGAATTATTACATGGGAAAATTATATTATTTACATGGGAAAAATATATTATTTACATGGGAAAATAATAATGAGCAAGTACTGTGGAATACCATAGATGGACTGATAACATCAAGTTGGAAGGGAAAAAAGGAGAAGATTTAAAGATAGGCTAGAATCTTCCCTTGAAGATGTTGACAAGTTTTCTCCTGCTGTTCTGGTGTACTGACTTTGGTTACGGTGTCTTCTGCAATTCAGAAGTGTACTTTGGGGAGAGGCGGATTCAAATTTATCTACTTTTTTCTTAATGTTCCCTATTTCACTTGGTCATGCTTAGAAGAAAGGCTTTTCCCTAAACTAAGATCATTACAACATTTCTGTGTTTTCTTTTTATGATTTTATGTCTTTTAAAATATTTTTATCTTTAATTCACTTACAGTATTTTACTTATTAATTTATTTCATTTCTTTAAAGATTTATTTCAGAGAGAGCGAGCAGGGGAGGGGCAGAGGGAGAGGGAGAAAAGGAATCTTAAGCAGGTTCCACGCCCTATGTGAAATTGATGCTTGAGCTGAAATCAAGAGTCGGAATCTCAACTCACGGAGCCATCCAGGTGGCCCTCACTTCCAGGGTTTTAAATGTGTAATATTTAGTTTGTTTCCAATAGTCTGCTACTGTATGAGATATGACCATTGCCATACACTGGATTCCAGTGAATGCCTGGGCCTTTCTCTAGATTATCTATGAAATTCCTCTGATTTCTCTGTTCTTGTGAAGTATCAACTTGTTTTAAAGCCTGTTTTAAAGCTTGTTTAACAGTTGGTTTATCAAATAAGTCATCTCTTATTATCTTTCCAAAAATTTCTGGGCTCTTCCTGCACATGTACTCTTCTAGATGAAATTCAGAATCAGCTTCTCAAAGACAGGACTATAAATAATTTGAGTAACACAATAAATTAATTGTTTCAATAATGTAATTATTTCATACAACATTTGAAAAAGAATGATCATTGATTGGTTGAAATTTTAACCATATGAAGATAGAATGACCAAAATTTTAAAAAAAAATGACCAATTACCAATCAATGACTCAAAGTTAAAAAAAAAAAGAAAGAAAGAAAAGAAAACTACTAAAGTGGAGAGGATTTTAAAATCCCACTAAAATCCTTAAATTATAGATCAAAAAGAAAAAGAAAACTCCAAAACATTATTTAAGTTTAATATGTGGAAGGACTAGAGTAAATTAAAGAGAATAAATAAATTATGAAAACCAGATATTCGTGTTTTACTTCCAGATAATGTGAATTTGAGATAACAGAAGCTTTATTTTTTCCTTTTATATCTTTTACTGTGCTGTTTGCTATATATTGTGATTATTAATAATATACATGCAACTTGTTTTCAGAAGTATTATTTAAAATAAATATCCAAATACTGCAGCTTTTGAAATATCCAGTTTCTGATACTTAGGTTTTATTAAAAATCCAAGCCCAATTTAACCATTTGCATACCATCATTGCTTTTCCAGGGTTTCATTAAAAAATTAGTGCCTGGTTAGAGAGTGCACTTGAACTAAAAATATTTGGTGCCTATTATATGCATGGCCCTATGATAGCTATTGACGGTCTACCTCAAGTTGAGAGTCTTGAAGACTTCTTGATGAGGGACAGAACTGGTCCCTTACCACTGCTTAGCATGGACCTTCTATCAGCACCCTTCCATGGGAGCATCTAGTCTGTTTTCAATGTTCACCTGGGCCTCACCTTCCCAAGATCCTAAACACTACCCTCACAGGGAAAGAGAGATTAAAGTACAAAGACCAAAAATAACTCCTGTTTAGAAACCAGGAAGAGAAGAGACAACAAAACAACATAAAATTGCAAAGGGATGGAAAGCAACAATGAAATCAGAGACAGAACTTCCCCAAAGTACAGAGACTGTGATGTGTGATATTTTTATCAGGAGGTCTCATTCTCCATCTGGGAGTAGTGTTAAGGTGGGAAACAAAGAGAAAGGGGAAAATGCCTTTTTCTTTTGTGTACCTACTTTGCAAAGGATAGGTACCTCAGATTTTATATCTTCTAGTATTTATAGCTCCAAAAGTTAAAGTGTGTAAATCTAGATGCCTGCACTTTGAAGTCATAAAATTCCCATTTTACATAGCTTGAGGCACAGACATTTTGCCCACTTACTCGTTGATTCATTTTTTTTTTTTTGATTACTTATGCTGAAGAAAAAAGCTGCCTCCAAATAGTTGTTTTTTTAAGAGGTTAATGACAGAGAAAATCACAAATGATGAAATATTTTTAAATTGAAAATCCTCCCCCTCGTGAAATCTATGCTGGTTCTCTGCTTGACTATGGTCTTGTCTGCTGGTAGGGGAAATTACTGCGTGAGGCTTTGTGTGGACCTTGGCCAAGAGAAATTGAAGATGTGGATGGTTCCCTCTTCTTAGACCCTGCCCAATGCCTCCTACTCATGTTTTGTACAGAGAATAGCAAAGTTTGTTTCTCTGGCTGCTGTGGTTTAGTCTCTAGGATAGAAAAGAGTCTTCTGAATGAAGGTTTAAGAAAGTAGGTTGAAATGAAAGCCCAACAGGGGAAGAGGGCAAATATAATAAACATGGAAATTATGAAACAGACTACAGATGCCAAATGTCAATAAACCACAAATTAATGTGTGGTTGAACTATTCCTAAAGATGATCGAAATGAAACAGCACCATGAATTCTCAAAACCTCACTGAGAATTATTGTTATTTCAAATATGCTCTTGGTGAAATATGCTTTTGCTCAACTAGCACAAAATACCTTTCTTTCATATAAAGAAAAGTAAAAACAATAAATTTTATTTTTTAAATTTTTTTTACTTATTTTCAGCATAACAGTATTCATTGTTTTTGTACCACACCCAGTGCTCCATGCAATCCGTGCCCTCTATAATACTGACCACCTGGTACCCCGACCTCCCACCCCACATCCCTTCAAAAAAAAAAAAAAAAACAATAAATTTTAAATCGAAGTGTACTTGTTTTTAAATGATCATGAAGGATTAAATATATAAAATGATGTTTCTGAATTAGGCAATACATCATTAAAAATGAAACTGACCTTAGGTTTTCCTTTAAAAAGAACCGCATCCAGATGAATGGTCATATTTAGCTTATGCAATTCTTAAATCACCAACATAAACTAAGATGGGGACTTGTAATGGGGGACTGAAAACCCTTAAGTATAGTTTTGAAACACAATGCTATCAGGAGCCCTTAGTGTTCTTTAATCGAAAAAAACTGAGGTATAATTTTCTTAAACCAGACTTATGCTAAAAACAGAGAAGCACTAAAAATGAATTCTCTAATCAGGCTACAGCCGAACATTTTAAAAAACAATCTAAATCAAAAGGGATGAGATTCTACAACAGACCATTACTACTAACTTCCAAAGACAGCCTTTATAAGTTTTCTAATGTATTCTGTCTACATGATGTTTGGAAAGCATATATTTCTACTCAAATTTCTGAAAGAAGGTTACTAATTTCTATAACTGGCATTTCTGACCTTTGCCATTTTTCAATTTTTTTTTCATTATTGGATCGGTTTCTGGATTCTTTATTTATTGTATTCATCTATCTAGCTTTTCCTGCAACAATATCCATCATATTAATAACTATACCTTTTTAACAAGAATTATATTTTCTCAGGCAAGTCTTTGTGATGTCAATTTTTTTTTCCTTCATTCTGGGAATGCTCTAAGGCCATATATAGTCTTAAGACCATATTCTGTGGGAGGCCACAAAAGAGAAACTTGTATTCTCTAAAACTCATTTCTAATTTTCACTTTGCTCATCAACATTTGTGTTTGAATATTTTTGTAGAAACCAGTCACAGTGAATGCCTACAGGTGAAACTTGGATCATATAGGTTCATGTGTAACATTAGAAGATACCTTTGTACCATATGCAAAGTAGCTGTGCCATTTCATGTTGCCTGAGCAAAATGAAAAGTTTGATGGACCCCACAATCTCACCAATATTCTGTTTTATTAGTCTGTAATTATAGTCACTTTAGTGGATGTGTAGTACAGTGTGATTGTGGTTTTAATTTAAATTTTACCAAAGATATTGAATATATTATATATATGCTTTTGTGAAGACTTCAAGTTTTTTACTTATTTCTTAAAAATTTGGGTAGATGCACTTTGTTAGGTGAAATTTCCATCTATTCCTCATGTGCTGAAAGTGTCTTATCACAAAGGGGTATTGAATTTTGGCAGGTGTTTTCCATGATTTTTTTTTCTTTGATTCTTCTAATGCAGTGAATTGTAATGCAGAAAATTTTAATTTTTTATTAATATTTTAGTAAACTTGTGTGCTAGGGACAGGCCCATTTAATCATGATCTATTAACATTTTCATATATGTTACTGAATTTGTCAATATTTTATGAAGGATGTTTACATATATACTTATGTGGAATGTTAGAATATAGTTTTCTTTTTTTGTAATATCTTCACTTTCTCTTGTCAGTATAATGCTGGCCTTATAGATGGTCAACAAGATTGATTCTTTCTTAAAGATGTCATAGGATTGGTTTTTCCCCCAGAATGGAATTGTGAAGAACTCTGTGGACCTATTCCCCCATGAAACAACAAGAACTGGTAAAAATTTAAAAATAAACAACCATTTAATGTCTTCAGAAATTGTTATAAGGACATACAGCAAATGAAGAAACATTGGAGAACAAAACTCAATCTTGGTAAGAATAGTTAAGAGTCTGTGGTAACCGAACTACCCTGCTGTCCTCACCCCCAACCAGTGACAAAAGATCTACTCAGCGTGAACATAACCAAGAAGAAAGGGTGCCCCTCCCATCAGCTCCTGAATGGGAGGTCTATGGTATCTTTTTTGGGAGGGGCAGACCACCAGCATTTCTCACCCCTTACCCAACTTTGTGCTACCAAGCCAGCTATAGAGTCCACCTCCCTAATCCACAGTGCTGCTTCTCAAACAGGATGAGATGGGCCACTCTCCAAAACATGCTGCCAGTTCCAGAACAGTGGCTCAGATATTTTGCCCAGGGAGAGAGGCAGGCCACAAAAACAGAGAGCTCCAAGTTTGAACCTGACATCTGAAAGAGAGTGGGGAAGATCAAGCCTAAGGATTTTCTTGAAAACAGTGGAGGCTTTGGTAATTACAAGGAGGCAGGTAACTCCATGAGAACAAGTAGGTAGCTACAGACCAGCTAGCTTAACAGAGAGATTCAAGGAAAGAAGCAACTAAGAATAACTCTCTTGGGGTCAGAAAAATCTCTAAGGACTCACCTCAAAGAGCACCCAGGCATAGACCCAAATTAATTAGATCAGACTGGGAAGCAATTTTTGCCCCAGGACATTGTTGAAAACAATAGAGGAATCAGCTGGTAATTAGTGGAGCCTAATAAATGAGTGTTCACCATAGAGACAGAAAGCCTTCTAGAAAGATCAGGCAAGAAGAGGTGGAAAGCACTGTTAAACCCATTGCCATCTGAGGGTGACTGCACATACCCAAAGCGTACCCTCTGAGGAGGAACATCAGAGGCTTTATACCACGGGGGATAAGCCAAGTTGCTAAACAAACAAGCAAACAAAAAAATAAGCTTCCCCTTATCAATATCTAGAAGTCCTATAATACATTAAATATATGACATAGAATATCTAGTTTTTAATCAAAAAAATTATGATATGCAAAGAAACAGAAAAGTGTCATTAATACACACAAAAAAGAGCAGGCCACAGAAACTGCCCATGAGAAAGCCCAGATGATGAACTCAGTAGACAAAGACTTCAAAGTAGGAATTATAAATATGTTCAGAGGATTAAAGAAAATCATGCTTTAAGAAGTGAGGAATGGTATGATGATAATGTCTCATCAATAAAAAATATGAATAAAGAGATGGAACTCATAAAAAAAGAACCAAATGAAAGTTCTGGAGACAAAAATTATATTACAGTAATGTATATGATAAATTCAACAGGGAACCTCACCAGTAGATTTGAAGTGGCAGAAGAAAGAACCCGCAAACTTGAAGTTAGATTGATAGAGGTTATGAAATGTGAGAGAAGACAGAAGTAAGATAAATGAACAGTTTCAAGGAAATGTATGTATGCCCATAGAAATGTATGGGTGTGCCAGAAGAAAGAGAGAATAAGGAGCAGAAAAAGATAGTGCAAGAAGCAATAGCTGAATCTTCCCAAGTTTGATCAAAAACAATATTATTCTATACATCCAAGAAGCTCAATGAACTCAAGTAGAATAAACACAGAGATCCATAGTCAGATAAAATAAAAATAGCCTAAGATTAAAAAAAAAAAGTATCTTGAAAATAATAGGAGAAAATTAATTGTTATGGGAAAAAGAACCCTAATAAGATTAACTGCTGACTTCTTATCAGGAACTACTGAGCCCAGAAGGGAGAAGGAAGATATATTCCAGGGGCTCAATAAAAATATCTGTCCATCAAGAGTCTTCTATCCAGCAAGAATATCTTCAAAATTAAAGAGGAAATTAATACATTGCTATGTAAACAAAATCGAGGTAATTTGTTGCTAGCAGATCCAACTTCTAAGAAATACTAAAGAATTCTTTTGGATTAAAGCAAGTCATCACAGAGAGTTATTTGAAACCACATTAGAAAATAAAGAGCATTAGAAAAGGTAATTATTTTTTAAAATTTTTTATTTTTTTAAGATTTTATTTATTTATAATCACAAGATCACAAGCAGACAGAGAGGCAGGCAGGGGTTGGGAGGGAAGCAGGCTCCCCACTGAGTGGAGAGCCCAATGTGGGGCTCGATCCCAGGACCCTGGGATCATGACCTGAGCGAAGGCAGAGGCTTTAACCCACTGAGGCACCCAGGTGCCCCAGTAAAGGTAATTATATTACCATAAAAGACAGTATACATGCTTATTACTTTTTCCTTAACTGATTTCAAAAGCAATCCTATAAAACAACATGTACACAATCGTATTATTTGGTCTACAGTATATAGAAATGCAATATGTTTGACAGTAAGAGCACTAAAGAGGTGGGCTGGGAAAAGTTGGATTGATGTGATGATACCAGAGGGTAACTGGAATTCACAGGAAGAAATGAAAAGAACTGAAAATGTTAAGTAAGAAAGTTAATATAAAAAACCCTATGATTATACACTTGCTGTCCTTTCTTCTCTCAACTTTGTCAAGATACATAAAATTATATACAGTCGTTATAAAAATTATTGTACCATTTATGTGAAACGTATAACAATGATAGTTGTAAAAATGAGTAAGACAGACTAGAAATATACAGGAAGAATAATTTCTCTATCTCTCTGGAATTTAGTTGGTATAAATATTTGATAGAATTTATCAGCGAAGAAACTGGGTGTGGTGTTCTCTTTATTCTTTATGGGAAGGATTATGAATTAAGTTTTTTTTTTAAGATTTTATTTATTTATTTGACAGACAGAGATCACAAGTAGAGAGGCAAGCAGAGAGGAGGGTGGGAAGCAGGCTCCCTGCTGAGCAGAGAGCCCGATGCAGGGCTTTATCCCAAGACCCTAAGATCATGACCTGAGCTGAAAGCAGAGGCTTTAACCCACTGAGCTACCCAGATGCCCCAGTTTCTTTTATTAATATAAAGCTATTTACGTTTTCTACTTCTCATATCAGTTTTATAGTTTGTGTCTTTCAAGGACAACATCAGATAATCAGTTGCCAAATTTATTAACGTAAAGTTGTTTGTGGGGCGGCTTGGTGGCTCAGTGAGTTAAGCATCTGACTTTTGATTTCAGCTCAGGTCATGATCTTGTGGTCATGAGGTGTATCTGTTTCAGATTCTTTCTCTCCTTTCCTCTCCTCCCACACCCCGCTTGCACACCCTCTGTCTCTTATATATGAATCAATAAAAAAACTCCAAAAAATATAAAGTTGTTCATTACATTTCATTACTACCATGCTAATGTCTATAGATACTGTAGTGATTTCCCTATTTGATCCCTAAAATTGGGAATTTGTACGTCATCATTTTTTTCTGGATCTATCTAGAGAGATTGGTCCAGTTCATTAATGACTTTCAAAGAACCAACTTTGGCTTTCGTGGTCTCTGTTTTTGTTCATTTTCTATTGATGCTTATTATTATCTTCATTATTTATTTTCTTCAGCTTCCACTGTATTTCATTTGCTTTGATTTCTTTAGCATTTTAAGGCAAAAAATGACAAACTGGTATTGAACCTTTCTTCTTTTCTAAAATAAGCATTGAAAGGAAGTATAAATGTCCATCTAGCTACCGCCTAACTGAATCTCAGAACTTTGATATGTCATGTTTCCATTACCGTTTCAAACTATTTTCTCATTTTCCTTAAAACTTCCTTTCTGAGCTACGGGTTACTTTTGAAGTACATGGTCTAATTTCCAAATATTTGGGAGTTTTTCTGATATCTTCATTTTTAATTTAATTCTCTTATGGTCAGGCAATATACTTGTCATGATTTCACTATTTTTAAATTTGTTGAGATTTGTTTCACAGTCCAGAAAACTCAAGTGCTCTTTGTTATACTGATTTTCTACTTATTTTTTAAATTACTGGGGATAGAATGTTGAATTTTCCTTTTAATGTTGTGAATATATTGGGCTCCCTGCTTGGCAGGGAATCTGCCTCTTCCCCTCTCTCTCCCTTTGTATGCTCACACTCTCTCTCAAATAAATAAATACATCTATCAGAATATGTCCGTTTCTTTTTTCAATTTAATAGTTTCTGTTTCATGTATTTTAAAGCCTTGTTATTGAGTACATATTAAAGCTTAAGTACATTTGACCTTTTGTTTTTGACTTGTATATCGACCCTCCCTCTCTATCTCTGTTTCTCTATATACTTAAAGTGTTTGTATTTTGTCTTGCTTTTCATCCAATTTGGCCATTGCCGCCTTTGAAATGGAGAGTTTAGACTATTTCCATTTAATGTAATTATGAATAAGGTTAGGCTTAAGTCTACCATTTCTTATTTTTTTTTCTGTTTTTCTTTTAATCTTCTTTTCCTATTTTCCTACTTTCTCTGGTTTGAATGTTTGTAGTATCCCATTTTATCCTCTATTGGCCTATTAGCTATACTTATTCATTTTATTGTTTTTTTAGTGCTTGCTTTAGTGTTTCCAATATGCCTCTTTAACTTATTACAGTCTCCTTAAAATAATATTACAGTAGTTCACACATAGTATAAAACTCTTAAAACTATATATTTCCATTTTTCCTCTGCAGTCTTTATTTTTGCCATACATTTTAGTTTTACATGCTAAAACCCCCAAAATATGTAGCTATAATTATGGATTTAATCATGACTTCTCTTTTAAAAATACTGAAATAATATTATTAAAAATATTTTTAATATAAAATAAAAAGTTTCTTATTTATCCTTCTATTTACCACTAATGGTATTTTTCTTTTCTTTTTGTAGATCTGAGTTTCCATCTTTTTTTAAAGATTTTATTTGCTTGTTTGAGAGATAGGGTGTGTGCACAACTGGGAGTAAAGTGGAGAAAGGGCAGAGGGAGAGGGAGAAGCAGCCTCCCCACTGAACAGGAAGCCTGATGTGGGGCTCCATTCCAGCACCCCAGGATCATGACCTGAGCCAAAGGCAGACACCAACCAAGTGAGCCATGCAGGCACCCCTCTGAGTTTCCACCTAAAATCATTTTCCTTCAGCCTGAAAGTCTTTCTTTGACATTTTCTATAGTACATGTCTCTGGTGGTAAATTCTTGTCCTTTGATGAAAATGCTTGTCCTTATTTTGCCTTCATTTATGAGTAACATTTTCACTGTACACAGAAATGTTGAGAGCACTTTTTTCCCCCAGTGCTTTAAAGATACCATTCCACTGTATTGGTTGTCAGTAGCGACTCTTACCTTTGACTCCTCAGTGTAATGAAATCTTTTTCCCTCTTGGTGCTTTTGTTTATTTTTCTTCATTTTGAGTGTTTGACATCTTGATGATGGCATATCTTCATGTAGTTTTTTTTCTCCTACAGTGGAGATTCTGGGCTTCTGACATCTACAGTTTCTCAGTGTTCACAAAATTCAGAAAGATTTCAGCCATTACCTCCCCCAACCCTCACTCCCGTTTTCAGACTGCAATTACATGTAGCTTAGAATACTAGGTAATGTCCTTTAGGTCACAGGGTCTTTTTATCTCCCCCTTTCATTTTTTCTATCTGGTCAGTCAGGACAGCTTTTATTTTCCTGTTTTCAAGTTCACTGATTTTCACTTCTATACACTTTACTTCTAATCTGCTGTTAAACTCAATATTATATATTTTTCACTACTGATATATTTTTCAGTTCTGGCAGTTACATTCAATTCTTTTCTATAGTTTCCCTTTCAACATCATGTTCATGTTTTCCTTGAAATTCTTGAACATATTCATAATATCTGTTTTAAAATTCTTACCTGCTAATTCATCAACTTTGTTATTTCTGGGTCTGTTTCTATTGACTAATTTTTCTTCTGAAAAATCTGAATCTTCTGGAATCTTCTAAAAAATCACATTTTCCTGCTTCTTTATATATTGAGTAATTTTTTACTGGATACTAGATTTTATTAATTTTATATTTGAATTCCTAGATTCTGCTATCTTCCATTAATGAATGCTGAGTTTTGTTCTGGCATACAATTAATTTACTTATGGACCAATGTGAACCTTTCAAGCCTTGTTTTTGAACTTTTTATGGGTATGCCTAGTGTAGCTCTTATTCTAGGGCTAATCTAGCCTTTCCTCTAATGCACAAGCTTTCAAGGGGTTTACTAAATGCCTCAGGTGTTTGACAAAGTTTCTTCATTTTGGTTGGTCAGAACTCAAGCATCTCTAAACCCTGCACAAACTCTGGCAGTTGTTCAGATTACGACTTTTCAGTAATTCTCTCCCTGATCCTTTACCCAACTACCTGAAATCTTGCTCCATACATAACCAGCTTGGTTTTCAGTCAAATACCTCTTTGAAGATTTCTGAAGATTTCTTTCTGCTTATCATCTCTGTGCAAGTCTGAGCCACATCTGCTTTTCCAGTCTTTTCAGTTCTGCAAGATTGCAGTGACCTTCATAAGAATGCCCTCCTAGAGCCTGTGGTCTGGAAACTGCCTCCAAGAATAAAGCTGAGGTTATTGTAGAACTCCCCTTATTTATCTCCTTTACCAATGTCATAGTCCTGAGTTTTTTTTTCAATGTTTGAAAAGTGTTTCTTATATAAAAATATATTTTACTCAGTTCTCTAGTTATTTGTGGTATAAAAACATGAAGACAGAAGTTACTATCAAGGCCAGAAGCAGAAGTCCAGGATTATTTTTATGTACACTGAAATTTGAGAACCTCTGACAGTGTTTTCTGAACTTTCTTTTTTTTTTTTAAGATTTTATTTATTTATCTGATAGAAATCACAAGTAGGCAGAGAGGCACACAGAGAGAGAGAGGAGGAAGCAGGCCCCATACTGAGCAGAGAACCCGATGTAGGGCTCGATCCCAGGACCCTGGGATCATGACCTGAGTCGAAGGCAGAGGCTTTAACCCACTGAGCCACCAGGCACCCCATGAACTTTCTTTTGATAAGAATCACTTTAGTACTTATTATAAAAAGCAGTTTCCAAAAGCTCATTCTCAGAGTTTTTGCTTTGAGATGAAGGTTATGCTTATCATCAGAGTATTGGAGGAAATATTAAAAAATGAAAGTAACCAACTATCCTCTCTTTCTCGGGCGGCAGATTAAAATGTTACCTCTCAAATAGCCTTTCTTTGACTTGTCTCTTCATAAAAAGTCTTCTCTTTAATTATTAACACCTCATTTATATTCTTCATAGCACTAACAAAAATGTATAATCATTTAATTAGTTTATTTAGCCTATGTTGTCTTTTTCCAACATTAGACTATAAGCACCATGATGACCGTGTTTTTCTGGTTCTCTATTGGATGCCCCAAACCTACCAAAAGAGAAAGGGGTACTAATAGGTATAGATCATTCCAACTTGGGCCTGGCCCAAAGTAACAGTATACCTATGGAATTAATAAATGACTGTATGAGAAAACTTAAGTTCTGTACACTAACGCACGCACACCTATACACATACCAAATGACAGAAGGGCATCTTTTCACATGGTCTGGAAAGTACCTCTTCAAAGTGTGGATGTCTGATTAATTTCAACAAAATAATGTACCAAATTCTGCATTCCAATAAAATACTGATACAATATGAATTAGAATGGCACTATCACCTAGTAGAGGTTTCCTAATGGGTAGTGTCTAACATCAGTTTTCACATTACTTTTCTAATGTGTACGCTAGAAGCAGTATTTTTTAAGGTATCATTGACACAAAATATAATTGACTCATTTAAATATGCAGTTTGATGTTGTTTGGTAATTTGTATACAATCACGTAACCACTAAATCAAGATATAAAACAATTCCCTCATCTTAAAAGGTTTCAAAATTCTTAGAAAAATGCCATAAAATTCTGGTAATGTCAGAAATAAGAAATCTATGATTAAAAAAAATCAAAAGAAAAGAACTTAGCAGAAATATTTTAGTGGCTGATAAAAATACACTGATTTGCCAGGTGGCAAAATATCTCTGGTGACCTCATGCTTTTCCCCTCTGAAATAATACTACAGATTTCAATCCCACTCAAAGAGCAGATGCTTTCGCAATCACTGGAGTACCATTAGGGAAGAAAAACATCCAAGTGTGGTATTTGTTATTTATATATTTCCTGTGTTAAGAGAGGGTGAAGAAGTTTAGACTTTTAGACTGCTTTTTCCATCTTGCCTTTTAAATAAAAAAATAAAATGGAACGACTCTAGGTAATTTGCTGTCTGTTCTGTTGCAAGAACACCAAATAAGAGGCTTTTATAGGAGAGTGGGAAGGGTTGTTCCAGCCCTAAGAACATGAAAGGAATCATCCTGTCAGCGGGCTACTCCACTGTAATTGAGCATAGCTAAAGGAAGGAAGGAACAATGCTGTGCCATTAGGGCAACTCAGCCAAGCTTCCCACTCTTGCCCCGCTTTTCCCTGACCCCTCCCACACCCACAAACCTGCAGTGGCTTTGTCACCCGGTCTGTGTACATGTTCTCTCCAACATGGTAACATTAAAGGGTTAACTGGGCAAATACAAACCACTTGTTCGTGGTGACTCACGTTCTTTCCTTCAGCCTATGCGTCCTTTCCTCTTGACAGGTTTTATCTTACCGACGAGAGGGAAGTGTAAAAACAATGCATGAGAATCAGAGTAGTATTTATTGTCTATGAAAACTGTGTTTACCTGAAATGTACCTTTATGACTAGTTACTGAATTTTTTTTTTTAGTTTTTTTTTTTTTTTTTTTAGTTACTGAATTTTTGTGCTTCCCAGTACTGCCTGTAATTTCTAGTCTTTGATCTCTTGAAAGGGATATAATTTTAAAGAGAAAAACCGTTATAATTGGAAAGCAATGGGAGAAAGCGATGTCACTGTTAAGAATGAACAAATCAGGACGGATTCAGATAACTCACAGAATGCAATCTGCAGCACCCCTAAGAAAAGAGCAGTTATAGCTAGGATGGGATTCTGAAGGGAGGGGTCTCTCCACAGAAAGGTGTCTGAACTCTGATTTTTTACTTCATTATGGCAGAGGGCACACTAAGCAAAAAGCCCCTAGGACAGAAGGCTGGATTCCTTACCTCCTTAAAATGTGGCTATTCTTCCAACCAAGAAGGGGGGTAATTATCGTTAAATCTCAGTTCCCTTTGTGTCCATCAGTAGCAAATTCTTTTTTTTTTTTTTTAATGTATTTATTTGACAGAGATCACAAGCAGGCAGGCAGAGAGAGAGAGAGAGAGAGGAGGAAGCAGGCTCCCCGCCGAGCAGGGAGCCCGATGCGGGAACTCGATCCCAGGACCCTGAGATCATGACCTGAGCCGAAGATAGAGGCTTTAACCCACTGAGCCACCCAGGTGCCCCCATCAGTAGCAAATTCTTAATACCAGACTGATTTAACTCAATTTTGACTCTTCGTTTTTAGTCTCCTGGGTCAGTGATAAACATATGCAGAAAGCTGACCACCTCCCCCCTCCCCCCTCTCTGGCCCCCTCTGTCTCCACTACTGATGCTCAGAATAGACACTAGCACATGAAGCACAAAGACAAAAAGAGGTATCTATATTTTACTAAGCAGGTCAATCAAGAAATATGGTAATAATAAGTAGACACAAATATATGTATGGTATTTTAAAATGGGATATAAGTAAAAAAAAAATATATTAGGTTCTCCCTTTATGCCTACAATATTAGAAAAACCGAAAATACTAAGTGACAATAAAAAGCCCCATAGACATTCTATCGGTTCCCACAGCAGAAAACTTTCCACGTCATCTGTTATTGGACAGTTCCATTTCAAATATGCAACTAGAATTTCAGAGGGCTAGCAACGAGCGCTCTTTTCCTAAATCTGGACAACCATTAGCCCGTCTGAAAGTGAACGTACAGAACTGAGAAGGAAATAATTCCCAAACAGGGTTCTGTGTATTATTAATGCTCAAAAACTTAATAAAACAAAATGAAAGCAAAGTACAAAGGGAAAATACAGGAAAGAGAAAAATTGTATCAAACTGAAAGAAATAATTCAAGAATCACAACTAATTAATGGAGAAAAGAGGCCCGTAAGATTGGAGTAAGTCTTATTTTTCTTATTTGGATCAAAGTGTAAATAAAATGATTTTTCATGGTGAAATATCACCGAGCAGGAGTGTTTCCAAGCTGGGACGGCCTCCCCACATGCCAGGCTGACCATGAGGGGTGTCTCTAATCATTCACCCCCCCAGAGGACACCACCTTCTCGAAGCAGATACACGCCAGAAGGCCACTGCTGTTAACATGATTCGGGGGAATATCACAGCCTCTCCCTGGCCACTCTTTGCTTATCCTCATGCAAAATAATTTATTTGGGCTTTGTTACAATAAGAGGTATAATTAGCAGTCATTTTGTAGAATAAGGTATTGATGCCACAAGCCAATTTTCTGAAAGCGCAGTACTGCAGCACCTGTACCATTCATGTTTATAAATCAGGTAATTGTACATCAAGCCACTTCAGTGTGTATGTAATTAGTCTAATTTACATATGTAAATCAATTATCTTATACACAGTTTGCCAACTTCTTGCTTTCCTTTATTTTTCCCCTCATGTTGCAAGCTCAGATAGATCAGATTTCCAAAATATCATTTTAATAAACTATCAGGGTTTTTTTCCTCAAGCCATTTAGGGATATTTCCAATTCCTCCATCTGATAATAAAACGCAAGGACAAAGTTCAAAGAAGCTGTAAGTCTCTGCTGATTCATTATATCAGGAAGCTGCTTTACTTGTACTGGATGTTCCAAACCCTTTTAATCAATCTTTTCTGCTCTCACAAAAGAACATTTCTCTATGCTCAGGTGTCTCCAACTCTCACCTAATTTCAAGTGACAATACTGAGAAATGACAATATAATTAGAATACAGATTTGATAGGCATAAAAGACAATGACTGATCTCATTCAATTTTTTAAACTCTGGGCAAAGATCTATACCTTTACCCTTGCCATTTAGGCCTACCTGACTCTCCATTCAAATGCTAGTCTACCAGTGATTCCACAATGGAAAAAAATTGAAGATGCATTACTGAAAATGTTTTGAAGGATATAAAAATACAGAATTTTATTCAAGACCACATTAAGGATCAGCACAGCATTAGGTCTCAAATATGAACAAAAAATGAAATAAACTTCAAAAATTCTCCATTTATTTTAGAGAAAATGTTTTAAGTTCATAATGTACATTCTATTACTTAAGTAAAATTTAGATGACTAAAAGTTTTGCTTCATTTTAATATGTGACTTAACTACAACTATAAAGTGATCTTAATAGATAAAAACAAAGTAATTCTCAAATGATAATACACTGCCTATTTTTTAAAGAACAAAAATGGTTATTTAAAAAATTTTTAAATTTCCATAAAATAAAGTAATACACAGTTTTAGATTCTGAAAGGGTACTTGAAAACACTTTCAGATTTCTGGAAGGAATTCTGAAAAGAATTAAAAGAATTAAAGGTGGTTGATGAAACATATAAATTTATTTCCTCTCACTCATTTATCTCTGTTAAAATGCTAGGGAATCAAAAAGTATAAAAGTATAAACCACAAGAAAAAAGAGAACAGAAAAAGAGAGAGCAGTATATAAAAGATTTCAACAAAACTTTTCAATATGGAAAGACTGAGTGGTGATGACTGATTTGGTAATGAGGGAAGCCACAAAATAAAGCACGAGGTGAGAACTATTTTGTGGTTACCTGTGCACATCAACCTAGGAGTTGGGAAGGGAGGGGCAGAAAACAAGGGATCCTTTGGAAGTGTCTACTCAAAAGACTTGACACCCTCTTATCTCACATACAAAATATCAACATCCAGGAGCCTGTCCCAGCACTTCTCACATACTTACACATTCAGGCAAGAGATTAGAGGTTTTATTCCCTAGAGAAACTGAAGGGACTCGAGATTTGGTGGCATCAGTACAATGGATAATAAGAAGAAGGTGTATGAGACAGGGAAGTGAGCTTGGAAAGGGGAGGCCAAAGGATTCAGGGAACGGTAGGTTCCATGTAAGTGACCAGCCCAGACACCAGAGAGCTCGGTCTGATATGTGCCAGAACTCCACTGTGGAGCAGGACGACATAGGGTTCCAGAAGCATGAAGCTAAAACTCAGCACACAGATTATAAAATGAAGAGTAGAGAACCTCAGCCATGTATTTCCAGATACACTTCATAAGCACAGATCTGCTCAGGAGAACGTGGCACTACTAAACTGAATCGGCATTCCTACAGCTCTGTATTACAAACCTTTTGGTTTTCCTTGCTTTTTGTTAACCAGGTGAATGTATTTATTTTGCAAAGAGTAAAAATGATTAAGTCTATCTGAAATTATGTTGAATGAAAAATAGGATAAATTCATAAATAATACCGCCAATCATTTTAAACATACCAAAAAAAAAAAAAAGATGAAGGAAATATGTTAAATGTTGAGAGGGGTTCTTTTTATAGTTTCAAGTATTTTCTACAATGATCAGCTATCTAAAGTCATTTAAAGAATTATTTAAAAGGCGTAATAGAAAAAATATAAAGTATGAAAACCGTACAGTTTGTAAGTGTGTCACGGCAGAAAAAACCAACAAAACTTTCTGAAAGAAATACAATAATCAAATGCTAATAAAATCATAATGAACATAATAAATATATACTATTACAGTAAACCAATGAAGGTTTTCCTAGTCCTGAGTTTGATAAAAACAACTATTTAAAACACTTGTGAATTTTTACCAGAATTAACGATTACCTTGCTTTAATAATATTCAATGAAAATCAGAAAAACTACATTCTTTTAGGACAGTTACCTTACTTGACAGGGCACCTTCCTGTATGTATTCCTGCATCAGACAGAACCCACTCCTAGGAGATGCTACAGCTTCCCTTTGGGGACTTACTTAGTATTCAACACCATTTCTGATAATGGTTCCCCCCCCCCGTAAATGTAAATACCTGGTTCTATAGTTTATGACATTAGTATTCAATAAGGACAGAAAAAAAAATCACAGCTTTCCATTTTTGTCTAATGAAGCCTCACTTACATTAATTTTCTCTCGTACCCTAGCACCTGGCACAGAGCCTCTGTCACATGTTAGCTGAGCTAAATACAGATGAATAAATCAATATTTTAATGAAGTCCCTTTCCAGCTTGTTCTTCTGCAAGGCAAAGAACCCCTGTTTCTTGAGTCTTTTATTATGGAGATGTTTCCTCTTAGTCATTAATAGTCTTTGTGGCTTTTCTTTAATTTCTTAATGTGTCCTAAAAGGACAAGGCCAGAACGGGGCACAACATTCTGCTAAGCCTGTGACCAGTTAGGAACAAATTAAAGGAAGGGTTTCCTGGTGTCCATGTTACATAAACATTCAGTCATCCCAAGGCTACACTGTAAATTTCCACACAGAGAATAATGTTGAAACACTCACCTCAAGAACCAACCACAACTTGTCTCCATTTATTTTATCTTTCTTAAAGTACATCCCGTAGAATCTGACCACATTGGGGTGGTCGGAAAGCGTCTTTAAGATGTTATACTCTGCTTCAATCTCTTCGTCAATGTCCTAGTTTCAAAAAGTCAAAGGAAGAGAAACCATGAGAAAAACATGAATTACATCAAAGAGACACATTAGAGACCACCAAATAGAGAATTTAATTTTGTCAAAGCAAGGTTATAATAATGGCTTTTATTGTGCTCAATAGTACATATTAAAATTTCTCATGCCATTATGTAAGGGGAGAGATTGTGATTTTCCTGCTGATCAAATACATCTCTAATTATGTTAATTTCACTGAGTTAAAAAGGGACAAATAAAAGACTATTTTTGTATGCAATTAGGAAGAAACATACATGAAAAAGGATTCCAAAGGATATTCTTTTCTTTGCAGTGTTAACTTTGTTTCTTTGGCAAAGCCACTGATTTGAAATAAAAACTTTTAGGTGGTTTATTTGGTGCCTTTGAAATAGACAATATATAGAAGTTTTCAAAAAGTAGTCATAAAAGCAATAAATGCCTATCTTTCCAAAAAAATAAAATAAAGTTACACATAAGATGCCATTTAGCCTTCAGTTCGCTAAAGGCTCATTTGCCAGAAACAGAACAGGTTGTTACCCTTGCCAACAAAGATGAAAGATAAACACTTCGTCATGTTTGTAGAAAACCACAACCCATGAAAGGACTCAGAGTAGTAATAAGAGAAAGGCTTCGAACACTGTTTTTACAGCAACATTTGGTGTCCACATTGTTTTATGACAAAATCATGTAATCACAGAGCCGGAAAGAATTTTAGATCAGAGCTCTAATTTGAGAAAAAGCAGCTAAAGCTCAGAGAGGTTGGTCACAGAGCTGGTGAGTGTAAGATCAGGACTAGCTTGCAAGTCCCCTGCCTCCTTCTTTCTAATCCCATTCATTGTATCTCGTATCAAAAGTTATAATAGTAAGACTCTCCTAATAAAAAAAAAGCCACTCTATAAAATGCTTGGGATGCATTTAAATTTATTTCACGAAGATTATAATCTCTTGGTTATAAATCTTTTTTATTTGGCTTGTGACATTATGAAGGAAGAGGAAATGGATAATTCTGAGAAAAACATACATGTACTATGACAAGAATAAAAGCAGCAAAAGAGCCAATGTCATACCAGAGTTATGAAACCAATATATTTTATTAAAGCAATAGAACAAAACATGATTTTAAAGGTTCATAAGATACGAAACAGGAGCAAATTATAAAAGAATAATGTCTACATGTATTCACAGTCCATTTGTCCTTCTCCATTAAGAAGTGGAGGAATGGGAGAGCCATGCTGGTCATGGGACGGCATCCGGCTAGAGCCCTTTCTCTGGCCCAACCTATACTTGCAAAGACCAGAGGAGATAGGTACAGTCACTCTGGTATAGCTTCATTGATATTTGTGTCTCTCATCCTTCAGTTTACATGGTAAGGACTGCCTGGGTGGCTCCATTGGTTAAGCATCTGCTTTGGGCTCAGGTCATGATCTTGGGGTCCTGCGAGAGAACTCCATGTCAGACTCCCTGCTCAGTGGGGTGCTTCCTTCTCCCTTTGCCCCTCCCCCCACCCTTAATCCTGCTCATGCTCGCGCGCTCTCTCTCTCTCTTTCTTTCAAATAAACGAATAAACAAAATCTTTTTAAAAATGGTGAGAACTTTCCAATAGGGGAAGATGAAAACATTCCGCATCAGTTAAGCCTGGACATAGCTGTCTCTCTTTTTCTTCCCCCAGCGTATGTAATTTATTGCTTGAAAATAAACCCCTACTCTCCCTCTCCTCTGCTTAAAATAATATGAAACGCTGTAGTTATAATGGGTTTAGTAGGAATAAACAATCAAAAAAGAAAGTGCAATCCTGGAGACCTTTTGCAGAGTCCTACAGTTTGTTGGTGTTAAGATCTGTGACAAGGACCAAGAGTCCCATGTTCTTCCCAAACATATCACGTCATCCATCATGTGTGCAAGGGTCAGGTAACTGGAGAAACCACTCTCAATAGAAGTTCAGGGATTATGGGATCACTGACCTCCCTCTGGCTCACCCAAGTGCTGCGGGAGAGCTACAGATTTCCCAGGAGCTGAAAATGTTCCAAAACAGCCAGTTCTCATTCCCAGATAAAAAAAGCGGGGGGCAGGTGGGGAACTCATCCAACTTCTTTACACTCTTCAAGCCCTCCCCCCCAAAAAGCCTAGAAGATTCCCTTATCACAACTGTTATTTCAAAAAAAGCAAAAGAGTACCCCTACTGGCGCATCACTTACAGAGGCCAAAAGACTACATATGAAAGTTCAGTTTTTCACAAGGAAACTGACCCTGATTATAAGGGAATACCATTTCTGCTTTGGAAACATTTCAGCAAACCTGAAAATTAATTTCCTATCTCTGAGAGAAATATAATTTAACATAAAATATTTCTGGGTTAGCTTAAGAGATATTCTGCCTGAAACCTAAATAAAGGCAGGAAGAAAAAGATCTGGCCAAGATGACATCTGGAATGACTTCTAGATCCTTGAGTCTGTTCTTACAACCTTTCTAAAATCTAAAATAACCTTAAATCAACTGCCGAGCTATTAAGAGCTGTATTTATTCATTTATGTATTTGTATTATATGTTTGTTCAATTAAATATTTATTGGTCCCTACTGTATATGTTAAGTGTGTAAACAAGAAAAACCTAACAAACGGACTTTTTTTTTTTTACATTTTCTTCAACGGCAATTGACATTGTGACAAATCAATAAAGTTACTGTAGACTTTTTAACTCTTTAGTACAAATAAAAACAAAGTTAGTTCGTAGGAAAAAACTGAAAAAATAATGTGACATACATGAATTGGGTCCAGAATTTTCACTGCTGCTTTTTGGCCATTTTTCTTATTCAACACTTTAAAAACTTTCCCGTAAGTTCCTTTGCCAATTGTTTCGGTGATTTCCCATGTATCAGAAGGATCAGGAAAGTTATCAAAGATGATTGTTTTTCCAGTTAATGGAAGCATCTCACAAGTCTAAATCCCTAGAGAGAAAAAGTACAGTTTCAGCTACATTTGATTGGGGATACTAAATCGCACACATAAACTCATGGGAAAATATCTAACATTTCACTGACATGATATAAAATATACAGCAGTAACCAAATGTACTCAGAATTACAAAAAATTTTAATTTCAATTCTTTTTGCAAATAGATTAATAGGAGTTTAATAATCCTTTGTAAACAGAGCTTTATTTCTATGTTTAATACAGTCCCATATCAATTGCTCTTCATTCTTCTCATTAAAATAAGAGGCACATATTTAAATCACTTTGATATACTGCTTTATATTCAGATATTAATACAATGAATAAAAAAATTAAAATTAACCTTAGAGATGATAAAATTCAATTTTGTCAAGGCAAATCCCACACTTTGAAGTGATTGTGTCTTACACCGCTCCTCTATGTAAAACCCAACAATGGGTCCCCTCATATTGCTTTTAGGAGTTGTTTTTTTGTGGGGTTCTTTTTTTTTGATATTTTATTTATTTGACAGAGAGAAAGCGAGAGAGAGAGCACAAGCAGGGGGAGCAGCAGGCAGAGGGAGAGGGAGAGGCAGTCTCCCCGCCGAGCAGGGAAGCCAATGTGGGGCTCAATCCCAGGACTCTGGGATCATGACCTGAGCCAAAAGCAGATGCTTAACTGACTGAGCCACCCAGATTCTCCCAGGATGAGATTTAGCACAACCTACCAGATCCTTTAAAGTATGGCCCTCGCTTACTGTCCTGGCTTCATGTCTCAACTCTTCTTTTCCCAGATACTACACACCAGTCACTTAGGATCATTTAAATTCATTTTTTTCTTGCTTAAGAATCTTAGTAGACATGAATCCCTCCAATGTCTGCCTGTGGTTTCTTTACTAAATTCCAACACCTTCTTATCTTTTAGATCTCGGCTTAGATGTCATTACCTCTGAATGCGACCTCTCTCCATCCCATGTGGGTTGTATGCCCAACCCTGTACTCACAAAGCACTCTACACACGTTTATCCGATCTTACAATATGCCCTACACCTGGCACAGTGCTGAAATAATTAGAATACAGCCAATGAGGTCACGTGAGTTTTAAAAGCAGATGTTATATGTGACCTGAAATAAGATCCCAGGTTTCTTGGGGCGCCTGGGTGGCTCAGTGGGTTAAAGCCTCTGCTTTCGGCTCAGGTCGTGGTCCCAGGGTTCTGGGATCAAGCCCCGCATCGGGCTCTCTGCTCAGCAGGGAGCCTGCCTCTCTGCCTACTTGTGATCTATCTGTCAAAAAAAAAAAAAAAGATCCCAGGTTTCTTGACTTCGCAGTAATGTTTTTAAACTTCTATGCTCTTCCTATATTATATTCAACCATTTATATAGAATTACCAAAACAAAAAACAAAAAAAAGTAACAGAAAGAGCTCCCACAACTTCTGGTGGCCCTTACGTTTTTTTCAATTATCTGTGCAAATGCTCACTATCTTTGGTGTTAAAAAGTTGTGTGCAGTTGTGCTTGTATGTGTACACATACATGCAGAAACGTATCTTTCAATAAATAGGCATCATTTCTACATGTCAGCCCATGAAATTCATTGGTCTAACCACAATTTTGTATCTCAGCTATATCACTGATCCACTGAGTCCTCTCTTTATACCATCAACCTGTTCATTTTTCATTCCTTCTTCATTTGCTTCTTCCCAGCATAAATTCTACAGCTTGAATTATTATGACTTCCTTGCAAATACTCCCAACTCTCATTCCTCTTTCTCCACCATCAGTCTCCCAGAATTAAAAAAGCCAAGTCTGATTAAACAATACATGTCCTCACACCTGTGACTGTAGCTAGACAAAAACTACACTACCATATTGACTGGTTTCACTTCAAATTCAGAATAACACACCTACAAGTAGACCCTGGACACTGCCTAGAAGTCCTACTGTGTTTCCCTGGTTGTCTATTCCTTTCTCATTATTTCACAGTGATCTCTGTTCTCACATTTTCCTGTCCTCAAATTGTTCTTTGTTCTCTATCCCCTTCCACAAAATTTCCCAATTGATGCTCTAACTTAAGTAGTTGAAAAGACAAAAGCAACAATAAACTCCTTACTTCTACAAACTACAAACTACAAACTACTACAAACTTCTACAAACTATAAACTTCTCATCCTGAAGACCACAAACCAATGTGCATCAAACATGAATTCATTCTCATTGATTCTATCATCGATTTTTGTTCTTTGTCCCCAACTAGTCTGTTTCTTCAGTTCCTTCTCAGCCTTCAGATCCTGGCTAAAACATCACTTTCTTAGAAGGGCCTTTCTTGACCAACCTACATAAAGTTACAAAAGAGTACAGGCGTTATTTTTACTACTGTAACTGCCATTCCCAGAATAATTCCTAGCAAAAAAAAATAAGGATTAGGGAGAGTGGAAAAGAATTTTGAAATTCTAAACAAAATAAGGATCATGTTCTGAGTCATTATACTTAAGGGCACATCATCTCATAAATGGCTATGAATGGCTCTAAAAATTACATCACTACATAAAAACACCCTCATGAATAGTTCTTAGAACACTTAATCTTTCTGAAATTTGTGCCTTTGATCCAAAATGCAATGGAATAAGTAGGAGGTAATCAGTAATAATCATCTCCTTTAGTGATTTCACAATCAGTGACATGATAACTACTTCTTACATCTATGTACTTGAGTCATGCAAATAAGCATTTATGCCATCCATATAATGTAAAAGTTAGACCAAAAGACCAAATTAAATCTTGTTAAATGCCTGAAATAAGCATTTTTACCCACAAGAGACATTCATTATACGGAATACTGCTTTTCAAGAGGTGGCGTTATTCAACATGATTTTAATTTCTGCAACATTAATTGTTAGGAATTAACTATTGGTATTTAAATATACAGGCATAAGAATGACTGAATACCTAATGTATGCAGAGTATACATTAGAGTTTTGGGGATACTAAGATAGTCAACTCATGGATAGATATATGTAAGTAATATTATGAAAAGTGACAGATAATGGAAACAAGCTTAAAGTGCTATAGAAGCCCAGGTGAAGAAGCAATTAATTCTGGAGTGATCATAAAAAGATACAGAAAATAAGCAGGTTTGGAGCTGGACATTAAACATGAATGGAAGTTTGTCCAAAAGATAATTTCCTCTTTCACGATTCTCAGTAAGATAAATATTTAAAGCAGTGCATTGTTATATTATAAAAAATGTTTATATTATATTTATATTATAAAAAAATTATAAAACAATAATCACAGAATAATGAAAGCCCAGGTGTTTGGGAAACAGAATACACTTAGTCAAATGTCATTTAAAAGAAAAAAAACTCCCAAGAAGTAGATGAAATGAAGTCTAAAATGACATCCTCAAAATTAAACATTAAAGAATTCAAAACCTTAGAATAGAAACAAGTCTTCTAAATTTTACACTGTACTTTTTCCAGTACTGATAGGTTATTATTAAGAATAAAATATCAGTTAGTAAACAACTAATTATTTAATGATTATAGTAGGTTGTATCCTACATGGCAATGATTGTTCTTATTTTTTCTAGTCCTTTACCACTCACAGAATAAAAAGTAATTCTCTAGCTCATAAAAATGAATAACTTCTTAATTATATGATCATATATGCTAAATATCTTTTTGGCATGTATACAGTAAGTATATATTTTGTACACATGTATGTACATATGTATTATAGTATATATTATGTATATATTTTGACATATGTATTTACCATAATTCAAAAAGGTACTTCCATTTAAAAAGCTACATTTAAAAAATGAAAAATCATCTTTTTGAATTGATTTATTATATATTGAGCTGCTGAGGGGTCTTTTTCATGATAAAAAAAAAACCATATTACAATGAAAAAAGTATCTTACTTCAGGATCTTATCAGTCATCTTAACACGTATTTTGACTGCTTTTGTAAACCTTTCTTCCATTCTTCTTTACTAAAATAACCAAACTGACTTCATGCTCATTCTAAAACACAGCAGGGCTGATCTCCCTTTGGGCTATGTTTTCCCTCTGCCTGGAATGCTCTTTCTCTAGATATCCATGTTGCTTACTTCCTCACTTTCTTTAATTCTTGAATCAGCCATCACCTCCTCAGTAAGTCTTGTCCTAACCACCCTGTTTAAAATGCCACCTTACCCCCCTCCACCCTATCCTATCTCCAAACTCCTGGTCCCTCTTTCCCCACTATATTTTCATAACATTTTTTATCTCCTTCATGCTACAACACTTCCAGTTTATTATGTTTTAATTATTGGTTTTCTATACTACTAGAATTTAAGCCCATGAGCACTGAAATTTTATCCAGGTTGTTCACTGATATATCCCAAAGACTCTAAACCCATGACTGGCACAGAAGAAGTACTCAATAAGTACTTGTTGAATACTGGATAGAAACGAATAGAACACAGTAACCAGAAAAATTTCAGGTGATTTTACCAATGAATTCAATAAAGTGATTAAGAAAGAAAGAATGTCATCTGATGCAAGATTTTTTCAGAGACTAGTGATAGAACACTTGAAAGTACCTACAAAGAGACAGAAGTTTGTTGTTGTTTTTTTTTTTAAAAAGAACCAAACAGAAATTCCAGATATGAAAATTAAAATAATTGAATTGAAAAATTCTCTGGACGGGTTTAATAACAGACTTGCACAGGCAGAAGAAAACCAGCAAACTTAAAGCCAAGTAATCTGAAATTATCAAGTCTGCAGGAAAAAAAGAAAAAGAAAAAGAAATGTAGAAAAATGAACAGAGCCTAAGGGACTCATGAGATCCCATCAAAAGGACCAATATAAGCATTACCAGTAAGAGAAGAAGAAGAAGAAGAAGAAAAAAGAACGAGACAAGGAGAATATTTGAAGAAATGATGGCTGAAAACATCATAAATTTAAGTAAAAGACATGGATATACAAATCCAAGTAGATGGATCTACAAACCTAAGAGGCCTCCAAAACTGCAAAGATAAATCCCAAGAAACCCACACTGAGACACATTATAATGAAGCTGTCAAAAGACAAAGACAAAGAAGGAATCTTGAAGGCAGCAAAAGAAAAGGAATTCACCATCTACAAGATATCCCAGCAGAAATCTTGTAAGTCAGAAGGTAGTGGGACAACACAGTTAATGTGCTGAAAGAAAGACATGTCAACTGAGAATTTTATATACAGCAAAAGTGTCCTTCAAATACAAGAAAGAAATTAACACTTCCCCAAATAAGTAACAGCTGAGGGAGTTCATTGCCACTAGATCTGTCCTACAAGAATTGCTAAAGAGAGTCCTTTGGGTTGAAGTGAAGGATGCTACTCATTACATAATGATAAAAGGATTAACTCACGAAGAAGATATAACAATTATAAATATAAATGCACAAAACATCAAAGCTCCAAAATATATAAAATAAACATTGAAGTAATTGAAGGAGAAATAAACAGCTCTACTATAATAGCAGGAAACTTCAATATGTTGCCTTCCATAACAAGTAAAACAAAGAGACAGAGGTCAGTAAGGAAATACAGCACTTGAACAACACTATGGCCCAATTAAATCTAAAAGACACATATAGAATGTCCATTTAACGATAGCAGAATACACATTTTTCTCAAGTGTAGATGGAACATTCTGCAAGATAAACCACATGTTTGGCTACAAAGCAAGTCTTAATAAAATTTAAAAGGCTGAAAATATACAAAATACCTTTTTCAGTCAGAACATGATGGAACTAGAAATCAACAGCCAAAGGAAAACTAGAAAATTGATATATACATGGAAATTAAACAACACACTATTAAATAATTAATAAGTCCTCTAAGACATCACAAGGAAAATTAGAAGATATCTTGAAGCAAAGGAGACTACAACATAGCAAAACTTAAGGGATGCAGCAAAAGCAGTGTTAAGAAGCAGATTTATGTTAAATTTAACATAATATTTATGTTAAGCATAAATTTATGTTAAAAAAAAGAAAAATCTCAAGTCTTAATTTTATACCCTAAAACTAGAATTAAAGGAAGAGGAACAAATTAAACCCAAAAGAAAAGGAAATAATAAATACTAGAGCAGTGATAAATAAACAGAAAAGACAAAACAACAGAAAAAATCAACAAAGCCAAGAGTTTGTTCTTCAAAAGATAAACAAAATCGACAAACCTTTAGTTAGAAAGAAAAAAAAAAAGGAGAAGAAACAAATAATCAAAACCAGAAAGGGAAGAGGGGGCATTACTACTAATTTCATAAAAATAGAAAGGATTGAACTAGGAATAATTATATGCCCACACAATGGATAAATTAGATGAAATGGACAAATTCCTAAAAACACACAAGCCACCAAGGCTGAATCATGAAAAAATTAAAAATCTGAATAGGCCTATAACTAGTGAGGAGACTGAATCAGTCATCAAAATTCTCAACAGCAAAAGCAGCTCAGGACCACGTAGATTTACTGGTTAATTTGACCAAACATTGAGGATAAGTTAACACCTTAAACGAAATTTAACACCTTAAACTCTTAACAAGCGAGGACTAAGAATTCTTAAACTTCCAAAAAATTTAAGAGGAGTGAGCACTGCCTAACTCATTCTATGAGTCCAGCTTTACCCTGATACCAAAGCCAGGCAAGGGCACTGCAAGAATACCAATATCCGAAAAATCACTGATACAAAAATCTTCAAATAAAATACCACCACTGAATTCAACAGAGTATTCAAAGGGTCTCAATAGCGTATTCAAAGGATCATACATGGTGACCAAGTGGGATTTATTCCTGGAATGTAGGAATGGTTTAATATATGAAAATCAATCAATGTAATACATGATATTAACAAAATAAAGGGTAAAAATGATGATTTAAATTGATGCAAAAATGTGTTTGATAAAATTTAATATTCATTTAAGATTTTTAAAAAAAATCCTCAAACTAAGAATAGAAGAAAATTCCCTGGACATAATAAAGGCCATGTATGAAAAACACATAGCAAACATCACACTCATTGGTGAAAGACTGACAGCCTTTCCTTTAAGAACAGGAACAGGCAAGGAGGCCTACTTTTGCCATTTCTATTCAACACAGTACCAGAAGTCCTTGCCAGAGCAAGTAGTCAAGAAAAAGAAAAGACATCCATAGATGAAGAAAATGTGGTATATATATAAAATGTAATATTAGCCATCAAAAAAAAAAAAAAAAGAAATCTTGCCATTTGCAATGATGTGGATGGAACTAGAGGTTATTAGTCTAAGCAAAATAAGTCAGAGAGAGATAATTATCATATGATTGCACTCATATGCAGAGTTTAAGAAACAAAAAGACAAGCATAGAGGAAGAGAGGGAAAAATGAAACAAGACAAAATCAGAGAGGGAGACAAACCAAGAGACACTTAACTATAGGAAACAAACTGAGGGTTCTTGGAGGGAAAGGAAGTGGGGGGATGGGGTAACTGGGCAATGGGCATTAAGAAGGGCATGTGATATAATAAGCACTGGGTATTATATAAGTCTGATTAATCACTGAACTCTACCTCTGAAACTAATAATACACTATATGTTAATTAATTGAATATAAATAAAAGTAAACTAAAAAAAAAGAATAAAGCCTTCCCATAACAAAAGTAAAAAAAATCCAAATTGGAAGGGACGTTTAAAATTATCTCTATTTCTCTATTCACAGATGACTTGATCTTATATGCAGAAAACCCTAAAGAAAACACAAAAATGCTGATAGAACTAACCAATGAATTCAGAAAAGCTGTGAGATATAAAGTCAGTTTCCTTTCTATACACTAACAATGAATCTGAGAAGGAAATTCAGAAAACAATTCTCTTAACAATAGCACCAAAAAGAATAGAATACTTAGGAATAAAGTTAAGCAAGGAGGCAAGAGACTTGTACTGTATAAACTATAAAGCACTGTTGAAAGAAATTAAACAAGACACAAAGAAATGTAGAGACAACCGTGTTCACATATTGGAAGACTTGATATTGTTAAGATGTCAACACTACCCCAACCTACAGATGCATTCCCTATCAAAATCTGAAAAAGAAATAGAAAAAAAAATCCATCTTAAAAACCATATGGAATCTGAAAGAATCTCAAATAACCCAAACAATCTAAAAAAGAAGGATAAAGTTGGAGGTCTCACACTTCCTGATTTCAAAACTTACTTCAAAGTTACAGTAATCAAAACAGTGTGATCCTGGCATAAAGACAAATACATAGACCAAAAGAATAAATGAGAGAACCCAGAAATAAAACCTCATATATATGGTCAAATGATTTTCAAAAAGACTGCCAAGATCATTAAATAGGGAAAGAACAATCTTTTCAACAACTGGTGTTAAGAGAACTGGATAACCACATGTAAAAGAATGAAGCTGAATTCTTCGTTACACCATATACAAAAAATTAATGCCCCCCCCCCGCCCCCACATCACGTTCCGAGATCAGCAGGGAGTCTGACTGGGAATCTCTCTCTCTCCTCCTCTGCCCCTCACCCAATGCATGTTTGCTCTCTTGATCTTTCTCAAGTAAATAAAGCTTTAAAAATTAAGGGGCACCTGGGTGGCTCAGTGGGTTAAGCCGCTGCCTTCGGCTCAGGTCATGATCTCAGGGTCCTGGGATCCAGTCCCGCATCGGGCTCTCTGCTCAGCACGGAGCCTGCTTCCTCCTCTCTCTCTCTGCCTGCCTCTCTGCCTGCTTGTAATCTCTCTCTGTCAAATAAATAAATAAAATCTTTAAAAAAAAAAAATTAAGAAAGACCGGGGCGCCTGGGTGGCTCAGTGGGTTAAAGCCTCTGCCTTCGGCTCAGGTCATGATCCCAGGGTCCTGGGATGGAGCCCCCGCATCGGGCTCTCTGCTCAGCGGGGAACCTGCTTCCTCCTCTCTCTCTCTGCCTGCCTCTCTGCCTACTTCTGTCAAATAAATGGATAAAATCTTTAAAAAAAAAGAATCCTTGGAAGAAGGGTCTTTAAGAAAAAAAATTAAGAAAGACCAAAAAATTAACCCTAAATGTATCAAAGACTTAAACCTAAGAGGTAACACTGTAGTACTTAGAAGAAAACATAGGGGAAAAGCTTCATAGCAGTGGATTTGGCAATGGTTTCTTGGATCTGACACTCAAACAGAGGCAACAGAAAAAAAAAACAGATAAACTGGATTTCATAAAAATTAAAAACTCTTATGCATCAAAGGATGCTATCAAGAGAGTGAAAAGACAACCTACAGACAGAAGAAAATATTTGCAAGTCATATATTGTATAAAAGGTTAACAAGAATGTAAAAAGAACTCCTAAAGGACAACAACAAAATAACCCAATTTAAAATATGGGCAAAAAACATGAATAGATACTTGTCCAAAAAGATACACAAATGGCCAATAAGCAAATGAAATGATGCTCATCGCTACTAATCATTAGGAAAATGCAAATCGAAACCATAATGAAATACTACTTCATACCCATTAGGATGGCTATTATAAAAAACACAGAAAACAAGTGTTGTTGAGGTTGGGAGAAATTGGAACTCTTGAACATTGCTGGTGGGAACGTAAACTAGTATGTTTGCTTTGGAAAATGGGATAGTGGTTAATCAGAAAAACACAGAATTAACAACAATTAATAACAATTCTACTTTTGGTTATATATTTAAAAGAACAGAAAGACGGTTCTCAAAGAGATATATGCATATTCATGTTCATAGCTGTATTACAGTAGCTCAAAAGCAGGAGAAAGCCACATGTCCATCAATGAACGATATGCATTAATGTTGGATGGATCTACAATGGAATATTACTCAGCCTTATCAGTGCAAGGACATTCTGACACATGCTGCGACACGGTTTAGCCTAGAAGACCTCATGCTTACCGAAAAAAGGCTCCAAAGACCCTACCTCCCAACACCCTGGTGGTCAGGATTTCAACACAGCAATTTTGGAAGGACACAAACATTCAGACCAGAACACCATCTGAAATTCCCTGTGGAAGTATCTGGTATTAATTGTTTTCCAGACTGACTCAGTCCAACACATCCAATCCATTTGAGGTAAGACTAGAGAGAATGGAGAAAAAGCCACAGGTAATGGCTGAGAGTTTTCCCAAATAGGTGAAAGGTGTGAACACTCAAAGTTAGGAAGCTCAAGTAGGGTAGATAAAAAGAAATCCACAGTTAGACGCACACCACAGTGAAACCATGGAACACCAAAGACAAAGAAAATCTCTTAAAACCAACCAACTAGAAATGACAGATTACAAGTAGAGGAAAACAATTAGAATGGCTGCTGATATTTCCTTTTTTTAAGATTTATTTATTTGAAAGAGAGAGACAGAGAGAGAGATGGCTGGGGGAGGGGCAAAGGGAAAGGGAGACAAGCAGACTCCCTGCTGAGAGGGGAGCCCCACACAGGGTTCGATCCCAAGACCCTGAGATCATGACCTGAGCAGAAATCAAGAGTCACACACTCAGTGGACAGAGCCTTCCAGGTGCCCCTTGATGGCTGATATTTCAATAGAAATATATATATATTCAAAATATATTCAAAAATATATTCAAATACATTCAAAATGTATATTCAATATCTATATATATACACATTCAAATGAAAGAAAAAATTGTTAATACAAAAATATCCAAAAAAGTATCTTGCAAGATACATTCATTTTTCACCAAAAAAAATTTGTGTTTAACAATAATGACCCCTGAGAAAGAGCACGTTTATAGGATACCTTTCAAGAATACTAATGATCCACAAGAAAGGTCTGAATTGCCAAAAACAGCAAAGAAACTGTTACGCATGTGTATAAATCTAAACTAGCACTGCCTGCAGGACACAGTAATACATAATAATGAATGATAATAATACTGAATTGAATAATAATGAATAAAATGAATAATAATGACAAATAATGAAAAGTGCCATAAAAGGATTTCAACGTTCCTAAATTCCTTATATGGTTAAAGAGGCACTTAGAAATAATAACTTCAGACTTTTAAGATAGATATACATGTTAAATACCTACATTAAACATGAGAACCTCAAAATACCATTCTATAAAGAAAGTAGCAGGTGGCTTTACTCAAAGCCAAGCCATATTGTAATACCCCGATTCTTACTTTTAAAAAATATTCACTCGGCATCAGGGAAATACAAATCAAAACCACAATGAGATATCACCTCACACCAGTCAGAATGGCTAAAATCAATAAGTCAGGAAATGACAGATGCTGGCAAGGATGCGGAGAAAGGGGAACCCTCCTACACTGTTGGCGGGAATGCAAGCTGGTGCAACCACTCTGGAAAACAGCATGGAGGTTCCTCAAAATGTTGAAAATAGAACTGCCCTATGACCCAGCAATTGCACTACTGGGTATTTACCCTAAAGATACAAACGTAGTGATCCAAAGGGGCACGTGCACCCGAATGTTTATAGCAGCAATGTCCACAATAGCCAAACTATGGAAAGAACCTAGATGTCCATCAACAGATGAATGGATAAAGAAGATGTGGTCTATATACACAATGGAATACTATGCAGCCATCAAAAGAAATGAAATCTTGCCATTTGCGACAACATGGATGGAACTAGAGCGTATCATGCTTAGCGAAATAAGTCAAGCGGAGAAAGACAACTATCATATGATCTCCCTGATATGAGGAAGTGGTGATGCAACACGGGGTCTTAAGTGGGTAGGAGAAGAATCCATGAAACAAGATGGGATAGGGAGGGAGACAAACCATAAGTGACTCTTAATCTCACGAAACAAACTGTGGGTTGCTGGGGGGAGAGGGTTGGGAGAAGGGGGGTAGGGTTATGGACATTGGGGAAGGTATGTGCTTTTGGGTAAATTGGAAGGGGAGATGAACCATGAGAGACTATGGACTCTGAAAAACAATCTGAGGGGTTTGAAGTGGCGGGGGTGTGGGAGGTTGGGGTACCAGGTGGTGGGTATTATAGAGGGCACGGCTTGCATGGAGCACTGGGTGTGATGAAAAAATAATGAATAATGTTTTTCTGAAAATAAATAAATTGGAAAAAAAATATTCATCATATATATTTGCAGAACATTATTGAAAGATCCTTCCCTTAATGCACTCACTTCCGCTAAGCTGTTTGAACTTCCCCACAAAAAGTTTAAGTTAGATTCAAAAGGAACTCCTGCCTCTGACAGAAGAAATATACTGGAAGGTCAACAGGTCAGCTACCTAAGCTGTCCCTCTCCACATGGCAGCCAGAACGATCTCAAAACAGAAAATCAGATCACATGATTTTCTTGCTCACAAGCCTTCAAAATCCGTATTGCTACTGCCTTCCCCAGACCCTGAACATCTGGCTCTTTCTGATACCCCTAAACTCACCCCAAGTTTTTCTTCACCACTCCCTGTGTCTTCTGCCTTCTGACAGGTCTTAGGACACCGTAAAGTCTTGTCTGCCACAGGAGGTCCTGTTGTCTTGGCCTCGCTGCTTCCCCAAACCCTCTGCATGACTGGCCTGACCTTTTCTCGTACATATACCATGAGGATCACATACAGTCACTACACCCACAAATGAACTACCCCTGCTCTTATTTTATTGTCCGATTATCCTCTTGGCATGATTGTGAAAGTAATAAAGCCTCCCTGGTTAAAAGAAGCCCACTAAAAAGCGTGCTTGCCATATAAAACAACTTCGCAGAACAGGCTGAATCACCACACACATTTGGGGTATCTCCTCTTACAGAATTTTAAAACGCACTCACAGAAATCTCTGGCCTTACTTAACTGTAGATCCGATGAACTAGACACATGCCCCTTTCAGCTTTCCAATAACATAGGTAATAAAGAATAGCTTAAAACTGACCTTTGTCTAGTTATATATATGGTCTGTTTTGAATGAGCCATAATCAATGTTTTGTTCCCTTTAATCCCTTCAATGCTCTGTCGAGAGAGAAAACAAAGACTCCTGATGCACTTCCATCCATGTATTCTTTCTACCACTCCTTTCCTTAGTTTGTAATTATGGGGATAAAAGTACCCGCTTAAAATAAATGCTGAAACCAAAAGAAAGGCTATCATTTCCTAGCAAATTTCCCCATAGTTAAAAAGTGGCATTAATTAGTATGATGCCTGACTGGGTCAGTTGGTTAAGTGTCTGTCTTTGGCTCAGGTCATGATCCCAGGGCTCAGGGATCAAGTCCCACATTAGGAATCCTTGCTCAGCGGGGAGTCTGCTTCTCCCTTTGCCTGCTGCTCCCCCACTTGTACTCTCTCTCTCTCTCTGTCTCTCTGACAAACAAATAAATAAAACCTAAAATAAAATAAAATAAAATGTGGCATTAGTAAAAACCTAAAACAACAAGTCATCAGAACACTATCTTTACTTTTCAAACAAACTTATAAGCTTCAACGTCCACAGCCATAAAATGCAATGAAAATGCGTGTCTGAACTATTATTTGTGAGTTGATTTATCAAATAAGGAAATGCTTCATAAATTGTAATACAGGACTACTGTACTCCTTTTTAAAGGAAGAAAGTTGGATTATGGTTTTGGCCACACCATTACCTGTTCAAGTTAGCAACGCATATTCCCTGAGTCCGAAATCACAACCTGAAATGTTTGCAGGGCAAGGGAAGTGAAATACATGAGTGAAGCAGGTGGGAGGAAGTACAAGCAGAGAGTGACCCTGTGGAACCTGGGCGGTGTAGGCCCCCCATCCAAAATGGGTCAACCACCTGCTGGCTTCAGCAGCTAGCAACTGTAAGCTCCACCTTGCAACTGTTTTTCAGGAAAAGCTAGAACTCTGGGAACTTATATGAAACATACTAATTTCAAAAATATTGATAAATGAAGGGTGCCTGAGTGGCACCCTTCAGTTAAGCGTTTGCCTTTGGCTCAGGTCATGATCCCATGATCCCAGGGGTTGAAACCCCCACCCCACTGCATCCAGCTCCCTGCTCAGTGGGGAGTCTGCTTCTCCCTCTCTCTGCCCTTCCCCCAGCTTGTGCTTGCTCTCTCTCTCTCTCTTTCTCACTCACTCTCAAATAAATAAGCAAAATCTTTAAAAGAAAATTAAAATATTGGTAAATGATTTTAAAGTATTCAATTATTTTTAAGTGATGAGCTCACCCAAACCAACACATCTCAAGACTAAATTCAGCTTTTAAGCTATTGCCTTATGACATCTACATGAGGTTCTCTGTTCTTTGCAAGAAGTGGACAATGGACAGAAACCTATCCATATGGTGTAATCATCCTCAGAGCTCAGGAAAATGGAAACTAACAGCAGCTAGCATCTTTCTGACTGACTGCAATATGCCAGGTGTCTACTATTCTTATAACTTTATATGCCTTATGTCATTTAAGACTTAATGGGAAACATTCCAGAAAGGCATTACTGTAACCCTCAACCTGGGATTAGACAGAGTTTTTAAGGTCAAAATGCTGGTGAATGATGGAGTCAAGAAAAAGACCAGGCCAAAGCCCATGGTAGAAAGCTGCTTGCTGTTCAGTGATGGATTATTTTAGTTCAGAAGAGTAATGCTCCCCAGCTAGAGGCTCCTGACTCCCTGTGTGTCCCCAAAATGGTAAAAGGTCTTCTGTGACTTATTTTGAAAGTCTATTGGACATCTATTTACTCTCTAATGGATAACTGAGTTTGTTTCCTATTACCAAGGAAAGGGGGTTTGCTTCTTAGATATAGTCTTTCAAATTATAGCTCCAGGGGAAAGATTAATGAAGGGATCTTTGTTTAAAAAAAAAAAAAGGTGGAAATGAAAAGTTTAGAGCACTGACATTACAGAAATCATTAAAATGATAAAAACATTGTTACATCAAAACTTTATATAATCTCAGTGGGTTGAGCCGCTGCCTTCGGCTCAGGTCATGATCCCAGAGTCCTGGGATCGAGTCCCGCATCGGGCTCTCTGCTCAGCAGGGATCCTGCTTCCCCCCTCTCTCTCTCTGCCTGCCTCTCTGCCTGCTTGTGATTTCTCTCTCTGTCAAATAAATAAATAAAATCTTAAAAAAAAAAACTTTATATAATCTACATTCATATACTATAAAGTAGATTTGTACTTCCAAATACTTGTTCACAAAACTATTAGTAGCAACTAGTGGACCTTCAAATATTTTAGATTTGGCAGAGAAAAGTTGTTTTTCAAACACTTGCCCAAAAAATTTAGGCCGTAAACATACAGTTGAAAAAGGAAGGCAAGACAATGCTATCCCCTTTTGTGATGTGACCACAATCTCTACAAATTGATATACCAAGCTGGTAATAAAGACCATCAAGTTTAATCTTTCATTTTGGACTTTTTCCTTCCACCAACAATAAATAAAAAAGGACTAAGACAAATGAGAGTAATTTTTCATACACACTAGACATCACATCAATATATTTATAAAAAGCAAGTTATCATTGAAATCTTACACATCTCTAAGTTCTCCCATTTGAAAACAATTATCTTTTATAAGATCAAAGATATGGCATGAATAACATGGACCCTCATTTATTTGTCAAAACTTGGAACTTAGGCTCCAGCAAACCCAGAAAACTGGTCAACTTTATCACCTACCTTGAGAAAAGTCTGAAAGTAAAACACAATATTGCTCAGATACAAGACATCAAGCGTCCAGGCTGCAGCTATGGTCCAGGGCCTGTGACACAGAACAGCGAAGTCATGGTGTTACAGGGATAAGCATCCAGGATCTGGGGAAAATAATTAGAAGATGAACTTACAAACATGTAAGCACTATGGCAGGACTACAATTTTTTCCTCCGTTTTAGCATTTTTACACAACTAACACGGAGCACAAAGCACTTCATCTCCTCTACCAGCATTAAACAAATCTAAAGTCACTGGATCAATGCGAATTACAAAAATACAAATAAAAATTAAAAAATTAAGGCTTTAAGAGCAACTACAATCACCAAGAAAAATGTAGACACAATGAAACCCATGAGTATTCTTCGGATTTTCAAACTTTTTTTTTTTTTTTTTTTAAATTTTAGTGCCCTTACAAGCTATTTCAAGGCTTACGTCTAACACCATCCTAGTACTAATGATCTCTTAAAATTTGTTTTAAATTTCTCTTGGGAAAATGTCAGCAAGGTGCAAGTAAGTAGTAGAAACTACTGGAAAACAGAACGGGACTGTTAGCAAGTTGAAAGGACATCATTTCTGGGAGGACTCCCCTATTTCTCAACAGGGATCACAGTGCTCTGGTCTGCCCTTTCTCTTCCCTTAGAAAACTTTCCAGAGACGTTTGGAGTTGCAGGGACCCCAGCCCCACCGACCTGCTCCTAGAGAAACCATCCCCGAGCAAGAGCTCCCTGGGGCCGACCCGGCGCGGTGTGGCGCCACAGGTTCCCCCCGGGCCGCCGGGGCGAGGTGCGTCCTCCCCTCCGCTTCTCTCCGCACCGCTTTCACGCTCCCCCTCCAGGTCTCCCGGTCGGCGTAGGGACGCGCGCGGGCACCCTGGCCTCGCACTCTCGGATCCCGGGGCGCGCCCTCCACGCACCCCCCGCCACCCCCGGGGCCCGAATGCAGCTCCGCCTCCTGCGCCGCGCAGGCCCCGCCCCCTCCCCGGGCTCGTCGCCGGACCGGCGCGGCCCTGACCCCTACCTGGGCCGGAAGTGGGTGCCCGCTTACTCCCCTCCCGGGGCGCGGGAACGTGCTTCCTCCCCGCCGCGCCCGCGCCGGGAGGGATGGCCGCGCCACCTGCGCCTCGGAACCTCGCAGGGCAGTGGGCCGGCGGCGGGGTCTGCGAGGGCCTTCCCGGACTCGACCTGCGCCTCCCTCGCCTGGCGCCCGGGACGCGGGGGAAGGGGAGTGCAGCGCCCACCCTGGGGCGCCCCGGATCCCAGGAACTTCCCGGACAGGCCCAGTGTCTCGGAACAAATTCACCTCGTTTTAAAGCGCGGTGTCTACCCCAGTCCCCTGGTCCCCACCCTCCCCACCCCCCCGCCAAGAACTTCCCCAATTTGGGGGGTTCAAGCCAGCGGCAGGTTCCGGGCTGAAAATAAGCATCGGTTTTTAGACCTGAGAAGAGAAAGTGGCTAATGAAGTCGCCCCCAGATACCAATTCACTTGGGCGGTGTAAGGAGCCTGGGGTCGAGGCTGAGTGAAAGCTGGAAGCCCTGCTTCAGGAGGACTCCTGTCAATTACCAGCCCTCTAGCTAGTCCCGCGCTGGTCCTGTCCTGACAGTTCGGAGCTCACCGAATGGGTCCACGCTGACCACATTGCCCTGAACAGCCTCGAGGGACATTGTGCGCATAGTTAGGCCTTCCTCACCTTCAACAGGTGCGAACCATAGTCAAAATGTCCTTTGATTCTGTTAATAATGTAAATGGGCCTGACACTGATGTTGTTATCTGAGTGAGAATTCTAGAAGAGAACAGAGGTCATCCAGTCCTAATCAATGCATCTGCCTTAAGAAAAAACTTGATCATTTGAATAGATGCCAAAAAGGCATTCAGCATATTCAATATCCTTCCTTAGATTTCTCTGAAATCTAGATTTCCTTGAAATCTAGAAATTGAACAATGAGTTTTTGTCAGAATATCGTGTATCTTATCTGATATCTGAGGTTATCTCAGAATATTGAGAATATCATATCAATACTAACACATACACAGACTCAAAATTTTAAGTTACTTCTTTAAAAACCAGCCTATCAAATATATTATTTAACATAATGAAAAGAAATGACCAACTGCCCACATACAAAATAAAATAGGCCAACAATAACCAATTAAAATACAATGGGAAAATGGATCCCATTCACAATAGCAACAAAGAATATGAAATGACTAGGAATGATAAAAAAATGAGAAATGTAGATTTAAAAAGAAAAATGCAGAACTATTGAGAAAGTATTTATAAAATATTTTATTAACTAGGGAGACAGAGGATATCCTTAAAAGATAAGGTTTTAAATACATCAAATTAAGAGACAAAAATATTCTAGAATTAATCCAAGAAACTACATAAACTAGAAAAGCTAAGGTCAGTGGTTCTCAGACTGTAGTCTTGGGATGTTTGAGGTCATTCAAGGGTTTCACAAAGTCAAAATTGCTTTCATGATAGTATTAAGATTTTTTTTCACTCCTTTTTTGGTATCCATTCTTTCACAAGTATACAAGTGGCCGCATCCTATGTGTTATCACAAGAGATTGAATGCAGAAGCAGATATACCTGCTCTCATGCCAAGCACGAAACAAATTTGCAAGAATATAAAGAAATGCCATTTCTTCCATTAAATTTCTTTTTTTTAATAATTTTTTTATTTTTTTATAAACATATAATGTATTATTAGCCCCAGGAGTACAGGTCTGTGAATTGCCAGGTTTACACACTTCACAGCACTCACCATAGCACATACCCTCCCCAATGTCCATAACCCCACCACCCTCTCCCTGCTCCCCCAACCTTCAGTTTGTTTTGTGAGATTAAGAGTCTCTTATGGTTTGTCTCCCTTCCAATCCCATCTTGTTTCATTTATTCTTTTCCTAGCCCCCAAACCCTCCATGTTGCATCTCCACTTCCTCATATCAGGGAGATCATATGATAATTGTCCTTCTCCGACTGACATATTTCACTCAGCGTAATACCCTCTAGTTCCATCCACATCATCGCAAATGGCAAGATTTCATTTCTTTTGATGCCTGCATAAATTTCTTTTGTTTTGGAAATGGTAGTTATTTTTTATTAAAAAATGTTATCTATACTAACATGCAATGAATTTACTAGTGTTTTTAAATTAATTTTTGAATAAATATATTTTTTTGATTTCTGTGTAATTTCTAATATAGTAAATATCAGTAGACATAACACATAAACAAAAGCTCATTGGTGTCCTCAAATAATTTTTAAGAGTATAAAAGAGGGTCCGAGACCAAAAAGTTTGAGAACTTTTTTAATAACAATGAAATAAAAATATATTAGTAAGCTATAATAATTAAGAATATGACATAACACAAGAATAGAAGAGTATACACAATCCAACCAGCCTAAGACTATCAAGGACAAAACCTGTGGTCTCACCGTCAAGTTTATGGACTCATTGCAGCAATGGAGACTGTCCACCACAAGGCAGAGTTTTGATAAGCTCAAAGCCCAGCGGAGCTGGGAATGAAGGAGCCAATATGAGGGTTGGACTGCAAAACGAACCCAGGGTTTGCTTCCTTGGATAAATGTGGAATGTCATATTCGGAAACATCTCACATGAAGCTCTGCTCCTGGGTTGTAAAATCAAGGTCCTTTCTCTGTATCAAAGTGAGTTAGAACTTCCAAGCAAGAATGGAATGTTTCATTCTTACTGATATAATTTCAGAAATTTAAATCTCTGATCATCTAGGGTTTTAGAAAATACTAATTTCCAATGAGTAAGCAAGTAGTAGTTACTCAAAGAAGATGTCTGTTGTGGTACTTTAGAACTGCAGTGTGCCTTGGAAGAAATATGGTTTCCTGTTCCTCTTGCAGCTGACTGTCCCAGTCTGATAAATAGACAGGTCCACTGGACTTTTCCTTTCTCAGTCTGTCCTTTTTGTTTTTCAAAAGAAACTACTGAAATAGTTCCAGATAGATTTGGGTTAAATTTACCAGTTATTTTCCTTTATGGTCTGCTAATAGATACAAGAACCTTGAACATGATCTGAAGCCATAAAAAGCAATATTGGAGAAAAATTTTATTCAATAATTGACTTTAGGACTATTAGCTAGTCCTAAATATGTAATTAGATCAGTCAAACCATGCACAAGAGAGCTACAATAAGGATTAAAAAGTTAGATTTAGAAAATCAAACTGGAAGTCTAGAAAAAATTAAAATCAATATCTATCAAATTTCTGCATGGAAAAATATTTTACGATTAAAAGCAATCATACAGGAAAACAATCGACAAATTTAACTAAATAATGCCGGTTGCCCCTTGAAAACATCAACCAAAACAAACAAAAAACAACAGAAATAAAAAGAGAAATAGTACTCTGGGAGAAATAAAGGCAGCAGATCAAATAGGGTTTATATATTTACTATATTTTTAAAAGTGCAATGAAATTGTTAAGAAAAGCGCCAGGATTTTAACAGATAAAGAATGCTCTATAGAGATGACAAATACTCTCTTGAGAGGGAGGGCAGGAGGCTATGGCAGCACAAAGGATTAAGTTGCTAATTCTATGTGGGTCTGGGTTGAGAGGTTGTATACAGGCCAGGAGAAATGGGTGGCAGTCAGGGAAGGCTTCTCTGAGGAAGTGTTTGGTTTGAGCCATAAGTCTGAGTAGGAGAAAGAAGATCACATCAGACAGACAGAAAAACAGACCTGGAGGAAAACAAAATACTCCAATACAGCTGGAGAAGCATGGCAGATAAAGCTGTAAAATGAGTGAGTTTGGCCAAAAGGCCCACATGCCCAGCCAAAGAGATGTGTTTGACCATGAAAGTTATTAAAGAATATTTGGGGGCTCCTAAGGATTTCTGATGGCCAGATTTGATAACTGAATGTGGAAAAAGGCAAAGGAGGTAAGAATCACTGAAATGTTGTCTTGGCTGTCATTACACAGAAAGGAACCCTATTCTGGTCAGCACCCTTCTTCCTGTCCCCTGCAAGAGATCTATTTTTGTCGGAGGAATAACTTGATAGGCACACCTGGACACACACACTATCCTCCCTGCCCCCACCAAGAACCGTGCCTGATTTATAACAAATTGTTGCTGAACTGTCTTCCAGGAAAGTTGGATTCAGCCATCTGATGGCTTTGTTCTGCTGAGTAGAACTGAAAAGTTTAGGAGAAGATTCTGGGCAAAGAATGAGGCCCGAGAGCCATTTGATTACGTTTTCCTGGAGCTTGAGGGATGGAACCAGCTCTTCTGTCTCCCCATGAAACCATCAGTAAAATCTGCAGGCAGGATTAGGTACATGTGGGATGGAAGCAAGGCAAAGTATGAAGTCTGGCCTCAAGATATCCCAGACAGACGTAAATGATTCTAGTTGTGCGAACTAGTTACAGAACTGCGGCCCCAGAAAACAGCAGGAGATGGGATTTGGGATGGCAACGATGAATTCTAAATTTTACATATTGACTTTGAAGTGTAAAGGATTCTTAGGCATAATAGACAGCTTTTGAGAATGCCCAAAGTCTGTCTCTTTTCGAATAGATCCGTATCTGTGTATCATTCCAAAAAGAACAGGGTTTGCTTTTCTTTTGTCTTCTGTGTCACTTTTTTCTGCTTTTAAACTCATTTTACTGAGTTAGTTCTCTGCCTTCTTACAATATTTTTTTCTATTGTTATTTTTTTCCCCTTTTATCCAGGAGATGCTCATCCTCCCCATCAGAAGTTGATGGGACTAAATCGCACACGTATTCTGAATTATTTCTAACAAATCAGAAAAGAGCCACAAAGAGCTAAGGCCCAGAGTACAATGTCATCCTCATTACTGTTCGAACAGAACTGAAGAGAAAACCCAGGCCTCTTACCTCCTGTCCCATCCAGTGTGAGGCAGAGAGGCTCAGAGAAAGCAGACAGTTCCGTGGACTGGCCAGAAGCAAGACCCCACCTTGGATGCCCACCGCAACTTGTGAATAAGCCCAGCTCGACAGCTGCAGAGATCCAGGAGAGCAGGCAAGGGAAGGAACAGTGCTCAGCCTTGCTTTCTGAACCTCAGAAACTCCACCGTGCTAGATCTGTCCAAGAACCTCGGTCCAATTAAATTTGTTCTCAAATGTATCTTTGCACTGGTGAGGCCTTAATTCAGATGTCACCGTCCTAGCCAGTTTCACTTTTCTCCCGATTTTTGCCTCTGCCTTGTGCTCTCAACTTCATAATAAATTAAATTATTAGATGTAGTCCTCAAACCCTTGGTAAGAAGTTTCCTTGCATTGATTTTGCACATCTAGGTAGTGATCTTCTTGGTCAAGAAAATATAGTAAACAGTCTGCAGGTCTTACTACCAGGTCTCTCTTTTAAATGTGCAAGCTTTCTTCAAGTGCATTATCTACCTTCCTCTCTCATGGAAAATTCCTATAAGGAATAAGTGTCTGTATCTACTGACAAGGAAACAGAAGCAGGCACCCAATAATGACTTCTCAAAGGCCACAATCTTAATAAAGTCATCACTTCGAGATAAGACATTCCAATGGCTGCCACCTCTGTAAATGCTCAAAATAGAGTTTGATCTTCACAGAGGGTTGGAGGATGAAAGAATGATGGTTCAAGTCGTCTAAACCCCATTTACAGCTTCCCAGTGAAGGGCTAGACTTTGGCCAGATGAGTCTTCCTTGGGAACCTTTCTCTGGCTCCATTCAAACTTTGCACCACTCTCCTCTCTGCTTACTAAACCATAAAAAATCTCAGTCATGATATACTTGATTGTTCTTTTCCTGTGGAAAACCCTTTGCCAGAATCAGTATGATGGGTACAGTAGACATTTTTTTTAAAGAATTTCGTCCCTTCATTCTTGATTCATCACTCCATAAATATTTACTCAGTGTTTCTATAGACTAGAGCTGTTCCAGGCATTGAATTTGAGACCCATCTTTGCTATATATGCCTATAGAACGTTTGCAGCATTTCCTATCTATACAAGCTGACATTCCAAAACTAAGCAGAAGACTACTAATATCGGATTACTCATATAAATAATACTCAAATAGTTGAGACTAACACATTCTTTCACCACTAACCTTATGTAGATCATTTAACTTGTCTGGATTCAAAACTCATCCAAAAAGTTGGTCCAGGTGTTTTCTTAATCTTTGTTCCAGGCCCTTTGGCTAGTGGTTACCCCCCTGCTATCAGTTTCTCAGCTCTAAGGACCTGTACGCATTTACATATGCATTATTACGAGTGCAAGTATATCAAAACTAGCATTTGTACTTCATCTATTCAGACAGAGTCCACATTTGACTTTCACATGTCCATAAAATATTCCACATTTTAAGATCTCATTGGGATCACCGACTTGATTTTTCTTTATGAGTTTTGAACTTCTGCCATTGCTTTGTATTAGGTTGTGTGGGAAGGAGGAGCTGTGTACTACTGCTATGTAATTTAGTTGAAATGTTCACTGCTGTAAAGATTATACAAGCTGTTTCAAATAGCAGACATTGCATAGGCTTTCTTTCCCTCTTGCTCCTTATGTGTCAGGCAGTAAAGCAATGAATAGAAAGGAAGAACATGTCTTGTTTAGTTAATGATGATTTTTGTTGGTGGTTATTTTTTTTTTTTTACCTTGACCTAAATTCATTTAGTATCCCATACTTCCTCTGAAGCTCCTCATTTGGCAAGATGGTGTATCAGATAATCATTATCAAAATAAAAATATTTGTTTTGGATTCTTAACCAGACATAAAACTATAATTTAAAAATAGTTTCATTTTAGGGGTGCCTGGATGGTGCAGTCAGTTGGGTGACCAACTCTTGGTGGGGGAAAAAGGACAAGAATTGAGGGTGTGAAGCGGGGTTTAAAATCTTTTCAGAAAGTAGGGGAAGGAATTTGACATCTTTCCTTCAGAATATTTGTAGCTAGTATAGCTTTTTAAAAACTTGAAATGTGTTGAGAGATTTCTTGGTTTCATATTTGTTTTTGTTTGTTTTTTTAAACTGTCTCTGGATTGTTGCAGACTGTTTATAATTGTGCTTTTTTCCTTATGGAGGATTTTGGATTGGAAGATGGACAGTCATGGTAGAGGGAATTTAAGGGAAATTTCAACATCCTGTACTTCAACCCCTTGTTTTATAGAGTAGAACACTGGGGGTTTGTTCACTTGCCTGAGATCCCACATCAAGGAGGTAACATCCCCAAGGGAAGAGCACTGACCTTCTTTCTTTTGGCCCACATTCTTGCCAGCACGTTGCCCCTCCTGCCTGATTAATTTTGGGGTGGGTTTTGGGCTGCTGGGAACTTGGTTGGAAAGGTACCCGTGGTATACAAACAGATACAAATTATTATCATCTTTATTGTTAAGCTTATCCTTGTGGACCCCAACACAGTTCCTACAGAAAACAGAGACACTTAAATCTCCTTAGGTCAATGTTTTGGGTTGGTCATCCTAGTTGTAAAGGATCAAGATCTATATAGGGAATTAAGAAAATAAATAATTTTTAATTTCATTCATTTAAAAAATATAGATCAAAACCTTCCTGTATGCCAGGTGCATTCTCAATGTAGGTGATCTGACAATCCAAGAAATGGTCAAAATCCATGCTTGGAAGGAGCTTGTGTTCTAGTAGTAGAGGCTGAATAAATAAGTCAAGTATATTTCACTTCAGATGGTAACAATATGAACAATGGTAACAAATATGAAAGAAATAGAGCAAGGAAAGGGGATAAAAGGGTTGGGGGTAGAGGCTGTAAGAAGTAGTGTGGGAAGGGGTAGGGCCAACTGAGAAGGTGGCATTCAGGCCCTGTGGGAATGAGGATCCAAGAACTAACATGGTGGCCGGAGCCCATGAAACATGGAGGCTCTTTCGATCCCCTGGAGAAGGGTCCTTCTGTGGGGCAGAGTTGTCTCTCCTGAAGCACCCAGATCTTCAGGGTGCCTTGTTTTCTCACTCTTCAGTGGAGGTGAGGCCACTGTCAGTTTACTTGCTGTCCAAAAGGATCCCAAGTGTTTAGTGATTTAAAATGTGATGAGCACTTGACCTCAGGGAAGAGCACAGGAAGAAGGAACCAATTGCTGGGAGGTAACCCACAGTGAGTCCGAGATTGTGCAAAACAATTGACATCAGTTTCCAAACTGTTCTTTTTTTTTTTTTTCTCAATATCTATTGAGATATAATTGACATAACATTGTGTATGTTTTAAGGAGTCCAAGTATGGATTTCAAACATTTATACATTGCAAAATGGTTACCACCATAATATTGGCTAATACCTCTAGCTTGTCCATTTCATCTTTGTGGTGAGAATATTTAAGATTTACAATCTTAGTAACTTTCATGTATATAATACAGGTTTAATTATTAGCTATCATCCCTATGCTATACATTATATCTCTAGAATCTATTCATCTTATAAGTGAAAGTTTCTACCCTTTGACCAACATCTCCCTGTTTCCCCACCCTGTAGACCCTGGCAACCATCATTCTACTCTCTATTGCTAAAAATTTAGCTTTTTCAGATTCTGCTTTTGAGGGATATCATAGAGTATTTTTCATTCTCTGACACTTAGCATGTGCCCTCAAAATTCATCAAAGTTGTCACAAATGGCAGGATTTCCTTCCTCTTCATGGCTGAATAACATTCCAGTGTGTGTGTGTGTGTGTGTGTGTGTGTGTGTGTTATCTTCTTTATCTACTCATCTGCTGACAGACATTTGGGCTGAATATTCCTAATTTAGCAGCATCATGCAGATTGTGACCACTCAGGAAACTTAATAGTGAGTCCCATAAAGTGTTGTCTGGAGAGTCCTGGGTAGATACACACACCACAACGTGGTGGAGATGTATGGAGGTTCCAAGTAGAATCAATTTTGGAAGGAAATGACCTAAAAACGTGGAATCGAGTTCCTGTTTTCCACTCAGTGACCAATGATTTTAGGAATCTTCTGCCTGACTTTAAAAATTATGGAATTAACAAAGCATTCAGTCTCTTTGTATGATCAGATACTGGGATGTGAGGAACTTTCAGGTCAAAATGCATGTGTGTTAGTATCTCCTATTGACATTGTAATATTAGAGATAACTTGTGGGAGTTATCCTGAACATATTCAGGCAAAAGCAGGCCAAGAAACATTCAGGATGTACCAAGTATAGAAAATTCTTGGGGTGAAATATAGCCAGGGAGTAGGTATAAGAGAGTAAACAGAATGAAAATATCCTAGAGTCATAAAAATACTGCCAATGTATAAGAGTGCTTAAAAAATAATCTCTATTCTTATTTTTTTTAAGTTTTATTTATTATGTTTTAGAGAGAGAGAGAGTAGGGGAAAATGCAGTGGGAGAGAGAAACTTAAGCAGAATCTGTGCTAGACTCGATCTCATGACCCTGAGATCACGACCTGAGCCAAAACCAAGAGTCGGGTACTTACCAACGGAGCCACCCAGGCACCCCCCACCAGATACTCTTGGTATGGTATTCTACAATATATTCTACAACACCCAGTATGTTTTAGTTATCCAGACCCATCCAGACCATTACATTTCAGTAGAGTTTATTTCACTTACTTTGGTTTATTTTTTCCCACACGAAACTCAATTCTTATTCTAGCTTAGCAGTAAAAAAGGAAATTAGGATTTATCATACACAATTAATTAATTTATTGTCAGATGACCTCTTGGCTATGTACAATGTACAGTATATATTTGCAATTTGTACATTATTTAAGGTTTCTGTGTCTCAATTTACTTACCTAGAAAATGGTGAAAAATAAGAATGTTATTTACATTATAGAGTAATTTTGAGGATTAAGTGAAGTTATCACTATAGAAACTCTGTACCTTAAGTGGCATATAATACATAATTAACATATATTAGCTTTAATTATTACTGTTGTCATCAGTATGATAATTATCATCTTCCTCTCACGGAAGGATTTCAGGGCTCCTATTACAAAATTCTTTTCTTTATATTCCATTATGCTAGCTATTCAAATCAAGAAACTCAAATAATTTCATAGAGAATGGTCTTTATAATCTCATGAAGAGAAAGTGACCTTTATTATCACTGAGATTCACTCTAGTACTAGCTGCGTGAATTTTATTCAATTCTTTTAATTTCTCCAAACATTATTTTTCTCTTTTATATGACAAAATATTTATTATTAATGCCTTCACAGAGATGTGTATATTCAAGTTCAGAGATGTTAAGGACTAAAAAGATAAATGTAAGTTCTGGTACTTTGTTGACTCATTAGATGATAACTACTGCTTTTAGTTAATATTTCCTTCAGGAAAACCTGAATACTGAAACTATGTGTTTCTTCAAACAGAGGCAGCCAAAGTCAAGACTAATGGAGACTTCCTTCCAGAAGTACCTCTTATGAATTGAATGTTTCCTACTTCTTTCCTGCCCAGTATTAAGTCTTCAGCAGAAATCTAAATAAAGAGGTGGCCATGACTTCCAAGGACCTACTGCTTCATGTTACACATATTTCTTCACTGAGTGAGGAGCCTAAAAAGGGTAAACAAGCCCTATCTTCCTTTGGGTAGATGATCGAATGTACGAAAACAAAAAGACATGCAGCAATTGCCCAGCCCCTTCGCAAGGCTAGGTCTGGTTCTGTCACTGAAGAGAGAACCTCATCTAAGTTCTCACAGAGGAGGACTGAGCACTGCTACTCACTGGCTTTTGGCAGTTCCTTTGACTGATCTGATCCAAACCGAAAGGAGGGCAGGAGCCTCAGAAGAACCGCCCCAGAGTTTAAGCCAGACCTACTCTTTCTAATGAGGAATCCTATGGGCAATTACAGGTGAATCATAGAACAAATGGAAGCAACCATTCTTAGGAGACAATTGTACTTTGTCCATGTTCACATGTTAGTTCATTATTGCTGAAATGTCCTTCTTTGGCAGAGACTTTCCAAAAAGCACTGCACGACAGAAAGAGAAGAAAAAGAGGAGGGATGGAAAAGTCAACAGAAAAAAATAAATTTTGCACATCCCATTCCAAAACAATCCTCTCTCAACACAATGGGAAGGGCACAGAGGGACTAAGTAAGTCTCCTTTAAAGACCATGAACTAGAGCTTTTAGGCAAACATGGTTCAGGGTAAACTTTTCCTGATTAACAATATAATTAGCCTTTGCTATGATTATAATAATTAACAGGCCAAGGATTCAGGACGTGGATGTTTTGTTCTCTTTGATTTAAGCAACACAAGTAAAAATCCCAATACACATTCTCTTCGGAAAGTTCTTGAAGCTGAAATGAAGGCATAGCCTTAGCTTCTATAGGACAGACTTCTCTCTGATTTCAAAACTTCAGAATTCTTTATCATGGTATGAATTCAAGGCCGAGAAGCATCAAATGATGGGGTGATGCAAGTTGTCCAGCTGGTGTTAAATTATACATTTGCTTAAAGCTGAGGTAAAGTAATCCCACGGTTTGTTAAAATATTTACATTGCTAATTAGTGTAATGGGAGCAGTAGATTCTATACAAGATAGCTCTGAAAAGCAGGAAAACCAGGAAAGCAAACATTAAAAAAAAAAAAAAGAAAGAAAGAAAACAAACGACAAGATCCACCTTTGGAAATAGATTTTCAAATGTTTTCAGATCCATGACATGTTTTCTCCGGAAGTCTACCAAATATGTGGTTTTTGCACCTCTGAGGGTGCAGGCTCTGAAGCTTAAAATTATGTGCGGGGACATCTTTCGGGCAGAGCAGAGAGGAGCAAATCATTCTAACCCTTGCTGTGCGTGGCAGTCCCCATTGGTACAGAATGTGCATGGGCAGCTAAGCCGGAGTGGCAAGCGGTAAAAACTATTGCTTCTTGTGGTGCCAAAAAGAAATCGATGCCTAAATGCACATCTGATGCTACAAAGCTACAAAGTCCCCATTACCTTCCAGAAGAAGGATGAGATCACCGCCCTTCCTTCCATCCGTATCTTTGTTGATTGGGACCCCTAGGGTATAATTAATTCTCGTTTCAGAGAATTTATCTATACAAGGAAACATGTTGAGAACTGACTGTATCATATGCCAATGAGGCGGTTTGCTTCTATCTTTTACTGTAACCCTCCCAAGACCCTGATTGGAAAGAAATGGGCATTTCCAGTTTATAGGCGAGTAAAGGAAGGCTAAGAGAGGTTGAGTAATTAATCCAAGGCACTCCTGTTTATAAGTGGTGGCCTCAGGAACTGAGAAACAAGTTTATATGCAGTTGAGTTTTATAGAGTATGGGCTATGTAGCAGACTTTCTTATTTTAAAACTTGCCTAAAATAATAAATTCTAATGCATATCTTTTTTATTTTTAAAAAATTTTAAACTCTTTTGAAGATTTTATTTATTTGTTAGAGGGAGAATGTGCACGAGGGAGAGAGAGAGAGAAAGAGAGAGACAGCGTGTGCACAGGAGCAGGGACAGAGAGGGGAGCAGGCTCCCTGCTGAGCAGAAAGCCCTTTACCAGGCTTGACCCCAGGACCCTGGGATCAGGACCTGAGCTAAAGGCAGACTCCTAACTGACTGATCCACCCAGGCACTCTCTTTGTTTTTTTTAGACACTGTTTACAGACAATTGTTCAGATAAGAAATGGGGGACTTTGATTTTTGTTTGTTTTTTTATGTTCAGTTAGCCATAGTATATCATTAGTTTTTGATGAAGTGTTCAATGATTCATTAGTTAAGCATAACATCCAATGCTCATCACAGCACGTGCCCTTCTCAATACCCATCACACTGTTACTGCCTCCCCCCACCCTTCTCCCTTCTGAGACCCTGATTGTTTCCTGGGGTTCATAGTCTCTCATCGTTCATCTCCCTCTCTGATGTCTCCCCCTTCAGATTTCCCTCCCTTCCCCTATGGTCCTCCATGCTCTTCCTTACGTTCCATAGAGGAATGAAACCATATGAAAATTCTATTTCTCTGCTTGGCTTACTACACTTAATATAATCTCCTCCACTGCCATCCCTGTTGATACAAATGGTGAGTATTCATCCTTTCTGATGGCTGAGTAATATTCCACTGTGTATATGGACCACATCTTCTTTATCCATTCATCTGTTGAAGAGCATCTCACCTCCTTCCACAGTTTGGCTATTATGGACATTGCTACTATGAACATTGGGGTGCACATGCCCCTTCTTTTCACTACATCTGTATCTTTGGGGTAAATACCTAATAGTACAATTGCTGGGTCATAGGCTAGCTCTATTCTTAACTTCTTGAGGAACCTCCATACTGTTTTCCAGAATGGCTGCACCAGCTTGAATTCCCACCAACAGAGTAAGAGGGTTCCCCTTTCTCTACATACTTACCAATATTTGTTGTTTCCTGTTTTGTTAATTTTTGCCATTCTAACTGATGTAAGGTGGTATCTCATTTTGGTTTTGATTTGTAAAAAATGGGGGACTTGATGTGCCAAATTGGTTGACTGCCTTTTAAAAAAATTCTGGCAAAATACACATAACATTTACCATTTTTTGTTATTTTTAAGTGTACATTTCAGTGGTGTTAAGTACATTCACACTGTGGTACAACTATCCCCACCAACCATCCACAAAACTCTTTTCATCTTGTAAACCTGAAATTTTTTCCTCATTAACAGTAACTAGCATTTTCCATTGCCCCTGGCCCTGGCACCATGAGAATCAATAATGCTCAGTGCTCACCCCTTCATTCTACATTTTTTTAAAAGATTTTATTTATTTATTTGACAGAGATCACAAGTAGGCAGAGAAGCAGGCAGAGAGAGAGGAAGGGAAGCAGACTCCCTGCTGAGCAGAGAGCCCTATGTGGGACTCGATCCCAGGACTCTGGGATCATGACCCAAGCTGAAGGCAGGGGCTTTAACCCACTGCTTTAACCCACCCAGGTGCCTCTCCATTCTACTATCTGTCTTTAAGAATTGAGTATCTAGGTAGCTCATGTAAGTGGAATCATATAGTATTTGTCCTTCTGTAACTGTCTTATTTCACTGAGGGCAAAATCTTCAAGGCTCATTCATGTTGTATAACATGTGTCAGAATTTCCTTGCTTTTTAAGACTAATACTCCACTGTTCACGTATGCCAGATTTTGTTTATCCATTCTTCCATCCATGGACACTGGGATGGCTTTCATATTTTTCCTATTAAGAATAATGCTGCTATTTGGGCGCCTGGGTGGCTCAGTGGGTTAAGCCGCTGCCTTCGGCTCAGGTCATGATCTCAGGGTCCTGGGATCGAGTTCCGCATCCAGCTCTCTGCTCAGCAGGGAGCCTGCTTCCTCCTCTCTCTCTCTGCCTGCCTCTCTGCCTACTTGTGATCTCTCTGTCAAATAAATGAATGTTTGTGCACATATCTCTCCAAGTCTCTGCTTTTGATTCTTTTGGGTATACACCCAAGAGTGGGGTTGGCTGAGTCAAATTATAATTCTATTTTTAATTTTTTGAGGAACTGCCATACTATTGTCTACAAAAATTGTACCATTTTACATTCCCACCAACAGTGCACAGTTTCCAATTTCTTCACATCTTCTTCCACATCTGTTACGTTGTTTCTGATAGTAGCCACTTTCATGGGTGAGGGGTGAGGTTGATTGCCTTTTAAGCATAGGTTTGCTTCTGTATAGAAAGGTAGGAAACTTATCCCAAAACATCCTCTCCATTTCCTAACAACTGAATCTGAAATTCTTTACAATGTGTGAATCATTCAAAGCTCTCAACAAAATGGATATTAGCTATTAATTAATAGCATTTGTAAAATTGTTTTCACATATGTTTAATCCTTACAATGTTTCTGTGAGGTCAGTATTATTAACCCCATGTTACACATGACGAAACTGAGGTCCGAACTGTTCCAGAGCTCAGAGACTCAAACTCAGATCCTTTGGCTCCGAATTCTGGATAGTCCCACACTGCTGGAGGCTGGAGGCTGTTGGGAAAGGTGTTAAAAGGGGAAATTGTTATCACTGGTTAGAAATTTTTGGATTGGTGGGGCAGCTGTGGACACAGTCAGTTAAGCCTCTGACTCCTGATTTTGGCTTCAGTTGTGATCTCAGGATCCTGGGATTGAGTCCTGCATCAGGCTCTGCACTCAGCAGGGAGTCTGCCTGAGTATTCTTTCCCTCTCCCTCTGTTCCTACCCCCCCCACATGCTCTTTCTCTGTAAAATAAAATAAATAAATATTTAAAAAAAAAAAACACTGGATTGATGAGTGGAGAGCAGGACCTGAGGGAGTGTGGAATTGGCACTCCTAAATTTGACAGTGGGGTTGAAGTGAAGCTAAATTCAAGTGAAGGATTCCACGCTCTGAAGAAGTGGCAGAGTTTTCAGAGGAGAAGAATGTTGGAGTGAAAATTGAGGAAAACTGAGCATAACCATAACCAGTTTTCACTCTTTTGCAAAGGGAGGCCTTTGCCTTCTTGCAGATTTGCTACTGACACACCTCGGAAACAGTGGGCAAGATTGTTTCTATCCTGCTCAATTTTCAACCTGAAAAACAGAGGTCACTCTCCCTCACAGGAAAACCAAAGCATTTAAATCTGTATCATTTTCTAAGCCTCTTTGTTTTTGAGCTTCTTGGAGAAAAATGCTTACTGTATTTTATTTACTTGACTTTACTCTGAAAAATGACAAAGATAATTAGACATTCTTTCTGTGTTTAACACAAACTTGAATATTTAAAATGAACCCCTGTATATGGAAGGATTAAACTCCGTTTCAGAAATTGTTATATTATAGCTCCAAAATTACCAGGGACACCATTCATTTAAAAAAAAAAAAAACCTTTAGTAATGTTTGACACTCTAATAATGCAATTTTTAAAAATCCCTTCAAGATGAGTGTCTTATGATAAGTTGGACAGTAAGAAATAAAAAGAGCAGACATTAGGACCCCATTCACTTGCTCATTATCTAATCAACTGACACTAAGAACTTTAGAGTATGGATAACCATTTAATAACCCACCGAGTTTATTACTTAAATTATTTGGAAGAATGGAACAGTAATATGTTGAACTCAGAAATGAGACAAAATTAGAAACATGAATAAACAGGAAAAATATAAGGAAGGACGTGGGAATAAGCTTCAGAATGGTATAATACAACCAGGTATCCCTAATAAAAATCATTTTCTAATAGTATTTTTCCCATTTCATAGTATTTCCTAGTTGCACTGGAGTGTGCCAGAGGTGCCCATAATTGGGACATGCACCATGACCTCTAAGTATAAGTTTAAAACTAAACCAATTTCCAGAATCATGCTCTATCTCCAAGGCTGAACATCACCAGTGACATTATATGCATTTCTTCTAAAAAAAGATTGTGAATTAGGCCCCATAAAATATCAAGAATGGAGCTTTACTTAAAGTCTTGAGATAAACACAGAGACCCTACCTATATCTCTTGCTGAATGTGATATGGAAGATTATTTCCATGGCTCATTATAGTTATCTGGCCACAGCCTCCTCAGCAAATGTTACCTGACTGACTGACTCATGGAGCGAGATCTAATTTCTAGAACAGTCTTGGAAATTAGGATATAAAGTTTGATCTTTCCCCAAAGGATAGACTCTGATTAATGGTGTTTTGGAGAGTTTGACATCTTTAAAAGTTATCCTAAAAGAACAAATTGTGATTAAAGTACTTCTACAAAGCAGGTCAAGAAAAGCCCCAGCATACCAACCAGACCAGGTAGAACAGAATACCCATCCTCACCAAATATCTCTAAAATGGTAGACACACATACACACAAATAGAGACAGTCTCAAAGGTTTTGTCTATCAAATGAAGTTCATTATGTGTGTATATGTAAACATACATACATATCCGGGATGATTCTTATTTCACTCAAGATCACAAATATTTTTAGAATAAATGGATAGCAAAGAAGAAAAATTATCCAGGGGAGGCCCTCTTAAGAAGTCTGATGATAAGGGAAAGAAAGAGAGCAGTGTAGGAAAGGCTCTTTCTTTTTTTTTTTAGGCTAGTGGAGATGGGAGCAAGGAAAAGGAGCCAACAGAAAAGGAACAGCGGAAGATCCCGTACCAATTTATCTCGGAAAAGAAAAGAGATAGCATATGTTAAGCACATGTTTCATGCCCTGGGCAAATGGCTTGCCATAAGTTTTCTCAGATAGCTCTGAAGTGTGGACCTTCTTTTTTCCCCCCTGCAGTAACTGTTTTAAACAGTGCTGATCCCATTATATTAAATTTTTGTTTATGCGTCTCCTCGAAGGCAGAGACAATCCTTTATCCATTTTTGTGTCCTCAGTGCTTAGCACAGGATGGAGGTTCTGTTTGGCAAATTGAATAAGTGGCTGGATGTGAAGATAGGAGAAAAGAGGTAGAAGCAAGGAGTGAATCCAGGAGAGTGTCGACAGGGCAGGCTCACGAACACACAGGCACTATTAGCCATGGAAAGGTAATGTTAGTCTTCAGGAATGTGGGTAAAAGACCTAGAGAGCAAATATGTGAAAAGAATTTGAAATAGAAAGATGAAACATAAAGGGAAGGTAGGCCAGTGCCTTACAATGCTATTTGGTAGAGTAAATGGGTGTATAGTTAGAGGATGAATGTTTGCACTTGGGTGGGTTGAGGCCGGGTCTCCTAGACAGGAGAAGGATTTGGTAGCAGAAAACTATAAGGAGAATGTGAAGACATTGCTGGGTACTCAAGAGGAAGGGTAATGGGGAAGTATTTGAAGTCAATTCAATACAGGAGCTAGAAGTCTTATCTCTCACAATGGTTGGCAGTTCAAGAAGGGGGACTAGCAAGGTGAATGGTGCAGAAAGTCAAGGAAGGAAGCCATTACAGGATGGCAACAAGTATATTAGAAATCTAGTCTGGAAGGACGCAGGACAGAATGTCACTCAATGAGACCCCAGTCTGTCTGATTCATTCATTTTTTCTGGATAAGCCAAGGCTAGAAACTTCCAGTTTTACGCCCTTCTCTAAAAGTAGCCAGAGCCTCCTTAAAAATTAGGCTGATTAATTTTCAGAGGGTGTTTAGTCCAAGGAGTCAGCTTTGATTACAGAAACTGGTATCCTCGGCCCAAACCACAAGCTACACAGAGACAGAACAAATCTAACTGCAAGAAGGAAGCTGACTTGCAAAAGAAATGTGTGTGGCCAAATGATATGGCCACCATCAAATCATCGTCCCCTTGCTTTGATTGATCTAGGATCTCCAGGTTTCCTTTGGCGTCTATTAGGAAAAGCTTATGGTCAGGAAATTTCCTGCCTCTCCTGTGGGGTGAATTACCCAGAAAAATATAGCAAAACATTAAATTTCAACTAACGCTGCTCAGCTAAATCTATTATTGCTCCCATTAGAGAATGTCCACTGCCTGTTGACATCATCGATGCTTCCACGGAGAGGGCCCTGCAGGTCATAATGGTCCAACATGAGCGCTTCACATATATTAACATTAATAGGCAACACATGTTTATCCAGGTGATACATTATCTCTTTCTCTGTGATTCCAAACTATCTTTCTGATTCTTAAACACTTCCCACAGTTCATATCTGATCGTCTGAGTCTTTCCGAGAGTAAATACAAGAAACAACTACACTTGACATTTTGACTCCAGGACCCCTATTCTCAAAATCATTTTTGGGCCAGCAGCTGCCCAACTTGAAGATGCTGGATACCATCGCTGCTAGTGAATAAGCATCTGAGAGACACAAAATGAATCTGATCAGGAACCAGACTTTCTCCATTAAGAACCCACCCTCCTTCACCCTCAATCTCTCATTTCTTTTTTCTTCTTCTTTAACTCGTATTCGTGTCTTTCTTTAAAAGGTTTTGTTGTCTTATTAATACTATGATTGCTCTCAGTGACCAAATGTTTATTTCCTCCTTATTAAAACAGGGATACCTGGGGGGCTCAGTGGGTTAAGTGTCTGCCTTCAGCTCAGGTCATGATCTTGGGGTCTTGGGATTGAGTCCCACGTTGGGCTATCTGCTCAATGAGGAGTCAGCTTCTCTCTCTCTCTTCTCCTTTTGTCCCTCTCTCTGTTTGTGTTCTCCCACTCATTCTCTCCCTATATTCATAAGTAAATGAAAATCTTTTAAAAAATTAAAAATATAAATCATCCATCTGTGCAGCACTATGTTATGTTCCCCTATTGAACAGAAAGGTCAATGTAATGGCTCCTGCCTTCAGATAGTTAATAGTTGTGTGTGTCTCATTGTACATTTTTCTATATGATTGTTTTTTTTTTCTCCTCTGGATTTTCAACAATTTCTTATATGTTCTGAATATAATACATATTGTGACACAATTCTGCCAGAAGTCTGTTCATGTCCTTTCCCATTTTGCTGCATGTTTTCTTTGTCACCTTATTGTTTTATAACAATTCTTTATATATTTTGGATATAAACCTGATATCGTTACATGTGTTGAAATTTCTTCTTCCAGATTGTGTGTGTTTTTCTCCTACTTTCTTTATAAAGTCTTTAGGAAATTATAATTGTAATTTTTCCAATAATGAATTACTATTTTTGTATTTTGTTTAAGAAGTCCTTCTCCAAGGGTCCTGGGTGGTTCAGTCAGTTAAGTGGCTGCCTTTGGCTCAGGTCATGATCCTGGGGTCCTGGGCTGGAGTCCAGCATTGGGCTCCCCGCCCAGCAGGAAGCCTGCTTCTCCCTCTCCCTGCCACTCCTCCTGCCTGCACTTTTTCTCTCTCTGTCAAATAAATAAATAAAATCTTACCAAAAAAAAAAAAAAAGGAGAAGAAGTCCTTTTTCATATCAGTCATAAGGATATGACTGATTTGTCATATCAGTCATATTCACCTGAATGTTCTACATTTTAAAATTTTATAATTTACATTTGGAACTAATTATTATATATGATTTGGAAAGACTCCAATTTTTTTTTTCATATTGATGAAAATTTGCCCAGGGAAACTTCTGTAAATAGTTCATTTTTTTCCCCTACTGATTTGAAATGTCATAAATGAAGTTTCCTTTTTTTTTTTTTTTAAGATTTTAATTGTTTATTTGACAGAGAGAGAGATCACAAGTAGGCAGAGAGGCAGGCAGAGAGAGAGGGAAAAGCAGGCTTCTTGCTAAGCAGGGAGCCTGAAGCAGGCTCCATCCCAGGACCCTGAGATCATGACCTGAGCCGAAGGCAGAGGTTTAACCCACTGAGCCACCCAGGCGGAAGTTTCTTAATAAATGAATTTTTTTCTTCTAGGTTACTTAGTCTACTCCATTGGTTTACTCTTCACTTACGTGCCAAAGCTACTGCACAACTTTGAAGGAGCCTACTTGTATATAAATCCTGGTTTTTCTATTTACTGTTGATTTGGCTTTTGGGTACTTAACTGCAGTTATTGCTTTACTTAGCTCATCTATAAAACTGTAATAAGATCTTACTTCACCCTGCAGTCATTGCTGAGTCGTTTTCCATTTGTGATTTTAAGGTTCTAGGTCTGTTTTTTTCTCTTAGTAACTACCATGCCCACCACTTGGGTTCTATTGTCATGTTCTCTCTCCTGATCCTGGGGTCTGGAGAAATTCTGACTAGTTGTCAAAAAGCCATTGCTGTTCTGGGATCCCACTACCGTCTTAATATCTATCTAGGATAGGGGGATATAAGTCAGCTTGGGTCCCCAGATCTATGTGGGATTTCTGTTCCCACCCTCATCTGTCTGGCCCCTCATGTTTTCTCTTTACATTACACCTTAGCAAATGTCTTAGGGAAATAGCACCAGGTAGGAGAGGGAAAGGAGGGGGAGAGGCAGAGAATCTTAAGCCGGTTCCATGCCCAGGGCGGAGCCTGACTCAGGGCTCCATCTCACAACCCAGAGATCATGACCTGAGCCGAAATCAAGTCTGACGTTGAACTAACTGAGCCACCCAGGCACCTCATAGTCTACATTTAAATACAAGTAGACAACACGATTTATTTTGCAACTGTTTTGAAGAAACGGGAATCTCTATACTTCTCAATTTGACTATTACATAAAAACACAGTTTTCAAAAGTCCCTATAAAAGCACTATCCGCAGGGTGGCTGGGTGGCTCAGTTGGTTAAGCAGCTCCCTTAGGCTCGGGTCATGATCTCAGGGGCCTGGGATGGAGCCCTGCTTTGGGCTCCCTGCTCAGCGGGGACCCTGCTTCCCCTGTCCCTTTGCTGCTCACCCTGATGGTGCTCTCTCTAAAATAAATAAATAAAATATTTTTAAAAAGAAGTGCTATACAGGTATTAGCTTACCAAATTTGACCTTTTTATTTTTATCTTATTTTATTTATTTATTTGTTTATTTTAAAGATTTTATTTATTTATTTGACAGAGAGAGATCACAAGTAGGCAGAGAAGCAGGCAGAGAGAGAGGAAGAAGCAAGCTCCCCAGCGAGCAGAAAGCCCGATGTGGGACTCGATCCCAGGACCCTGGGACTGTGACCTGAGCGGAAGGCAGACACTTAATGACTGAGCCACCCAGGTGCCCCAAACTTGGCTTTTAAACAAAAGTTAACTTGAACTTTTAATTAAAGGAGAATTATTATTTTTAGGCAAAAGTTTTTCATCTGATGGGTGCCTGGGTGGCTCAGTGGGTTAAGCCGCTGCCTTCGGCTCAGGTCATGATCTCAGGATCGAGTACTGAATCAGGCTCTCTGCTCAGCGGGGAGCCTGCTTCCCTCTCTCTCTCTCTCTCTCTCTCTCTCCCTGCCTCTCTGCCTACTTGTGATCTCTCTCTATCAAATAAATAAATAAAATCTTAAAAAAAAAAGTTTTTCATCTGAAAAGACAAACTTGGATTAATTATTCTATCTAAATTATTCATTGATGTAGCTAGTTATTGAATATATAGAGCACTTAGATATTTTCTCAGGAAAAGATTGTAACTTCATTTGATAGATACTAATTTCTGAGAAGTTCTTATTTATTGAGGCTTATTAAATTGTACATAACAAAAGATATGCCCTGAAAAGAGACGAATCCATTGCCTCTTCCATAGCTTTAAGGAAAAATTGTCTTCTCTTTTTTTCCTCTCGTGGTTTTGCCACCTTTTAGTTCTGAGGTATGATAGATACTCATTTTGGAGTAATTGTGTAATTGATGATAGAGTCTGTCTAAATTTTATTTCACATTCACAGATCCTTTCTTTGCTAACTATAAATTGTAGAATGGCTTTTAATACTTACAAGGTTGACAAATTACTTCTTTTCAAGAATCTCAACTATTTGAGAAGTACCTATTTAGGTACTATTTAGCTATCAAGCTTTCTTAACTACAGTCAGAACACCTCCCTTATGGGCACCAGATTTTCTTCTCCGGTAGTTTGAATCCTTGTAATTATGCTGTTGTTGGCCATGACAATAATGTAAGTATACATGTTTGTGGGTATTAATGGAGTTAGGGTCCATCTATAATCTCTGTCTCTGGTTTTGTGGGTGGTAGTTCCAACATTAGTTTGGTTTTCACCTTTGTTGTGCTGGTTGGATCTACCTGATGATGAATACCACTTTGGATTTAATCTAGGATTTGGCTAGTGGTTTATATCATTGTTCAGTTCTTAAAACTCATGTTATACTCCTGTGGGTGTGTTCAGAGCATGCTAAGTTCAGTAATAAGTCCAAACCTTATGAGTTCATAGCATGGATAGGAGATCACCTTCTCTAGCACTGTTAACTCTGGGGTAACCTACACATTGTCTGGCTCTAGGGATCCCTTTCCCCTCTTCCTCAGGACAGCGTGAGGTTTTCTCTCTTCTCTCTGGGTTTTAAATGTCAAGAGTTGCTGCCACAGCAAAGCAGTTCCCCAAGCCAGGGTTGGCCTCAGGACAGGGCTGTAGGGCAAAAGGGTTAGGAAAAAGGAAAACCACTGGGGATTTCTGCCACACTCTGGCACTTAAAGGGCCCTTCTCCTGGTCTACTGACTAGAACTACGGAGTTTCTCTCTGAGTTTTGGCAGCACATTTCTGCCAGTGAGCTCGCCCGCAGGTTAAGACTGGGCTGCAAAGGAATGAAAAACAAACAGGGATTCTCACCCATGCAGCAGATCATTATTTAGGTTTTAGTGGCAGTCCCAATAAGTTGGCTTATGTGATTGAGGCTGAAACACCAGATGTTCTGGATCTTTAAGAACACACATGGAGACTGACTACATGGACCAGGAAATTGAACCAAGGCTCAGCTGTGTACACCCAGTGCGGCTGCTCTGGTAATGGGCGCCTTCTCAATGATGCTAATTGCATTAAATTGAAAAGCCACATGAAAGGAAATAAGAAATCACAGCAGGCAGAACTGTGTGTAGTCTGTTCAGTTCTATTTTTTTTTTAAGATTTTATTTATTTACTTGACAGACAGAGATCACAAGTAGGCAGAGAGGCAGGCAGAGAGAGAGAGGAGGAAGCAGGCTCCCTGCCGAGCAGAGAGCCCCATGTGGGGCTCAATCCCAGGACCCTAGGATCATGACCTGAGCCGAAGGCAGAGGCTTAATCCACTGAGCCACCCAGGCACCCCTGTTCAGTTCTATCTTAAGGGAAGCTCTGAGGAGGAATTTGGGACAGATTTATGACATAGGCAAAGATGGAGGCCCTGAGGGAAAGAATTTGAGAGAGCTTCTAGGGACCTCGGGGTGTCACCTGACCCAGTGGCCTTTGGATCAAGGTCAGTGTGAGCAACATAACAGAGGTATGTATATTCATATCCTGTTCCGGTTGTCAGCATAACTGCGAGAAAGAGGCTGAGCTGGGAGAAGATGGCTGCCCACCTTCTGCTGCCCTGGGTGGTTGGAGCTAAGTTCCAGGCAATGCGACGCATATATCTGCTTCTTGCCCCTGGGCAAGGCCTTTTACAGAGGGGACTGGAACAGAAATTTGCTATCAATTATAGTTTAAGCCTGATTATATCTAAAATCGGCCTTTAAATTTTTTTAAATTTTTATGTTTTGAGATAAAATTCCAATTACAGTCTTATTTGTTTATTGGTTGGTACCTTGCTTTTATCATTTACCATGAAGTTTTGGTCCTCGTTTCTAAGTGAATTAAACATGAAAGTGGTTTTTTTTGGCTGTACCTGTTATCCTCAATTAGGGTCTTCGATGATTACCATGTGACAAGCACTGTCCCAGGTATTTTTGCATAAATTACTTCCTTTACATCTTAGAGCAATATACAGAGCTCAGAGAGATTTTGCAATCTGCAAAAGAGCCAAGTTGAGATTCCAACCCTGAAACATTGTTTAACCCTTGCGCTCCCTTTCAATGTCATGGGTAATAGACAGTTGTTCCCTTGTACTCTATTTATCTTCTACAACCTCTGGTGTCCAAACACATGTACATTTGTTATCACTAGATTTGTCATAAAAAAAAATTGAGCAACTTGTTTTTGGAAACCCTTGGCAAGTGTTTGGAATATCAAGAACCTTGACTACTGCCAGACCTTAATTCCATAGGGAACCCAAGAGGGTTTGCTTTTACAAGGGACTGCCACTGGTCCCTATCACTTATCAAAGGGTCACCATGACCTTTGACATCTGGTTCATAGCCTGGACATTGAGCTCCTAACCGGGCTGGATACCTAGCTCAGGGCCTGGCTGTGCAGCCTTCCCAGGAAAGGAGAGTGGGGTCACCTCTTTCTCAACGGCTAGTTCCTCTACTGGGAAAAATCTCATGGGTAGTATCAGAACAGTGTCTCTCCTTTGGGGCTGCCCAGAAGTCACGGCAGAGCAGCCTGTAATGGAAAGACACGGTAGCTAGAAATGTTGTGAACCTGGTCCCATCTAAGATGGGAGAGATGATGTAGACGAGGATATAGAACAGGTAAAATTTAAATGAAACACTAATTGACATAGACTAGTGAAAATTCAGTGTACAGTAGTGCCCCCTTACCTGCAGGGGGTCTGTTCAAGACACCCAGCGGATGCTTGAAACTGCAGTGAGTACCAAACCGTAGAGATACTGTGATTTTCTTCTACATACACACCCGTGACAAAACTTAATTTATAGTGGCACCTGGGTGGCTCAGTGGGTTAAGCCTCTGCCTTCGACTCAGGTCATGATCTCAGGGTCCTGGGATCGAGCCCCGCATTGGGCTCTCTGCTCAGCAGGGAGCTTGCTTCACCCTCTCTCTCTGCCTGCCTCTTTACCTACTTGTGATCTCTGTCTGTCAAATAAATAAGTAAAATCTTAAAAAAAAAAACAATTTATAAATTAAGCACAAGAGATGAGTAACAATAACAATGACATAGAACAATTATTACAATTACTATAATAAAAGTTATTTGAATGTAGTCTCTCTCTCTCTCTCAAAATAGCTTACTGTATCCCCCTTCTTGCCATGATGTGCGATGATAAAATGCCTCTGTGATGAGATGAAGCGAGGGCATGACACAGGCACTGTGTGGAGCACTTGGCCAGGGCTGACCGTCAGAAAGAGAACCATCTGCTTCTGGACTGCAGTTCACCACAGGTAACTAAAACTGCAGAAAGCAAAACCATGTCGAGGAGGAAGACTACTGTATTTGCATAATTTGTATTTTGAGGAATCTGTGCACATTTTTCTTATACTCTCACCCAGCAATTTCTTTCTTTTTTAAAAATATTTTATTTATTTATTTGACACAGAGAGAGAGAGACAGAGATCACAAGTAGCAGAGAGGCAGGCAGGGAGAGGAGGGTAAGTAGGCTCCTTTCTGAGCTGAGAGCCTGATACGGGTCTCCATTCCAGGACCCTGGGATCATGACCTGAGCCAAAGGCAGAGGCTTTAACTCACTGAGCCACCCAGGCGCCCCAGCAATTTCTTTTTTATCTTTTATTTTATTTTTTTAAAGATTTTAAAATTTATTTTATTTGACATGAAGAGAGAGAGAGCACAGGAAGGGGGAGCAGCAGGCAGAGGGAGAGTAGAAACAGGTTCTCCGCTGAGCAGGGAACCTGATGCAGGGCTTGATCCCAGGATCCTGGGGTCGTGACCTGAGCCGAAAGCAGATGCTTAACAGACTGAGCCACTCAGGCATCCCCAGAAATTTCTTTCTACAGTGCCTTAGCAGTAAGCATTATAAATGTAAAAGGGAGAATTAAAAGCCAGGGGTGTGTGCTTAGAAGAATAATAACCAAGTTCAGAAGGAGGAAATTCAGTTGAATAATTTAGGAATTTTTTCCTGTTAATTTTATTGTTTTCAGCCACCAATTTGTTATTTGCACTCACATGTGAAGACCCAATCACAGATTGTCAATTTTAAAGCCGCAAAGCGGATATTCTGCATCCAGGGCTTTGTCAAGTTTGCATTCCTTTAGAGCCTCCTGCAGCTCTGCCTTCAGCTCTGGTGTTTAACTTCGCTCCCATGCAGGGCTTGCGACTGTGGTTGTCAGCACCCTGCAGAGAGAACAGCCCCCAAAGGAGCCCGGATCACAACAGGCCTTGGGCAGCTGCCTTCAAGCAATGTCTTCCCACCAGCTCACAGGTATCTCTGGGTGGCATGAAGGCACCGTGAAGATGTCAAGGGCAACCTCTTCCACAACAATAGCAGAATGAACTTTTCTACCCATCCTCTTGCTTTCCATCTTCCCCAAGTCTTTTCAAAAGCTGGATTTCCATGTCTTTTTCCAAATGGAAAACCTAGCCACCAAACAAACAAACAAAAAAACCCCACTGCACCTGAGCTTTACCCTCTTGTTTTACCAACAGTAGCACTTCAAATCTGCAGACAAGTCAGTGGAGAAAATATGTATTTCAAGGAAGGGTTTATTTAACAAAGTCATTTCTGGTTGGCAGGTGATCTGAACAACTTATGTGAAGGACTAGGTGATGGGAAATTCTTGAATAACCCTACACAAGATAATTCTCTCTCTGGTCCAGAATGTAATGTCATCTTTTCTGTCAGTCAATTTCCACATCCAATCAGACATGAGCTTTTTAAACTACAACTTACAGGAGTACTCACTTTTCATTTAGGCTCTAAACAGAGGGAAATTATTGTTTCTACAGAGGCTCTCAGATTAATCCCACGATGATCAAGGTGCACTGAGGGAATTCGGGAGCCAACCAGGAACATCACCACTGATGTCTTTTTTTTTTTTTTAATTTTATTTATTTATTCGACAGACAGAGATCACAAGTAGGCAGAGAGGCAGGCAGAGAGAGGAGGAAACAGGCTCCCCACTGAGCAGAGAGCCCGACCTGGGGCTTGATCCCAGGACCCTGAGATCATGACCTGAGCCGAAGGCAGTGGCCCCAACCCACTGAGCCATCCAGGTGCCCCAACCACTGATGTCTTAAGGAAGCCTCGAACTGAAGGGAAATCTACAGGCACGGGATACTCAGGGGACAGAACTCGGATGTGTCATGGTCATTCTCTCAAAAGCAAATTGAGGCAACAGAATCATCTGCTGTGATAATAATGCAGAAGTTGGATATCCTGCCTCAGATCAGGCACCAGGGAGAAGTGCCACATAGATTATCCTGAGGAGAATATGGCCAGCATTTCAGCTTGTCCCCAGGAAGCAGCCGTGTTTTCTTTATTTTCCTCTGGAGTTCACTCTCTGTGGACAGATGCGAAGGGGGCTTTGGGGAGAGGCCCTGGAGACAGTAAGTCCCCCCAGCATGCTTGGAAGCTAGCACTCAGATCTCTCAGGCATGCATGGAGAGCTGGCAGGACAGCCTACCGGAAGTCTCTGCCTGAGAAACAGGGAGTGAATGAGGAGAGAGCTTCGCCTAAGGGAGGAAGGAGTCGTGACAAGCTTGACCCAAAAACAAAGCCTTAGTCATCAAAGGGGAGCACAGAGCAAAAGCTGTCACTCAACCAAGTCCCCCTGACTGAGTCCAAGGGCAAGGATGGAAGCCGTAACTGAAGCAACTGAACAGCTGTGACACCAGAAGCTGAGTTTCTGTGTGGGTGGCACAGATTTGATGCTCTTTAAACACAATGAGAGCAAGGACACTGAGATGCCCCTTCTGCCACAGACCAGCGCACACATTTCAAGTCTCCGGGGGCTCCTAAACATCTGTGGTGGTCCAGATGTGGGATGACAGAATCATGGCGGTGGATAGGACTGTCATCTATGATGATCTGATCATCAGAGAGCCTGGGGAATACTGGGTAGAGACCTGGGTGTTGCATGGGGAGTTCCTAGGGATAGTGGGAACCATCCCAATGATGTTCTCTTGTGGGATACATATTTATTAACTTTTTTCCTTCCCTTAATTATTTTGATACAATACAGTCAAATGCCTTACATCAGGGAAGCTACAACACTGTCCTTAAGACCTAATTCCTAAATTTTGTAGATGGAGAGTTGGAATAAAATCAATGTGATCAACCCCCAGTTAGTTACTCAGGCCCTCTAAGCTTCTGTGCAGCTCTTGTGATATCTAGCCTACCCACTCTCTTAGGGAAGGCTAGATTCATGGAAGCTGGCCAGGATAGCTTCCCAGAGATGGGGGTTCAGGGTACAGAATAAAGTATCAGGCAAACCACAGCATCAAAACAAAAAAAGATACACACAAGAGTTCAAGGTTGGAGCTGAAGGAAACATGGCCAAACCGAGCGGTCAACTTGAGGTGTGCGCATTAAGCAGAAATAATGCTATGGAAACAAAAATGGGGCAAAGCAAGAGAAGAAGAATTCCCCTGGGGCAGGGCTTCAAGACATCCTGGAGACTTCCTAAAGATGCACCTCTCTGGCCTTCCTAGGTGTGCTTTGTGCATTTAAGGGCAGAAAACAAAATGCATAGGTTTTATGATCCCAAGCTAGAGTAATTTGTTGGAGCTCCACCACAGTAAATTACCACAAACCAGGTGGATGAAAGGACAAAAATTGCATTTGCTCGCCATTCTGGAGGTTAGAAGTTTGAGATCAAGGTGTCAGTAGAGTTGGTTTCAGCAGAGGTCCCTCTCCTTGGCTTGTAGATGGCCACCTTCTCCCTGTGTCTTGACATGCGTGAGTCTGTGTCTTCTGCGTGAGTCTGTGTCTTCATCTCCTCCTCTTATAAGGACACAAGTTGTACTGGATTAGGGTCCACACGAAAGACCTTATTGAACCCTCATTGTCTCTCCTTTCTCCAAATACCACTACATTCTGAGGCAGTAGGGGTTAGGAACTTCAACATCTGAATTTTGGGGAAACATAATTCAGTCCATCACATGTTTTAAAAATAATTATATCAGAGTGTATACTTATGGTTAGCTTCCTAGTAATTAATGAGTAAAGAAGTAGTCTCTATTATAATACTCTCTGCACTGAGAAGACACCAGACAGTAGAGAAAGGAAACTGAGGGCAGTTCAGGCTAGGACACAGGTTAGTAGAAGGCTAGGCCATCACCATTTCCAACCCTGCCGTCAGATATTATTTATCTTTGGGAAAGAGCTGGACAGCAGATTCTGTCTGTCTGCCTTTTGGGGACAGTGGCTCTTTTAAGTCAAGGAGCAGGAAAATGGTTGAAGAGAGTGGCACCCAATCAGCCTAGTCAGTGTCTCAACAAGGAGACACTATATTGCTCTTGAGGGGAGGGTTTGAATGCTGGGAGTTTACAAGGGAGTATTCTCTGGATCAATACCTGTGAAGAAAATAAGGGTGGGCAGAGGGAGGCATTGGACCACAGGCTGGCAACGTACGTGCAACAACAGCCTGAGCTGATCCCAGAGTTCCGGAGCTGGGATGGCCCCTCTAAGTTGCACCCTCATTAAACGAGAGGCTGGTTACCCCCACCCCACATATATCAAAGGCAAGTTTTTAGATAAGGACCATCCCCAGGGATGGCACATGATCTTAGACAAGGCAGTTCTCTTTACACCCCCAAGAGCTGGAGGATGAAGGGTCTTAGTCTCAGAGGGAGGATCCAAGTGACTCATTACAGCACCCACTGGAGTCAGTTGTATATATGGAGAGAGAGAGAGAGAGAGAGAGAATTCTTCAGAAAAGAATCGTTCAGGGACCCATGAGGAGATAAGCTCCCAAATAACAAATACCAACATGAAATTAGTCTTTGATCATCCCTGATGAAAAAAGGTGAATCCTATAAAAGGTGGTCATGATGTTGGTTTCAAACCGCAGTATCCTCTAAAATTAGGGAGATTTTAAAAATGGGTTCATGTGATCCATTGGCCCCCAAAATGCCCATTAAGTAACTACAATCAGCAAAATTCCTGAAGTTACATTTGTCTTTTCCACATGACTTTTTGGGGATTAACAGAGAATTTGTAAACAACCACTCTGTATATAGTGAGCTATTTCTCACCTTTGTAGATACACAGAAACATTTAAAATACGTGTATCTCACCTTTCTTCATCTTTAGCCATTCAAAGAAGAGCAAAAATAAATTCTTATGCATCTAATATATTTGAACTCTGGGCATTTACAAGATTTAATTTTTCAATTGCCCATGGGTTTCAGCAGATATTTCCTGAACATCTTCTGAATGCCCAGCACAATGAGTGAACTGAGACTTGGAAGTGATTTTAAAAAAAGATATGGCCCAGCTCAGTTATTTGCAGTCTTTGGATGACCCAGACTAAAAAAAAAAAAAAGAAAGTGAAAAATGAAATAAAATAATTAGACATAGTTTTATGTGCTATTAAGAGAGTGTGCCAATCTAGAGAATAACTGAGGTAAAGGGGACAGTTGGTTTTGCTGGAGTATTGAGAAGGCCTCTCTGAGGAGGTGACCTTGAAGCTCTGGTTTGAAGGTCAGGAAGGGAATGGACATTTGCTATAAAGGAAGGGTCCCCGGTAGAGAGAACGGCATGTGCAAAGGATGAGGTGAGAAGGAGCATTGAATGATTGACTTGTAGTGAGGGAGGGAGTGACAGGAGGTGGCATTAGGAGGGATAAGAGGGTGCAGATCATGTAGGCCTTCAGAGGGGGTTAGATTTTATTCAAAGTGCAACCAGAAGGCATTGAAGTGTTGCCAGCTGGGAAGAGAGGTGCCTGACGTATGTTTCAAGAAGATGGCTCTGGTCTTGTGTGGAGAATGAACCTGGGGAGGGATGGTGGGGGCTTGAGCAACAGCAGGGACAGGAGTTAAGAGGCAGGCACAGAACACTAGGGATGGAGGATGAAGAGACTGGAATGACTGGGATTGCACTGTGGGTGGGCGGGGCTAGCCAGGGAGGGGGGAAATGGGCGTGGTTAGAGGGACTCTGAGGTACTCCCCTGAAGCAACTTTACTGAGCTGGAGAGGGCCAGGAACAGAAATAAGATTCGAGTGTTAGGGGTGGAGAGTGAATTAGCATTGACTTTCTGCTTCTTTCTCTTCCTCCTATCACACACATTCTCCTTCCATGTGCCTATGCATACCTTCACAGCATGTAGATATTAATTAAATGTAATACCACCCATTCATTAATATTATAAAAATACTAATGTTAATAACTAGTACCATGTTTTGCATATAAACCAGGGACTATGCTAGGTGTTGTATATGCCTTATATCATTCATCCTCACTATAACCCTGAGCAGAGACCTCCATTGGTTGGGTACAAAACCAAAGCCTACAGAGTACAAGTCACTAGCTCAAAGTCACATTATGACTTACGTGACATTGAACCCAGGAAGCTGGACTCCAAAGCCAACATCCTTTTTCTACATACTGAATTTAAGGCTTTGGAGATGTTAATTCTCTGACAGTTTTCATGACACATTCAAACATTTCTCTGCGGAGAAAACGATTTCCTTCATACTGTCACGGGGCAGTTTCAGTTAATATTTCTTCACCATCTGTATGTGATCAGTTTAGCAGCAGTAAATCAAAGTCTGCCAATGTTTTGTATCAACATAAGCCTTCTGCTTGATTTCAAATATGTTCAAACTGAGCCTAGAATAGAGAGCATGACGAATTGTCAAATCCATGTCTGTCGTTTTTTCTAGGGATTTCTGCCTGTAGTTTCCATTAACATTAAAGGCAGTTAATTTTGTTTGATAGTGAACAGACCCTTTTGAGGTGAAAATAGGAATGATTCTAAAATACCCGGGGACTGGATATTTGGGTCTTATGGATTACTGATAACACCTAGTGCCTTTTCTTTATTGAAGGCTGAGCAGTCTATGCCTCACCAGCCAGGGTGGGTGGGGAAGGATGTTACTTGTGGATATAACTGCCGGTCCTGGTGACCGGCTTCCAGTAGAGTTCCTGTGAATGCCAGCCACTGTGCTGGGGGATTCATATACGGTGTCTTTGACTTTGAACATCAAATCACAGAGAAGGAAAGCAAGGCCAACAGCAATGCTGTGTGTCCTCAGAAACTTTCCCCTTTAACAACAACTTTTTCTTGCTCCTCCCCATAACTTCATATTAAATTTTAAATTAATTAATTTTATATTTTCAAGATGTGTTCTTAGAAATGATGGTCATTGTAGGGAACTAAGACATTGTATCAAAATAAAAATAAGTCACCTATATTCACGTTATCCAGATATAACTGCGGTTGAAGTGTTGTCATTCCTTCAAGTCATGAACGACTATAAATCAGTTTAATTTTGTATGGACACTTCCATTTTATTTTCAAACAATATAACCTACAAGAAGTTTTCCATGTTGTTGCCTATTTGTCAAAACAAAAACACTTAAAAATATTTATAATGTTCTAGGACACAGCTATATCCTCATAATTTCCCTAATGTTTGACATTAAAATTTGCACAAGGGAAGATTACATTGCCGGAACTGCTACACCAAAAAAGTATAATTGTACTAACACAGTTTTTACACGTATAAGTATAATTGTACTAACACAGTTTTTATACGTATCTGACTGAAAGAAGACCAAAGAGAATTTGGAAGATTTTTGTTCATGTTGTTATTTTGAAACAACCTCAAACTTATAAAAATGTTGCAAGAATGTTTATTTATTCCTGAACCATTTGAGACCAAGTTGCTTACATGATGCCTCCTGAAAACTTTAGTGTATATTTCCTGGGAGCAAAGGTATTCTGCTACATAATTATAATATTATCATCAAATCCAGGAAATTAACATTGCTACACGGCTACTATCTAATCTTCAGTCCCCATTCCAGTTTCAACAATTGTTCCCAAAATGTCCTTTATATAAAATGATCCAATCCAGATCACATTGTATCCAGTGGCCATGTCATTCATTTTAGCCTCCTTAAATGTAGAGCAGTCCCTCAGGATTTCCTTGGCTTTCATGACCTTGGTGCTCTTGAAGATTACAGATCAGTTATTTTGTAGAATGTCCTTAATGAGTTTGATGTTTCCTCGGGATTAGATTCCTGTTCTGCAATTTTGTCAGGGATACCACAGAGGTGGCATTATGCTCTTATTACATTCTATCAGGATTTGTCCCATTATGGGTGACAAATTATATATATTTTTTAAAATTATTTATTTATTTTAGAGAAAGGAGGGGGTAAAAGAAGAGAGAGAATCTCAAGCAGACTCCCACTGAGTGCAGAACCCAACACAGGTCTCAATCCCATGACCCTGAGATCATGATCCCAACTGAAATCAAGAGTCAGATAGATGCCCAAGGGACAGAGCCTCCCAGGCACCCTAGTGATGTTCACTCTAAACACTGGTTTAACATTATGTCTATCAAGAATTTTTACTATCAACTTACTCTTTCTGTCTCTGTCATTAATAAGTATTTTGAGGGGAACGAGTTTCACCTCAAATTTTCAATTGATTCATTATTAATTTAAGTCAGTATGGGCTCATGGATTCCTGTTTTGTTCAATGGATTGTAATCTATAACTACCATTTATTTTGATGCACAAATCACTCCAGATTTGGCCAGTGAGATGTCCTTTGACCTTCTGAATTATCTCCAATATTCTTTGAGCACTTTCTTACTTTGAGCAAAATTAGATGTTTTAGGCCCATTTTATACTTTCCCACCCCAGCCCTGGAATCAACCTTTTCTTCCTAAGACTCCTTGTTTCTTTTACTGCAATTTAAAAACCATGGTCTGGATACCACACTTGTTCATTACTGCTATGTATTTTTGTTCTCAGGTCCTCTAGGTAAACAGAACTAGGGAAGATATAGAGAGAATACACACACTTTCACATCAATATTTATTTATATGATTATATTGAGTTTTTATATATTTTTATATATTTATGAAATCTATCATTAATTTTAAATTTGCCATGTCTTCCATTATTTTTATGTCATTTTATGTCATTATTTTATGTCATTAAAGTCCATGCTCGTCAAGCTTTGTTTCTTTGTTTACATCTTCTAGTTTTCTGATGGGTTTCCTTATTATGTTTAGCTTCTCACCTAGAATTAATTTGGAGTATGTTATAAGATGAAACTCTTTCTGGTTTACAATTTCAAGGCATCAGTCAATCCCCAGTATTATTTATAGAGTAATATATCCCTACTTCATTTATAATATTCTCTTTTCAATATTTTGTCATATATATTAGAGTTTCAAGGATATTCATTCTGTCTGTTGGTTCTTTTGCCTCAGACATTCAATTTTCATTATCGTAGCATTATATTGTATTTTAATATCTGTTAGGGTAACTTCTCTTCACCAGAAATCTTGCATGCCAAGGGACTAATATTGTGTTGCTCCCAGAACATTTGGAAGCGCTGTCAAATGACTGAGGAAGTGACTTGGAGTCTGGGGACTTTGTGTCCTTTCCCAAATTTTGTTACACATGTAGCCGTTTCCTTTGTTTGCCCTGAATTCTGGAGCAAATAGGAGGTGCCGCTTAGAATATTCTGACAGAATTCAGGCACACTGGGGACTCCCTCCTAACTGGATAGTTGGCCAGAGCATCTGCAGGGATTTGAATAACCAGCACAGTAGGGGAAGGCGGATTTGGGTCCGCTCATACAAAGAGAAAAACTAAGTTCACTCAGTTGTAGTATTATTCAACAACTTTCTAGTCCTCTCTTTTGTTTGCCCTTATTAGCTATCACTGAAGCCTAACAGGTTGCACTTTAGAGTAAACCAGAGGAAGGACTACAGATAGCATAGGAGTTAAGACCTAACAATTACAATGAAAATGATGTTATAAGCATAATTTTTTAAAAAAGGAAATAATGCATTAAAAACAGATCTTCAGGCAGCAGCTCTTTCTGCCCATGGGTCCTCTCCCTGTGCTTTAATAAAACCACCTTTTTGCACCAAGAATTCTTTCTTCTGGGACACCTGTTTGGCTCAGACAGTTAAGCATCTGCTTTTGGCTCAGGTCATGATCTCAGGTCATGAGCTTCAGGCTTCCCTGCTCAGTAGAGAGTTCACTTCTCCCTCTCCCTCTGCCTCTCTCCCTCTCCCTGCTTATACTCTGTCTCTCTCCCTCTTTCAAATAAACAAATAAAATCTTTAAAAACAAACAAACAAACAAACAAACCAGATCCTCATTTTTAAGTTATAAAATGCAGGCAATTCATTTTATCACATCCTAGTCTGATTATCACTGTGCCTTGTTAATTTCTCCTAGTGATTAAGACAAGCCTGTTTCTTTGGGGGGGCGGGGTTATTTAGTCAGAGGTACAATAGGCAGCAGAGAGATGGCAAGGTAAGCCTTTACATTTACTGTTATTGGTATTCTACAGGGAAGGCTGCCAGTGTGTCCTTAATTTCTTGCTCCACTGATTTACAAATGGTAACTGTATAGCTGGGAATCAACACAGTGACAGACTTTTTAAAAAGCCCCTCATTTCTTAAATGGCTAGCCGGCAAGTGTCCAGAAAGCATTGTTATCTGAAACAGCAGAGTGACAATGGAAACATTGATGTTGGCAGATAACAAGTCACAAAGCTACATGAGAATACTAGATCATTGGTGCTTCAATGTTTCATATTGTTTTCAGATGTGCAACTTTTTTTTTTTATGATTGAGTTCCACAGTGGTACGTTTAGGTGGAAGTACTGAGTGACTTCTAGATAAAATTTTGTGAAGTATCACAAATAAGAGCCTTAAAGAGAAACAGTGGCATCAATATTTCAGTTTGAAATAGGTCTTCATATTGCCTTCATAGTCACAATATGCTACTAAGTCTATTTTCTCTTTTCTGCATCTAAAAAATAATTGTGCTGATAGAGTACTTTGGGCTTATAAAATGTTTTCACATACATTAGCTTTTTTTTTTTTTTAAGGCAAACATTTATTGAAGCCTTGCTCAGCATTGGACATGATGAGGGAGCATAGAAGCATTCTCATTGACTCCTCACAAAGGCAACATGGGGCAACTTTCAGATTAGCTCTATTAAATAAAGAGAGGACAGAGATTAAAGAGGTCAGGTAATTTCCCATGGTTCTGTTCCATTTCTAGCAAGTGCTAAGAAGACAGTTCTTCTTTCTGAATTTTGCTAACCTGCCCCAACTTCCCATAGACTTCAGAGGCTTGTTAGGAAGTTTCTTGTTAAGCCAATTTTTCCAGTATATAGTTATCCTCTGATGTCTCCTTTGGTACCCTAACGTCTTCCCCAATTTGCAAAGTTTTCATGGGAGCAGCCACAAGGAGGAGTTTAGTATAAACCTGTGGATGGAGCACCTGCCATCCTGACCACTCAGAAGGATCAGGTATGAGACAATGAGATGAAATTCAGAATATCAGGGTCTGATAAAATGTACTTAAAATACTTGGGACTCAGAGATACACACTAATATCTGTTCCCCTCTAGCACTGGGATATAAAGCTATACATTTCCTTTGTTCCCTCTCCTCTTGATCGGTAGTTGTGATTAAAACCCAATCTGAGTTTAAATCTTGGATCCAGACTTCATAAGGTGGATTGAGGGAAGTAACTCACTCTCCCTGGGCCTCAGTGTTCTTGGTGTTTCTTCATGGTGTTAGGGGGACTAACTCAGCTTCCAGACACAGCAGAGGCTCAAAGTGGTGTTAGTTTTTCTTCTTCTTAACTATTATTTTTACTTAAAAAGAGGCTATGGCTTTCTTAGGGGATCCTTACAAAGTTTCGGTACCTCCTGCTACCAGCTTTGCTTGCCTGCCCCTCGTGAGCCCCGTCCCCTCCACTTCCAAAGGGGCTGCTGTAGACTTGGGTAGGGTTGAAAATCATGCCCTAGAGAGCCCAGAGCCCCGTCATCATGTCCAGCATGGTTGTGTACCAAGTATTTCTCTGGGGCTCCTGACGACATCTCTTTCCCTGGCTTCTGGCACTTGATCTTATCTCTAGGTGCCAGTGGACAATTCTTGGATTGTCTCAAACTCACGCTGAACTCAACACATCATAGAACCATCTCAACACATTCTCCCCCACAAAACTACTCTTCTTCCTGTTTCCTCCCTCCCTTCTCTCCCACCTCCAACATCATTTTTCCTTTTTTCCTTTTGCTTAAATATAAGTTATCAAAACCAGTGTCTCACTGTTGTTGATGGCAACCATCAACCTTTGTTTTCAACTACTCATAAAGTCAAGACTTCTGTACAGGTCTTTATCACTATTGGTTGAATGTTTCCTCCCTGTTAGACAGTCAGCCCCATGAAGTCTGGGTCATGTCTGGTTCCTCATGACAGTATCTCTAGGACCTATCACAACCTCTGATAATGGTTGGCACACAACAACTGGCAACTGACTGTTGAACTACTCTCCATGCCGCTTGTAGGGTTCCCCTCCCTCCCCAATCCCATCCCATAATTTCTAAAGACACCTCCCCTAGTGAAATTATCAAAGCCTCTCACTTGAGTTTGAATTCCGGTTCTGCAACTTATTAGCTGTATAGACTTCAGGAATTTTTTTGGTTTTCCTAGTTCTAATATGGAAATGATAAGATGTACCCCTAGGGTTGGAAGATTAAATGAAATAATATATCTGAAGGGATTTGAAAGTATCTGGCACATAGTAAATTCTCCATGCAGGTTGCCTAGAGGGAAATGTGAAATGAGGGGCATAAAAGACAGATTTCTCCCTAATTTTCAATATGTATAAGATTACCTTCTCTGGCACTCTATTTCCTTCAAATATCCTTTAAATCTAATATCTGAATTTCATTCCCTCAGGACCTTACTCTTTCCATTTGAAACTAACAGCTAATCTGATAAACCAATATATGCTAAAGGCTGGTCTCTAAGGGGCGTAAAGTGTTATCTCTCTGGTAATATTTTTTAACTTAACAGATCCTCTAAAGAAAAAAAAATGAAAATGACTTTAAATAGGAGACATTTAAGCTCATGGCAGGCAGCCCGGTGTTTCTGGCCTCCCAATAACCCCACCCAGTGTCTTCTTTTCTCTTCCCATAGCTCTGCCTCTTGCCTCCCTCCCTTGTGCTCAGCTTCGTAAAAAGTTTCAAAGATAAACCTCTACAGGAGAGCAAATGAATCGCAGAGTGCTTGTCTGATACTTTGAGACTCTCAATGGGTTCTTTTGCAGCAGTTTGACTTGAACCCTCAATGTTCTGTCTCGCTGCTCTCCCAGTACTATTGTCCTTCTAGAAATAAAGCCTGCATTTATTTCTCTTTCTAATCTCGTACATTGCCCCAAATCCTAGATACTCTGCCGGGTTCCTGCTATGCTCTGATAGATTTCCCTCAATGCTAATTCTCTCTGCTTGCCTGATTCTAAATGCCATTGCTTTGGAATTACATCTGCTCCTTTCTGCTTGTGTGTGTAGAATTCCCTCCCCTGACACCATGTCAACTATGCAGAATACTTCATGCTTCATGTCTGATCCCCTTGGTTCTGGATGCCAAACACTTTTTACTCAACTGACTTATCTTTTGGAAACTGTTTTGTCATTGTTGTTCTTCTTTTTCTTTCCTTTTCCTTTCCTTTCTTTCTTTCTTTCTTTTTTATTTTTTTTGAGAGAGTGAGAGTGGGGGAGGAACCGAGTGAGAGTCTCAAGTAGACTCCTCCTCTATGTGGAGCCCCACATGGGGCTTGATCTCGCAATCATGAGATCATGACCTGAGCCAAAATCAAGAGCTGGATACTCAACTGATCGAGCCACCCAAGTGCTCCTGGAAACTCCAGTCAATCTTCACCCAATGGATTTAACTGAATATTTCTTAGCTATGACCCTAAGGTAAGAGATTCAGTGCAGGCTGGCCTTTTTGCTACTAATCTAATCATTTTATGGACAGTTACTTCTCCTTTACGAAAGCTAACATCTTCAACTCCTTGAGTTAGGCATATCTAGAGAGACATTTAAAAAAAAAAACATTTGGAATAGTAAACAAAACAAAATACAAATAAAAACAAGAACACAACCATGAAAACCTCACACTGAATTATAATTAACCCTTGATTCCCATACTATATGTATTCTTATATTAACGTATTATATACTTAATGTAATCGCAAAAGTTGTTGCTGCTTTTCAGCAATGAAATAGTTGCACTCATGACAAGATTTGTAAGTCCTAGTCACATGGCCTCCATCTTTAGGTCTGTTGCAAAATAATCTGTAAAGTTCTCAAAATGGTAACTTAAATTTTACTTAATGTGGAAGACAAATAGGCAATAGCGCATTTATCATGAGATGGGACAGATTTATGTAATTATAACTTCAAAGTGATACATAATTATAATTTCCAAAAGCTTTGGAGTGATTGGGATCTGCTTTTGGAAGCAAAGCCTCTGTGACAACAGAAGATTAATGGCATATAGGTCATCTTCTCACATTTGGATATTATCTGGAATTCTTCAGGCGACCCACACAATATTATAAATTGTGATTAAAATCTTAGGGCACAGAACCCACATCTTTGGCAAATGTGCAAATATTTAATGAGATGTCTATAAGAAAAGTATTTTGTTCTCCAAGGAAGTTATTAACAAAGGGAGAATATCTCTTTTTAGTGTCCTATAGCATGACCTTAAAGGTGAAAAGGATAGTCACGGGGCTCCTGCTTCCTCCACAGTGTAGAAAGTGACACTAGGTTTGCCCTCCCTTGAAAACAACTGGAAACCCTGACAAAAGGTTTTGAGACATCAGTTGACAGCACATGGTTGGGATACCTGAGACAAAGTAAACAAGTCATGTGAGCCTTTAATTGCCCAAGATTTCTGTCAGGAAGTACTTCAGAACTCTGTCATAAAGGGGGAATGTGAGCCAACTATGACTCCCTGAGTTGTCCTGGCAGAGGCTGTTGGGTTCATGGAGCCTCTTGCAGCTAGTTTTCCAGAAAGAACACTGGAGAGGAGGGGGCTACACAGAAATATGAATTTTTGGGGTGAAATGTCATGAGTCAGAGTGAGGAACTACAAGTTGTAAACTGAAGATTTCCAAACAGTTGAGTCCTGACTAGCCAGTGACAAAGCTCCTTGAATGGCCAGGGTACATTAAGCCATATCAGCGGGGCTAACCCAGCCCTGGAGTAAAGTTATTCTAGACCTCTCCCAACATCATTTCTTTACTATGTGTCCAGTTACAAAGTGTCCAGTCAAAAACCTGCTTAAAAATTTTTTTTATTAAAAACTCAGCATTCCTTACAGCTAGATTTGTTTATGTGTTAGGTCTAGGTAGCTGTAGTTTAAGTGAAAACCACTGTGAGTCATTTCTGAGAAAGTTCTTTAAAGAAGCCAGCTCATCTGGCTTATGTCTCTTTCACTCTTGCTCATTCCCTTCTTGCCCACTGGAACCCAAAAGTGATATGGAGCATCACAAAAAGGGATGTAGAGTAGCCATCTTGAAACATAAAGGAATCGGCTTGAGAATTAAGACGCTCACTGAGATTGGCTAAGAGGAAATCTAGAGGGACCCTATTTTCTCATGAAGGTATTGTTGCATTACTATTCTGGTCCTCAACTGCCTACAGAGGTTCCTATTTAAGAAAATGGTTGAGAAAAATAAAATCCATAAATTTGAAAACTCTTGCTTAAACTAGTTTTCTGGTTTTTTGTTTGTTTATTTGTTTGTTTGTTTTTAACATTCAAATATGTCCTAAGTTCTTTTTGGAGACTTTTTGTAGCCACTCTCAGATGCTTATTCCTTTAGATAAAATCTACATTAAAAAATTCTGAAGAAGTCATCTTACTTGGATTTTGACTGGAATCTCCTTCATATAGATTACTGTGAGCAGTTTAACTTAGGCTGTGACCCAGACTGCCTGGCTTTGTTTAAACAGGAGTATGCCAGTTAGTAGCTGTATAACCACAGGGTATCAGTATTTCACTAGAAAAATGGGGAATATTATAGGACCAAATTCTTAGGGTTGCAGTGAGTTGAAATGTCTAAAACATTTAGAATATAATTAGGCACAGAGAAAGTCCTTGCTTGTTAACTATTCTTGTTTTCTTATTTTATATTTTAATTAATTTTTAATTTTTATTTATATATATATTTTTTAAGATTTTATTTATTTATTTGACAGAAATCACAAGTAGGCAGAGTGCAAGCAGAGAGGAGGAAGCAGACTCCCCGCTGAGCAGAGAGCCCGATGTGGGGCTCGATCCCAGGGATCGATGACCCTGGGACCATGACCTGAGCCGAAGGCAGAGGCTTAACCCACTGAGCCACCCAGGTGCCCCTATTTTAATTTATTTTTTAAAGATTTATTTAATTTAGGGAGAGAGAGAGAGAAAGAGAGCATGTGAGAAGGGGTAGGGACAGAGGAAGAGGGGGAGAGAGGAGAGAGAATCCTTAAGCAGATTCCCTGCTGAGTGCGGAGCCCAGTGTGGGCTTGATCCCAGGACCCTGAGATCATGACCTGAGTCAAAATCAAGGGTCAGAAACTTAACTGACCAAGCCACCCAGGTTCTCCTAGCTATTACTATTTTAAATAGATGTGTTTGGAAATTGCTGAGATATGGTTCTGAGATATTGAATCTTATTACCTGGAAACAACTATACTTTTTATTATATTCAAATTTCCTTTTGCAAGAGTCTAGAGTTCTAAACATTTTATTAAACATTTAGCATTAAACATTTAACATTTTCTTTTTTAGACAATTTCTAATTTCAGTGCAAATGATTATATTTCAGTGAACACATATTTGCTCTTCTCATCCACAAATCAAATCCTTCTTGGATATAAAAAGGTAACAATGTATGCTAAATTGAATAATTCTCTTATCCCATTTCAATAAAATTTAAGATGCAATTGTAATTTGAGGAAAAAGAGAACATTATAAAATAATCAATAATCAATGTTTTAGTTTTGTTAGTTTGAGATATTTGTAGCAATCTCAGCGATTTACATTTTACAATGAGTTTCTTACATAGCACAAAGTATTATTTTGTAGAAAGAAATGTAATGAAGAAAGAAGAGTGAGTTCCATTAAAACTGGTTCCACTGTCTGCTTTCATTTCCAATAAACATACATAATTCCAAACTGAAACATACATGTGTACCAGGGAAAAATACTATTAATAAATAGTGTATCCAAATGTCAGAGCCATGCAGAATTTGTAGTTTTGGAAACACACTCCAAAATCCAAATGTCATAAATACTCAAGTGACCTTTGTGTTCCAAACAGAGACCAAATGGCCAAATCTGGCTTGGGTTACCATGGAGACACATTTTGATGGAAGGATCTCTGATGAGGTTGAGCAGCATGGATGATTACCGGTCGCGTTGTAACAAACAGTAATATGTGTCAGCGTGGCTCCCTCTGCAAGAGATTAAGGATGTATGTACTTGATAGAGAGCATTGTTTAAGAAAATATCATGTCCGCTAATGTCTACAAGTGAGAAGCAAGCCAAAAATATATTTAATGTTCTCTTCGGAGCTCTTAATACACAAATGTCAGGTATGAGAAAGACCATTTTAAGGATAGGTTAACCACAAGAATAATTTATTTTGTTGTGCTTCTCAACAACTACTGCTCTATGTTCTAAGGAACACTACGTGATCAAATTCAAAAAAAGGTATCATAGAACTGTCACCCCAAGCACAGTACAAAGAGAAACTTTCTCTTATTGGTGGAAACAAGCTACAAATTCAGATCAATCCAATTTCATTCACAGATGGTGTCCCTACTATGTGGAAAGCACTATTATGTATAATGGAAATATAAAAATAAGAGACACTGTCCTTGGTGTGAAGGAGGAACAAGTTCACAGACAATAAATTATGCCATATCTTATACTTAGTCATAACAAAGATTCAAATTAAGTACCATAAGGATGAAATGTAGAAGGATATTAACATTGGGACATGGGCATCAGGGAAGTTTTCAAGGAACAGCATGTCCTCAAGCTGAGCAAAGAAATGTCTAGCAAGAGTCTCATTAGAATAGTCAAGGCTTGAAGGGAGAAAAGCAAAAGATAAATACCCATAAGGGTTATTCAGTGAATGCGTACACAGGGTATCACAGGGGACACAGAGAGAAATGAGAATGGACAAAATGGCACACTAAGTGCCTATGCCTTCCCTCAGCTGCAAAAATTATCTATGTAAATATTATGTTAAAAAGAAAAAAAATCCATAATAGTAGGTGAAGATAAGATTCCAATCAATGCACCAGAAATTTTGAGGAATCTTTGATATATATCTATCAGGATCAGGTCTATAGAGAAATATAAGTGGGGGAAATATCAGCTCATCAAATATGCTGTCAGGATGGGATAAATCAGAACAGTTCCACAACCTTAGAGGCAAAAAGCGCAAGGAACAGAAGGGGACCTTATGGTAGTTCTCAGGGTAATTCCTGGAGAATTGTGTCTTGAGCTGTAAGATAATGTGATCTTCCCCCTTCTACAAAACCAGGGACAACAGAGCTTTTTGTCCACAGAGGAAAGCAGCAGGGTGGGTGCTGAGCTCCAGGGACAGGCAGGATGTCAGAAAGATAGCAATGAATGGGAGTGACAGCGAGACTTTACTCTCCGAAAACAAGCTACACAGGTTGGAGGGAGGTGAAGTGTTTAAATGTTCTTGCCTTTACATGAAGATAACAAGAATATCTTAAATTTCAAAAATAAAATGGATGTTAGAAAAATATATATGTAAGAAATGAGGGTGCCTGGGTGGCTCAGTGGGTTTAAGCCTCTGCCTTCAGCTCAGGTCATGATCTCAGGGTCCTGGGATCGAGCCCAGCATCGGGCTCTCTGCTCATCGGGGAGCCTGCTTCCTCCTCTCTCTCTCTGCCTGCCTCTCTGCCTACTTGTGATCTCTGTCAAATAAATAAAGTCTTTAAAAAAAAAAAAGAAATGAAAGGCTCTAAGATGAACAATTTCCCCACAAAATAGGAATTTATAGAACAAAAAATCATCCATTAATCTAACAAAAGACAAAAGGAAACAAAAAGAACAAAAAAAAAAAAAGAAAAATAACCTGTAAGTACAGATAAACAATAAAATGATATTAATAAGTCCAGGAATATCACTAATAACAGTATTATGAATTAATTGGTTAAGATTTTCTAATAAAACAAAGAGGGGTTCAGTATGTAATCTGAGTTCAATTATAGACTGTTTCCAGGAAGCACAACTGTAAATATGACAGAACATATAAATAAAAATATATATATATTAGATAAGCAGATAAAGAGTAGTAATAGCACCACTTAAGATAGAATTCAATGTAAGATGTATTATATGGGAGGGGCGCCTGGGTGGCTCAGTGGGTTAAAGCCTCTGCCTTCGGCTCAGGTCATGATCCCAGGGTCCTGGGATCGAGCCCCCTATCGGGCTCTCTGCTCCGCAGGGAGCCTGCTTCCTCCTCTGTCTCTGCCTACCTCTCTGCCTACTTGTGATTTCTGTCTGTCAAATAAATAAATAAAATCTTAAAAAAAAAAGATGTATTATATGGGAGAAAAATTGATTCTTTAATGGGAGAGAAATCAGTCAAGAATATGTCTACTATACATATGTAATTAACAATACATCCTTAAGTTAAATGAAGCAAAAAAATAATAGCAATAAAAACTTGATATATTTACAACTATTGTGGGAAACTCAATACATTTCATGAACTAATGAATCAAAAAGAAAAGAATTAAGTAAGGATGTAGAGAATTTAAATAGCACAATTAACAAGTTTGATCCTTTAGATTTAAATAGACCTTTGACACAATACATAATAGTTTTTAAACCCACAGAGAATGTTAAAAAAGTAGATTAAATTAAACCATAAACAAACTTGCAATAAAATCTTAAAAACACAGATTCTAGGGGTGCTTGGGTGGCTTAGTAGGTTAAGTGTTCACCTCATTTTTAAAAAAAAAAATTTAAATATTTTATTTATGTATTAGGGAGAGAGCATGGGGGGGTATGGTGAGGGGCAGAGGGATAAACAGACTCCCCACTGAGCAGGAAGCTTAATGTGAGGCTTGATCCCAGAACCCTGGGATCATAACCTGAGCCAAATGCAGAGCTTAACCACTGAGCCACCCAGGTGCCCGAAGTGTTCAACTCTTGATTTCATCTCAGGTCAGGATCTCAGGGTCTTGGGATCAAGCCCCATGTCGGACTCCACAGGGGAGCTGGCTAGAGATACTCTCACTCCCTTTCCCTCTGCCCCTCCACCACCCTACTTGCACTCAGTCTATCTAAAAAAAAAAAAAAAAAAAAAAAAAAAAAAAGCATGGATTCTACAAACCAGTCATTGATAAGAATGAAGTGCTATAAGAATGAAGTGCTATTAATAACAACAAAAAATAACTTTTAGGCTCAAGAGGAAAACAAAATAAAAATTATAAACTAGAAACAAAGAAATGAATAAAGATGAGGACACTACAAAACAACTTTGAGATAGGTATTTAATAACAGAATTCAATGAGATAGAGGACAAATTATCAGTATAGTTAATTTAAAAATAGATAATATTTTGAGAAGCCTAATAAAATAATCATGCCTGGTATATCTGATCAAGAATAAAAATATAGTAAATATTTAGTTCATTTGTAATTTTAGTAGAATGACCCCAAGAGCTCTTAACATACAAAAATATGGAAAATTTCTCAGCTACTGAGTACAGATACTAAGATCAAAGATTCATTTGGAAAGAAGGAAGGAAAAAAAAAGATAGTTCAGTTAAACTATGTGGCCCTTCACCATCATATATAAAATAATAGCAAATAAAACCATCTGTATAGTAAAAGAATCACACCAGTAGGGTTTATATCAGAAATGAAAAATGCTGTCGATTTAATGTAACTCCTATGGAAATTCCAGCAGTTTTTTTTTTCTTTGAGAAATTGACAATCTTTACTTCTATATAAAAATACCTAGATTGGAAAAAAAAAAAAGCCAAAACCAACCAAACAAACAAACAAAAACACACGCAAAAAAACCAAAAAACTTTTGAGAAGAAGAATAAAACTGGAGAGCTTTCACTTTCCTGATTTTGAAACTTGCTGTAGAGCTACAGCTAAAAAGAAAGCATGGAATTGGCGGTGAGAATAGACACATAGAACTACAAAATGATGCAGCAGACCCAAGAAAGAATTACTTATATTCCTTATATTCTAGGCAACTGATTTTAAGAAAGGTGTCAAGGCAATTTACTGGGGGAAAGGATAGTTTGTTTAACGAACAGTTCTAGGAGAACTGGATATCCACATGCAAAAAGATGAACTTAGACTCTTATCTCACACCTCACACTGGTTAACACAAAGCTATCTCTAAATGGATCACAGCCTTAAATGTAAGACCTAAAACAGTATAACCTTTAGAAATACAAGAATGGGTTGATTTAAAAAAAAAAAAAAAGCTACATCAATAAATTAAAAGAAGTGATCATCCCAAGATGAAAAAAAAAAATCATTGGTTAGATTTCAACACTCATTCTGAATTCCAGTAAATAAATAAAATCTTTAAAAAGGCAGGGGTGGGGGGAAGGGTAGCCTGGGTGGTTCAGTCATTAAGCATCTGTCTTCAGCTGAGGTCATGGTCCCAGGGTCCTGGGATCAGGCCCTACGTGGGGCTCCCTGCTCAGCCGGAAGACTGCTTCTTCCTCTGCCACTCCCTCTGCTTGTGTTCCCTCTCTGTCTCTCTCTCTCTGTCAGATAAATAAGTAAAATTGTAAAAAAGAAAGAAAGGAAGGAAGGAAGGAAGAAAGAAAGTTTCAGTGAGCTAGGAATAAGAGGAAGCTTCCTAACCTTGAAATATAGAAATCTGTCTGCAACCCATAACTACTTTCTGTCATCATTACGGTGAAACATTAAAAGAATTTATGCAAAAGGCAGGAAAAATTCATCACCTTTACTAACCAACATTTTACTGAAGTCCCTAGTCTACTACAAGAAGACAAAAAAAGAAATGCAGAGGAAGTATGAAAGGGAGAGAGAAATCTGTCATTATTTGCATATTTTTTGTCTATCTATAAAATGCAAGTAAATAAAAATAATTACATGGGATATTATTCAGCCATAAAAAAAGAGTGAAATCTTGCCATTTGCAACAATATGGATAGATCTACAAGGTATAATGCTGAGTGAAATAAGTCAGTAAGAGAAAGACAAATACCATATAATTTCACTCATACATATCAACATTAAAAATCTGTCACTAAAGTTGGTTATTAGTAATACCAACTTTGGAAATGCAATGGAATGTTTTATTCACAATATCAGGAAGTAACAAACTATCTAATAAGCTGAACAAGTCTTCTTTAACCTACCTACCTTCCTTCCTTTCCTCCTTCCTTCCTTTTCTCCTTCTCTCCCTCCTTCCCACCATATACTCATTCATTCACTGATTTGAGTACCTACTATGTACCAGAAATTACCCTTCCACACCTAGGTACCTATCCAACAGAAAGCAAATACACATACACCAAAAGACATGTTCAAGATATATTAAAGTAGCCTTGATCATAACCCAAAAATGAAACAAACATTGATTATGGAAAGCACAAATGAATCATGATACATTCAAAGGATAGAATTTAGACAGCAGTGAGAATATACTCACCACTGCTATACGCAGGAACAGAGATGAATATCTTAAGCATAATATTGAGCAAAAAAGTCAAACACAAAGGCATGTCTACTTTCAGAATTCCATTTCATAGTTAAGCAAAACTAACTGATACTATCAGAATTCAGGAGAGTGGTTTGCTTCTGGTTGAGGAAGTTTCCACGGCATGGAGTGAGGAAGGTGTCTGCTGGTGTCTTTCTTTTCTTTCTTTCTTTATTTTTAAAAATGTATTTATTTATTTTAGAGAGAGAGAGAGAAATCATAAGCAGGATGGGGAGAGGGAGAGAGAGAATCCCAAGTAGACTTCACGCTGAGTGCACCCTGACACCGGGTTTGATCGCACAATCCTGAGTCACAACCTGGGCCGAAACCAAGAGTCAGATTCTTAACAACTGAGCCACCCCTGTTTCTTGATCGACGTGGCAGTTACACAGTTACCCAGTTTCATTCATACTTTGTGAAAATTCATTGAGCTGTCTATTTATGGTGTGGACATTTCACTCTTTCTTTGATTGTGGTAAAATGACATGAAATTTACCATCTTGGGGCACCTGGGTGGCTCAGTGGGTTAAGCCTCTGCCTTCAGCTCAGGTCATGATCTCAGGGTCCTGGGATCAAGACCTGCATCGGGCTCTCTGCTCAGCATTCTGCTCCACACCCCTGTCTCTGCCTGCCTACTTGTGATCCCACTCTCTCTGTTAGATAAATAAATAAAATCTTTTAAAAAATTGCCATCTTAGGGGCTCCTGGGTGGCTCAGTGGGTTAAAGCCTCTGCCTTCGGCTCAGGTCATGGTCTCAGGGTCCTGGGATCGAGCCCCGCATCAGGCTTTCTGCTCAGCGGGGAGCCTGCTTCCCTTCCTCTTTCTCTGCCTGCCTCTCTGCCTACTTGTGATCTCTGTCTGTCAAATAAATAAATAAAATCTTAAAAAAAAGTGAAATTCTTTTATTGTTATTATTGTTATTTTTCATTAACATATAATGTATTATTTGTCCCAGGGGACCAGGTCTGTGAATCATCAGTCTTAAACATTTCACAGCACTCTCCATAGCACATACCCTCCCCAATGTCCATAACCCAACCACCCTCTCCATACCACCCTCCCACCAGCAACCCTCAGTTTGTTTTGTGAGATTAAGAGTCTTTTATGGTCTATATCCCTTCTTGGTCCCATTTTGTTTCATTTTTTCCCTCCCTTCCCCCCATGACCCTCTGCCCCGCCTCTCAAATTCCTCATATGGGAGAAAGCATATGATAACTGTCTTTTTCTGATTGGCTTATTTTGCTCAGCATTATACCCTCTAGTTTCATCCACATTTTTGCAAATGGAAAGATTTCAGTTCTTTTGATGGCTGCATAGTGTTCCATTGTGTATATATACCACATCTTCTTCATCCATTCATCTGTTGATGGGCACCTAGGTTCTTTCTGTAGTTTGGCTTTTGTGGGCATTGCTGCTATAAACACCCAGGTGCACATGCCCCTTCAGATCACTACATTTGTATCATTAGGGTAAATACTCAGTAGTGTGATTGCTGAGTCATAGGGTAGCTCTATTTTCAACTTTTGGAGGAACCTCCATATTGTTTTCCAGAGTGGTTGCATGAATTTGCATTCCCACCAACAGCGTAAGAGGGTTCCCCTTTCTCTGCATCCTTGCCAACACCTGTCATTTCCTGACTGGTTAATTTTAGCCATTCTGACTAGTGTGAGGTGATATCTTATTGTGGTTTTGATTTGTAGTTCCCTGATGCCAAGTGATGTTGAGCACTTTTTCATGTGTCTGTTGGCCATTTGGATGTCTTCTTTGCAGAAATGTCTGTTCATGTCTTCTGCCCATTTCTTGATTGGATTATTTGTTCTTTGGGTGTTGAGTTTGATAAATTCTTTGTAGATTTTGGATACTAGCCTTTTACTGATATGTCATTTACAAGTATCTCCTTCCATTCTGTCAGTTGTCTTTTGGTTTTGTTGACTGTTTCCTTTGCTGTGCAAAAGCTTTTGATCTTGGTGAAGTCCCAATAGTTCATTTTTGCCCTTGCTTCCTTGCCTTTAGTGGTGTTTCTAGGAAGAAGTTGCAGTGATTGTTATTAATTGGTTTATATAATTGGCTGCTCCCACATTAGGGGCATAGATATTTAAAATTATTAGATCTTCTTGTTGGACAGACCCTTTAAGTAGGATATAGTGTCCTTCCTCATCCTTAATTATAGCCTTTGGCTTAAAATCTAATTTGCCTAATATAAGGATTGCCAACCCCGCTTTCTTTTGATGCCCATTAGCATGGTAAATTGTATTCCACCCCCTCACTTTAAATCTGGAGGTGTCTTTGGGGCTAAAATGAGTTTCTTGCAGATCATATATCAATAAGTCTTGTTTTTTTATCCATTCTGATACCCTGTGTCTTTTGATTGGGGCATTTAGCCCATTTACATTCAGAGTAACTATTGAAAGATATGAATTTAGTGCCATTGTATTGCCTGTAAAACTTATATATATACAAAAATAAGGGTAAAAATGAAGGGATGGAATATGAGTATAAAGATGAAAATTTAAAAAGATTACAAAAAGTAATTGATAAGAAGTTGGTTGAAAAATGAAAAAAAAAAAAAGGAAAAAATGTGACCAGGCTGGAGAATAGAAAAAAGCCATGTGCTAGATGTAGGGTATATTTTGATCTGTTAGAAGAAACTGTATCCTAAAATTTTAAAGAAAGAAAAACCTGTATGTATACAAAAAAATGAGGTTAAATACAATGAAGGGATAGAATATGACTATAACAATGAAAATTTAAAAAGATTTCTATTTTTTATTATTATTTGTATTTTTAATTTTTTTACAGGTTTTATTTATTTGACAGAGAGAGACATAGCGAGAGAGGGAACAAGCAGGGGGAGTGGGAGAGGGAGAAGCAGGCTTCCCGATGAACAGAGAGCCCAATGTGGGGCTCATTCCCAGGATCATGACCTGAGCTGAAGGCAGATGCTTAATGACTGAGACACCCAGGCCCCCTAAAAAAGATTTTTAAAAATGTACTGATAAGATAAAATAGTTAAAAAACATTAAAATAGGAAAGAGGAAAAAAATTTTAAAAATAGAATAAGAAAAAAATAAAATTAAAAAAATTTAACTTTGAAAGACTGAAGAACCATGGGGGAAAAAGCCATGAATTCTATGTGCTGTATTCCCATAACTCTGAAGTTTTGCCATTCTTACTGATCAGTGAACTTGGTTTTGACTGAATGTTCTTGCTGATCTTCTGGGGCAGAGGCCTGTTGCCGTGATTCTCAAATGTCTTTGCCCAAGGTGGAATTGCACTACCCTTGCCAGGGGCCTGCCTAAGTAATCTGTGAAGTTTTGGTCTTGGGAGGTTTTGTTCCCTGAACGCTTTCTGTAGAGCTCTGGAGGATGGGAATGAATATGGTGGCCTCCCAATCTCCAGACCCAGAGGAACCAAGAGCTTGGGGCTCCACTCCTCAGTGCACCCTCAGAGAAAAGCAGTCAATCCTTTGGAGAAAAGCAGTCAATCTCTCCCATCTCCTTAGTCTCCAGCCGCCCTCCAAACTCACCCAGGCTGTGACTGAGCATTTCTATCTCTGGCGCATAGCCCTGTTTGGATTCTCCAAACCCAGCAAATTCCTGTAATGTGGTCCTGCACCACTCCTCCCCGGGGAGAAGGTGAGTATCCCTGGATCTGCCACTTGTGGGGTCCCTGCTCGAAGAGCAGTGGTCAGACTGTGCCTCAGATCATGGCTCATCATCATTAGCCCTCAGGGAGATTCAAATTAAAACCACATTGAGATATCACCTTACACCAGTTAGAATGGCCAAAATTAACAAAACAGGAAACAACATGTGTTGGAGAGGATGTGGAGAAAGGGGAACCCTCTTACACTGTTGGTGGGAATGCAAGTTGGTGCAGCCTCTTTGGAGAACAGTGTGGAGATTCCTCAAGAAATTAAAAATAAAGCTTCCCTATGACCCTGCCATTGCACTCCTGCATATTTACCCCAAAGATACAGATGTCGTGAAAAGAAGGGCCATCTGTACCCCAATGTTTATAGCAGCAATGGCCACAGTCACCAAACTATGGAAAGAACCAAGATGCCCTTCAACGGATGAATGGATAAGGAAGATGTGGTCCATATACACTATGGAGTATTGTGCCTCCATCAGAAAGGATGAATACCCAACTTTTGTAGCAACATGGACGGGACTGGAAGAGATTATGCTGAGTGAAATAAGTCAAGCAGAGAGAGTCAATTATCATATGGTTTCACTTATTTGTGGAGCATAACAAATAGCATGGAGGGCAAGGGGCGTTAGAGAGGAGTAGGGAATTTGGGTAAATTGGAAGGGGAGGTGAACCATGAGAGACTATGGACTCTGAAAAACAATCTGAGGGGTTTGAAGTGGCGGGGGGTGGGGTGGGAGGTTGGGGTACCAGGTGGTGGGTATTATAGAGGGCACGGCTTGCATGGAGCACTGGGTGTGGTGAAAAAATAATGAATAATGTTTTTCTGAAAATAAATAAATTGAAAAAAAAAATGAAATAATGCTGACCTGAAAGCCCCTCCCCAGCTCCGTCTCTGCAGCCAGCTTCCTCGCTCCCATACCTGGGAGTCTGCTGCACGCAGACACCCCCTGGTCTTCCCGTCACCCCATGGGATCTGAGACCACACTGTCCTGGCGAGGCCTCCACCCCCCGCTTAACCTCTCGAACTACATCCCTCAGTGGAGCAAACTTCTAAAGGTTCTGATTTTGTGCTCTGGTGCTCTACCATTTGCCAGGAGCTGACCCCTCCCCCACGGTCTCTCTTCCCTCCTATCCCCTCAGATTCACTTCTCTACACATCCTACTGTCCAGAAAGTGGTCACTTTTCTGTTCCTAGAATTGCAGCTCTTCTTCTCTTCAATCTCCTTTTGAGTGTTTAGGTGTTCAGAATGGTTTGATAACTGTCTCGCTGAACACCTGGGACCCAATGATATGAAGTCTTCTCTCCTCTGCCATCTTGTTCCTCCTCCTTCAGAGTGAAATTCTATACCCATTAAACAGTAATTTCTCATTCTCTCAACCCCCCCAGCCCCTGGAAACCACCATTCTACTTTCTGCCTTTTCACTTTTGACTATTCTAAGTGCCTCATGTAAGTGTAGTCATACAGTATTTGTCTTTTGTGACTGGCTCATTTCACATAGTGTATTGCCCTCAAGGTTCATCTGTGTTGTAGCATCCTGGAAAATTTCCTTTCTTTCTAAGGTTGTAATACTATTCCAATTTATGGAATAATTTATACCATATTTTACTTATCCATTCATCTGTGGATGGACATTTTGTTTGCTTCCATGTTGTTGTTATTGGGTGCACAAATGTCTGTGCAAGACACTGCTTTCAATCCTTGGGGTATAAACCCAGAAGTGGAATTGTTGGATCACATGGTAATTCTCTTTTTAATTTTTTAGGAATCTCCATATTATTTTCCACAGGAGCAATACCATTGTACATGCCCACCAACAGTGCACAACAGTTCCAATTTCTTCATATCCTTGCCAACACTTGTTTCTGATTTTTTTTTTGGTGGGGGGGTGGTAGTAGCTATTCAAATGAGTAGTGAAGTTACAGTTTGTGCATTAACACGTTTATTTATTTATTTATTTATTTGACACACAGAGAAAGAGAGGACAAGCAAGGGGAGCAGCAGGCAGAGGGAGAAGCAGACTTCTCACTGAGCAAGGAGCCTGACACAGGGCTCGATCCCAGGATCCTGGGATCATGATCTGAGCCAAATGCAGATGCTCAAGTGACTGAGCCACCCAGGCACCCCTGTTTGTGCATTTTTATGTATATGTGTTATACAGCAATAAAAAGTTACTTTAAAGAAGTGAGTGGGTTTTGAGGAAGTAAGAAAAGAGTTTAGTTCATACTAATTTTTCAAGTAGTTTAACAGTAGCAGAAAGGAGAAAAATATCAGTAAATGGAAACATTAAAAAATAGAGAAGAAAACTTTGTTTTCTTCTGTTTGTAGACAGAAGGGGAAAAGTTGAAGGCTGTCTGGGGACAGCTGGAGGGAAGGAATCTGAAACACAGAGCAGTTATCCTTGGAAAAGAGGAACAAAGGGAACTGACAGTTCAGGAAAACATTGAGATGGAGATTTTATATGAAAGAACCTTAATCTTCCTAGCTAGGCTGGAGGCTGAGGGTGTTGGTAAGCTGCTATTTCTACCTTACTGTTGAAGGAAAGAAGCTCTTTGATAAAACTGAGAGTTCAGATATAATGATGCAAGACATGGTGACTGCTTCTAGAGGACACCATGCATTTAATTTTTTTTGAAATAAAATCTGTTTTGAAACATATTTGAAACAACTACACTCATATTTTAAATAAAATCTAGGAAGGGAACATTGAGGGACTTGTCTCATAATTATATAAGCTGTAAAAATGGGGGATTGACTTATGTCATCGAATACCCAATAAGAGTTTGAGGAAGTTTGAAAAACAAATAAACACTTCTAGCCAAATTATTGAGTGGTTGCAATGCCCATAGGAAGCCAGAGCTCCTAGACAGCTGGATGCTTCAGGTGAGAGTGGTCTCCAGGACAGCATAAGCAGCTCAGCCACCAATGTGGTCCTACTGTCTACAGTGAGCTCCCCTGGTACCACGTCCTTGCAGCCAGGTCTCATGGCCTGGATGGCAACTATCCCACCTGTAGGTTCTTTCCTGCAATCCCTGGGGCCTACAGTGAGGAATAAAGTCTGAGCACTCAAGACTTGATATCCTGACCAGAAGCTGGAGGAAGCTCCTTAAGCATACCAATAGCAGTTTGGTCCTGGCTACCATGAGATGAGATTTTGGAGTGAGCCCAGATCTGGAGTAAACTTGAGCTTTGTGGGGGTTTCAATGAGATACTATAGGACAGGTTTGTAGATGGATTAGCCTAATCAAGAAATTTAAACTGAACAAAAGGAGGGGCACCTGGGTGGCTCAGTTGGTTAAGACCCCAACTTCTGATTTTGGCTCAGGTCATGATTTCAGGGTCATGGGATTGAGACCTGCTTTGGGTTGCATGCTGGGTGCAGAACCTGTATCCCCAACCCCCTTGCGGGGGTGGTGGTGGTGGCAGGGAATGCTGTTCCTGTAGAGGAGTTAACTAAGGTGATGTGGAATCTGGGGCTAGGCAAATGTTTGTGTGACCCCTGACATGAACTTTCGTGATGTTAATTGTGAATTAGTGAGAACATTGTCTATAAAGAGAATAAAGAAAATATATACTCGGGGCACCTGGGTGGCTCAGTGGGTTAAGCCACTGCCTTCGGCTCAGTTCATGATTCCCAGGGTCCTATGATCGAGTTCCGCATCGGGCTCTCTGCTCAGCGGGGAGCCTGCTTCCTTCTCTCTCTCTCTCTGCCTGCCTCTCTGCCTACTTGTGATCTCTCTCTGTCAAATAAATAAATAAATTCTTAAAAAAAAAAAGAAAATATATACTCTATAAAATAGAGAATGTAAAAAATAAGTTGCATGCAATTACTAGAGCAGAATCTCTAATTTCAGGTAAGTGACCAGGTATTTTGCTATTTGAGATTTTTTTTTAAAGATTTTATTTATTTATTTGAGAGAGAAAGAGAGAAAGCATGAGAGGAGAGAGGTCAGTGGGAGAAGCAGTCTCCCCAACAAGCAGGGAGCCTGATGTGGGACTCGATCCCGGGACTCCAGGATCATGACCTGAGCTGAAGGCAGTTGCCCAACCAACTGAGCCACCCAGAAGCCCTGGTATTTTGCTATTTGAAGTAACGGAAAGTAGAAACTCTTATAGGAACAGCTGGACCATGTAGGAAACTATATTTTATTTGATGTTACTTATCCCTACAATTATTGGCTTCTCTTATAGAGTCCTCCTAATATTCTTCTTGGTTTATAGTGCATTGACATCAACTAATGTGGTTTAACATGCACTTAAAAAGAAATAATTAAAAGTTGGTGAACTTAAGATCATACCAGAAATTTCAAAAAAAAAATTTTAATCATTTTATCAAGCGTCATTTACTGAGGGCAATGTTGGGGGTTAGGAGAGATTAAAAAAAAAGTCATTCTCCACACTTCTCTGAATTGTACATATTAACAAGGGATATTTAACACACACTTGCATGTTCATTCATTCATTCATTCATTCATTTACTCATTCATACACATATCAAGTCCCTCAGCAAACACTTTGTTGGAAAAATCCTCCTTGCTGTTGGAGAGCTAATGATGAATATGGCAAAGGCCCCCTCCTTGAAAAATTTATAGTTCAGAGCAGGAAACAAATCTGTAAACAATTTTAACCCAAAGGGATATACAGTCATGCATGAGGTGTTAAAAACCAACGAAAGTAATAGCAAGTGTGAATCTTCTATTTTAACAATATGTAGCTCTATATTCCTGGACAGAGGGCCTCTGTGAATCAGAGTGGTCTTACAGGACAAAAAGAATGTTCTGAGAAATCGCTGATCAGAATCTCCACTCCGCACTCATTACTGGATGATCTTGAAGAAGACATTTCACTCATCACCTCCCAGCTTCCTTGTCTATAATTTGAGAATGATAATTCCTTTCTCAGTGGTCTATTTTAAAGATTAAATGAGATAAAGCATATGTGGCCCAGCTCTGACTACAGAGTAAGATCACATTCGCTTCAATACTAGCATTAAATGACTGAATATCTGTAAGTCCTTCCAGACAGCAAGTCTCATCTCCCAGGACCTAACCCCGGGATCTTTATTTTGGAATGTCCAAGAGTCCAGGATGCCTTCTTAGCCATGAAGATTAGTCTTGTGATTCTCAGCTCTCCTGTAAGCTGGAACAAAGCCTCCAGGCAGGGCAGAGGTTTAGGGATATCTTCTTACTCTCCTAGACAGAAAATCAGAGCTGGTGCCTTTTTAGTTGTTAATAGGAAGATGGAAACACAAGCCGTGTTTGGGGGCCTAAAATCCCAAGCTTGGAGCTTTCCATCATCATGAAGTAAGGCAAAACAAAACAAAACAAAAAAAAAAAGTAACAGGAAAGGAAGAGAGTTTTTGAGGGTACAGGGTAGTATGATGGTAGTGAGTATTTTTATTTTGTTTTCTTAAATTAAAATGCACCAGATTAGTTTAACAATCTCTCTGCGATCCAGGAATATCCAATGAGAATAGACCATGAATTGGTTGCAACTATATGTTCAAAAATCTCTCAATGTTGCCATTGTTTATAGAAGATGAAAATAAAAAACAGCAAATATGTATTTTCTAGAAATATATATCTATATTATCTCAATAACACTTCAGTTCTTTCTGGTGTGATTTTAGTAAATATTTATAGAGAGTTTCACTTGATTCTCTATGAACTAGATTATATGAACCTAGGTTTGTGTTATGTAGGAATGAAACCATCAAAACACCCCAAACCAAAAAAAACTGTAACCATTTCATTCACTCCTAATTTTAACTCCTTTTTTTTTTTTTCTTGTAACTGTTCTTCTTTCTCCTAAATGTATACTCTCAGTCGTCCCTGGAGTCGTCTCAACTGTTAGATGACTTAGATGACCGGAAATAGAGATAAATTTTACTTCCGTCTCTGTGCTAGTGACCCATTGGGCCAGGAAAATTAAAGGGTTGATACTTAGTTTTTAGTTAGAAAATACTTTAAGAATTTTATTGATGAACACTGTTGATAATAATGAACTCTCATTAGTCTACTTGGCCCTTCTGAGTTCCTCCTTATTCTCAGCAGATGACACTTGTTTTCTGCTTTCCTGAGAAGCACATGTAGGTGCCATCGGTGGGGATTTGTCCCTGCACCACCTCTCCACGTAGTCCTCTTTGTCACTTAAGTGCTCTCACTCCTGTGTTTATTGACTGGGTGCCCATCATTCCCTCCAGTCCTTGGGTCCCGTCAGTTAGCTCTTGAGGCTCTCCTTCCCTTTCTTCCTCTGATTTCTCCCCTTTTATGGCAATGCCTGGAAGGTAGAGTAGTAAATTCCTTGTCTAAAGAGCCCTGATCTCACCTCCAAAAATATAGCCAAGGGGACTTTGATATTGAGAACACTACTGGGGGGGACAAGACGTTTGGGGGTTTACAAGACGTTTCTGTAAATCTCACCACACCGAGGGATTCCAGGTATCTCAGAATTGGTCTCATTGGCCTTATTCGTTTTATTCTTGTCTTTCATGATAATAAAGCCAACTGACACCCTGAGAATACTGACCCTGGATTACTCCTTCCTTCGGCTCACCCCAAACCTTACCCCCAGACACTGTGGCTCTATTCTCAATATGGTGCCTGGTGCCCTGACTGGCCTGCTGGACTCTCCCTCTCTTCAGTCCTAATGGAAGTTTGTTTTTCACCCTCTAGTTCCCCTGTGTACTTATTTCCATGTGGTAGCTGAACTGGTCCTTCTTCTGGCCTGTTCCAGACTTATCTACCTTCTCCCACCCGAACAACTATATCCTCCTTCCCCAAGGTGCTTCCTCTCATTCCCATATAGGGCAGCTTATTTATTTCCTTTGCTCAGAATAGCTGAGGTGTTCACACAATATCTGCTCATCTCCCAGGGTTAATATAGATGCTGCTGAAGCAAGCATTAATCTCCCAGGGTTAAAAAGACAAAGGAACAAAACACCCAGGAGGTGTGGGGGAGAGGGGTAAGAGAGGGGTAAAGAGAACAGTGAGAACTCAGAACAAGGTCCAGGGAGCCTGTCCTTAGAGTAAGGCTGATTTAGCTTTCTAGTTCTTTGGAGAAATTAAAATGCAGAATGGATTCCTCTCTGAAATACCTTCGTTTTACCTTATTTAATAATATATATGTGATTTAAAATGACACAAGTTAGCAAAAAAAAAAAACCCTCAGAAAATTTAGTTATAAAAACTTAAATAAATAACTTTGAAATGCACAGAATTATATTTTATAGTGAAACCCAAGGGAATGCACATGAAGTATTATATTTTAATCAGCTTTGACCATTATCTCTGGTTCAAACAAGACAGCATAATAGGATGGTCATGGAAATTAATACTTGGGCCAGAGCTGTGTGTCCCTCTAAAGAAAAGATGATGAAAGTCATTCTTCTTTCAGAATGATTTTGAGACCCAGGACGGAAACCTCTGAGAGAATGTGTCACCCAACCCCCAGCCCCCAATCCAATCAGTGCAGGCTCCAGGAAATGAATGAAAAGATTTGTAGCAAAGAGTATCAACACTCAAGCCACAACTAAATAAAAATTAAATGTACATAATCAGAAATTTCATGGAATTTTTTGTTTCTCTTTGTAATCATTCCGGTCTAGTTTGTTATTTTTATTGCTGACATTTCAGTTATCATTTCCTAAAATAGTAACTTTTTCTAAAAGGCACATCCCTGGGGCACCTGGGTGGCTCAGTGGGTTGAGCCTCTGCCTTTGGCTCAGGTCATGACCCCAGAGTCCTGGGATCGAGCCCCACATTGGGCTCCGTGCCCAGGGGGAGCCTGCTTCCTCATCTCTCTCTGCCTGCCTCTCTACCTACTTGTGATCTCTCTCTGTCTCTGAGTAAAAAAAAAAAAAAAAAAAAAAAAATTAAAAGGCACATCCTGTATTTCGTAGCAGGAACTTGTATATGAAGAAACTGTTCTTCATATATATATATATATATATATATATATATATATATATATATATTTTTTCCTCATGTGTACTTAACTAGTGGCATTTTATTTTATTAGTTCTGGCTACGTATTCTACATATAGTCTAATTGGTTAAAAAATAACATGTTAAACTTAACTAGCTAATTTGAAAATGATGGTTTATGACAATTGAATATAATCAGATAGATAGGGTTTTTTTTGTGCAAAAACTGAAATAATATGTAACCTGAGAAATGTCCCTAAAAGCAAACATTTCTTTAGTTTGTTATTTTGCTGAAAAGAGTAATACTTTTAAAAGATTTTATCTATTTATTTTAGAGAGAGAGAGAGAAAGAGAGAGAGAATGAGCATGAGTCAGGGGAGGAGTAAAGAGGGAGGGAGAGGAACAGGGAGAGAATCTCCAGCAGATTCCATGCTGAGCATGGAGCCTCATTTGGGCTCGATCCCATGACCCTGAGATCACAAACAAAGCCAAATCCAAGAGTTGGCATTTAGCCAACTGAGCCACCCAGGAGCCCCTAAAAAGACTAATTTAAAAAAAAAAGAAGAAGAAGAAGAAGAAGAAACTTAGATCACATCCGAGCAAGAATTTTAACTATATTCTAGTCTAAATTTTCATTCCTTTTTATGTGGAATCATGTGGGTGGTGATAAAATTGAGATAAGAATGATGACTTATGTGAGAGGCTAGAGGCTGTTAGCCAGAGTAGTTCTATAGTGAACCATTTCTACTGGGGAACCAGATGCTGAGACCTTAGATAGTGGACAGATGTCACAAGTGTGAATTCTTGGGTTGCACCAAACCTATCTCCGTTCTGTAATTCTCGGGCATTTCACCATTTAGTGTTCTCCACCAGCAATTTTGCTTTACCAGTGTTTAACTAGACATGTCATTTCAACGTTAAATACCAGAAATGCAATTTAAATTAATTTTGCTCATGACTCCTGTATCTGACAAAAGATTTGATGGAAAAGATAAAGTGAACATTTACTTGACATATTCCAAGTTCCTTTTTTTTTTTTCCCAATTTATTTATTTTCAGAAAAACAGTATTCGTTATTTTTTCACCACACCCAGTGCTCCATGCAAGCTGTGCCCTCTATAATACCCACCACCTGGTACCCCAACCTCCCACCCCCCCGCCACTTCAAACCCCTCAGACTGTTTTTCAGAGTCCATAGTCTCTCATGGTTCACCTCCCCTTCCAAGTTCCTTTTTTTTAAAGTAGGGGCCATGCTAAACATGGAGCCCAACACAGGGCTTGAACTCGTGATCCCGAGATCAAGACCTGAGCCAGAGATCAAGAGTCAGAAGCTTCACTGAATGGGCCACCCAGGCTCCCTTATTTTTAGTTACTTTTCATAAGACATAAAGCTTCCCCCCAAATCCTTGAGATGTGTATTGATATTCCCATTTTACAGCTGAGGAAAATAAAATTCAGGATAATGTGGTAGTCTGGGTCTAAGTCCAGATTTATTGACTCCAAAATCTGTATCCTTTCATTTCTCCTATTCTCTTTCCCAAAAGACAAAAGGCTGAAACTATTGACTGAGAGAATATTTGGAGATGATCAAAAGCATTTCAACCCTGTATCTAATTCCCATTATTATTATCAAAGATTTAAACAACCACACAACAGTTCATAATATACCCAAGCTCCAGATGCATTATCCTCACACTGGGGATCTGAATAACAAAATTCTCCCATAAAATATCTAATGCTCTTCAGCTTGCTGTATGAGTAGTAATTCTCCTGAGAGTGGAACTCCTGTCTTCAGTGGATAAATTGCTATGATTTTGGGCACATGAATGAGTACACAGGGAAATAGGTTATATCACTCACACCTGAAAGCCTCTCTGCCCTAAAACAACTCCCACATTTATATCAGTAGTCAAAGTGGGTTTTGAATTTGGAGTTAGAACCAATTAAAAACATAATTCTAGGGGCGCCTGGATGCTCAGTTGGTTAAGGGTCCAACTCTTGATTTTGTCTCAGGTTATGATCTCAGGGTCGGGAGCCTGACCCTGTGTATGTGTGTGTCTGTAGGGCGGTGTTCTGCACACATGGAAACTGCTTAAGATTCTCTCTTTTCTCTCTCCCTCTGCACAAAACCCTTCCTCCCTGCTCTCTCAACACACCCCCATACACCCACACACATACACAAAACCACCATAATTCTATCTGGATAGGAAGATGTGGTTAGTAATAAGATATCATTAGCCATTACACTTTATCTCAAACTAATTAATCAACTTGCCATTTAGAAGGCCTGTCCTAGGAAGTGGTAGCCAAGACTCGTTGGTTTGGAGGAAAGAGGAAGAAACAAACAAAACAAAACAAAAACCTAAAGAACACTGAGCAAGTCTGGGTAGAATGCTGCACTGGAAGAAAATTCCCGTGTGAATAGACTCCATAAAACTCCAAGTAAGATGCCCTTCAATTCTGAATTCTATAACTAAACAATATTACAGAAAGGCAAGCTTCAATTTTTAAAATCAATTTTCCTACAACTGACTTTGCCTAAGTCAATCAATACAGATTTCTTAAATTTCAAATACGGCAAAATAGACAAAGACTCACCAAAATTCCCCAACAACAGCCCTTCCTACTACACTCCTACCGAGTTTCCTCATGGCACGCCAAATCCCACACGCCCTCTAGTGTATCCCTCTGGAAATTTAGCTTCTGGGTCTATGCTTACTTGAAGTATTTGCTCTTCAAAAGAATTTCCAGAGCAGCCTGCTTAAAATCTGTTTATCCTGCTTAGCCAACTTGTATTGATGTCTTTTCCAGTGTTCATACATGCCATTATTTCACCTTGTTTATTCATCCCCAACCGATTCTCAAAAATATCTTAGGAGAATGCATAAAATATGATGAGATTGGATATGTTAAACTGTGTTGAATGATAAAAGAAAACCAAGGGTGAGGCCAAAAACGATCAAGGAATTAGATTAAAATACATAAAGTAACAATCAGCCATCCTTCTATTGATAGACTGTCGAGTTAGCTGTACACGTTTCCATTACACAATAAACAGGTAACATATGAGGAAGATCTGTAGAATAAACCCTTTTGTAGGGGGGCTCCTAAAACAAACATGTGAAGCAAACAAAATGGCATGATCAACATCTGCACCTAACTGCTCCCAGATCAGATATCACCAGTATGGATGTTTCCATCTGTGTGCTCACCCTTCCCTTCACATTTAAGTCGATTGAGCCGTATCCAAGGACAAGTCTTGGCCCTAAGATGGATCCCCAAGTACAAAATAAGTATTGACAAGAAACTCATGCTGGAGAGAACTCACTCCATTGCTACCCATCAACATTCCTGTTCCATCTAGATCTAGGCCAACCCCCACTTGGCCTACCCTTCCAGAGGGCTGAGTAGGTCATCTTATGGTATGAGCGAAGTAGCTGCCAGGATCTGGTGATTCTACAAACTAGAATGAATCCTTTTCCCCCATACAGCTGGGTCTTCATCAATTGCCTTCAATCTCTGTGTCCTCTAATTTATCTTGCACACCTCTGTCTACTCTAATCAGACAATCTTAGTTTTACTCAGAGAATTAAACCCATTTATATTTAATTACTAATTAAATTACTAATTTACTAATTAGTTTTAAGTTGCTAATTTACCAATTACTAATATAGATTTATACCCTCTTCTTATTCATTTTTTAATTTGGCCCTTCAATGTAATTTCCTTTTTCTTCTTTTCATCAAGATCATTTCTTATCAACCCATTTCCCTTCTTTTAACAATAAATTATGCATACTTTTACTATAGTTTTAGTGTTTATCCTAGAGTTCAACATTCATTTGCTTTCAGTCTGCTAAAATTTTAATTTTATTTTTGTTTTTTTGGTAAGCTCTACACTCAACGTGGGACTTGAACTCATGACCTGAGATCAAGAGTCACATGCTCTACCAACTGAGCCAGCCATGTGCCCTAGTCTATTAAAATTTTTATCTTACCATTTCTCTAATACTTCTAGAACTTTTGTATTCTTTAATTCCATTTATAGCTCCATCCCTTCTTGTGCATCATTGTTGTCATGCATTTTAAAGCAATTATTGATTTGTATAGTCAGTACTAACGTACATTTACTGACACAATTACCTTTTGGGGTATTATTTATTCCATATTCTATTTCCACTTTTCCACATTGGAATCATTTTCCTTCTGCCTGAGTAAGTCTCTACTTTTACTTCTAATGCAGTTCTACTGATGATAAATTCTTCCAACTGTTTTTTGTCTAAAAGTGTCCATTTCACCTTTAGTTTTGAAGGGTACTTTTGCTGAGTATAAAATTTTAGATTGAGAGTTATTTTCTTCCAGTAATTTAAAAACATTCTATTGCTTCTTGTTTCTCCCATTTGTCTTGAGTGGTCAGCTGTCATTATTGTTGCTCTTTGAAGATGATACTTTAAAAAAAATCACATTATTGAAGTCTGACTTACATACCATAAAAATCAGTCATTTTAGTATATGATTGAGAGATTTTTCAAATGGATACAGTCATGTCCATTACCTCAAAGAGTTTCTCATGCAACTCTGCAGTCAATCCCTTTTCTCCAAATCTGACCCTGTTCAACTACTTGATCTAATTTATGTGACCATCGTTTTGCCTTTTCTAGCATTTCATATAAATGGAATAGTAGAATATGTAGCATTTTATAGCTAACTTCTCTCACTGAACATAATGCTTTGAGGTCTATCTTTGCTGATGTATGTTTCAGTAGTTCCTTTCCGTTGCCAAGTAGTTTTCAGTTGTATGGTTTTACCAGAGTTTACTCAGCTATTCATTAGTTGATAGACATTTAATTGGTTTCCAGTGTTAGGTTATCCAGTGAACAAATGTTCTTTGAACAGTCACATGGTAAATATCTGTTTTACTTTGTGAAAAACCATCCTCCAGGGACACCCGGGTGGCTCAGTTGGTTAAGCATCTGCCTTCAGCTCAGGTCATGATTCCAGGATCCTTGGATGGAGCCTTGCATTGGGCTCCTGTTTGGCAGGAAGCCTGCTTCTCCCTCTCTCACTCTCCCTGCTTGTGTTCCCTCTCTCTCTGTCAAATAAATAAATAAAATCTTAAAAAAAAAGTCCTCCAAAATGAATGTAAAAATTTGCATTTGTTACCAGCAAGGCATGAGGGTTTCAGTTCCACTCCCTTACCAGCATATACCATTGTCATTCTTTTTTATTTTAAACATTCTAATGTGTGTGCCCTGGGTTTTAATTGTGGTTTTAATTTGCATTTTCCCAATGGCTAATGATGTTGAATATTTTTATGTGTTTACATGCTATTTGTCTATCTTTCTTTCAGAAATGCCTTTTCATGTATTTTGCCACCTCTTTTGTAAAATTTGGTAGTTTGTTTTCTTATCATTTGAGCTGTAGAATTTTTATATATTATGGTAATGTTACTTTTTTCTGGATCTTTTAAGATTTTCTTGTTTCTTTGGATTTTGACAGTCTGACATGATATTATTTAGGTATGAATTTCTTTTGCTTGTCTATTTACCCTATTTCAGTTTCTCTGGGCTTTCTACATTTGTGGGTTATTGTGTTGTTTCATTTTTATCAATTCTGGAAAAGAGCCATTTTTCTTCTAGAACATCCCATTTTTCCTCTGTCATCTCTTTCTCGGACTCTGACTATATATATGTAGACATATTAAACATGTTCCACATATCTCCTATTTCAAATGTTCTTTTTCTCTGTGCTCTATTTCGGTTGTTTTCAGTTGATTTGTCTTTCTGTTTGCAAATCCTGTTTCCTGTTGTGTTGAAATTGGTGTGTTTATCTAAACTGTTCTATCCATTTGATTATTTTCTTACCTTTTATTTATTTTTAAAGATTTTACTTATTTATTTGAGAGAGAGAGCATGAGAGGGGAGGGGGCAGAAGGGCAGAGAAGAAGCAGACTCCCCTTTGGGCAGGGAGCCTGATGTGGGGCTCCATTCCAAGACTCAGGGATCATGATCTGAGCTGAAGGCAGACACTTATCCAACTGAGCCAACCAGGTGCCCTCGATTCTTTTTCTTTCTTTCTTTCTTTTTTAATGACTCAGATATTCTTATGAAATTGTCCATTATCTCCTTAATTTCCACATTTTTCAAAATTTACTAATCATAGCTTTTTAAAAATAAGCTTTGAAAATTTAGGAAAGGTTTAGATTTACAAAAAAGGTTAGAGGGTGGTAGAGATATTGTTCACATCTAGTTTCTGCTATTGTTAATGTCTTGTTATGTGACTATGATACGTTGGTCATCAGCTCCTGGGCCTTCCTCTTTTGACTCCCCCATTATCACAATCTCCCTTTATTTCTGATTCCACTCTACTCTCACCAAGACAGTGGAACTTCATGGATTCCTTAGAATGCATAATGAATACTATTGCTAAAACTCTATATCCCACATATGCTACAATGAAAATAGGCTTGCTTAAGGATTAGGGTTCATCAGTGGCAGTAAGTGGACAAAACCCAATAAACACCCATCACAAACCTAATGCTCATTTTAGTAAACAACAACAACAAAAATCCCAATTCAACATAAGCATCTAAAGTAAAATTGAATGAAAAGAACTCAACCTTCCTGCTTAATTCCACCCACTAATTTTCTTACCTGACACATCAGTTATCATTATTATTATTATTTATGTCACAGCCACATCTGTGTACTTAGTTTACTAGACCTTGGAAGAGGAAGATTGACTTCAAAACTTTCTATTAAAAATCCATAAAATTAGTCATTGTTGAGAAAATAGCAGAGGAGAGCAAAGGAAGAGTAAAATATAAATATATTATGGAGAAAACATCTATGTACACATATAATCTCAATAATGATTTTCAAATACTGTTACTGTGATATTTACCATTTAGACTTCCAATATCTTATATGATATAAAACACAGCAAAGTGAGACAAAAGAGACAGTACCTATAAAATACCATAAATAATAAATAGGTAAATAGTGTTAGTGCTCCAACTCAGAGGAATACAAAAAACTTGTTTAAAATGAATATCATTTGATCAATAGAAGTTTAGGTCTAGGATAAGGGCTGAGGAAAAAAATTAAATTATTTTATTTAGAAAAGAGAAAGATGAAGTTAAAATAAATGTCTTTATATAAAAATTAATATATCATGAATGATCTCTTGTTATTTTAGTATAAACTGCCTCAAATCCGTCATGGAATGAAGCAGGGTATAAAGCATTCAATCAATGCATCCCAAGCCTCAATTTCAACAGTGTCCTGTGTCATCTGTGCTACTATTTCTGAAATCTTCTTTTCCATTTTTGTTTTCTTCTTGATAGTGTTGCAGTATTTCTAAATGCTTATTGAAGCTTTCTCCTTGAATTATCAAAGCCAAGTTCACTATCACCTCCCACCCACCAATCCACCCACTTGTTCATTTCCCACTCTCTGTCGGTGGCACCACCATCATTTTCTGCATTATTAAAGCTTAATTTTTTGAGTCATCGTTGGTTGACTCATTTTTCTTATCTTCTGATTTTTAGTCACCATGAAATCCTATATAATTGTTTTGCAAAATATCTCTGGATTCCATTTATTTTCTTTTCATGAGCTCATCACCTTGTCCTTCTGTAGCTCAAATGCTCCTTGTGCACTTGAGTTCACATGCTACGTAAATTTAGAGGAACAGCAGTCAGACTAAAAAATAAAACTGATGACAATTCAAGTCTTTACTTAGTCTCTCAAGAAATGCGCAGTGTAGCGGTTAGGAGTGAGAGTCTGAAATCTGACTGCCTGGGTTAGGAACTGGCTCTGTCAATTCCCAGCAGTTTCTTCATTGGCCTCAGTGACTTTATCTGTAGAGTGGGAATAATAATGGTACCCATATCATATGATTATTATGAGAATAAAATGACTCAACACATGTGAAGCATGTATAGCATTTGCAACAAAGTCTGGTCGTGGTGAGTTATTTTTTTTTAATCATTGATTTCATTGTTATTAAAAATCCTTTACTCTCCATCACTATCAAAGAAGATAGCAGTTATTTTCCTTAAATTATTGCTTATCTCCACTCTTAAATTCCTACCCAGATCTTCTCCCAGAAGCCAACCTATCCTGTTTTTAATGTCTCTGGCCAGTTTTTCAACTTGCTGGAAACTTTTCTTCTCTTTTTTTTCAATGTAAAATTCCCTAGTGCCTTTCTGATCCTTCCAGATTTTTCAAACTTTCTACCAAGGAAAGGATGGTGAAAGCAGTCTACCAGGTGCAGGTGATAACGGGTACCTCCACTGCAGAGAGCTTAAAATCAATAACTGAACTGGTGAAAAGTCAGCTTGATTTTTATCTTTGCCATATGCTGGTGATTATTGAGATAGAGGTGATAAACTACTTCCCTTCCAACCAATCTTATAGGGATTTAGTTGCTATGGTTACTGTTGAGTTTTAATAACATACATTTATGTAAATGTAAATATACACACATAATATATATATACACACATATACATGTACATGTAAGCTTTACATTACTGTATTTTTATTACATATACTTTAGTCAACATTGAATTCCACCTATAAATTAATTCTGAGAACTCCCAGTTACCTAGTTGACTCTCAACACATGTATCCTTTTTGAGAACAAGTTCTTGAGAGTTACAAGTCATTCCAGCTGCTTTAGGCACAATTTTTATCTGCAGATCCTGCATTTAAACAGTTGATTCATAATAAGCATTGATAGCACAGTGACTGTAAAGACAAAGAAATTGAACATGAGTTACTTCAATTCTCCCATTCTGTGTGACTTTGAGTTTTAATTTGTATTTTTTTGTGAATAAAGCAATAAGAAGTTTATCAAGTGAAGATACAGGAAGAGTTCTAAAACAATAAAAGGAAGGATAAACAACGACATATATTTTACTGAATTCAAATAACATCTTTAAAATAGAAATGTAGGGGCGCCTGAGTGGCTCAGTGGGTTAAAGCCTCTGCCTTTGGCTCAGGTCATGATACCAGTGTCCTGGGATCTAGCCCTGCATCCGACTCTCTGCTCAGCAGGGAGCCTGCTTCCCCCTCTCTCTTTGCCTGCTTCTCTGCCTACTTGTGATCTCTCTGTCAAATAAATAAAATCTTACAAAAAAATAAAATAGAAATGTAAAACTTTGTTGTTTTATTTTGATCCCATTTAGTTAACATACATTGTTATATTAGTTGCAGGTTTACAATACAGTGATTCAACACATCCATACATCACCCTCTGCCCATCACAAGTGCCCTCCTTAATCCCCATCACCTATATAACCCATCATCTATGCATCTCTCCTCTAGGAACCATCAGTTTGTTCTCTATAGTGAAGAGTCTGTTCCTTGCTTTGCCTCTTTCTTTTTTCCCCCTATTTCCCTTTTGCTCATTTGTTGTTTCTGAATTTCTACAAATGAGTGAAATCATATGGTATTTGCTTTTTCCTGATTGACTATTTTCACTTAGCATTATACTCTCTAGCTCCATCCATATTGTTGCAAATGGCAAGATTTCATTCCTTTTTTATGACTGAATAAAATTCCATTGTATACATATACCACCATATACCACATCTTCTTTATCTATCCATCAATCAATGGACACTTAGGCTGCTTCCATAATTTGGCTGTTGTAAATAATGCTGCAATACACCTAAGGGTGCATATATCCATTTGAATCAGTATTTTTGCATTCTTGGGTAAATACCCAGTAGTGCAATGGCTGGATCATAGGGTAGTTCTAATTTTTTTTCCAATTTATTTATTTTCAGAAAAACAGTATTCATTATTTTTTCACCACACCCAGTGCTCCATGCAAGCTGTGCCCTCTATAATACCCACCACCTGGTACCCCAACCTCCCACCCCCCCGCCACTTCAAACCCCTCAGATTGTTTTTCAGAGTCCATAGTCTCTCATGGTTCATCTCCCCTTCCAATTTACCCAAAAGCACATACCCTCCCCAATGTCCATAACCCTACCCCCCTTCTCCCAACCCCCCTCCCCCCAGCAACCCACAGTTTGTTTCGTGAGATTAAGAGTCACTTATGGTTTGTCTCCCTCCCTATCCCATCTTGTAGGGTAGTTCTATTTTTTACTTTTTGAGGAGCCTCCATACTGTTTTTCACAGTAACTGCACAAGTTTGTATTCCTACCGACAGCACACAAGGGTTCCTTTTTACCCACACCCTCGCCAACACTTATTTGTTTTGTGTGTTGTTGATTTTAGCCATTCAGACAAGTGTGAGGCAATATCTCACTGTAGTTTTGATTTGCATTCCCCTGATAATAAGTGATGCTGAACATCTTTTTATATGTTTTTTGACGATCTGGATGTCTTCTTTGGAGAAATGTCTGTTCATTTCTTCTGCACATTTTAAAATTGGATTATTTGTTCTTTGAGTATTGAGTTTTATAAATTCTTTATATATTTTGGATACTAACCTTTTATCAGATATATCATTTGCAAATATCTTCTCCCATTCTGTACATTACCATTTAGTTTTGTTGACTGTTTCTTCTGTCATGCAGAAAATTTTAATTTTGGTGTAGTTCCCATGGTTTATTTTTTCTTTTGTCTCTCTTGCTTCTAGTAAGAAGTTGCTATGGCTGAGGTCAAAGATGTTACTGCCTGTGTTCTCCTGGAGGATTTTCTTTCTTTTTTTTTTTTTTAAGATTTTATTTATTTATTTGACAGAGAGAGATTACAAGTAGGCAGAGAGGCAGGCAGAGAGAGAGAGAGAGGAGGAAGCAGGCTCCCTGCAGAGCAGAGAGCCCGATGCGGGACTCGATCCCAGGACCCTGAGATCATGACCTGAGCCGAAGGCAGCGGCTTAACCCACTGAGCCACCCAGGCGCCCCTGGAGGATTTTCAATTAGCAATAATCACGCCTTGGATAAACCTCATTGGCTATGATTTTAATGGTTTCCTATCTCACATTGAGGTCTTCCATCCTTTTTGAATTTATTTGGGGGGATGGTGTAAGAAAGTGGTCCAGGTTTATTCTTCTGCAGATTGCTGTCCAGTTTTTCCCAACACAGGTCTTTTCCCCACTGGATATTCTTCCCTGCTTTGAAGATTAATTGACCATATCATTGTGAGTTTATTCCTGGGTTCTCTATGTTGTTTCTCTGACCTGTGTGTCTATTTTTGTGCCAATACCATACTGTTTTGATCACTAAAGCTTTGTAATATAGTTTGATGCCCATAATTGTGATGTCTCCAGCTTTGCTTTTCTTTTTTTCAAGATTGCTTTAGTTAATCAGGGTCTTTTGTGGTTCTATAAAAATTTTAGGATTATTTGTTCTGGTTCTGTGAAAAATGTGTGATCCAGTGCTTAATCCCCTCCATCGTGGGCTGCCTCACTTTAGGGTCTCTGAACAGTGGGCCCTCTGCTCTTGGGTCTCTGGGCAGAGCCGCGAACCATGGGGCCAGGACCTCAGGGGCAGCAGCAGTGGGAAGTCCAGACTGGCCACTATTGAAGGTAGCAGTGGTGGTACATCCTCCCTGCACCCCACCTGTCTTCCTGGGGTAGGGCCTGGATGTGGCTGAGTACTTCCCCCACCTTCCCTCTACAAGGGAGCCTCATGCTCAGACATAGAGATGAAGAAGACCTCCTGCCTTGTCCTGGAATCTCTTCCTGTGTCTGCCTTCAAGCCGACCTTGAGCATCAGTCTTGGGAATATGGTTCAGGGCTCCTTTTAGTCCCCTGCCCTAGTTCTCCTTTGATAATGTTTTTCTGATGTGGATTTTTGACTGGAAATGAGCCTTCTAGGAATGAATGTGAGTAGTTTGTATTAAAACTTATGCATTACTTAAGAAAAAAATCACACACTTCTCCCCTGGAATGCTGGCCCTCTCTTGTCTTCAGGGCTTCCAAGGGCTAGCTTAGATCTAAGTCTCCTTTCAAGGTCTCTCTGACCATTGCAACTATCACAGATCTGGTTCTCCCGTCAAGTCCTGTGGCACTGCAGAGCCCACACTGAGCAATGTAGCACATTCTAATCACTCTTTAGGTTACTTTAGGATATTTAGGATATTTTTTCCATATTTAAGTCTTTTCCCTTACAGAACAGGAATCATAACTCATCATCCATGCATCCTACATGGTTTGAGCATACAAATAATAATAGTAATTATTTTGACATATTTATTGAACATTGTGGCTATCAGCTATTATTGGTTGTTGATAAAGGTTCAGTAGCAGAATGGAAATTTCTTTGAATGAAGAGGGGATCCTAGAAAAGTCACGCATTCATCACAACACTTAATTGAGGGTAAAGAACAGGGCATCCTCGAAATCTCTCCTTCAGTTTCCAGTATTGCAAAAACTCCACCCAACCTCACCCTGCCCTGGATCCACTCTCAGTTGAGAAAAGACTCTAATCATGGTTTAACTCTAAACCGTGAATCCCCCAAACACTCTTTCTGTTGCTGTAGTATTAATTGCAGAAACAAGTAATGTGGTTTCACCACTGAAGAATAAAGTCACTAGATTTGTGCCACTGGAGGGGGAATGTTCCATGTGTCAAGTTCACATTGATTTTAATTACTGACTTCACCTGAGTCATTCAATACATATTTGAGTTTGCTCAACTTTGGACACTGTCTTTCTTTTTAGCTTTTGTTTTTCTTGCATTTCCATTGTTCAAACCTTCTTATTGTATGGTTGTACCATATCACTAAGATAGTCTGTTCTCTCACCCATGGCATAATATCTACTGCATTAAATCTACTTTTTACTTAAAGATGTTCTTTCTGTAGCCTCAGACTTCCTGTTTCCATGGGACTGGTTGCTCTTTTCCCTTGGCAGCCATCATTTTAGGAGCAAGTTCTTTAGTTTTAAAGATTACCTAATTCATTTTGTTAAAGTAGTGTAAGATGTTGAGGAATGCATTTCTTTTTTACGTCCCACAACTGCATTTAGTTAGTGGGAATGTCTCTAAATATGTTCTTACTTTTGTTTCAAGTGGTGTGATTGGGTTTTGTTGTTATTTATCTACCTCCTTTTCATGGGAAATTGGGAGAAGCCTCTGGTAGTATTCTGCACTGATAACCTGGAATTCTGTATTTGCATATTTCCTTTTGGCTTCCTCCATAATTTCAAGGTATTGTTTATGTAATGTAGAGTATGTCTCCTGGAGATCGCCGAATTCCTTTATTTCATATAATTGATCTATTTAGAGAAGAAACAACTTTTTCCTGGTTCCTACTTCTATTGTCCCCTGAAAAAGTTGTCATCCATGAAACTGAATCAGCCAGATTGTAGGGGGTTACCTCTTTGGTTGAATAGCAGGATGATGAATGGAGTAACTGCATCTCTCTCTCTCCTGGCATCTGAGTCAGCTCGACTGATCTCACAGGACTTCCTCAACCGTCTCAGCCACGTTTAATCTGGATTTCTGACATCATATAAATATTAAAACTGCATGTTTCTAGACTTTTTATTTTGTAAAATTAAAAACCTACAGAGAAGTAAAAAGCGTATTACAACAAACACCCAAATATCCTTAACCTAGATTCACCAATGATTAACTTTTGGCCACATCTCTGTGTACATGGACAATTATTGTTTTGGTTTTGCTGCACCACCTGAAAGGTATAGAAATTGCAGTCTTCATGACACTTTACTTTTAAATACTTCAGCGTGTACTTCCCAGAGCAAACTCATGCTCTAGTATAATGACAATACCATCACTCTACTGAAAAATTTAGTTACATCGATACAATAATATCATCTGCTGATATTATCTGATACACAGTCTCTACTCAAATTTATCCAGTGTCCCAATAATATGCTTCCTAGATATTTTCTCGAGCTAGGCTCTAATCAATGATCAGGTCCTGCATTTGGTTGTCATTTTTCTCCAGTCTCCTTTAATCTGGAAGAGTTACTCTGCTTTTATATTTCAAACTCAGATTATAGTGCAGGAATAGAGAGGGTTATGTTTCCGGTTTACCTGAAGCTTTAATGTCTCTGATTTATAATAGTGGTAAAATGACTTATGTTTGAATGGGTTATGGTCCCCCCAAAAATTAATTATCACTGTGCTAATCTGCAGAGTATCTCTTAATGGCTAATACTGCATCTTACTTTATTAACATAAGTCAAACAAATTACTCTCATTATAAACATTTATAGCTTACAAATTGTTGTTCAAATTAAAAATACTTTAATGTAGAAGGTTCATTTCACCCGTGGCTAAGATGCATAAGTGTGTCTTTTTTTTTTTTTTTTAAAGATTTTATTTATTTATTTGTCAGAGACAGAGGGAGAGAGAGCGAGTGAGCACAGGCAGACAGAGAGGCAGGCAGAGTCAGAGGGAGAAGCAGGCTCCCTGCCGAGCAAGGAGCCCGATGTGGGACTCGATCTCAGGACCCTGGGATCATGACCTGAGCCGAAGGCAGCTGCTTAACCAACTGAGCCACCCAGGCATCCCATAAGTGTGTCTTTTAATCACCAATCCTTCCCTCCTTCTGTCCATATTTGACACTCATTTTATTACTTCTTCTCATTTTGCATCTCATTGTATCACCTCTCTCCTCATTTTCACTATCTGTTAACTTCCTTCCCCACACCCATTGTTTTTTCTCTATTCCCCACCTGCCTTTACCATACCATTGTCCATAGCAGCAGTGAGGAACCTATCCCTGTTAGGAGCATTTTTGTGGCATGGAATAAACAGGCAAACATTGAGTTAGAAGACCTGAGATTAATTCTCGTTTCTGTTAAATAATGGGTGACTTTTTAAGGTTAATTACTTTTTAAAAAAGATTTTATTTATTTATTTGACAGAGAGAAAGAGAGATCACAGGTAGGCAGAGGGGGAGGGGGAGGCAGGCTCCCTGCTGAGCAGAGAGCCCGATGCAGTCCTCGATCCCAGGACCCTGAGATCATGACCTGAGCCAAAGGCAGAGGCTTTAACCCACTGAGCCACCCAGGCACCGCTAAGGTGAATTTCAATTAGCCTCAGTAAAGGTTTAAGAGAACGTGAATACCGTCTGAGGCACAGAGAGGTCAAGTATCTTGCCCAGTATCACACAGCCAGTAAATGGTGAAACTGGGATGTAAACCCAAGCAACTGAATCACGTCCATGACACTAACCATTCTACTCTATTGCCTCCCCAAGACCAGATGGCCAAGGGAATTTGAATTTACCATCCCTATTTTTGTTTCTAAGGACATCACCTGTGGCCATTCTATCCTACTTGGTAGCGAGCTTCCCAGTAGTTTTCCTTGGACTCTGTCTTTGATGACTTTTTGGTTCTTTGCCCTTCTTGGCTACCTCCCAGGACCTGCCCCTCCTTGTCTCCTGCAGCATGGGTTGTGGCCACATCCGCTCCTTTCAGTATAGCTTCTATTTGTGGGGGAAGGGAGGCTTCTCATCTAGCAGTCTGAAGATAGCTGAGGAAAACAGTCCTTCAGTGTGCAGAAATATCCATCCATCTTCTACAATGAACCTGTTTTTCTATTTTGAATTCTGGTTCCAAAGGTCCCCTCAGTTAGGTCCTACTTAGTACCTGTCAGGCCCTGGAAAGGGGTGAAGAGGGGCTAGAAAACATGATGATTCACTGGAATTAACTATAATTAGCGGAGTTCCTTTATTGCTTTAGGCCTGAGACAACATAGCCCTAAAATAAGGACTCATACTCTCTCGAGTATGTCTACCATGGAGGAGAAAAATTAGTAAGACAAAACAAAACAAGCCAACAACAACAAGAAAAACAGAAACAAGCAACAAGAAAATGGTAGGTATTCTTAGTTTATCTAACCAAGAGTCTTTCTGAGTTGAAGCAGTTTTCTCTGAGGCTCTGGTCATATTTCTGGGTGGTTATGAGTATTCCTGGGATCCTGAAATACGTTTATGTCACCAAGACCTGATATATATCCAAGATTATCTGAAAAAATCCTGAATATATGGGAATTACCTCTAGGATGTGTTTTGCTGTGCTATGGGTTTTATTAAGTAGCTCTGCACGGGGAGGGGTATCTGACTCTATGACACATTATCATCACTTTATTTAAGAGTAATTACACGGGACAGATAGCAACAGCAGTGTGGGGTGATTCCTGATTTAGGCGAGCAGATGTGTAGATTTCATAAATTTACAAGAAACGGACATCACAGGTGTGGATTACCTACAACTGGAAGCTTCTGTTTTGGCCTTGAGAGTCATTACAAACATGATTTACTTGGACAGTTTGAAAACACACAAAGAACTGGCCTTGAACAAGGGTTTCTCAACCTCAGTGCTATGGTCATTTGAGGTTGAAATTCTTTGCTGGGGGCACAGTCCTGTGCATTGTGGGATGTTGGGTCCTGAACTGGCTTCTACTCTTTCAGTGCTAGTAGCACCTTCTCACTTGTGACAACCAGAAATATCTCCAGATGTGGCCAGGTGTTCCCCTGGGGCGGCAGTGGGGTGGCGCAAAGTCTCCCTGTTTGAGAATCACAGCCTTAAACTCACCCTGTATTTAATTTACCTGAAGAAGATCATCCAATACTGGAGAAAACAGTTCTTAGCAGGAAAAAAGGTGAAAAGAAGCAAGAGGCTTAAGGTGATCTGTTCCTATTGATTTTGCATCTAGGACATTCTTTTGGTCAAGATCGTTTCCTAAAAGTTTCTGAAAAGAATCTGCCCACCATTCTCAGGAAAGCACTTACAACGCCTTTCTCCCTGACGCGTCATTCCCAGGCACAGCGAAGAGCTCCTGATGGCTGCAATTTATTTCAGAATTCAATCCACCGATTTCCTCCTCACATCTTGAGCTCTTGGTCTCATCCCAGTGTCACATGGCAGCGGTTCCCTCCCATAATTTCAGAGACTATCTTCTTCCAGACACTCTAATGTTAAGGACTCCGTATTCGCAATTAAATGGTCCATTTTAAGACTTTGCAAAGCTCTGCGGATTCATTTAAATAGTGACTCATCGCATCATCCTTCTCCAGAAGCAAAACCCACTTTCCATTCCCCCATTTATTGCTTCCCTACACAGCATGCTTGAGGTTTAAAATCTCAGGAGCCTGGTGGAACCCAAACGCAACATATTTTCCTATTAAGATGGTGTGCCCATCCAAAGGGTCACGGAAATGCCAGGACTTACCAGATCTTTGATGGTGAGCAATTGACTTACTTCATTTTACAAAGCGGTCTTGTCTTCCCTGTTTTTACTACCCCAGTGACTCTTAGCACTATGTATCAAATTACCACCCCTATTTGGAGAAAGTTCCCCTTAATCTGGTGTGTGATTAAGACACAGAACTTTTCAGGTCATAAAAAGAGATTTGATTTCATAGGTTAGTGGCTGAGACAACTGGGATGAGTTGAACTGCTTTTCTCTTCTGTGCCTCTTCCCATCCCAGCCATTGATGTCTGCTCTTGAACCCGAACCAAGAAGATGGTGAGGTTTGGGGGCTAATTGCTGTAAAGGGGTAAACTCTTGACAGATGCTGTATTCTGATTCAGGGATTGGGTGACTGTTTCTAGCTCTACTAGAGAACATGGAGGAACATGAGCAGGCAGGCACGGGTTCTGAAGCAGTTTCCGGTACTGTCTGTCTACCCCATGACTCCAGCCTTCTCTTGGGTGGGAGGAAGATGAGGTCCATCTCTCTGACAATCTGACTGCCTCTGGAAGGGCTAAGTTGTGGTACTAAACTCAAATCACTGCCATCTTTCCAGATCTGGCTCCGATGTCCCCTTTTCAGGCGACCTTGTCCATCACTCAGTCAGACACAGCCCTCCGCCCTTTCTATGGGAACCTCTCCGAGGGCTCTTCCCCCTTGACGGCTGTGTTGGCAACACCTTATGTATAAGCTGTAGATCCCTTACTAGTCTGTGATCTCCTTAGCAGGCTCTGTGGGGTTGCCTGGCTAAGGTACCCTCTTCTGAGCTACAGTCTTTGTTATTCTCCGAACGAAGAGGAGAGGAGAGCATGTGCTTTCATGGCAGACCATCCCTAAAGTTTAACTCTTCTGAACCCCCGGCTCTAAGCTGTCATGGTGGCAGCAGTGATAAACACCCTAACCTCTTTGCTTCCCTTGGTTTATGTTGTATTAGCAAACGTCACTCAAGCAACAATAGTGACTACACGTGTCAACCCAGGAAATCTGAGTTTCCTACTAGATGTCCCCCTGCAGAGAGTTTTCTTCCTTCTTACCTTCCTTCCTCCCTACCTCTCTCTTCCCTCCCTCCCTTCCTTCGCCCTTCCTCCCTCCCTCCCTCCCTCTCTCCTATCATTAAATATTTTAGTGTTTACCATATGCTGAGTACTGCTCTAGTACTGAACAGGATATGGATATGAATGTAATATGATATATGAATATGGTACAGTCCCTATCGTCATTAAACTTACATCTTAGTGTTCATTGCAGATTTATCTTGAAGCTCTTAAAGTGACTTGAGATCACTACCTTCTTCTCCCCCAGTTGATGTAGGCTGAGGTCCAGAGCAGTAGGGAGCAGAGCCAGCCATCATCTTCCTTTGGAAAGACCAGGGCACCAAGGCTCCCTCCAACACTCCTGCCTCCTGCCCAGGATGGCGTCCCATGTTCCTCATGACATTGTGTCTCCCCTCGGGGTCGGTGTGCTGCCAGATGAGGAGAGGCATCAGGGCACATCCTCAGTTGTAGATTGAATTAGATGTTTTGTCAAGTTGGAGTCAACATGACAATAATTTATCTTTAATTTAAATTATGCTAAATAATCGACATAGTGGGTTTCATGCCCAGTGCCAGGTAAGTGAAGCCAGTCCTCTTATGCTGGAGTGTTCCCAAGTAGGAAGCACTAGCCCTTCCAGATAAAGTTATACCTTGGCAGCCCAGCCCACTCCGCTTTCCCAAGCATACTTTATTAATCCTTCCTTCTCTTATACCTGATGTTCTTTGTGAACCACTGGCCTCACTTCCTCTTCTCACTAGACAAGATCCCAACATCAAGAGTAGGGCGCCACATGTGCATTTCTTTGCATGAACTTGAAGAACACATTCCTTTGGGAAGCCAGCCCCTTGAGCATCTGGTTTTGCCCACTATGACAAGAACCCATCCCATAGTCCAGACCACATATTGTGGGCACTCCTGAGCCAGCAGGGCATGGGGAACAGAAAGGACACACAGAAGCCACCAGCCCCCCCCCAACCCCGGGTCCGGAGCTCAGACTCAGCACCCAGTGGCTCCATGTCTTTGGTCAATTTGTGAAACATCTCAGCCTCACTTTTCTCAAGTGTATCATACCGTCTGGGTGGCTGTCAAAACTACAGAAATGACCTCTAACTTTCCTATTGTTTTCCATTCTGATCTCACGCTCCTCTCTTGCTGTGGCTAGCAACACAGTCTCCTTCAGCTTAAACATGTGGCTTGGTTCCCTTCGTGTTCGTACCTGCTGATCCTTCTTCCAGGAACACCATTCCTTTCCGTTGTTGGAACATTGGCGTCTTCTTAATCTTCAGGCCTTATTTTACATGTCACTTCCGGGGGCTCCTGGATGGCTTAGTTGGCTAAACCTCTCCTGAGGCTCAGGTCATCATCCCGGAGACTCTCCTGAGCAGAGTCTTCTCCTCCCTCTCTCTCTGTCCCTCTCCTTCTCCATCCATCCCTCTCCCTCTCTCTCCACCCCTCTTCCTGCTCATTCTCTCTCTCTCTCTCTCAAATAAATCATATAATTGTTAGGTTGCTTGTATATTTTTGTTATTATTTCTCTAGACTGCCAGTTGTCCGTACATCTGTTTGGTTCACTAATAAATGCTCCACGTGACGCGGTGTTTGGCCCATACAGATACAGACTAAGGATTACATATTTATCCTCATGTTAAGAGAAAGAAACAAAAACCCGAGGTAGTGGAAGTCACTTTTGGCTCATTGTACTATTATCTGAAAGGAATCTGGAGCTTGAGTCCGGGTCTGCCTTCCTCCCATCTTCCAGCCCTTCCTTTTTCTTTCCACCAGCCATTCTTGGCCAGGCAGAAAGATGGCGCCCAAACCACAGAAGGGACCATTTGTCTATAGGGTTCAAAAAAGCATGGTGGGTCATACAATGGAATTTTAAACCTGGAAAATGGAAAAAAAAAAAAAAAGGTTTTCCTTTGCACACAGCAGAAGACAAAGCTCCACGTTGTCTTCACTGGCTGGGCAGAGGTGAACAATACAGCTGATGAAAACCACACTGTCCCACGATTGAGTAGGCCTCAGTCAGGCAACCTGTGCTCGTGGAAGACCCTGGAAGTCTCCCTTTGACTTTTCTCCTTTACCTTCATCCCCTTCCTCTGTCAATAACCAGGTCCTTGTGTCTATCTTCACAATATGTCTCCATGCCCACTGAAATTAGTAGCCTGGTGTATGCAACCATCATCCTTGCTATCTCTTATCTCCACCCACCCCCTCCAGCCTTGCCTGAACTGTGTTTGCCAGACAGAACCATCTTTATTTATACACATATTTTTAAAAGGAATATTTTTAAAAGAATATTTATTAGGATAATCCCCTTTGTTCCCATCCATGTTGATGCAAATGTTGGGTATTCATCCTTTCTGATGACTGAGTAATATTCCATTGTATATATGGACCATATCTTCTTTATCCATTCTTCTGCTTAAGGGCATCTCGGCTCCTTCCACAGTTTAGCTATTGTAGACATTGCTGCTGTGAGCACTGGTGTTCATATAGCCCTTCTTTTCACTACATCTGTATCTTTGGGGTAAATACCCAGTAGTGCAATTGCTATGTCGCAGGGTATGTGTATGTTTAATAAGAGGATGGGTGAGCCTGGTGGTGGGTATTAAGAAGGGCACAGATTGCATGGAGCACTGGGTGTTATATGCAAACAATGAATCATAGAACACTACAACAAAAACTAATGAAGTACTGTATGGTGATTAACATAACATAATAAGAAATGAAATTGAAAAATAAAAAATGAAATAAAAAAGAATATTTATTAGAGAGAGAGAGAGAGAGAGCACCAAGCAGCAGGAAGGGCAGAGGGAGAAGCAGACTCCCCGTTGAGTGCAGAGCCTGCCACCCAGGGCTCAATCCCAGGACCCTGAGATCATGACCTGAGCCAAAGGCATGCTTAATGGACAGAGCCACCCAGGTGCCCCAGACAAAATCATTTTTAGTTCCTCAAACAAGCCACTTTCTCCTTTGGCGTGGCACTTGTGCAAACATCCTGTGAATATGTATGGCATTGTACACAATCATAGGAAAGGGCAGGTTTCTACATATGTCTTGTCCACACCAGTGTTATTGTTCTATATCAAATTTGATAATTTGATGGGCAAAGAGGAGCCCTGCCTATGGTCTGTCAGAACTGTGTTTCTCAAACCATGGGAAAGATCATTAACAACAAAATTCCAATCCATCACAGGCATACGCTTTAATAAAAGAGAATAGATCATGAATTACTAGGAAAAGAATTTTAAAAATTCTTTTTAAATTTTAATTTTAAAAATTAAAAACATATCATTAGATTAACTTATTTATATGTGTGTATATATATGTGTGTGTATGTGTGTGTATATATATATATATATATTTTTTGCTACTAGATAAATAGACATAAGATTGCTTTAGAGCTTCTAAATGTTTACATTCTATTTCTGATCTTAGCTTATAAAAGGCCATGCATGAGTGGCACTGACCTAGAAGCAAGGAGGTCAGACCAACACAAATTAACAGGAGGAAGATGTAGGAAGCCTTGGGGGCTCAGCTCTGTTCAACCAGCAAAGGGACAGCCCTCTCGGAATCTGCAACAATCCCACTGTTACAGTAGAAGAGGTCGGGAGCCGAGAGTTTTCCCACTCAGCTGCTGCTTTGTGGATTTATATTAATATTTTAATTTATCTACTTATTTATGTATTTTTTATTATGTTCCACTAGCCAACATATAGCTTCTTTTAGCACAAGTAATGGACCTGAAATCAAACCACTAGCTTAATCCGTTGGAGAGATCCCCAGATTTCTGGATAAGAGCTCATGCTGCTGAATCTTGAATCTGAATCACTCTTGAAATATTACTCAAGCCTCATGCCATTAGCATCTCTGACAGAGAGTGTTCTGAAGAAATAATATATGCATGCATATGCTCAGTTGTATGCTAAAAATAGCAATGGTTCTTTGACCAAAACACATTTTTTTTTTTTTATCATGTGTTGCCTTAGGTCCTGAACATATGCCCAGGAAAGCTGAGATAAGCAACAGTTGCTAAGCTGAGATTTGACCAATAAAACCAAAGGCTGAAGTGGGGGTGAAATGAGGTAAAGGATATTTGTTAGAAAGAGAGCAGAAAGCACATGTGGGATAAACACAGAGGCAGCTGGGATGATGAAGAAGATTTATAGATGGCCAGGAGACGAATGGCCAATAATTTTTCCTTGGATAAGCCTGAATTACTCAAGGCTATGTGCATTATAAAATACGAAGAACCAAAAAAATAAGAAAAGCCAAAGGCAAACTCATGTGGATCGTTAATCATTGATAAAGAAGAAAGACAAGGTCTATTTGAAGGCTCAGAATAATGACTTTGAAGATTTTTTTTATCACGAAAGCCTGGGTAGATTGTAAATATGAGTCAGAATAAGAGCATGGGAATCACTGGAGTCTTTGTGACAAGATCTGAGTGCTGTGCCCATGGTCCCGATCCCAGGCAACACACACAGAGGTCCAGGAAGGGAAATTCAAGGGAAGTGTAGTTTGTGCCTTTGTGAAGTTCAGAATAAGTTGAATTAATTCAGAAGATCAGAGTGCTCAGGGTTCAGCAAACCATAATTATGGATGTCCACGCTTTCTTAGTGACTTTTTCTTACTGTGCGAATATAGCCTTGAAATTGCATGAGCTGTATTAAAAATACTAGAACAGCTTGGTTCTAGTCCAAGGGGTACTGGCCTTGGTTTTAGGAGGCCCAAGTCCTCAACACCTGCCTGCCTGACCTCGAAAAAGTCACCAAACCTCTTCTTGTCTCCATCTCCTTATCGTATCATCTCTTGGTGTCTGACTTACCAAGTTTGCTGTAAGGGTGAGATCAGATCATGCACGAGGAGTAGGACAGGACAAAATGACTGAGATGTGTAAGATCTGAGAAACTCCAGATGCACTCAACTATGGGTTCACTTGGACTCGATCCTTTAGAGATGATGGAATTGATAAATGGAAAGCCTGATTTATTTATCTTTTTAGCTTATCCCAGATAGTTGTTAAGGTCACTGTGTGGGCTCTGTTCAATAAGGTCATATTAACGACTTATGGAACAGAATTTTCTTTCTCACAGGGTGAAACTGAAGAACAATGCAGGACAATATGGTGCCTTTTTGGTTTTGTTGTAGGTGACGATGTGGTTTTTTTATCCTTATCTTTCTCCTCCTCATCAAATATTTCTTAATGGAAATGGACTAGAATCAAATGGCTTTTCTCTGCCACTGAGTCTGGGGTATTCTCAGATCGATCCCTTGTGGCTCAGGGCAGAAAAGCGACCCAACGCCAATGTAGCTTTCTGGCTTCTTGGACCTAGAGCTTTGCATGGGAGAGAGAGAGAGGGTCGCCATCAGTCTGTGGGTCCCAAAACTCCAGTTTGATCCTCTGCTTCTCTCTTCCAACTCAGGCTGACACTCAAAGGTGATAGTACAAATAAGCCTGGCCACCTGGGTCATCGGTCTGGGTCCCGTTTGCTGGCAAGAAGCCAGCCTAATTTCTCCAGAGCCCGCCTATATGTAAATATCCCCAGCCCCGACACAGGCGCAGCTGCTAACCTCAAATGCCTTAATTGCTGGAGCCTCCTTTCCATTAATACGCTTGCCTTTGTTCCTATCGCTCCATTAATGGCATACAAATTAGCACAATTTATTACGTGGGAAATCCATAATGGTGTCCAGTGCATTTCAGCGCTAAGGATCTCTCCTGATACATTGTCCACATTCTAGAAAGAAAGAATAGCCTCTGGGGAGCGTTTCTCATTTCCAGGAGAAACATTTGACCTGATTTAAAATGGATTTATATTGCTTTTCAATATTTAAGAGGAAGTGGTGGCGGGGGCAGTAAAGATTAAGTGACTGAATTCCAAGCAGTTCCTGGTAGAAAGGCTAAGCTTTAAACTGAATCTTTCTCTACTATTATTGCAGGAGGTCAGCGGACTCAAAGATAGCAAATAAACTTAATCTGGACTCTGAAGATATGCTGCCAGGGACAGCTGCGGCTGTAGCCTTTTGACAGCCTTGATGTGCTTGCTGCGCTGGAGGAAGGGCATTAGGGTCCTTAAGATACCCAAAAGAAATGGAAATTAAAAGTATTGCATTGCAAACAAATGGGTTTTTCATTCATGGCAATGTGGTCATAAAAAGCATAGATATCTTGTCATCCACTTAAAACTCTGAATAAGCAGAGTTAAGAGATGCAGATCATAGTTTTGGGGGGAGTTTTGTATTGTTTTGTTTTTTCTTTTTTTAGAGAGAGATTGAGAATGGGGGTGCCGGGGGGGCAGGCAGAAGGAGAGACTGAATCCTAAGCAGTCTCCACACCCAGTGCGTGGCCTGACTGGGGGCTTGATCTCACAACCTTTTAGATCTTGATCTAAGTCAAAATCTAGAGCAGGTGCTTAACCGCCTGAGCCGCCAGGGCACCCTTTTATTTTAAGGTCAGTATTTCCATTGTTTAATTGATCCTACTATTAAATACAAGATTCGACACAAGACCAAATGCTTAGCTGGGGAGTATACAATCATGGATGACTTCAGAAATATGACTATGGAAATATGACTGTTGGAAGAGATTTGCATATAGCCCATAAACATTAAACAGTAGAGTAATCCAATGCACAGAACAGATGAGATATAGTATGTTATGATTAAAGACCAATGACGTTGTAACATTAAGGGTAAACAGTGTATTTTTAAGACATCCCAGAGAATAACTTAGAGCTACAGGTTGATAATGGTGAGAGAGACCATTATGATCTCCGAACTACGTGGCCTTGTGTACGTGACTTAAGCCCTTTGCACCTCAGTAAAATGGTGATAAAAACAGCTCACCCTTCATGAGGTTGCTGTGAGATCAAATAAAGTAATATACAAAGTGTTTCCAACAATGCCTGTCCAGAGTAAGCACTCAGCGGAGGTTCAATATTACTACTACTGTAACTACCTCATTTACGACGGTACTTACTAATTCTCCCTTTACTGGTCTGGACACATTCTTCCAGAAAAAAATTACACGGATATCCAAACTCCCAAGTCTCCATTTTGAGCAATGCTTTTGAGAATCTCTTGAAGACAGATTTTCCACTTCCGGGGCCATGGATTTAGTTGTGGACGACTCACAAAAATTTTGTGGAATTTGGAAAAAGTTGAGGCACTTCTGTGCAGTAGCTTTCCAAGAAGCATTTAAAATGAAAGGCTTGCATGGAGCACTGGGTGTGGTGAAAAAATAATGAATACTGTTTTTCTGAAAATAAATAAATTGGGAAAAAAAAATGAAAGGGTAACAAAATTCTATGTCCACTCCAGGTGAGAGTGGAAACAGACACAATGGCTACCTGATTCTTGAATAGACCACGTGGCGCGTCTCTATCTTAGAGGGAATGGCTTTTCCTGACCAAATCTTTACCCAGTTTCTTATTACTGCTATTGGAGAGATTCAATTTCTTTAGTTTCCTTCATATTCTTCTTTCTGCATATACTGGCCTTAAGAGGTAGCACAGTCAGAAATGTGGTTAGCTCAAACATTAGAACATGCCAACATCCCATCCTCTTTCTTGAGTTTAGCACACAAGCAAGCCTGATCATCTCATTTGGGTAGTTCATCAGTTTGATTTAGAGTGAACAGAAGGTTAACTGTGGCCCGGTATTTGGAAAATGTATTTTTTTAACTACTTTTGTATTTTCTGATGAGATGCAGGCCTATGAGATATTTTTTTCTAAATCAGTATATATTTCATGGAATTGACAAGATGAATATGGCATCATTATGGATGAATTCATAATTGAATATGTTTACTTGTCATTCCAGATTATAAATTTGCTCAAATTAAGCTCTTTGACTTCAGAACGTGGACATACGCAAAAATCCTCGAAAGGTTAACTCAGGATCCTGGTGATACACTATACCATTTTTTAAAAAAATGTCTCTTCTTTTACCAGCTAGTGGGGAAACACTGGACCAAACTCATCTCCATACTTGTACAGACAGGGTCACGGTCAACAGAGCAGTCTGGCTTTAGTCTCAAGCTTGAGAGGTTTCATGTTTTGGGTTATTCTTCTGTTGCTTGGTGGTGGCTAGGGGAGCAAGACAAGTCTCATCATGGCTTTGGATCTACATGGAAATTGATCGGTTAGATTGAAATCCATCAATCTATGAATGGGGATGAATCCATTCATGGAGGGTTTTGGAACACCTGACCCCCCACTCCTGACACTTTGAAATTCAGGATATATGTAAAAGGATGAGAGATGTGAACCCAGAAACTAAAATGATGAACATGAATAGTGACCTAGTGGCCCAGACTTTCTCTCTCTTTGACTTGCCCCCTATATTTCAGACTATCGGTGATAATGTCTAAGTGGACAAAGTTGTGACTTAGAGTAAGTGAGTAGAACCTATTGTCCTGATGACTTACCACATTTCTTCAAATCTCAATTTGCAATGGAAATCTTTTATGATATTAAATGACTTCTCAAACTATTTCTCGTTTATCAATAAATGTTTATAAGTTCTCATGCCCTTGATTCTAGACTAAGCTCTGTGAAGATAAATTTCATCAGATATAATCCTTGATTCTTGGTAACTCATAGTTAGTAACTGACATGGCCATTTACAACAAATCAAAGGGCAGTTTTTAATGCAAAGACAAAGTCTGCATTTTTGATCATGTAATTCTATGTATAGTGCATAACAAGTCAGTAGGATTTGATCATTTGAACCATTTGCTTCCTCATTGATTTGAAATTTTACCTTCAACCATTTCATGAATGCTGTATACTCAAATTAATTTTTCTCCAAGACAAAGCTCAGGTATTTTTTAAAAATTCTGGAGGTGGGGGCAACTGGGTGGCTCAATGGGTTGAAGCCTCTGCTTTCGGCTTGGATCATGGTCCCGGGGTCCTGGGATCGAGCCCCACATCCGGCTCTCTGTTCAGTGGGAGCCTGCTTTCCTGCTTTCCTTCCTCTCTCTCTGCCTGCCTCTCTGCCTACTTGTGATCTCTGTCTGTCAAATAAATTAAAAAAAATTTTTTTTTAATTTCTGGAGGTAAAGAAAAGAAGAAACTTTCAACTCCAAACTTGTTGATCAAAAATGTAGTGCGACATGCAACAACATGATCAGAGACAATTTAAATTCATGTTCCGAATCAAACGGCTCCCTTTTTGGAGGCACAATAACGATGATGCCTCCCCATTCCTTCTCCCCCTGCTCTGGGCTTACCAGGGCTGAGGCACAGCAGAGGTACCATCTTTCTTTTTCTCACCAGCCAGGCTATGGAAGAGTTAAGAAACAGTCACTCTTGCTCCCAGTCTTTGCTCCAATAAGCTATTGTTGTTTTTTTGTTTTCAATGTTTTTTAAAGATCTTATTTATTTGTCGGAGAGAGATAGAGAGGGAGCACAAGCAGGGGGAGCAGCAAGCAGAGGGAGAAGCAGACTTCCTGCCTAGCAAGAGCGGATGTCTGATTCGATTCCAGGAGCCTGGGATCTTGACGAGCTGAAAGCAGACCCTTAAATAAGTGAGCCACCCAGGCACCTCTAATAAGCCACTGTTGAAAAGCCCTCCTTTTCCCTCACAACTTCAGATACTTTACTCGTGGTAGGAGCCCCTAGACTATGTAAGCACCAAAGCACAACTATTACACCTTCTACCCAAACTTGATCCTCCTTGGTCTTCCTCCTGTTAATGACGTCACCCATCATACATAATCTATTTATTACACTTACCTTCCTCCACATCGGATGAGTCCCCAAGTTTTTCAAGTCCTGCTTACAAAATATTTCTTACAACCATTGTCTTCTCTTCATTCTTGCTGATTTAACCCTGGTGTAAGCCTTCATTGCATTTATATATTTTTTTTTCTGGATTGAATGGTCTTTGGAAGCACACAACGTATGTTGTGTCTCTTTATACCCCTTAGCAGGTAGAACCATATCTGCTCACAGACACGCTCAGCATATTCAGTAGAGGCTCTTTATTTTGCATCATGAAACCACTGCTCAAAAATGGCTCTCTCTAGGGGCACCTGGGTGGCTCAGTTGTTAAGCGTCTGCCTTTAGCTCAGGTCATGATCCCAGGGTCCTGGGATCGAGCCCTGCATCGGGGTGCCTGCTTTTCCCTCTCCCACTCCCCCTGCTTGTGTTCTCTCTCTCTCTCTCTCTGTCAAATAAATAAATGAAATCTTTAAAAAAAATGGTTCTCTCTCAAATTCAAATGTCCTTATATACCTTTTAAACTATCCACTTAAAATTTGTGAATTCATTTTTTTCAGTTTTCTAGAAAACAGATACACACATATTACACAAAGTACTGGTTTGTGAGTTATTTGCTTACAAATCACATTATTCATGAAATTTTATTTCTCTATTTAGTCATTGCTTTCATGTTTTACATCAATCTGCGGTCGAAAATTATTGTTACCTTTTCTGTATCTTTAACTGATATTGAAATGCTTATACTACACTAAGACAGCTACATTTTAGAAAAACAGGAGCCGTTATTTCAAGCCAGTGAAATAGAGTGGCACATTTTGGTCTTGGTTAATAGTGTCCGTAAATTTATTCCTCAGCGGTTCATACGCCACAAGCTCACACCAGTCAAGCATAACAGGGCCAGATGTATGTACTTTTCAGTCTGAAATGAGGGCATAAATGCTTTGTGTAAGCCCTTCGGCTAGTGGGCACAGCGTGTCTGAGGGGAAGTCAGCAACCCGGATTTGTGCCCAAGCGAAGTCCTTTGGTGCATGCGTGGGGAAGTCACAGCTGACCAGTTACCATGAAGGACCAGTCTTGCTTTGAGGGTCTTCTCTTTGGTTCCATAAAGATCCTTGAACATTTCAAACTGCTCCTTGACAGATCTGTTTTAATATTTTACTGCTTTACACCCAAGTCAAATTATTGTCTTCCTTGGTATGGGCACACGTGATGTCTGTTGGCCAGAAGAGCTTTGACTACAATAGTTCACAAACTAGAAAGAGCTAAACATGAAAATTAGAGGAAATTTTAAAAACCCCAAATGATCTTTAAGTTCTCTTCTACAAATCTTGACAGTAGTTTACTAGATTTTTTGCACATATGTATAAAATTTTTGTTCTGTTATGAGACCTCACACACACACACACACACACACACACACACAACTCTATAAGCATGCACACACATATGGTCCATGAGCCTTCAGGCCCAGCTTTTAATGAGATAATCAGATTCTATTGAAAGGGGTCCAAAGTTAAATAGCCGTATAATGATTTATGCTGCATGGTGAATGGTAATATTTGGACAGGAGAGGAGGTTTGGCGCAGTGTTTGTAGACACGATAATCTCTAAATGTTTCTTCCATATTTGTTTGATTTCTTTAGAAATTCCCTTAGAAGTGCATGAGTTCTAAATTCTTACACGTGTGGATTTTCTCCAGTTATATATTTTTTTCAAGTTCTAGGTTAATTGCATTGTTTCTCAAGCAAGAGCTATACAAGATCAGTTTTTTTTTTTTAAGATTTTATTCATTTAATTGACATACAGAGATCACAAGCAGGCAGAGAGGCAGGCAGAGAGAGAGGAAGGGAAGCAGGCTGCCTGCTGAGCAGAGATTCCGGACGTTCGGCTCGATCCCAAGACCCTGGGATCATGACCTGAGCTGGAGGCAGGGGCTTTAATCCACTGAGTCACCCAGGCGCCCCAAGATCAGTTCTTTAAATTTATGGAAACTTACGTATTGGCCTATTCACCAGCAATTTTAGCAGGTAGGCACTCTAAATATTGCATGCGACGTTTGAATATGTTCATTGGTTCAAGCTTGCTAATTATAGGCTCCTTCTATATATTTACTAAATTTCAAATTGCTTAATCTATCGTTACTGAAAGAGATATGTTAATCTCTATTATGTGAATTTTTCTTTTTTACTTTATGGACATTGAATCTATGTTAATAAGCGTATACATGTTTAGAACTATTAGTTTTCCTGGGGAATGTAAGAATTTATCACTATTAGTGTCTCTCCTTATTGTTATAGATCTTTTGCCCTAAAGTCTATTTCATGGGATTAAAAGACAACTTCAGATTTTTTGTTAGTGTTTTCCAATTATATCTTTTTTTTTTTTCAATTTTGCCTTTTGTTTTGGGGTATTTCTTGTAAAGAGCCTATAGTTAGGTCATTTTTATCCAGTCTGACAATTTTTGCTTTTTAATAGCAGAACTTTGTCTATGTGCTTAATTGTATTATTGATATAGTTAGTCTTATTTCTTCCATTTTACTTTGTGTTTTCGATTTATTCTGATTTTCTATTTACTTCCTTTTTTTTTAGCCTTGACCTCTGCCCCCTCTGCTTTTTTCTTTTTTTAATTTATTAAATATTTTTGACATATACCGTTATGTAAATTTAAGGAATACTACATGTTTATTTGATACATTTATATGTTGTAATATGATTGCCATGATAGCACCTCTATTACATTATATAATTACCCTTTCTTTTTAGTGGTTGGAATAATTAAGTTATACTCTCTTAGCAAGTTTGATGAGTACAGGAGCATATTATTGTCTATGTTCGTTATTCTGTGCATTAGAGCTTATTTATGACTTGTTGCAACTTTGTACCCCTAAACTTCTGTCTTACCCTCCTCCGCATAGTTTATCCCCTGATAAACACTATTTTACTCTCTGTTTTTAAGAGTTTGGCTTTTTTAGCTTTCACATTTAAGTGATATCATGATAGCACTTGTCTTTCTCTGATTTATCTCACTTAGCTGGATGGGCCCACTCTGCTTTTTAAAAAAAATTGATTTTATTGTTATTTTTCTTACTCCACTTTTTTCTCTTATCAGGCTGGAAATCGCGAAACCCCTTTCTCCATCACTAATGGTTACCCTGGAAATTTTAACATGTACCTTAACTCTAAGAGTAATCAGTGTCTTTTCATTATCTTTCTCCAAACCATACAAAGACTTTATAATGCTTGAAGGTCTAGTAGCCTACTTCCCACTTCTGTACTATTGCTCTTAAGTATCTTACAAAACAAATTAGTCATTATTATTGTCTTAGAGTTAATATTTATCCACCTGGGTGGCTCAGTTGGTTAAGCGTCTGTCTGTGGCTCAGGTCATGATCCTGGGGTCCAGGTATGGCGCCAGGAGTTCAGGTCCCTGCTCGGCAGCGAATCCACTACTTTTTCTTCCTCTGACCCTGCCCCCAGCTCAGGCTCTCACATGCTCTTCTCAAATGAATAAATAAAAAAACTCTTAAAAAAATATCTATCCACTTTTTTACCAAGTTCTTTTCTCTTGTTAGTTATGACTTCATCTGAGGATCCTCCCTTTTCTACCTGAAGTACATCTTGAGGTTTCCTGAAGCCACACGCTATTACTGCTCAAGCCAGGCACAAAACAACGTCTTCTTCTCTTCTACCTTCAAATCTTCTACCAGCACTTTCTTTTGGTGGAGCCCAATCATTAGCCCAATGGCAAGAGACTCTGGGAAATGTAGTTTTTAGGATGATAGCTCCAGGGCAGCCAGAAGAGAGCTCAGTAAGGCAGGGATAGAGCTAATTGCTACCAGACAACAACTGGCTTAAGGATTGTGAAAATTATGTGAAAACTGAATTATGTGAGATTTCGCCAGCTCTCTCGATCATAGCAGCTGTAAAACAGGCTAGTATCTCTTTGGACTTCCTAGAGCAGCATGACCTGCCCCCTCAATTCATGGGTTTTTTGGTTTTGTTTTTTCCTGGTGGCCCTTCGGTACCCTAGATTTATTTTGTAAATTGTATTGTCATTAGCTTTTGCTTTTGTTCCCCTGTGTGGCCACTCAGTTACCAAAAGTGAAGTCATCGGTCATTAGGTCTCGATGTAATATTGCCAACCGAATTCCTCAGTGTAGATTAGGTTATGCTGCAGCAACATCGGATTCTTAAATTCCACTGACTTTAAAACTGAGCTTTATTTCTGATTCACAGTACACACTCACAGTGCCAGCTGGGGTCTCTGCTCCATGCGGAGGACCCACTTTCTACTGCCCCTATGGTCTATTGCAGAGCAAAGGGTCACTGTGAATCACCCCTGCTCCTTAACGGCTTTCCTCTTGAAATGACACACATAGCCTTGCCTCAAATTTCCTTAGCCAAGAAAAGTCCAAGTTCAATGCTGGGAAGGACCTCTTCTAGGTTGCAGACTGCCCAGCTTCTAAAGGCAGAAAGAGAAGAGAGCACTCTTTGAGGTCTTTCTAAGAAGGGCACTAATGCCACTTATGAGTATTCTACCCTTATGACCTAATCACCTCCCAGAGGCTGCACCTCTTAAACTGATTACACTGGGGGGTCAGGATTTCAACGTACGAATTGGAGGACACAAACAGTCACGCCATCGCATCAACTCATCCCTGCATTGCTATAGCCCTGCAGCGTCCGCTCATTTCATGAAACCAGGTGGCCTCTCAAGTGAGCACACTGGGACGTCGACTTGCAGCTCAAATTACTTTCAACCCTGAAAGGGGGTTCTTCTGAAGGGTGTTAACACGTCTTACTTTAATGCAACCCTCAAATTTCCAGTGAGCTCCATAGATCTGTTCCTCACGTAGGCATCCCTTAATAGCCCAGTGTTTCACAAAATAAGTCAATCGGAGAAAGAAAACTATCATATGACCTCCCTGATATGAGGAAGTGGAGATGCAACATGGGGGGTTAAGTGGGTAGGAGAAGAATGAATGAAACAAGATGGGATTGGGAGGGAGACAAACCGTAAGTGACTCTTAATCTCACAAAACAAACTGAGGGTTGCTGGGGGGAGGGGGCTTGAGAGAAGGGGGGTGGGGTTATGGACATTGGGAGGGTATGTGCTATGGTGAGTGCTGTGAAGTGTGTAAACCTGGCGATTCACAGACCTGTACCCCTGGGGATAAAAATATATTATATATTTATAAAAAAAAATAGCCCAGTGTTTCACTGCCCTTCTGCTAACCATATGGACAGGCCATTGCCGATTGCCCACGAGTTGATTAAAAACCCAAACATGGAGAAAACATGCAAATCATGCAAGTCACCCCTCTGGGCTTATTTTTGCCTTCGTTGATCAGAGTAGCAGCCTTCCAAATAGGATGCTGTCTGCTCACCTGGAAACTGCTATCCATAAACCAGGAAGGTTTTTGTTTTTTTCTTCTTTTTGGTCAATCAAGAGCTATTTATAGGGCACTGTTCAAGTGGTAATAAAATCCGGCAGCAACAGAAATGATTGCATAATCAGTCCTAGGGGAAAAGATTCTACCTGCCCATAATGTCAAATAAGAATAAAGTAGTATGTTCATGCACAAATCAATCCTATTTTACTCTAGAGCTAGTCTGGGCACTGCCCTCACCACTAGAGCATTCTCTGATATTACCCAAGACATGAGTCTTCCATGTTTCAAGATTATTTTATGTCCTTCCTTCAGGTGGGCAGTGACAACTCACGTCTGATGGCAAGCTAGTAAGCGCTATCTTCCTTCACATACAAACTCCTGCCTTTTTTTTTTGCTTTATTTTTCTCTTCATAGCAGTCATTACTACCTTGCATAATGTGCATTTTTCTTAACGATCTTGTGTTTCTTAATCTCCTCCCCACCCCATGCCAATATGGAAACCTCACAAGGGGAGGGATTCCGGTGTGTGTTATTTACTGCTTTATCCCCATTGCCTCGAATGAATGGGTTTATAAGGACACAGATCAACTAGCATAATACTTCACACAGAAAGAAATCTCAGGATATAAATAATATATGATAAAAGTGATAGCATAACTCAATGGATAAGGAAAGGAATAGTCAGGAAATACTGGTGAGCCCATTACATTAGTAAGGTCTTTCTTTAGTCAGCAAGTTAGATTAGGTGTTTCTTTTCATCTTATAATAATAAAAAAAGTCTAGATGTATTCAAGAGATAAAATGTAAAATGAAATAACCTCAGGCTCAAACTCCATTAGCTATTGGTGTGTAAAAAAACTTTCCAAGCATAAAAGTGATTAGAGAAATCACAAAGGACAAACTTTTTTTTTTTTTAAAGATTTTATTTATTTGACAGACAGCGATCACAAGTAGGCAGGGGCAGGCAGAGAGAGAGGGGGAAGCAGGCTCCCTGCTGAGCAGAGAGCCTGATGCGGGGCTCAATCCCAGGACCCTGAGATCATGACCTGAGCTGAAGACAGAGGCTTTAACCCACTGAGCCACCCAGGCACCCAAGGACAAACTTTTTGAAACTAATGATAGAAAATTATTTACATCAATATTCTTAAAAACTAAAGGGCTAGTGTCAAATAAGAATAAAACAGTTGTGATAGTTATGGCAGACAAAGGGTTAATATCCTTACTAGAAAGTGTCCTATAGTTAGAACAAGTCAAACAGTAAAAAGTGAAAAGTTATGGCCAAATAATTCATGAAGGAAAAAGATATATTAATTACTAATTAATATATTAATTAATAATATATTAATAAAAGATATATTAATTAATTGATTGATTGAATTGTGAAGAGAGGCACCTAGGTGGCTCAGTCAGTTAAGCAAGTGGCTCTTGGTTTCGCCTCAGGTCTTGATTGCAAGGTCCTAGGATCGAGCTGGGAATCTGGCTGCCAGATTAGCGGTTTATTTTTGATATTATTTTTTTTAATTAAATAATTTTTTAATTAATTTTTTTAGATTTTAAAAATTTATTTGACAGAGATCACAAGTAGGCAGAGAGGCAGGCAGCAGGGGGGGCAGGGGGAAGCTGGCTCCCTGCTGAACAGAAAGCCCGATGTGGGGCTTGATCCAAGAACCCAGGGATCATGACCTGAGCTGAAGGCAGAGACTTAACACTCTGAGCACCCAGGCGTTCCCAGATTAGCATTTAGCTGGAAGTCTGTTTGTCCCTCTGTCCCTACTCCCTGCCCCTCATTTGTGCTCCCTCTCTCTCAAATAAATAAATAAAATCTTTAAAAAGATTGCAAAGACTGTTCAACTATGCCAATAATCCAAGAAATAGATATTTCAGTGCCAGTTAGAATTTTTCAAAAGTCAAGCTGTAAAAATGTTCAAATGATATTACTCATCACTAGTGAAGATGGGGTGAGGAAGCATTCACAAACTATTGGTGAGACTGACAATTATCATACCTCTCAAAATGAATAAAGCAAGATTATGCAGCTGAAAGTAAAGAGTCTCCAGAATGTTCTTTCTTTTGATCCTTTCATACCCTTATTATAACTATCACTGACTGGATTAGAGATGTGAATAGATAGTTGTGTATCAGGATGTTCAGTAGAGCATTTATTTACAATAAAAGAAAAAAAATAAACAAATTTTAAATGTTACAAATGGGCAATGGTTAAATGGTGGCACAATCACATGTTAGAATATTATGTGGCTGTTAAAAAAACATATCTTAGAGGATATTTAGTGATATGGGTAAATGTTCATGGTATTAAATAAGTGTGAAAAGAGGATATATAGTCATATTTACAGTTTATATAAATAAGCATGAGTAGAGTTCATTGTATATGTGTGTGTTCTGGATATATGTATGTGTGTGAGTGTATAAAATTGTAAAGGAAATATACCACACATTAATGTGAGAGGTGGTATGATTATAAATAACGTTTTGTGCTCATTTTGAAATTTTATTATACTTGCTAAATATTCTGTAGTGAGTAAATATTGTCCTTCTAAACAGACCAAAAAGTAAATTTAATGGAAGTAGTCTCAAAGGTAATGCAAAATAAAACCCAAAAACCCCAAGCAGAAGGGTGAATGATATTCACCATCTTACATTCCTCTGAGAGAAGTTCCTTGAATGTGCAGCCTTTCTGCGGTGCACGCCGTTGAAAGGAACACATGCCAACTGACTTTTATCCCAGAAAAATTTCTCAAATTTGAGTTTCACGAGTGAATTGAACTTCTGGTGCATCCTGTGCATTTTCATCAAAAGTGCTCAAGAGGGCAGACCTCAAAATGAATGGACTACGTGTTCTAGAAAAGGACCCGGCACACTTTTGAAGGGAATCTCAATTTGGAAAAGTTGTATGGTTTTAGCACTCAAAGGAAGTATTGTGAAGAGAAATTCACTTCTGCAGAGTCTGATGAGTTCTCAGCTTGCCCAATGAGCCAAGAAGGAGAAAAATCCCCTTTTCTTATATAAATCAAGGATTCATACCATATTTGCAAATCTAAAAGTAGTATAGTACTAGGTTTATGGATTTAATGGTAGTAACTAAAGCCAAAGGCAGTCTTAATTCCTAGCAGCTTAATATTCTTTCCTGAAGTAATAAAATTTTCAATTATCTATATTTTATTTTTATTTTAAGATAAGAGAAATTAGGGGGTGTCTGAGTAGCTCAGTCGGTTAAGTGTCTGCTTTTGGCCCAGGTTATGATCTCAGGGTCCTGGAATTGAGTCCCACATCAGGCATCCTGCTCATATAATCTTTAAAAAAATTAAAAATAATAAAATAGGAGATATCAAGGAGAAAGTAATATTCACACTAAATCTACATTGTCTTTTGAAACCTGAAGACTGTTGTTTTTTTTTATGTGTCTGACAGTGTCTACCGGCTCTAAATTTCTCTTCGCCTAGGCAAGGAATACCGCCCTATTGTAGAGAGCTACGTCTACCTCAAAATGGGTCTGTTCTCAAATGAGAACTAACTGTGAAAAAATAAATGAACTAAACTCCTACAGATTGAATTAAATACCTCCTTTCAACTCAGACCCATTGGGAGTGATGTGCCCCCTGATCTCCCGCCTTGACGGCTTCTTACTGAATGTAAACAGGAAATTAACTAAGCTTTAGGTTTCTGTGTTTTTCACAGTTAGAAAAATATCCTATAAATATTTCATCATGCAAAAGCAAAGTTTCTCCCAATATGAGCCTTGCCTTCTTTCTTGGTAATTCCCACAGCTCATCGCTCTGATGCTGCAGTCTAGAAATCTAGAACTACTTCCGTCTAGAAATCTAGAACTACTTCCAGGAAGACCCCATGACCTGTGACTTCCCCTGCTGTTCCCACTGTCTGAGGGGAGAAGGAACCGGATAAACTCTGTATGACGACGGCAAAAGTTTGTGTCTTCTCTGTCCTCTGGCCAACATCTACTCGAAATTTTAAAAGTATTAAACACACCAGCAATCTAATGAGTGTGACAAGCTTAAATTATACCCAATTCACTCTTGGGACGAGAAAGGGAATTTCAGGCCAGGTTTTGAAGACTCAACTTTCTGAATGATATCCTAAGCCTCTTTTGAGGTTTTCCTTGTGATAATTCTCTGTTTCTCTGCTTCTCTTAATAGGATTCTTTTGCATATTTTATTTGTTGCCATCCTGTGGAGCAGTGTTTTTTTTCCTCCAAATAATACCCAACAAAATGTCACAACCTGAACCAGTGATTAACTCTAGGTAAAGCCGTGAAAAGCCCTCACTATGGCTTCTCAGTGGCCAGATACCCTGTGGAGGCAATGAGAGAATTCCAAATTTTTTTGTGGAGAGGGACTACTTCTTCCTCACATCCTCCTGGATGAGCATCCTAATAAAAAAAATGTATATTCTGGGAGGATCGTTTGGGAGAACAGCTCTTCTGGTGCTTTCCGAAGGGCTAGCTTGGATTGGAAAGTGATTTCCATTTTCTCTCAGCTTTCCTTTTATGCTCTTCATTTAGAATAAGAACATACCCTTCTCTTGTAGCCAAAAAAGTAACTGTCAGCAGAGACATTGAGCAGGAGACTCCAAACTTGGAGTTCTTTATCCTCGTGTTCTCTGAAGAGAAAATGATTATACTGTGGCTTGCCATTGATTAACTACAATCATCCAGCTATAGAGAAAGGAGAAAGCGTTGCACAGGAACCATAGCAACGTCCATGAAAATGACTGCTGTGATGACACATTTTCAGAATGTCCAGGTTTCCAGGTGGCAACTGCTCACAGTGTTTGCCTGATACCGGTTGGTCCACAATGGCGCTGCCCAGAGCTCACGTGTGAGGGCCATCCTCATTATGGAGGGGGAGCTCACACGGGTTGCTGAGAAGGAACAACAAAAAAATGAGCTTTGGGTGTATTGTATCAACAAGGAGGGATTATCTATACTCACCTCACGGCTTTGGGAATCTTTATGTATCTTATGTATCTGTCTGTTCAGGCTGTTGTAACAAATACCATAGATCCTGTACTGGGTGGCCTAAATGTCAGACCTTTATTTCTCACAGTTCCAGAGAGTAGGAAGTCTCAGATCAAGGCACCAGCAGATTCCCTATCTGGTGAAAGCCATCTTCTCACTGAGTCTTCACACGGCAGAAGGAGCAAGGGAACTTTCTGGTGTCTCTTTTATAAAGGCACTAACCCCATTCGTGAGAGCTACACCCTACTCATCTCCTAAAGGCCCCACCTCCAAAATACTGTCACATTGGGGATTAGGCTTCAATTTATGAATTTGGGGGGAGACAAACATTCAGCCTATGGCATATCTGTGATCATTAATCCATGTTTTAATTTCACTCGATCAACTAGGAGTTAGTCTCATTTCGGACTACAAAGTCTCTTCTATTTGGTGAGACAGCTCTCTCATCAGGGACTACTTTTGTTATCAAAGAACAAGAATATTGTAAGTGGTATCTTATATTTTCATATTTATGAAGACATCTGTTTCATTGCCAACCCTAAATTCCAAAGATGAGATATTGCTACCTTAGACATGATAACTTCAATAGGAGTATGATACCTGGAAATCAGAGGACAAGGCTAGAAATAATGGCCTTCCTTTAATTAAGTTAGGAGATTTTTTTTTCACCAATTAGAATCATCCTTACTATATTTGCAAAAAAAATTTATCTAGTCCCCATATTTGTACATACAAAGCCCAAAGAAGATAACAGTCTTTTGACATCATTGCTTTGATATTTAAGAATTTGTTGATCTATGGTACAACCTGCTATCAAAGGCCAACATTGAAAATAACTTTATAGATTACAGCCTTTTGTTTATCTAGAAGAATCAAAAGACACTTTACCCAAACTTGGTCAAACTACCCAAACTAATTAGTTTTATATAACACTAATTAGTTTTTTATAACACTGTTATAAAAAAGATATTTCTCATTCATTCATTCATTCATCTTTTTTTTTTTTTTACACAAATAAGCAGAGGATATTGAAAGTCTAGAATGTGCTGATTATTTCAGTGGGCACTGAGACAACCAAGATAAGAAAATATATACCTTCAAGGGAACTGGAGCCTAGAAATCCTCAATTCCTCCTGGTTAATAGATCATGGATAGCTAAAGGTTTTAGGCTATTTGCTGAGGGAAGTTTGCTACCAACTGAAATGGCTCCAGATACCTTTCTTGTTTTCTCTTTTTTAGAGAATTATTTACTTATTTGTTTATTTGGGAGGGGGAAGGGCAGAGGGAGAGGGAGAGAGAATGTCTACCCAATGGAGGGGGAGATGGGGCTCGATCTCGTGACCCTGAGATCATGACCTGACTGAAATCAAGAGACAGACGCTCAGCAAACTGAGCCTCCCAGGCGCCCCTGAAGCTCTTCTTTTTTATAGGCTGCTTAGGCTTATGTATTAATCTTTTATTAAACTGACTCTCAAGGGATAATGGAAACCTCCCATTTGGTAATGAAAATGTGCCTCCATTTAAGATTTCTGTAGGCTGCAGTTAGACCAAAAGGAGCCAGGCTTCAGGCCATGATCAAAAGGGGCAGAGGCAAGCAGATACGTCAGGGATGGTAAGGACAGAGCAGATCTTTTAGAAACTACGAATTTTGAGTCATGTCCATATAATTTTCTTTTATCTATGACTATTTCCATGTGACTAAGTCTTCCATCCTCAGCAAGAACTTTACTCCCTGGGTAGACAAGCCATCTTATATTCTCTTTCTTTATCCATAGTACACATGGGTGTTTACTGACTTAACATCATTCTCATAATTTAAATTATGATGTAAATGCATGAAACAATTGGAAACATAGTGAGTACAATCTGTGACTTTGGAAAATTATAGCAGTGTGTTCTTTTAAGAGATTTAGTATCAGCTTCAAACTTGACATTGGGTTTTAGTCATCATTTAAATCCACTTTGGGGTTATGTAAGGCTACTTCTCAAAGCTAAATATAATGACAAATACATAAGTTTGCATTTCACATTCTCCTTTAAAAGAACTAATTTAGCTTATCTCTCAGAAACAGGTTTGATTAATTTAAAATATGCCCTTGGATATTGACTTTTCAGAATGAAAATCTGTAATAAGCTCAGTGCACACCCGAGATGTGAACTGATCAGGGAAAACAAAAAACAAACTTTGGAGTCAGCAGAATCCTTACCACCTTCCAAGGGCTTGACCTCTAATGTCATGTGGTTAATGTGTCATTCTTTATTATCTTTAATTATTGGTTTTAACATGATTGGTAAATGTGTAGGGTAGTAAATGTGTAGGTGGTCAGGAGATGCACTTATCAGCTGTCCTGTGAAAGGGTTTTCAAATATATAAAATCCATTATCAGGCAAGAATTCACATAGCAAGTTTTGTGGCTAATCCTGTGCTTTGAGGTAAGCAGTATGTGTGGGAGGTGGAGGAGTAAAGTGTTTAGTTAATATTCACTGCCGGTGGGTTATTAGAGTTGAAGTCATGATAGAGATGATTTTGCTTATATAACTAAAATTTGTATTATCTGTCCTATTGGAGGCAAAAAGGCATTGAAAATGTGAAAATTACTGTCAGTTTATACTGGAATATAACTAGATATATAGAGAGGATTTTGAAAGACATGATGAGTCAGAAGTTTTTGGGGTGCATCCATTTTCATGACAACGATGGAAACACTTCCCCCACCGCTCTGTCTCTGTCATGTGTCCATAGCTGATCTGGGAGTTTTCTTTCCTGGACCTTGTGGGCATTATCAGAAGTGTGAACAGCAATTCCAACTCTTTGGTTGACTACACCTAGCATTTTTGTTTACATAACTAGACGTTTCATCAACCAGACATCACTCTTCAGGCAGCACTGGAATCTGAATCCAAGTCTTAGGGAGACATTCAAGTGTCCTGTTAAAGCATTGGTGAGGGGGCGCCTGGATGGCTCAGTGGGTTAAGCCTCTGCCTTCATCTCAGGTCATGGTCTCAGGGTCCTGGGTTTGAGCCCCGCATAGGGCCCTCTGCTCAGCGAGGAGCCTGCTTTCCCCTCTCTCTCTGCCTGCCTCTCTCCCTACTTGTGATCTCTCTCTCTGTCAAATAAATAAATAAAATCTTTAAAAAAAAATAAAGCATTGGTGAGACTCAACCTGATAGGGTTTTTAATCTTGGCTTGGACATCTACTTGCTTTGTATCAGTGTGCAAATTATGAAACCTTGAGGCCAGGAATAAGCACTTAGTAAATGGTAGTCATCACTTGATTTTATTAACATGGTGGAATGTTTAATTATCAGTATGGCCTGGAGATGTTGCAATTTAATGTAGATTTCTGATTCGATTCCTTATATCTCTCTGCAAAACTGTTTTCTCCCCTCACCAGGTTACAGATGTGCCACATGAGGACTCCAGGTTCTACTTTACTTCGTGTTTCAGTTATACTTTTCCATATAATTTGGCAACTTGAAATAAGTTGTATCTATATAACCAGGGCCAAAACAAACAAACAAACAAACATGTAGGGTATTAATAAGATGACATGAATATTCCAAATCAAGCCTACATCATGAGACTAGAGCTGTCGGTGCTCAGAGACAAATTCTTCATGTTAAATATTTGACACTAAAAAAATAATACCAACAAAAGTACAAGGAAACGCAAAAAAAAAAAAAAACTGAGATAAAAGCAGAAATTGTTGAAAAAGAAAACAGGCAAAAAAAAAATAAGCCAAAGAATTTTCTTTTTTTTAGTTGGGCTGGGGGATGTCAGATAGCTGTGCTATTAAAGGAAGGCAGAACACAAATACAGCAAATGTGGAACCAAATAATGTAATATCGGTGGAATGACAGTTATGATTATAACAAAATATTATGTAGAAAGTCATTATAATAAATTGAGAGTATCAGAGTTGAAAATTTCTTTAAAAAATATAAAGTACAAAAAAAAAAAGTACTAACTCAAGAAATAGCTAGCCTTCGCCAACCAGTGATAATGGAAGAGAATTTAAATATTGTCAAAAAATTGTCCCCAAAAAGGTTCTGGTTCCATACAATTTTACTGGTTCATTCTTAAGATATTTTCCAAAACAAATAACTGTTTTGCTATACACAGTGATCAAGAGCATGAAGAGAGAGAAAGGGATTTTTAAAAAATTCATTCATGATTCACAAAAGTGAATTATAAATCTGAGATAGCCAGCATAAATTTATTTAAGGTTCAGTGATATGTGTTATCATAAATGTAAAAATCTCCAAGTTAAAATTAATACATCTCATTCATCAATGTAACAAAATAATAGGATGTCATAACCTATTTCTTCTCAGGATCATTTAATGTAAGGAAATTTATATCACATTTCATAAATTGATTGGAAAGGAAAAAATTATCAGACAACAGAAAGGCATTTAGAAATTCAACCTCTGTACTTGATTTTTGAATTGTCACATTAAGCTAAATTTTGAAAAAATATTTATATTGCATAGTTTGTCAAATATATCTCAAAATCAACTTCATATGTTTAATGCTGAAACAACGTAGGCACATAAGCATTAAATCATAATCATAAAATAAATCATAATCTTTAAATCAGGGGAAGAAAGATACCTGAGAGCATTACTGTTTTTCATTCCTATTGAATCCCATTTGTCTAATCATTCTTTTAGTTTATGGATAAATTCTATTTAATATTATTTTATTTAAACTTTTCAAATTGGTGTTTACTCAGAAGTGAGAACTGTTTTTAGTCTTTTTTTTTGTACTACCTTAGTCTTATTTGGGTATTATTGTGATTATGGCTTCAAAAAAAAAAAACAATTTGGAAGCTTTCCATCATTCTTCTCTAGAGCATTTTAAATGTATTTGTTGTATTATTTAAAAGTATTTGTTGTTGTTGTTGACTCTAGGAAAAGACTCACATGGTCTTCTTTTCTCATTTTACTATCTTAAGAGATGTTCCTGTGAACACAGTTAGTTTTCCAAGGGGCTGGGCAGGTCACTGGAAGTGTCATACAAGAGATTCCGTTTCTAGTAGCCGTGATGTCAGAAGCCAGAGTTGAACCCACCATCTGACAAGAGAGTAGAGGACAGAAAATCAGAAAACTACATTCACTGTGTTGTCTCCTGACGCTGGGACACAGCCTGTGATGGGCCACACAGCTGCCAGGCGCTCATCTCCTCCCGCAGTCACTTCTCCGAAGTCCATGGGAGGGGGTCCCGTCAGGCGCAGGCACGACCCGGCCTGTGTTTAGCAGGAGGTACAGCTGACTCAGCTCCCGCTCGTGACTCCCGGGTGCTAATCAGAGGTCTATTGTGAGGTGTAAGAGCTGAGCCATCACTTCGACAGCTCTGGCTTGTGTACCAAATGATGCCTGTTCTGGAAGGGCTCTTCCTGAGAAATGATCCATGGATTGCACAGAAAAGTTCTCAAGTGAGCTAGAGCGATGCACCAAAATAACTGGTTCCTTGGACATAGTTCTTTATTATTGTATAATGGTGAAATGCACTGAAAGGTATGACCAGTCCCATAGTTTCAACCCCAGAGAATTTACTACAGATCGATCCATTTCACAGATGGAGAAACTGAGGTCTGGAAAGTTGAAATGTTTTTCTTAAGGTTTCTCAGTTTTTACAAGACAAAAACAGAGAGGCGGGTGAAAAATAAGAGACTCAACTATAGAGAACACACTGAGGGTTGCTCGGGGTGGTGGGTAGGGGATGGGGTAACTGTGGTGGGCATTAAGTAGGACACATGTGATGAGCACTGGGTGTTGTATGTAACAACACTATGTCATGAATCACTAAATTCTACTCCTGAAACCAGTACTACACTACATGTTAACTAACTTGAATTTAAATTAAAAAAAAGAATAAAATAAAATAAAGAATAGAAAGAAAAGGTTTCTCGGATTTCAGTGACTAAATGATATTTCACAACCAGATTTCCTGATTTTGAGCCTTTCCTCTCTCTCTGTCTCTTGGTCCACCAGTAAGCAGAATTTAATAGTCTATGTAAGTACTTTTGTATTTAGTTGCACAGGCTGTGCACTGCACAACTCCAGGTGGTGGCATCCTATAGACTACGAAACAGGAGAATGGATAGTGCCACCTCCCACCCTGCACTTGTCCTGTGCCACTGACACTGGGAGTTAAGGTAAGAAGACAGCTGTTTCCTGATGTTTGCTCTAATGTAAATTCTTCTGAGAATACAGTTTCCTCCCTAAAACTCAGGTGTTATTAAATAGGGATTGAGTTGGAAGTTGTTCACTGACTGATAGAACAATCACCCTTTTCCTTAGAACATAACACATTCTTCCTAGTCCTATTATGGGGTTTAACTGGCTTCTCCTTCAGATGACTTATTTTGCAAAGTCCTTGCTTCTTGGTGCAAAAGAAATCTTTGCCTGGTTCATGCTACCAGACTTTCAGACATGATCAGGTACGTCTCTCTCAGCCTCAAGTGGAGAGCGCCCCCATGCATGAACGATAAAGCTGGTTCTCTGAAAGGATGCGTACATGCTAGAAGAGGGTTCTCACGACTCAGCAGAAAGAAAACAGAGTAAGGGGCCCGGGGAATCTGCATTCTTACCTGAATCCTCTACCCGCCACATGGATGGCTGGGAAAAGTATTTCAGCGCTCTCTTCCTCATCTCTTCATACATCATCTTACTTCCCAACGCAGATTCAATAAAATTGGTTCGCCATTCCTTTTGTAAATATTATATGATGTAAGCGTTCTGTTTTCTGTAGCATCTCTTTCTCCAGAGACATTCGACCCAGCCGGAGGAGACCAGCCAGTCACCTGATGTTCCTATCACTTTGAATTAACAACTTCAGCCACGGTTGTATCTGTTATTAGGTCCATGGGATGGGATCAGATTCTGAGGTCACGGATGGAAGCAGAATGGCTGGAAACCTTCTAGACTCAGGTGCAGATCTGTTTATGGCTCCAGTTGCTGGACAGAAAGGTGACAGCTCACCTGTAGTGACTCGAGAGGGGCCTCTTTACCGATGGCATCCCTCACTCTGCCCTGTCCTGATACCGGACGAGTCTGGTCCTTGGAAACTGGGTCAGTCTTTCACAATGCCCCGAGGAGGGCTGGGGTGAGGGAGGGACATGGGATTCAGGACCTGTTGGTTTAAGTAGGTCCAGTCCCGACACAATAAGGGTCTCACCCTGACATAAGTAGGACAGCTACTCAAGGGACTGGGGGATCCTGAAAGGGGAAATAAGAAAGCTCCACAGCCCAGCCTCCCCCCACATTTTGTAATTCCCCCAGAACTGGAAAGGCTTTCAGACTCCACTGGCTGAAGAGGAAGGCCTGGTCCTATTACCTCCTTCCGTAGAAAGAGTTCCCCTACCATCTGCACATACTAATTTACTCATTTCAGGGTTGCTTAGCAATCTAAATTGTCGGTTCCCTCCTCCCCTCACACACTGAGGCGACAGCTGAAGACCCTCATTGCTCACTTGTATGCAGAGTTTGAGAGACACGCACGGGGTGATCTCTGGTTCCACGCTATTCCTGCCCACTCTGCTGTTCTGAGCTCATCAGGAGCTAGAACCTTCCAGGAGCTATTGTACAGATAATGCTAGCTTATCTTCATTTTTCAGTTTTGATTTTCATTGCCTTCATAATAAGAGCGTTTTCATCCTCTTCTGCCTTCCCCACCATACCCTGCATCGCCACTTCCAACAAATTAGGTGAAGGATGATGGACGTAAGAGCTACGGACAAATACAGCTCCATGAAAGGAAAAAAAAAAAATCCATGGACGAAAAGTCAATGCTTTGTAACTACACACAATTTTCTTCTCCCATCAGCCATCCACAAAGGAGGAAGAGAGGGCAACATGAGAGCTTCCTAATTTCACTAAAAGGTTATTCTATAATGTGTTGAACCTGGGGGAGCAAAAAGAATGTGTACTCAAAGCCATTTACCTCTGACTGCAATTTTCCCCTCTATTACTCATCGTGCTAAAGATGAGTTTACGTGACAAATTTTCCTCCTAAAACCACAATACTGAAAGTGGAAAACGCCAGTGAGATCTAATTAGAGTTTCTGACATTGTTGAATTCTCTAAAGGTGAGCCCTCATGCTTATCTTTATGATGATGGAAAAGGTAAAAAAAAAAAAAAAAAAAAAAGACAAAACTCTCAACTCAGACTTTGTTTTTGTTTCCCCGAGGAAGCATATTTTGCTGCTTGGAGCCTGGGGTTTCTGTGGAGTAAATTCTTGAGATGAATGTGAGTCAGAAGCAGGAGGTGAGAAGCTATTAATTCAAAGTGACAGAAAATTAGGAAAATGTTTAGATTGATCTATCTCTGTAACATGTTTCATGAGTATTAAAATCAAGCTAAGTAATATGTCTTTTGGTGGGAATTTTGCCAAGTGAATAATACCGAATTGAGAGCTTTACATGGTAAGCAGAGCCAATACCCAATCATTAGCTCTGCTCCTTCTACTAACAGTTAAAATATTTTCAAAAAGCAAAATCTGTGATATAAAACAGACTATAATCAAGCCACTAGGATATGATGGCATTCCTCCCCAAACTGTAGATTTGCTACTTCCTTTCTGTTGGGAGTAGCTAGATTTAATTTTATCTCCCCGTCGGCGATGGAATATGAGAAAGAATTAGAGGGCTGTGACGTAGGATTTGTTTTTCATCCTTCCTGATGAGGGCTGGGAGGCAGACACCTAGAAGCTGAAACAATGACAAGTCTGCCGTGGATCCTGTCTGGAGAATGGAGCAGGACTCCTGTGTCAGAAGCCCAGAAAGACATTTCATTCATTCAATCATTCATTCATTCATTCATCGGTGACAGGCTGAGTGGTTCCTATGAGCCAGGTGCTTTTCTAGACACTAGACAGTTGGGTGCATCCATGGAAAAGAGAAAGATCCTTGTCTTTGTGGAGCATACACGCTAGTGGTGGGCCAGGGGCAATGCACAAAATACGGTTACTGAGTTAAGTGCTATCGGGCGTTGGAAGTTGAGAAATGTTAACGGCAAAAAGGGGTGCCATAGGGATCAGAGGTGCCATGGGCACATGCGGAGGGTGGGTTTCATGTTTTACATCGGGTAGTCGAGGGAGCTCTCATGAGAAAGGCATCCCTTGACTGAAAGACTAGGAGGGCCTAAGGATCTCAGCCGTGTGGGTTTCTGGGCCACGCATTCCAGGGGGAGGGAATGGTTAATACAAACAAAGTCTACAAGGTAGGGAGAGTAGGAGGTGAGACGGCTGGCTCGGGGCTGAGCAATGCAGAGAGGGAAAGAGGACACCAGGGCTGTAAGGGAAGTGAGTGTGACCCTCGCAGGTGACAGTAGATACCTGGGCTTTTACTCTGAGAACGATGTGAGCCACGGAGGGCTGTGCAGCCCTTTATGTAGTGAATAAAACGTTCATCCAAGAGCTGACAGAGGAACATTCTGGGTGATTACTGTGCAGGTCAACAGTTCAGTTTCAGCAGTGTTGCTGATGGCCCAGAAAGTTTGTGTAATTATTTGTTTTATTTTATTGCGTTTTAATTTATTGTTTTCATAAAAATTAAGTTCTGGCCCTAACAGAATTGAGACAAAGTTGGAAATCATATCTGTCATTCTCAGCCCTGGTAGTGAACTAGAATGCCTTGGACAGCTGGTATGGCCTCCTGTACCCAGAAATTCTGATTCAAGTATAACCTAGGAAGAGCCTCTGAATCAGTGTTTTCAAAAAAACACACAAAAACCAGAACAAAGAAATGAAATTTCCCAGTGATTCTAATGCCCCTACAGGATTGAGCAATTTTACCAGAGATGTTTTGAAGAAGGTCTTTAGCTCATTGAACTGAAACCAGCAGACCATGTGTTTATTAAGATTAAAAAGAACCACCTTTCAAGAATATGTGTGAAATCTTCAAAAGATCATCAGGTATTATGTCTAAAAAGAATAATGCAATGACATATTTTATAATGTGTTCTCTCTATGTGAATGAAAACTTCACTTAACAACACATAAGTTTCTAGGAACTCCCCACATTTTATTTTTTTTTTAATTTTTTATTTTTTTCCAATTTATTTATTTTCAGAAAAACAGTATTCATTATTTTTTCACCACACCCAGTGCTCCATGCAAGCCGTGCCCTCTATAATACCCACCACCTGGTACCCCAACCTCCCACCCCTCCGCCACTTCAAACCCCTCAGATTGTTATTTTACTTACAGTTCTAGGAGCATTTTTTTTAAAGATTTATTTATTTATTTATTTGACAGACAGAAAGAGAGAGAGAGAGATCACAAGTAGGCAGAACAGGAAGCAGGCTCCCTGCTGAGCAGAGAGCCCAATGTGGGGCTCAATCTCAGGAACCTGAGATCATGACCTGAGCTGAAGGCAGAGGCTTAACCCACTGAACTACCCAGGCTCCCCTCTAGGAGCAGTTTTTAAGTGTAAGGATTTGAGATATCTGAAAATGACATTTTCTTTGATGTGAGGACTATAGACTGAATTGCATGCCCCCCTCCCCATTCATAGGTGGAAGACATGACCCCCCAGTGTAATGGTGTTTGGAGGTAGCTAGGGTCTTTAGGAGGTCATTAAGGTCGAATGAGGTCAAAAGTATGGGTCCTAATCTGATAGGACTGGTGGCCTTAGATGAAGAGGGAGAGAGAAATCTGTGTCCATGTCCCAAGGAAGGGCCGTGGGAACAGCTAGTGAGAAGGGGGTCATCTGCAATCCAGGAGAAGAGCTCTCACAAGAGATCAAATTAGCTGGAAACTTGACCCGGGACTTCTGGTCTCCAGAATTGTGAGAAAATGAATTTCTGTTGTTCTAACCAACCAGTCTATGGTATTTTGATATGACAGCCCTAGCAGAGGACTGTCCTAGACTGGACAGGCCTAAATGCATGGTTGGTCCCTAATCCCCTGTCCTTGGTGGAAGGCGGTACTGTCCAGGGTTCTGGAACGAGGCAGCATCTACCTGAGCTAACATTTTGGTTACTTTGCTGCATTAAATAAAAAACAAAACAAATAGTAACGACTATGCGTGCAGCCTGTACAAGGACTAACCAAAAAGCACACTAGTTGAAAAAGAGAATGAGGGCTAATAATTGGAATTTCTCTGTAACCTCGTCTTCCTGTCTGTTAGGGCAGGCAAGTAAGGGGAACCTACCTGTTATCAACCAAAGACATTGCATCATAGTAAGTAAAATCAACCTCAGCTCTTCCAAGGTGTTTAGGCATTTGTTTTCTTGTTTTATTTTTGGATTTATTTATTTGAGAGAGAGAGCAAGCTCGGGGAATTGGCAGAGAGAGCGAGAGTCTTGTGCAAATAAAGGCCAATTCTACAGCCTAAGCAGCCAATGCTTAATACATAGAAGAGACGCCATGGCTGTTTTTGCTCAGTATTTTCTTAAGATAAGACGTTCTCAGAATGTACATGTCTATTATTTGCTTTGAAAATGGGTTGTTGTCACTCTGTTTTCCTCTTGGCGTTCAATGACATAGATGGCCTGGAGAGCGTGATGTGACGTCAAAGACAAAATGAAATACATCGCAAACAACACTGGGTAAATTTCATCCTCTCCCTAGCAGACCAGGGAGAAAACTCCCTACCTACTCATTTTGAGCTGATCTGATCACTGCCCTCAAAATATAGCAGCAGCCAAAATCCTCCTAATACTCGGGTGAGGAAAAGTCCATTCTCGAAAAGCCTGATTACCCAGATGGAACAGAGAAATCTGTTACGGGCCTCCACATATCAACAGTGCATAATTAGCAGCTGCTAAAATAATAGAAGTCAATTGAACAAAAATATGGCATGCTCTGCCTTCATTTATTAAATACCTTATGTTTCCAAACACTGCTTTCCACAGAGCCTTCGAGGGGCATTCCGGCAAGTATCCCCGGGCCCTGAACACAAAACATCGACCGACTTTTTTGACAAACTTTAAAAAGGAGCTGCTACCACAAACCCACAAACGGGCACAGACGTGACTATTTTCCATGGGCCTGACAAAAAAAAAAAACCACATTTGTCAGAAGCAACCTTTAAGTGGGCTGCCATCATCAAAGACATCAGCAGCCCGTCTCCCTGGGAGACAGCAAAACCCCACATTTATCTAAATTATCTCAGTAATATGACAGAGTGATTGCTCACTAATGGTCAATAACAGTTTTCTTTGTCATTTTCCTAGTCATTACCTCCTCAGAATGAACTGCAGAATACATTGCTTTGCGGCCCATGACCAGAATGTTAATTTCCTCCTTGGGTTTGTGGCTGGTTCCCTTAGACATGTGTACTTGGCTATCCCATTGCTGGCATCTTTCGTTTCATGGAAATGAATACCTGTCTTAGGAAGCCCGATGAACACAAAAATATTTGACATGAAAACAAAAAATGCTGTTCCCATTCCCCCCCACATACCCCCCACCCCCTTGTGAATTCTTTCATCTGATAAGGCGAGAACTGACTACAGGCTCAGAATGGCTGGGCTGAGTGTCTGCCGGTGTGTGAGCTCCAAATCTGTGTCTCAGATTTTCATCATTCAGACAATCCTCCTCTGAAGAAACGGATGATACAGTAAAACCGAATGCACGTGAGAGCCGATTCCAAGAATATGTTGCTGCAAAGGCGTGAGTATAGGAGCCCCTGGTCCTTTCTGAGGACGGGGAGGGGGTGACCCACTGTTGGCTGTAATTGTTCTTCTATCCTCTAAAAGCTAAATCAGACCTCAAAAAATGAAAAGCGCAAGCCAAAGGGGGAATGGTAACAAAGCAGAACTTTTTTTTTTCCCCAAATAAATAGAGCTGAGGATTTTTTTTTTTTTAATGAAGATTTAAAAATGTAGAACTGGCTGTATCAGGGAAAGTAGGTCATTGTAGTTCTCATGGTTGCTGAGCTGGGCAGCTCGATAACAGGAGCCAAAACGATGAGCCAGGACCTCAGAAAGGTAGGTGGCTGCAGGTGCCTCTGGGGGCAAGCTGTGTCCTGCCATGCTGCTCCCACCCCCCCACCCCCAGCCCTGTGCAGAACTGCCCCCTCATGAAAATGAAATGAAGTGAATGGAAGCCCCACAGAGCGAAATAATTAGGAACAGGACCACCGTGCATTTACATGCAGAGGGAGTGGGGAGTGATTCAGCAGGCTCCTTTCAACCCAGGGCAGTCTCTGCCTGCACGACCTCTCTGGGTGTTTTGACTATTTTTTGTTGACTTAAAAAGCAACCACATGACTGTTATTTTTGGGAGGGGGGCAGTCTCTGCTTGAAAGGATCCGTTTAAATCGACTTAAAAATACAAATACGCTTTTCAGAATAAGCATCCCAGTGTACGCTTTGGAGACTTCCGTCACTAAACTTAGAGGAGGCCTGTCTCTCCCTCCCTGTCACTCACCGTCACCTGCCCCCATCCTGCCTGGTGCACAGAGCAAGTCCCTTCCCCTCGCTCGGGAGCATATGCATATTCCCACCCGCCAAGAAAAACTTGCAGCCTACAGGGTCGCATGGGCATCTCAGAGGTATTTTATCCAGAACAATGAACTTGACATTTTCCTTCTCAGACTGGTGTTATAGTCCATTAAATGTTACAAACCAGAAAACTAATACACTTGACCCTTGAACGACATGGGTTTGAAGCCTGCAGGATTATTCTATACAGATTTTTTACAGGACAGTACGGTAAATGTATTTTCCCTTCCTTAATATTTATTTTTAAAGATTGTATCTGTTTGTTTGTTTGTTTGTTTATTTGAGAGAGAGCGTGCCAGAAGGGGGAGGGGCCGAGGGAAAGGGAGAGAATTCTCAGGCAGACTCCAGACTCAGCGCTGAGCCCGACTTGGGGCTCAGTGTCGTGACCGTGAGATCATGACCTGAGCCGACCCCAAGAGTTGGATACTCCGCCAGCTAAGACACCCAGGCACTCCTCTTCCTTATGATTTTCCTAATAATATTTTCTTTTCTGTAGCTTACTTTATTCTAATACAGCATATAATGTATAGAGAGAAATATATATATATTTTGAAATATATGTTATATATATATGTATGCATATAGTTATATTAATCAGCTGCTTATGCTATCAGAAGGGTTCCAACAGGCAGTAGGTTGGGAAAAGTAAAGTTCATGGGGAGTCAAAAGTTATATGCATATTTTAGGTTGCGAGGGCAGTGGAGGGCTCGGTGCCCCTAATCTTTACACTGTCAAGCATCAGCTGTCCTTGTCCTAGAATCCACATTGCCCTTCACATCCAAGCCAAACGCAGACAACTCTGTTTTGCTCTCTAGACTAAATTTCCACCTCTGCCTGCTGCCAACCACTACAAGCTCCCTCCATCCCTAACAAAAATCTATTCCAACAAGCGCTTATATTTCTTCATTTCCAGTTTCTTCAATTTCAGACCATTTTCCATACCGCTTTTATTTATTTATTTTTAAATTAAAACACTAAAATTTACCTTGTCATTCTCCTGACTTAAAATACATAATACCCGTCCCCAGGAAATTCTCCAAATTCCTTATCAAGGGATTTGATTATTAATCCTCGGCACTCAGTCTCCAAGCCTCCCCTCCACCCCCGCAAAATCTTATGTCCTCCTCCTGGTGGAAAGATGCCAAGCTTCGCTTCTGCTGTCCCTTTTGTCAAAGCTGCCCTTCCCCTCTCCTCTACTGTCACGTGTCATTTAGAAACAACCTTAAGTCCCATCTTCTTTTTTAAATTCTGTTCCATCCCTTAAGTAAAGGTAAACTTACTTAACACTTTCTCCATTTGATTTTTTCTGCTCGCTTTGCTTTCCGAGCTCAATTTCCATGCCTATTATAGCACTGAGCACACTGGATGGTGGTGGTTGGCTGAAGGGCGTGTTTCTCTTTCTGGTCCATCAGCCCCTCGAGGGTGGAAACTATTGTTCAGTCATCTCCGTGTGTCTGTACCCCGCAACTCACACACTCCCAACAAATACATGTTGCACTGAGTGGCCATCGATGGTCACACTGGACATTCTAACTTGATCTTATATTTTTTCTTTTTAAATAAGGCATAAATATTTTTTTTAAAAAACTGACACTTTTCTTATATGATAATATTTCAGCTCTGAAGACATGCTTTTTGTCTTTACAATACTAACACATCTTTCATGTAGCAATCAGATGTTGGCTAGTTCAATTTCTGGCAGCAGAATTCCTGGGTGAATCTTGTCATCTGAATAGCAGAATGACAGATAAGAAAAGGGACATAATCCTGTGGTTCACGGAGCTGTCTGGCTAACCCGTGGACTGTGACTCCTGTGTTGGGAGGAAGCACAGGGACCAGCTAACAAGCTCAGACTTCATCTTGCCTTTTCAAAACATTTTTCTGTATCCAGTACTTTCTTCTGAATCTAGAATCCCTCAATGTTAGCTTGAGTGAGAGGTACAATTTGGGGTGCTTTGCTAAGGGTCATTCGTATTGTTTCTTTCCTGATTAAGAGGAGTTCTTAGGGACCCCCAGGTGGCTCAGTGGGTTGCTGTCTGTCTTCAGCTCAGGTCATGATCCCAGGAGCCCCACAGGCTGCCTGCTTAGCCAGGAGCCTGCTTCTCCCTCTCGCTCTGCCTGCTGCTCCTCCCGCTTGTTCTCTCTCCGTCAAATAAATAAATAAAATCGTAAAAATAAAAAAGAAGAAGAATTCTTGGCCACGTCATCAACCACGAACCTTGATCTTCTCAGAGGCTCCATGTCATCGGGAAGGAGGTGCCAGAGAGCATGGTACATGAAACTGCCCTGAATCAATAATGAATCAAGACACTCCAGGTCACAACAGAAAGCCAAAAGCTGACCTTGAGGAGCACGGGGCTCAGATACAACAGAACATTCTTAAGCTCCTCAGTGGTCCTGCCAACATGCCCGTATTATCACCCAGGACAAGGACTAACGTTCACTGTTGACAATGAGTCATCAGTGAAAGGGTAAATTATGCTCAGTCATCTACTTAAAAAGCCAGATGAGTGTAGGATGTTTTCAGAGGCATTTCCCTCAAATGGTAAGATTTTAAGAGTCTTGTGCTTAAAGGAATGAACTGCCATTGCCTGGTAATTTGCCTTTTGTCAATTAGCCCATTGCTTTTCCTACCCATGCAAAATCAATAGAGGTATTTATTATACCATTCGACCATCTCCAAGTCAGTAATATACCTGCAATTCATTTTTAAGCATAAATGGTTTTGAATAGCATTTTATTCACCTTTGTGAGAGATAAGTGGTAGACATGGACTATTACATATACTCAAAATCAAACTCTGAAAAATGCAAACCATTTAAAATAATTACATAGGAGTGGCTGGGTGGCCACTTAAGCGTCTGGTTCTTGAGTTTAGCTCAGGTCATGATCTCTGGGTCGACGGAGGGAGCCCTGTGTTTGGCTCCCTGCTCAGCGGGGAATCTGCTTGACATTCTCCCTCTCCCTCTGCCCCTCCCTCAACCTGCTCTGTCTTCCTCTCCCTCTCAAATGAATAAATATGCACCTGTGTGGCTCAGTTGGTAAAGTGTCTGCCTTTGGCTTAGGTCATGATCTTGGGGTCCTGCGATCAAGCCCTGCATTGGGCTCCCTGGTCAGCAAGGAGCCTGCTTCTCTCTCTCTGCTCTGCCCATGCATGCTCTCTCCTTCTCTCTCAAATAAAATCTTTAAAATAAATAAATAAAAAATACACTTTTAAAAAATAAAATAATTATTTATTGTGGCTTTCAGTTTTGCCTTATTATAAATATGTCTTCTATTTGCTTCTTTGCCTTCCTCCCAGAATAGGTGGTAAGTTCCTTGAAGCAGAATCGTGTCTGATACATCTTGTGTCTTGAGCAGTACATAAAGGAAATGACTGACACTATTAATATTCTCAACATTAGTGGCGACAAGGGACTATAAGCATGGAGCCCTAACCTGGTCATCACATACAGATCCTAAGTTTAAGACCAAGAAGGATTATGTCAGTGTGGAACACTCAATGCCACAAATGGGTGAGTCCTTAATGCTTCGGGAAATACAGGAGGAGGAACTGAACTGTGGCCAGATACAGAAGAATCTAAGTGTGTATTTAATAGAATAGTCACAATTTCGGTCACTTTTATTGCCAAAATAAATTCCATTCTAAACCTCTAAATATCTTGAAATAGCATCAGCTAGAAAAAGTTTGCCTTCTCTCAAAAGAGTGTCCACGGAGGATAGACTGACCAAGCTTATCAAGCAGTGTTTAATTCCCTAGAAGAAAGCAAGCCCGGATGCCATGATATTTGAAGAACAATCTCACAAAAGAAAGAGGAAGGCAAGACGTCTCTCTTTGCTGTTTAAGTGAAAGTTGAGTCCATAAGTGCACTGCATTACAGAGGCAAAGAAAGGCATAAATGTATGTGTGTGTGAGAGAGAGACAGCGACAGACAGAAACTGAGACAGAGGCCAAGAGAAAGAAAGAGACGAAGGGGACCAGAAAATGAATAGAGAGCTAGAAGAGACATTGAGGGAGACTGTCTTATTTTCAGATTTCTCACGTGGGAAGTAATAAATTCTGCCAATTAGTGAGAGATCACACGAGATGAGAGTTCAAGTCCTTCCGACTCCAAACTCCATGCGTTTCATGTCTGGATGCTTACCTTACTCAGAAGGCAGGGGATGATAGGCAGAAATAATGACTCAGCTCCAAATGGAATCTTAATAGCAATTTTTGGTTGTCATAGCAATTCAACCTCCAGCTTCTGAAAAAATCCAGTGGGAGCATGCAGACTACACATCTCCTCCAGTGCCTTTCCATCCAACAGGAGCAGAATTCCATGCTAACCCACAGACCCAAGCCTGGTATTTTCCCTCACAAGTCCCTGTGGGACATCCTGGTCCACTGCCACCCGCTCACACAAACTCCATTAAATACAAATGACACAAGCTGGGTCAAAATACAAATGCTGGATCTTGCCAACAGCCCAGGCTCAAGTTACCTTCTGTGTTACACGTCTACGCTTCGAGATGCCACGGCACTGACATGACCTTAAAAAATAAGTAAGACGTACCTGACACAGAATGTGAAGGTAACTTTATAGTCCTCGAGGGCATTTGCTTTAAACCAATAGAAGGATATTCGGAAATATGTTAGCTATACAGTCAGCTCATAAACTAGGGTAAACTAAACGTCACAAACGGGACAAATTATAAAGAGCAGCACAACAAAGAGAAAAGCAGAAATCTGGTGGGAAAAGCAAGAGCAGAGAGAAGTAACAAAGCCAACCTTATCTCCTATCTCCCATGACTTGTTCTTTTTTTTTTTTTTTTTAAGAATTATTTATTTGGGACACAGCACGAGCAGGTGAGGCGGAGGGAGAGGGAGTCTCAAGCAGACACTGCAGTGAGCGTAGAGCTCGATCTCGGGACCCTGACATCAGGACCTGAGCAGAAACCAAGAGTCAGACGCTTAACCTCCCGGCCTACCCAGACGCCCCTCCAAACACTGGTTCTAAATTAAGCTGAAGATTCCTTGTAAGGAGGCTTTATGTCTCTAATTCATGTGGCGAGTGCACTTTCATAGTCCATGACACGTGTGGGTGAGGATACGAAATGAACTAGGAGTGAACAGAAGCCTGATGTGTCAAAAGTGCTTTTAAACGGCAAATGAACTTTCCAATTGCGAGAATATGCTTGTTAATTTTTTTTAACAGAAAGAGAGCATGTGGCTCGGACGCTGGCCTCTGCAAGTCCCCCTGGGTCCACCTTTCACGGACCAGACGCCTTCTCTAGGGGAGCACGAGGGTCACTTACGCGAACACAGCATTGATGTTCCTGGGAGCCCTTGCGTCGTCGCTGCGGCTGCGAGCTGGCCCCGGTGCCTTAGCAGCAGCCTTTATGTTCCAGAACTGACAAAGAGGAGGGCGTAATCCTCCTGCTGGCAGATTGGGGTCAGTGCGACCCGTTGTCGGGAAGCTTACCGGTGACTCTGCCCCGCTCATTCCTTCTGCTGTGAACATTGGTAGCTCGAAGCAACATTTCAGGGAACTGGAACCCCCTTCTCATTTGGCAGATGTTTCAGCAAATTACTTTTCTTCTGCATAGCTCAAGAGAAGCGGCAACTAGCTGTTAGTGCCTACCTGGCGTGTTGAGTTTCCTGCAGGGGACAAACAAATCAAATGCAATTAGAAACTGTTTTTGAAGAGTATAGATCATATTTCCAGTGCATATTATGACATAACCATTTCTATCTCTGGCACAATCTATAGCTCACATAGGACACTAGTCAATGGCAGGATATTACAATAAAATATACAACGCATATTCTCTTGATAAATATTATGACCGCTTTTTTTGTTTCCACTATGCTTTTTGCTATGATGCATATTCCATTATGAATCTTTACCTTTAGAGGTAACCTTTTTTTAAAAAAAATTATTTATTTGTGAGAAAGCCTAAAAGAGTGAGAGAGGGGTGAGGGCCAAAGGGAGAAGCAGACTCCCTGCTGGGCAGGGATCCTGATGCGGGACTTGATGCTAGGACCCTGGGATCATGACCTGAGCTGAAGGCAGACACTTAACCGACTGAGCCACCCAGGCGCCCCTAGAGGTAACCTTTATCGTAAAGAATCCTTTGGATTTTGAAAAGCTAAATTTAGGATATTTTATGAATTAATTATTAAGACTAAATCTAGGGTAGGGCACCTGGGTGGCTCAATCAGTTAAGCGGCTGCCTTCGACTCAGGTGGTTATCCTGGGGTCCTGGGATCGAGCCCCACATCAGGCTCTCTCTCTCTCCTTCTCCCTCTCCCACTCCCCCTGCTTGATCGAGTCCGCATCGGGCTTCCCTGCTTAGTGGGGAGTCTGCTCCTCCCTCTCCCTCTGGCCCCTTCCCTGCTAGTGCTCTCACTCACACTCTCCCTCTCAAATGAATAAATAAAAGATCTTTAAAAAAAAAGACTAAATCTAAGATGTTATTAGTTATAATATGTAATTAAAGCTTGAGAAAACCAAGATCCCTTAATCAAGTAGAGTTGTGCATTAAATAAGAATTTTGCATTGAAGAGACCAAAAACAAGCTAATTAATAGGTAATAGGCCTTGGTATTGACACTATATACTTATAGTTTCAAACTATGAATTTTAAATATTAGGCACCACAATTAACATATTTTGGTATTATCAGTTCTCTCAGGAGAAATCAACAGTATTAATAACCAACAGAGATGAAAAATTCTTTTCCACAAGAGTCTAGAAATCCAATGATCGTTTCAAAAAAGGAGGGTTCATTTGGTGAGTTCAGGACACACTACCCCAAAATATAGCAACTTGGCATAGCAAATATTTCAAGTGGAGGGACTTTGAGAAATGGAATGTGCCAGAGGACTTTCTGATTTTTTCCTCCAAAGCAAGTCATAAACCACTCAAGTAGGAGGCGCTCTCTCTATCCCAGAGTAAAGATGCACCCTTGTCTTTGAAGAGAGGGGAATCTGAACATCAGGCTTTGCTAAGGTTCCCATCCTTACCCCATACATTTGTATAAAGATATTTTCCTCCCCTATAATGTTTTCTAACTTCTTATTGTTCTCCTGGAAAATCTATTTCCCCCACTTTGTTATTGCATTTGAGCTTCTTCAGTCACAAAGCTGAGTGGATTTCCCTGTGTCCACGGGACTCTAACTTTTTCATTTCACTCTCTGCTTTATCCAGGTGTATCATCTCATTAAGGTGAGCAGCCTAGAGCAAGGTAGTTTATCAACCTCCTATTCCAGGAACCAGTTTGCCCTCTCCAGAAAGCTTTTCCTCTATCCTTCCAGAAATGTTATATGTGTACCCAATTAGCATATGCATATAAATATTCCTAATCTTTTTTCATACAAAACAAGAAAATAACAATGAAAATGAACCTTATTTTTCTTACCTAATGACAGGTCTTTGAGAACTTTCTACACCAGTCCTTACAGAGTCGCTCCATTCCACTTTGTAAATTGTGGACAAGTTTTACATATTATTTTATGGTGATTATATTGTTAAGGTTTTCTGTCTTATATATAGTTAATATTAAAATTTATAGTTTCCAAAAACATTCATGCATTTCATGTACTTTTTCAAATTTACATAGCATTGATGATGGTCTCATATTTTTCTTAATTCTCCTGTATATGTAGTAATTTTTTTGCTTTCATTTAATTTATATAATTAAATTTTGTCACTTTTTTCTTTGCTAGTTATCTGGGTATCTATTTTATGATTGTTTCCAATGAAATGAAACAATGAATAAATTTTTCACAGTCTTTAATTTTTGTTAGAATCACCATTTCTTCCTTCCTTCTGCTTTCTTTAAATATATCTTTAAATTTTTTTCTCATTTTGAATTGGATACATTTTCTGTTGTGTATTCATTCCCCCTAGCTTTATTGAGGCATAATTCACAAATAAAATTGATACACTTAAGGTAAAAGAGGATGATTTGATATATGATTACCACAGTCAAGTTACTCTGTGTGTGTGTGTGTGTGTGTGGTGAGAACATTTAAGATCTGCTCTATTAGCAAATTTTGAGTAAACAATACAGTATTGCTAAGTATAGTCACTGTGCTATAGTTTAGATCCCCAGAACTTATTCATTTTTTAACTAAAAATTTGTACCCTTTGACCAACACCTCGCTGTTTGCCCCATCTCCCAACTCCTGGCAACCACCATTCACTCTGTTTCTAGGAATTCAGTTTTTTAGACTCCACATATATGTGCGATCATGCAGTGTTTGTCTTTGTCTAACTCATTTCACTTAAGAGAAAGCCCTCAGGATTTATCCATGTTATCCCAAATGGCAGGATTTCCTTTTTCTTTTCTTTTCTTTTCTTTTTTTTTTTTTAAGTGAATCTCCTTTTTTTTTTTTTTTTAAGATTTTATTTATTTGACAGAGATCACAAGTAGGCAGAGAAGCAGGCAGAGGGAGAGGGGGAAGCAGGCTCTCCGCTGAGCAGAGAGCCCGATGCGGGCTTGATCCCAGGATCAAGCTGAAGGCAGAGGCTTTAACCCACTGACCCCCCCCAGGTACCCCAATTTCCTTGTCCTTTATGACTGAATAATATTTGTTTACATATACACACAGCACGTTTTCATTATCCATTCATCTGTCAATGAATACTTATGTTCTTTCCATATTTTAGCTATTGTGAGTAATGCTTCAGTGAACATGAGTGTGCAAGTATCTGTTTGATATCCTGATTTGATTTCCATAAGATATATGCCTAGAAGGGGGACTATTGGATCATCTGGTAGTTTCAGTTTTAGTTTTTTGAAGCATGTCCATACTGTTTTCCAAAATGGCTGCGTCAATTTATATTCCCACCAAGACTGCATCAGGGCTCCCTTTTCTCCACATGTTCTCCAACACATGTCATCTCTTGTTTTTCTCATAATAGCCATCCTAACAGACATGAGGTTATTATATCTGTCTTTTTTGTGTGTAAGTAGTTAATACTACATATTTTCCAAGTATTTAGGATAATGTATTTTCCTTGGATAGATAGATTCATATTTATTTTCTAGAAATATTGCAACTTCAGTTGTTCATGATGCAGTGTCCCAAGGGTGAAGGATGTTTTACTCCATATGGGAGTGGATTTGATATGGTTGTGATTGTTTTTAACGACTTTCTGTGTTATTTTCACTGCATTGCACTGCATTGCACTGAATGTTGTCTATTTCTATTTTTTATGACTTGTTTATGACTTGTGGACCATATGTGGTCATTTTGGCATCATTCCATGAATAAATAAAAGGAGAGGAAAGTATGCTTTGTCTTTTCAGAGTATAGAGTTGGAGGTATACCAATTAGATATACCTTATTACATCTGTCATCTATGTTATTGTAGCAATTAAATTACCTCCCTTTGTTTTCGGGTTATTTTTACAAATACAATTCAGTCTCATTTTTTCCATGTGATCACTTCAGGAGAAGTGAAGCTTCATACTACTATTGTTTGTCTATCTTTCTCTAGATTTCTTATATTTTGACTTTATGGCTATTGATGCCATGATATTTGGTGCTTAATCACAAATATTAAATATTCCTGCTGAAGGAACCATTTGTTATTCTATGGAGCACTTTGATTCATTTAATGCCTGTTTATCCTGATTCAACCCTGTTCCTTTAGATTGCAACTTTTGCTTTCTTTTTATTTGAATATTTCTGGTGTATCTTTTATGAACTTTATTTTCAAACATTCTGAATCCGGTTTTTTTTTTTTTAAGATTTTATTTATTTATTTGACAGACAGAGATCACAAGTAGGCAGAGAGAGAGGTGGAGGCAGGATCCCTGCTGAACAGAGAGCCCGATGCGGGGCTCAATCCCAGGACCCCAGGATCATGACCTGAGCCGAATGCAGAGGCTTTAACCCAATGAGCCACCCAGGCGCCCCTCTGAATCCGTTTTTAAAGAGGCAAGTTTTTGTATGCCTCATGTTGCTAAATGTTGCTTTGTGCTTTAAACCTAGAATCCTTCTATTATCTTTTATTGGGAAGTTTAGTTCATTTGTATTTCTCGATATAGTAAATACCTACAGGCCTAATCCTAACATTTGAGGGGTCTAGTGCAATCGTATGAATATAGGTGCACATGCCACAGGTCACAAATGTCCTTTTTTTCATCTTCTAATGTGCAGACCAGAGTGACTTTTTGTTGTTTGAGACTTGTGATTTTCATAGGAGCAATTCTTTTTCATTCTCATTGTTTTGATCAATTATTAAATATTCACTCAATAAAGACAATAAAATTGCAGAGATTTGATTTGTTCAAATTCTGGATTCAATAAGATTGTCTTGCTCTTTCTCAATGTTTTTTCCTCTGTATTCTTTCCTTTCTTTTTAAAAAATTCATGCATTTATTTATCTAAATTCCAGTATAGTTAACATATGAAACTATATTAGTTTCAGGTGTAAATATAGTGATTCAACAATTCTATACAGGACTCAGTGCTCCTCATGATGAGTGTGCTCTTAATCCCCTTCACCTATTTCACCCATCCCCCACCCACCTCCCTCTGGTAACCATCTGTTCTCTAAAGTTAAGAGTCTTTGTGTGTGTGTGTGTGTGTGTGTGTCTTCATTTCTTCTTTGTTTGTTTATTTTGTTTCTTAAATTCTACGTGAGTGAAATCATATGGTGTTTGTCTTTGCTGATTCTCTTATTTCCCTAGCTCCATCCATGTTATTGTAAATGGCAAGATTTCCTTCTTTTTTATAGCTGAATAATATTCCATCTTGTATATGTGTGTGTCTGTCTCACATCTTCTTTATCCCTTCTTTATCCATCTATCTATCTATATATATATATATCTCACATATCTCATATAGATGTAAATAATCTTACATCTTCTTTTTTTAAAGATTTATTTATTTATTTATTTGACAGACAGAGATCACAAGTAGGCAGAAAGGCAGGCAGAGAGAAAGGAAGAGAAGCAGGTTCTCGGCTGAGCAGAAAGTCTGATGCGGGGCTCTATCCTAGGACTCTGGGATCATGACCTGAGCCGAAGGCAGAGACTTTAACCCACTGAGCCACCCAGGCACCCGACATCTTCTTTATCCATTCATCTGTTAGAGGATACATGGCTGCTTTCGTAATTTGGCTATTGTAAATAATGCCACAGTAAACAGAGATATATACATATATCCTTTCAAATTAATGTCTTTGTATTTTCTGGGTAAACACCTCATGGTGGGAATACTGGATCATATGGTAATTCTATTTTTAACCTTTTTTCTATTTTTAAACTTTCTAAGGAAAAACCATACTGTTTTTCCACAGTGGCTATACCAGTTTGCATGCCTGCTAATGGTGCACGAGGGTTTGTTTTTCTCCACATCTTCACCAGCACTTGTTTTTTGTGCTTTTTGTTTTACTATTCTGACAACCATGGGGTTTATTGTTTAATTATTGTTTTAGTCAATAATTAAATCTTCACGAACTACAAAACTTATAAAGTCCTGTTTGAGAATTTTAGGCAGGTTATGCTTAAAAGAAGTTTCCTCACTTGCCTTGTTTAGAGTTTTCAAAAATTTGAACAATATTTCTTTCTGAAATAATTTCTACTTTCTTTCCTTTTCAGCTTTCTTTAAGCACCTGTACTATTGTGTTTTCTAATTCTATCAAGGTTCCTATTTGTACTCTCTCTAAAATATTAAAAAGTAGGATAAAATTGTTTTCAAAATGTATACGGTTTCAATATAATTTGTGAGAAATCGAAGTAAACATTGGAAATTGAAAAAGTGTCTTACTATCCTTTTTTAGAAAACACATTTTCCAGGGACACCTGGGTGGCTCAGTCGGTTAAGCATCCGACTTGGTTTCTGCTGAGGTTATGATCTCAGGGTCCCGGGGTGGAGATTCTAGTCAGGCTCTGTACTCAGTGTGGAGTCTGCTTGAGATTCTCTCTCCCTCCCCCCTGCCCCTCCCACTTGTGCTGTCTCTCTCTCTCTCTCTCTCAAATAAATAAATAAATACATAAATCTTAAAAAGAAAGAAAGAAAGAAAGAAAGAAAGAAAACACATGATCTATTTTCTACTTTTTCATAGCACTGGATATGTGTGTGTGTGTGTGTGTGTGCGTGTACATGTGTGTGTGTGTATTTATCCTATCTGAACTCTAAGGATTAATCCCCCCAATTTTTCTGGGATTGTATTGTTCTATCTTTCTGGATTCGTTTCTCATGGAATCTCAATATTCTCATAGAATCCAATGTCCAATTCTCATGGAATACAATATGTCCTTATTATAGACTCATATCTAATTTTACTTATGGGAAGTTTTCTTAAGCCATATTTTAAAGTGCATTGTAGTAGTCCTTGGAGATATTTGCAAATATTTTCCCATTCATAGTACATGCATACGTACATAGGAACATTGAACTTCCCTCCCCATTTGAAATTAACTGTGGCTCGCTGACTTACAGGTGGCCAAGGGAATGTTCGTGGAAGTGGCATGTGGAAGTTTTAAGAGCTGCTGTATGGTATGTCTTCTTTATTTCTGGTTATGGCGACTTGGGACATTCCAGATAACAGTGGTTTCTTCAGCCTGGGTTCCTAACTAGGAATGATGGACCAAGCTCAGTCCACCCAAAAAAGGACACATACCTAAGTGAGAGATTAAAATTTATTGTTTGTTTCGTTTTATTGGGTAGGCTCCATGCCCAGAGTGGAGCCCAGCCTGGGCCTGAACTCATAACACTGAGATCAAGACCCGAGCTGAGATTAAGAGTCAGACACTTAATCAGTGGAGCCACCCATGTGCCCCTAAAATTAATTGTTTTAAACCACCAAGATTTGGGGGCATGGTGTCATTGCAGAGTAATTGCTTATAAATGTAAGCCTGCTTGAGAAAACTCAAGGCTGCCAAATGAACAGACTCTTCCAGCCAACCCATAAGGAAGGATAGGGCCCTGCCTCCCAGGCCCTGCTGGAAGGTGGGAGCCTAACTTTGATAAGCCCCAGTCAGCAAATCCAGGTAGGTTCCCATAGACCAAACCCTCTCTTCCCACTTGTAGTTGTCACTTCTCTGACTCTCCCGAGCCCCTGCTCTCCTCCTCCCTTCACCCCCATTCTCTCTGAAAAAATGCCCAGTCACTCCACAAATCAAAGTTAAGTTCAGTTCCTGCTAGGCTCTTGTCCTTATTACAATAGTTATTACTGATTAAAATCAGTTCTTGCTATTTTAACCAGTGCCCCCCTTTGCTTATCTTTGACAGCTGTCCATGTGATTCTTCGTTCAGTTTCAATTCCCTTGCTTCTCCTGGGTGTCAAACCCAATCCAGACAAGTGCCCAGCACTAACATCTGTTCCCATTGTTCCAGACAGTGGATGAAAGTCTTGTCTTAAGAGATGTGCCAACATTTTAGAGCTCCTGCCCTTTTTGCCCAAGAGACATAGCTGTAGACATTTTTGCCTTGCATTTCATCAAACCCAAATTTGACTTTGCCTCATAAAGACCATCTTTTTACATTTCTGTTTGGGACTATAGTTGTCTCCTAGATGAAATTTATATTTTTACACTCAATTCTCTGTGATTTTTAGAATGATTTTTAAAAGGAGAAGAGACAACAGCGTTTTCAGACTGCCATCTTAAAAGTGAAATTTTGTAGTATTGTATTTAAGATTAAATTCACTAGTGATACAGGTCCAGTCTAAAGACTTAATAACCAAAAAAAAAAAAAAAAAAAAAAAGGAATTAATAACCTTGAATTTCTTGAAATCACAATGTTGGCCAGTAATACCAAAGCTTTTATGCATTAATAGGGCTAGATCATCTCCACCATAGGCAGATCAGGCAGACGTCCCCAAACAAAATAGCCCGAATGTTTTAAATTTGTCCCACGGAAAATACCATTAAGGTATCCAGGGAGAGAATCTTTTTCAGCTAGCCCTACCTGCAGGCCATGACTCTTCCCGTTGTAAGGAGATTAAAATGACCCATAGTAGCTGGGACGCCTGGGTGGCTCAGTTGGTTGGACGACTGCCTTCGGCTCAGGGCGTGATCCTGGAGTCCCGGGATCGAGTCCCGCATCGGGCTCCCAGCTCCATGGGAAGTCTGCTTCGCTCTCTGACCTTCTCCTCGCTCATGCTCTCTCTCACTGTCTCTCTCTCTCAAATAAATAAAAAAAAAATCTTTAAAAAAAAAAAATGACCCATAGTAGAAAATGGATGGAGCCGGAGAAAAAGCCACCAGTGGCTCCCTACGTCTTTCCCTGGTGTTAAACCTTTAGAGGGGAGGAAGTTACAGAAGTTTTCAGATATCCTGGAGGGAGGTAAGACTCCCTTACTAATTAAGTCTCTGGTCAAGGGGTTAAGATCCGTGGTCCCAGGTGAATACAGGTTATTAGAAAGGCTGTATGGAGCACACAAACAAGGACCGATAACAAGAAAACCCAAGTAGAGTCAAAATTTCGATGCTCTGAGGAGGCACCAGGGAAAACAACTTGTACCTAATTTAGTCACACTGAGTTTAGTTGCTTCTCTCAATGTGCCAGAATTCCCCCATGTAACATTTTTCTGCTTATAATCTTACCAGTTCATTTCTTCACTCATTCACTTGTTTATTCATCAAATAGTTTTGGGGCTAAGCCTGGTAGATTACTACTGATGTATAGAGCAGAAGAAAATTTTCATCCAAATCAACTTCTCCTAACGAATATGGGCTTCCAGATTTGAAAACAAAACCTTAATTCTCCAAACCAGCCTCTAAGGAACAATACAATATACCTATGTTTTAACAGAACATTTTATAAAATCAATAATCATTCTGCCTTTTATTTTTATTTTTTTAAAAGGTATTATTATTTATTTGAGGGTGAGAAAGAGCATGAGCAGGGCTAGGGGTAGGGGGAGAGGGAGAAGCAGATTCCCCATGCTGGCCTTGATCCCAGGACCCCAAGATCATGACCTGAGCCAAAGGCAGACATTTGACCTCTTGAACCACTCAGACTCCTCCATTCTGCCTTGTAAATATAACATTAAGAGTAGGGATGATGACCTGTGTTCCTTTTCCCCAACCAAAACCTAGTGTTTTTTTTTTTTTAAGATTTTATTTATTTATTTGACAGACAGAGATCATAAGCAGGCAGAGAGGCAGCAGAGAGAGAGGAGAAAGCAGGCTCCCTGCTGAGCAGAGAGCCCGATCCCAGGACCCTGAGATCATGACCCGAGCCGAAGGCAGCGGCCCAACCCACTGAGCCACCCAGGCGCCCCCCCAAAACCTAGTTTTATGTATTCAGCAGACTCTCCATGAAAATTTGTCAAAAGAAAACCAAAAAAAACAAAAACTTGTGATATACATACTAGGTAAACAATTGTTTATCATGGCACATATAAACCATATTAACTGAATAAGGAATTGCTATGTAGGAGGTATTGCTATGATAAATCATAGCTGCACTAGCAGGAAAGCAAATAGTGTCATTTACCCACAAAGGTGTCAGGGTGACATTATCCATTTATTAGCAAATTAGTTATTTGTCACATTCAAGGAAACCAAACATTTTCTTATATTTCTTCCTTCCATAAATGCTTTGAGTCTGTAAAAATACTCGTTAGTTGGAAGTGCCAGAATTCTCTGGAAACCAATTCAAAGAGCCTTGCCTGTCAGCAAGGTGACAGAACACATTTACTTGCTCAAATGCCCTAGATACCAATGTCAGTCAGCAACAGCATTGCTAAAGCCACGGGCACAAAATTCCTAATTGAAAGAGTCCACCAAAAACAAAACCGATGAATATATTGCTTTTAATATTCAGCTTTATTAAAAATGTTGGTCTTTCAGTTGAAAATGTGCTATTCTAATGGAAGTTCTTGGTTGCAGAAAAAAAAAAAAAACCCAGAAATGATGACATGAAATATAATAAGAGGAGGAAGAGTTATTGAAATATAAGGAAGTATATAAGGAAGTCTCAAGGAAATGAAATAAAATTGAGTTTCATGAAAACTATACTTCAGATCTGGGAAGTCAGGAACCATGTCTCTCCCTTCGCTCCTCCTGGGTCTCTCTTCTCTGTGGGTGGGGTTCTCTGTCCGGTGTTCTTTCCTCTGCCTGTTTGGCCCCCGTACCTTTCCTAGTATTTTGTCTTTCAACGTTGACTTCCTCTGCTTCCTCTTACTTTGATTCCCTTTTACTGTACGTGATTGTGGCTCGCCGTGGTGACCTTTAATTTCTGACAACAACTTCGGTCTCTTAGTCAAATTGTTGATAATCAGAGAGCAGGACTGTCTGGCTATCCAAACGGCTTGGCTTTTATGAGGTCAGGAACCCATCTCTGCTCCACCTGGTTAAAATTACATAAAATATTGAGTTCTCTTGCCTGGCTGGGGCTGAGGGGTGGTGATGGAGAAGGAGGCTTGAGGTGAGGGTCACTTTCAGTGCTGTCTACTGCACGCGCCAATGGCCCAAGGTCTTAGAGGTCAAAGTCCCTGCTTCTACCACAGTCCATGTGTCTCAGGAAATGGAAACTGTATTGAGTTCAGGCTTCCCATCTTCTTTGTCCTGTCATTTATTCACTCATTTTCACTAAGTATTTACTGAAGATCTGCTATGAAGCACACACTGTGCTGTGGGGGGTGGGAGGGAAGGATTTTTTTAAATCTTCCTCATTGCTCAGAAGATAATATTTAGATTCTGACATATTAAGTCATGTTTTAATGTCAAATGGAAGACACCAAGGAAACGATGACAGAAAACACCTTTCCTCAACCTAAGTATGCTTTTATTTGTCATAAGACATGATCTAAGTTGTGGAAGAAAGATGTTTGGAATCCAAGGAAAGCAGCCCTTGATCCCAGGCTGACCCTTCACCAGTGAAACATGTACATCCAGGGGGCGCCTGGGTGGCTCAGTGGGTTAAGCCTCTGCCTTCGACTCAGGTCATGATCCCAGGGTCCTGAGATCGAGCCCCACATCAGGCTCTTTGCTCAGCACAGAGCCTGCTTCCCTTCCTCTCTCTCTGCCTGCCTCTCTGCCTACTTGTGATCTCTCTCTGTCAAATAAATAAATAAAATCTTAAAAAAAAAAAAAGAACCATGTACATTCAGGCAGATCAGTTCAACTCACTTCCTCAGTTTTCTTGCCTCAAACTGGGTACATCCTCACAGAGGGTGAAACTTAGATTTTCTGGGTGTGCAATGATAAGACCTATTAATACTTCTCTAAAGGTTTCCAAGGAAAGACACTTCAGATTTGAGGGAAAATCTGATGGTGCCCTACCTCATTCCCCTCCTCCGGTGTTGCTTGCATTTATTTATTTATTTATTTATCTATTTATTATTTATTATATTCTTTATTGATGTCTAGTTGACCCACAGTGTTACATTATTTTCAGGCAGACAACATAGTGATTCAACAACTCCATGTGTTAAGCGAGGCTCACCACAGGTGTAGCTACCAGATGTCACCATAGAACGTGCTCACAATACCCCTGATTATAGACCCTATGCTGTGTCTTTCATCCCTGTGACTTATTCATTCCATAAGTGGACGTCTGACCCTCCCACTCCCCTTCTCACATTTTGCCCCTTCCACCACCTCCCACCCCTCTGGCAGCCATCAGTTTGTTCTCTGTACTAATGGGTCTGTTTCTGCTTTTAGTTAATTTGTTTGTGTTTACTCATTGATTTTGTTTTTAGATTCCCACATATAAGTGAAATCAGATGGCACTTGTCTTTTTCTATCTGACTTATTTCATTTAGCATTATACCATGTTGTTATAAATGGCGAGATCTCATTCCTTTTTATGGCTGAGTAATAATTCATCATATATATGCGTGTGTGTATATATATGTGTGTGTGTGTGTGTGTGTGTATCACATCTTCTTTATCCATTCATCTATGGCTGGCTGTGTCCTATCTTGCTTATTACAAATAATGCAGCCTTAAACACAGGGGTACACATATCTTTCCAAATGAGTGTTTTTCACTATATTATATTGCTTTAAAATATGGTTGGAGATCAGGTTCTGTGTGTTTTTTTCAGTTTTCTCATTTTAAGTCATCTGATGTCCAACATGGTTAAGTTTTTGTATATACTGGTTGATTTTTTTAAAAATTACTAAAGAATAAAAAAGTACAGGTATTTCTTAAAAAGATATAAGATTAGCCAAGTTTTTCAGTTTTTCCAGAATCATGTAGACGGATATAAGCAGAATTGCCTGGGGGATAAAACAAACCTTGTAATAATGTCCAGTATCTGTCCAGCACTTCTGCCAAGCTGCTGCTCTTAGACCCTCTCAAAATCACACAGACACACAGCTCATTCTATGAGAAAACTCCATTATTTTCAAGGCAGAAAAAAGAAAATGAATTTCAGCAGAGGCCAAATGCATTTAAGAAAGGCCTACGACAGTCTCTCTAAAAGTACTTATTTCTGTCTAATGCTAGAATTCCTTGGAAACCTCATACTGAGGAGCAGAAGCCCGTCCATGAATTAGTCTAACCCTTACTTTCAATAAAACCTATCAGTTTGTTTTATCTCCTTGTTCTGGTTCTGTCTATTCTAGAATATTCTAGAATATTCTCCCTCAAACTCCCCACCTTTTTCACTCTTGGCCTTCGTGCCTTGGGACAAAGGCCTCATCTCTCAGGGTCAGGGTCCCCCCCCACCCCGCCCAGATGTCCCCCTCACACCCCTCTGCTCTCTGAGCGCATCATTTTCAGAACTGTAACCATTCTTTGTGAACTGACAGTTGCCCTCGGGCGCAGGGAGAAAGTTTCTTCCCTTGCTGGTGCACCCTAGAGCTTAATGCAATGCCCATACACCCCTGCAGCAGTGCCTTGCATGGAAACCGCTCCTGAGAACCGGATTTCAGCTGAGAGGACAGAGGAGACGGACGTGCAGCTGGGGGGATCCATGCACAGGATATGTTTTGTGATTCTCTTCCTTTGGGAAAAGGGGAAATGAATGCACACCTACCATGTTTCAGCTTAGATGCTGTGATTGGTTTAAAGTACACAATCAAAGACAACTGGTCAGGAAAAAAAAAAAGTTTTAATCCGATGGGAGTAGAGCCTGGTGATGACCGCAGACCCCAGAGGCAACCTCCAGAGCCTGAATCGTACTAATTCTCTTACTGGCTTTGCGCACTTGGGCACCTTGCTTAACCTGTGTGTCTCAGCGTCTTCATCCATAAACCGGGGAAATAACTGTACTCATCTTCCATTCTGACCAAGGACTCTGTCTAAATCACAAAGCGGATTCTGTCTCTTCCTTTAAAACAAAAAGAATTGGTTCCTCCAAGAGGCAAAATGGCCCTTCTTGAGCTTCCCTTGGCTTCCCTCCAGCCCCGGTTCCTGCCCCCGTGTGTGGACTCCCACGTATTCCTCCGTTCAGTGAGTCTGTACTGCACGCCAGCTAGGGGCCCCGCACTGCCCGGGCATTCCGCATCACAGCTGGCAGCGTGCACCACGCCGTGTGGCGGGCTCGGTTTGGACTATATGGATGCAAAGAGTCCTGATCAGCGTAGGAGAAATACAGAAGTCAAAATGGAAAGGTACAGTATGTCACACAGGCCGGAGTCTAGGCTAAGAAAGTGGGTAAAAAAAGAGAGGCTGGCAAGGTAGGAAAGCATTTATTCTTTCACATTGGATGGTCGGTGCCGCCCGCCCATGAGATTAAAGAGGAGCAGAGACATGCAGCAGACACGTGGGGGATGGGGGGGGTCCTGCAGAGCCTTCAGGGCAGGGGCAAGAGCAGAGAACAGCAAGAGAAGTCAGGAGTAGGGGTTGCCTACTGGGTTTGAGGATGAGAAAGAGAAGGGCGGGGGCTGAGCCTTCGGTAGCCAAGAGAGGAACCGAGAAAATGAGGTCAGTGATGCAAGAAAGGGCCAGAAAATTTAGGGCTTCCTAGACCACCGGGAGGACTTTGGATTTTGGACTCATAAAACCGCAGGCAGGTGCGGAGTGAAGAGCGCCATTACGTGATGCGGATTTCAGCAGGTGCATGTGCTGCTGTTCCGAGAACACCCTGCAGGGGGCGCGGGAGCAGAAGCAGAGAAACAAGGGGGGAGCGCCCTTGTGGAGACCAGGGATGTTCTTTCATGGCTCCTGGGCTCCAGGCCTCACAAAGGAAGGCTCTTTGTCTCATTTTCTCATATTTTTCTCCAGCTCCGAGCTCACAGCCCTGCGGAGAGTCGGCCTCCAATAAGCATTCGTTAAATAAACCAATGCTTCCATCCAATTTCCTATGTGTTCCTCCCATCCAGCAGGCTCTCTCTGCCCCCGCCGGGTGGCGGGGGGGGGGTGTTGGGGGGCAGTTGGGAGGCTGGGGGGTTGGGGGGGCAGTTCAACCTTCAAAGCTGCTCAGACATTGTTCCCTTCAGCAGCCTACTAAGACCTTGTCATCCGAGGCTCTGGGGAGACCTGGGGGATTAGTTGGTTTGAAGAGTTGGCAGGTGATCCTAGTGCGTAGCCAGGATTACACAAGGAATCCCAAGGAGGACAGTTCTCAGAAGGTGTCTGTGTCGGAGCACAGAGAGACGCAGCATAGACCCCATCACTGTAAACTCAGACTCCTTTCCCCAGAGAGGGGTCAGGGTGACACCTTGCTGGCTTGTTTCAGTCCCCTGGCACAGAGCTGCATCCTGTTGGCCAGAATGAGAGGACTGGTTAATGTCAGGCGAGTGGTCAGAAGGCAAAGTCCATCCCCTCAAATCCTCCTGGGATCAGCTAGTAACTCATTAGGAGTAAAAACAAGGGCTGGAAAAAATGGTTTTGTGAAGCAGGGGAAATGAAACAAGTGAGTGTATCGATCCTTGTGTCGATCACCTTAAATCTATGAGGCCCCTGCTTTGGTGTAATTTAAGTAGACATTTTTCTCTCCTTAAAATGTAAAGAGAGTATGTTTCTGGAATGCCCCAGATAGAACTTGAAGCTTGGTCCCTGTTTCTCAAAACAGTGCCTGCCTGGGTGCCTCTGGGTACTTGATAAAATGGGATCTTGAGCCCCACCCCAGATAAATGGATCATCCCCATGGGGGTATTGGAGAATCTGCATTTTAATTAGGTATTACTTATTTATATGGCCTCAGGGTGCTTTTCAAAGCGACTTCCCCTCTTGAGAAATTGCCCTTGGTTTTTTGTTTGCTTTTATAATGCAGGAGGCATCAGAAGGTGCTCTGTCTTCCTTAAGTCCCCAAAAAAAGTGCATGCAAAGAGCAAACCTGTTTCTGAGGATCATGGGAACCTAGGGCAGTCAGCAGCCTTGAGACTGTTCCCGTGCCCAAATTTGTCCTTTTAATAGTCAAAAGCTTTTTGTTCCAGAGAGTGTTTCCATTTCACAGGGGAAGGAGAGTCTGCACTGTATGACTTCGTGTCACTTTGGATAGGATGGATTTGTCTGCGAGACCTCCAGGTGTTCTCTGGGGAAGCCTCAGAAATGAACACGGCCACAGGACAGGAGTAGGTGAAACCAGCTGGGTAGAGAGCGTGTAGACAACGGTCCTCATGCAGCAACTCAGGGTCACAGAACTCATCCTCTCCTGAGTAGACAGAGAGCAGAAACTGCACCGCCAAGAATCTCATTTCACTAAGGAAACCCTGATTGTCCCACGACCTGGCCCTGCTCTCAAGGAGCCATGAGGAGGAGCTGCCGCAGCAACCATGGGAGAACAGGGTTGTTCCGTAACAAGAATGCAACCACGGAAATTTCAAAGCTCTAACTGGCTTCTTCATCAATTCCTGAATCAGGCAGCATCCCTTCCAGCGAACAGAGAGGAGCTCCGAAATGCTGCAGAAAAGGAACTGTTTTTAAAGATAGAAAGTGGAAAAAAGGAAATGGTGAGCAAAGAATCTGTTGTTTTATGCCAGGTCACCCTAGAAGGAGGGAATGGGTCCACCAGTAAACTCCCTGGTGCTGACCAGGAAATCGCCACGTTGCCTGGTGACAGATTGCGTGTTTGGGGGGTTGAAACTGCAGTCACGTTGGTGTTATGTCTCGGGTTATTGACTTGGGGCCGTAACCTCAGTGGCAACATTGCCATTTGGGCCTGTGGTTTTCTTCTTGACATGGTGCCCTGCCCACCACGCGCTAGCAGAAATCCCTGGAGGAAAAGAAGCAGCCTTGTCTTTAAAAAAAAAAATGAAAAGAGACATTTCTCTTTTTCCAATTAAAAAAAAAATGTTTGTTTATTTATTTGAGAGAGCACAAGCAGGGGGAGGCGAGAAGCAAACTCCCCAATGAGCGGGGAGCCCGAGCAGGGCTCAATCCCAGGACCACAGGATCATGGCCTGAGCCAAAGGCAGGTGCTTAACTGACTGAGCCTCCCAGGGGCCCCTCAGCTAATGTCTTGTTGTACAAATCCCACGTGAATTCACATGGTTCAGGTTTACAAGACTTTAGAATCGAACCCACAGATTGGAGATGAACGCTTGTGAACAATGGCTTCCTTGTTGTGAGGTGAGGACCGGGAGAAAGAAGAACCGTAACTGCCACTGGTCGCCTGAGGCCACCTCCCGAGAACAGAGGGACAGGTGGCTCCCCCAGCCATGTGCTGCGTGGTGCAGAGTCCTAGGCCAATCGTACGGGCAAGTACCACATTTTAAATGATTGGGATTCCATGCGTTGAGTAGGCACTTACTGAATACCTGCTGCCAGGGGCTGGTGAGGCAGTTGGCAGAGAGACAAGAGCTCCCTTCCCAGTCAGCCAGCTGCCGCCTGTCTTTCACGGACTGTTTGTCAGGATCTATTCTGGGATAGATGCGGCCTCACAACACGTGGCACCAAGACTTGATCTGAAACCGAATGGAAAAGAACCAAACAGCTGGTGAATATCCAGGGGTTTCTGGAGTTACATTGCTATCACCAGTGTTATCACCAGAGAGAAAGAAACCTGAGGTTCAGCCGACAACTGTTCATGAAACGATCAGAGGCTGGAACCAAGAGCAAAAGGAGCGGCTCGTTCAAATTAATCCAATCCGGGTCATGGAAACAGACCTTAAAGATGACACACAGAAGTTCGACAGAGCGTGTGGGAATACACTAGCATAGCTTTTATTGGTAGTTCAAGTTGTTTAATTGGGATAAATCTTCCTTTAAGATGAAATGCATCAGGGGCGCCTGGGTGGCTCAGTGGTTTAAGCCTCTGCCTTCAGCTCAGGTCATGATCTCAGGGTCCTGGGATCGAGCCCCGCATCGGGCTCTCTGCTCAGCGGGGAGCTCGCTTCCTCCTCCTCTCTCTGCCTGCCTTCTGCCTACTTGTGGTCTCTCTCTGTCTATCAAATAAATAGATAAAAATCTTTAAAAAAAAAGATGAAATGCATCAAAGGACAAACAGATGGCCGTCAAGAGAGTACATTCCATAAGCTGGCGTACTCCTTACCATTAGCTAGGCACACAGGATGCCCACTTGCTTCATTAGCCCAATGGTTTTATCCATTATGTAATAAATGGCCATGAGGACTGATTGAGAGTTGATTCTGAAAACATCTGATTCTCTGTTACGGCGTTGGTGCTCTTTGGCCACGCTCTTACAGGTCAATGTCATTACCCTTTATTAGGCAGATGTTTTGTCCAGACCTCCCCTCCCCCAATTCCACAATGGCTTTGTTCGAAATATAATATCAGGAATGCATCGGTCGGGAAGCAAGAATTTCCTGTCCCCTCTTAGGTCCTAGCTGGGCTAAGAATCAAATTGACAGGAAACAGGCAAACAGGAGAAAATCAAATGTAATGTCGTATGTACCAGGAATCCACACAGATGGGGAAATTCCTAGGAGAGTCAACCAAAATGAAGTAGAAAGGTCCTCTTCAAATAAAGAGAAGGGGATAGAGGTCTGAGACTTCAAAAGGGAGGGAAGGCAAGCACAGGAAGATGAAAAAGCGTCAATGTTTGGTAAACACGTCTTTGCTGGGTCCTCAGAAACCATGGGGCATGAAGGACTTTGATCAATCAAACAGATGTTACTAGGTTACTCCCTGTCTACCGCACCTGGTTTGTAATAATATGATGCGGTTCTCTCTGGAGCACGTGCTCTATCTCAATTCTTTTAGGCACTACTGGGGGAAGTAAAGATCCTCTCCTGAATCTGCTGGGTTTTGATTGCTTTTTCTTTTTTCTTTTTTAAAATATTTTATTAATTTATTTGACAGAGAGTGAGCGAGAGTAGGGACACTAGAGCAGGAGTGGGAGAGGGAGCAGCGGGCTTCCTGTCAAGCAGGGAGCCCGATGCAGGGCTCCAACCTAGGATCCTGGGATCGTGACCTGAGCCAAAGGCAGAAAATTAAAGACTGAGCCACCCAGGCGCCCCTTGATTGCTTTTTCACTCAAAATCATCTTCATGCCAAAGCGGCCCATTTTAGGGGTGTCCGTGCCCTCAGCCTGACGCTGACACAGAAGCACAAAGTAAGAAAAATAAAAAACAATGCCATCAGGAGTCAAAGCATTTATACTAACAGTTACCCAAAATGAAATGGAGAAAAATCTTGGTAAGACCTGACCTCTCTGGTGCCTCTTTCACGGACCCCATCACCCGACATCTGGTTCTTTGTTCCTCTTGCCCAGGGATCACCAGTCAGAGGCAGCAGGACAAGAGGTGATCGGAAAGGGTGAGGGAAGAAAGCACATTTTGAGAGTGAGTTGAGTACGGTGACTTGAACAGAGAACAGGGATGCTGCCCGGAGGGGAGGTAGGGACCTCTGACCTTATTACTTTTTCCTAATCTACTACCTCAGACCAAATTCTGCTACGAATTCCTTAACTGAAACTCCCAAACACTTGTTTCCCTTATCCTGTAACGCCCTTGCAAATTTATTGGCTCTTTGCCTAAAATGTATGAAAACTGCCCACCTTGGCCATTTCTCTAGGTCTCACTCTCATTATTGGGACTCGTGTGCACATAATAAAACTTTGTGTTTTTTGTTTTTTTTTTTTCCTCCTGTTAATCTGTCTTAGGCATTGATCTTCCACAGTTGAAGACTGGAGGTCCATGATCAAGGCGCTGGCAGATTCAGTGTCTGGTGAGGTCCCCCTTCCTGTTTCAGAGCCAGTGGTCTTTCTGCTACAATCTCGCATGATGGAAAGGGCAAGGGACCTGTTTGGAGTCTCTGTTGGGCGGGCAGGAATCCTATTCATAATGGCTTCACCCTCATGACCTCACCGTGTCCCAAAGGCCCCACCTCCAAGCATCACCACAACGGGGATTAGGTTTCAACATATGTATTTTGGGAGGATGCAGACATTCAGTCCAAAGCCCCATCTATCAATTGCCCTCTGATACGTTGTCTTATTGTCCTGCCTTTTCCAGGGCAGTGATACAAGAGGTTTGCTGAAGGAGTTTCTCACAATTGGTACTTCTTCATGAGCTAGAAGGTACCACTCACATAGTGGTCACATGTGGCAACTCATAGGTTCTTCAAGACCCTTTCAGTAGGTTCCTTGAAAACACAAAAGGACCCATGTAGATAACTCACATACCAAGAAAAAAAAATGATAAGAATTACTACATTAGTAATTGTAGACATGCAAATTTTCATTTTTATTTTATCAAGTTGACAGATATTTCATCAATGATATTTTGGAGTCTTGGGATCATGCAATAAAATAGGTCCTCCCAGTGACTGCTGGAGGGGAAAAAAGAAATATCCCTTACCTGGTGATTCCACTGATATTAAATTGTTCTAAGGAAATAATCATAGAAGTTTACTATAATTTATATACGATGATGTATACCATAGTTTTATTTATGAGCGAAAACCAGAAATAGCTTCAGTATTTACCAGTGGAAAGGTTAATTAAACAAATTACAATAAATTTATGTAATGCAACACTATGCCACCATTTAAAAATACCTTTATTAATACGGATGTTGGAAAATACTACCCGTATAATTTTAGATGAGAAGGTCAGGTCACAGAACTGTTTGGCATGGAACTTATGCATCAGTAGTTACTTTTATAATCAGAGACAGGAAATGCTATTTAAAATATTTTTCTTTTCAGAAAGATAGTAAACATTATTTCCTAATGGAGCTAAAATACGTAGATATCCCCTCATAATGTCTAAGTATGTGATCCCTTAGGGGATAACAGAGAAACATCCCAAAGGGCTCTTCCCCTGGGGTCTTACAGAATGGGTTACCTGCAATGGACCGGGGCACAATGCAAGAAGAACCAATTCTTTGCAGCTTGCATCGAATTACCCAAAGTATGCTCTTTGGGTCCTTGAAACGATCAAAGGTCAATGCCATTTGGAGATGCAAATAAAAGATTAATGAATGTTTATCTCAGAAGGAGAATGCTCTATCATATCTTAAAATGTGAAGCCTGTGGCACCAGGAAACAAAGAGTCCTCTCTTGCATACTGTCTGCCAGGTGCAGAACCAGGAGACAGGCTTTGAAATGATCAATTTGAATTTGGTCATGAAAAAATGTTCACTCATCATACACTTATTTGTTCTAATTTATCTGATCTTGAATTCATGAAAACTGTCCAAGGAAGGCCTTTGCGTCCATCAAATGAGTGAGGTCAAGAAAGGAGAGAGAGAGAAATAAACCTTGAGCACATCATCATCTCATCAAAGATCAGGTTGTCCTGCCTTCCCCATTTCATTAAATCCAGATAATCCTGAGGCTGACAATGCTGAATAGAAATAAACTACAGCATCATAGAGCTGGAAAGACTTCACAACCTGTCTCTCCCAATCATCATCTCTTATAGACGAAAAAACACACTCTGCCGAGGTGAAGAGCCTTGTACGAGATCACACCACAACTTAATAGCAATCAACACGAGAGTTCTGACCTTCTCACTTCTGGGCCACTCTCATTGCACGACAACACACTGGTTTGCAGCGAGAAATGTCTTATTTGATCTGTTTCATTTATGTATGTAGTCAGGGATGTCCCCACCACCATAGCGAATGAGCCTGGGTGACAGATATGGTAAATAACACGTCCTCTAAAAATGCCGTCTTTCTGTACAATGTATTTTTATCACTTTGATAGGTCATTTTCACTTTGGGCATTAGAAAACACCCTTTAGAGTTAATTCTAACGAACTTAAAGATCACCATTTTCCAGCATGACCTGTGCCATCAGAGTTCTGATCTATTTTATAGAAGGGTAGTGACTTTTTCCAGCAAGAAGCCACAGGCTTTTCACAGATACCCAATGTTGCTTAAATGGGATTTTTTATAGCCCCATGTGAGAGATCATAAATACACATAAAAGCTCAGACACATCCAGGTAGTAAATCAAGCACATCTCGAAAAAAAAAAATCTAGAAATATTTTTAAGGGGGGAGGCAGATATGGGAATAAAATATGTATAGAACTAGCTAGCATTTATTGAGTGTATTCACTCTGTTAGCACTTTACACACATCATGACATTGAATCTTCACAATAGCCCAATGGGCAGGGCACAATTATTTCCCATACTTCACAGATAAGGAAACTGAGGCATAGACCTCATGTTAGGTAGACCAAGGCAGATGTAGGATATTAACCAAGATAGTTTGGCTCTGTAGTCCATGTTCTTTTTCTTTTTTTTTTTTTTAAGATTTTATTTATTTATGTGAGAGACAGAGAGAGAGAGGAGGACAAGGGAAGAGAGAGGAACAAGTGGACATGAGGATCGGGAATGGATCCCAGGACCCTGAGATCACAACTAGAGCCTCCGAAACCAAGGGCCAGATGCCCAACCAACTGAGCCACCTAGACACCCCAGTCCAAGCTCTTAATAACAACGGGGAGAAATATAACTTATGAAATGAGGGAGAAAAGGAGTAGCTGAGAATTTTAAGAGTAAAGCCCTAAATATAAGCCTCGATCTCTCTTTTTATCTAGAAGCCTAGAGGTACAAAACAGTGAAATGCACTTAAAACAGATTCCAAAATGTAGGTTTTGTTAGCCATTTCCTGGGCCCTGTGAGGCCGTATGCCTTAATAAGAGTAACATAGTTAAGTCATTATAGGAAGGTGCATTTAATTTGAGGGCTCCTTGAGGAAACCACATGGGAAAGATATAAAGGAACACACGTTTCTTCTCCAGAGCCTCATAATTTGTGGACGAGATGTTCACATATGCCTCTGGTGATAACAAGGACAGCAATAGCCGCCGTTAAAATCAAGAGGGTACAATGCTTGAAGAGCAAAGCCTTTCTTGGGTGCTTTATGTCGTTGTGTCTAATCCAATGCATTTTAAAGATTGAGTGAGAATGGCAATGCCTCCAACAAAGGCACCAGCTAAGTTCTCCGGAACCGCACTGGCCAGACCTATGAAATTTAAAAGTCTAAATATCACCATTTACAGTGGCTGTGACTAAACCCTCATAAATCCAACACATGAATTTTTTCCTGAAGATCATAGATAGTAGCTATGTTTTTCTCATCCCCTCCCATCCAACCAGACCTGAGAGGTCTGAGGCTGGACCCTTGGTTCCTGGACTTGTTTTGAAAGCATAAAGCAGAACCGTAGTTAGATTAGTTGCATTATTAATTTAGCTCCATGTTCTGTTTTGTTCCCTACTTAGTTACGTTTTATGCACCTCTTAACCCCATGCTCAGTCAATCATTAACGTTGCCTTTTTCACCCCTACTCCCTGTTTACCCACTGATTGGAGAAGCCTAATGGGGACTGGATAGTAACATTTGTCTTGAAATTATCTGAGGTACCTGATTGTACCAGGTCCCGAAGGCCACCTCATTTTCTGGAAGAATGCATACCTCCAGATTATTTCAAGCCCCCCACCTCAAGGTTTCAAGAAACCCCTTACTCTCCTCTCGTCTAATCAACTTCTTCTCCAAACATATATAAGTTGTCCCTGGGCTTAGTAGGGAAAGGCAGTTTGGGAAAGCATTTTGGAATGCTTTCTTATGGGCTGCTCTTCTGACAATAAAGCTTCCTTTGCCTTGAAATTGGTGTCTCAGACATAAGCTTGCGGCGTGTCGGGTGCACAGACTAACCTGAGTCCTGTAACAGGTCCATCACACGGGTGAGTGTTTCGGCAACCGTTGCATGAATGTGCCTGGAATGCTGTGGTTAGGACTCCTGGAAAGTCATCACAGCTTTCCCCAGGTCCAGACTGTTAGCACGGGGCAGATAGGGACTGTGATCTCCTAACCAAACACACAATCACAAGAGAAATATGGCTTTTTAGAAACTTCAGCTTGGAAGGAATCCTGTTCATTCAAGAGAAATGTCAACAGCCCACGAAGCGCCAGCACTGGGGATATACCGATAGCAATATGGCCGGTTCCCATCAGGGATGTGCTGCGGCTGGTCTGTTACATTTGTAGGAACCTTACAAGCTGGTAGCTGGCACCTTGGTAGCTTGTGAGTATTTGACCATAGAGATGGGCCAACTCCAAGGGCTGGTTGTTTAACATTTACTAGCACGTTAGTGATTTCTATGCTTGCAAGACTTACACTCTAGTGGGAAAGGAATTTGTAGGATGGCCAAAACATATATAATAACGTATAACATAACATTATTAGAAGTGGGATGAGCAGCAGGAAAGCTGAAGTACAGTGTGCAGTGAGAGTGATGGCCAGGGGATATGGCTTATCTCAGGGCTTCTTAGAAGTAAAACTCAGCTACATTCCTTCTTAAAATCAGCTATATTCTTTCGTAGTGTGTTCTCAGCACTGATCTGTATCCCACTTCTAAACCCATTTTGTATCACTCTTGTGAAATAAATATGCTACCTGGTATTATGAGCAGAGTGTGGTTTAGGAAGACATTTGAACTCAGAGTACAGCTCCCATACTTGCCAGGTGGTTTGTCTTTGCATAAGGCACCGAATCTTACTGTGTGTTTCTCAGTGTTTTTCATTTGCAAACATGGGATACTGACTGCTAATATCAGAAATGAGAGAGGGACATCACTACAGATTCTATGGACATTGAAGGAATACTGTGAATAATTCTAAACGCTATGCCCACAAATTTAATATCCTGAAGGACATGGACCAATTTCTTGAAAGTCGTGATTTGCCAAGACTCACACAAGAAGAATTGAAGAAACTAAGTCAATAACTAATAACCTTCCAAAACAGAAAGTATCAGGTCCAGATGGGTTCACTGGTGATTTCTACCAAACACTTAAGGGAAAAATTATACTAGTTGTCTACAATCTCTCTCAGAGCATGGACACAGAGGGAATATTTTCCAATTCATCAGTGAGGCCAGCATATCCTAATACCAAAATGAGACAAAGACATAACAAGAAAAAGCATTGTACAGACAAATCTCTCATTAACATAGATACAGAAATCCTCAAGAAAATATTAGAAAATCAAATCCAACAATGTATAAAAATAAATATACACTGTGACTGAGTAGAATTTATCCTTGGTATACAAGGCTGGTTCAACATTTAAAAATCAATTAAGGTAATCCATCCAATCAGGCTGAAAAGGAAAAAAAATCACATGACCATACCAACAGATACCAAAAAATCACATGACCATACCAACAGCAATTCAGAAAATCCAAAATCTAACTACGGTTCTGCTTTATGCTTTCAAAACAAGTCCTTTTTTAATGTGATAAAGGATATCTACAAAAGCCAACAACTAACATTATACTTAACGGTGAGAAATGAGAAGCTTTCCCACGACGGTGGGAACAAGGCAAGGATGTCCCCTCTTACCACTGCTTTTCAACATCTTATTGGAAGTCCTAGCTAATGCAATAAGACAAGAGGAGGAAATAAAAGATCAGGAAGAAAGAAATAAAACTGTCTTTGTTCACAAATGACATGATTGTCCATGTAGAAAATTCAAAATAAAAAAAAAAAGAGAGAGAGAGAGAGAAAAGAAAGAAAAAGACAAAGGATCTCCTGGAACTAATAGGTGAAAAGTTGCATGATATAATTTATAAAAGTCAGCTGTTTTCCTATCTATTAACAATTAACAAGTGGAATTTGAAATTTAAAAAAAAACTATTATTTACATTAGCTCTCCCCAAATAAAATATTTAGGCATAAATTTAACAAAATATGTATAAGATCTCTATGAAGAAAGCTATAAATCTTCCTCAATAAAATAAAAAGAAGTACCACATAAATGCAGATATATTCCATGCTCCTGGATAAGAAAACTCAATAATGTCAAAATGTCAGTTCTTCCCAACTTGATCTATGCATTCAACCCCAATAAAAACCCCAGCAATTTATTTTTCAGGTATTTGAAACAAAATCAAAAGTTTCTATGGAAAGACAACAGACCTAGTACAGCCAACACAATAATGAAGGAAAAGAACAAAGCTGGAGGGCTGACATTACCCAACTTCTAGAATTACTATAAAGCTGCAGTACTCAGCACGCCTAGGTGGCTCAGTGGGTTAAGCGTCTGCCTTTGGCTCAGGTCATGATCCCAGGGTCCTGGGATTGAGTCCCACATAAAGCTCCTTGCTCAGTGGAGAGCCTGCTTCTTCCCCTGCCGGCTGCTCTCTGTGCTTGTACTCTCTCTCTGTCTCTTTCTCTCTGACAAATAAATAAATAACATCTTTAAAAAAAAAAAAAAGCTACAGTACTCAAGACCATATGGTATTGATGAAGAATAAATAAGCAGACCAATGGAACAGAATAGAGAACCCAGAAATGGAACCAAATAAATAAAGTCAACTGATCTTTGACAAAGAAGGAAAAACAAAACAATGGGTCAAAGACAGTCTCTTCAATAAATGGTGCAGGAACAAGTGGATAAACACATGTGAAAAAATGAATCTGGATGCAGACCTTAAACCGTTCACAAAAATTAACTCAAAATGGATCATAGACCTAAATAAAAATTTCAAAACTATACAATCCATAGAAGGTAATATGGGAAAACCCTTCAATGACCCTGGGTACGTTAGTGACTAGATATAACTCAAAAGGCACGATCCATTCAAGAAACAGTTAATAAGCTGAAGTTCATTAAAATTAAAAAAAACTTGTGCTCTGCAAAAGACAATGTTGAGAAAATTAAGAAGACAAGCCACAGACTGGGGGAAAAAAATTTGCAAAAGATACATCTGATGAAGGAGTGTTAGAAAAAAACATACAAACAATGCTTAAAATTAAACTGTAAGAAAACAAACAACCTGATTAAAAAAATGGGCCAAAGACTGTCATGGACACCTCACCAAAGACTATATACAGAACACAAACAAGCCTATGGGAAGATTCTCCACACCATGTCATGAGGGAAATGCAAATGAGAGCAATACAGAGATATTAGGACACACCTCTTAGAATGGCCAAAATCCAGAATACTGACAACATCCAGTGCTGACGAGGATGTGGAACAACAGGAAATCTCATTCACTGCTGGTAGGAATGCAAAACTGTGCAGCTACTTTGGACGATTGTTTGGCAGTTTCTGAACAAAACTTAACATATTTTTCCTATATGACTCAGCAATCGCTGTCCTTGGTTTTTACCCCCAGGAGTCAAACATTTATGTCTACACAAAAACCTGCCCATGAATATTTATAGCAGCCTTATTCACAATTGACAAAACATGGAAGCAACCAAGATGTTCCTCAGTTGGTGACTGGATTAAAAAACTATGACCCGCGGAATCCAGAAAATGAAATATTGCTCCGTGCTAAGAAGAAATGAGCTAACAAGCCATGAAAAGACATGGAGGAGCCTGAACTACATATTATTAAGTGCATACTCTGAAAAGGTTACATACTGTATGATTCCAAAATATGCTATTCTAGAAAATGCAAAACTATAGAGATATATAAAAAAAAAGACCAGTGATGTCTAGTCTATCCAATACTCTAATGATGGATACATGTCATTATAGATTTGTCCAAACCTATAGAATGTACAACACCAAGAGTGAACCCTTACGTAAACCATGGACTTGGGTGCCTGGGATGATGATGATGTGTCCATGTAGGCCGATCAATTGTAATAAATGTAGCGCTCTGATAAGAGGTGTAATAGAAGAGGTTGTGTATGTGAGGGGGGTAGGGGACATATGGGAAATCTCTGTACCTTCTTTTAGTTTTGTTGTGTATCTATTTACTTATTTGATAGACAGAGAGAGATCACAAATAGGCAGAGAGGCAGGCAGAGAGAGAGGGGGAAGTAGTCTCCCTGCTGAGCAGAAAGCCCGACGTGGGGCTCGATCCCAGGACCCTGAGATCATGACCTGAGCTGAAGGCAGAGGCTTAAACCACTGAGCCACCCAGGCGCCCCAAGTTTTGTTGTGAATCTAAAACCGCTCTAAAAGCTGGAGTCTTAAAAAGAAAATACAGGATAACGATGACATTTTGCAGCATTGTCAAGACTAGAGGCAGCGGATATGTCTTAAGTGACTAAAGACACATCATAAATGCTCAAGAAGTAATGGCTAGTATTATTTCTATCATTTTAATTCGTGCCCTTGTTTTTATTCAGACTTCTAGATTTCAAATTCCTTGAGGAAAGGCACTTTATTTCCCACATACGCTAGAAGTGGACTCATGATAAATGAGAAAAGTTTATCAAATTAATTTATTGTTAATTGAATTTAATTGCCCCTAAAAGTCTATTCGCAGAGTTAAAAAAAAAAAAAGTATTTGAATTCAAAATGTGGACTATACACAGCTTTGCTGTACCGGGATCAAAGACAACGTTTGTTTTAAAACTAAAATAAGGCAAAATGTTGACAGGTTAAAACTGTATTTAATTTTTCAATTAAGATAACGCTAACTACTGCACCATAATTACTGAACCATACTACCTCACTATGACCCCAGTAATAATGATCTGTTGTTTCATTGGAGAGATTTTTGAAGAAAAGTGCTGGGCTGGGCAATGTAACATGCACTCCTCCTAGGGTCGTTTCCCCTGCCCCCATATCCCTTGTTTCCATTCCCCATATTTTGTCTAAGCTTTTTCTAAATGGCGGAGGAGACAGATTTTATGGAGTCCTACGAGATTTCAGAGCTGCAAGGGATCTTTGCAATCAAGCTTCATTTTATTTTATTTTATTTTTTTAAGATTTTATTTATTTATCTGACAGAGAGAGAGATCACAAGTAGGCAGAGAGGTGGGTGGGGGAGGAGGGGGAGGGGAGCAGGCTCCCTGCTGAGCAGAGAGCCTGATGAGGGGCTCCATCCCAAAACCCTGAGATCATGACCTAAGCCCAAGGCAGAGGCTTAACCCACTGAGAGTTAACCCAGGCATCCCCAAACTTTATTTTACAGGTAACTGTGATCAAAAAAGATAAAGAACCAAAGACCACAGAGCGAAGGAGATTTTTGGAATGGAATCAAGACTACTTTTTTCTATTAAAAAAACTCTATAAGGGAAGCTAGAAAAATATGAGTTATAAAAATAGGCCCATGAAACCTTTATGGAAAAGAAAAGAAAACAGAAAACATCTCCCTGCTGGGACTGAAATCTTAGAAGCAGTAAAGTATGAAAAACTGAAAAGCATGGCAAAGGAGAAATAAGAAGAATGAAGAAACCATCAGGTTAAATGTGAAATTCACAAGCAAACTACAAAGATAGAAGATGAGAAATTGGGGTTGTGTGTGTGGGGGGGTGTTGTTTTCTTCAGAATGCATGCGGATGACCCACTTTGAAGCAATGGGCATTATGCCTTCTTTCAAGTTGCCTTTTTTTTTTTTTTTTTTTTTAACTTTTCAGACATTTTGGTTCTAATCCCGCTGTTCCTCTGGTGCTTGAAAACCAAATCAAATGCTGAATGCGTCCCCACATTTAGATATGCGGACGTTGATAAGGTTCCCTAGCGGAGTAAGTTTTTCCTTGTTCCGTTGCTTAACTGTTTTTTTTTTTTTCTTAATCCTTTCCGATCTAAGTCTACCGATTATATATTTCTAAGCAATTAATTTTTTGGCCGGGGCGCGCAATCCACAGGTGCGGATGACTGACAGCGCGCTGATAGGCTCCATCTGTTGGCGGCTGATAATGGGCTCCTGGGGGCTCGCGGGTGCTGTTGTGGCGCACAGAAAAGCGCGCAGCCTAATCTACTTGCAGGCAGGCGGAAAGGCCCTGCAGCTCGCATTGTTATTCAGCAGGAACAATTGGTTACAGACCGCACTTTGAGAGGCACAGTGGGGAGGTCTGCGGAGGGGAGGGGGCGGTGTTCCCACAGTGCGTGATGCTCTTTCCAAGCCCACGGTGACTTTCCTCCTGGGGAGGGTGGGGGGGGTGGGGGGAGAAGATGGGACCGGAGAGATGGAATTTTGTCCTGTTTTAGGGGGAGGGATCTGTCATTCCTGACTGTCCTTGGCTTCACCCTGTATAAAAGAAAGGTGAGTGAAGGGGGTTAGTTGGTAATTATGATTTAGTTGGGGTGTAAGTAAATGGATACCGAAGTGGTAGGGCTGGGGGCAGAACTTTTGGAATGCAAATTAAAAAATTAAAAAAAAAAAAAGTGTGGATGTTTTATTTAGGTACCGAAGGGCCCGTGACACTCCCCTTAAACAGGTGAGTTGGGTATGCCTTTTAGGGTGATGGAGTGGCCATACAATTTTGAATGCTTGAACCCTAAAATAGATTATCTCTAGGATTTAGATATTCTATAGGCTATAGACAAGTGGGACAAAGATTTTCAAACCAGAAATATTTTTAACATTGTCTTAAATTATTTGTAAGTAGCAAATATCTCAGATTTAGGTATATGGTTCATGTGCCCAATTTGGGGGGAGTATCGGAAGATCTGAAAAACAAAGAGTCTTGTACCTTTCTTGTCTCATGACTTTGTTCCCGAAGAGGCTACTTGGGGATGATTTAGCTTCATCTGGGTGTATCATCCCGCCCTTGCCGAAAGGAGCAGGAATATTGAAGCAGACAGGTCTACTTTGATGATCCCATTAGAGTTGTTTTTTGTTTTTTTGTTTTTTTAAAAACCCACCATGATGTAGGAAATGGAATTCCCCCCCCCTTTAATTTTATCCCCACCCTGCCATCGCTCTCCTCTCCCTTCTCTTTGGAACTCAGGAAATATAAGACCTCTTAAAGAAGACATGTGCATCCAAAACCTTCTGGAACCAGCAGGACCCCTCAGACTCTCCAGTATCACTTAGGCTCACCGACTTGCATCCAACCTCTTCCCTGGGAGCTTTTATCTGCTTCAGAAGACAGTCTGTATGGACATCTGAAAATTCCTAATGGGTAGGGAATTTAAATGCATATTTGCTAATAATAATTATATAAAATGCCTTGTTAACCTCTCTCACAGCTAAAGATGAATATATTTCGGTAAATGCTTCTTTTCTACTTTTAGACTCAGGACAAACACACATCTACTCTAAACATCAGAGGTGATATTAACAGAACAATTAAGTCTGTGTAAACAACACCCACACCTCTGGACTTTAAGTGATAAAAACAGATTCAAGATTCAATCGGCCCCATTCATCCGAGGCTGTAAGATAGTGGGGGCAAGTTTTGGGGATGACACAGTGTTAAATAACTAATTTATATTTATAATGGAGTATTTGCATGCTAGACATACATTTTTATGGTCATGATCATTGACAAGATTCCAGGTATTGGAAATACTGCTTTAAAAAGAATTTCTACATCCCAGTTTGATTTTTGGTTCTCCGTGTCCAGTTCTGTTCTCGGCAGGAAATGTAATCTAGCATCTCTGAGATGTTTCTTCTATTGAATCCAGCATTTTTCTGTCCCTCCTTCTCTACATCTTATTTCATTCATTGTTCTATGTTCCCATCCATGGTTTAATTGTGCAATTCTCACACACAGGTGGAAGTCCTGCTCCCATCACATCTGTTCACAGAGGGCGGAGAGAGGGAGACATCTGGGTCCAGGAGAACTTTTTGTATCAGTGCAGAGGGACTGTCCCTAGTCACGTGTTGTCTATTATAGATGGTGATTGTTCTGTCTGAGGCTCTGCCCTGACCTCGCCTTGGAGCCTGTGGCAAACTCAAAGTTGTCAGTGGACACAACATTGCCCCCCAACCCCCTCACTGACATCTGTGTAAGATGCCAGCTCTCAGAGAAGGAGCTGAAGAGACGCTATCTCTCTCACTAGTTTCTTCAACTGGTTGAGCACTTTGCCTCCTATCTCCTGTCCCCACAACAATTGGAGGGTGTTGGGTGGAAGAGAGGTTTTCTTCCATAAAATCTCCTTCTCTTCTTTCAGGTTTTCTGGTCTCGTGCCTGAAATGTCCACTTACAAGCTGAAGTGTGTAGAACAGTCTCTACAACCTGGGTGTTCTCTGGTTTAGCTGTCAAGTGGAGGAGTGTCCACATGTGGAGGGAAGAGAAAAGCCACCCCTTCTCGCGTTCCTTCAGAATAGGTAGTGTTGTTAATGTATGCTATTGAGGGTTAAAAGCATGAGGCCCAATATTGGGATAAAATATATTAACATGTATTTTGACAACACACATGCTTTATAATCTGAATTCCAAAAGTAGAGTGAAAAATATAAAGACAATGAAAAAAACAGGCATATCTGTTTAGAGATGTAATGTAAAGGTAGAGTTTTATAACGTTATAATGGAAACCAGGGATGCCTGGGTGGCTCAGTTGGTTAAGCCTTTAACTTCGCCGCGGATCATGATTTCAGGGTCCTAGGATCCATCCCAAGTGGAGTCAGGCTCCCCACGTCAGAGGGAGTCTGCTTGTCCCTCTCCTTCTACCCCTCCCCCTGCTTGTGCTCTTAGTCTCTCTCCCAAATAAATAAATAAAGTCTTAAAAAAAAATAACAGAAACCAAACATGAGTCGTTACCTAGCTTTGATCACAGCACATTTATGGTTGGCTCCTATTAGGGAGAAAATTAGCCTGTTGGGATTAACTACTACACATGAAACCAGGACACTCAAAAACGGCCCATAGTAAAGGAACACTAAAGGAAAGGGACTGAAAACAGGCTGGTATGTCCCCAACTGGATGACACGGTAAGGAAAAAACTACCCCAAAGCAGTTAGGAACATGGGAGGAGTCAGGAAAGGAAACATATAAAGGTTATTTTCCTTTTTTGGATAACTACCTCAACCCAGCTTTGGGGACTGTGGCTTTCCCACTGACAGGATGGGCATCCTAGTTGCATAATTTTAATCAGAATGAGTATCTTAGTGTCAATTCTTTTCTTTTTCTACATGACTTGAAATCCTTTTTTACATCAGTAAAGTCATAGAAACACAAAAATGGATTTCCAGTAAGTCCCCATTGTCTTACTCTGGGTGGGTTGCTGTAACAAATTACCACACACTGGGGTGACTTGAATAACAAACATTTATTTCTGTCTGGGAAATCCTTGGTCAAGATGCCTATAGATTTGGTTCTGCTGAGAATGTTCTGCTGATTCGGGGGTGGCTGCCCTCTTACCAGGTACTCACCTGACAGAGAAAGAGAACGGGCTCTCCTGGGTCCCTTTCCCGAGGGCTCCAGCCTCATGACCTAATCCTTTTCCCAAGCCCTGTGCCCTCAAACCCCAATGCATAATATAGGCAGCTGATGTCAGCCTTCTGTGACCATCTCAAGTGACTGCAAGGAAAAATAAAAAACAAGCAGAAATGGAAGACCAAGTAAGCTGAGGTATACATGCAGTGTTTTTGATCAGATATAGAAACGTAATGTATTAAGGTGACCTGAGGGTCTTTCTTGTGTCTGTGTGGACACCAGCAAACCTGATATTTACAACCTTAATAAATTATACCCTGTTATGGGCAAGTATTTGGAGAGCTGCTTGCCAGCAGATGTATCCCTTTCCCCCCTTTGTATTTATATGTAATTCCCCTTAACTAACAAGCTTTGGAGCAGTTCTCTAGAACAATCTGAGAGACAGTCTCCCAGGGTATATAGTCTGTGGTAAAACAACGAGTAAGGTATTTACTAGCCTACTTTGAAATTGGCTTTCTTTCCATTGACAGGTCCCACCTCCTAAAACCATCACCTTTGGAGTTAGAATTTCAAAATGGGCGTTTCAGGAAGACACAAATACCCACTGACAACTTTTAATATCCCCGGGCTCACTCTCCTCATCTATCGAATGAGGTCTGTGCTCTCTGGAACTACTATCTGAAGTGTCATTTTGTTTCGCTGCGAGAAGAATCATAGATTCCAAGCCTAAAGGAAATCTGTATGATTGTAATTATTCACAGGCGTGCGTATGTGGGCATGCACGTGTGTGTATGTGTTCCTTCCCACCCCCCGCCCCCAGACCATAAACTTCTTTAAAACACAGATTTGCCTTTCATCCTTATATTGCTAGTACTGGACACATACCTGATGTTCTGTGAGTGTTTGTTGAATGACTACAGGAAGGATCAATACCTCTGTAATAAATCGCGGAATAGATATCACGGAAATTAGGTTGTGAGCCTGTGAAGAAACCGGTGTATCCTATTGCATCTTTCTCTTTGATTTCGTGGAAACCTTATTGGTATAAAAGTATATAGTTTTTCCTCAGATTCTGGCGAGGAGTACAGATGGAGCTTAGTTGCTGGGCAGAGGTGTTCCTCTATGAGCTTTCTTTTTGTCCCTTAAAAAAACCACCTGAAATGTCTAAATCTTTGTTTTATCAAACAATTAACACATTGGTTTTGTCTGGTAAGGATCTTGTACTATCCAGGGGCAAAAGTTCTGGGCATCGTTAGAGCTTCTAAGCGTGTATTTGCAGTGACATAAATATAACTGTGGGAGATTGGATCGACCCTGTACTAGGCATAGAGCGTTTTAGAAGGCTGCTTAGCTAAAAAAAAAAAAAACAAAAAACTCTGCTAACTCATGCCACTGCCCTTAACTTTTTCTCTTTAGTGTTGCAGGGCAAGAATCCCACTGATGGAACATTATATGTCAGTTTCATTGAACTGATTTAATTATTGCAATTATTAAGGTAGTATTTAATGGGAGCAGTGGATGTGCCTTTTCCACTTCATAAATGTATACTAAGTGCATCTTTCTTTATGGTGTGGCAGGCACATTGGCTCTGTTTTGCTGTGTGAGTAAATGGTTAAACATCTTGCAGTTTGCTTTGCCCCCCAGGGTGAGAAGGAAAACAAATCATTTATCCTCAAAAGCTCCCATGAGGCATGAAGAAGGGTGTGCTACTTTTAAATAGATTTCTGTAGCAAAGTGCGCAGTCATTTTAAAGCCAGTGACGTATTTTGAGAACTATTCACTTCCTATCTGTCAGTTCCTACCTTTGGAGTTTTGTGTTTTCTTCTCCTCCCGGACAGCGAAGTGCAAGCTGACTCAATGCTGCCCCCAACTGGCATTTCAAAAGAGGGGCGCAGAAGGGATAAAGCAAAACAAAGAGCCACTCAGTGGAAAAAAAGAAACATATTCTCAAAATCCACAGTGTATCTTGAATTGTCCTTCCTGTTGCTATTTAAAGAGAATACTTTATGGAATGAAATCAGCTCAACAAATATCTTTGGAGAACCTTCTCTGTGTAAAGCCCCGTGCTATGTGTAGAGGATACAAAAAAATATAATAGGATCCAAGACTTTAACGGCTTTTAAACAAATTAGAGAGACGAAAGTGGATTAAAGGTTAAATAAAAGTGACAAACAGATGTCGCCAGAGATAACTCTAAGACAGTCTAATCCAGATAGCTGGTTTTAAAAATTATAATACACACAGTAACCATTTTTTAGGCACTATGAAATCCTTTGCATGTGTTATTTTTGTACAATAACCCTATGGAAAAGGTAATAGTGGGTCTTTTTCTTTGTTTGTTTTGGGGTTTTTTTTGGTGTTTTTTAAAAATATTTTACTTTATTTATTTGACAGAGAGATGGAGAGAAAGAGCACAAGTAGGCAGAGAGGCAGGCAGAGGGAGAGGGAGAAGCAGACTCCCCACTGAACTGGGAGCCCTATGCGGGGCTCGATCCTAGGACCCTGGGATCATGACCCCAGCCGAAGGCAGCCGCATAACTGATTGAGCCACCCAGGCACCCCATAGCGGATCTTTTTTTAAGAAAGATTTTATTTATTCATTTGAGAGAAAGAAAGAGAGAGAGCGTGTAAGCTGGGAGGGACAGTGGAGGGATTAGAGGGAGAAAGAATGTGGAGCTCCCTGTGGGACTTGAACACACAACCTCAAGATCATACCCTGAGGTGAAACCAAGAGCCAGGGTGATCAACCCACAGATCTACCCAGGTGCCCTGGTAATAGTGTTATCTTTCAGGCTTTTACCTGAGAGCAGGGTCACCCCCCCTGCCCCCCCCCAGTGATATGGTAAGGACTGGAAGGACTGGAAGCTGCCTTTGATCTCCTGGCCCCGAAATCCTTTGTTCCCACCTGAGAGCTTTAAGGTCATAGGATGCTGGGAAGGGGGCTTTTGTGCAAGTAGAGTTAGCCCCATGGGGTCAGGAAGCTTTAAAATGAAAGAAGTAAGGAGTCAGGGAGGCACCAGCTTTTAAAAGGAGCCCTGTCTGGTTTGGTCAAAGGAACAAGAGGTCATTTATTTATTTATTTATTTAACATGTAATGTATTATTAGCCCCAGGGGTACAGGTATGTGAATCTCCAGGTTTACACACTTTACAGCGTTCACCATAGCACATACCATCCGCAATGTCCATAACCCAGCCACCCTCTCCCTACCCGCCCTGCAACCCTCAGTTTGTTTTGTGAGATTTAGAGTCTCTTATGGTGTGTCTCCCTCCCAATCCCATCTGGAACAAGAGGTTTTTAATCAGCTAGATCTGGATTTCTAAGTCTGAGTCTGAATCCCAGCTCAGTTACTTACTTAATTTCTTAAACCTAGTTTCCTTTTCTGTCAGATGAAGATATAATAATGCCCCTCCTTACTCTGCATCAGGCATGGGTGAGAAATGTCTGGAACTTGGCCGGGCAGCTAATATCATGGGAGAGGAGTAGAAGCCTTGGACCCAGTAGTTCAAGGCCATCAAAGTCAGACAAAGATGAGACTTCTTTGGAACCTGGAATCTCTCCAAGGGGGATTTTTGTAACATGTCCAGGCCCCGGGGATACCACAATTGTAATGATTATGCAGTGCATACTTTTGAACACTAGCCTAGAATGTACTTGGTTCCTTCCGCAAATGTCCCTGATCTAATTCCTGCTCTCCTGAGAATGTAGCTGAAGAAAACACAGAAGATGGTCAAAAAAGATAAAAAAGGAAAATTAACAAAGTTCTCCTAGATCAGATTTAGAACTTACGTATGAGCCTATCTAAGCCACTCATTACCATGTGTAAAATTAGGTCATATCTGGGGAAACCCAGGTTCTCACTTTGTTCTGTTTTGCTCAAATATCCTTTAAGATGCTGTTGATCTCACAGGGCTCTGTGGGCCACTAGGCCCTATTCTGCATCATGGCAAAGTCACCTTAGAGGGCTTTTTGTCAGTGCTACATAATTTCAAAACTTCTACAATCACTATTGCTGTAAGCGTGATTTCCCTGCTGACTTGAAATAGTTAATTTGCTTTTCTAAGCACCCAGCTTAGGAGCGAGCTGTGACTCAGGCTGTGCCCATGGGGAGATGGAAATGAACTTACTTCACGGGGATCTTCCCGCCTGAGTGAAACTTCCCTTTTGCTGAAAATTGCAGAAACCAATAGGCCTAATATAATCTCAGTGTTATTTGCTTGAATGTATACCTCCCTCTTTAAAATACTTTTTTATTTCAGAAATAACCCAATTAGGAGTTTTTTACACTCGTGCTGTGGGTGTTTATGTCTCTTTCACACTCTATGTACTGGTATTTATGCCTTTTTTATGAGAGGTTTTCAATTCGTGTTTTTCATCAGTAAAGTGTCTATTCAAAGAGCACTTTTTAGCTTAAAGGAAATTGCTAAAAGAAGGAGAAGCAGAACGAGGAGGAGGAAGAGAAGGGGGAGGGGAAGGGAGGGGAAGAAGTAGAAATTTCTTTGACATTATACTCTCATGCCAAAGAAGGATGCAGTCTTAATATTCCCTGTGTAATCTGTGAAATCCCAATACGAGATTTCTAATCTATTCACTTTACCTTTTTATCCCATTTTCCCCCATTTTCTGTCCCTCACTGCTCACTCTTCTTCCTCAGATTAGACCGCGTGGCCCATCATTGTAACTCTGCGTGTGTATCACACAGTTTCTTGCCCCCTTTCTCTTCATTGCACTCACCCGGCAAAGCCTCCATGTGGAGTCAACCCCCTTCTCTGCCATTCCCCCCTCACACCGAGGAGCTGAATGTAGTTGGAGAAAACCACAAGCACGCTGGCTGTGTGGTTGTGAACTCAGGAAGCCAGACTTCTTGAGGAACTTGGCTTTGTCCGCCGGCCCTGGCCACTTCACTCCCCCTCCCAGAGGACTTCCCCAAGTCTTCTTTCTCACTCTCAGCTGGTTCCTGTTTCCCATTTGCCTGAGATGATGGATGCGATCGAAAAAGAACATCCACTTCTTATCTTTACATGTTCCAGTCTGTCTGGGTCTCTGCCCATCATCCTGCCTTCTCTCCGAAGACAGTGGATAAACTGTCCATCGTTCTGGGCAACGTTTCCCCTTCATCCCTGAGTCCTATCTCTAAGTGTCTCTCCCTCCTAAGGATCTGGCTTTTTTTTTTTTTTTTTTTTAAGATTTTATTTATTTATTTGACAGAGATCACAAGTAGGCAGAGAAGCAGGCAGAGAGAGAGGGGGAAGCAGGACCCCGCAGAGCAGAGAGCCCGATGCAGGGCTAGATCCCAGAACCCTGGACTCATGACCCGAGCTGAAGGCAGAGGCTTTAACCCACTCAGCCACCCAGGTGCCCCAGGATCCGGCTTTTACAAACAAATCCTGAAAGCGCTCCCTTCTTCCCACCCTCTGCCCAAGCTGCTGCTTCCTGTCTTTGTTTCATTTTAAACAGAAATTCCCTAGAAGATCTGTCTTTTTCAGCTCTCTGTACTTCCTCCCTTTCCGCGTTCTCTAGGATACATTCCCCCCTCTTGCCGGGAAGTCACCTCAAGGACCCAAGTGACCAGATGGTGACTCTGTGGCTTCTCACCACCGTTCTGATTAAAATCAAATGATTACTCTTATTGTTCCCTTTCCACTTAACTCACAACTGTCAAGCTGCTGCAAATGGCCTCTACAAATGTCTTTGGCTGACACAGTTACAAGAAGACTTGTTTCAATGTGGTGCAGCAAAGCCGTTAGTTCGCAGGAAGTGAAGTGTGAGCTCTGGTGAGCCGGAGTGGGACTGCGTGGGCTGTTGGTGTTAAGAACGGAACTCAGAGGTAGCCCACCACAGACAGCGCAGCGATCCTGGGCTCACAAGTAGACTAGGCAATGGAAGCAATGGAAGCAGGAAGAAATCTTGGCAATCATGTGACTTCATGGAGATTCAACAGGAACTAGGGCTTCCATAGCAATGGAAGCAGGAAGAAATCTTGGCAATCATATGACTTCATGGAGATTCAACAGGAACTAGGGCTTCTGACAGCTGATGATCAGGAATTATTCAGAAATTTTATTTATTATTATTATTATTTTAATTTTATTTATTTGAGAGACAGTGAGAGAGCACAGAGGGAGAGGGAGGAGTGGACTCCCCGCTGAGCAGAACTTTCATTATCTTTCCTGATTCTATAGTTGACTGGGCTCAGCCGGGCAGTTCTTCTGCTGGTCTTGCTTAAGGTCTTTCATGCTGCTGCAATTAGATGGCAGGTGGGTCTAAAACCTCCATGATGATTCCCTCCTATACCCGGTCCCTGTGCCGGGATGACCGGAAAGCTGCTTCAGCTGGGGCCCTGGAGCAGCTGGGCCCCTTTGTCTCCACCTAGTCTCAGGGCTTATTCTCCATATGCTGCTTCCAGCAGAGCAGGAAGTCCTTACATAGGGGACTAGGGCTCCCCAAGATGCACAAATAGAAACTTTCAGGCCTTTTTATGTGTCAGGCCTGGGACTGGTGGAGTCTCAGAGGACCATCCTACATTCAGTGTGGGAGGGGAATCCACAAGGTCTTGGTTAACAGGAGGGCTGGCTGGCCGGGGCCATCATTCAGGGCTACCTAGAACACTGGCATTCAGTTAATTCTAGTCATCTTTGAGAAACTCTGACATTCCACAATATTTGTTTTGATTTACTACTTGTATCCCCAGTGCCTGACCCAGTTCTCAAAAAATAGGTATTGAAAGAACCATTTGAAGTGCCTGGGTGCCTGGGGGGTCTCAGTCAGTTAAGCATCTGCCATCAGCTCAGGTCATGATCAGGTCCTGGGATGGAGCCCTGTGTCAGCCTCCCTGCTCAACAGGGGGAGGGGAAAAGGGGGGTGGTGCTTCTTTTCCTTCTCCCTCTGTTGCTACCCCTGCTCATGCTCTCTCTCTCTCTTTGTCAAATAAATAAACAAAATCTTTTTAAAAAAGAAAGCAAGAAAAAAAGAACAAACGAACATCTCCCCACTAAAAACTCCAGAGCATAGTGGTGGAAAATGTGGTCCAGCCACTGGAACCAATGTAAGCCCCCTCAAATCCCAGCTTTGTCACTTGCTGGCTACAGGCTCTTGGGCAAGTTATTGATCTTTATGTGCTTTAGCATTCTCTTCTGTAAAATGGGGAGATTCACAATATCTACTGAAAACAATTTTGCAAAGATTCAATGAGGTAATAAAGGTGAGGTGCCTAGGACAGTGTCAGGCACGTACAAAGCATTCTCGAAGTGTATGGTTGTTCTGACGACTGCTAACACCAGAGCCATGCATCCACCTGAGGGCCCCACAATTCTCTATGACCAACAACTTGTGTTGACCCCCGAAGAATTCACTGAAACCTGCAAAGGGTGTCTCATTCCACTGGACTCCCCTTTGAACCTTCTTCAGATTCACATTCAAAGAAGGACAGAAACATGCCTTGTTCTTCCAGTCCTTCAGTTTTTTTTTTCCAGTTGCAAAATTCCAGCTCAGAAAGAGGCAACAGTGCAGAAAAGCAGACCTACTCTGGCTTAGTCACTGGGTGGAAATGAGCATAAAAGCCGGAGAAACGGTGACTTGCAAAGGGGTGCCCTGTGAGAGAGATGTTCAGGCAACTCGACTCTCAGCTTACCCGTGAAATACGTGCCTAGGTTCATACATAAATTGATTGATGGATTGGAATTCCAGCGCTTTGTTGTACAAATACGTTGTTATTTATAGTCCTGGGTGAGGGAACAACCACCGACTCCATCCATATCAGCATTGGTTGAGTTGATGTCAAAGAACAAAGCCTGAAGTGAAAAGAGAGAGAAGGAGAGAGAGGGGTGGGGTGGGAAGGAGAATCTCATTTACTTTTGAGTACTGGACCAGCTGAAAGATAATAATAATAATAATTGACACTTGGCATTGGTTTTTTCCATGTCCTTTGCTAAGTTATTCTCCATGCACCTTATTGTAGCTCCTACCGATTTTTCCACATGGACTCAGACTCCTAAATTATTTCCAACACTCCCCCTTATCCACAGGACATTTCCCTGAGCACAACTGGGGATTGGGGCATTCGGAACCAAGCAAATGAAGCCAACTTATTAACTTTACAGTAATAGCTCTTCAACAGCCCAGAAATCGTCCCATTCCCCCCGCCCCCGCATGTGTTTCTAAATTGGTGGAACGTGAGAGTTTCTCAAAGTAAAATGAGAAAAGAAGTTCAATAAATCCACTTTGCATCCGCAATTTCTGCCTGTTTAACTTCATTCTTGCCCTCACTTTTGAAATCTATGAGGTCTTCCGTCATCTTCCCAACACTGCAGCCATATTAGGGGGTGGCAGAGGGATGGGAAGTGGGAGTGAGGGACAGAGTCGCATTTTCTCTAAAGGAGCGAATTTTCTTCTAAGTAAGATGCTGCCCAAATTCCTCAGACTCTGAAAGCATTCATGGACTGAGGTGACTTTCCCACCTGAAATATTAAATATTTAGGTTTCTCTTCCAATCCTTTCTATAGCTTCATTAGGATGCTGTCAGAATGAGTGAAAGGGAGCACAGGAGAAAAGTGGCTTACTTAGTGATTAATCGGGACTGGTCCATACTTAATCATAGCTCTCAACTCAGACTTTATAATTGAAGCCTCACTAATAATCTTCATGATTTGTCAGCCACTTCTACAGGCTATCTTTGAACTGAGAGTCTGGCTTATCTTTGGAATTAAAGCAGGCGACGACGTTAGCCTCGGGTCTTCAATTTGGTGTGAGTCATTCAGTGGCTAAATCAAACAATGTGTCAGGAAGCAAATTGGTTTCCCAGGACCTCAGTCACTGATAATAATAATGAACCAGACAATTCCACTTTAACTTCTTTGGGATAATTCCCCAGTACCTTGACATGCGAATTTCCATAAATATATCTGGGGCCTTGAGTACACAGATCACTTTGGGTACGACTTTTGATGATGGGCTTGACATACACAGTGTTCTCTCTGGAAATAGATGTGTAACCAAAAGGTGATAATTCATGTGGCCTTTCTCGAATCACAGATTTTTGGTGACTCTGCTACCAACAGTTTACTAGGAGAACACATCCTACTTATCTATGATCATCAGCATTTCCCCAACTCATGATTATCTTGAGAATTTGCCTTAAACTCTTAACTCTTAAACTATGTGAATAAGGTTACCCAGTTAAAAAGAAGTTGTATTTGCCGGGGCACCTGGGTGGTTCAGTTGGTATAGCGTCCGACTCTTGATTTTGGCTCAGGTCATGATTTCAGGGTCATGAGATCAAGCCCAGGTTGAGCCCAACATCGGACTCTGCTCTGAGCATTGAGTCTGCTTAAGATTTTCTCTCTCCCTCTACACTTCCCCCTACTTCTTGCTTGGATACTCCCCCCCCTCTCTCTTTCTCTCTTAAAAAAAAAAAAAGTTTTATTTGCTTAAATATTAATAGGAAGGCAAGTCATCAAACTCTGATAGAGTTATTAGCGAAATGTAAATAACATTTATGTATTCATACAGTTCAAATCAAATTTAGTTGGAAAGAATGTAGTTCTGAAATAGGGTGATAGCTCCGTAATATCTTTTATGAAAAATCCTAATGCTAATGTTCATAAAATATAAATCCAGTCTGATCTGAAGTAGCAGGAGTGATTTGAAATTAAATCACTTTTCATAACTCAGTATCACACTCATCCATATAAATAAGAATGTTTGCATTTTCATTACTTCTTTGTCAACCTTTCTTTGTCAACCTGACGTTAACATCGTTATCTCAATTCTGTGTCAGGATTGACTGGGAAACAGAAAAGCCCTGCTGAATGCTCTTCTGTAAACTACTAAAAAATCATTTCAAAAAATACACTGAATAAAATATCGTTTCATCGTGCATTGAAGGGTGGTGAGGAAGGAAGTAGGCATTCATGCCTAACATGATGCTTTGCCTAATGGGCAAACTTTGAATAGTTATTGATCATGATGATGAAAAATAATGAAATCAGTTACCACACCGTTTTCAACAGTGCGAAAGTTATTAAAATTTAAATAGAGAGGAGAATGAATTCAAGTTGTTCCCAAGGTGAAATGTGGGGAAATAAATAACATCTGGAATTAAGTTTGAAGATGAAACACTGGCAAATAACTCAAAAAATTAGTGGAAGTCACAGGCACACCAAACTAAACAAACTGGTGGCTTTGTGTAGACACATATTTATTCAAAAGACCTCATCTTTGAAAATTTGTCTCTTTCCTTTGACACTCTCCTAGTCGAATACTGAAATTCCTAGGGTACGAACTTAACCATCTACACAGAATCTGAAGTCCCCACTCTAGAAATACATGGAAATCACTATGGCAGAGAATAAAGGGACCATGACAAAGGACCTCATTTTTACAGATTTGTTCTTCCTTAAAATGAGGTTCGTGTTCCATCACCATAGTCCAGCTGTGTTTTCGGAAACTTTTGAGAGGATTCCTTCTATACCTCTCCAACTTACCAATTCTATATGATATGTTCATCTTCCCATCTCTCAACTGCTGTGAAGGGTTAGCTCCATATTATAAACCTGCCTTTTACGACCTCCACAAAGCTAGGAAATCTTCAGTGGCAATTCCCCACAATTTTACATTTCAGTCAAATCAGTTACATGGAAAGTCAGCCAACCTGGCAACACTGGTAGCGGGTATGGCCCATCTCCATATGCCTTTTTTTTTTTTTCTTTTTACACTAAAATTTTCATTTTAGGATAGTTAGATTTCCAGGAAAACTATGGAGGTCTACAGAGTTCCTGTGGACCTCATACTCGTTCCCCTATTTTAACATGTAAGAATTAATGAACACATATTAACACATGAATACAATATTATCTAAATTTCATAATGTATTCAGATTTCCATATTGGTTTCCTGGGGTCCTTTTCCTCTTGTAGGATCCCAGCCAGGAGACCATGTTATACTCCGTCATCTCCTTTCCTTAGACTCCTCTAGACTAGGACAGTTTTTCAGACTTTCCCTGGTTTTGATGTCCCTGACAGTTTTGAGACCTTAAATGGCAGGGTGTTTGTAGTCTGTCCTTCAGCTCGAGCTTGTGTGATGTTATTCTCATGATTAAATGGGCTGCGGGTTTTCTGGAGGAAGGCTATAGAAATAAAGCTCCATTCTTTCAACATGGCCTGTCTCTGATGCTGACCTTGATGACTTGTCTGAGGTAGAATTTCTCAGGATTCTTCAAACATGTGCTTTCCCCCTCTTCTCTCTCTCTCTCGTTCATTCTTCATTCATTTGATAGAGAGAGAGAGAAAGAGTGAGTAGGGGGAGGGGCAGAGGGAGAGAATCTCAAGGAGAGACCCCGCTGAGAGGGGAGCCTGATGTGGGGCTCAAACTCGCAACCCTGAGATCAGGACCTGGGCTGAAACCAAGAGTCAGATGCTCACCTGACTGAGCCACCCAGGCGCCCCTCCCCTCTCACCATTTATAAGGAAGTCACTGTGTGCGGCCATGTGTAAGGGGGAGAGAGTTATCCCCTGCTTCCTTGAGAAAAGAGTGTCTGCATAAATGATTTAGATTTTCTTCTATGTGAGAAATTGACCTAATCTCCTCCTTTGATTTATGTGTTCCGTCATGTACATCAGTTAGACTCCAGGATACTTATTTCTACTTTGGGTTTTAACTCCATACTACATTACGTGTTTTGTTCAAATTGTTTGGGTTTTGTCCATTGGAAGCTCTCAGTTGACACCCGTATAACCCCCATCACTGTGTCCCCCCCCCCCTTTTTGCTTTACTTTTTGCTCCTCACTCAACTTGTACACTTTCTTCCCCAGTTCTAGAGTCAGGCATCTTCGTACCTTTTATTGGACAATGATCTTAGACACCAACATCTGGGTGCTAGTCTGCTTGTTGCTGTTAGGTTGCTTCTGGACCCTTTCAGCTGATGCCAGGAAATCTCTGTGTAATAATAACCCAGGTGTATATCTTTCTTTAAAATATTTCTATATGTAACCTGTAGCTGTAGCTCTATTAAGTTAGACATGAGTTCATACTGACCTCTCCAACTCTTAGTTATTGAGCACTTGCGAATCTCTACCCTCCCAATGATGAGAAGCTTGTTTCCCAATGTCCACTATTTATTTACTTCATTGCTAGATTCCAGTATAGAGATATGGTGGTTTTGGAATGGTGAACTTGTACGCCCTTGGGAAACCCCTTCACTAACTAGAGCACAATGCTTATATACAATTTTTGTTGTTGTTCGTTTTGTTTTGCTTTGTTTTGTTTGCCTTTAGAGTTATAGACTCCACTCATTGCCACAGGAACTTAGGTCAGTATCTTTTTCCTTGCCTCTTCAGCTACAGTTGCTTCATATATTTTTAATAGAGTGAGGTTTTTTTTTTTTTTTTTTTTGGTTACATTCTTCATTCACTCCTAAGACCCCCTTGACCGAAATGATTTAATTTGCAAACATTAAGGTTCATTCTGGGTGCTGTAACGTTGTATAGGTTTTGACAAATGTGTAATGTTATTTATTTAACATTACAGTATCATATGGCATATTTTCATCACCCTAAAAATAGCCCTTTGCTTTCCTTATTCAACTCTGCTTCCCTCCTCGGAACCCCTGCAACCACTGTCTCTATAGTTTTGTCTTTTTCAGAATGTCATGGATAGCATAATATAGTATATAGCCTTTCAGACTGGATTTTTGCATCTATAAATACACATTTAAGAGATTCATCCATGTCCCATGTGGCCTGATAGTTCATTTCTTTTTACAGCTGACTAATATTTCCCTGCATAGATGGACCACAGTTTGCGTATGCAATTGCTGATTGCATGGTATCTTGGTTGCTTCCAGTTTGGGGAAATTATAAATAAAATTTATAAATTGTTGATAACAGATAAACTGTTTATAACAGATAAAACGGTTATCAACATTCATGTACAGGATCTTGTGCGGTTGTAAGTTTTCATATACTTGGGTAAAAAGCCAGTAGTCTGATGCTGGATCCTATGGTAAGGTTGTGCTTAACTTTGTAAGAAACTGCCAAACTGTCTTCCAAAATGGCTGTCCTATTTTGCATTCCCAAGGATCATAAATGAGAGTTTCTGTTACTTTGTGTCCTCACCAGCAATTGGTTTTGTCCATTTTTGCCTAGTAACCATTGTGGTAAGTGTATGGTGGTACCTCATTGTTCTTTTACTTGCATTTCCTTTATGCAAAATTATGTTAAGCATCTTTTCACTTGCTTATTTGTGCTATGATGTGTTTTTAGGTGAGGTGTTTGTTTGTATATCTTGGTCATTTTTTTAAAAATTATTTGAAAGAGGGAGTGTGTGTGCACACATGCACACACGCACACACAGAGGAGTGGTGAGGGAGGGGCAGAGGGAGACGCAGACTCCCCACTGAGCAGGAAGCCCGATGTGGGCTCAATCCCAGGACCCCAGGATCATGAGCTGAGCTGAAGGCAGATGCCTAACCGACTGAGCCACCTGGGTGTCCTTATCTCTTGGCTATATTTAAAAATAAAAGGTTTATTGATATATCATCCACCTATCACAAGATTCATGTTTTTAAAGCATACAGTAGTTTTTAATGTGTTGACAGAGTTGTGCATCACAGTTCGCTAATTCTAAAACACTCTCACTGTGTGCCAAAGAAACCTCATCGCTATTAGCATTTGCTCCCCATCTCCCTGTGGTCCTGGTGCTTGGGAACCACCAGTCTACTTTCTGTGTCTAAAAATTTCCCTAGTCTAAACATTGCATATAAATGAAATTTTACAGGAAGTGGTTTTTCAGGTTTGTTTTCTTTCACTTAGAATCACGTTTTCAAGTTTTATACAAGTTGGGGCACATAACAGCACTTCATTCCTTCTTACGGCCAAACGATATTCTATTTTATGGATATATCATATCTTATTTATCCATTTTTGGACATTTTTGGTTATTATGGCTATTTGGCTGTCGTGGATAATGCTACCGTGTTTTTGGTGTCAAATCTAAGAATTTATTGTTAATTCTGAGGTCATGAAATTTAACCCCATGTTTTCTTCCAAGAGTTGTGATCTTTGGTGGATATCTAGTTGTTCTAGCATTTGTTGAAGACACATGAAACTGCTGAAACTCAGTTGGCTATAGATATTTAGGTTTATTTTTAGAGTCTCAATTCTGTTCCATTTGTTGTCTATGTTTATCCTTGGGCCAGTATCAAGCTGTGCTGACAACTCCAGCTTTGTAATAATAGACTTTCAATTTTTGAAATTGGGAAGTCCGATTCATCCAGCTTTGCTTTGTTTTTACAATATTGTTCTGACTATTTGGAACCTCTTATACTTCCACACGAAATTGAGGATTGGCTTTTCCATTTCTGAAAAACAAATGGCTGTTGGGATTTTGATAGGGACTGTATCAAAATCAACTTTGTTAAGATAACAATCTTACATTCTTTCAGTCTCTGAATATGTGATGTCGTTCCATTTATTTAGGTCTTCAAGTATTTTTCAGCAATTTTTATAGTGTTGTATTTTTCAGTGTATAAATCTTTCACTTTCTTGGTTAAATTTGCTCCTAGATATTTTGTTCTTTGATGCTATTGTAAACAGAGCTGTTTTTGTTTTTGGTTTTTAATTTTAAAAAGTTCAACTTCTCAATTTTTCTTTCATGGACTGTGCTTCTGGTGGTTTCTCTAAACTCATTACCAAAATAATATTATGTAGATTTTCTCTCCTGTTTTCTTCTAGAAGTTATATAGTTTTCTATTTACACAAAGGTTTGTGATCCATTTTTAGTTCATTTTTCTGTGCGCGCTTTTACTTAAGGAATCCTGGCCGTGCGGCGGGCGAGCGTCTCCTCCGAGCCGGCACCTGCCCTCCCTCTCCCCCTGGGCTCAGGAGGCGGGTGGGGGCAGAGCACTGGGTGAACGGAGGGCCCTTCCTCTGGGTCAGGGACAGCAGAGAGGTGCTGTCAACAGGGCTGGCTGTTGCAGATAGAGGGAAGGAGATTTTCACACAGGGAAACATGTCTCTGTGACAGACACGGGGTCTCTAAAAATAGTCCTGCTGGGAGCCTAATGGCCCTTGGCATAATGGCTGAAGTCAGGGGAGGAGGTGTCTTAGAGTTTGCTCCAGTGGCTGAGTGGAAAGGAGGTGCCACTGACGTGGGAGGAGGACGTGGAGCCAGGCCAAGGGAGCTAGACATGCTGTGGGACAGGTTAGGGGCCAGCACTGGTTGGGGAAGAGAGAGACCAGCAGGTGGGGGAGTCGGCACACGGCTCTTCCCAGTTCTTCGTAACACCGAGAAAGGTGGTAGGATTGAGGTGGTCAGAGGGCCCTGGGCAGAAGGAGCCCTATGGACTCCAGGGACCTGGGGCTGGAAATAGGGAATGTTCTTGGTTTTGAAAAGAAGGTGGAGATCTAGAGCAACAAATTGTAGCCAGAAAAGGGAAAGGCTAGAGGGCATGTTCTGCCTCACCTGTGAGAGAATGGACACCAAAGGGAGGACAGAGATGCCGCAGAGGAAGACTGGCCGCAAAGCAGGGCAGAGAGCTGGACTCTGGACCGTGGTGAATGGGCATTCAATTCCAGGGAGCCAGACTGCCCTGGGATGGGTCCCAGGATGGCCAGGACCCACTGTTTCTTCAGGATCAACCTGATGTTCTCTTACTGGCTTTTCCACCTGTGCCTAGTCCTGGCAGCCCACTGATTCCAGAAAGGGGCTGGTCTGGTCTCCAGCTGGGCTTCACCTTCTTAGCCTGAATCCCCACAAAGCAGGCATGAGGCAAACATTTCACGTGAGCAGCTGGAAGGAAAAGGCTGGCATCTGGGCAGTCTTCTCACGATGAAACTGGGGAGACAGGGAAAAGCAGAGAGGCACGAGATCTCAGGGGTGGGGGGCTCTCAGAGAGAGAGGAAGGCAGGACTGACCTTCCTCATAGCAGCAAAGGCAGGACCAAAGGTGGCTTTGACCTCTACACAGTCTCGGATCCAGGCTGGCAGCTTTCCCAGGATAGGTGGGCGGGCTTACCACTGATCCAGAAGCACTATGCTGGCAAAATCCTTCTGGTGCCTGATGGCCCTGCCTAGGTGGGGACAGAGGTTGGGCTCTCAGCTAAACCAGCCTCCCCCACAGTGTATTTCTATCGTGTTCCCTCCTTCCTGTCACCCCATTCTCTTGCCAGGCATCCCAAGAGCCAGGAACAGTCCTAGGCCTACCTATAGATTGGTTGACAGCCTTCATACACAGATTCTCCACCAAAGCCTTGCCTGGTGGGGCTGACCTGGGCCTCTGGGCTGGGGAGGGCAGAGGACAGCACCTGTCAGCATTTTCTTGCCTCCCCCCGCCCCCTGCTCAGTGTTCTGAGAAAATGATACCGCTCGGCGTGGGAGAAAGAGCAGCAGGCATCACGGGCACGAGGCCAGCAGCAGCTGCGACAGAGGAGATGGCAGAGTGGCTCCGGAGGGTAAAGGGGTGCATCCATGTCCTGGAGTAGACGGGAGACACGGGGACACTTCGGGGGGCAGTGGGGAAGGCACAGCACTGCAGCCCCGGTATCGCAGCCCCAGAGGCAACAGCACCTCCTCCCCAGCCGTCTCCTCCCAGCCTCGGGACACTGGAGGTACTCCCCAGGGTCTGGCCCAGGTAGGCCATCCTCTCCTGCAGCTCTGGTGACCTGATGTTTGGGTAGGGCATGCCTATCATAACCACACACCTAGGGCCGAGGAACACGAGGCCGTGGCGCGGGGGCAGTCAGGCCCCCAGTGTGTTTGCCGAGGGTCAGGCCTCACCCTCCTGTCATCAACTGCTACATCCAGCGCTCTGTCACCCCCCTCAAATTGTGCTTGCTGCCTCTACCTCCCTCCACACCGGGAGCAGGTGTGCTTGGCCGAGACCCAGTGCAGGCCACATGAATGGAGTCCCCACAAAACTATGCTCTGCCTAATTTCCACCTGGAGCTAAAGGGCCAAAGCTACCTCCCCACAGAGCTGAGTGACCTAAGCAGCCAGCCCGGGGTGCAGACTCCTGCTGGCATCAGCTTGCAGGCAGGGACCTGGCCATTCGTGGAGTGAAGGATGATCATAGCGGGGTGCAGACTCCTGCTGGCATCAGCTTGCAGGCAGGGACCCGGCCATTCGTGGAGTGAAGGATGATCACAGCAGAGCCCAGAGATGAGAGGCCCATAACTTACCGGCCAAGGTTGTCAGAGAAGTTAATACCTTCCCTCATCTTTCCTCCAACCACAGAGAGGAGCAGAGCACCTGTCACCGTGCCTCCCGCCTGGCCACAACACTGCGGGAAATCCCAGTCCAGGTTGTAGAGCCAAAGCTTGAAGGCCACCCAAAATGCTGCCAGCTGTTCTCTGGACCCAGGGCCTCGGAGTTACACTTCTCACCTGAATGCACCTGGAATACTCCGCCAGCACCTGTTCCACCTGGTTTGCTTTCTTGGGTTCCTGAAATATCTGAAGGAAAACAATGTCTCCCAGGAAAGGGTTTCAGAATGCGTGGGCCCCACGTCTGCTCGTGGCCTTTATGTTTTCCAGACTGGAAACTGGAGAGGCCCCCAGAGTCAAAGGGTCTAGGGAAATCCTCCAGAGGTGATCAGGGGTTCCAAGTGGGGGGAGTAAGGAGCTAGCCGAAGTCCAGACAGTTCTCTGACATGCATGAGAAATCCTAGCAGGAACTCTGGGTGCCACTGTCCTAATAAGTGGGAGTTCTAGCTGAGAAGTCACTCACCTTTTTCCTGACAGGCAGGCGGGCCAGCAGCCCACTCTTATCCCAGTGGGCATAGACCTGGCGTTGGTACTCATTGGAGGGGAAGAAACAGACCATCCCTCCAGGGACCACAGTGCACAGGTTACAGAGAATGCGACCAGTCTCCTCCATCTAAGGAAGGCAGACCGACAGCCCTCCCTGGAGTCATTCCTGAGGCCATATCCAAACAGCACTTCCTGACTTTGAGACTCAAAACCACATACAGAGATCCAAGCGTGACTGCAGTCATGGGGGAGACCTATGGCCGGAAGCGCCCCCTCCCCCGCCCCCCTCCCACACACATCACGATGCTAGCGCACCGGAGCTAAAACCGGCTGGCATGCACCAAAGCCTCCCTGCTCGACTCCCAACGCCTACGGGCCACTGGGGACAAGCTCCACTACAACAAATCGGACACTGAAAACCCCATGTGTGCCTCTCATGACAGGCCCCAAGCCCCATGTTCCTGCCTGGGGCAGGGAGCGATAAAACCCAATGGCAAGAGAACCAAAGGAAACAAGCAGATTCTCCTCAGGTTCATCCTGAAGGAATGGCCCAAGGTTCTAAGAAAACATTATTTAATGGTCGAAGCGGTGAGGGGAGGCGGGGAGCTCAGACCTCCCAAGGCACTATCCAGCCTGGGCCGCCTCCGTGTGGAAGACCCCAGCACTGATCTCCCTAACACCTGAACACTAAAAGCGCAGGACAGGCTGCCCAGCACCCCAGAAACCTCTCTCCGGCCCCGGTGAAGGCGGTGGTAAGGTGAGCGGGCTGGTACTAACCATCTGCGGCAGCTCTCTCTTCTGGTATGTGAACTCCAGCTGCTGGCTGGAGGGGCCGCTGCAGATGACCAGGGGCAAGGTATTGTCTGGTGGGATCACATGACCTGCAGAGACCCCAGGGAGGGGCTGAAAACGAGGGGCTGACCAGTCCGTAAGGCAGGGCCTGGGAAGCGCGTTCCCCATCCCTGTCTCCGTGCCAGGAAGAGCAGTTCCCACACTCGCCCACGCGCCTGCTCCTGCAGCGCAAGTGGGTGGTACTCAGACCTCCCCACAGGGGTGAAGGCCACCGTGCCGGAGCAGAGAGACGGGAGCCCACGCGAGAGCTGGCAAAGGACTGAGCTCCCATCTCACAGGCTGCTCAGCCCCTGGGGCCTGATGAGAGCACAGGGTCAAACCGTGACGACAAGGGGCCGGAGAGTGACACGTGGCCCATGCCACCCTGGACAGGGATTCTCCCCACAGGAAAACCCCACTCGCTCAGCTTCCACCCCAGCACAGGCCCGCAGCTGCTCCCCGAAGTCAGACACCTGCAGACCACAACAGCAGGGCTCCGTGATCCCCGAGAGGGCCGGGGACCGCAGGCCTGAGCAGGCAAGGGGCCCTGGCAGGGAGCAGGAGAGAGAGAGCCGCACTTGGGGGAAGACAAAAGTCTGGCCTGGCACAGTATGTACATAAGAACAGGAAAAAAGAGGTAAAAGGTAAGACAGATAATAAATGGGCAAAAATAAATAAATAAATAACAATAACCCAGTGTTGGATCGTCTCAGTGAGCCTGTGGGAACAGCACGGGTAATCTGGTGAGCTGGGCACAGTGCTTCTCCCCCCGGACTAGGCAACCGAGAGCACCTGTGGGCATTCAAGACAAAATGCACACGTCCAGGTCCCAGCCTCAACTACCGGAGAAGGACCTCTGGGGGGATGGAGGGGTGGGGCAGACATATGCGTTTGTAATTTTAAAGCACTCCGGGATTTTCACCTACTGAATTGGCAAGAATCCTAAGGCGTGACCCCCTCCGTGGAGAAACACACGTGTGGGGAGACAGAACAACTCCAGCTGGAGGGGAACTGGACGGTACTTTGTAAGCTGGATGTATTTTTACTGTTTAGCCTGGCATGCCCCCCCACCCACCTAGGGGTGCCCCCTGAAGGTACAGCTCCGCAAGCCAACACCTGCGCAGGGATACTCCTGCATGGGATCTCTGAGCGCACAACGGCCCTTCCGGAGGGCCCAGCGCATGTGCTCGCCACAGCCTTGCAGGGTGGAGCGCCGGCCGGCAGGCAGGACACATGCCCGCAACGGCCACCGAAAGGCGTGTGCGCCACAACACTGTCGCCGCAGCCACTGACGGAAGAACAGGGAGGGGACACACGTGAGTACATGTATTTGCTTAGTTCTGCAGAGAAATGCAATGAAAGCAGGCAAGGACACACCCATAGTCGTAAAAGTGACTGCCTCTGGGCACAGACAGCAGCCTGCAGACCAGCAAAAGTGGGACTTTCTGAAGGCACCGTCCAGACAGTTTCGACTTCTGAACCATATAGGTGTTTACATATTTTAAAAACATATTAAGTCAAAAATAAAAAATAATTAAAAAGCAAACGCTAAAACTAAAAACAGACGGCAATAAAGATGACCTGTTTGTCACAGTCACAACAGAAGCACACAAGGAGCCTGACTTCCCTGACTTCAGATCATTAGTGAGCAGACATCCTTAGTAAGATACCCTCTCAGAGCAAAAATAAACGCAAAGAAATTAAATTTCAATCACTAGTTTACTGTTAGAATATCGGTAGTAAAAGACAGTATTTGAGGTCTCCTGTGGGAGAGTGCAAGCAAGTAATAAGATAGAACAAACGTAGTAAGAAACCAAATGTTCAGCTCAAGAAAAAAGATACACAGTGTAAGGTCAAACAAATTCATGGATTTTCATTTAGAAACACTCATGATTTTTTAAAGCCACCTTCCCCAGTCTGTCTACAGAAGGTCTAAAAGCAGTCACAATCCAGGAGCACGACCAACACTGACCAACACCCCCGGCACGCGGATGCTGGTTTCCACATACCAATCCCCAAATAAGGAAGCCAGGTTACTTGGAGAAATGAAGGATTCCAGATCTGGGGCAAAGAAAGTATAAGGTGGCCCGGGACATTCTGCATTCTGTCGTGCCAAAAAGCAAGAAAGCATCCCAAGGCCAATAAAGGGCCTCGTCAAGGACCAAGGGCAGCATGTGGGGGCTCTGAGGGGCCGAGCCTAAAACACCTGAGCATCAAAAGCAGCAAGGACTACAGATGATTTTAATTTGTGAACAAAAATCTGAGTCTATACACAAGAAAAATGGAAAATTAACAAAGTGGCAGGAGTGGTTCCAGTGGCAGAAGAGAGGGACCAGAGTGTGCGGGCACTGAGGAGCCTTCCACTGGCTCAGTCCCGCGCCACGCATACCCTGGGGACAGAACCGCTGTGCAGAGATGTGGTTCTATGTGCCTCCGTGCTGCTTAAAACAGAACAACTGGAAACCACCCGAATACCTAACAAAGGAAGAGCGGTTCTACAAAATAGAACATATTCACATAACAGAGCAGAGCCGGAGCGTGGTGGGATAAATGCACACTACTGACCAGGAAAAATGTTTATTCTGTTGGTGGCTGAAAAATCCAAATCGTAGCAACAGCATGGAGAGATGGAGATTTTTGTTTTTAAAACATGTATGTGTATTTGTAAAAATTACACACAAAGACTACTCTAACGATATACAATAAAACAAATCTTTTGGTGGTGGAATTATAATCTTATTTTTTTCCCTGCTTTTGCTGGTCTCTGCTTTCTCCAATGAAAGCAAAATACTTGTGTGTGTGTGTGTGTGTGTGTGAATTTGTAAGAGAGGGAAGGTGGGATCCCTGGTGGGTCCAAGAAAGGTGGTCCACTAGGCCACACGGCGTCCCTCGCAGCCCGGCCCAAGGTGCCCCACTGTCCTAGTGCCTCGCACCCCCCTCACCACAGGCCAGCAGACCAGTCACCAGCACCCTGCTTCCTGAGCCTCGCCCAGGAGGTGCCACGAGTCTCTCCATGCTCTCTCTGGCTTGGCGGCCCACGCCGGCTCCTCCTTGGGATTACCTTGGCGGCTCAGGATGACCCTGCCATTCTGGTTGGCAGTGGTGACGGCTGCTAGGAAGGATTCGATGTGCATCAGCGGGGAAGCTGGCCGTGGCAGCCTGGCCTCGCCCTCCTCCACAGGGCTCACAGGAGCTGTACAGGAGCAGAAGGAAGAGGGTCTGCGACCACAGAGGCGGTGGGAGGGCCCCCTGTGGCAAGCCTAAAGCCATTCTCTGCAAGAGTGGAGTCCAGGCATGAGGGATGGACGCTCCTGTCCCCCGCTTGCAGCCCGATCTCCCGCCTCCTTAACTCACTCTCGGCCACTGTGGGCTGCAGGGTCTGCAGAAGTGCTGGAACCCAGCCAGTCTGGGCTGCTCCCTGGAGGGTGTGAGGACTTGCGCCATACCTTTCTGTGAAGCCGAAGAGCCGGGATGGAGTAAGAGCACAGGGAGGAATGAGGCTGCAGCAGTGGGAGCCCTGGCTGGAGGGAGGTTCCGCCGGACCCCGGACAGCCCGCAACTTGCCCCCTACCCCCACCTGCCACGAGGCCTCTCGCACTCCCACCCCCGCCCAAGGAGCCCTGCTACAGGAAGGGAGCAGAGGTGACTCAAGCGTCTGAAAGAAAGGGGGCTGCACTGGGGTGCTGCAGACCCTGGCCAGACCCGGGAAGGGGAGGGCACACCTTTCTGCTGATCATGCTCCTCTCCCAGTAGTGCCGCACCTGCGAACGCAAGCCTACTGCAGGTGTCTGGCCACCATTTGCTGGAAAAAAGAAACCACTAGTTTCCCAAACCCCAGGGAAGCAGGACTCTCTGCCTGCCCTCCCCCTGCCCTAGGAGCCCACAGCCTCCGTGTTGGCCAAGCGGGTCACCCTCCTCTGAGGTCATGCCTCTCCTGCCGCCCCCACACAGCATGGTGGAAGCCTCGTGCAGGCAGTCCCTTCACACATGTGTGTGCACGGCTCCAACCCTCTAGAAAGGTCCCCTGATCTTCAATGTGACAGCACCTAAGCTGAACCTTGAAAGATTAAGTTTTAAATAACCTACGGGAGCAAAGGCACGAAGGAGGTAAAGCTTGGGTTTGTTCAGGCGTGTCTGGTGCGTACACTATGTGTAGCCTGGAAAGGAAGCCAGCAAGTTGAAGCCGTTGAAGATTTCGAAAAAGGGTGCTATCTTTCAGCGGAGCTCCACTAGACCATAGTGTGGGAGAGAGCAGAAGGGAGAGGGAATGCGAGCAGGGAGAGCGGGGAGAAGCCAAGAGGGGCGCCTGGGTGGCTCAGTGGGTTAGGCTGCTGCCTTCGGCTCGGGTCGTGGTCTCGGGGTCCTGGGATCGGGGCCCGCATCGGGCTCTCTGCTCGGCAGGAAGCCTGCTTCCTCCTCTCTCTCTCTCTGCCTGCCTCTCTGCCTGCTTGTGATCTCTCTCTGTCAAATAAATTAAAAAAAAAAAAAATCTTTAAAAAGAGGAAAAGAGCCTCTCCTGATGTGGCAGCCATGGGAATGGAAAGGCTCCAGAAGTTCAAGAGCTATTTCTGGCTCTGGGAGCCGGTGACCATTTAGATGCAGGACCCAAAGGGAGAAGAAAGGAGTCAAAAAGGGCTGGATTGCCAGCCTGTCTGATGGGGTCATGGCAGTGACGGGGACCGAAATGGGTAAGTTGGGGGTGTGTGAAGACAAATGGGAAGGCCGGAGGGAAAGCAAAGGGTCTGGAGTCCAGGCAGGGGGCCTAACACGCCAGGTACCATGTGCTCACTTGTGTGTGACCTATGCCTGTCCCTCTTGGGGTGACCTCTCCCAGCCTCGGGTCCCTCTGCTTCTGAGCGGTGATGGTACATCCTACCCTGGAGTCACAAAAACCTGGTGCCCTGCCCTAAACGCAGTAAGTGCTCTGTATCGTCAGTTACTTAGAATCCCTGAGTCAAGCGATGGTGGTAGGATCCTGCACAGCAGGCCTGCAGCGAGCTCCCACCAGAGGCTGCACGCAAGTCCAAGGCCTCAGGGGGCGGAGGGAGGCAGTTTGTAGCCACCTCGGCCCAACAGCAGGATCATGCTCCCGAAGTTAACCTCCTGCTCGGACTAAAGGCCCAGGGCAGAGACTGTGCCCGAAGAAAGATGGAACAAGGCAAAGGACGTGGGAATTTCTGTTTGTACTTATTTGGGACAATGAAAGGCATTTTTTCTCCCTAGTCCCTAGGACCCTTCAACCCTGGATTAGAGATTATTTTTCTCTTGCCGATGCAATGCTTTCAGGGGTAAGTGATTACAAACACCTATGCTGTAGATCCTCAGACTTCTAGACTGCCTGACATTAGGAATTTGGAATTTACTTTTTATTCCTTCGTCTTCACACAGCGTTCTGCTCACAGATGGTAATAAATATAAGCAAATCGGACACAAAAGGACGAAAATCTCTACCTTGAACAGGTTGATGTTGTCGATCTGGCTCTCAAAGCAGAAGTCATTGATGGTCTTCAGCTCTGTCCCTTAGGGGTAAACAAAGGGCCTTGGAATCCTTTCTTGGAAGAGGGGAAGACCAGACGTGAGCTCAGAACCGGCTCAGAGCAGCTCTGGGCCTCTGAAGGCAGTCCTCTTACCTGTCTGTGAAAGGCTCTGTGTGTTGGGATTTTGCTTAGTGTTCCCTAAAATAGAGAATTCAAGCTTGTCAGGATGGTGACTCTCTAACCCCCAGCTTCTCACACTGAACACTAGACTCCTTAAATGAGAGCATTCGTAATTGAACAGATTTTTCTGCCATGTATAAGCACCCAAATAACCTGCTGAGAGGACAGGAGGCTCAAGGTAGCCTCAGAATCTGACCCGTGTTTGCACATGGAGCCCAAAGCCTTGTGGGTTTCATTCTTTTCACACCTCCTCCACGGAGGCTGGGACCAAGTGACCACCCTACTTTAGGCAGACCCAAGGAGCTGCCCGGGGCAAAGTAGAGATGGAAGGGAAGAGCACCGGCGCTAGGCGAAATCCCTCCAGCAAATGGTCCCCTGGCTTCCTAGAACTCAGCTTGTATGTACGCCTTCAGGTGGACAGCCACGGGACAAAAGAAAAGGCAGGTGACACAGAATCGTGAGAGCCACATGGACCTGGAGCCGCAAGAGTCCCGCCATTAGGTTCACGAAGCAGAGACAGTTCACAGCCCTTCTCTGAGCTCTGGTTTACTCAGCTGTCCCCACAAGGGTGAGCTCCCCTGTGTTCCGTGCTTTCCTCAAAGGTGTGCTCCAAAGTGACTTCACACGGTCCCATTATACTATGCTGTTATTACTACCTGGGGAGTAGGGTCTGGCAAAATAAAAAGGACTCAGAACAGGGGGAAATAAACTAGGAATCTAAAAGAGGATCTAAGGCTAGACAATTCAACTAAGCTGTAAGAGAGAAGAATCTTCTCCACCAATGGCTAAGATAATTCTTGGGGACGCAAAAAACCCAGGTGTCCTGACTGGCATCCAGGGAACGGACCCCACAAGCTTAGCTGGCCAGGGGTCAGGGAGGGCACGGTGCACCTTACCACCCAACACAGTCACAAACTTCTCCAACAGTACAGGATCTGTCTGATGTACATCAAGTTCTTGGCCTTCAGACGCTTCCTGAGGAGACACCAATGGACATCAAGTGGTAGTACTCCACAAGCAACTTCCCTTCCAAGTGCCTCAAACTCGGGCCTTTCTGTGTAGTGTCTTCCAAAGCAGGCCACGAGCGACAAATACACCCCCAGGAAAGAAGGCTTGCCGTGGCCCAAGGCCTTTGTAGCCAGCTGTGGCATGCTGAGCATCCTCGGCCTGTGTGGGATACACACCGTCGTGAACAGGAGGGGACCAGTGTGCTGGCCTCCCTGGCGCTGGGCCCAGACCAGAGGTGGAGACCCCAGTGCTTTCTCTGAGACTGAGCAGGACTTTCCCTTCCCCTCAGGAGGCAGTGTCTTACCCATATCGTTCCATATACTGGAGCAACTGGGAATGGGCCTGGCGGAGCTGGAGAGAACAGAGAATGGGCGTGAGGGCAGGCCAGGCTCTATCTTAGATTTTACCTAGAAAATGCCAGCCGCGCCACATGGGAAGCAGTAAAAGGAGTGGGCCTGGGTACAGACCACAGGCCTTGAGGCTGCTGGGAGCTGAGAGGTCAAGGAAGGGAAGTTCTGCTGCAGTACCTACTTTAGGTCAGTGAAAACAGCAAGAGCCTGACTAACTCTTTCAGGTAATCAATCTCCCTGCTAGTGTTTAGTACGTTGGGCAAAGATGTATTTTCCACTAAGCAGAGAAGTGGTTCGAGGTAGCCATTACACTCTCGCCTAAGGTCAACCGTGCATTGGTCAGTAGAAGTGGTGGAAGGCACGTGGGTGGCTCAGTCGGTTAAGTGTTTCTCTTCACTCAGGTCACAATCTCAGGGTTCTGGGATCGAGTCCAGCATCAGGCTCCCCACTCCGCAGAGAGCCTGCTTCTCTCACTCCCTCTGCCCCTCCCACCCCATCCCCATCCCTCCTCATGCACATATGCTAATAAAATAATAATAAAAAAAGGGGGGTGGGAATACCATGTGAGCTTCAGGGTCAGAAACCAGTGGTCAAGCCCCAGCTCCACACTCCTGAGCTGTGCGATTTCTGGCACACTGCTTAAAGCCCCCGAATCTGAGTTCTCAGTGTTAACTAGAACACCAGCCCAAGCGGAGGCAGTGTGAATATTCATGATACTGCACATGGGCCATGGCAGAGAAGAGGTAATCAACAGTGGCCCTCGGAAACCCTGAGCATCCCTCAAAGCAAGGCTAACAATGCCGAACTACGTGAGGACCCCTGCTTCCTTCGCCCTCTCATCCTGGCTTACAGAGGACCGGATACTAGCATCTGGGCTGGAGGGACTCGGGGTGACTGACCTAGGACAGTGAAGAGCAAGGACATGAGCTACTTCCCCTCAGCTGGGTCCCCATAGTTCTACTATCTGCTGGAAAGCCAGTTAGCCCCTGACAAGTCCACTGCCCCGACTCAAGGCACCCTCTCCCAAGCCACCTCCAGACCAATTCCAGGGCTTAGAGAAGTGATCCACGTCCCTCTACATCCCTCTGCCCCATGGCAGGCCCTGGCCCAAGACGGGAGAGGCCGACCCACCTGGGAACCGCTGACCTCTGCACTGTGGATGCCCGTGATGGTGTCGATCAGGTTGTGTGCCTCATCGATGAGCACCACCTGGCCCTGTAGCCAGATGCCCACAGCCTGGCGGGTGGCCGCGTGCAGCAGCATCTGGTAGGGCAGCACCACGAGCTGGGGGGAGGGTGGCCACCTGAGCAGTGCTGGGGGAGGCTAGGGGTGGGGGGGTACTCCTTGCTTTGGCAAGTGTTCCCCGCCTACTCTTAAGTGTCTGATGCAAATGGTTTTAGCCAGTCTGATTCTGACTGAACCAAGGGTGGGGGTGGGGAGAGGGGGAGCAGAGAGGAGTGTGGAACCCCTGCCCAGCCTTATCCATACCCCTGAGGTACCCGAGGCTCCTCAAAACACAGTGAACACCCCTGGTGTACTAGAAGGTAGCCCTGCTCTCTGGTCCCAGGGCTGTGACTTCTTAGCTGCCTGACTTGGGAAAGTCACTTAAACTTTCTGAGCCCCAGTTTCTTCATGGGCAAAATGGACTTAATAAACTCTATCTCAAATGAAGGCCAAGGGCCAGAGGTCGGGGCAACAAAAATAAAAACTCTGTAAATTTTTCGGTGCTACTCATGAGACCGATTTCCCAGTTAAAAGAATATTGATAAAGTGAAACTCTAGAAAATTGGTAACTTAAGGCCCAGCTTTAATCTGGCACCATTACCCACCTCCTGTGAGAAAACAGGTAAATCGCTTAGCCTTGCTGGGCCTTTGTCCTCATGTGTACATATGGATAATACCTGCCTTTGCTTTTTCTGTGGGATACTACAAAGCAAAAATGAGGTGACAGGTGTCTCTTAAAAAGTCAGATCATGAAAATCTCAGGGCATCTTATATTTTCACACCGTATCTATGGCTCTGATCTTGTGACACAGCAGACAGACCCCAGGAAAGCTTGCAACAATGGTGGGGGTTGGGAAGGTTCTAGAATTTCCCTCTGAGCACCCATGTAACACATTTCAGAGTAGTATACTAACAAGCATTTAACTGCTGTAAAATCATTATAACATTGTTCCCTGTATCTCTGAAAAGCTACCTAATCTTTTCCTGCTTGTATGGAATTCTCCAAAAATGAAACTCTATTTCCAAAAGTCACTCGAATTAAACAGTGGCAAGAAAACAGTAAAACCATACCAAGTAACAGTACTTTGGATCTGTCAAATGAGCAGATCCAAATGCCCATCCAAATGGGCAGTATAATGATGAGCCTCAACATGGCGAGGCGAAAGAAGACAGCCTTCTCCCACACTGGTAGTCCTGCCTACATCAGGACGGTTGGTCTGAAAGGCCGTTTGGAAACACATTTCTGTTCTGCAGCGCCCTGACTGCATCTTCTCAGCTTCCTGCTGCTCTGTGCCCCCTTAGGACTGCACACCCTTCCCAGGTCTTATCTGTTGTCCCCAGTAAGGCCATCTGTTCCTGCAACCCAGAGCCACAGGACACCCCCACTCCCACGCACTGGCACAGAGGGGGTGACAGGTCACCTGGGTGCTGTGTGGTCATCCACCCACAGCCAGGAACATCCTGCCGAATTAAGAGCAATGAGGAAATCCCTTGTGGCAGAGGTCACAGATGGAGCCAGGAGATACTGTCCAACCCTCCAAGGTCTTTATCTGGGCTGCTGGAATGGCAAACCGGCTCCCTTAATAGGGATAGGCCTGAGTCTCCTTCCCCAGGGCCACCAACTGCACAGTGTCCTTCACCCCCACCAGGACCTGGTCTCGGAGGAGCTGCAGCTGCTTGTAGCCATAGAAGGGGCATGCGGCCCAGTGCTCCTGCCTTCTCCTCTTGGGCTTCTCTTCCTCAGCTCTGATCCTCTCTGAGGGGGCAGAGGCACAAGGAATGACACCTGTCCACGGGGCCAGCACTGGGTCTAAAATGTCAAGACCCAATTCCATGACCCTTCCCACTACTGTTTAGGAAGGTCTCACCATCTGGGCATTTAAGTTTGTGTTCTCTAGAAAAAGTCAATAAAATCCTCTCAGAGCCAGGGTTCTGGACTAAACACTGACCCAAAAAGCAAAATGCCTTTCCCAAGGAGACGGCCTTAAGGAAGGACCCAGCTACCCACTCCACTGCCACTGCCACTTAATACACTATCTCCCACTCCCCACCACTTCTCAGTACTGCCCCAGGCTACACGACCACCCCAGGGTCCGTGCACGGCTCTAGTGCTGGGGGCTACCGTGTTTGCTTCTCTGCATCTCCACGCAGTGGTCATGGATGAGCTGCGCAGAACCCAGGGTCTTCACATCACCGTTTATACAAAGATTCTAGAAGACAGAGGGCAAATAGAGAGCCACGGCAGTCACGACATGATATACAGCAACCCTCTGGGACCCGTCCAGCACCCTGCCAGGAACCAGAAGAGGCCGATCCTCCCACCGCACGGCATGCCGTGGGCCTGGGCCCACCATCCTTCCATGCCTGGAAGAGGAAGATGAAGGCCCAGGAAAGGGAGCGGGATGGCACCCAGGTCAAGACGCAATGCCTCCATGTCCCTGCCGAGAGCCGAGGGAGACGAGCCGGGTGTCCTTGCCAAAGGGGCTCCTCCATACCTCGTGCACAAACCGAGCCAGCTGGGAGTGTGCGTCCGACTGCAGGAGTAAATCTGCTCCGAGGAGGAGCAGGGGATTTCCGAAACCAGACCACAAGATCTCCATGCTCTGCACATCAAGGAATGCAAGACCCAGTAGGCTGAGAGACTGGGGACAGTGGCCACAAACACACAAACCTAAAGCAACGGGACTCTGTCCCACAGCAGATCTCGCTAACGCGGGGCCCAGGCAGTCCCCACCTCCCCCACTCAGCTCCAGAAGTTTATAAGAACACCCACAACATGGAGCTCCTCCCATCAGTCCTGCTCAGCCATGAATCCGGCCACTTCACGGGGCTTGGTCAACTCAGGACAGGCTGCCTCCCTGAGCTGTGGTTCCCCAGTGGGAAAGAACAGATTCTGGTGAGCGTGTCGGGGGTGGGCTGTCCACACACTCCTCCCTAAAGGCTGGGGGGCCAGGCTCGCAGTAGGACAAGGGGAACTGAGCTGTGTTCTATGCTCCTCCAAGACTAAGAGCGAGAAGAGAAGAGAAATAGGGAGAAAATATCTACTTTTAACAGAGAAAACCAAAGTCTTACACAAATGAAACCAAATGTTTTTAAACATGACAGATGTCCGAACCCTACATACCTCCCAGAGCTCCGTGCCAACGGAAACACAGACAAGAGAAGAGGGAGCCAAAGGGCAGGGTGCTCTTGCTCAGGCCTGCCCTCACCCCCTAGCACCTCCAGACAGACACCACCGGTCCATGGGCCTGCCAAGTGAGCACCCCAACACCGAGGTCTGGGTCTGGGGAGCCCCAGAGTCAGGAGACTGGAGGCTCTTTGTTGATGACAGAGCGAGAAGCAGCCAAGGGGGGCAGACACAGAGTTCTGGACTCAGGACCAATCCCAGAATATCCAGAACACAATGTCTTACCTTAGTTACATGTTCTTCCTCTGGGTCATCCTCATCCTCGTCCACTCTGAGAGAAAAGAACACAGAAACTCAGAGAACTCAGGCCACCTGAAGACACACTTGAGTGAGCACCTACTGCGTGCCCACAATGAGCCCTGGACCTAAGCCAGATTCGGTCCCTGTCGTCGGAGGCCAGCAGAGCTGAGGCTGAGCTCTGAGCCAGAGACAGACAAGACACATCCCAGCACCAAAGCTGCACCAAAGCAAGCGCCTGCTTGCTTGCCCACTGGGTCAGAGAGATGCACCGAGCTAATACCAGCCCGATCCTCCCCCCGGCACTCACGAGGGAAAGGAGAAAGGGGCACAGTATTCCCCAAACCTCCATTCACTGTCTGGCTCTGTCCGTCATCCAAGGCTACTCCGGCCTTACTGGCCCCGCCTCCAGCGGCCTGGAGTTCTCTCAGTCCCCGCAGAACTGTGCTCTTCACCCCCTCGCGGCCTCGGACATGCTGTTCTCTCGGCCTGGTAGGCGCTCGCCCCTCACTTCCCCTTTTACCTAAGCCAACTGTGTCAACCTGGAGCTGCCCACATAAACACGGCTGCCTTCCTCCACCTCCCCGAGAGGTTCGGCCAGCCCCTCCCTCGCCACACTGCTGTGGCCCCCTGCACCTGTTCTTTGCAACACACATCTCCTTCCAAAGCACTTATTCGGGGTCTGTCCGCCTCTCTAGACTCATGTCCGCAGGCAAGACTCTGGGGTGTCTTGCTTCTGAGAGGGCCAGGGGACTCACCCCGGCCATGGCACATGGCAGGAACTCCAAGCACATTTCCTGAGGGAAGCCACAACTGACTGAAAAAAGATGCTGTCGCCCAGAACCTGACAAACCTCTTCTCTCCTTGGCACCTCACCCCTCCCGGCAATGAAGAAAGAGCCCACATGCACTGAGGGACTGGGAGGGAGGTCAAGTCTGCATTACGAGGCGGAATGGTTATCTGACATTATTAGTCTAGGCTCCCCCCCGCCCACGAACAAAATCTTTTACAGACACACTCCCCCTACAAGGCCATCACTGGGATTCTTTTTGTTCACCTGGGAATTTTTTTTTTTTAAGCAGAAATGCTAATTCCCTTGTGCAATTAGAAAAGGAGTTATTTATAGGGTTGCCTTTCTGGTCAATAAATAATTGTTCAGAACCCTATGTCTGACAGGCCTTGATTTAAATCATGTAGCACAAGGTAAGCAAACTCAACAGGATCTAGACAAGAAGCAGGATGTGTGAAGAAAGGAAGAGCAGAAATTTTATGTTCAGAACTGGCTGGGGCACCTGGGTGGCTCAGTCAGTTAAATGTCTGCCTTCGGCTTGGGTCATGATTCCAGGGTCTTGGAACTGAGCCCCACCTCAGGCTCCCTGCTCGGTGGGGAGTCTGCTTTTCCCTATCCCGCTGCTGCTCCCCCTGCCTGTGCTCACTCTCACTCACTCTGTCAAGTAAATAAATAAAATCCTTTTTTTTAAAGATTTTATTTATTTGACAGAGGGAAACACAGCGAGAGAGGGAACACAAGCAGGGGGAGTGGGAGAGGGAGAAGCAGGCTTCCTGCTGAGCAGGGAGCCCGATACAGAACTCCAACCCAGGACCCTGGGATCATGACCTGAGCCAAAGGCAGACGCTTAAGGACTGAGCCACCCAGGTGCCCCAATAAATAAAATCTTAAAAACAAAAAAAACAAAAACAACAACAAAAAAAACTGGTTGTGTTCTCAGAGAGGCTCCTCCTCCCTCTCCAAATACCAAGGCATGGAAGCTGTAGGAGTTAATCTGCAGGATTAATGGCTCAGCCCTGGGTAGTAGCACTTTATTACTCTAATATTCACAAACTCCACTCAAGTCCTTTCTCTTGTCCCCAGGGGGGTGGTCTCGAGGAGAAGTCCAGGAGCAGGCAAGTAATCTCGGAGGCAGGTGGCAAAGGGTTTGCAGAGCACCTCCTACCTCCCCGAGGTGGGATGCCCAAGGAGGTCTGACCATCGCAGCCCTGGGCAGGGTCAGAAGTTTGGGTTCTAATCCAAGTCCCGAAATCTGTGCTTAAGGCAGTCCTCTAGCACCAACAAAGAAAAGCCCAGGGCCAGATAATTTAACTGGCCAGACTGACGCTGATTTCAATATTTAAAGAAACAATGCCAACCCTTCTCCAACTCTTCCAAAACACAGAAGAGAAGGAACACTCCCAAACTCATTTTATGGGGCCAGTATTACCCCAGTATCAAAGCCAGATAATGACACTACATAAGATATACAAGCTACTATATCCCCTACAAAGACAGATGCAAACACTCCCAACAAAACGTTAGCAAACGGAGTTCAATAGCACACAAAAAGGATCACGCCCCATGATCAAGTGGGGCTCCTGACTGAAAGACAAGAATGGCTCAACATATTCAAATCAGTAAATGTGACACATCAGTCAAGAGAATGATAGACAAAAATCACATGATCATCTCAGTAACACAGAAAAAACAAATGACAAAACCCAACACCCATTCATGATAAAAACTCTTCCGTATGAGGTACAGAAGGAACGTCCCTCGACAAAGGCTATCTGTGACAAGCCCACAGCTAACACTGTACTCAGCAGTGAAAGCTTTCCCACTACGACAAGACTAAGACGAAGGTGCTCACTTTTACCTCTTCTCTGCAACACAGTGGAAGTCCTACCCAGACCATCAGTCAAGAAAAAGGAAGAAAAAGCATCCACACTGGGAAGGAAGAAGTAAAACTACCTGTTAGCAAATGACATGATCATACACAGGAAAAGCCTGAAGATCATGCCAAAAAACTGTTAGGATTAATTAGCAAATTCAGTGAAGTTGCAAGGGACAAAATCAACATACAAAAATCAATTTCATTTCTGCATGCTAACAATAAACTATCTGAGATAGAAATAAAGAAAACAGTCTGGTTTACGATGGCATCAAAGACAATAAAATACTCAGGAGGTAAACACTTACACACTCACAGCTACAAGACTTTGATGAAAGAACCCGAAGAAGACACGAACGACAGAACATCCCATGTTTTCAGGTCAGAAGAATTCATGCTGCTGAACTGTTCACACTACTGAAATCCATTCATAGATCCAGTGCCATCCTATATTAAGAGTCCAACAATATTTTTAACAGACATAGGAAAAGAAAGATCCTAAAAATCATATGCAACCACAAAAGACCCCAAATAGCCAAAGCAATCTTAAGAAGAACAAAACTGGAGGCATCACACGTTCTGATTTTCAACAGTATGATTATCAAGAGTACAGTACCGGCACAAAAACAGTAGAATAGGGGTGCCTGGGTGGCTCAGTGGGTTAGGCTGCTGCCTTCAGCTCAGGTCATGATCTCAGGGTCCTGGGATCGAGTCCCACATTGGGCTCTCTGCTCAGCAGGGGGCCTGCTTCCCTTCCTCTCTCTCTGCCTGCCTCTCTGCCTACTTGTGATCTCTGTCAAATAAATAAATAAACTCTTTAAAAAAAAACAGTAGAATAAGCAATGCAGGAAGGTACTGGCATAAAAACGGACACATAAGACTCGTGGAAGAGAACCCAGAAATAAACCCATGCATATACAGTAAAGTAGTATTTGACAAGGGAGCCAAGAATACTCAATGAGGAAAAGACCGTCTCTTCAGTATGTGCTGAAGAAACGAAGAGTCACATGCAAAAGAATGAAACGCAATCCCTATCCTACACCACTTACAAAAACTAACTCAAAAGGGATTAAAGACTTGGGGCACCTGGGTGGCTCAGTGGGTTAAGCCAGTGCCTTCGGCTCAGGTCATGATCTCAGGGTCATGGGATCGAGTCCCACGTTGGCTCTGTGCTCAGCAGGGTGCCTGCTTCCCTTCCTCTCTCTCTGCCTGCCTCTCTGCCTACTTGTGATCTCTCTCTGTCAAATAAATAAATAAAATTATTTTAAAAAAAGGGATTAAAGACTTAAATGTGAGGCCTAAAACCCCTAGAAGAAAACACACAAAACCAAGCTTTACGACATTGGTCTTCACAGTGATTTCTTTCGCTGTGACATCAAAAGTATAAACAAAGCAAGACTAAACAAGTGGGACTATGTCAAAATAAAAAGCTTTTGCTACGGCAAAAGAAACAATCAACAAAATGGAACAGGAACCAAAAAATGGGAGAAAATATTTGCGAACCACCTATCTGATGATAAGGGGCTTAAAACCAAAATATATAAGGAACTCCTAAAACTCAAGAGCAAAAAAGAAATGATCTGATGAAGAACAAGCAGAGGAACTGAACAGACATTTTTTCAAAGTCATACAAACGGTCAGCAGGTCCGTGAAAAGATGCTGATCCCCCAAGGAAATGCAAATCAAAACCACAATGAGTGGGGTGCCCGGGTGGCTCAGTGGGTTAAGCCTCTGCTTTCGGCTTAGGTCACGATCTCAGGGTCCTGGGTTGGAGTTCTGCATGGGTTGGAGTTCTGCATCGGGCTCCCTGCTCAGAAGGAAGCCTGCTTCCCTCTCTCGCTCTGCCTACTTGTGATCTCCCTCCCTCTGTCAAATAAATAAATAAAATCTTTAAAAAAAAAACCACAATGAGCTACCACCTCACACACCTGTTAGAATAGCTATGATCAAAAAAGATTAAGTGTTGGCAAGGGTGCCTGGGTGGCTCAGTCAGTTAAGCAGCTACCTTCCGCTCAGGTCCTTCCACTCAGCCATGCTGGGCTCCCTGTTCAGCAGGCACAGGGAGCCTGCTTCTCCCTTCCCCACACCAGGCTTGTGCACACAGGTGCACAAAAGCGCACGTGTGTACTCTCAAATAAATAAATCTTTAAAAAAGAAAAGAAGAAAAGATAAGTGTTGCCAAGAATGTGGAGAAAAGGGAACCCTGTGTCCTGTGGGCAGGAACGGAAATTGTCACTCTAGAAAACAGCATGGATGTTCCCTCCAAATTAAAAATATTAAGTAGCATATGATTAGGCAAGTCCACTTCTAGGTATATACCCGAAGGAAACCAAATCCATATCTCAAGATCCCTGCACCTCCCTTTTCACAGCAGCAACTAATGAAAACCACCGAACCATACTGGGACCGATGAATGCATAAAGAACACGTCGCACACACAGTAAAACAGCCATAAAAAGGCAGGCAATTCTGCCAGCTGTGACAATCCAGATGAACCCTGAGGGCATTGTGGTAAGTGATGTAAGTCCGAGAAGGACAAATTCTGGGTCATCTCATGTGCGGAATTAAAAAAAAAAAAAAAAAACACCCAAACTCCTAGAAGTAAAGAGTAGATTGCTAGGGGCTCAGGAGTGGGTGAAGGTAGCCAAAGGGTATGATCATTAATAAGTGATTAATAAATAATAAAATTATTTTAATTAATGTTTTATTAATTAATAAAACAAGTGACCATGTTAACAACACCATACTATTTATTTGAGAGGTGCCAAAACAGCACATTTTTAAAGAAATATTACGTATGTGAGGTAATGAATTAAGCAACCTCATCACAGTGGTCCCTTCGCAATACAGACCCCTATCCAACCCTCATGGTACACAACTTCAACTCACACAGTGTTCTATCCTGACCGTAGCTCCATAAAGCTGAGGGGGAAAGAAGGAGATCAGGGCAGCCGGGAGAGGAGCTGGGTGCACTGCAGCCCACTGTGAAGGTTTTTTCCATCACCCGTCGATGGCAGGTTTCAGACGCTGGAGTTACACTCTCCACTGACTCGGTCACCACAGCATCAATGACAACGTGGGACACATGGGACCTGGTGTCACCTTTAGAGGAGCAGGAAACCTCCCTTCCAAGCTGGGAGCCCAAGAGGAGTGACCTCTAGGGGCACTCATGCCTTGGGGGCAGAGCCCCTGATGTCAAAATGACCTCAATGCCCTTCCTATGGCCCACACCCGATCAGGTCGCTCCCTCACTTGTAATGGCCCACAGCCCCACAACACGGACAAAGACACCCAGCGCCCTCGGTGGGACTCCAAGGCCCACATAAACTGACAGCTGCCTCTTCTCTACCTCATTTGCTTTTAGCCCCTGGACCTTCTCTGTGTCCCTCAACCCACCAAACCTGCTCCCCTTTCCAGACCAGGGCACCAGCAGACCTCTGAATAGCCCTGTCCTCCAGGTCTTCCCACGGCTCCTTCTCACCCTTCCTCACCTCCTCGGAGGCCTCTCCTGGCTTCACCCAGAGAAGCAACCCCACACTCTACCCACTGCCCCCGGTTTCATTTTCCTCCTGGGCAAACGCGCTCATTCTGCACAGTTACCATCTGTGTGTTTGTCCCACCCCCCCAGCTCCAACCACATGCAAGTTCGCCCAGGGTAGGGGACGCATCCGGCAGACTTGGCATCGGGGACCATGCTGCACCCAGAGCTGGCCCTCGAAGGGCATCTATGCACCTGAAGCGTAAATGAAAGAGGAGGCCCCGGCAAGGGGCAGCTGTCATCTTCAGGGTCTTCTACTCCACCCAACAGCTTACTGCTCACAAATCAGAAACCCAGACAGAAACCGGATGGTGGCGACAGCAGCTTAGGCTAAGGATACCTTGATGGTTTACATCCTAAAGCTCCCACGGTATCATCTGGGAGCAAGAAGCACATGACCAAAGCCGGCCCAGCTGGCTCCAAGGCCCAGCTGCTCTGTCCCCAGCCCTGTGGCTTGGGCTAGGGCACAGCCCCTGCTGGGTGTGACAGGGAGACGCAAATCTGGTGGGGGCAACGGAGCTCAGACCCACAGAGCCAGCGCCGGCAGATGCAAGGGCACCGTCTCCAGCCTTCCGAGTGCTCCTGAGGAGCCCGGGTAAGAGGGGGCAGGGGGCTGGCACGCCATCCCTTCCGACGCCTTGTGAGGGGCAAAGCAACCTGCCTCTCTGTGGGCACAGGAGCCGCCCCCATAGGAGCCCCCATGGCAGCCCGAGCAGGGGCAGTGGGTGAAGGAGAGCGTTGTCTCATCCATGAGCTGCTCCCTTCTCCTCATCACTCTCATATTCGGCGAGGACCATCTCCTCCTCCCCAGACGCCAGCGCCTCCCGAGGCTCGGCCTCTGCTCCCGCCGCTAGCATCTCCCTGCTGAGGCCGAGGAGACGCTCCATCTCTTCTTCCTCTTGTCTCTGCAGAGGAGCATCGCCAAGCGGGAAAGAGAAACAAATCTCAGGACTGGACCCCCGCCCCCGGACCGAGCGGCCTCTGAGCAGCTACCACTGAGGATGACACACATGTCACTACCACAGGCCTAGCTCTCTTCCCGGTGTCTAAGGTACCAATACCTCAGCTCAAGCTCCAGCTACCGGGGGATGAGAACTCAACTTGGGGGGTGGGGGGTCGGCCCTGGCCACTCACCCAGGGGAGCAACAGCACCCACGCACTGTCCCCACCACCCCCGCAGAGGGCGCTCACCACGCACTTGGCTGCACACTTGAGCTGCGCATTGTGCCGAATCTGTCTATTTCTGAGAGAGGCATGTTAAGATCTCCTACTATTAGTGTATTTATATCAATATGACTCTTTATCTTGATTAACAGTTTTCTTAAGTAATTGGCTGCTCCCATATTGGGGGCATAGATATTTACAATTGTTAGATCATCTTGGTGGATAGTCCGTTTAAGAATTCTACAGTGTCCTTCTGTATCTCTGACTACAGTCTTAGTTTAAAATCTAATTTATCTGATATGAGAATCGCTACCCTGCCTTCTTTTGAGGCCCATTGGCATGAAAGATGCTTCTCCATCCCTTCACTTTCAGTCTGCGTGTATCCTTAGGTTCAAAATGGGTCTCTTGTAGACAACATGTGGATTGGTCCTGTCATTTTATCCTATCTGCAACCTTGTTCCATTTTATGGGCACTTTTAGGCCATTCACATTGAGAGTGATTATTGATAGATACGTTTTTATTGACATCGTGTTACCTTTGAAGTCTTTCATTCTGTAGATTGTCTCTATATTTCTGTTCAATGCTATTCTTAGGATTTTTCCTCTTTTATAGAACCCCCCCTTAATATTTCCTGCAGTGTTGACTTGGTGGTTGCATAGTCTTTTAAGCCTTGCTGGTCTTGGAAACTCTTTATCGCTCCATCCATTTTGAATGTCAGTCTTACTGGATGAAGTATTCTTGGCTGCATGTTCTTCTCATTTAGTTCCCTGAATATATCTTGCCAGTTCTTTCTGGCTTGCCAGGTCTCTGTGGACAGGTCTGACGTTATTCTGATGGGCTTTCCTCTCTACGTAAGGAGCCTCTTTGACTTAGCGGCTTTCAAGAGATTATAACTACAATTATGATTCCTCAATTTAACTATCAGATGTCTTGATGTTTTTCTGGAATCTATAGTCGGGTGGAGACCATTCGGCCTCTAGTACATGAACGCTGGTTCCATTCGCGAGACTGGGAAAATTTTCATGAAGAACTTGTTCCACTATATCTTCTAGACTTCTTTCTTCCTCCTCCCCTTCAGGGATTCCAATAATTCTGACGTTGGAATGTTTCATGGCATCATTTATTTCCCTGATTTTGTTTTTGTGGCTTCTAAGCTGTTTGTTCCAGGCTTCCTCCTGATCCTTTCTCTCTATCTGTTTGTCCTCCAGATCATTAATTCTATCTTCTGTCTCAGTTACCCTAGCTTTGAGAGAATTTAGATTAGATTGGAACTCATTGAGAGCATTGTGAAGCTCATCCCTGGTATCTTTCAGCTCTTCCCTAACATTGAAAACATGATCTCTGGTCGCTTTCAGTTCAGCCCTAATCAATTCCGTTTGGTCATTCATGGCTTTGTCCAACATAGCTATTGCCTGAATAATTGTTAGCCTGAATTCTCTTTCCGACATATTGTCTATGTTGATAGCTGTTAGCTCTGTTGCAGAAGGTCCATCCTCTGTATTTTTCTTCTGTTGGGCATTCCTCCTAGTCATTTTGGTGAGAGATGGCCGAACAGATGTAGCTGGATGTATCAACTATGGTACAGTCAAGGTGCACCCTAGACTGCTTCTAAGCAATCAGGGTTCCCCACCCAAACGAGAGAAAAAAGAAAAGAAAAAGAGAGAGAGAGAGAGGAAAGAAAGGGAAGATAAAAGAGAAGGTTCAGCCCAAATGGGCCCCAAGGTAAGATTTATGAAGTATACAAACAAAAACAGACAAACAAAAAGACTGATAAAATTATATGACAAGAGAAAAAAAAAAATATATATATAAGCAAATAGAGGAAGTACCTCCTCAAAAAGAACCCCAAGTGTAAGATTTATATACTATCAGGACAAACACAAAAACAGAAATACTGGTGGAAGAAAAAGATGGGAGAGTGGTTATAAATTCTCAGTGTGGGCAGGGAAGGTTGTTTTGATTCTTCCAGGATGTATCTTGATATCTTTGTTAAAAGACTCAACTACCCTAAGATAAAGGGGGATTAAAAATTGGTTTACCTGGGGGGAGGAGTCAAGATGGCGGAGAAGTAGCAGGCTGAGACTACTTCAGCTAGCAGGAGATCAGCTAGAGAGCTGATCTAAAGATTGCAAACACCTGCAAATCCATCAGCAGATCGAAGAGAAGAAGAACAGCAATTCTAAAAACAGAAAAACAACCACTTTCTGAAAGGTAGGACTGGCGGAGAAGTGAATCCAAAGCGACGGGAAGATAGACCCCGGGGGGAGGGGCCGGCTTCCGGCAAGTGGCGGAGCGACGGAGCACAAAATCAGGACTTTTAAAAGTCTGTTCCGCTGAGGGACATCGTTCCAGAGGCTAAACCGGCACGAAGCCCATGCGGGGTCAGCGTGGCCTCAGGTCCCGCAGGGTCACAGAAGGATCGGGAGTGTCTGAGTGTCGCAGAGCTTGCGGGTATTGGAGCGGGAAAGCCGGCTGCAGAGACAGAGCCGACAGTAAGCTCGCAGCTCGGGTTGCCTTGAACTGATTGCAGGCTCAGAGAGCTCAGAGCGCGGCCGGAGGTCAGGGCAGACGGGAATTACGGGCGCTGTTCTCTGAGGGCGCACTGGGGAGCGGGGCCCTGGTCTCTCGGCTCCTCCGGGCCGGAGACCAGGAGGCCGCCATTTGTATTCCCGTCCTCCAGAACTCTATGGAAAGTGCTCAGGGAACAAAAGCTCCCGAAAGCAAACCCGAGCGGATCACTCAGCCCGGCCCCTGGTAAGGGCGGTGCAATTACGCCTGGGGCAAAGACACTTGAGAATCACTACAACAGGCCCCTCCCCCAGAAGATCAACAAGAAATCCAGCCAAGACCAAGTTCACCTACCAAGGAGTGCAGTTTCAATACCAAGGAGAACAGCAGAATTCCAGAAGAGGAGAAAGCAAAGCACGGAACTCATGGCTTTCTCCCTGTGATTTTTTTAGTCTTGCAGTTAAACTAATTTTTTTCTTTTTCATTTTTTTCTCTTCTTTTGCTAAAATTTTTTTTTAACTTTTACCCTTTTCCTTTTTAACGTTTTTTTAACTAGTTTATCTAACATATATATTTTTTCTTTTTTATACTTTTCTTTATTCATTTTCTTTTTTTAATTCTTTTTTTTCCCTTTCTTTCTTTTTGAACCTCTTTTTATCTCCTTTCTCCCCCTTCATGATTTGGGATCTCTTCTGATTTGGTTAAAGCATATTTTCCTGGGGTTGTTGCCACCCTTTTAGTATTTTACTTGCTCCTTCATATACTCTTATCTGGACAAAATGACAAGGTGGAAAAATTCACCACAAAAAAAAAAGAACAAGAGGCAGTACCAAAGGCTAGGGACCTAATCAATACAGACACTGGTAATATGTAAGATCTAGAGTTCAGAATGACAATTCTCAAGGTTCTAGCCGGACTCGAAAAAGGCAAGGAAGATATTAGAGAAACCCTCTCGGGAGATATAAAAGCCCTTTCTGGAGAAATAAAAGAACTAAAATCTAACCAAGTTGAAATAAAAAAAGCTATTAATGAGGTGCAATAAGAAATGGAGGCTCTCACTGCTAGGATAAATGAGGCAGAAGAAAGAATTAGCGATATAGAAGACCAAATGACAGAGAATAAAGAAGCTGAGCAAAGGAGGGACAAACAGCTACTGGACCACGAGGGGAGAATTCGAGAGATAAGTGACACCATAAGACGAAACAACATTAGAATAATTGGGATTCTAGAAGAAGATGAAAGAGAGAGGGGAGCAGAAGGTATACTGGAGAGAATTATTGGGGAGAATTTCCCCAATATGGCAAAGGGAACGAGCATCAAAATTCAGGAGGTTCAGAGAATGGCCCTCAAATTCAATAAGAATAGGCCCACACCCCGTCACCTAATAGTAAAATTTACAAGTCTTAGTGACAAAGAGAAAATCCTGAAAGCAGCCCGGGAAAAGAAGTCTGTAACATACAATGGTAAAAATATTAGATTGGCAGCTGACTTATCCACAGAGACCTGGCAGGCCAGAAAGGGCTGGCATGATATTTTCAGAGCACTAAACGAGAAAAACATGCAGCCAAGAATACTATATCCAGCTAGGCTATCATTGAAAATAGAAGGAGAGAGTAAAAGCTTCCAGGACAAACAAAAACTGAAAGAATTTGCAAACACCAAACCAGCTCGACAGGAAATATTGAAAGGGGTCCTCTAAGAAAAGAGAGAACCTACAAGTGGTAGATCAGAAAGGAACAGAGACAATATACAGTAACAGTCACCTTACAGGCAATACAATGGCACTAAATTCATATCTCTCAAGAGTTACCCTGAATGTTAATGGGCTAAATGCCCCAATCAAAAGACACAGGGTATCAGAATGGATAAAAAAAATAACCCATCTGCATGTTGCCTCCAAGGAACTCATTTTGAGCCTGAAGACACCTCCAGATTTAAAGTGAGGGGGTGGAAAACAATTTACCATGCTAATGGACATCAGAAGAAAGCAGGGGTGGCAATCCTTATATCAGATAAATTAGATTTTAAGCCAAAGACTATAATAAGAGATGAGGAAGGACACTATATCATACTCAAAGGGTCTGTCCAACAAGAAGATCTAACAATTTTAAATATCTATGCCCCCAACGTGGGAGCAGCCAACTACATAAACCAATTAATAACAAAATCAAAGAAACACATCAACAATAATACAATAATAGTAGGGGACTTTAACACTCCCCTCACTGAAATGAACAGATCATCCAAGCTAAAGATCAACAAGGAAATAAAGGACTTAAACGACACACTGGACCAGATGGACATCACAGATATATTCAGAACATTTCATCCCAAAGCAACAGAATATACATTCTTCTCTAGTGCACATGGAACATTCTTCAGAATAGATCACATCCTAGGTCCTAAATCAGGACTCAACCGGAATCAAAAGATTGGGATCATTCCCTGCATATTTTCAGACCACAATGCTCTGAAGCTAGAACTCAACCACAAGAGGAAGTTTGGAAAGAACTCAAATACATGGAGACTAAAGAGCATCCTTCGAAAGAATGAATGGGTCAACCGGGAAATTAAAGAAGAATTTTACACTTGATCTTAGCCAAAAGGCCGAGAAGAATTTTAAAAAATCATGGAAACAAATGATAATGAAAACACAATGGTTCAAAATCTGTGGGACACAACAAAGGCAGTCCTGAGAGGAAAATATATAGCGGTACAAGACATTCTCAAGAAACAAGAAAGGTCTCAGGTACACAACCTAACCCTACACCTAAAGAAGCTGGAGAAAGAACAAGAAAGAAACCCTAAGCCCAGCAGGAGAAGAGAAATCATAAAGATCAGGTCAGAAATCAATGAAATAGAAACCAAAAAAAACACAATAGAACAAATCAACGAAACTAGGAGCTGGTTCTTTGAAAGAATTAATAAAATTGATAAACCCCTGGCCAGACTTATCAAAAAGAAAAGAGAAAGGACCCAAATAAATAAAATCATGAATGAAAGAGGAGAGATCACAACTAACACCAAAGAAATACAAACTATTATAAGAACATACTATGAGCAACTCTACGCCAACAAATTTGACAATTTGGAAGAAATGGATGCATTCCTAGAAACATATAAACTACCACAACTGAACCGGGAAGAAATAGAAAGCCTGAACAGACCCATAACCAGTAAGGAGATTGAAACAGTCATTAAAAATCTCCAAACAAACAAAAGCCCAGGGCCAGATGGCTTCCCGGGGGAATTCTACCAAACATTTAAAGAAGAACTAATTCCTATTCTCCTGAAACTGTTCCAAAAAATAGAAATGGAAGGAAAACTTCCAAACTCATTTTATGAGGCCAACATCACCTTGATACCAAAACCAGACAAGGATCCCATCAAAAAAGAGAGCTATAGACCAATATCCTTGATGAACACAGGTGCAAAAATTCTCACCAAAATACTAGCCAATAGGATTCAACAGTACCTTAAAAGGATTATTCACCATGGCCAAGTGGGATTTATTCCAGGGCTGCAAGGTTGGTTCAACATCCGCAAATCAGTCGAGTGATACAACACATCAATAAAAGAAAGAACAAGAACCATATGATACTCTCAATAGATGCTGAAAAAGCATTTGACAAAGTACAGCATCCCTTCCTGATCAAAACTCTTCAAAGTGTAGGGATAGAGGGCACATACCTCAATATCATCAAAGCCATTTATGAAAAACCCACCGCAAATATCATTCTCAATGGAGAAAAACTGAAAGCTTTTCCGCTAAGGTCAGGAACACGCAGGGATGTCCACTATCACCACTGCTATTCAACATAGTACTAGAAGTCCTAGCCTCAGCAATCAGACAACAAAAGGAAATTAAAGGCATCCAAATCGGCAAAGAAGAAGTCAAATTATCACTCTTCACAGATGATATGATACAATATGTGGCAAACCCAAAAGACTCCACTCCAAAACTGCTAGAACTTGTACAGGAATTCAGTAAAGTGTCAGGATATAAAATCAATGCACAGAAATCAGTTGCATTTCTCTACACCAACAAGACAGAAGAAAGAGAAATTAAGGAGTCAATCCCATTTACAATTGTACCCAAAACCATAAGATACCTAGGAATAAACCTAACCAAAGAGGCTAAGAATCTATACTCAGAAAACTATAAAGTACTCATGAAAGAAATTGAGGAAGACACAAAGAAATGGAAAAATGTTCTATGCTCCTGGATTGGAAGAATAAATATTGTGAAAATGTCTATGCTACCTAAAGCAATCTACACATTTAATGCAATTCCTATCAAAGTACCATCCATCTTTTTCAAAGAAATGGAACAAATTATCCTAAAATTTCTATGGAACCAGAAAAGACCTCGAATAGCCAAAGGAATATTGAAAAAGAAAGCCAAAGTTAGTGGTATCACAATTCCGGACTTCAAGCTCTATTACAAAGCTGTCATCATCAAGACAGCATGGTACTGGCACAAAAGCAGACACACAGATCAATGGAACAGAATAGAGAGCCCAGAAATAGACCCTCAACTCTATGGTCAACTAATCTTCGACAAAGCAGGAAAGAATGTCCAATGGAAAAAAGACAGCCTCTTCAATATATGGTGCTGGGAAAATTGGACAGCCACATGCAGAAAAATGAAATTGGACCATTTCCTTACACCACACACAAAAATAGACTCAAAATGGATGAAAGACCTCAATGTGTGAAAGGAATCCATCAAAATCCTTGAGGAGAACACAGGCAGCAACCTCTTCGACCTCAGCCACAGCAACATCTTCCTAGGAACATCACCAAAGGCAAGGGAAGCAAGGGAAAAAATGAACTATTGGGATTTCATCAAGATCAAAAGCTTTTGCACAGCAAAGGAAACAGTTAACAAAATCAAAAGACAACTGACAGAATGGGAGAAGATATTTGCAAACGACATATCAGATAAAGGACTATTGTCCAAAATCTATAAAGAACTTAGCAAACTCAACACCCAAGAAAACAAATAATCCAATCAAGAAATGGGCAGAGGACATGAACAGACATTTCTGCAAAGAAGACATCCAGATGGCCAACAGACACACGAAAAAGTGCTCCATATCACTCGGCATCAGGGAAATACAAATCAAAACCACAATGAGATATCACCTCACACCAGTCAGAATGGCTAAAATTAGCAAGTCAGGAAATGACAGATGCTGGCGAGGATGTGGAGAAAGGGGAACCCTCCTACACTGTTGGTGGGAATGCAAGCTGGTGCAACCACTCTGGAAAACAGCATGGATGTTCCTCAAAATGTTGAAAATAGAACTGCCCTATGACCCAGCAATTGCACTACTGGGAATTTACCCTAAAGATACAAACGTAGTGATCCAAAGGGGCACGTGCACCCTAATGTTTATAGCAGCAATGTCCACAACTATGGAAAGAACCTAGATGTCCAACAACAGATGAATGGATCAAGAAGATGTGGTATATATACACAATGGAATACTATGCAGCCATCAAAAGAAATGAAATCTTGCCATTTGTGACAACATGGATGGAACTAGAGCATATCATGTTTTCAAAATAAGTCAAGCAGAGAAAGACAACTATCATATGATCTCCCTGATATGAAGAAGTGGTGATGCAACATGGGGGATTAAGTGGGTAGGAGAAGAATCAATGAAACAAGATGGGATTGGGAGGGAGACAAACCATAAGTGACTCTTAATCTCACAAAACAAACTGAGGGTTGCTGGGGGGAGGGGGTTTGGGAAAAGGGGGGTGGGGTTATGGACATTGGAGAGGGTAGGTGCTTTGGTGAGTGCTGTGAAGTGTGTAAACCTGGCGATTCACAGACCTGTACCCCTGGGGATAAAAATATATGTTTATAAAAAATAAAAAAATTTAAATTAAAAAAATTGGTTTACCTATAGGGGTAGCATTGATTGGGGAAAGGGGATTACCTTAAAGTTTAGCTCTATATGAATATTAGAAAATACCCAACTTTTGTAGCAATATGGACAGGACTGGAAGGGATTATGCTGAGTGAAATAGGTCAAGCAGAGAGAGTCAGTTATCATATGGTTTCACTTATTTGTGGAGCATAACAAATAGCATGGAGGACATGGGAGATGGAGAGGAGAGGGGAGTTGGGGGAAATTGGACGGGGAGGTGAACCATGGGAGACTATGGACTCTGAAAAACAATCTGAGGGTTTTGAAGGGGCGGGGGATGGGAGATTGGGGTACCAGGTGGTGGGTATTATAGAGGGCACGGATTGCATGGAGCACTGGGTGTGGTGCAAAATTAATGAATACTGTTATGCTGAAAATAAATAAAAAAATGAATTTAAAAAAGAAAATAAAAATTAAAAAAAGAATAAACTAGACTAAACTAAACTAAAATTTAAAAAAAAAGAAATTTAAAAAATAGAAATGCAAAAGGAAAACACAGGTGTATGTATCCAAAAGTTCAGGTTAGAAGGTTATTATGGAATTTGATATACTTGACATCTCACTGTGCTGGTAAATAGGTTAAAAAATTATCTATATTAAAACAAAAAATGAGCCAGAATAGTGGGAACGAATTAAAAATAAAAGTTGTCCTATGAAGTAGTGGTGGTTGTTCTCTTGTCATCTTTTTTTTTCCCCCTTTCCTGGTTGGTTTTCTGGGGGAGGGGCCTGCAACGTGAGTTTTCAGTCAATGATGTTCTCTGAGTTAAGTCTTCCCACCCCCCTCAAGACGGTGTGCTCTGAGGAAACTAGTTTTTTCAGGCTTTGTTCTCTGGAGGTTTTTATGTTTGTTCACTTTTGTTTTTCTCTCTGGCCTTGACCGCTTTTGATGGCTTTTGTAGGTTTAGAGGAAAGCAAACTGCACCCTGACCTCCCTCTCAGAGAGAAATCTCAGTCTGGCTGCAGAGCCCAAATAAATCCCCCCTTGGCTGCTGGCAGAACCGGTTCCCAGTGTCGGTCCCTGGGGACACAGGATTTTTTGCTTGTACCCAAAACCAGGGCAGAGGTGGCTGTCTGGGCAGCTCCAGACTGCCAGAGAAGTTCCAAGCAGTGATCACATACTGAGATTTTCCAGCTGGCCCCAGCTGGGGCTGGGAGTGCCTGGTCTTTCTGGGTCGGAGCTGCGGGCTGGTGTCTGTGCGCACCTCTCTCAGGGGAGGGCGTGGGGCACGACTTGGACTCTGATAGCATGGCAGGGCATTCAAGTGGGGATGGCAAAAAGGTTGTGCTTCTGTTGGCTGGTGAGGCTCCCAGCCCCTCACGGGAGCCGGGCGCACTCTCAGGGGCGCTAATGGCTCGTGGACCAAGACCTGGTTCCTCTGCTGCACTCTCTCTGGCTCTGCGCCAGGGGCTGCAGTCCTGGGCCTGGGGACTTAAGCCCCTGTCCCTAACACCCTGATTTCCACAGTTTCCCCCCTGGTGATCCTTTGCTCTTTTTGAGTGCTTTCTACCAGACTCTCGAGTTAATGCTGGTCCTCAGACTCAGGGCACTCTTGTATTGGGATATTACTTTCCAATGGGTCACCTCTGGTGGCTCCTTCCCCCTTTTGTTTATTTCCAATGTCAGTCTGACTTTCCCACTCCACTTTACCTGCCCACTGGCGTCTTCTGCTCCGGTAGAGATCCAGACTTGTATAATTCTGATCTGAGACTGATTTTGTGGGTGATCAGAGTTCTTTGGAAGGTAATCAGCTCACTTTAGGGTACAGGTTGAAAGGGTGCCTCCTCCTACTTCTCTACCATCTTGTCTCCCCTTCATTTGTCTTTTGTAGGCCAAAGACAGTTTACTAAACCAGAATGTTAACAGCGTTAGGTCAGAACTGAGAAGTGGGTGGAATTGCCTTCTACTTTTTGCTTCTGCTTTAGGCACGCTCAGGCACACTGATCTCTTCCTTCTCCTTCCTCAAACACAACCTCAGTACTCCCCTCACTTCAAAATATCATTTCTAGGAGAGTTCAACTCTCAGCACAGCTGACATTCTTACCCTCCTTCTCCTCCTGCCTATATTCTCTGCCAGCTCATACCCTTGGACCAGACAGGGAACTCCTGGCCAAGACCACTTTACATCTGACTTCTCGTGGTAACCCAGTTTAAGTTGCCCAATGCCCTTTCACTTACAAAACCCCCAGAGAAACTCCTTTCCCTTGGGCTGAGATTTCAACCATTTCAACCAATTAATCCCATGCATATGCGATGCATATTATAAATCTTATTCCACCTACAAATTCTTATTTAATACCACAACTCTAGCCTTATAGTCTATGAGCCCGTATTTGAGGGAAAGTTATAATCAAATGTCCCTAAACAGCTTGTAATCTTTAAAAAACATAAAAAATGAAAAATAGCAGTGCCAAACGTTTAAAAATAGGAAACTGGTGCCATCTTGTGGTTACAAAGAAGTAAAAATAAAAATTTTATCTCACTTTTTCAATATATTAAAGAATCATTGCCAAAATCAGGCCCACCTTAAACAATTGTTTCTCTCAGTGTTCTGAAATTCCCAGATAAAACCTTTTATTCCTCCTTTAGAGTATTGTTCATGTGGAGAGATTTCCTTGTCAATCAGACTTATTGCTATCTCAGCCAGGAAAATCTAATTTCCTGAAACATAGTTTCCATGATTATACTTTGATTTTTGAATCAGGGACAGATCTTAATTCTGAATGCTAAGGAAATGCATTCATGGAAAAGAGCTCTAAGACATTTTTTAGGCATTAACATGATAATCAGCAAATGTCTTTGAGAGATGATTCCAAGCACTGGAAACAACATACGACTAGATTTTTTAAGAGTCCATGAAAGTATAGGTTGACTTCCAAAAAATGTAACGCTATGAAAAGTGTTAAAATCCTTCCTCCCAGAAATTTCTGGAGTGAGTAAAGACATAAGATGAGCATGAGCTAAAATGTCCTCCCAAATGCTGCACATCTTATAGACTAAAGGAAAATGCCATGAACTAACTAACAAGCAACCTTACTTTGAATACAAAATGGTGCCAACCAGAAGCAGACCTTCTTCTGTATTATAAAGACATTCCTATTCTTCACACCTGTCCATGAAGACTAAAAGGATATACCGATAAGTAATAATATTTGGGTGTTTTGCATTTATACTAATATATAGGACCTCCTAGTATAAGTTGATACAGTAATTTAAATAATTTATGTTTAAATTTAATAATATACCTCAATAAGAAACATGTTTGTGGGCACCTAAGTGGCTCAGTCATTAAGCATCCACCTTTGGCTCAGGTCATGAATTCAGAGTCCTGGGATGGAGCCCCTCTTCAGGCTCCGTGCTCTTTGGGAAGCCTACTTCCCCCTCTCCCACTTTGCCTACTTGTGTTCGTGCTCTTGCTGTCTCTCTCAGTCAAATGAATGAATGAATGAATGAATGAATAAATAAATATATATAAATAAATAAAATCTTTAAAAAAAAGAACACATTTGTACTTTATAGTACTAGAAAGTAAATATACAGGAGAGCCTGTGTGGCTCAGTTAGTTAAGCATCTGCCTTTAGCTCAGGTCATGATCTCAGTGTCCTAGGATCGAGCCCCATGTCAGGCTCCCAGTTCAACTAGGAGCCTGCTTCTCTCTCTCCCTTAGCCCAACCCCCACAACTCATGTGCTCTCCTTCTCTCTCTCAAATAAATAAATAGAATCTTTTTTTTAAAGTAAACATACAAATTTGCACTATTTGCCAGATGGGAGTTATTGATAGGAACAATGAGAATAGAAATAGTAGCAGACTTAGACGATGATTGTGGAGCTTACCAGAGCAAGAAGAAAAGAAAAAAAAGTGAAGAATCGAAGAGTCAGGGAGGGAGGAGAGAAGGAGAGTAAAAAGGTATTACATAAGCATAGGATAAAATCGTTCTGTGATGATCACATGTGGCTGAGCAAATTAAAAAGTAGTAATAATAAAAGCCAACATTTGTTGACACTCACCATATGCCAGGTGAAGTGTGAAATTCTGACTGTGTAATATTTAATCATCTTTGAAAAAGAAAAAAAAAGTAGGTGAGCTTCCTAACACTACTAGAATTAGACAGCTAGATGGGATATTTTGCAGAATTTTTCTCTAACTTCAAAATTCCAGAGATGGCTTTTAATGTATAGGACATTCTGCTTCAGAACCTTGCATGGTGTCTGTACATTAACTAAACAAATATTCCAGACTTTTTTTTAAAGGAGATAGTGAAACATTTTTAAGTATCCTAAAGTCAGGATAAAATGGCCATATATGCACAAATTTTTGAAATCTCTCTCTTTCTTTAAAGATTTATTTATTTAATAATAAATAAAGAGAGAGAGAGAGAGAGCGCAAGCATGCATGCAAGGGGGGAGGCAGAAGGAGAGGGAAGGAGAGAGAGAATCTCAAGCAGACTTCCCACTGAGCATGGAGCCTGACATGGGGACCAATTCCACAACCCATGAGATCACGACCCATACAATGACCACCTGAGCCAAAATCAAGAGTCAGATGCTTAAACAGCTGAGCCACCCAGGTGCCCTTCTTGAAATCCCTTTCGAAATCATTCTTGAAAGTGAATGATATGAACATAAAAAATAAAAACAGTAAAGAACAGGTCTTTCATGATGAGACAAACAAACAAACAAACAAAAGGTCCAATCTTATAACACAACCTTGCACCAAATTAAGATATAATGCCAGGAATGGAAAAGGGACTCCCTTTCCAGAGAAAAGTATGCAAAGTAGCAGCAAGTGGGAAAATTCTGGAAAACCCGCAGTGCTGACAAGTCAGGAGCAGAAAGAGCATAGCTGATTTCTAGCCTCTTTCCCATGATGGCAATAAAGGGCTCAAGGCCCACACTTGGAAGAATGGTCAAATTTATCTTCCACTTGGGCCCAAGGAGAAAAAGCTGAAGGGCCAAAATGCAATCAGCATTTTTACACTCCTGGCAGTGAAAGTAGCAGTGATTCAGGTAAGAGAGGAAAATCCACAACTATTTTTTTTCACATTTGAATGTCTCTGTCATCTAACTGCTTAAAAAATCTACAGCAAAAGAAATTTTCCATCTCCCAGATGGAAGAGTAAGTGATAATACAATCATCATTCCTTGTATTTTCCTTTACCTTTGCATAGAAGAGTTATCTTGTGGGGCATTTTTTAAAAAAATTTATTCTAAATGTGGGTTTCTGATTGGTTTTTTTTTTAAGATATCTTCTAAAAATCAGTCCATGAGTCATTATTAGCATATAATTAATATGCATTTACCATAGTGAAGAAAATATTTGTTATAAGAAAATAATGGCCCTTCCATACTCATTTGTGGATCTCTCTAGGACTTTCTAGGACCTTTCTTACTGCTAATAGAATTGGATTTTGCTCTAAGCTCTGAAATGGGACAGAATGGTATATTAATTGAATGATCTCAGTGACCATTCTGAATTTAAAAATGAATGTTCACTTCTGTTCTATTCCCTATTCCAAATTTTATCCAGCTATATTGCTCATTGCAGAGTTTCTGCAATGAGGTTAAATAGCAACACTAAAACATTAAAATGAAATTAAGTTTTCCAAAATAAATTAAAATATTCCAAAAATCATATATCAACATACTGTGATACTCCTAAAATCAATTTTAAAAAACCATCCCATTGTTAATTTCCCAGTGATATAATTAAAAGATATAAATATTAAAAAATTAAAATCCAAAATCTTTTAGCTGAAGTCCCAAAGGGCTAAAGCGTGAAAAAATTCTGCTGTCCCTGTGCATTATGAATCCAAGAAATTAAAGTCCCCAATTTCAGTTTAAAGCTTAAATAATCATTTTCCTCAACTTCTCATTCTGCTCAATTTCAGTTAAATGAATTTTCCATGTCTTCATTCTTTTTTTTAAAAGATTTATATACATATATTTTTGACACAGAGAGAGAGATCACAAGTAGGCAGAGAGAGAGAGAGAGAGAAGCAGGCTCCATACTGAGCAGAGAGTCTGATATGGGACTTGATCCCAGAACCCTGAGATCATGACCTGAGCTGAAGGCAGAGGCTTTAACCCACCGAGCCACCCAGGTACACCATGTCTTCATTCTTGAAGCAGCTACAGCCTGGATTGACTTTCTCTAGACTGGTTGCAGTTCAGGACCTCAGATTTTGTGTCTGTTTGCTTGCCACACAGCTCAGCAACCTCACTATGAAGGATCTACAGCATAAAAAATTACACAGCAATTTTTTTTTCACACCTACACATTAACAAAAATAAAACAACCCCCAAATCTTAGGATAGTTAACCCAAACATAATTATGTTCCAAATCTCAGCACTTAGTGTCATCAAAAGTCATAGTAGAAACTCAAAAGTATCTGAAAAATATTTTTCAACTTTACTAGTCAACCTATGTTGCTTGTCTGGGGCCCATGATCATGACTCCCAAAACCAGTTAGGATTGCCCAAGAATGTCCATAGCAGCGTACCTGCGTAGCTGTTTGTTGGGTGACTGCGTTCGGCTCAGGTCATGATCCTGGAACCCCAGGATTGAATCTTGCATCAGGCTCACTGCTTGGTGAGGAGTCTGCTTCTCCTGATGACCTCTCCTTTCAGGCTCTCTCTCTTTCTTTCTCTCTCTCTCTCATTCTTTCTTTCTCTCTCTCAAATAAATAAATGAAATCTTTGAAAAAAATGTTCATAACTTTATGCATAACAGCCAAAAAAATAAAACAATCCCTCCCTCTCTGCTTGTGCTCTCTCTCTCTCTTTCAAATAAATAAATAAAATCTTTAAAAAAATCTTTCAATGACATCCTATCATACTTAAAACACACATTTTTTAAAGATAGTCTACAAAGCACCCTGTATGATCTAGTTTACAATTTCATCTTCTACTATATATCCATATATTTGATTTTTTTTTTCTATTTCTTCATTACCTCGGATCTTTGCACTTTCCCCTTTTACTTTTGTGCTACAACTGAAGACTTTTTAAATAATTCTTAAGATTCTTTTGATCAAACCAATATTTTAGATAACCTATTGGAGTTGTTTTAAACCTTGATAAAAATATGGCTAATTAAGGATGTATCCAAATTCTTTGGCCCAGATAATAAGCCATGTCTTCCATTGGGAGCTGTAGGGACTTCCTGGAACCTGCAGCCTATAGAAATGTTTCATTCCGCCTCCTAAGATTCTGGGATTACTGCTTCAACCCATGAACTAATGACAACATGAACATTGGTTCCCCCCAAATCCAAAATTGTTAAACCGAGCTCCCTGATAAATTTTTGGGACTCTTTGCAAGCCTCCAGGTTTGCTGCAATGGACAGATTCAAACTCTTAGTGTTTATGCAGTTTACACTGTCTAAATAGTGCAAATTTGGAAGGATCTCTACATAGTGCTGCTTAATGAGGTCTACTATTCCCCCTGCAGATTCAGTGTGGCCACTGCTGCCTTTCACTGACCAACCTTCAGAGCAGGAATCCCCTGTTGCTTATTTTTTCCAATGGTGTTTGCCAAGGTCTCCACTTGAGTGGGATCTCCAGCAGACACTCCCATGGTGAGTCTTGTACTGTAATCTTAAGGGTCAACATGAGTCAGATAGATGCTCTGTAGGGGCCTCTCCTGCTCTTCTGAGATGGTCTGGTGATGAGAATGGTGGACTTTGATGGACAGTGATGGCACTGATGACTACCCAGACTGTGGTATGGCCTTCTAGAGCTTGATAAAGAAAATAATAAAAATGTTATAGCTTTTAAATCCAAAATTAATTCTAAGGGTAACAGTGATGATAAGTAAATAAGATAAATTTTTAATGACTGTCAATATAAGGAATTATATTCCTTATATTCCTGGGATCAATAAAACATGGTCCTTGACTTCTCTCTCCTTTACTACCTTGCACAATGATTCACAAATTTTGGAGTGCATGTAAAAATCTAGGAAAGGTGGGAGTGACATCACCAAAATAATGATGTAGGAGACCTCCATCCCTTCACAAAGATCAATAATCATAAAGCTATCCATGAACAAAAATGGCTCTGGAAGAGCTCAGGAGTCCTCTTTTTTTTTAAATTTATTTTCAGCATAACAGTATTCATTATTTTTGCACCACACTCAGTGCTCCATGCAATCCATGCCCTCTAAAATACCCATCACCTGGTACTCCGACCTCCCCTCCCCCACCCTTCAAAACCCTCAGATTGTTTTTCAGAGTCCATAGTCTCTCATGGTTCACCTCCCCTTCCAATTTCCCCCAACTCCCTTTTCCTCTCTATCTCCTCATGTCCTCCACTCTATTTGTTATGCTCCACAAATAAGTGAAACCATATGATAATTGACTCTCTCTGCTTGACTTATTTCACTCAGCATAATCTCTTCCAGTCCCGTCCATGTTGCTACAAAAGTTGGGTATTTGTCCTTTCTGATGGAGGCATAATACCCCATAGTGTATATGGACCACATCTTCTTTATCCATTTGTCCGTTGAAGGGCATCTTGGTTCTTTCCACAGTTTGGCGACCGTGGCCATTGCTGCTATAAACATTGGGGCACAGATTGCCCTTCTTTTCACGACATCTGTATCTTTGGGGTAAATACCCAATAGTGCAATTGCAGGGTCATAGGGAAGTTGTATTTTTAATTTCTTGAGGAATCTCCACACTGTTCTCCAAAGAGGCTGCACCAACTTGCATGCCCACTAACAGTGGAAGAGGGTTCCCCTTTCTCCACATCCCCTTCAACACATGTTGTTTCCTGTATTGCTAATTTTGGCCATTCTAACTGGTGTAAGGTGATATCTCAATGTGGCTTTAATTTGAATCTCCCTGATGGCTAGTGGTGATGAACATTTTTTCATGTGTCTGATAGCCAAATGTATGTCTTCATTAGAGAAGTGTCTGTTCATATCTTCTGCCCATTTTTGGATATGATTGTCTGTTTTGTGTGTGTTGAGTTTGAGGAGTTCTTTATAGATCCTGGATATCAACCTTTTGTCTGTACTGTCATTTGCAAATATCTTCTCCCATTCCATGGGTTGCCTCTTTGTTTTGTTGACAGTTTCCTTTGCTGTGCAGAAGCTTTGGATTTTGATGAAGTCCCAAAAGTTATGAACAGTTATATGCCAATAAGCTAAGCAACCTAGATGAAATGGATGCATTCCTGGAAAACTATAAACTCCCAAAATTGAACCAGGAAGAAACTGGCAACCTGAATAGACCAATATCTAGTAACGAGATTGAAGCAGTGATCAAAAACCTCCCAAAAAACAAGAGCCCAGGACCTGACGGATTCCCTGGGGAATTCTACCAAACTTTCAAAGAAGAAATAACACCTATTCTCCTGAAGCTGTTTCAAAAAATTGAAGCAGAAGGAAAACTTCCAGACTCTTTCTATGAAGCCAGCATTACCTTGATCCCCAAACCAGGCAAAGACCCTACCAAAAAGGAGAATTTTAGACCAATATCACTGATATGAATATGGATGATAAGATTCTCAACAAGATCCTAGCAAACAGGATTCAACAGCATATTAGATTATCCACCATGACCAGGTGGGATTAATTTCTGGGCTACAAGGATGGTTCAACATTCGCAAATCAATCAATGTGATAGAACAAATTAATAAGAGAAGAGAGAAGAACCACATGGTCCTCCCGATTGATGCAGAAAAAGCATTTGACAAAAACTCAGGAGTCCTCTTAAGAAAACTTAGCAACACAGTGAAAGAAAAAAGCTTGAGAATAATTGCACAAGAAAAGAAGAACATTTCATTTTGCCTGCATCTTCTCACCCCTAAAGCTGGCACAGCTCAGTGCCAAGAGTCCCCAGCCAGAAAGAGTTCCACTTACCAGAAAAAGAAAAGCAGAGTGTGGGACCAGCTTCTCCAGGCTTTCAGGATACTGCACAAAGGTTCCAATTCAGTCTTACCCCACCCAGAGACCAACAAAAGTGAGATATGCAGAGATGGCTAGGAACAAAAAGAAACACAATAGCTACTAATATCAGCCACGTATCAGGACCCACTGCAGTGAAGCCCAGCAGGTTTTGCCAGTGAAGAAATCAATCGCCAACTTAGCCTCCATGGAAGTAAGTTTCACTAAATTTCACTAAGGTGAAAACCTACAGTTTTCACCAGCTTTTAGGTATTGGCATTTGCTGACACCCGTTGTCTGGGTCTCTTTGCTCTAATTCCCCTCTCTGGCTGCAAAAAGAGCCTGGAAACTGCACCAGCAGCCAGGCCAGGCTTCTGTTGGTGCAGTAGTGCAAGATGAGAGTATAGACCCCTGACACTGACCCCACCACCATGTGTGCACTTGGGGCTAGCCCAACTAGGTATGCCCTTTATGCTGCAAGCCTGGAGAGCCTGACAATTGTCACTGGCCTCTGCTGAAGTGTGCAGGCCTTGGAGTAAGATTGTGGAGGCATAGGGAAGCACACCAACAGCCAGGGATCCTGTAATTGCTTGTGGGCCTGGATTAGGCCCTGTATTCTGTCGCTAGCCCCACCAGCTGTGCACCCACACATCCCAGGTTTGAATCCTGTCAACAGTCTACACTACTGTGCACCCGTGGCAATACCCAACAGCCACAGTAGTGCATGCCAGTGAGCCTGTACCTGGGCCTGTCCTTTGCTGCCTTCCATGACCCCACCACTGCATGATGTGCCCAACTGACACACGACATGACACAGGCACTTGCAGCTAGACTCTGCAGCCAAGTATGCCACCGTGAGCTCTGACCATCACCACTACATGCCTGGTCCCTAGCCATTGTACCTGGAAGTGTCACTGAGGACCCCAACTTCCCTTGAAGCCACTATGGACCCCTTGAATGCTTACCAAGGACAATGGTTTTGTCAATGCTGTGGACCCTAGTAGCCTTAGCCAAAGAGAACTGTGCCACCCACACCCCACACTTGGTGTCCTGCATCAGCATGCCCCCACTCTGAGGTCAAAGTCAGGCCATAAAGTTCAGGTGACTACTTCAAATGCACAGACCTACAAAAGGCTATTGGAATCACAAAGAATTAGGAAAACATGAGTCCACCAAAGGAATAGAGTAAGCCTCCAGTAACTGGCCCCAAAGAAATGGAGATACAAGAATTGCTCAACAAATAATTCAAAACAGTTGTTCTAAAGATGTTCAGGAAACTATTTTAAAAAACACATATAAACAACTTAACAAAATCAGGAAGACAATACAAGAGAAAAATGAAAAGTTCAACCCAGAGAAAACATTTTTAAAAAACACCAAACAGAAATTTTGGACCTGAAGAGTATAGTAACTGAATAGTTCAATAGAGAGCTTCAATATCAGACTTGAAAAAGCAGAATAAGGAATCAGTGACATAAAAGAGAGATTAACTGAAATTATCCAAATAGGGGAGCAAGAAGGAAAAAGAAAGAAAAACAATAGAGAAAACTTATGAAAATTATGGGGCACCATCAAAACAAAACAACAAAAAACAATGTAAAGATCACTGGAGTCCCAGAAGGAGGAGAGAAAAATGTGGTAAAGAGCTTAGTTAAAGAAATAATGGTCAAGAACTTCCCAAACCTGGGAGAGACATTTGGAGATCCAAGTTAATGAAGGTAAAAAGTCACCATAAAATTTCAACCCAAAATGATCTTCTACAAGATATATTGTAATGTAACTCATAAAATCAAATACAAAGAAAGAATTTCAAAAGCAACAAGAGAAAAAGCTCTCTCATACAAGGTAAGCCCCATAAGGTTACAACAGATTTCTGAGCAGGGACCTTGCAGGCCAGGAGAGAATGGAATGATATATTCAAAATCCTTTTGAGAAAGAAACTGCCAATCAAGAATACTTAACCTGGCAAAGTTGCCTTCAGAAAGGAAGAGAAAATGAAGACTTTCCCCCAAAAAAGAAAGGTAATGGAGCTCACTACCACTAGAACTGCCTTCCAAGAAATGCTGAAAGGAGTACTTGAAACTGAAGTGAAAGGATGATCATTAGAAACATGAAAACATATGAAAATACACAATACTATTGTGTATGGTATGTTAACCATTTAACTCTAGTTTAACAGTTAAAGGACAAAAGTTTTTAAAAATAACTACAGCTACATATCGCCTGGAGCACTGGGCATGATGCATAGACAATGAATTTTGGAACACTGATAAAAAGTAAAATAAAATAAGAAACTACAGCTACAATGATTTATTAATGGGTATGCAATATAAAAAAAGAAGTAAACTGTGACATCAAAAATATAAAAGGGAGTAAAATGGTAGAGTTTTCATGTGATTGAAGTTTAATTGTCATCAGTATGAAATAGACTGCTTTACATCTAAGATGTTTCATGTAAGCCTCATGGTAACCAAAAAGCAGAAACCTACAATAGATTCACAAATGATACGTGGAAGAGAATCAAAGCATACCACTACAGAAAATCATCAATTCAGAACAGAATGCAGTCAAAGAGGAAGAAAGGTATAAGGGAACTATAAAACAGCTAGGAAAGAATGAGATGGCATAAGTAAATCTTTACCTAGCAATAATTACTGTAAATGAAAATGCACTGATTTCAACCAGGAAGAAAACACAGAGTGGATGAACAGATAAAACATACAAGACCCACATATATGCTTCCTACAAAAGACTTACCTCACTTTTAATACACAAAGGCTAAAAGTGAATTGGTGGAAAAAGATATTCCATGCAAGTGGAAACCGAAAGAGAGCAGGAGTAGCTTTACTTACATTAGACAAAAGAGACTTTGAGACAAAAATAGTAACAAAAGACAAAGAAGGCCATAATAGAAAGATGCAAGAGTCAACTGATCAAGAAGATACAACACTCATAAATACATATATGCATTCAACATGAGAGCACCGAAATATATTAAGCAAATACTACTAGATCTGAAGAGAGGGGCACCTCGCTGGCACAGTTGGTAGAGCATCCAGATTTGGGTTTTGGCTTTGGTCATGATCAGGGTCATGAGATGGGGCCCTGCATCACGTTCTGCACTCAATGCAGAATCTGCTTAATACTCCCTGTCCCGGGTGGAAAACAATTTACCATGCTAATGGACATCAAAAGAAAGCTGGAGTGGCGATCCTTATATCAGATCAATTAGATTTTAAGCCAAAGACTATAATAAGAGATGAGGAAGGACACTATATCATGCTCAAAGGGTTTGTCAAACAAGAAGATCTGACAATTTTAAGTATCTATGCCTCTAACATGGGAGCAGCCAACTATGTAAACCAATTAATAATAAATTCAGAGAACCACATAGACAGTATACCCCCCTCACTGAAATGGACAGATCATCCAAGCAAAAGATCAACAAGGAAATTAAGGCCTTAAATGACACACTGGACCAGATGAACATCACACATATATTCAGAACACTGCATCCCAAAGCAACATAATACACGTTCTTCTCTAGTGCACATGGAACATTCTCCAGAATAGATCACATCCTGGGTCATAAATCAGGTATCAACCTGTATCAAAAGATAGAGATTATTCCCTGCACATTTTCAGACCACAATGCTCTGAAGCTAAAACTCAACCACAAGAGGAAATTTGGAAAGAATCCAAATACATGGAGACTAAACAGTATCCTTCTAAAGAATAAATGGGTAAACAAGGAAATTAAAGAAGAATTGAAAAATTCAAAGAAATGATAATGAAAACACAATGGTTCAAAATCTGTGGGACACAGCAAAGGCAGTCCTGAGAGGAAAATATATAGCGGTACAAGCCTTTCCCAAGAAAGAAGAGAAGTCTTAAACACACAACCTAACCCTACACCTAAAGGAGCTGGAGAAAAAACAATAAAGAAAACCTAAACCAAGCAGGAGAAGAGAAACAATAAAGATCAGAGCAGAAACCAATTAAATAGAAACTAAAAAATAATAGAACAAATCAACAAAACTAGGAGCTGGTTCTTTGAAAGAATAAATAAAATTGATAAACCCCTGGCGAGACTTATCAAAAAGAAAAGAGAAAGGACCCAAATAAATAAAATCATGAATGAAAGAGGAGAGATCACAACCAACACCAAAGAAATTCAAACAATTATAAGTACATACTATGAGCAACTCTACACCCACAAATTTGACAATCTGGAAGAAATGGATGCATTCCTAGAGACATATAAACTACCACAACTGAACCAGGAAGAAATAGAAAACCTGAACAGACCCATAACTAGCAAGGAGATTGAAAAAGTCATCAAAAATCTCCAAACAAACAAAAGCCCAGGGGAATTCTACCAAACATTTAAAGAAGAACTAATTCCTATTCTTCTAAAACTATTCCAAAAAATAGAAATGGAAGGAAAACTTTCAAACTCATTTTATGAGGCCAGCATCACCTTGATCCCAAAACCAGACAAGGATCCCTTCAAAAAAGAGAATTACAGACCAATATCCTTGATGAACACAGATGCGATAATTCTCGCCAAAACACTAGCCAATAGGATCCAGCAGTACATTAAAAGGATTATTCACCACGACCAAGTGGCATTTATTCCAGGGCTGCAAATTTGGTTCAACATCCACAAATCAATCAATGTGATGCAATACATTAATAAGAGAAAGGACAAGAAGCATATGATACTCTCAATAGATATTGAAAAAGCATTTGACAAAGTTCAGCATCCCTTCCTGATCAAAACTCTTCAAAGTGTAGGGATAGAGGGTACATACCTAAGTATCATCAAAGCCATCTATGAAAAACCCACAGCAAATATCATTCTCAATGGAGAAAAACTGAGAGCTTTTCCACTAAGGTCGGGAACATGGCAGGGATGTCCATTATCACTACTGCTATTTAACATAGTACTAGAAGTCCTAGCCTCAGTAATCAGTAATCAGACAATAAAAAGAAATTAAAGGCATCCAAATTGGCAAAGAAGTCAAACTCTCACTCTGTGCAGATGATATGATACTATATGTGGAAAACCCAAAAGACTCCACTCCAAATCTGCTAGAACTCATACAGAAATCCAGTAAAGTATCAGGATAGAAAACCAATGCACAGAAATTAGTTGCATTTCTTTACACCAACCACAAGACAGAAGAAAGAGAAATTAAGGAGTCAATCCCATTTACAATTGCACCTGAAATCATAAGATACCTAGGAATAAACCTAACCAAAGAGATGAAGAATATAAACTCAGAAAACTATAAAGTATGCATGAAAGAAATTGAGGAAGACACAAAGAAATGGAAAAAATATTCAATGCTCATGGATTGGAAGAACAAATATTGTGAAAATGTCCATGCTACCTCAAACAATCTACACATTTAATGCAATCCCTATCAAAATACCATCCATTTTTTTCAAAGAAATGGAACAAAAATCCTAAAATTTATATGGAACCAGGAAAGATCTCAAATAGCCAAAGGAATATTGAAAAAGAAAGCCAATGTTGGTGGCATCACAATTCCAGACTTCAAGCTCTATTACAAAGCTGTCATCATCAAGACAGTATGGTACTGGCACAAAAACAGACACATAGATCAATGGAACAGAACAGAGAGCCCAGAAATAGACCCTCAGTTCTATGGTTAACTCATCTTTGACAAAGCAGGAAAGAATGTCCACTGGAAAAAAGACAGCCTCTTCAATAAATGGTTTGGGGAAAATTGGACAGTCACATGCAGAAAAATGAAATTGGACCATTTACTTACACCACACACAAAAATAGACTCAAAATGGATGAAGGACCTCAATGTGAGAAAGGAATCCATCCAAATCCTTGAGAACAGAGGCAGCAACCTCTTCGACCTCAGCCACAGCAACTTCTTCCTAGGCACATCGCCAAAGGCCAGGGAAGCAAGGGCAAAAATGAACTACCGGGACTTCAAGATCAAAAGCTTTTGCACAGCAATGGAAACAGTCAACAAAACCAAAAGACAACTGACAGAATGGGAGAAAATATTTGCAAAGAACATATCAGGTAAAGGGCTAGTATCAAAAATCAATAAAGGGCTCAGCAAACTCAACATCAAAGAACAAATAATCCAATCAAGAAATGGGCAGAGGACATGAACAGACATTTCTGCAAAGAAGACATCCAGATGGCCAACAGACACATGAAAAAAGTGCTCCATATCACTTGGCATCAGGGAAATACAAATCAAAACCACAATGAGATATCACCTCACACCAGTCAGAATGGCTAAAATCAACAAGTCAGGAAATGACAGATGCTGGCGAGGATGTGGAGAAAGGGGAGCCCTCCTACACTGTTGGTGGGAATGCAAGCTGGTGCAACCACTCTGGAAAACAGCATGGAGGTTCCTCAAAATGTTGAAAATAGAACTACCCTATGACCCAGCAGTTGCACTACTGGGTATTTACCCTAAAGACACAAACGTAGTGATCAGAGGGGCATGGGCACCCGAATGTTTATAGCAGCAATGTCCACAATAGCCAAACGATGGAAAGAACCTAGATGTCCACCCACAGTTGGATAAAGAAGATGTGATATATATATATATATATATATATATATATATATATATATATATATAACTACTATGCAGCCATCAAAAGAAATGAAATCTTGCCATTTGCGATGACGTGGATGGAACTAGAGGGTATTATGCTGAGGGAAATAAGTCAATCGGAGAAAGACAACTATCATATGATCTCCCTGATATGAAGAAGTAGAGATGCAACATGGGGGATTTGGGGGATAGGAAAAGAATAAATGAAACAAGATGGGATCTGGAGGGAGGCAAACCATAAGAGACTCTTAATGTCACCAAACAAACTGAGGGGGGCTAAGGGGAGGGGGATAGGGAGAAGGTGATGGGGTTATGGACATTGGGGAGGGTATGTGCTATGGTGAGTGCTGTGAAGTGTGTAAACCTGGCAATTCACAGACCTGTACCCCTGGGACTAATAATACATTATATGTTTATTAAAAAAGAAAGGTCTCCTGTCCCCTCTGCCTTTGCCCCTACCCCATTCTCTCTCTCTAAAATAAATAAATATTAAAAAAAAGTCTGAAGAGAGAAACAGACAAAACCATAAGAGTGGAAGACTTTAATACCCTATTTTCAATAGTAGATAAACCATCCAGACAGAAAATCGACAAATGAATGTTTGTTGGGGTAAAATGGGCAATAATTAATACCAGAGCAGAAATAATAAAAGAGAGACCAGAAAAAATAATAGAGAAGATTAACAAAACTAAACCAGGGGTGCCTGGGTGGCTCAGTGGGTTAAGCCTCTGCCTTCTGCTCAGATCATGATCCTAGGGTCCTGGGATTGAGCCCTGCATCGGGCTCTCTGCCTGGCAGGGAGCCTTCTCCCCCCATCCAGCTCTCTGCCTGCCTCTCTGCCTGCCTGTGATCTCTCTCTGCCAAATAAATAAAAATAAAAATAAAATAAAAATAAAAAACTAAACAAAACTTTGGCTACACTAATACTAAAAGAGAACAGGATTCAAATAAATAAAATCAGAAATGATTTTCTATTTCTACCTGATTCAGTTTTGGAAGATTATATGTTCCTAGGATTTTATCCATTTCTTCTAGGTTGTCCAGTTTGTTGGCATATAATTTTTCACAGTATTCTCTTATAATACTTTGTATTTCTATGTTAGCAGTTGTTACTTCTCTTCTTCCATTTCAGTTTTTGTTTATTTGTGTCCTTTCTCTTTTTTTCTTGGTCACAAAATACCTCAAATAGACATAGCAATCTTGAGAAAGAAAAACAAAGCTGGAGATATCACCATTCCAGATTTCCATAATCAAAACATTATGGTACTGTCACAAAAATAGACACACAGATCAGTGGAACAGAAGAGAGCTCCAAAATAGACCTATGCTCATTAGTCAATTAACCTATGACAAAGGAGGTAAGACTACAAAATGGGGAAAAGACAATCTCTTTAATAAATGATGTAGGAAAACAAGACAGCTATATAAAAAATAAAAATGGACCACTTTCTAAAACCATACACAAAAATAAGCTCAGAATGGCTTAAAGTTCTAGATATGAGACCTGAAACCATAAAAATCATAGAAAAGAACACAGGCAGTAATTTCTCTGATATCAGTCATGTCAACATTTTTTTAGATATGTTTTTGATATGTTCCCTAGGGCAAGGGAAACAAAAGCAAAAATAAACTATTGGGACTACATCAAAATAAAGAGCTTTTTCACAGCAAAGTAAACCATAAACAAAACAAGAAGACAACCTACAGAATAAGAGAAGATATTTCCAAGAGACATATCTAATAAAGGGTTAATATCTAAAATACATAAAGAACTTCTATGACTCAACACTTAAAAAATTCCAGTTTAAAAAATGGGTAAAAGACCTGAAAAGGACTTTTTCAAAGAAGACATACAGATGACCAAAGACCATGAAAAGATGCTCAACATCACCCATCATTAGGGAAATGCAAATCAAAATGACAATGATATATCATCTTATACTTGTCAGAATTGCTACAATCAAAAACACAAGAAATAACAAGTGTTGTCAAGGATGTGAAGGAAAAGGAATTCTTGGGTAGTGTTGGTGAGAGTGCACATTGGTACAGACACTGTGGAAAACAATATGGAAGTTCCACCAAAAATTAAAAATAAAAATACCATATGACCTAATAATTCCTCTACTATTTACCCAAGAAAGTGAAAATGCTAATTTTGAAAAGACATATACATCCCTATATTTATTGCAGCACTATTGACAATAGCCAAAATATGAAAGCATTCTAAATTTCTATCAATAGACAAATGGATAAGGAAGAAGTAGTAAATGGAACAACCTGAGAATTTTAGAGGTGAGGGGGTGGGGGGATGGTGATGGGTATTAAGGAGGACACTGGGTGTTATACACAAACAATGAATCATGGAACACTACATCAAAAACTAATGATGTACTGTATGGTGACTAACACAACATAATAGGGAGGAAGGAAGGAAGGAAGGAAGGAAGGAAGGAAGGAAGGACAAGACAAGAAAATAAGAATGAAAGAAAAAAGGAAGGAAGGAAAGAAAGAAAGAAAGAAAAAAGGAAGAAAGAGAGAGAGAGGGAGAGAGGAAAGATGAAAGGAAGGAAGGGAGGGAGGGAGGAAGATATAAAGACAGAAAATGGACTTTTATGCAGCCTTAAAATGGATGAGATCCTGACATATGCAACAGAATGGATGGACCTGGATGGTATTATGCACAGTGAATTAAGTCATACTGAGAAAGACAAATGTGGATCTAAAAAAACTCAAATGAATAAACAGACCAAATGCAGAATCAGACCTATAAATACAGAGGATAACCTGATGGCTGCCAGGGGAATAGGAGTGAAGGGATGGGCAAAAATGTATAAAGGGGAGTGAAAGATATAGACTTCTAGCTATAGAACAAGTCAGTCATGGAAATAAAAGCCACAACATAGGGAATATAGTCAATGTTATTGTAATAATATTGTATAGTGAATCATGAAGGTTACAGGGGCACCAAGTTGACTCAATCAGTTAAGCATCTGTCTTTCCCTCAGATCATGATCTCAGGGTCCTGGGATTGAGACCTACATTAGGCGCCCTTAGTCAGCAGGGAGTCTCCTTCCCTCTCTCCCTCTGCCCCTCCCTCCTGGCTTGTGCTCGCTCTCTCTCTCTCAAATAAATAAATAATCTTTTCTTTTTTAAGTGGTTTAAAAAAACATGGTAGCTACATTTGTGGTGAGTATAGCATAATGTATAGAGAAATTGAATGACTATATTGTACACCTGAAACTAATGGAATATTGTGTTAACTCTACCCAACCAGAAAAAAAAAACAATTAAATAAAATCAGAAATGCAAAAAGAGACATAACTGACACCACAACTATACAAATATCATAAAAGATTACTGTGAACCATTACATGGCAATAATTGGAAACCTAAAAGAAATACATAAATTCGTAGAAACATATAACCTATAAAGACTGAATCATGAAGAAATAGAAAATATGAATAGGCTAATAATGAGTAAAGACATTGAATCATTAATCAAAAACCTCTCCATGACAAGAAGACCAGGACCAGATAATTATATTGGTTGAATTCTACCAAACATTAAAGAGGCATTAACAACAATCCTTATTAAACTCTTCCAAAAAATTGAAGAGGAAGGAACACTTCCAAATTCATTTTACATGGCCAGCATTGTCCTGATACCAAAGCCAGATAAGGACACTACAAGGAAAAACAAAACAAAACAAAACAAAGAAACCAAAAGACCACAGAACAAAACCCTCTCTGAACATAGATGAAAAATTCTCAATAAATATTAGCAAACCAAATTCAAATCACAATAAAAGTACCATACACTATGATCAGGCAGAATTCATCCTTGTGATACAGGTTCAATACATACAAATCAATAAAAAACATGATAATAAGAAGAATAGGTAATAAATAACATCTTTAATAGAATAAAAGATAAAAAACATATGATAATCTCAGTAGAAGCATAAAAAGCAATTGACATAATCCAACATCCATTCATGATAAACACCCTCAACGAATTAAATAAAGAAACATACCTCAACATAATAATAAAAGGCATATGGGATAAGCACCCATCTATCATACTGAATGAGGAAAGCTTGACAGCTTTTCCTCCAAGATCAGGAACAAGACAAGGATGCCCAATCTCACCACACTGACTCAGTGCAAACGGGCAAGAAAAAAAAACTAAACTAAAAGCTTTCTGAATCAGAAAGGAAAAAATAAGTTCTGTCTTTTTACAGATGACATGATTTTATATATAGAAAATCCTAAACATTCCACCAAAAAACTGTTAGATGCAACTAACAAATTCAGGAAAGTTGCAGGGTACAATATCAACATACTGATACCAGTAGTGTCTCTATACAATTACAACAAATTATCTGAAAAAGAAATTAAAAATCCCATTTACAATAACATCAAGCACAATAAATACTTAGAAATATATTTAATATATTTAATTAAGGAGGTGAAAAGATTGTGAATAGCCAAAGCAATCCTGAGAAAGAACAAAGCTGGAGACATCATACTTTCTGATTTTAAACTATATGCAGTAATACAGCTATAGTAATCACACAGTATAGTATTGTCATAAAAACAGGCATTTAAATGGAACAGAAAAGAGATCCTAGAAATAAACCTATACATTTAGAGTCAACTAACTTTTGACAAAACTTCAAGAATATACAATAGGGAAAAAGCTCTGTGCAGCAGAGAAAACCACAACAAAAGCAAAAGACAAGCTATGAAACAAGAAAAGGATGTCCACTCACCACCTTTATTCCACATATTACTGGAAGTTGTATCCACAGCAATCAGACAACAAAAACATATAAAAGATATCCAAATTGGTAACGGAGAAGTAAAACATTCACTATTTGGAGACAAGATACTATATATAGAAAACCAAAAAGACTCTCCACAAAACTGCTAGCACTGATAAATTCTGTAAACTTGCAGGATACAAAATTAATGCACAAAAATATGTTGTATTTCTATACACCAAAAATGAAGCAACAGAAAGAGAAATTTAAAAAACAATCCCATTTACAACTGCAATGAAAATAAGAAGATACCTAGAAAGAAACCAAAGAGATGAAAGGTCTATGCTCTGAAAACTATAAAAAACTGATGAAAGAAACTGAAGATGACACAAAGAAATGGAAAGACATCCCATGCTCATGGATTAGAACAAATATTGTTAAAATGCCTTTGATACCCAAAACAATCTACACATTTAACACAATCCTATCAAAAAAACAATAGTATTTTTAACAGAACCAGAACAAACAGGTTTAAAATTTAAAATTTAAAATTTGTATGGGATCACAAAAGACCTCAAATAGCTAAAGCAATCTTGAAAAAGAAAAGCAAATCTGGAGGCATTACAATTCCGAAATGCAAGTTATATTACAAAGCTGTAGTAATCCAAACAGTATTGTACTGGCACAAAAATAGACACAGAGATCAACTGAAGAGTAGAAAACACAGAAATAAACCCACAATTGTATGGCCAATTAAATTATCTCAGACAAATCAGGAAAGAATATCCAATGGGGAAAAGTCCTTCCAAGAAATGGTGTTGGGAAAACTGACAGCAACATGCAAAAGAATGAAATTAGACTGCTTTCTTTCAACATATACAAAAATAAATTCACATTGAAAACAGATTAAAGACCTAAATGTGAGACCCGAAATCACAAAAATTATAGCAACTTTTTTCTAGATAGGTTCCTGAAACAAGGGAAACAAAAGAAAAAAAAATAAACTATGGGAACTACATCAAAATAAAAAGCATCTATGCAGTGACAGAAACAATCAACAAAACTAAATGGCAAACTATGGAATAGTAGAAATTTACAAATAGCACACCTGATAAAGGGTTGACATACCTAATAAAGGGTTGGAATCCAAAATCTATAAAGAACTTACAAAGTTTAACACACACAAAATGCATAATCCAATTTTAAAATCTGCAGAAGACACAGACATTTTTCCAAAGAAGATTTACAGATGGCCAACACACACATTTGAAAAGATGCTCATTATCATATATCATCAGTGAAATACAAATCAAAACTACAATGAGATATCACCTCATACCTGTCATAATGGCTAAAATAAAAAACACCAGATATCAGGAGTGGTGAGGATGTGGAAAAAAAGGAAGTCTTGCAATGTTGGTGGTGGGAATGCAAACTGGTACAGCCACTGTGGAAAGCACTATGGAGGTTTCTCAAAAAGTTAAAAATAGAAATACCCTACATCTAGTAATTGCACTACTAGTGGTTTTTGGGGGGGAGGGGTTGTTCTTGTTTTTGTTTTTGCACTACTGAGTTTTTAACCAAAGATTACAAAAATACTAATTCAAAGGGATCCATGCACCCCTATATTTACTGCAGAATTACTTAACAATAGCCAAGATATGGAAGCAACCCAAGTGACCATTGATAGAGGAATGGATAAAGAAGATGTGGTATGTATAAAATGGAATATTTTTCAACCATAAAAAAGGACAAACATGGTTAAAACTAGAGAGAATAAGGGTGTATAGAGGGAGAAGGAACAAGATGGCAGAGAAGGAGGAGACCTAAATATCATCGGGTCCCAGCAGTTCAGTTAGATAGTTTGTTTTTTTTTTTTTTAAAGGTTTTATTTATTTATTTGACAGAGAGAGATTACAAGTAGGCAGAGAGGCAGGTAGAGAGAGAAGGAGGAGGAAGAAGGCTCCCTGCTGAGCAGAGAGCCCGATGCGGGCCTCTATCCCAGGACCCTGAGATCATGACCTGAGCCGAAGGCAGCGGCTTAACCCACTGAGCCACCCAGGCGCCCAGTTAGATAGTTTTCAAAGCATTCCGAACACCCATAAATTCAAGAGGAGATCGAAGAGAAGAAGAGCAACAATTCTAGGAACAGAAGAGCAACCACTTTCCGGAAGGTAGGATGTATGGAGAAGTGAATCCAAGGCAATATACAGGAAGATAGACTGTGAGGGGAGGGGCTGGCTCCCAGCAAGTGGTGGGGCAACAGAGCACAAAATCAGAACTTTTAGAAGTCAGCTCCACTGAGGAACCTCACTCCAGAGGCTAAGCAGGGGTTAGAGCCCTCGCAGGAACAGTGTGGTCACAGAAAGACCAGGGGTGTCTGAGTGTGGCAGAGCTCCCAGGTATCGGAGCAGGGAATCTGGCAGCAGAGATGAAGCCGAGGAGGGTGCTCTCAGCTCGGGGTTACCTTAAACTGTGATCTCAAAGAGCAGGGACCCCACAAGTCGCTGATCCAGGGAGACTCATCTTCCTCTTCTGGGAGGAACAGGATGACAGGAATCTGCTGGGTTTGGAGACTCCAAACAGAGCCCTGTGCCAGAGATAGAAATGCTTGGACACAGGCTGGAGACCAGAGAGATGTGAGAGATTGACTGCTTTTCTCTCAGGGAACACTGAGGAGTGGGGCCCTGAGCTCTTGGCTCCTCCAGCCAGAGATTGGGAGACTGGCATCATTATTCCTGTCCTCCAAAGCTCTACAGAAAGCATTCAGGGAACAAAATCTCCCAAGACCAAAACTGTGCAGTTACCCTGGCCGCTGGCAAAGGCAGTGTAATTCTGCCTCAGGCAAAGACATTTGAGAATCACAGCTACAGGCCCCTCCCCCAGAAGATCAGCAAGAACATCCAGCCAAGACCATGTTAACAGATCAGTGAGAACTTTAGAACTCCAGAGCTAGGGAAAGCAACACATAGAATTCATGGCTTTTCTCCCATGATTCTTTAGTCTTTCAAAGTTAAATATTTTTAATTTTATTTTCTTCTTGTTCGGTTTTAAAAATTTCTCCTCTTTCCTATTTTAAACTTTTTAAACTATTTTATCTTATCTATACCTTTTTTAAAAATATTTTTTAATTTTCATTGTTATATTCTATCCCTTCATTGTATTTAACCTTACTTTTTGTATACATATAGGCTTTTCTTTCTTCTGGGATACAGTTTCTTCTAACAGATCAAAATATACCTTAAATCTAGTGCATGGCTTTGTTTTAGTCTCCAGCCTGCTCACATTCTTTCCTCTTTTTTTTTCCAACCAACTTATCTTATCAATACTTTTTTTTTAATCACTCAGCATCAGGGAAATACAAATCAAAACCACAATGAGATACCACCTCACACCAGTCAGAATGGCTAAAATTAACAAGTCAAGAAATGACAGATGTTGGTGAGGATGTGGAGAAAGGGGAACCCTCCTACACTATTGGTGGGAATGCAAGTTGGTGCAACCACTCTGGAAAACAGCATGGAGGTTCCTCAAAAAGTTGAAAATAGAACTATACTATGACCCAGCAATCACACTACTGGGTATTTACACTAAAGGTACAAGTGTGATCTGAAGGGACACATACACCCAAATATTTTTTTTAATTTATTTTTCCAATTTATTTATTTTCAGAAAAACATTATTCATTATTTTTTCACCACACCCAGTGCTCCATGCAAGCCATGCCCTCTATAATACCCACCACCTGGTACCCCAACCTCCCACCCACCCGCCACTTCAAACGCCTCAGATTGTTTTTCAGAGTCCATAGTCTCTCATGGTTCACCTCCCCTTCCAATTTACCCAAATTCCCTACTCCTCTCTAACACCCCTTGTCCTCTATGCTATTTGTTATGCTCCACAAATAAGTGAAACCATATGATAATTGACTCTCTCTGCTTGACTTATTTCACTCAGCATAATCTCTTCCAGTCCCATCCATGTTGCTACAAAAGTTGGGTATTCATCCTTTCTGATGGAGGCATAATACTCCATAGTGTATATGGACCACATCTTCCTTTTCCATTCATCCGTTGAAGGGCATCTTGGTTCTTTCCATAGTTTGGCGACTGTTTACACCCAAATATTTATAGCAGCAGTGTCCAAAATAGCCAAACTATGGGAAGAGACTAGATGTCCATCAACAGATGAATTCATAAAGAAGATGAGGTATATACACTGGAATGCTATACAACCATCAAAAGCCCCAAATCCTTCCATTTACAATGATGTGGATAGAACTAGAGAGTATTATGTTAAGCAAAATTAGACCATCAGAGAAAGACAATTATTCTATGATCTATCTGATACGAGGAATCTGAGAGGCAGGGCAGGGGGTCATGGGGGGTAGGAAGGGAAAAAAAGAAACAAGATGGGACTGGGAGGGAGACAAACCATAAGAGACTTAATCTCAGGAAACAAACTGAGGGTTGCTGGGGGGTGCAGGGGAGGGATAGGGTAGCTTGGTTATGGACATTGGGGAGGGCATGTGCTATGATGAGTGCTGTGAATTTCACAAGACAAATGATTCACAGACCTGTAACCTTGAAGCAAATAATACATTATATGTAAAACAAAACAAAACAAAAAACTAGAGAGTATAAAGCTAAGTGAAATAAGTCAGTCATAGAAAGACAAATACCATATGATTTTACTCATATTTGGACTTAAGAAACAAAATAAATGAACAAAGAGGGAAAAAAAGAGTGACAGACAAACCAAGAACCAGACTCTTAACTAGAGAAGAGAAACTGATGGTTACCAGAGGAGAGGTGTGTGGGGAGATGAGTAAAATAGGTGATGGGAATTCAAGAGGGCCCTTGTGATGAGCACTGGGTGATTACATTTTTTTTTAAAAGGCAACCTATGAAATGGGGAAAACATATTTCCAAACCATAATCAATAAGTTGTTAATATCTAAACTATACAAGAAACTCATGCAATTCAATAGATAGCTAGATAACCTAATTGAAATATGGTCAAAAGACCTGAACATTTTTCCAAGACATAAAAACACATACATGAAAACGTGTTCAACATCACTAATCACCAGAGCAATGAAATCAAAACTACAGTGAGAAATAACTTTATACTTGTTAGAATGTCTAGTACCAAAGGAAAAAAACCCAAGAGGTACCAAATGCTGCTGAGAATGTGGAGGAAAGGTACCCTAATTCACTGCTGGTGGGAATGTAAACTGTTACAGTTACCACTGAAAACCATATGGAGGTTCCTCAAGAAATTAAAAATAGAGGGGCGCCTGGGTGGCTCAGTGGGTTAAGCCGCTGCCTTCGGCTCGGGTCATGATCTCAGGGTCCTGGGATCGAGTCCCGCGTCGGGCTCTCTGCTCAGCGGGGAGCCTGCTTCTCTCTCTCTCTCTCTCTGCCTGCCTCTCTGCCTGCTTGTGATTTCTCTCTGTCAAATAAATAAATAAAATCTTAAAAAAAAAAAAGAAATTAAAAATAGAATTACCATAGGATCCATGAGTCCCACTTCTGATATATGTATCCAAAGAAAACTAAATTATCTCAAAAAGATATCTATCTTCCTATGTTCACAGCAGTATTCACAACAGCAGTATTCACAACAGCCAAGGTACAAGAAAAAGCCTGTTTTCATTGATGGATGAATGGATAAAGAAAAAAATTCATATATATATGAATGGATAAAGAAAAATATATATATATGGAAATTAGCCTTCAAAGTAAGGAAATCCTACCATTTGCAAGACATGAATAGATTTGGAAGGCATTATGCTATATAAGGCAAGCAAGAGAAAGAGAAATACTGCATGATACCACGTATATGTGGAATCTACAAAAGATTTTTTTTTTAAGTTGAACTCATATAAACAGACCAGAATGGTGGTTGCAGAGGCTGGAGAGTGGGGAAAATGTGTAGCAGTTGAGAGAAGGACATAAGCTTTTAGTTATAACATGAATATGGTTTGAAGATCTAATATGTAACATGGTGGCTATAGTTGATAATTCCGTGTTGTATAATTGAAATTTGCTAAGAAACTAAAACAACTATTCTCAGTAAATAAACAAGCAAACAAACAAACAAATAAATAAATATGTGGGGGCAGAATGCATTAATTAACTAGATTGTGAGAATCCTTTCACGATGTATACATATATCAACCCATCACACTGCACATTTTATTATTTTTTAGAGTTTTTTTTCTAATTCTAGTCAGTTAACATGCAGTGCAATATTGATTTCAGGAGTAGAATTCAGTGATTTATCACTTATATACAATACCCAGCGCACATCACTACAAGTGCTCTCTTTAATACCCACCATCCATCTAGCCCATCCTCTACACACCTCCCTCCATCACCACTGTGTTTGTTCTCTATAGTTAAGAGTCTCTTATGGTTTGAAGTGCACCTGGGTGACTCAAGTTGGTTAAGCAACCGCCTTCAGTTCCAGTCATGATCTCAGGGTCCTGGGATGGAGCCCCACATTGGGCTCCATTCCCAGTGGGGAGCCTGCTTCTCCTTGTCCCTCTGCCTCCACCCCCCTGCTCTTTCTCTGTCTCTCTCAAAGAAAGAAATAAAATCATTTAAAAAAAGAGTCTCTTATGGTTTGGTTCCACCTCTTCTTTGCCCTCCCATATATTCATCTGTTTTGTTTCCTAAATTCCACATGTGAGTGAAATAATATGGTTTCATTTGTCTTTTTTTGACTGACTTGTTTTGCTTACAATAATACACTCTAGTTCCATCCACATCTGTGCAAAAGGTAAGAAGGTAAAATTTAATTCTTTGTAATGGCTGAGTAATATTCCATTGTACATATATACAACATCTTCTCTATCCATTCATCAGTCAATGAACATTTGGGTTCTTTCCATAGTTTGCCTATTGTTGATAAAGCTGCTATAAACATCAGGGGAACTATACCTCTTTGAATCTGTACTTTTGTATCCTTTGGGTAAATAACAAGTAGTACAATTGCTGGATCATAGGGTAGTTCTATTTTTAACTTTCTGAGGAAACTCCATACTGTTTTCCAGAGTAGCTTCACCAGTTTTCCCACCAAAAGTGCAAGGGGGTTCCCCTTTCTCCACATCCTTGCCAACACCTATTATTTTGTCTGTTGTTAATTTTAGCTATTCTGGCAGGCATGAGGTGGTATCTCATTGTGGTTTTGATTTGCATTTCCTTGATGGTGAATGATGTTTAATATCTTTTTATGTGTCTGTTAGCCAACCAGATGTCTTCTTTGATAAGGTGTCTATTCATATCTTCCTCCCATTTCTTAACTGGATTATTTGTTTTCTGGGTGTTGAGTTTGGTAAGTTCCTTTTTATTTTGAGGAAGTCCCAATAGTTAATTTTTGGTTTTGTTTACCTTGCCTCTGGTGATGTATTTAGTAAGAAGCTGCTCTGGCCAAGGTCGAAGAGGTTCCTGCCTATGTTCTCCTAGGAGTCTGAAGGATTCCTATTTCAATTTCAGTCCTTCAACCATTTTGAATTAACTTTTATGTATGGCATAAGAAAGTGCTCCAGTTTCATTCTTCTGCATGTCATTATCCAGTTTTTCCAAACCATTTGTTGAATATCCATTGGATATTCTTTCCTGCGTTATTGAAGCTTAATTGACCACGTAGTTGTGGATCCATTTCCGGGTTCTCTCTTCTCTTCCATTGATATACATATCTGTTTTTGTGCCAATACTATATGGTCTTGATGACTATAGTTCTTTAATATAGCTTGATATCTAGAATCATGATGCCTCCCGCTTTGCTTTTCCTTGTTCAGGAGTGCTTAGACTACTCAAGGTCTTTTGTGGTTTCATATTCATTTTAGGATTGTTTGTTCTAGTTCTGTGAAAAACACAGGTGGTATTTTGATAAGGATTGTGTTAAATGTGTAGATTGTTTTTGGTAGCATAGACATTTTAACAACATTTGTTCCAATCCACGAGCATGGAATGTTTTTCCAATTCTTTTTCATCTTCTTCAATTGATTTCCATAAGTGTTCTGTAGTTTTCTGAATACAGACATTTTACCTCTTTGTTTAGGTTTATTCCTAAGTATTTAATTACTTTTTATGCAATTGCAAATGGTATCAATTCCTTGATTTCTTTTTCTGCTGCTTCATTATTGGTGTATAGAAATACAACAGATTTCTGTATATTGATTTTATGTCCTGTGACTTAGCTGAATTCATGTATTAGTTCTTGCAATTTTTTTGGTGGAGTCTTTCAGGTTTTCTACATAGGGTATCATGTCATCTGCAAATAGTGAAAGCTTGATTTCTTCCTTGACAATTTGGATGCAATTTATTTCTTTTTGTTGTCTGATTGCTGAGGCTAAGACTGCCAGTACTATGTTAAATAGTAAAGGTGAGAGTGGATATCCATCTTGTTCCTGACCATACGGGAAAACCTCTCAGTTTTTCCCAATTCAGGATTATATTAGCTGTAGGTCTTTCTTATATGACTTTTATGACATTGTGGTAGGTTCCTTCTATCTCTACTTCATTGAGGGTTTTTATCAAAAACACGTGCTGTATTTTGTCAAGTATTTGTTCTTCCTCCATTTAGAGGATCATATGGTTCTTATACTATTATTAATGTGGTGTATCACATTGATCTGTGAATATTGAACCATTCCTGCAACATAGGAATAAAACCCGCTTGATAATGGTGAATACTTCTTTTAATGTATTATTCAATTTGATTTGCTAGACATGTTCATCAGAGTCGCTAACCTGTAGTACTCCTTTTTAGTGGGGTGTTTGTCTGGCTTTCACATTGTACATTTTACAGCTAAAATGTTTTTTAAAAAAAGAACAAAAAGGGGGGGGACAAGATGGCGGGGTACTAGGAAGAGGCGTCTTTTCAGCCTGTACCCCAAAGTGAGATGATTACCTACCAAAGAACTCCGATCACCCATGAAATCAGCCTGAGATCAGAATTATACACGTCTGGATCTCTACAGGGGCAGAAGACGCCAGTGAGCAGGTAAAGCGGGATGGGAATGGCGGACTGATATCAGAAGATAAACAAAAGAGGGAGGGAGCCACCAGAGGCGACCGGTGGGAAAGTAATACCCCAATACGAGCGAGAGTGCCCTGCGTCTGGGGACCAGCATTAACTTGGAGACTGGTTGAAAGCACTCCAAAAGAGCAAAGGATTGCGGGGGCAAATTGTGGGAATCGGGGCGGCTAGGGACAGGGGCTTAAGTCCCCGGTCCCAGACGGCCTCCCCGGCGCGGAGGCAGAGAGAGTGCGGCGGGGAAACCAGCTCCTGGTCCCTAAGCCCCCAGCGCGCCCCAGAGCGTGTGGGTTCCGGCTCCTGTGAGGGGATGGGAGCCGCGCCGTCTGCAGAACGCGCGCTCGCCCTACCACAAAGCTTGAGATGCGCGCGCACATCCTTCCAGCTCTCCTGGGTTACTAAGGCCCGGGGGCACTTCTTGACCTGCGCCATTGTTTCAAAGTCTAAGCCGCGCGCGTGCGAAACTCTTCCCCGGACAGAGGCGCGCAAAAGCTCAGCCTGCGGCTTACAGACCAGCGCCCCATTATCAGTGCCCCAGACGCCGCCCGAACCACAGCCGCCTCTGAAAAGAGGTGCGCGCAAGCCGGGCACTCCCAGCCCGGGCCGGCGGCAAAATCTCAGTGTGCATCGCTGCTTGGAACCTCTCTGGCGGTCAGGAGCTCCCAGACAGCCGCCACTGCCTTGGCTTTGGGGACGAGCAAAAGATCCTGCGCCCCCAGGGTCTTTAACTTGGAACCTGCACTGCCAGCGTCCAAGGGGGAATTTATTCAGCTTCTGCACCCAGACTGAGGCTTCTCTCTGAGACGGAGATCAGGAAGTGTTCCAGGGTGCACCTTGACTGCACCAGAGTTGATACATCCAGCTACATCTGTTCAGTCTTCTCCCACCAAAATGACTAGGAGGAAGAATGCCCAACAGAAGAAAAATACAGAGGATGGACCTTCTGCAACAGAGCTAACGGCTATCAACATAGACAATATGTCAGAAAGAGAATTCAGGCTAGCTATTGCTAGGTTGGAGAAAGCCATGGATGAACAAACAGAATTGATTAGGGCCGAACTGAAAGCGACCAGACAGGATGTTCACAATGTTAGGGCGGAGCTTAAAGCTACCAGGGAGGAGGTCCACAATACTCTCCATGAGTTTCAATCTAATCTAAACTCTCTCAAAGCTAGGGTAACTGAGACAGAAGATAGAATTAGTGATCTGGAAGACAAACAGATAGAGAGAAAGGATCAGGAGGAAGCCTGGAACAAACAGCTTAGATCCCACGAAAGCAGATCAGGGAAATAAATGATGCCATGAAGCATTCCAACGTGAGAATTATTGGAATTCCTGAAGGGGAGGAGAAAGAAAGAAATCTAGAAGATATCGTGGAACAAGTCCTTCATGAAAATTTCCCGAATCTCGCGAATGAAACCAGCGTTCATGTACTAGAGGCTGAACGGTCTCCACCCAAGATTATACACTCCAAAAAAACATCACGACACCTGATAGTCAAATTGAGAAATTATAATTGTAGGTATAATCTATTGAAAGCCGCCAGGGCAAAGAGGCTCCTCACTTACAGAGGGAAGCCCATCAGAATAACGTCAGACCTGTCCACAGAGACCTGGCAAGCCAGAAGAGGCTGGCAAGATATATTCAGGGCACTAAATGAGAAGAACATGCAGCCAAGAATACTTTATCCAGCAAGACTGACATTCAAAATGGATGGAGAGATAAAGAGTTTCCAAGACCGGCAAGGCTTAAAAGACTATGCAACCACCAAGCCGATACTGCAGGAAATATTAAGGGGGGTTCTATAAAAGAGGAAAAATCCCAAGAATAGCATTGAACAGAAATATAGAGACAGTCTACAGAAAGAAAGACTTCAAAGGTAACACGATGTCAATAAAAACGTATCTATCAATAATCACTCTCAATGTGAATGGCCTAAATGCACCCATAAAACGGCACAGGGTTGCAGATTGGATAAAATGACAGGACCCATCCATATGCTGTCTACAAGAGACCCATTTTGAACCTAAAGATACACGCAGACTGAAAGTGAAGGGGTGGAGAAGCATCTTTCATGCCAATGGGACTCAAAAGAAGGCTGGGGTAGCGATTCTCATATCAGATAAATTAGACTTCAAACTAAAGACTGTAGTCAGAGATACAGAAGGACACTACATAATCCTTAAAGGGACTATCCACCAAGATGATCTAACAATTGTAAATATCTATGCTCCCAATATGGGAACAGCCAATTACTTAAGAAAACTGTTATCAAAGAGATTACTGCCTATGTTCTCCTCTAAGATTCTAATAGATTCCTGTCTCACGTTGAGGTCTTTTATCCATTTTGAGTTGATCTTTGTGTACGGTGTAAGAGAATGGTCGAGTTTCATTCTTCTACATATAGCTGTCCAGTTTTCCCAGCACCATTTATTGAAGGAATCTATCAGAATCTTAGAGGAGAACATAGGCAGTAATCTCTTTGATATCAGCCACAGCAACTTCTTTCAAAGGCAAAGGAAACAAAAGCGAAAATAAACTTCTGGGACTTCATCAAAATCAAAAGCTTCTGCACAGCAAAGGAAACAGTCAAAAAAACAAAGAGGCAACCCACGGAATGGGAGAAGATATTTGCAAATGACAGTACAGACAAAAGGTCGATATCCAGGATCTATAATGAACTCCTCAAACTCAACCCACACGAAACAGACAAACACATCAAAAAATGGGCAGAAGATATGAACAGACACTTCTCCAATCAAGACATACAAATGGCTATCAGACACATGAAAAAATGCTCATCATCATTAGCCCTCAGGGAGATTCAAATTAAAACCACATTGAGATATCACCTTACACCAGTTAGAATGGCCAAAATTAACAAAACAGGGAACAACATGTGTTGGAGAGGATGTGGAGAAAGGGGAACCCTCTTACACTGTTGGTGGGAATGCAAGTTGGTGCAGCCTCTTTGGAGAACAGTGTGGAGATTCCTCAAGAAATTAAAAATAGAGCTTCCCTACGACCCTGCAATTGCACTCCTGGATATTTACCCCAAAGATACAGTTGTCGTGAAAAGAAGGGCCATCTGTACCCCAATGTTTATAGCAGCAATGGCCACAGTCGCCAAACTATGGAAAGAACCAAGATGCCCTTCAACGGATGAATGGATAAGGAAGATGTGGTCCATATACACTATGGAGTATTGTGCCTCCATCAGAAAGGATGAATACCCAACTTTTGTAGCAACATGGACGGGACTGGAAGAGATTATGCTGAGTGAAATAAGTCAAGCAGAGAGAGTCAATTATCATATGGTTTCACTTATTTGTGGAGCGTAACAAATAGCATGGAGGACAAGGGGTGTTAGAGAGGAGTAGGGAATCTGGATAATTGGAAGGGGAGGTGAACCATGAGAGACTATGGACTCTGAAAAACAGTCTGAGGGGTTTGAAGTGGCGGGGGGGGTGGGAGGTTGGGGTACCAGGTGGTGGGTATTATAGAGGGTACGGCTTGCATGGAGCACTGGGTGTGGTGAAAAAATAATGAATACTGTTTTTCTGAAAATAAATAAATTGGAAAAAAAAAGAACAAAAATGTAGTCATTCCCATTTTCTAATTAGTGGTCCCTAACATTAACCTTTATTTCTTTTTAAAAGCAGATCCTTGGGCACCTGGGTGGCTCAGTCATTGAGCATCTGCCTTCAACTCAGGTCATGATCCCAGGGTCCTGGGATCAAGTTCTGCATTGGGCTCCCCACTCTGCGGGAAGCCTGCTTCTCCTTCTCTCACTCCCCATGCTTGTGTTTCCTCTCTCACTGTGTCTCTCCATGTCAAATAAATATATAAAATCTTAAAAAAAGAGAAAACCCTCAATGAATTAAAAAACCCATATTCTCAAATAATGAAAAAATAATTATTTTAATAGAGTTTTTAAAGACCCCAAAAAATGCATTTAAAAATGCAATTACCCCAATTTAAATTCCTATGAATAGGTCAGACTGCAGACTGGATATGGCAGAGGTGACAATTAACTAGGAAAATAAAAGAAGTAATTGAGAATATAAGGAAAGAGACCAAAAAACAACCATGGAAACATGAAAAAGAGATTAAGATATATGAAGTTTAGATAAGAAAGTCTGAATATGTTTTGAGACACCAAATAATAGATTCAAAAAGCTAAATGAAATTTATTATGTTGTTAGGATATATTAAGCCATAAGTTTTTGTTGTAGTGTTCAATAATTTATTAGTTGCATATAACATCCAGTACTCATCCCAAAACGTGCCCACCCCATCACCAGTTACTCCCTTGTTTGTTTCCCGGAGTCCAGAGTCTCTCATGGTTTTCTCCCTCTCTGATTTCATCTTATTCCATTTTCCCTCCCTTCCCTGTGGTCTTCAACTCTATTCTTTATTTTCCACATATGAGTGAAAGCATATGGTAATTGTCTTTCTTTGCATGACTGATTTCACTTAGCACAATCCCCTCCAGTTCCATCCATGTCAATGCAAAGGTGGGCATTCATCCTTTCTGATGGCTGAGTAATATTCCATTGTATATATAAACCACATCTTCTTTGTCCATTCATCTGTTGAAGGGCATCTTTGTTTCTTCCACTGTTTGGCTATTATGAACATTGCAGCTATGAACATTGGGGTGCTGTGCCCCTTCTTTTTACACATCCTTATCTTTGGGGTAAAGACGTAATAGTGTAATTGCTGGGTTATAGGATAGCTTTATTTTTAGCGTCTTGGGGAACCTCCACACCGTTTTCCAGAGTGGCCGTATCAGCTTGGATATCCACCAAGAGCATAAGAGGATTCCCCTTTCTCCACAACCTCACCAACACTTGTTTCCTATTTTATTAATTCTGGCCATTCTAACAGGTGTAAGGTGGCATCTCATTGTTGTTTTGATTTGAATGTCCCTGATGGCTAGTGAAGTTGAATATTTTTTCATGTGTCTGTTAGCCATTTGGATGTCTTCTTTGCAGAAGTGTCTGTTCATGTCTTCTGCCCATTTCTTTTTTTTAATTTTTAAAGATTTATTTATTTATTTGACATAGATCACAAGTAGTCAGAAAGGCAGGCAGAGAGAGAGGAGGAAGCAAGCTCCCTGAGGAGCAGAGAACCCGATGTAGGGCTCAATCCCAGGACCCTGAGATCATGACCTGAGCCAAAGGCAGAGGGTTATTAACCCACTGAACAACCCAGGTACCCCTCTTCTGCCCATTTCTTGACTGGATTGTTTTTTGGGTGTTGAATTTGAGAAGTTCTTTATAGATGTAGGATATCAGCCCTTTATCTAAAATGTCATTTGCAAATATCTTCTCCTCTTCTGTGGATTTCCTCTTAGTTTTGTTGACTGATCCCTTTGCAAAAATTTATGTTGATGGAAGCCCCAAAGTTCATTTTGCTTCTGTTTCCCCTACATTTAGAAAGGGATCTTGAAAGAAGTTGTGGCCAGTGTCAAAGAGGTTACTGACTATGTTCTTCTCTAGGATTTGGATGGATTTCTCTCATGTTGAGGTCTTTCATCCATTTTATCTTTGTGTATGGTTTAAGAGAATGTTCTAGTTTCATTCTTCTGCATGTGGTTGTAGAGTTTTCCCAGCACCATTTATTGAAGAAACAATCTTTTTTCCATTGGATGTTCTTTCTTCCTTTGTCGAAGATTAGTTGACCATAGAGTCCATTTCTGGGTTCTCTCTTCTGTTCCATTGATCTATGTGCCTGTTTTTGTGCCAATACCATACTGTCTTAATGACTATGTCTTTGTAATATAGCGTGAAGTCAGACATTGTGATGTCTCAGTTTTGGTTTTATTTTTCAACATTCCTTTGGCTATTTGGGGTCTTTTCTGGTTCCACACAGAGTTTAGAATTATTTGTTTTAGCTCTGTGAAAAATGTCTACGGTATTTTGATAGGGATTGTATTGAAAGTGTAAATTGTGCCCTGGGCAGCATAGACATGTTAAAAATGTTTATTCTACCAATCCATGAGTATGGGATGTGATTTCATCTCCTCAATTTCCTTCATAAGTGTTATGTAGTTTCTAGAGTACAGATCCTTTGCCTCTTTGGTTAGGCTTATTCCTAGGTATATCATTGGTTTTGGGAGCTGTTGTAAATGCAATTCTAATTATGGAACATTATTAAGATAAATAATAAGACATCCCAATCTAGACACATAAGAGTATATCTGCAGTAAACAAACAAACAAAAAAAAAGCGGGTTTTTTCCCCCCATGAGTAAAATCTTTAATGTAAGCAAAGATTGTGGGGAAAAGGAGCAGAGTCGGGAACAGATTATGTTCAAGGGAGAAACAGGTAGACACCTGATTTCTAAAGAGCAATTATAAAAGACAAAGGGCAGTGGAATGACATTTTCTGTATGATCAAAGAAAATAACTATTCACCTAGGATTCTCTATGCAGTGAAAATGTATATCAAGAGGACGAGGAAATAAAGACACATATTTTTTTTAAAAAATTTATTCATTTGTAAGAGAGTGAGGGAAGAGGAGAGAAAGAGGGAGCACAAGTGGTGGGGAAGGGTAGACAGAGTGGAAGAAGACTCCAGACTGAGCAGTGAGCCTGAAGTGGGGCTCGATCCCAGGACCCTTGGATCATGATATGAGCCAAAGCCATACATTTAATCAACTGAGCCACCCAGGTGCCCAATAAAGACATTTTTAAATAGAGGTTCTTACCTGGCAGTTCTCACTCATGAAAATTTAAAAGTATGTACATAAACAAACAGAAGAAAAATAATCCCAAATAGAAATTCTGAGATGTAAGAAGAGAAGAAAAAAGTTAAATATATAGTTCAGTTTAAATGAACATTGAGACTACAATACGAAAATTATAAAAATGTCGATTATTTTTTAAAAATACAAGACAAAAAACACAAAGCAACAATACATGTAAATTTGAAGCCAAGTAAATTGAGTTAAATGTATTCAAAATTCCTTGTATTAACATTATCCATGGACTGGAGAAAATCCTCACTAGGATATTAGCATATCAATAGTAGCAATGTATGAATCAAATGAATGAAATCACAACTTAATTCAGTTTTCCTGAGAAATGCAAAGTTGGTTTAAATGCAAAATTGGTTTAACATGGGCACAGAATGTAATTCACCACTGACAAATTATTAAAAATATTATTTCAATATATGCAAAATAAACCTTCATTCATTTAACATTCATCCATGATAAAACTTAGAAAACTAATAGTATAAGGGATCTGTTAATATAATTGTCAAATAAAGACCCTAGGTGACCCCATAACAAATGCTCTTTGGTGTTCTCACCTTTTATAATCCTTTTCCCTTAAGTGTAGCCAAGATCTGTGACTTGACTCTAGCCATTAGAACATGGCAACTGTAAAGGAATCTTGCAGATATAATTAATTGTTAATTTAAAGTTAATCAAAAAGGGATTATTCTATGTAAGCCTGATTGAAGCAGGTGAAATCCTTACAAGACTGAGTCCTCTTTGCAGGGAAATTCTTCTTACTGGCCTCATGAAGTAAAAAGCCATATTGGAGAGGCCTACCTGGCAAAGAAGAAGGAACAGCCTTGCTATAGACTGAATATTTCTGTCCCTCCAGATCCCAAATTAGTGTGTTAAATCTTAGTGTTCAATGTAATTGTATTTGGAGGTGGAGACTTTGGGAAGTGATTACTCATGAAGGTGGAACCCTCATGAATGGGTTTAGTGCCCTCATAAAGGAGTCCTGAGAGAGCTCCCATGGCCCTGTGCAGTACGAAGAAACAGGAGGAAGACCACTATCCATGAACCAGAAAGCAGGCCCTCACTGGACACTGAATCTTCCAGTGACTTGTATTTGGACTTCCCAGACTCCTGAACTGTGAGAAACAATATAATAAGATAGTTTAGCAAGATAGGTGAATCTAAGCTCAATATGCAAAATAATTTTATTTCTATAACCTAGCAACAGGAAATGAAATTGATTTTTTAAAATAATATTTATGGTAGGATCAAAAGTATCAAATAACTGGGAATAAATCTAAAAAATATATGCAAGACCTTTATAGGAAATTTTTTAAACATTGAGAGTAATCAATTAAAATCATGTTTAAAAAACTCAGTATTATGAGAGAGAAAACACAAGCAGGGGGAGCAACAGGCAGAGGGAGAAGCAGGCTCCCCAATGAGCTAGGATCCCAATGCAAGACTCAATCTCAGAACCCTGGGATCATGGCCTATGCCACCCAGGCATCCCTGATCTGAATTTTATCATAAGGAAACATAAAAAAAACTGCACTGAAAGACATTCTACATTACTGGAATTAACTCTTCAAAAGATTAAGTCATGAAAATCCAGGAAAGACTGACTAAGTAACTGTTCAAAACTGAAAGAGACTAAGAGACACAACATCTGAATTTAACACATGGCTCTGAACAGGAACTTTCTTGCTGTACAGACAAGTGACAAAACTTAAAAAGAGCATGAGGACTAAATGATTAAATGATAGAATGTATAGGGTGCTTAGGTGGCTCAGTCGGTTAAGCAACTGCCTTGGGCTCATGTCATGACCCCAGGGTCCTGGAATGGTGTTCTGTATCAGTCTCTGTTTTCAGCAGGAAGCTTGCTTCTCCATCTCTTTCTGCCTGCCACTCTGCCTACTTGTGCTCTCACTGTCTCTCTCTCTGTGTCAAATAAATAAATGAAATCTTAAAAAAAAAGAATATATAGTTGACATGGTTTGAATGGGTGTAGTTATATGCAGATTTTTTCAATAAATACAGGACAGTACTATAAGTGTATTTTCTCTTATGATTTTTTAAAAAGATTTTTATTTATTTATTTGGCATAGAGAGAGAGAGATCAGAAGTAGGCAGAGAGGCAGGCAGAGAGAGAGGAGGAAGCAGGCTCCCTGCTGAGCAGAGAGCCCAATGTGGAGCTGGATCCCAGGACCCTGGAATCATGACCTGAGTCGAAGGCAGAGGCTTTAACCCACTGAGCCACCCAGGAGCCCCCTCTTCCTTATGATTTTAATAAGATTTTCTTTTCTCTAGCTTACTTTATTGTAAAAGTATAGTATGGAACACATATAACACAAAATAAGTTAATTAACTGTTTTTGTACACGTAAGTTTTTCTGGTCAGCAGCAGATTATTAGTACTCAAGTGCTTGGGGAGTCAAAAGTTATTCACATATTTCTGCCTGCAAAGGGTTTGTGCCCTTAACCCCTGCATTATTCAAGGGTCAACTGTATTAGAATTAATTGTCTTATTGTCGAGGTGGTACAGTAGTTATGCAGAATGTACTGACTTGTAGGATATAAATGCTATGGGAATCAGGCATAATTTAACAATTGTCTTGCAAATGGTTCTGGGGTAAAATTTTTTTTTCTTCTAATTTTAAGACTGTTCTGAAAAAGTAAATAAAAAATAAACAGAAAAGGTGAAAAATCTTAGGCAAATCTTATTTCACCATGAGGGAAGAGCTATGAATCAGTATTTATTTATTTATCTATTTTTATTTCCTTTGCCTTTGGAGACATATCTTGAAAGAAGTTGCTGTGGCTGATATCGAAGAGATTACTGCCTATGTTCTCCTCTAGGATTCTGATGGATTCCTGTCTCACGCTGAGGTCTTTTATCCATTTTGAGTTGATCTTTGTGTACGGTGTAAGAGAATGGTCGAGTTTCATTCTTCTACATATAGCTGTCCAGTTTTCCCAGCACTATTTATTGAAGAGACTGTCTTTTTTCCACTGTATATTTTTTCCTGTTTTGTCAAAGATTAATTGACCATAGAGTTGAGGGGCCATATCTGGGCTCTCTACTCTCTTCCACTGGTCTATGTGTCTGTTTTTATGCCAGTACCATGCTGTCTTGGTGATCACAGCTTTGTAATAAAGCTTGAAATCAGGTAAGGTGATGCCGCCAGCTTTATTTTTGTTTTTCAACATTTCCTTAGTGATTCGGGGTCTCTTCTGATTCCATACAAATTTTAGGATTATTTGCTCCAGCTCTTTGAAGAATGCCGGTGGAATTTTGATCGGAATGGCATTAAAAGTATAGATTGCTCTAGGCAGTATAGACATTTTAACAATGTTTATTCTTCCAATACAAGAGCATGGAATGGTCTTCCATCTATTTGTGTCTTCTTCAATTTCTTTCATGAGTGTTCTGTAGTTCCTCAAGTACAGATCCTTTACCTCTTTGGTTAGTTTATTCTCAGGTATCTTATGGTTCTTGGTGCTATAGTAAATGGAATCAATTCTCTAATTTCCCTTTCTGTATTTTCATTGTTAGTGTATAAGAAAGCCACTGATTTCTGCACATTGACTTTGTATCCTGCCACGTTGCTGAATTGCTGTATGAGTTCTAGTAGTTTGGGGGTGGAGTCTTTTGGGTTTTCCATATAAAGAATCATGTCATCTGCGAAGAGAGAGAGTTTGACTTCTTCATTACCAATTTGGATACCTTTTATTTCTCTCTGTTGTCTGATTGCTGTTGCTAGGACTTCTAATACTATGTTGAACAAGAGTGGTGAAAGTGGGCATCCTTGTCTTGTTCCTGATCTCAACAGCAAGGCTGCAAGCTTTTTCCCATTGAGGATGATATTTTCTGTGGGTCTTTCATAGATAGATTTGATGGGAAAGTTGAGTCCTTTAACAAAGATATCAAGATACATCCAGGAAGAATCAAAACAGCCTTCCTCGCACACACTGAGAATTTATAAGAACTCTCCCATCTTCTTCCACCAGTGTTTCTGTGTTTTTTGGTGTTTGTCCTGATAGCATATAAATTTTATACTTGTGGTTCTTTTTGATGAGGTTCTTTCTTTATTTGCATATATATATATATTTTTTTCCTCTTGTCAAATACTTGTATCAGTCTTTTTATCTTTTTTTAAATATTTTATTTATTTATTTGACAGAGAGATATCACAGGTAAGCAGAGAGGCTGGCAGGGAGAGAGAGAGAGAGAGAGAGAGGGAAGCAGGCTCCCTGCTGAGCAGAGGGCCCGATGTGGGACTCGATCCCAGGACCCTGAGATCATGACCTGAGCCAAAGGCAGCGGCTTAACCCACTGAGCCACCCAGGCGCCCTTTTTATCTCTTTTTGTTTGTCTACTTCATAAATCTTACCTTGGGGCCAATCTGGGCTGAACCTTCTTTTTCATCTTCCCTTTCTTTCCTGTCTCTCTCTCTCTCTCTCTCTCTTTTCTTTTTCTTTTTCTTCTTTTCTTTTGTCTCTCGTTTGGGTGGGGAATCCTGATTGCTCAGAAGTGTTCCAGGGTGCACCTTGACTGCACCAGAGTTGATACATCCAGCTACATCTGTTCATTCATCTCCCACCAAAATGACTAGGAGGAGGAATGCCCAACAGAAGAAAAATACAGAGGATGAACCTTCTGCAACAGAGCTAACGGCTCTCAACATAGACAATATGTCAGAAAGAGAATTCAGGCTAACAATTATCCAGGCAATAGCTAGGTTGGAGAAAGCCATAGATGACCAAACAGAATTGATTAGGGCCGAACTGAAAGCGACCAGACAGGATGTTCACAATGTTAGGGCGGAGCTTAAAGCTACCAGGGAGGAGGTTCACAATGCTCTCAATGAGTTCCAATCTAATCTAAACTCTCTCAAAGCTAGGGTAACTGAGACAGAAGATAGAATTAGTGATCTTGAAGACAAACAGATAGAGAGAAAGGATCAGGAGGAAGCCTGGAACAAACAGCTTAGACACCACGAAAACAGAATCAGGGAAATAAATGATGCCATGAAGCATTCCAACGTCAGAATTATTGGAATCCCTGAAGGGGAGGAGGAAGAAAGAAGTCTAGAAGATATAGTGGAACAAGTCCTTCATGAAAATTTTCCCAATCTCGCGAATGGAACCAGCGTTCATGTACTAGAGGCTGAAAGGTCTCCACCCAAGATTATACATTCAAAAAAAAACATCACGACACCTGATAGTCAAATTGAGAAATTATAATTGTAGGTATAATCTCTTTTTTAGAGTTTTTGTTTAAATTCTAGTCAGTTAACATGCAGTGCAATATTGATTTCAGGAGTAGAATTTAGTGATTTACACTTACATAAAACACCCAGTGCTCATCACAACAAGTGCTCTCTTTAATACCCACCATCTGTCTAGCCCATCTCCTATGCACCTCCCTCCAGCACCACTGTGTTTGTTCTCTATAGTTGTCTCTTATGGTTTGAGGTGCATCTGGGTGGCTCAGTCGGTTTAGCAACTGCCTTCATCTCCAGTCATATCTCAGGGTCCTGGGATGGAGCCTCACATTGGGCTCCATGCCCAGCGGGAAGCCTGCTTCTTCTTGTCCCTCTGCCTCCTCCCCCCTGCTCATGCTATATCTTTCTTTCTCAGAGAAAGAAATAAAATCTTTAAAAAAGAGTGAGTCTCTCATGGTTTGGTTCCCTCTCTTCTTTCCCCTTCCATATGTTCATCTGTTTTGTTTCCTAAATTCCACATATGAGTGAAATCATATGGTATTTGTCTTTTTTTGACTGACTTATTTTGCTTAGCAAAATATACTCTAGTTCCATCCACATCTGAGCAAAAGGTAAGATTTTATTCTTTTTAATGGCTGAGTAATATTCCATTGTACATATATACTACATCTTCTCTATCCATTCATCAGTCAATGGACATTAGGGTTCTTTCCATAGTTTGCCTATTGTTGATAAAGCTGCTATAAACATCAGGGGAACTATACCTCTTTGAATCTGTACTTTTGTATCCTTTGGGTAAATAACAAGTAGTATAATTGCTGGATCATAGGGTAGTTCTATTTTTAACTTTCTGAGGAAACTCCATACTGTTTTCCAGAGTAACTGCACCAGTTTTCATTCCCACCAAAAGTGCAAGGGGGTTCCCCTTTCTCCACATCCTTGCCAACACCTATTATTTTGTCTGTTGTTAATTTTAGCCATTCTGGCAGGCAAGAGGTGGTATCTCATTGTGGTTTTGATTTGCATTTCCCTGGTGGTGAATGATGTTGAATATCTTTTCATGTGTCTGTTAGCCATCCAGAAGTTTTTGTAAAAGTGTCTACTCATATCTTCCTCCCATTTCTTAACTGGATTATTTGTTTCCTGGGTGTTGGGTTTGGTATGTTCCTTATAGATTTTGGATACTAACCCTGTATCAGATATGCCATTTGCAAATATCTTCTTTCATTCCATAGGCTGCCTTTTAGCTCCATTGTTTCCTTCACTGTGCACAAGGTTTTTATCTTGATGAAGTCCCAATAGTTCCTTTTTTGTTTTGTTTACCTTGTTTCTGGTGATGTGTCTAGTAAGAAGCTGCTCTGGCCAAGGTCGAAGAGGTTCCTGCCTATGTTCTCCTCCAGGAGTTTGATGGTTTCCTATTTCACATTTCAGTCCTTCAACCATTTTGAATTAACTTTTATGTATGGCATAAGAAAGTGCTCCAGTTTCATTCTTCTGCATGTCGTTATCCAGTTTTTCCAAACCATTTGTTGAATATCCATTGGATATTCTTTTCCGCATTATTGAAGCTTATGACCATGTAGTTGTGGATCCATTTCTGGGTTTTCTCTACTGTTACATTGATCTACATATCTGGTTTTGTGCCAGTAGTATACGGTGTTGATGACTACAGCTCTGTAATATAGCTTGATATCTAGAATCATGATGCCTCGAGGTTTGCTTTTCCTTGTTCAGGAGTGCTTTGACTACTCAAGGTCTTCTGTGGTTTCATATGCATTTGAGGATTGTTTGTTCTAGTTCTGTGAAAAACACTGGTGGTATTTTGATAGGGATTGTGTTAAATGTGTAGATTGCTTTTGGTAGCATAGACATTTTAACAACATTTGTTCCAATCCACAAGCATGGAATGTTTTTCCAATTCTTTTCATCTTCTTCAATTGATTTCATAAGTGTTCTGTAGTTTTCTGAATACAGACCTTTTACCTCTTTGTTTAGGTTTATTCCTAAATATCTAATTATTTTTATGCAATTGCAAGTGGTATCAATTCCTTGATTTCTTTTTCTGCTGCTTCATTATTGTTGTATAGAAATACAACAGATTTCTGTATATTGATTTTATGTCCTGTGGCTTTGCTGGATTCATGTATTAGTTCTAGCAATTTTTTTGGTGGAGTCTTTCAGGTTTTCTACATAGAGTACCATGTCATCTGCAAATAGTGAAAGCTTGATTTTTTTCCTTGACAATTTGGATGCATTTCCTTGACATTTGGATAATTCTTTTTGTTGTCTGATTGCTGAGGCTAAGACTGCCAGTACTATGTTAAATAGTAATGGTGAGAGAGGATATCGATCTTGTTCCTGACCATAGGGGGAAAGCTCTCAGTTTTTCCCAATTCAGGATGATATTAGCTGTGGGTCTGTCTTATATGACCTTTATGATCTGTGGGTCTTTCTTATATGACCTTATATGACCTATGTTGTATGTTCCATCTATCTCTACTTCATTGAGGGTTTTTATCAAGAACAGATGCTGTATTTTGTCAAGTGTTTTTTCTGCCTCCATTTAGAGAATCATATGGTTCTTATCCTTTTATTAATGTGGTGTATCACATTGATCTGTGAATATTGAACCACTCCTGCAACATAGCAATAAAACCCGCTTGATCATGGTGAATACTTCTTTTAGTGTATTATTCAATTTTTTATTTGCTAGTCATGTTCATCAGAGACACTGGCCTGTAATTCTCCTTTTTAGTGGGGTGTTTGTCTGGCTTTCACATTGTACATTTTACAGCTAAATTTTTTTTAAAAGAACAAAAATGTAGTTATTCCCATTGTCTGATTAGTGGTCCCTAAACTTAACCTTTATTTCTTTTTAAAAGCAGATCCTTGGGTGCCTGGGTGACTCAGTCATTGAGCATCTGCCTTCAGCTCAGGTTATGATCCCAGGTTCCTGGGATCAAGTCCCGAATCGGGCTCTCCACTCTGCAGGGAGCCTGCTTCTCCTTCTCTCACTCCCCCTGCTTGTGTTCCCTCTCTCACTGTGTCTCTCTCTGTCAAATAAACATATAAAAAAAAAACCAGAAAACCCTTAGTTAATGAATAAAAAAAACCCATATTCTCAATTAATGAAAAACTAATTATTCTAATAGATTTTTTTAAAGACACAAAGAAAATGTATTTAAAATGCAATTATCCCAATTTAAATTCCTATGGCTAGGTAAGACAGAGGCTGGATATGGCAGAGGTGACAATTACCTAGGAAAATAGAAGAAATAATTGAGAATATAAGGAGAGAGACCAAAACATAACCATGGAAACATGAAAAAGAGGTTAAGTGATATGAAGTTTAGATAAGAAAGTCTGAATATGTTTTGAGACACCAAATCATAGATTCAAAAAGCTAAATGAAATTTATTATGTTGTTAGACAGGATATAGTATGTCATAAGTTTTTGTTGTAGTGTTCAATGATTTATTAGTTGCACATAACACCCAGTGCTCATCCCAACACGTGCCCGCCGTGTTACTCCCTTGTTTATTTCCCAGAGTCCAGAGTCTCTCACGGTTTGTCTCCCTCTCTGATTTTACCCCATTCCATTTTCTCTCCCTTCCTGTGGTCTTCAACTCTATTCTTTATGTTCCACATATGAGTGAAAGCACATGGTAATGTCTTTCTCTGCATGACTGATTTCACTTAGCACAATCCCCTCCAGTTCCATCCATGTCAATGCAAAGGTCGGCATTCATCCTTTCTGATGGCTGAGTAATATTCCATTGTATATATAAACCACATCTTCTTTGTCCATTCATCTATTGAAGGGCATCTTGTTTCCTATTTGGAAACAAGATGCCCTTCACTATTTGGCTATTATGGACATTGCAGCTATGAACATTGGGGTGCTGTGCCCCTTCTTTTACTACATCCTTATCTTTGGGGTAAAGACCTAATAGTGCAATTGTTGGGTCATAGGGTAGCTCTACTTTTAATGTCTTGAGGAACCCCCACACTGTTTTCCAGAGTGGCTGTACAAGCTTGCATTTCCACCAACAACACAAGAGGATTCCCCTTTCTCCACAACCTCACCAAAAGTTGTTTCCTATCTTGTTAATTCTGGCCGTTCTAACCGGTGTAAGTTGGCATCTCATTGTCGTTTTGATTTGAATTTACCTGATGGCTAGTGAAGTTGAATATTTTTTCATGTGTCTGTTAGCCATTTGGCTGTCTTCTTTGCAGAAGTGTCTGTTCATGTCTTCTACCCATTTCTTGACTGGATTGTATTTTGGGTGTTGAATTTGAGAAGTTCTTTATAGATCTAGGATATTAGCCCTTTATCCAAAATGTCATTTGCAAATATCTTCTCCTATTCTGTGGATTTCCTCTTAGTTTTGTTGACTGTTTCCTCTGCTGTGCAAAAACTTATCTTGATGGAAGTCCCAAAAGTTCATTTTGCTTCTGTTTCCCCTACCTTTTGAGAGGCATCTTGAAAGAAGTTGTGCCCAATGTCAAAGAGGTTACTGCCTATGTTCTCCTCTAGGATTTGGATGGATTCCTCTCATGTTGGGGCCTTTCATCCATTTTATCTTTGTGTATGGTGTAATAGAATCGTCTAGTTTCATTCTCCTGCATGTAGTTGTAGAGTTTTCCCAGCACCATTTATTGAAGAAACAATCTTTTTTTCCATTGGATGTTCTTTCTTGCTTTGTAGAGGATCAGTTGACCATAGAGTCCATTTATGGGCTCTCTGTTCTGTTCCATTGATCTGTGTGTCTGTTTTTGTTCCAATACCATACTGTCTTGATGACTATGGCTTTGTAATATAGCTTGAAGTCAGGCATTGTGATGCCTCAGTTGTTTTTTTTTCCTTTGGCTAATTGGGGTGTTTTCTGGTTCCACACAGAGTTTAGAATTATTTGTTTTAGCTCTGTGAAAAATGTCTAGGGTGTTTTGATAGAGATTGTATTGAAAGTGTAAATTGTGCTCTGGGCAGCATAGACATTTTAAGGATGTTTATTCTTCCAATCCATGAGTATGGGATGTGATTTTATCTCCTCAATTTCCTTAATAAGTGTTCTGTAGTTTTTAGAGTACAGATACTTTGTCTCTTTGGTTAGGCTTATTCCTAAGTATATTGTGGTTTTTGGAGCTGTTGTAAATGCAATTCTAAGTATGTAACATTATAAAGATAAAGAATAAGACATCCCAATCTAGACACATAAGAGTATACCTGCAGTAAACAAAAAAATGGGGGGTGTTTTTCCCTCCATGAGTAAAATCTTTAAAGTAAGCAAAAATTGTGGGGAAAAGGAGTAGAATGGGGAACAGATTATGTTCAAGGTAGAAACAGGTAGACACCTGATTTCTGAAGAGCAATTATGAAAGAGAAAGGGCAGTGGAATGAAATTTTCTGTATGATCAAAGAAAATAACTATTCGCCTAGGATTCTCTATGCAGTGAAAATGTATATCAAGAGGACGAGGAAATAAAGACACATATTTTTAAAAAAATTTTTTATTCATTTGTAAGGGAGTGAGGGAAGCGGAGAGAAATAGGGAGCACAAGTGGTGGGGAGAGGTAGTCGGAATGGATGAAAACTCCAGACTGAGCAGCGAGCCTGAAGTGGGGCTCGATCCCAGGACCCTGGAATCATGACCTGAGCCAAAGCCAGATATATAATCAACTGAGCCATCCAGGTGCCCAATAAAGACATTTTTAAATAGAGGTTCATTACCTGGCAGTTCTCACTCATTAAAATTTTAAAGTATGTACATAAACAAACAGAAGAAAAATAATCCCAAATAGAAATTCTGAGATGTAAGAAGAGAGGAAAAAAGTTAAATATATAGTTAAATTTAAATGAACATTGAGACTATCATATGAAAGTTATAAAAATGCTGATTATTTTTTAAAATACAAGACAGAAAACACAAAGCAACAATATGCATAAGCTTGAAGCCAAGTAAATTGAGTTAACCATATACAAAATTCCTTGTATTAACATTATCCATGGGCAGGAGAAAATCCTCACTAAGATATTAGCATATCAATAGTAGCAATGTATGAATCAAATGAATGAAAGCACAACTTAATTCAGTTTTCCTGAGAAATGCAAGGTTGGTTTAACATGAGCACATCATGTAATTCACCACACTGACAAATTATTTAAAAAACTATCTCAATACGGGGGGGAGGAGTCAAGATGGCGGAAAAGTATCAGGCTGAGACTATTTCAGCTAGCAGGAGATCAGCTAGATAGCATATCTAAAGATTGCAAACACCTACAAATCCAGTGGCAGATGGAAGAGAAGTAGAACAGCAATTCTAGAAACAGAAAAACAACCACTTCCTGAAAGGTAGCACTGGCGGAGAAGTGTATCCAAAGCCATGGGAAGATAGACCCCCGGGGGGGGAGGGGCCGGTTCCCGGCAAGTGGCGGAGCAATGGAGCACAAAATCAGGACTTTTAAAAGTCTGTTCCGCTGAGGGACATTGCTCCAGAGGCTAAACCGGGGTGCGGCCCACATGGGGTCAGCGTGGCCTCAGGTCTCGCAGGGTCACAGAAGGACCGGGGGTATCTGAGTGTCGCGGAGCTTACAGGTATTAGAACAGGGAAGCCGTCTACAGAGACAGAGTTGACAGTGAGCTCACAGTCCGGGTTACCTTGAACCGGTCGCAGGCTCGGTGAGCGCCGCCGGAGGTCAGTCAGACGGGAGTTACTGGGCACTGTTCTCTGAGGGCACACTGAGGAGTGGGGCCCCGGGTTCTCGGCTTCTTTGGGCTGGAGACCAGGAGGCCGCCATTTGTATTCCCATCCTCTGGAACTCTACGGAAAGCGCTTAGGGAAAAAAAGCTCTTAAAAGCAAACCCAAGCAGATTACTCAGCCCAGTCCCTGGTAAGGGCAGTGCAATTCCACCTGGGGCAAAGACACATGAAAATCACTACAACAGGCCCCTCCCACAAAAGATCAACAAGAAATCCAGCCAAGACCAAGTTCACCTACCAAGGAGTGCATTTTCAATACCAAGCAGAGGAGCAGAATTCCAGAGGAGTTAAAAGCAAAGCACAGAACTCACGGCTTTCTCTCTATGATTCTTTAGTCTTGCAGTTAATTTAATTTTTTTTCTTTTTTATTTTTTTCTCTTCTTCTGCTAAAATTTTTTTAACTTTTGCCCTTTTCTTTTTTAACGTTTTTAACTAGTTTATCTAATATATATATATATATATATATATATATATATATATATATTTCTTTTTTATATTCGTTTTCTTTTTTAAATTCTTTTCTTTTTTTTTTCTTTCTTTCTTTCTGAACCTCTTTTTATCCCCTTTCTCCCCCCTCACGATTTGGGATCTCTTCTGATTTGGTTAAAGCATATTTTCCTGGGGTTGTTGCCACCCTTTTAGTATTTTACTAGCTCCTTCATATACTCTTATCTGGACAAAATGACAAGGCGGAAAAATTCACCACAAAAAAAGAACAAGAGGCAGTACCAAAGGCTAGGAACCTAATCAATACAGACATTGGCAATATGTCAGATCTAGAGTTCAGAATGAAAATTCTCAAGGTTCTAACCGGGCTCAAAAAAGGCATGGAAGATATTAGAGAAACCCTCTTGGGAGATATAAAAGCCCTTCCTGGAGAAATATAAGAACTAAAATCTAACCAAGTTGGAATCAAAAAAGGTATTAATGAGGTGCAATAAATAATGGAGGCTCTCACTGCTAGGACAAATGAGGCAGAAGAAAGAATTAGTGATATAGAAGACCAAATGACAGAGAATAAAGAAGCTGAGCAAAAGAGGGACAAACAGCTACTGGACCATGAGGGGAGAATTCGAGAGATAAGTGACACCATAAGATGAAACAACATTAGAATAATTGGAATTCCAGAAGAAGAAAGAGAGAGGGGAGCAGAAGGTATATTGGAGAGAATTGTTGGGGAGAATTTCCCCAATATGGCAAAGGGAACAAGCATCAAAACTAAGAAGGTGCAGAGAATGCCCCTCAAAATCAATAATAGGCCCACACCCCATCACCTAATAGTAAAATTTACAAGTTTTAGTGACAAAGAAAAAGTCCTGAAAGCCGCCCGGGAAAAGAAGTCTGTAACATACAATGGTAAAAATATTAGATTGGCAGCTGACTTATCCACAGAGACCTGGCAGGCCAGAAAGAGCTGGCATGATATATTCAGAGCACTAAATGAGAAAAACATGCAACCAAGAATACTATACCCAGCTAGGCTATCATTGAAAATAGAAGAAGAAATTAAAAGCTGCAGGACAAACAAAAACTGAAAGAATTTGCAAACACCAAACAGCTTGATAGGAAATATTGAAAGGGGTCCTCCAAGCAAAGAGAGAGTTTACAAGTGGTAGATCAGAAAGGAAAAGAGACAATATACAGTAACAGTCACCTTACAGGCAATACAATGGCACTAAATTCATATATCTCAATGGCTAAATGTCCCAATAAAAAGACACAGGGTATCAGAATGGATAAAAAACAAAACCCATCTATATGTTGCATACAAGAAACTCATTTTAAGCACGAAGACACCTCCAGATTTAAAGTGAGGGGGTGGAAAACAATTTACCATGCTAATGGACATCATAAGAAAGCAGGAGTGGCAATCCTTATATCAGATCAATTAGATTTTAAGCCAAAGACTATAATAAGAGATGAGGAAGGACACTATATCATACTCAAAGTGTCTGTCCGACAAGAAGATCTAATAATTTTAAATGTCTATGCCCCCAACGTGGAAGCAGCCAACTATATAAAACAATTAATAACAAAAGCAAAGAAACACATCAACAATAATACAATAATAGTAGAGGACTTTAACCCTCCCCTCACTGAAATGGACAGATCATCCAAGCAAAAGATAAACAAGGAAATAAAGGCCTTAAATGACACACTGGACCAGATGGACATCACATATATATTCAGAACATTTCATCCCAAAGCAACAGAATACACGTTCTTCTCTAGTGCACATGGAACATTCTCCAGAATAGATCACAACCTCGGTCCTAAATCAGGACTCAACCAGTATCAAAAGATTGGGATCATTCCCTGCATATTTTCAGACCACAATGCTCAGAAGCTATTACTCAACCACAAGAATAAGTTTAGAAAGAACCCAAATACATGGAAACTAAACAGCATCCTTCTAAAAAATGAATGGTTCAACCAGGAAATTAAAAAAGAATTGAAAAAATATGGAAACAAATGATAATGAAAATACAACGGTTCAAAATCTGTGGGACACAACAAAGGCAATCCTGAGAGGAAAATATATAGCGATACAAGCCTTTCTCAAGAAACAAGAAAGGTCTCAGGTACACAACCTAACCCTACACCTAAAGGAGCTGGAGAAAGAACAAGAAAGAAACCCTAAACCCAGCAGGAGAAGAGAAATTTTAAAGATCAGAGCAGAAATCAATGAAATAGAAACCAAAAAAACAATAGAACAAATCAACGAAACTAGGAGCTGATTCTTTCAAAGAATTAATAAAATTGATAAACCCCTGGCCAGACTTATCAAAAAGAAAAGAGAAAGGACCCAAATAAATAAAATCATGAACGAAAGAGGAGAGATCACAACTAACACTAAAGAAATACAAACAATTATAAGAACATACTATGAGCAACTCTATGCCAACAAATTTGACAATCTGGAAGAAATGGATGCATTCCTAGAAACATATAAACTACCACAATTGAACCAGGAAGAAATAGAAAGCCTGAACAGACACATAACCAGTAAGGAGATTGAAACAGTCAATAAAAATCTCCAAACAAACAAAAGCCCAGGGCCAGACGGCTTCCCAGGGGAATTCTACCAAACATTTGAAGAAGAATTAATTCTTATTCTCCTGAAACTGTTCCAAAAAATAGAAATGGAAGGAAAACTTCCAAACTCATTTTATGAGACCAGCATCACCTTGATCCCAAAACCAGACAAGGATCCCATCAAAAAAGAGAATTACAGACCAATATCCTTGATGAACACAGATGCGAAAATTCTCACCAAAATACTAGCCAATAGGATCCAGCAGTACATTAAAAGGATTATTCACCACGACCAAGTGGGATTTATTCCAGGGCTGCAAGGTTGGTTCAACATCCGCAAATCAATCAATGTGATACAACACATCAATAAAAGAAAGAACAAGAACCATATGATACTCTCAATAGATGCTGAAAAAGCATTTGACAAAGTACAGCATCCCTTCCTGATCAAAACTCTTCAAAGTGTAGGGATAGAGGGCTCATACCTCAATATTATCAAAGCCATTTATGAAAAACCCACAGCAAATATCATTCTCAATGGAGAAAAACTGAAAGTTTTTCCGCTAAGGTTAGGAACACGGCAGGGATGTCTATTACCACCACTGCTATTCAACATAGTACTAGAAGTCCTAGCCTCAGGAATCAGACAACAAAAGGAAATTAAAGGCATCCAAATCGGCAAAGAAGAAGGCAAACTATTACTCTTTGCAGATGATATGATACTATATGTGGAAAACCCAAAAGACTCCACTCCAAAATAGCTAGAACTTGTACAGGAATTCATTAAAGTGTCAAGATATAAAATCAATGCACAGAAATCAGTTGCATTTCTCTACACCAACAACAAGACAGAAGAAAGAGAAATTAAGGAGTCAATCCCATTTACAATTGTACCCAAAACCATAAGATACCTAGGAATAAACCTAACCAAAGAGGCTAAGAATCTATACTCCGAAAACTATAAAGTACTCATGAAAGAAATTGAGGAAGACACAAAGAAATGGAAAAATGTTCTATGCTCCTGGATTGGAAGAATAAATATTGTGAAAATGTCTATGCTACCTAAAGCAATCTACACATTTAATGCAATTCCTATCAAAGTACCATCCATCTTTTTCAAAGAAATGGAACAAATAATCCTAAAATTTATATGGAACCAGAAAAGACCTCAAATAGCCAAAGGGATATTGAAAAAGAAAGCCAAAGTTGGTGGCATCACAATTCCAGACTTCGAGCTCTATTACAAAGCTGTCATCATCAAGACAGCATGGTACGGGCACAAAAGCAGACACACAGATCAATGGAACAGAATAGAGAGCCCAGAAATAGACCCTCAACTCTATGGTCAACTAATCTTCGACAAAGCAGGAAAGAATGTCCAATGGAAAAAAGACAGCCTCTTCAATAAATGGTGTTGGGAAAATTGGACAGCCACATGCAGAAAAATGAAATTGGACCATTTCCTTACACCACACACGAAAATAGACTCAAAATGGATGAAGGAACTCAATGTGAGAAAGGAATCCATCCAAATCCCTGAGGAGAACACAGGCAGCAACCTCTTTGACCTCAGCCGCAGCAACATCTTCGTAGGAACATCGCCAAAGGCAAGGGAAACAAGGGCAAAAATGAACTATTGGGATTTCATCAAGATCAAAAGCTTTTGCACAGCAAAGGAAACAGTTAACAAAACCAAAAGACAACTGACAGAATGGGAGAAGATATTTGCAAACGACATATCAGATAAAGAACTAGTGTCCAAAATCTATAAAGATCTTAGCAAACTCAACACCCAAAGAACAAATAATCCAATCAAGAAATGGGCAGAGGACATGAACAGACATTTCTGCAAAGAAGACATCCTGATGGCCAACAGACACATGAAAAAGTGCTCCATATCACTTGGCATCAGGGAAATACAAATCAAAACCACAATGAGATATCACCTCACACCAGTCAGAATGGCTAAAATCAACAAGTCAGGAAATGACAGATGCTGGCGAGGATGCGGAGAAAGGGGAACCTTCCTACACTGTTGTTGGGAATGCAAGCTGGTGCAGCCACTCTGGAAAAAAACATGGAGGTTCCTCAAAATGTTGAAAATAGAACTGCCCTATGACCCAGCAATTGCACTACTGGGTATTTACCCTAAAGATACAAACATAGTGATCCAAAGGGGCACGTGCACCCGAATGTTTATAACAGCAATGTCCACAATAGCTAAACTATGGAAAGAACCTAGATGTCCATCAACAGATGAATGGATCAAGAAGATGTGGTATATATACACAATGGAATACTATGCAGCCATCAAAAAAATGAAATATTGTCATTTGCGACGACGTGGATGGAACTAGAGTGTATCATGCTTAGAGAAATAAGTCCAGCAGAGAAAGACAACTGTCATATGATCTCCCTGATATGAGTAAGTGGTGATGCAACATGGGGGCTTAAGGGGGTAGGAGAAGAATAAATGAAACAAGATGGAATTGGGAGGGAGACAAACCATAAGTGACTCTTAATCTCACAAAACAAACTGAGGGTTGCTGGGGGGAGAAATGGGGGGAGGGGGGTTGGGAGAAGGGGGGTGGGGTTATGGACATTGGGGAGGGTATGTGCTTTGTTGAGTGCTGTGAAGTGTGTAAACCTGGTGATTGACAGACCTGTACCCCTGGGGATAAAAATATATTATATGTTAATAAAAAATTAAAAATTAAAAAAAATTTAAAAAATATCAATACATGCAAAATAAACCTTCATTTATTGAACATTCATCCATGACAAAACTTAGAAAACTAGTAGTATAAGGGTCTGTTAATATAATTGTCAAATAAAGACCCTAGGTGACCCCATAATAAATGATCTTTGGTGTTTTCACCTTTTATAATCCTTTTCCCTTAAGTGTAGCCAAGATCTGTGACTTGACTCTAGCCATTAGAACATGGCAACTGTAAAGGAATCTTGCAGATATAATTAATTGTTAGTTTTGAGTTAATCAAAAAGGGATTATTCTATGTAAGCCTGATTGAAGCAGGTGAAATCCTTACAAGACGACTGAGCCCTCTCTGCAGGGAAATTCTTCTTACTGGGCTCATGAAGTAAAAAGCCATATTGGAGAGGCCTGCTTGGAAAAGAAGAAGGAAGAGCCTTGCTATAGAATGAATATTTCTGTTCTTCCAGCTCCCAAATTAGTGTGTTAAATCGTAGTGTTTAATGTAATTGTATTTGGAGGTGGAGACTTTGGGAAGTGATTATTCATGAAGGAGGAACCCTCATGAATGGGATTAGTGCCTTCATAATGGAGTCCTGAGAAAGCTCCCATGGCTCTGTGCAGTATGAAGAAACAGGAGGAAGACCACCACCCATGAACCAGGAAGCAGGCCTTCACTGGACACTGAATCTGCCAGTGCCTTGAATATGGACTTCCCAGCCTCCTGAACTGTGAGAAACAATATAATAAGATAGTTTAGCAAGATAGGTGAATCTAAGCTCAATATGCAAAATAATTTTATTTCTATAACCTAGCAACAGGAAATGAAATTGATTTTTTAAAATAATATTTATGGTAGGATCAAAAGTATCAAATAACTGGGAATAAATCTAAAAAATATATGCAAGACCTTTATAGGAAATTTTTTAAACATTGAGAGTAATCAATTAAAATCATGTTTAAAAAACTCAGTATTATGAGAGAGAAAACACAAGCAGGGGGAGCAACAGGCAGAGGGAGAAGCAGGCTCCCCAGTGAGATAGGAGCCCAATGCAAGACTCAATCCCAGAACCCTGGAATCATGGCCTGAGCCACCCAGGCATCCCTGATCTGAATTTTATCATAAGGAAACATAAGAAAAACCTACACTGAAAGACATTCTACATTACTCGAATTAACTCTTCAAAAAATTAAAAGTCATGAAAATTCGGGAAAGACTAAGGAACTGTTCAATACTGAAAGAGACTAAGAGACACAACATCGGAATTAAATACATGGCTCTGAACAGGAACTTTCTTGCTATAAAGGATATTACAGACAAGTGACAAAACTTAAAAAGAGCATGAGGACTAAATGATTAAATGATAGAATGTATAGGGTGCTTAGGTGGCTCAGTAGGTTAAGCAACTGCCTTGGGCTCACGTCATGATCCCAGGGTCCTGGGATGGTGTTCTGTATCAGTCTCCCTGTTTTCAGCAGGGAGCTTGCTTCTCCATTTCCCTTTGCCTGCCACTCTGCCTACTTGTGCTCTCACTGTCCCTCTCTGTCAAAAAAAATAAATGAAATCATTAAAAAAAAAGAATGTATAGTTGACATGGTTTGAATGGGTGCAGTTATATGCCGATTTTTTCAATAAACACATGACAGTACTGTAAGTGTATTTTCTCTTATGATTTTGAAAATATTTTTATTTATTTATTTATTTATTTATTTGACAGAGAGAGAGATCACAAGTAGGCAGAGAGGAAGTCAGAGAGAGAGAGGAGGGAGCAGGCTCCCTGCTGACCAGAGAGCCCAATGTGGGGCTCCATACCAGGACCCTGGAATCATGACTTGAGTCGAAGGCAGAGGTTTTAACCCACTGAGCCACCCAGGTACCCCCTCTTCCTTATGTTTTTTTTTTTTTAATTTTTATTTTCAGCGTAACAGTATTCATTGTTTTTGCACCACACCCAGTGCTCCATGCAATCTGTGCCCTCTCCAATACCCACCACCTGGTTCCCCCAAACTCCCTACCCCAACCCTTCAAAACCCTCAGATAGTTTTTCACAGAGTTTGTTTTTCATAGTCTATCATGGTTCACCTCCCCTTCCAATTTCCCTCAGCTCCCTTCTCCTCTCCATCACCCCTTGTCCTCCATGTTATCTGTTATGCTCCACAACTAAGTGAAACCATATGATAATTGACTCTCTATGCTTGACTTATTTCACTCAGCATAATCTCTTCCAGTCCCATCCATGTTGCTACAAAAGTTGGGTATTCACCCTTTCTGATGGAGGCATAATACTCCATAGGGTATATGGACCACATCTTCCTTATCCATTCGTCCGTTGAAGGGCATCTTGGTTCTTTCCACAGTTTGGCGACCATGGCCATTGCTGCTAGAAACATTGGGGTACAGATGGCCCTTCTTTTCACTACATCAGTATCTATGGGGTAAATACCCAGCAATGCAATTGCAGGGTCATAGGGAAGCTCTTGTTTTTAATTTCTTGAGGAATCTCCACATTGTTCTCCAAAGTGGCTGCACCAACTTGCATTCCCACCAACAGTCTAAGAGGGTTCTCTTTTCTCCACATCCCCTCCAACACATGTTGTTTACTGTCTTGCTAATTTTGGCCATACTAACTGGTGTAAGGTGGTATCTCAATGTGCTTTTAATTTGAATCTCCCTGAGGGCTAGTGATGATGAACATTTTTTCAGGTGTCTGATAGCCATTTGTATGTCTTCATTGGAGAAGTGTCTGTTCATATCTTCTGCCCATTTTTTTATATGATTGTCTCTTTTGTGTGTGTTGAGTTTGAGGAGTTCTTTATAGGTACCGGATATCAATCTTTTGTCTGTACTGTCATTTGCAAATATCTTCTCCCATTCCATGGGTTGCCTCTTTGTTTTGTTGAGTGTTTCCTTTGCTGTGCAGAAGCTTTTGATTTTGATGAAGGATACAAAGTCAATGTACAGAAATCAGTGGCTTTCTTATACACTAACAATGAAAATACAGGAAGAAAAATTAGAGAATCGATTCTATTTACTATAGCACCAAGAACCATAAGATACCTGGGGATAAACCTAAGCAAAGAGGTAAAGGATCTGTACTCGAGGAACTACAGAACACTCATGAAAGAACTCGAAGATACAAAAAGATGGAAGACCATTCCATGTCTTGGATCAGAAGAATAAACATTGTTAAAATGTCTATACTGCCTAGAGCAATCTATACTTTTAATGCCATTCCAATCAAAATTCCACGGGTATTTTTCAAAGAGCTGGAGCAAATAATCCAAAAATTTGTATGGAATCAGAAGAGACCCCGAATCTCTAAGGAAATGTTGAAAAACAAAAATAAAACTGGGGGCATCACATTACCTGATTTCAAGCTTTACTACAAAGCTGTGATCACCAAGACAGCATGGTACTGGCATAAAAACAGACACATAGACCAGTGGAAGAGAGTAGAGAGCCCAGATATGGACCCTCAACTCTTTGGTCATATAATCTTCGACAAAGGATGAAAAAATATCCAGTGGAAAAAAGACAGTCTCTTCAATAAATGGTGGTGGGGAAACTGGGCAGCTATATGTAGAAGAATGAAACTCGACCATTCTCTTACACCGTACACAAAGATAAACTCGAAATGGATAAAAGACCTCAACGTGAGACAGGAATCCATCAGAATTCCTAGAGGAAAACATAGGCAGTAACCTCTTCGATATCAGCCACAGAAATTTCTTTCAAGATAAGTCTCCAAAGGCAAAGGAAACAAAAGCAAAGATGAACTTTTGGAACTTCTTCCTTATGATTTTAATAACATTTTCTTTTGTATAACTTACTTTATTGTAAAAATATAGTATGGAATACATATAACACAAAACACAGGTTAAGTAACTGTTTTTGTACACGGAAATTTTCTGGTCAACAGCAGATTATTAGTACTCAAGTGCTTGGGGAGTCAAAAGTTATTCACATATTTCTGACTGCAAAGGGTCGGTGACCTTAACCCCTGCATTATTCAAGGGTCAACTGTATTAAAATTAATTGTCTGATTGTCAAGGTGGTACAGTAGTTATGCGGAACGTACTGACTTGTAGGATATAAATGCTATGGTAATCAGACATAATTTAACAATTGTCTTGCAAATGGTTCTGGGGTAAAAGTTCTTTTTTTTCCTTCTAATTTTAAGACTGTTCTATAAAAGCAAAAAATAAACAGAAAATGTGAAAATCCTCAGGCAAATCTTATTTCAACATGAGGGAAGAGCTATTAATCAGTATTTATTTATTTATCTGTTTTTTAAATTTTTTAAAAGATTTTATTTATTTATTTGACACAGAGAGAGAGAGATCACAAGTAAGGCAGAGAGATAGATGGAGAGAGAGATGGAAGCAGGCTCCCTGCTGAGCAGAGCGCCTGATGTGGGGTTCGATCCCAGGATCATGAAACCATGATCTTAGCTGAAGGCAGAATCCCAACCCACTGAGCCACCCAGGCAACCCAGAATCAGTATTTAAAATTAAAATTATACATAGGTATTATGGCACTATAAAAATTAGAATATGTGTAAACATTGACAATAAACTTAGCAGCAATATATCAAAATAATGTCTGTCTAAATCTCTACCTTCATATGTAGTAATAAAAATTGGAAAATACCAAGAAGTTATCAATTAACATGACTGAAGTATTCATGAAAACTTGGTTGTTTGAGTGCTGTTTAGAAAGCTGGTATTTGGGCAGCCTGGAGCATGTAAAACCCATAATGCTGATTTCCACATAAAAAATCTGCTTAAAAGTTTACTAGCTGCCAAGAAACATAGCTTAAAATATTATATAAACTTTCATTACACACATGGTCCAGAAATATTTTCCTTTAATAAAGATTTTTGCATATCATCCATTTAATAGGAAACAATTAAAATGTTGTATAAACATCCAGTAAATAAATTCTTACTATTTATCTTTCAGATGCTATACTTTTGCTTCAGAAACTCTGAGTACTCTCTGTATGCTTTCATTACGTCGTCACAACCTGTATGTCTTTCAAAAGTAGATTCTAAATAGGTGGCCTCACCAGATAAGCCTGATTCAAATTCAGCAGCAGCTGAAAAGAAAACGAATTACAGTCTTTATATATAATAATTCATTTTTAACTAAAAGTTACTAAAAAAACAAAGTTGAAGCCTAATGAGTGTTATGAAGAATGAAAAATATCTAATACAACTACAATATAAAATACAAGATCACTTTTATTTTTATTTTTTCTGCTTACTTTTTTTAATAATTTTTTTCAAAGTAAAAGTATTTATTTTTTTTAAAGATTTTATTTGACAGATAGAAATCACAAGTAGGCAGAGAAGCAGGCAGAGAGAGAGAGAGGAGGAAGCAGGCTCCCTGCTGAGCAGAGAGCCTAATGCGGGACTCAATCTCAGGACCCTGAGATCATGACCTGAGCCGAAGGCTGCAGCTTAACCCACTGAGCCACCCAGGCGCCCAAGTATTTATTGTTTTTGCACCACACCCAGTGCTCAATGCAATCTGTGCCCTCTCCAATACCCACCACCTGGTTCCCCCAACCCCCCACCTCTTCAAAATCCTCAGATTGTTTTTCAAAGTCCATAGTCTATCATGGTTCACCTCCCTTTCCAATTTCCTTCAACTCCCTTCTCCTCTCCATCTCCCCTTGTCCTCCATGCTATTTGTTATGCTCCACAAATAAGTGAAACCATATGATAATTGACTCTCTATGCTTGACTTATTTCACTCAGCATAATCTCTTCCAGTCCCATCCATGTTGCTACAAAAGTTGGGTATTCGTCCTTTCTGATGGAGGCATAATACTCCATAGTGTATATGGACCACATCTTCCTTATCCATTCATCCGTTGAAAGGCATCTTGGTTCTTTCCACAGTTTGGCGACTGTGGTCATTGCTGCTATAAACATTGGGGTACTGATGGCCCTTCTTTTCACTACATCTGTATCTTTGGGGTAAATACCCAGGAGTGCAATGGCAGGGTCATAGGGAAGCTCTATTTTTAATTTCTTGAGGAATCTCCACACTGTTCTCCAAAGTGACTGCATCAACTTGCATTCCCACCAGCAGTGTAGGAGGGTTCCCCTTTCTCCACATCCCCTCCAACACATGTTGTTTCCCGTTTTGTTAATTTTGGCCATTCTAACTGGTGTAAGGTGGTATCTCAATGTGGTTTTAATTTGAACCTCCCTGAGGGCTAGTGATGGTGAACACTTTTTCATGTGTCTGATAGCAATTTGTATGTCTTCATTGGAGAAGTGTCTGTTCATATCTTCTACCCATTTTTTTTCTGCCCATTTTTTGATATGATTGTCTGCTTTGTGTGTGTTGAGTTTGAGGAGTTCTTTATAGATCCTGGATATCAACTTTTTGTCTGTACTGTCATTTGCAAATATGTTCTCTCATTCCAAGGGTTGCCTCTTTGTTTTGTTGAGTGTTTCCTTTGCTGTGCAGAAGCTTTTGATCTTGATGAAGTCCCAAAAGTTCATCTTTGCTTTTGTTTCCTTTGCCTTTGGAGACTTATCTTGAAAGAAATTTCTGTGGCTGATATCGAAGAGGTTACTGCCTATGTTTTCCTCTAGGAATTCTGATGGATTCCTGTCTCACGTTGAGGTCTTTTATCCATTTCGAGTTTATCTTTGTGTACGGTGTAAGAGAATGGTCGAGTTTCATTCTTCTACATATAGCTGCCCAGTTTCCCCACCACCATTTATTGAAGAGACTGTCTTTTTTCCACTGGATATTTTTTCATCCTTTGTCGAAGATTATATGACCAAAGAGTTGAGGGTCCATATCTGGGCTCTCTACTCTCTTCCACTGGTCTATGTGTCTGTTTTTATGCCAGTACCATGCTGTCTTGGTGATCACAGCTTTGTAGTAAAGCTTGAAATCAGGTAATGTGATGCCCCCAGTTTTATTTTTGTTTTTCAACATTTCCTTAGAGATTCGGGGTCTCTTCTGATTCCATACAAATTTTTGGATTATTTGCTCCAGCTCTTTGAAAAATACCCGTGGAATTTTGATTGGAATGGCATTAAAAGTATAGATTGCTCTAGGCAGTATAGACATTTTAACAATGTTTATTCTTCTGATCCAAGACATGGAATGGTCTTCCATCTTTTTGTATCTTCGAGTTCTTTCATGAGTGTTCTGTAGTTCCTCGAGTACAGATCCTTTACCTCTTTGCTTAGGTTTATCCCCAGGTATCTTATGGTTCTTGGTGCTATAGTAAATAGAATCGATTCTCTAATTTTTCTTCCTGTATTTTCATTGTTAGTGTATAAGAAAGCCACTGATTTCTGTACATTGACTTTGTATCCTGCCACATTGCTGAATTATTGTATGAGTTCAAGTAGTTTGGGAGTGGAGTCTTTTGGGTTTTCCATATAAAGAATCTTGTCATTTGCAGAGAGAGAGAGTTTGACTTCTTCATTGCCAATTTGGATACATTTTATTTCTCTTTGTTGTCCGATTGCTCTTGCTAGGACTTCTAATACTATGTTGAACATGAGTGGTGAGAGTGGGCATCCTTGTCGTGTTCCTGATCTCAAAGGGAAGGCTGCAAGCTTTTTCCCATTGAGGATGATATTTTCTGTGGGTCTTTCATAGATAGATTTTATGAAGTTCAGGAATGTTCACTCTATCCCTATACTTTGAAGTGTTTTAATCAGGAACGGATGCTGGATTTTGTCAAATGCATTTTCTGCATCAATTGGGAGGACCTTGTGGTTCTTCTCTTTTCTCTTATTAATTTATTCTATCACATTGATTGATTTGAGAATGCTGAACCATCCTTGTAGCCCAGGGATGAATCCCATCTGGTCATGGTGGATAATCTTGCTGTTGGATCCTGTTGGCTAGGATCTTGTTGAGAATCTTAGCATCCATATTCATCAGTGATATTGGTCTGAAATTCTCCTTTTTGGTAGGGTCTTTGCCTGGTTTGGGGATCAAGGTAATGCTGGCTTCATAGAAAGAGTCAGGAGGTTTTCCTTCTGCTTCACATTTTTGAAACAGCTTCAGGAGAATAGGTGTTATTTATTCTTTGAAAGTTTGGTAGAATTCCCCAGGGAATCCGTCAGGTCCTGGGCTCTTGTTTTTTGGGAGGTTTTTGATCCCTGTTTCAATCTCATTACTAGATATTGGTCTATTCAGGTTCTCAATTTCTTCCTGCTTCAATTTTGGGAGTTTATAGTTTTCCAGGAATGCATTCATTTCATCTAGGTTGCTTAGCTTATTGGCATATAACTTGATAATAACTTTGATAATTGTTTCTACTTTCTTGGTGTAGTTGTGATCTCTCCCTTTTCATTCATAATTTTATGAATTTGGACTTTCTCTCTTTTCTTTTGGATTAGTGTGGCCAATGGTTTATCGATCTTATTCTTTCAAAAAACCAGCTTCTAGTTTCATTGATACATTCTACTGTATCACTCGTTTCTACCTCATTGATCCAGCTCTAATCTTGATGATTTCCCTTCTTATGTTTGGAGTTGGTTTGATTTGTTGTTGATTCTCCAGTTCTTTAAGGTGTAGAGACAGCTGCTGTATTCTGGATTTTTCTATTTTTTTGAGGGAGGCTTGGATGGCTATGTATTTCCCCCTTAGGACCGCCTTTGCTGTATCCCATAGCTTTTGGACCAAAGTGTCTTCATTCTCACTGGTTCCCATGAATTGTTTCAATTCTCCTTTGATCTTCTGGTTGACACAAACATTCTTAAGCTAGGTGGTCTTTAGCTTCCAGGTGTCTGAGTTCCTTCCAAACTTTGCCTTGTGATTGAGCTCCAGTTTCAAAGCACTGTTATCTGAGAATGTGCAGGGAATAATCTCAGTCTTTTGGTATCAGTTGAGTCCTGATTTGTGACCCAGTATGTGGTCTATTGTGGAGAAGGTTCCATGTGCACTTGAGAAGAATGAGTATTCTGTTGTTTTAGGGTGGAATGTTCTGTATATATCTATGAGGTCTATCTGGTCCAATGTGTCATTCAATGCTCTTGTTTCTTTATTGATTTTCTGCTTCGATGATCTATTTCTGAGAGAGGCATGTTAAGATCTCCTACGATTCGTGTATTCATATCAATCTGACTATCTTGATTAACAGTTTTCTTATGTAATTGGCTGCTCTCATATTGGGGGCATAGATATTTACAATTGTTAGATCATCTTGGTGGATAGTCCCGTTAGGAATGATGTAGTGTCCTTCTGTATCTCTGACTACAGTCTTTAGTTTAAAATCTAATTTGTCTTATATGAGAATTGCCACCCTGGCCTTCTTTTGAGTCCCATTGGCATGAAAGATGCTTCTCCACCCCTTCCCTTTCAGTCTGGGTGTATCTTTAGGTTCAAAATGGGTCTCTTGTAGACAACATATGGATGGGTCCTGTTGTTTTATCCAATCTGCAGCCCTGTGCCATTTTATGGGCGCATTTAGGCCATTCTCATTGAGAGTGATTATTGATAGATACATTTTTATTGACATCGTGTTAGCTTTGAAGCCTTTCTTTCTGTATATTGTCTCTATATTTCTGTTCAATGCTATTCTTAGGATCATTCCGCTTTTATAGAATCCCCCTTAATATTTCCTGCAGTGTCAGCTTGGTGGTTGCATAGTCTTTTAAGCCTTGCCGGTCTTGGAAACTCTTTATCTCTCCATCCATTTTGAATGTCAGTCTTGCTGGATAAAGTATTCTTGGCTGCATGTTCTTCTCACTTAGTGCCCTGAATATATCTTGCCAGCCCTTTCTGGCTTGCCAGGTCTCTGTGGACAGGTCTGACATTATTCTGATGGGCTTTCCTCTGTACGTAAGGAGCCTCTTTGACCTAGCGGCTTTCAAGAGATTATATCTACAATTATGATTCCTCAATTTGACTATCAGGTGCCTTGATGTTCTTCTGGAATCTATAGTCGGGTGGAGACTGTTTGGCCTCTAGTAAATAAATGCTGGTTCCATTAGCACGATTGGGAAAATTTTGATGAAGAACTTGTTCCACTTTATCTTCCAGACTTCTTTCTTTCTCCTCCCCTTCAGGGATTCCAATAATTCTGACGTTGAAATGTTTCATGGCACCCTTTATTTTCCTGATTCTGTTTTCGTGGTTTCTAAGCTGTTTGTTCCAGGCTTCCTCCTGATCCTTTCTCTCTGTTTGTCCTCCAGATCACTAATTCTATCTTCTGTCTCAGTTACCATAGCTTTAGAGAGAATTTAGATTAGATTGGAACTCATTAAGAGCATTGTGAAGCTCATTCCTGGTAGCTTTCAGCTCTTCCCGAACATTGAAAACATGATCTCTGGTCTCTTTCAGTTCGGCCCTAATCAGTTCCATTTGGTCATTCATGGCTTTCTCCAACCTAACTATGCCTGGATAATTGTTAGCCTGAATTCTCTTTCCAACATATTGTCTATGTTGATAGCTGTTAGCTCTGTTGCAGAAGGCCCATCCTCTGTATTTTTCTTCTGTTGGGCATTCCTCCTCCTAGTCATTTTGGTGAGAGATGGCTGAATGGATGTAGCTGGATGTATCGACCGTGGTGCAGTCAAGGTGCACCCTGGAATGCTTCTGAGCAATCAGGGTTCCCCACCCAAATGAGAGAAAAAAGAAAAGAAAAGGAAAAAGAGAGAGAGAGAGAGGGAAGAAAGGGAAGATAAAATAGAAGGTTCAGCCCAAATGGGCCCCAAGGTAATATTGATGAAGTATACAAACAAAAACAGATAAAATAAAAGACTGCCCACTGGCATCTTCTGCTCCGGTAGAGATCCAGACGTGTATAATTCTGATATCAGGCTGATTTTGTGGGTGATTGGAGTTCTTTGGAAGGTAATCCGCTCACTTTAGTATACAGGTTGAAACGGTGCCTACTCCTACTTCCTGGCCATCCTTCTTACCTCATTCATCTATTCTTATCTCTGTGGTTAAGTATGGCAGGACCCGTTGGATTTTTATGGTCAAGACCAGCAGAAAAGTCTCTTGTCTTTAGGAAGAGAGGGGAACCTTCCAGACTAACAAGCCACCTGATTGTTTCTACAAGATCATTTTTAAATATATTTTGCTCATGGTTGCCCACTGAGGTAATTGCTATTGTGGATAAATATCAGAGCTTCTGTTTTTCTCATTACAAGATGATAACAGAGCCCACCCATGAACAATCATATAGGACAGACTGAAAAATCAAGCAGGCAAGTTTCAGCATTGAACATAAGAACTTACAGAAGGAAAATCCTAGTTTTCTATCAATATTGTCTGCTTTTTGGTGGAGGGGATATGTAAGCTGATACCTGAAGGACAGGGAAGAAGCATGCCAGGTAGAGGGAAGATGCATATACAAAGAATGTACACAGAGAGTGAGAAAGAACACTTGTGGAATTGCAAGTAGCTGATGCTGAAGAGGTGGGAGAGCAAAGCCACAGAGTAGGGTAAATGTTAGTGATAGAGAAGGCTGAAAAATCTGGCAAGAACCAAACTTATTTGGGTGTTTTTATTCCATGTACAGAGCTTGGAATTTTACCCAATGGCAAAAGGTAAATCAATGACAAAATCAATGACTGGAGATTTAAATGTCACCTGTCAAGTGACAGCTATTTGAACTATAATTGCTTAACTATTACCGAAGACAAGACTGCTTTTTTTGGTGGGGGAGGGTGTTTATATCATTAGCAGAAACAAGGATTTGAGAAAGCCCACATATTTAGGTTGACAGTTCCAGAGGCAGAGGTGAAGGAAGATTACAGCTTGAAATAACAGATAAATAGGCATTTGGAGATTTTTTTAAAAGTCTGAAGCAATGACTAAATGAGGGATAAGTATATATCTCATTATGTTTATGTTTTACATTTTTATTAGACATATATTAAAAATTTTAACATAGTACCATTATCCAAACCATGGAAAGCAATGCCATTTAGTATTCATAGTTTATTTCAGAAATCAATGACCACCTTAATTCAGAAATTTGGCAACATACCTTCCTTTGCTGCTCTAGTTATAGTTTCTTCCAACTCCTGATGCACCTGAAATTAGTCAAATATTATTTATAATGTTCAAGTTAAACAAGAGACATTACTGTAGGAATTACATATATCTTATGAAATGTGAACTTAAAATAACACTATTATATCCTCCATGTTGTTATGCTCCACAAATAAGTGAAACCATATGATAATTGACTCTCAAGAGGAAAAGGGAGTTGAGGAAATTGGAAGGGGAGATGAACCATGAGAGACTATGGACTCTGAAAAACAATCTGACAGTTTTGAAGGGGCTGGGAGTGGGAGGTTGGGGGAGCCAGGTGTTGGGTATTATGGAGGGCACAGATTGCATGGAGCACTGGGTGTGGTGAATAAACAATGAATTCTGTTACACTGAAAAGAAATTAATAAGAAAAATTTAATATAAAACAACCACTACTATAGACTAAATTAGGGATTACTTAAATAGAAAGATAATCACATAAATAAAATAAACCCCTACTTATTTTAATCTTAGGTAACAGAAGAAATACAAGTAATGCTATTTAGATAAATCTGATAAAAAGTACAATTAATATTGGTCTATTAAATATACAAAATTTCTGGAAGAGGAGGAATATGGCAGAGGCGTAGGGGACCATAGTTTTGTCCAGTCCCTGGAATTCAGCTAGAGTTTTCAAATAATTCTGAACACCTGTGAACTCAACCTGAGATCTAAGAAAAGAACTGTTATAATTCTACAAATAGAAAAGTGACCACGTTCTGCAAGGTAGGAGGTGTGGCATGGAGAAGTGAATCCAAGGTGATACATGGGAAGATAAACTGTTGGTGGGGTGGGGTGCATAAACCGCCTATCAGAACGTGATATAGTAGTGGCATGCAAACTGAAACTTTTATAAGTCTAATCTGATGAGAGACATCCCTTTTTGAAAAGCACTCAGGTGGAGAAGTAGGTCGGAATCCTCGGTAGAACTGCCTGATCTCAGGATCCCCAGGGTCACAGAAAGAATGGGATGCCTGAGTATGGGAGAGTTCCCAGGTGTTTCAGCAGGGAAGCCAGCTGCAATCAAAGAGCATAGGAGGGGGCTTTCAGCTCAGTGTTGCCATTAACCACAAACCCCATCCCGTTGGGTAACTGCTCTTAGAGTAAGGGCCCAACACACAGAAAAGCCAAGGCACGACCTCCCTCCCTTCCCTTGGAGGAGCAGCATGAATGCATGCCACAGGAGACTGCGAAGTTTGGAAACTCCAAAGGGGGTAGCATGGCTGAGATAAAAATGCTCAAAGGTTGGGCATGCAGAGAGTGCATACAGAAACCAGGGAGACAAAAGTGATTGACAGATTTTCTTTGAGGGCACACTGAAGAGTGGAGTGTGCCCACTTTCAGCTCTAGGGCTGGACACTGGGAGGCTCACATTTTCATTCTAATCCTCTCAAGTGGTGTGGAAAACCGTCAGGGAACAAAAGCCACAAAGAGGAATCTGGAAACCCTTACTTAGCCTGCCCCCCTGGCAAGGGCAGTGCAATACCACCAGGGTGAAGACCTCCAAGAATCAGCTAAAGCTCAAAGGCTCCTCCCCCAGAAAATCAGCAAGAACTTAGCGCTAGGATCAACTTTAACCAATCACAGAGAACTGCAGAACTCTAGTGCTAGGGGAAAATACTATATAGGACTCATGGCTCCTTAATCTTTCTAGTTTAATTTTCTTTTTTTTTTCCATTTCAACTAATTTCTCATTTTATCAACTCAGGTTTTTAAATTTCTTTTATTTCAATTTCTATAGTTACATTCTATCCGTTCATAGTGTTTATCTTTATTTTTGATTTTATATATATTTTTTTCTTTCTTTACAGGTGGGTATTATATACAACTGATAGTTAACTGAACATTATATCTGAAACTGATATATCATGTATCAGCTAATTGAATAGAAATTTTAAAAAATTCATCACACATCACTTCTCGGCCTTTTGGCTAAGATCAAGTGTAAAAAATTCATCACATACATAATGGGTAATGGTGAAATAAAACACTACTTATCTTTTATAGACTTACTGAGCTATAATTAACTAATAAATATTAACTATTTCAAATTTAAAAAATTGGAGGCTCTAATGGGTAGGATAAATGAAACAGAAAGGAGAAGTAGTGAGATAGAAAACAAAATGATGAAGAAGAAAGAAGTTGAGAAAAAAGATAGATAAAGAATTACTGGGTCATGAGGGGAGAATTCAAGAAATAAGTGACACCATAAAGCAAAACAATATTAGAATAACTGGGATCCCAGAAGAGGAGGAAAGGAAGTGTGGCAGAAGGTATATCTGAGAAATTATATCAGAGAACCTCCATAATCCAGGGAAGGAAAAAGGCATTCAAATCCAGGATGCACATAGAACACCCTTCAACATTAATAAGAATAGGCCAACACTTTGACATATAGTAGTGAAGCTTGCAAATTTCAGAGACAAAGAGAAAATCCAGAAAGCAGCTCAGGACATGCCAGAAAAGACTGGCAAGGTATCGTCAGGGTGCTAAACCAGAACAATATGCAGCCAAGAATACTTTATTCAGCAAGGTTCTCATTCAAAATAGAAGGAAAGATAAAGAGTTCCCAGGACAAACAGAAACTAAAAAATCTGTGACCACCAAACCAGCCCTGCAAGAAATACTAAAGGGGATCCTTTAAGCAAAGAGAGAGCCTCAAAGTGAGATATACCAGAAAGGAAACAATATACAGAAACAATGACATTACAGGTAATACAATGGCACTCAATTCATATCTTTCGATAATTACCCTGAAAGTCAATGGGCCACATTCCCCAATCAAAAGACATAGGGTATCAGATTGGATAAAAAAGCAAGACCCATCAATATGCTATCTGCAAGAGACTCATTTTAGACCCAAGGACACCTCCAGATTGAAAGCGAGGGGTGGAAAACTATTTACCATGCTAATTGACATCAAAAGAAAGCCGGGGTGGCAATCCTTCTATCAGATAAATTAGATTTTAAGCCAAAGGCCATCATAAGAGATTTGGAAAGACACTATCATAATTAAAGGGTCTCTCCAAAAAGAAGATCTAACAATTGTCAAGGTTTATGCCCCTAACATGGGAGCAGCCAATTACATAAGCCAACTAATAACAAAATTAAAGAAACACATCGAGCATGATACAATAAATGGTAGGGGACTTTTACACCTCACTCACTGCAATGGACAGGTCATCTAAGCAGAAGATCAACAAGGACACAAGGGGTTTGAATGACACATTGGACCAGATGGACTTCACAGATAAATTCAGAGCACTCTATCCCAAAGCCACAGAATACATATTCTTCTCCAGTGCACAGGGAACTTTCTTTAGTAGAGATCACATATTGGGTAACAAATCAGGTCTCAACCGGTACCAAAAGTTTGGGATCATTCCCTGCATATTTCCAGACCACAGTCGCTTCAAGCTTGACTCAATCACAAGAGGAAATTTGGGAAGAACTCAAATACACAGAGGCTAAAGTGCATCCGACTAAAGAATGAATGGGTCAACCAGGAAGTTAAAGAATAAGTAAAAGAATTCATGGAACAAAGGAATTTGAAAACACAGCCATTCAAAATCTTTGGGATGCAGCCAAGGAAGTATAGGGAAGTATAGAGGGAAGAGGGAAGTATAGAGCAATACAAGCCTTTCTCAAGAAACAAGAAAGGTCCTAAATACACAACCTAACCTTCCCCCTAAAGGACCTGGAGAAACAACAGCAAAGAAAGCCTAAATCCCTCAGGAGAGGAGAATTAATAATATCCAGAGCAGAAATCAATGAAATAGAAACAGAAAGTACAGTAGAACACAGCAACAAAACTAGGAGATGGCTCTTTGAAAGAAGTAATAGGATCAATTAACCCCTGGCCAGACTTTGCAAAAAGAAAAGAGAAAGTACCCAAATTAACAAAATCATGAATGAAAAAAGAGATATCACAACCAACAACAAGGAAACACAAACAATTTTGAGAACATATAATGAACAACTATTTGCCAACAAATTAGGCAATCTGGAAGAAATAGTAACAGAAAAACCTGAACAGACCCATAACCAGCAAGGAAACTGAAGCAGTCATCAAAAATCTCCCAACAAAGAAAACTCCAGGGACAGATGGCTTCCCTGGAGAGTTCGACCAAACATTTAAAGAGGAATTAACACCTATTCTTCTGAAGCTGTCTCAAAAAATAAAAATGGACAGAAAACTTCTAAACTCTATGAGGCCAGCATTACCTTGATCCCAAAACCACACAAAGACCCCACCAAAGAGGAGAATTACAGACCAATATTACTGATGAACACGGATGCAAAAATTCTCACCAAGATACTAGCCAACAGGATCCAACAGTACATTAAAAGGAGTATTCACCATGACTAAGTGGGATTTGTTCCTGGTCTGCAAGGGTGGTTCAACATCCGCAAATCAATCAATGTGACACAATATGTTAATAAAAGAAAGAACAAGAACCATATGATACTCTCAATAGTTGCAGAAAAACCATGTGACAAACTACAGCATCCCTTCCTGATTAAAACTCTTCATGGTGCAGGGATAGAAGGAACATACCTCAATATCATAAAGCCATCTACAAAAAGCCCACAGCGAGTATCATTTTCAATGGGGAAAAACTGAGAGCTTCACCCCTAAGGTTAGGAACACGGCAGGGATGGCTACTCTCACCACTGTTGTTCAACTAGTACTAGAAGCCCTAGCCTCAGCAACCAGACAACAAAAAGAAATAAAGGCATCTGAATCAGCAAGAAGTCAAATTCTCACTCTTCGCAGATGATGTGATACTCTATGGGAAAACCCAAAAGACTCCACCCTAAAATTGTTAGAAGTCCTACAAGAATTCAGCAAAGTGGCAGGATATAAAATTAATGCACAGAAATCAGTTGAATTTCTATACACCAACAATAAGATAGAAGAAAGAGAAATTAAGGAGTCAAAACCATTTACAATTGCACCAAAAACCATTAAGATACCTAGGAATAAACCCAACCAAAGAGGCAAGGGATCAGTACTTGCCTCTTCGGTAAACTTTCGAACACTCAACAAGAGAAACCGAGGAAGACACAAAGAAATGGAAAAACCTTCCATGCTCATGGATTGGAAGAACAAATACTGTTAAAATGTCTATGCTTCCCAGAGCAATCTATACATTCAACACAATCCCTATCAAAATACCATCAACATTTTTTTCAGAGAAGGTACAAATAATCCTAAGATTTGTATGGAACCAGGAAACACGTCAAATAGCCAAAGGAATGTTGAAAAAGGAAACCAAAGCTGGTGGCATCACAATTCCGGACTTCAAGCTCTATGACAAAGCTGTCATTATCAAGACAGTATGGTATAGGCACAAAAACAGACACACAGGTCAATGGAACAGAATAGAGAGCCCAGAAATGGACCCTCAACTCTATGGTCAACTAATCTGTGACAAAGCAGGAAAGAATGTCCAATGGAACAAAAGACAGTCATTCCAACAAATAGTGTTGGGAAAACTGGACAGCCACAAGCAGAAGAATGAAACTGGACCATCTTCTTACACCACACACAAAAATAAGATTCAAAATGAATGTAAGACCTACATGTGAGACAGGAACCCAACAAAATCCTAGAAGAGAACACAGGTTGTATTCTCTCTGACTCTGGCCAAAGCAACTTCTTGCTACACACGTCTCCAAAGGCAAGGGAAACAAAGACTTCATCAAGATAAAAAGGTTTTGCATAGCAAAGGAAGCACCTGACAACACAAAAAGATGACATACAGAATGGAAAATGATATTTGCAATTGAACATATCAATAAGGGGCTAGTATCCAAAATCTATAAAGAACTTATCAAACTCAACACCCAAGAAACAAACAATCCAGTCAAGAAATGGGTAGAAGAAATGAACAGACATTTCTCCAAAGAAGACACACAAATGGGCAACAGACATGAAAAAAATGCTCAACATCACTTGGCATCAGGGAAATAAATACAAATCAAAAGCACAATGAGATATCATCTCACACCTGTCAGAATGGCTAAAATGAACAAGTCAGGAAACAACAGATGTTGTCAGGCATGCAGAGAAAGCAGAACGGCTTATACTGTTGGTGGGAATATAAGCTGTTACAGCCACTCTGGAAAACAGTATGGTGATTCCTCAACTGAAAATAGAGCTACCCAACGACACAGCAATTGCACTACTATGGATTGACCTCAAAGATATAAATATATTGATCCAAAGGGGCACCTGAACACCAATGTTTATACCAGCAATTTTATTTATTTATTTATTTATTTGAGGCAAAATGAGAGATAAGAGAGCTTGAGTTGGGGAAGAGGCAGAGGGGGAAGAAGTAGCAGACTCCCCACTTAGCAGACAGCCTGAAGTGAGGCTCTATCCCAGGACCGAGGAATCATGAGATAAGCTGAAGGCAGTCACTTAACCAACTCAGCCACCCAGGCAACCCTTGGTAGCCTACATTAGATCCCATTTTGGGCATTCAGTGAGAGGATACCTTTCATGAGTAAGAAAATTCTAAATGGGAATACTTGTGATATACAGCTGACCCTTGACCAACATGGGTTTGAATGGTGCAGATCTACTTACACATGGACTTTTTCTGATACTGTATTTTAGTGTATTTTCTCTTATGTTTTTCTCATTAACATTTTTTCTCTAGCTTTATTGTGAGAATATAGTATATAATACATGTAATGTACAAAACCTGTGTTAATGAACTATTTATGTTATAAGTAAGGCTTCCAGTCACCAGTAGGCTATTAGTAGTTTAGTTTTTTAGATTCCATGCAGAAGCAAAATCATATGGTATATGCCTTTCTCTGCATTATTTCACTTAGCAAAATACTAGGTCTATCAATGTTGTCACAAATGGCAAATCCCATTCATATATATATATATATATATATATATCACATCTTCTTTATCTATTCATCTATTAATGAACACTGAGGTTGCTTCCATACTTTGGTTATTATAAATAATGTTTCAAAAAACATAGGGGTGCATATAACTTTTCAAATTAGTGTTTTCATTTTCTTTGGGTAAATACCCAGTAGTGGAATTACTGAATTGTACTGCATTTCTATTTTTAATTTTTTGAAGAATCATAACATTTTTTGACAGTAACATTCTATTCAGGCCTTATAAAATTAATAATCTGACAATATTACTAGACAGCCTTTTAAAACTAATAACTCAATACCACTTGATGGGAAAAACTTTTATTGAAGCAATTTTATAATACCATTAATAAATACTATGTAAAATATAAAATATTTTTATATGACATGACTTAAGGAATTACCAATGTAATGTTATTATCTTTTCCCCCATAATTTCCTAAATATTTACTTCTGTGACCTTTATTTCCAGGAGAGAACTGTGTTTAGATGTAGAAATAGCTTGAAGTCCACTAATAAGGAGAACACATTTGCAATTTTATTTATACTTTTTCATTTATCAAAAAATTAGGAGGGCAAGAAAATTATACACAGAAAACAATGTTCAATGTATCAGCAAATTTTAATTCAAAGAATTATTAACTAGAAGGATTTTCTCATAACTATTAGTTTTCAAACTATGGCTCATAGAAATCTAAGGGTCCAATAGGACATAGCAAGATTGAGGGCCAAGGAAGTCTACAGATGTAGTCTCATTTCTCCTTTAGCTACACAGCTCTACTTGTCTCTGTTTTATATAATACAGTTTAATGCAAAATGATTCACCTCCCCTTCCAATTTCCCTCAACTCCCTTCTCCTCTCCATCTCCCCTTGTCCTCCATGTTATTTGTTATGCTCCACAACTAAGTGAACCCATATGATAATTGACTCTCTCTGCTTGACTTATTTCACTCAGCATAATCTCTTCCAGTCCCATCCATGTTGCTACAAAAGTTGGGTATTCATCCTTCTGATGGAGGCATAATACTCCATAGTGTATATGGACCACATCTTCCTTATCCATTCGTCCATTGAAGGGCACCTTGGTTCTTTCCACAGTTTGGCAACCGTGGCCATTGCTGCTATAAACATTGGGGTACAGATGGCCCTTCTTTTCACTACATCTGTATCTTTAAGGTAAATACCCAGACTATGGACTCTGAAAATCAATCTGATGGTTTTGAAGGGGCAGGAGATAGGAGGTTGGGGGAACCAGGTGGTGGGTATTAGAGAGGGCACAGATTTTGTGGAGCACTGGGTGTGATGCAAAAACAATGAATACTGTTATGCTGAAAAGAAATAAAAAATTTTTTAAAAAAGCTAAGTTCTATTCTTTGGAAAAAAAATTTTTCCCCAGGGCACCTGGGTGGCTCAGTGGTTGAAGCCGCTGCCTTTGGCTCAGGTCATGATCTCAGGGTCCTGGGATTGAGTTCCGCATTGGGATCTCTGCTCAGCAGGGTCATGATTCCCTTCCACTCTCTCTGCCTGCCTCTCTGCCTACTTGTGATCTCTCTCTGTCAAATAAATAAATAAAATCTTTAAAAAAAATTTTTCCCCCAGAGGTAAAAAGTCACTAACTTAGTCAAAGTCCCTAATTTTACATAAGAGACAAAAAGGCCTCAGAAAGATTGTAGTTTGCCTGAGGTCAAAAAACCACCTCATTGCAAGCCAAGCATGTGTTTTAGGTCTTACTGAGCCTAGTGTTTTATGAGAGTTACTTCCTCAGATTCAGGAAAAATACATGCATTTTTAACTAGAACTCAAAGAAAATGAATACATGAACCTTTGTCATATGGTTCAATAAAGTTAAGTCATTAGGCAGAAAACAGCTTTCTAACTATAAATTTTTACAGTCATGAACAGAAATAAAGGAAATAAGTTATCTTAACTCCTATTAGTAACAGTCAAGATATTCAATTTATAAGCATAAATTTTTTTAAAGATTCTCGTTTATTTATTTATTTATTTATTTATTTTATCAATTTATTTATTTTCAGAAAAACATTATTCATTATTTTTTTTCACCACACCCAGTGCTCCATGCAAGCCGTGCCCTCTATAATATCCACCACCTGGTACCCCAACCTCCCACCCCCCTGCCACTTCAAACCCCTCAGATTGTTTTTCAGAGTCCATAAAGATTTTTATTTGACACACAGAGAGAGAAATCACAAGTAGGCAGAGAGGCAGGCAGAGAGAGAGGAGGAATCAGGCTCCCTGCTGAGCAGCAAGCCCAATGTGGGACTCGATCCCAGGACCCTGGGATCATGACCCGAGCCGAAGGCAGAGGATTAACCCACTGAGACACCCAGGTGCCCTATAAGCACAAATTTTTTTAACTTGAAGGGACAGAGAGCTTGAAGAAGAAAATCTTTAATTGAACCAAAGAACCTGAAACTGAGGAAATTCTTCCTTGAAAGAATTATTCATTTCCTTCAAATAAAACTTGGTTTATCAAAATCAATCAACAAATGAGTTACCTATGTTGTGAGATATTTATAGCAAAATTTAAAACACTGAACAGATTTCTCTTTGCCATCTAGCTTCTCCATTAGTTCATATGTACAAAAGACACGATTAACTTTAATTATAAATTAAATCTACTCAGAAATTATAGGTAAACCTTCATTTCCATGTGAGAACATTTCTCTACCTTCTTCATGACAGGAATAGAGATTCACCTAGTGGGTGAATTTGGGAGAAGGCACTAAACAGTGCCTACGTGCTTCCAAATCTCTTCTTTGTAGAGCTATGCCTGCCATAGTAACATGAATTGGGGTCTGCTTTCATCTTTGTGGGATGGGCATCAAACATCTGTTCCTTCCATTGACAACTCTGTGTGGAAGTGCCTAATTTGAAATAAAGTATTAGGAAGTTCGCTGTGGCTACATACCTAAGCCACGTCCTCCAAGTTGTTAGTATGTATTCAAGTCACTAAGCGTATCTCCAGCTGCCTGACTCCTGTGTTCTCAACTCAGAAAAAGAAGAGCAATGTCATCTGCCACCTACTCCACAATAGTTCCAACAAGAAAAATGATCAGACAATACTTAGAAATGGTTTCTTCTTCCTTGACTTTATACCTAACATTCATTGTTCAAAGCAACATACTTTAAAGAGGGAAAAAAGCTGAAAAGAACAATTTCAATAATAAACACAGAAAGTCAGACAAAATGAGGAGATAGATGAATATGTCCCAAATGAAAGAACAATACAACACTTCAGAAAAATTACTAATGAAACAGAGATAACTAATCTCCTTGATAAAGAGTTCAAAGAAATGGTCATAAAAATGCTCAGCAAACTTGGAAGAAGAATGGATGGATTCAGTGAGAACGTCAACAAAGAGAAAATATAATGAAGAACCCATCAGAGTTGAAAAATACAATAACTGAAAAGAAAAATACACCAGAGGGAATCAACAGCAGATTAAAAGCTGCAGATGAACAGATCAGTGATCTACGGGACAGGGCAGCAGAAGTCATCCAAGCCAAAAAAACAAAAAGATAAAAAAAAATTTTTAAATGAGGACAGGTTAAGGGACCTCCTAGGATCAAGCCCCACACCAGGCCCACTCAGGGAGTCTGCTTCTCCCTCTTTCTGTGGCCCTCCCCTCACATCTGTGTTCTCTCTTGCTTGCTCTCAAAAATGGATTAAAAGAAAGAAAGAAGAAAGAAAGACAAGGCCATAACTAGAAATAAGAAAATTATGAAAGAAATAGTTTTATTAGTAAAAGCAAACATACAATAAAAGTAATAGATCAGTTTTATAAAGTCAGTATGAATGTTAAAATACAAAAGTAGTAACAACAATTGTATCTACAGTAATTAGTTCAGAGATACACAACATAAAAAGATGTAAACTAAGACATCAAATACATAAAACAAGGTGGGGTGGAAAAATGTAGTGTTTTTAAAATGTGTTTGAACTTAAGTAACCATAAACTTAAAATAGACTTCTATGTGCATGGGATGTTATATATGAACTTCATTGTGATCACAAAAATCTATAATATACAAAAAATAATAAGAAAGGCAACCAAGCATAACACTAAAGAAAGTCCTCAAATTAGGAGGGAAGAGAGCAAGACAATAAGGAAACCAAATGAAAGAACAAGATTGAGGCCTCACTTACCATGAGCCTATGCTACTTTTGTCTACATTAGTAAGACCATGAATATACTTTCAAAACCATAAACCTATGTACATTGATTGAAATGGATATTTTAATAACAATGATACACAATGGAAACCAGCTGCTACTTAAAGTCTCCCTATTATTCCCATCTCAGTCATAAATCATTCAAGTGATGGCAGGGTAGATATATGTGAACTTCATTTTAAAAATTCCAGTTGTGGGGCACCTGGGTGGCTCAGTCAGTTAAGGATCTGACCTTGACTTTGGTTCAGGTCATGATCTCGGGATTGTTGAGACTGAGCCCTGCATCAGGCTCTGCACTGAGTATGCAGCCTGCTTACCCTCTGCACCTCACCCCCCACTGCCAGCTTGCACATACTCTCTCTCACCCTCTCTCTCTCTCTCTCTACAAAAAAAAGAATCCATTTTAGAAAAGGCTCCACCAATTGCTCAGCAGGACATTTTATAAAAATTGAAATAGAAGTGCTTTAAGTTTTAAAAAATGCTCCAAGTAAGACAACAATTAAGGATGTACTCTCAGGTGAGAAAATGACAGCAATTACAACTGAAAAAGTAAAATTAATCTCTTTAGCATTACAAGTTTATTTAATTCATAAAAAGGACTTATCATAGGCTCTTTTAAATAGTAAATATCCATATGTGATTAAGTGTTAGGATTCTTATTGTTCACTTATACATAGGGGTGGGAAAAATGGGTAATAGCAAACTTTAAAATTGTTATGAACCATTGCCAACCAGGAAATTAGTCAAAGCATCTAAGTATAGATTTCATTAGTGAGCAATAATAGTTACTTTCTAAAATCGAATTTAGATGTAGGTTTTTAAGAAATTTAAAATGTGTCCGTTTTGGGGTGCCTGGGTAACTTAGTCAAGTGTCTGACTCTTGTTTTCGGCTCAGGTTATGATCTTAGGGTTGTGAGACTGGGCCCCATGTAGGGTTCCACACTCAGCAGGAAGTCTGCTTGAGAACCTCACACTCTCTCCCCCTCTTGTACACTCTCTCTCTAAAATAAATAAAATCTTGAAAAAATAATAAAATATGTCAGTTTAGTTATATATATTGATAAAGGTTATAATAGGTATTTCTTGAAAGTAAGAGTTCCAGGATCTAAGGAAAAAAATCAAAATTTCTGTCTCATTTCTTTATTAGCACAAATAATTATGACTTTTACTTAGTGTGTATTAGTTAGCTAAACAACTCAGAATTTTACCAAATTAAAAACAAAAATTATATCAGGAATCTGAAACCCAAGGAAAAAAAGGAAAAATAACTAACCTTGGTGATGTAAGTATCGATGTCATTACATGAACGCCGTGAGTTTGAGGTAGGAATCACCATGTTTTCTCTTGGAGCAACATTTCTATTGAATAGTGAACTATTATTATTAACATTTCTACCATAAGGCAGATCTGGGGCTGGCCTCATATTGGCCTCACTAGTCCTGTTAGGATTACAAAACACAATGCTTAGTATTTCATTTCTCCCCAAATCAGTCCTTAATTACTTGCATTTTTTAAGTTTCCATAATAGTAAACAGAATGTGCCATTAAATAGTGTTTTAACATGGTAAATGTGACAGAGCAGACCTACTATGTATAATTTTAGGTTTAAAACTGTTCTAAAGAAGTACATATATTTCTAGGGTTCCTAACTAACAAGTAATTCAAATTAAGGAGGGAGAGAAATGGCTATTAGTGATGTTCATGGCCCAACAGGTTATACCTGCTGCCTTCTGGAATGGTTGTATTTAAAAGATTCTTGGGGATGCCATGATACTTACTTATATTTAGTAAACCAGTTTAGAGCTGCAAAAATAAACCATCCTGGGGGTCTGGGTGGCTCGGTCAGTTAATCATCTGCCTTCATCTCAGGTCAGGACCCCACAGTCCTGGAATTGAGCCCCACACTGGGCTCCCTGCTTGAGGGAAGCCTGCTTCTCCCTCACCCTCTGCCTGTTGTTCCCCTCTGCTTGTGCTCACTTGCTCGCTCTCTCTCTCTCTGTCAAATAAATATGTAAAATCTTTAAAGGAAAATAAAAATTTAAAAAATCCCTCAAAGACATTTTTCAAGCATTGGCTTTCACCACTCTTGTACATTTCACACATTACCTCAGAGAGATTGAGCATTTGGCACTGAGGAAAAATTTAGACGAACAATTGCTAGAAGACAAGTAGATGTGAAACAGCTCCAGAGGCAATTAGGTTATAACACAGATACCAGGGTACTGGGGGTGGAATCTACCATTTCCATCTTGACATTTTGGGTTAAAGATGTACTCTTCCAAAAATAAACTAACATTAATAAATAAATATTAATAAACTCATTCTATTTAGGGTAATTCTGACAATTTTATAATAATATTCTGTCTAAATTATAAACCTTCCAACAATTAGTTTAAAGACTAGGAGATCAGATTAACTGAAAATATGCAAGGGAAAAAAATAAAATCATTTAAAACAAAAAAAAAGAGAAATGCAAACTGACTTGGACTAGCATTTCGACAGTAAGTTCATTTACAAACATCATTTTTCAAAATTATACTATCTAGTTGGCTTTCACTTACTACTGATCTCATGAACGTGGCTCCAAAAAATTATGGTTTAGAGGCAAATTAATAAGCTAACTCTACTTTCTATGATTGTTTTAACTTACTTGTTCAGTTCATTTGACAATGACATTCGATGTGTTACTTCTTCTAGGTAGAGGTGCTTGTATCTGTCCAATTCTTTTTTACTAAAGTCTTGAGAATCTTTCATTTTGGATAATTCAAATTCCAGCTCTTTAATTCTGAGTTCCAATTGACTTCTTACTGAAGCATAATTATTTTCTCTTACCTGTGCTACGCTTTCTTGAAATGCTACTTGCGTCTAAAGCAAATCAAAAGCATAGTTTTAGTTTTAAAATTGTTACAACCTGGGTAATTACAGTATATTTCTTTCTTTTAGTTTTGTGCCAATGATTCAGAGAGCAATTTTTAAAGTGAAAAAAAAGCTGAAATGTAAAATATTTATCATTAATGTGAAACTGAATTAAATGTGAATAATGTTCATTCTTACATTAGAGCTCATGCAATCTGATAATTCAAAGAATAATAAAATCATTTAAATTTTTAAAAAGTGAACAAAACAACTTAAGAATAATCAAGGTACCTGGAGTGCCTGGCTGACTCAGTCATCTGAGTGCCTGACTCTTGGTTTCTGCTCAGATAGTGATCTCAGGGTCCTGGGATAAAGCCCTGTGTCCTACTCAGCATGAAGTATGCCTGGAATTTTCTCTCTACCTGTCCATCCCCCACTCGTGCTTTCCAAATAAATAAATAAGATATTTAATATTAAAAAAGAGGAATAATCCAAGTATGGTACCATTTCTTTTATGTAGGAATGCCCAGAATGGAGCCCAAACAAGCAACTGACTGAGCCACCCATGTACCTCATGATCAAAATTTTTAAAGCACAGTTTCTTCTTTTCCTCTCAATAGCCTTGTTTTATACTAACTGGTCTTAAAAAATAAAATGACTTTCTACTGTGAATCATTCTGAAAGATCAATTTAGTGTGAATAATAATGAAAACTGAAATTTTTAGAGGGAAGGAACAAATGCTTCCAGAAATTTACCAAATTGCTATAAAGGAAGTAGAGGAAAACTCTACACTGCATATAACCAAAATGTAATTTTCAGTGAAATGAATTAAAACATTTTATAGACAAATAAATTAACCTCTAAAAATAGATCGACTTCTTTTAATTTTTCTGCTACGTTCAATCTTGTTTCTTCAAAATCCCATTTATATTGTTCTATTTTACTATATTCTATCATGTTGACTTCTAAACAACTTCTGAGGTTTACTACTTGTTGTTCCAACTTCTTTTTATTCTTCTCTAGCTTTTCATATTTCTTCTGTATTTCTTTCATAGATGATAACTCCTGAATAAGAACCTGGTTTCTTGAAGACACAGTTTTCAGTTTTGCTGTAAGATCATCAACCTGCATGAATAAAATAATACAGTTTGGAAGCAGAGTGAAAAGAGTCTAATGCAAAACTAAGACCCCAAATTTTTTTCAAAGATTTTAAATCTCTGCACAAAACATGGGGCTTGACTCACACCCCCAAGATCAAGAGACACATACATTACTGACTGCTCCGGGCAGGTGCTCAGATTTAAAAATAAGTTCATTTTCAACAAAATGTTATCTATATTGTAGTACAGTCTTGGAATGTGGAACCTCAAATAACTCAGAAAATGAAGAACAAAATTCAAACCACTAGGAGTTGCTAAAATCGATCTCTGCTGTCATCCTCTTTGCCACACATTTGTATTTAATATTTATACTTTTATTTTTCTGATTGTTTCAGATTTTTCCTCCGTAAAATAACTGTAAGTCACTTCTTAGTAGAAAGTCTCTTAACCCTTCCCTCATCTTAACACTCCATAATTTTTTAAAGATTTTATTTATTTATTTATTTATTTATTTGAGAGGGAGAGAGAGCAAGACAGCAAGAGCACAAGAGCAGGGAGAGGGAGAAGCAGACTCCCCACTGATCAGGAAGCCAAGCATGGGGCTCAATCCCAGCATCCCAGGATCACGACCCAAGCCAAAGGCACTTAACTGAGCCACCCAGGTGCCCATGTACTCCATAATTTTTAAAGATGCTTTAGGAATACCATATTGACTTATGTAGGTCTGAGCCAATAAATGCTTACCAAAATAAGACATTGAAAATAAGACTCTAATTAATGAATCTATAAATACTGATTCTATTGCCATAAGCCTTTTTCTGAATTACAAATGTCTTATGCTAATTTGAATTGCATTCTGAGGAGAAATGATTCACAAGGTTAAGAAATCACATCTCTCAGTAAAAAAAAAAAAATAATAATGGGGAAAAATTCAGTGAGATGATCCATATATTTTTGGATAAAAAAAAATTCCTTAACTTGATGGTGTTACAATCCCTTGTTACTTCCCACAAAATAAGAGAATATACTAAGCAATGAAAACAACCAAAAAACTTGCTGGAGCTTCAGTGATGCTGAGTTGTAAAGAACTCCTTTCCTTTAGATATGACTGGAAAGACAAGTGGATGTGGTGGTTTTATACACTGACACTTCTCCCATGACAACCCCTCCACTTCATATGTGCTGGCCTTAGTAACTGGTTCCTAGTGAACAGAATATGGCAGAGCTGCTGTGTGATTTTTAAGGCGAGGTTAGAAAATGTGATATAGCTTCCATCTGACTTTCTTCTTCTAGGAAACCTCACCCTTAGAATCCAGCTGTTGTGGGAAAGCCCAGGATACCTAGTGAGTCTTCATGCAAATATTCCAGCTGAGACTGCCCTAGCTAACATCCTAGCCAAAAGCCAGCCTCAACAGCCAAACATGTGCATGAACAAGGTTTTAGATGATTCTAGTTCCCAGCTCCCTGTCATCCCAGGTGATGCCAAATGAAGAAGAAATGAGTTGGTCTTGCTCAGCCTTGTCCAAAGATTTGTGAACAAGATAAATGCTTTTTTGAGCCACTAGGTTTTGAGATGGTTTATTATACAGCAATAAATAACTGGCACTGATACTGATATTAAAATGGGGTGCTGCCATTAAAAAAGAAAACAAAAAAACTGAAACTAAACCTTCTTTGAACCAGGAGGTGGGTGGAACCTGAAAGAAGAGTAAGAGTGAGAAGTAGAGAAGAGTAAGAATGAAAACCAAAAGGGCTTCCAAGAGACTGTGAGTGGAAACCTGATGGCCCTTGAAGGGGCTTACAGCAAAGGCTTCTAGACAAGTGAAGAAAATGACACTAGAGGGAAAAGGAACTCGTGCCACAAACCACATGAAAGTAAAACTGGTAGGAGAGATAAGCTAAAGACTATTCAATATGAAGGAACCAGGACTTATTGGGTTCATCTTTCTGTTCCTCATTTATAGCCTCTCCACATGCTGTATTGTCAAATAACGCTAAAATAAAGAAATGTTTCTGGGTTAAAAGCAAATCCAGGGTCCATATCAGGGCTCTCTACTCTGTTCCACTGGTCTATGTGTCTGTTTTTATGCCAGTACCATGCTGTCTTGGTGACCACAGCTTTGTAATAAAGCTTGAAATCAGGTAAGGTGATGCCGCCAGCTTTATTTTTGTTTTTCAACATTTCCTTAGCGATTCGGGGTCTCTTCTGATTCCATACAAATTTTAGGATTATTTGCTCCAACTCTTTGAAGAATGCCGGTGGAATTTTGATCGGAATGGCATTAAAAGTATAGATTGCTCTAGGCAGTATAGACATTTTAACAATGTTTATTCTTCTGATCCAAGAGCATGGAATGGTCTTCCATCTATTTGTGTCTTCTTCAATTTCTTTCATGAGTGTTCTATAGTTCCTCAAGTACAGATCCTTTACCTCTTTAGTTAGGCTTATTCCCAGGTATCTTATGGTTCTTGGTGCTATAGTAAATGGAATCGATTCTCTAATTTCCCTTTCTGTATTTTCATTGTTAGTGTATAAGAAAGCCACTGATTTCTGCACATTGACTTTGTATCCTGCCACGCTGCTGAATTGCTGTATGAGTTCTAGTAGTTTGGGGGTGGAGTCTTTTGGGTTTTCCATATAAAGAATCATGTCATCTGCGAAGAGAGAGAGTTTGACTTCTTCATTACCAATTTGGATACCTTTTATTTCTCTCTGTTGTCTGATTGCTGTTGCTAGGACTTCTAATACTATGTTGAACAAGAGTGGTGAAAGTGGGCATCCTTGTCTTGTACCTGATCTCAATGGGAAGGCTGCAAGCTTTTTCCCATTGAGGATGATATTTGCTGTGGGTCTTTCATAGATAGATTTGATGAGGTTCAGGAATGTTCCCTCTATCCCTATACTTTGAAGCGTTTTAATCAGGAACAGATGTTGGATTTTGTCAAATGCATTTTCTGCATCAATTGAGAGGACCATGTGGTTCTTCTCTCTTCTCATATTAATTTGTTGTATTACATTGATTGATTTGCGAATGTTGAACCATCCTTGTAGCCCAGGGATGAATCCCACCTGATCATGATGGATAATCTTTTTAATGTGCTGTTGGATCCTGTTGGCTAGGATCTTGTTGAGAATCTTAGCATCCATATTCATCAGTGATATTGGTCTGAAATTCTCCTTTTTGGTAGGGTCCTTGCCTGGTTTGGGGATCAGGGTAATGCTGGCTTCATAGAAAGAGTCTGAAAGTTTTCCTTATGCTTCAATTTTTTGAAACAGCTTCAGGAGAATAGGTGTTATTTCTTCTTGGAAGGGTTGGTAGAATTCCCCAGGGAATCCGTCAGGTCCTGGGCTCTTGTTTTTTGGGAGGTTTTTGATCACTGCTTCAATCTCGTTATTAGATATCGGTCTATTCAGGTTGTCGATTTCTTCCTGGTTCAATTTTGGTAGTTTATATTTTTCCAGGAATGCATCCATTTCATCTAGGTTGCTAAGCTTATTGGCATATAACTGTTCGTAATAACTTCTGATGATTGTTTCTACTTCCTTGGCGTTAGTTGTGATCTCTCCCTTTTCATTCATAATTTTATGAATTTGGGATTTCTCTCTTTTCTTTCGGATTAGTGTAGCCAGTGGCTTATCGATCTTATTGATTCTTTCAAAAAACCAGCTTCTAGTTTCATTGATACGTTCTACTGTATCTCTGGTTTCTCCCTCATTGATCTCAGCTCTAATCTTGATGATTTCCCTTCTTATGTGTGGAGTTGGTTTGATTTGTTGTTGATCCTCCAGTTCTTTAAGGTGTAGAGACAGCTGGTGTGTTCTGGATTTTTCAATTTTTTTGAGCAAGGCTTGGATGGCTATATATTTTCCCCTTAGGACCGCCTTTGCTGTATCCCATAGGTTTTGGACCGAAGTGTCTTCATTCTCATTGGTTTCCATGAATTGTTTCAGTTCTTCTTTGATCTCCTGGTTGATCCAAGCATTCTTAAGCAAGGTGGTCTTTAGCTTCCAGGTGTTTGTGTTCCTTCGGAACTTTTCCTTGTGATTGAGCTCCAGTTTCAAAGCATTGTGATCTGAGAATATGCAGGTCAATTAATCTTTGACAAAACAGGAAAAAATATACAGTGGAAAAAAGACAGTCTCTTCAATAAATGGTGCTGGGAAAACTGGACAGCTATATGTAGAAGAATGAAACTCGACCATTATCTTACACCGTACACAAAGATCAACTCAAAATGGATAAAGGACCTCAACGTGAGACAGGAATCCATCAGAATCTTAGCGGAGAACATAGGCAGTAATCTCTTTGATATCAGCCACAGCAACTTCTTTCAAGATATGTCTCCAAAGGCAAAGGAAACAAAAGCGAAAATAAACTTCTGGGACTTCATCAAAATCAAAAGCTTCTGCACAGCAAAGGAAACAGTCAAAAAAACAAAGAGGCAACCCACGGAATGGGAGAAGATATTTGCAAATGACAGTACAGACAAAAGGTCGATATCCAGGATCTATAATGAACTCCTCAAACTCAACCCACACGAAACAGACAAACACATCAAAAAATGGGCAGAAGATATGAACAGACACTTCTCCAATCAAGAAATACAAATGGCTATCAGACACATGAAAAAATGCTCATCATTATTAGCCCTCAGGGAGATTCAAATTAAAACCACATTGAGATATCACCTTACACCAGTTAGAATGGCCAAAATTAACAAAACAGGGAACTACATGTGTTGGAGAGGATGTGGAGAAAGGGGAACCCTCTTACACTGTTGGTGGGAATGCAAGTTGGTGCAGCCTCTTTGGAGAACAGTGTGGAGATTCCTCAAGAAATTAAAAATAGAGCTTCCCTACGACCCTGCAATTGCACTCCTGGGTATTTACCCCAAAGATACAGATGTAGTGAAAAGAAGGGCCATCTGTACCCCAATGTTTATAGCAGCAATGGCCACAGTCGCCAAACTATGGAAAGAACCAAGATGCCCTTCAACGGATGAATGGATAAGGAAGATGTGGTCCATATACACTATGGAGTATTATGCCTCCATCAGAAAGGATGAATACCCAACTTTTGTAGCAACATGGACGGGACTGGAAGAGATTATGCTGAGTGAAATAAGTCAAGCAGAGAGAGTCAATTATCATATGGTTTCACTTATTTGTGGAGCATAACCAATAGCATGGAGGACAAGGGGCGTTAGAGAGGAGTAGGGAATTTGGGTAAATTGGAAGGGGAGGTGAACCATGAGAGACCATGGACTCTGAAAAACAGTCTGAGGGGTTTGAAGTAGCGGGGGGGTGGGAGGTTGGGGTACCAGGTGGTGGGTATTATAGAGGGCACAACTTGCATGGAGCACTGGGTGTGGTGAAAAAATAATGAATACTGTTTTTCTGAAAATAAATAAATTGGGGAAAAAAAAAAGCAAATCCAGGAAGACATGGCTTATGGATGAAGCCAAAACTATAAGCCCTTTATTAAGACTTGAGAAGGACTTAAGGTGTGCCTCAAATTTCTTTAAGGATCTTAAGAGTGTGAGAATTTGAAAGGCATTGTCAAATGAGAGCTGCACAGGAAACCTGTGGTGAAAGCTTATCTCAAAAGACCCAGGAGAATGGCTTTTCTAATGGCATGAAATCAAATCGTATTCATGGAAAACTCAAAAAACTAAGAGAATTATAGTAGCAAAAACACTGTTTGCCAGCTTGGACTAAAAGAGACCAAGATAGTACAAAATAAAAATAGGCCTTTGAGTCTTAGAATTCCCACCAGGAGGAAGCAGGCTGAAAAAGCAGCTATAAACATGGGTCATTCCTTATGAAAAGGACAGAACCAAGAGCTCAAAAAGTAAAGCAAACAGCCATGGAGAAGCATTCCCATGGTTAGGACTAAGTCCTCACTGAAGAACTGACAGCATGCTTCAGGGAGTGTTTCAAAACTGCTATGGACTAGTGTGCCTCCCATCTTCTTTCAATGGGAGAGTCCTTAGCAGGTTACCAGAGTATTCCATTTTGAGTGGTAGAGAACTGTCTTCCTTAATTCCCAAGTGTTCAGATGGAGAGGACTTGCACTCAAGGGACTATACTTCAGGCACCTTATCCCTGCTGTACCTGATTAAAATGGTAAGATCTTGGACTCAAGCCCAAACCCAATGGAGAACTGAGATTTGTGGGAGGTATGGGAGGGGGGAGGCGAGTGTATTTTTCTTGAGGGAGGAATACAAAAAATTGTGGCCGGTGGGTAAATCATGCTGCTTTTAAAATGTGTCCATAAGTTTTAAAATATTCATCCCATTAAAAAAAAAAAAAAAAGACCATGGGCCTACCTTTGTGACTTTCTCCTAACAGAATATGGTGAATGTGATGCTCTGTATATTCCAAGGCTAGGTTACAAAAGACAATAGAGTTTCTGCCTTGCTCTGCAGCTCAGGCAGCTTTTTTGGATTGGAATTTAACCCCCCATCTTGTAAGAAAATTCAGGCCACAAAAAGTCCAGGTGTGCCAGTGTAAGTGTTTCGGCTGCCTGCCACAACTATAGTCCTAGACAATAGTCAGCATCAACACCACCAGATGTGAGTGAACAAATCTTCAAACAGTTCCAGCCCCAAGCCTTTCAGCTGCCCCACCTGAAGCTAGGAGAAGAGAACAAGCTGTCCTAACCACACTTTTCCTAACAGTAGATTTGTGAACAAAATAAATGTTATTTATTTAAGCCACTAAACTTTGGGGAGTTTGTTAAGAAAAAACAAACAGATAGAAAAATGGATGACAAAAAGAGTTAATTTAGATACATAATTTATATATTAGAAATTGGTCTCCATTTAAGTGGGAAGTAAAAAAGGTTAAGATTAATTTTTTTAAATTTTAAAATATTTATTCATTTGGGAGAGATACAGAGAGACAGAGAACAAGCAGGGGGGAGGCAGAGGAGAGGGAGAAGCAGACTCCCTGCTGAGCTGGGAGACTGACATGGGACTTGATCCCAGGACCTGGAGATCATGACCTGAGCCGAAGGCAGACACTTAACCATCCGAGTCACCCAGGTGCCCCTAAGATTAATTTTATAATGACAAACAGTGCTAATGAGAAGAAGCCCATAACTAGAAGCAAGACCTAATAAGTTTTTCTTTCTGTTTTCCCCCATTTAGGATGTCATTACCTGTGCATTTTTTATATATGACCTTTATTATGTTGAAGTATATTCCTTCTAAACCTACTTTTTGAAGGTTTTTTTTAAATTAATTAATTTTCAGAAAAACAGTATTCATTATTTTTTCACCACACCCAGTGCTCCATGCAAGCCGTGCCCTCTATAACACCCACCACCTGGTACCCCAACCTCCCACCCCTCCCACCACTTCAAACCCCTCAGAATCCTTTTCTGTTTTTTTGGAATAGTTTGAGAATAGGTACTAACTCTTCCATTAAAATGCTCAGTAGAAAATGCTCAGTAGAATTTGCCTCTGGTCCTGGACTTGTGTTTGTTCATAGTTTTTGGATTAATGATTCCATTTCTTTGCTGGTTTTCAGTCTGTTCAAATTTTCTATTCTTGTTTCAGTTCTGGTAATTTATATGTTTCTAGGAATTTATCCATTTCTCCTACATCATCCAAATTGTTGGCATATAGTCATTCATATTATTCTTTTGTAATTGTTTGCATTTCTGTGGTGTTGATTGTTATTTCTCCTCTCTCATCTGTGATTTTATTGGGGTCCTTTTTCTCTTCTTTCTGATAACTCTAGCTAAAGCCTTATCAGTTTTATTAATTTTTTCAAGGAACCAGCTCATGGTTTCATTGATCTCTCCTATTTTTGTCTTTGTAAGGTTTCCATAGTGTTTACTTCTGCTCTAGTTTAAAAAAAATGTATTTGAGAGAGAGAGAAAGTGGGGAGAGGGTTAAATAGAGAGGGAGTGAGAGAATCCTCAAGTAGACTCCCCGCTGAGCACAGAGCCAGAAGCAGGGTTCAATCCCAGGACTCTGAGATCATGACCTGAGCTGAAATCAAGAGTCTGCTGCTTAACCAACTGAGTTACCTACTACTACTACTGCTCTAACTTTTATTATCTCCTTCCTTCTGCTGCCTTTAGGCTTCATTTATTGTTCTTTTTCTAGCTTCTTTAGGTGATGGTTAGGTTGTTGTAGATTTTTCTTATTTCTTGAGGTAGGCCTGCATTGCTATATACTTCCCTCTTAGAACCATATTTACTGTATCTCAAAAGTTTGGGCAATTGTGTTTTCATTTTTATTTGCTTCCATGTATTTTAAAAAATTTATTCTCTTATTTCCTCATTGGTCCATTCATTGTTTAGTAGAATGTTACTTAACCAACATGTATTTGTGGTCTTTCAGATTGTTTCCTGTGGCTGACTTCTAATTTAATAGTATTGTGATCAGAAAAGGTGCATGGTATGACTTCAGTCTTCTTGTATTTATTAAGCCTGGTTTTGTGGGTATTATGGAGGGCATGTATTGCATGGAGCACTGGGTGTGGTGCATAAACAATGAATTTGGGAACACTGAAAAAAATTAAACTTAAAAAAAAAAGACTTGTTTTGTTGCGTAACATGTGATCTATTCTACAGAATGTTCCAGAATGTGCATTCTGTTGTATAAGGATGGAATATTTTGAATATATCTCCTTAGTCCATCTAGCCCAGTGCATCATATAAAGCCACTGTTTCTTTCTTGACTTTCTGATCTGTCCATTGATGTAAGTGGTGAGTTAAAGTACCCAACTATTGATTATTTATATTCCTTCCTAAAATATCTGAATTGTACATTGTCTTCATGGATACTTTTGCAAGTGGGAATAAAAGAAATGAATTTCATTTAAAACATATATAATAAAATTAAAGGACCCTAGTATTATTGTATTATTATCAATTAGTTCTTTTATGTTAGTCATTATTTTATGTACATGGGTGATCCCATGTTGGGTGCATAAATATTTACAATAGATAGTTCTTCCTGTAGATTGTCCTCTTCATTATGATATAGTGCTCTTGTCTCTTACTGCAGTTGTTCTTTTAGACTCTATTTTTTCCAATATAAGTATTACTATTCTGGCTTTCGTTTTATATCCATTTGCAGGATACATGTTTTTTCCATCCCCTGACTTCCAATCTGCAGGTGTCCTTATGACAATAATAAAACTCTTGCAAGTGGCTTATACATGGATCTTGTTTTTCTTCTTCTTCTTCTTCTTTTTAATCCACTCTGACATCCTATGTATTTTGATTGGAGCACTTACCCCTTTTATATCCAAAGTAAGTATTGATAGATATGTATTTGTCATTTTACTACTTGCTTTGTGGTTGTTTCTGGAGATTTTCTCTGATCATTTTTTGTGTCTTCGATGTTTTACTGGTTTTCTTTAGTGATATATTTGGATTTCTTTCTCCTCTTTGAGTGTTTATCAGTGGGTTGTTTTTTTAGAGAGGGCATGAGTGGAGTGGGGAGAGGGAAAGAGAATCTTAAGCAGACTCCATGGCCGGAATAGAGTGCAGTGCAGGGCTCAATCTCACAACCCTGAGATTATGACCTGAGCTGAAATCAAGTCAGATGTTTAACCAACTAAGCCACACAGGCACCACTATTAGTGGGTTTTGATAAATAATTTGTATATAACCTCTTCTGCATATAGCAGTCTATATTAAGCTGCTGGTCTTTAAATTTGAGCCCATTCTTTTCTCTTCTTCTCCCCATGCTTTAGGTAAAGTATTACATTTTATATCCTTTTTTCCTGAGTTCCTTAACTTATTTTTTTATATAAATGTTCATTTTTGCTACTTTTGTGTTTCCTGCCTTTATCCTGTCACATTTGGTCTCTTCTTTCCACTCAAAGAGTCCCCTTTAATATTTCTTGTGGGGCTAGTTTAATAGTCACAAACTCCTTTAGTTTTTATCTGGGAAACTCTATCTCTCCTATTCTGAGTAATAGGCTTGCTGGATAGAGTATTCTTGGCTACAGATTTTTCCCATTCACCACGTTGAATAGATAATACCACTCCCTTCTGGCTTGCAACGTTTCTGCTGAAAAAGTTCCTGCTAGCCTTAAGGGGTTTCCCCTGGAAGTTACTGACTTGCTTTCCTGCTTTTAAGATGTTTTCTTTATCAGTATATTTTGCAAATTAAATTACAATAGGTCTTGGTGTTAGCCTACTATTGTTGATTTTGATAGTTTTCTGTGTCTCCTGGATCTTGATGTCTGTTGCCTTCCCTAGATTAGGGACATTTTCAGCTATATTTCTAGAAACAAGTTTTCTTACACCTTTTTTCTCTCTTCTTCTACTGGGACTCCTATAACATGAATGTTATTACATTTGATGGAGTCACTGAGTTCCCTAGGTCTGGCCTCATTTTACATAATTCTTCTTTCTCCCCTTTCTTTGGCTTCATTGCTTTCCATTACTTTGACTTCTTAGTTATTAATTTGTTCCTCTGTTTTTTCCAGCCTGCTGTTCATTGCATTAGGTGTGTTTCTTAACTCATTTATTCCACTCTTCAACTATGATTCTTTTTTAACTCTTTTATCTCTGTTGTAAGGGTCTCAATGATGTTGTCGTTCTTTTCTCAAGTCCAGTGAGTGTTCCTATGGTCACTGCTTTAAATCCTCCATCAGCCATGATATTTACATCTGTCTCACTTCAATCTCTGGACCCGTGGCTTTATCCTGTTCTTTCATTTGAGATAAATTCCTCTGTTTTCTCATCTTATCTAAGTCTCTACCAGCTTCTCTGTGTTAGAAAAGTCAGTTATGTCATCTGCTCCCAAAAGTAATGGACTTATGACAGAAGACGTCATGTAGCACCCAGGGTCTCGTGCTTAGGGGAGTACCTCTAGTGTGTGCAGCCTGCACTCTGCTGTTGTGTTCTGGCTGCTCTATCCTTCAGGCCAGACATCTGTAGAGGCTCTCCCTCACTGCTGTGGGCAGTGTTTGGTACCTGGCCTGAATGTAGCAACTTTTAACTAGGTGTGCCCTGGTGTGCTTGTGAAATGAGACCTGTCACCACCTCCACTGGTACTGAGGCCCTCCTGAATCTGGTCAGATGAAGTGTGTGCTGATTTTCTGGGGGAAAGGCCTGCTGTGGTTGAACTAAGGCTTTCCTCAGTTCACTCAGAATGATTGAGCAGGGCAGTTCCACTGGAGTGCAAGGGGATAGTGCTCAGTGTAGGAAGATTAGGCAGCCAGGGTAAGAGCTGCACTGCTTCCCTCAGGTGGTTCTGTGCTTGTGCTGAGGGGCACTGGAGGGAAATGGTACCAGCTGGTTCCTTTGTTCCTAGATAGTGGTCTCTGTGAACACTGCCTCTCAGGGAAATGCTCTGAAAAGAGTGAGTAATTTCCCTACTGTATGCCCCAGACACTGTTCAGATCACTGTTTCCATGCTGTATGCTTCCGGGTTGTTTGCCTGCCTTTTCTCCAAGAGCAGCACAGGGCACTACAAGCTCTATCACAGCCAAGCCCAGTGACCTTTAGAATTCCAGGTTTTAGGCCCCCCTAGTTGTAAGAACTCATGAAATTAAGCTCTTCTCACTTTCCAGTGTAGCCAGTGGCTGCAGGAAAACGTTCCTTTTGCACAGTCCCGTGTCTCACTCCTGCCCTTCTCCATGACCATGACTCCCTCTCCTCTGCAGCAGCCAGGATCTGTTTCTCTCCTAAACCACATCTCTGTACTTCCTACCTTCTTTGGTGTGGCCTCTTCTCTCTAGTAGTGGACTTTGTTCTGTTAGTCTTCAGGGATTAGGCTCCTCTTACTCTGCCACCATCTTCTTTTCTCTTGAGATATTTTTCTAAGTTTCCCTTCAATTACAAATTATTATAACTGACAGGAACACCTTTTCAGATTTCCCCCTCAAGTTAGGGGAAAAGAAAAACTCGCAAGCAGAGAGACAATATGATTTGAAGTATAATAGCTGAAAAACTAGAAATGGTTCAATAACCAAAATTTGACCTTTTACCTGATTTCCATTAACTGAAATTCTAAAAGAAATATCCAGCTTTGAGTATTTTTTAATCAATCTACTACTCAATCTTTATTCTGCTTTCATCAGTGAGGAAATAAAGAGAACATTATGGAATCATTTTTAATCTTTTCAGTAGAAAACCAAAGGTACTGTCCTTTGGCTTTATTTAAATTGAGTATAACTTCTCCTTTATCTTACTCCAAGCTTATTTATGTGGGGAGGTAAGTAAGACCATCTCATCTTTATGTTGTGCCACAAAGCTTTCCCATATAAAACAAATAGGCTTTGAAATTTTTTTTTGAATTCAAACTGATTATCTACTATTTGTCTCTGAGAACTCCATTAAATAAAACCTGATAATTTACAGCTGTATTCTTGAAATAATGTAATAAATATTTATTCCATTAATTATGTATTGAGCTATTAAAGTACATATCTTTCTATTTAAACTAAAAGAAGACAGGTAAAGACAACTGTGTTTTCTGAGAATGTAGGATCTGTGCCAAGAACAGGATCAACACCAATGTTATACGCAAGAACCAGGTCAAAAGAATATCTAATTGTGAGTTGCAATTTTGGATTAGCAAGATTTCAAAACAGGAAAGTTAAAGGCCCAGAGTTCATCTTTTCCTTCCTAGATGGTGAAATTTATGGATGAGTCTACACTTTATAACAAGTTCATAAAACATAAGTGAGTGGTAATTTGCAAGAGGACTAGGGAAGATGTCTCATAAAATTTGAATGGACAGAGACATAAGGATAGACATATAGATCATTTTATTAGAATTGACCATCTAAAAAGAAAATGCTACATTATGGTGAACTGATGTACAATGAGGGTATAAAACGATTAAATGGAAGAGGAATAGTCTTTTTAACAAATGGTACTAGGACAAATGGATATCCATATGCAAAGTAATAAAACTAGAACTCTACCTCATAACATATATACAAAATTAACTCAAAACATAAGAGCTAAAACTATAAAACTCTTAGAAAAAAACATAGGTGTATCATTTGTGACTGGATTTGGCAACAGTTTCTTAGATATGACACCAAAAGACAAAAAATGATTAAGTATATTTTATCAAAATTTAAAACCTCTTTGCTTCAAACGTCACCATCAATAAAGTGAAAAGTCAAGCTACTGAATAAGAGAAAAGATTTGAAAATCTTATATCTGATAAGGGATCTGTATTTAGGATACGCAAATAATTCTTACAATAATGAAAAGACACAATTCCGGACTTCAAGCTCTATTACAAAGCTGTCATCATCAAGACAGCATGGTACTGGCACAAAAACAGACACATAGATCAATGGAACAGAATAGAGAGCCGAGAAATAGACCCTCAACTCTATGGTCAACTAATCTTTGACAAAGCAGGAAAGAATGTCAATGGAAAAAAGACAGCCTCTTCAATAAATGGTGTTGGGAAAATTGGACAGCCACATGCAGAAAAATGAAATTGGACCATTTCCTTACACCACACACGAAAATAGTCTCAAAATGGATGAAGGAACTCAATGTGAGAAAGGAATCCATCCAAATCCCTGAGGAGAACACAGGCAGCAACCTCTTTGACCTCAGCCGCAGCAACATCTTCCTAGGAACATCGCCAAAGGCAAGGGAAACAGGGGCAAAAACGAACTATTGGGATTTCATCAAGATCAAAAGCTTTTGCACAGCAAAGGAAACAGTTAACAAAATCAAAAGACAACTGACAGAATGGGAGAAGATATTTGCAAACGACATATCAGATAAAGAACTAGTGTCCAAAATCTATAAAGAACTTAGCAAACTCAACACCCAAAGAACAAATAATCCAATCAAGAAATGGGCAGAAGACATGAACAGACATTTCTGCAAAGAAGACATCCAGATGGCCAACAGACACATGAAAAAGTGCTCCATATCACTTGGCATCAGGGAAATACAAATCAAAACCACAATGAGATATCACCTCACACCAGTCAGAATGGCTAAAATCAACAAGTCAGGAAATGACAGATGCTGGTGAGGATGCGGAGAAAGGGGAACCCTCCTACACTGTTGGTGGGAATGCAAGCTGGTGCAACCACTCTGGAAAACAGCATGGAGGTTCCTCAAAATGTTGAAAATAGAACTGCCCTATGACCCAGCAATTGCACTACTGGGTATTTACCCTTAAGATACAAACATAGTGATCCAAAGGGTCACGTGCACCTGAATGTTTATAGCAGCAATGTCCACAATACCAAACTATGGAAAGAACCTAGATGTCCATCAACAGATGAATGGATAAAGAAGATGTGGTATATATACACAATGGAATACTATACAGCCATCAAAAGAAATGAAATCTTGCCATTTGCAACAACATGGATGGAACTAGAGCGTATCATGCTTAGCGAAATAAGTCCAGCAGAGAAAGACAACTGTCATATGATCTCCCTGATATGAGTAAGTGGTGATGCAACATGGGGGCTTAAGGGGGTAGGAGAAGAATAAATGAAACAAGATGGGACTGGGAGAGAGACAAACCATAAGTGACTCTTGATCTCACAAAACAAACTGAGGGTGGCTGGGGGGAGGGGGGTTGGGAGAAGGGGGGTGGGGTTATGGACATTGGGGAGGGTATGTGCTTTGTTGAGTGCTGTGAAGTGTGTAAACCTGGTGATTCACAGACCTGTACCCCTGGGGATAAAAATATATGTTTATAAAAAATAAAAAATTAAAAAAAAATAATGAAAAGACAACCCAATAAAGAATTGGGCAAAATAATTGATTCAGTCTATAAGGAAGATATAGAAATGGATAATAACACACATAAAAAAGATATAGAAATGGATAACAACATAATTAAGTTTTTGTGGGTTTTTTTAAACATTTTATTTGTTTATTTGACAGAACACAAGCAAGGGGAGCTGCAGAGGGAGAGGGAGAAGCAGGCCCTCTGCTGATCAGGGAGCCTAATGCAGGGCTTGATGCCAGAGGTATCACAATTCCAGACTTCAAGCTCTATGACAAAGCTGTCATCATCAAGACAGTGTAGTACTGGCACAAAAACAGATACATAGATCAATGAAACAGAATAGAGAGCCCAGAAATGGACCCTCAAGTCTATGGTCAACTAATCTTCGACAATGCAGGAAAGAATGTCCAATGGAAAAAAGACAGTCTCTTCAACAAATGGTGTTGGGAAAATTGAACAGCCACAAGCAGAAGAATGAAACTGGACCATCTTCCTATACCACACACAAAAATAGACTCCAGATAGATGAAAGACCTCAATGTGAGACAGGAATCCATCATAATCCTTGAGGAGAACACAGACGGCAGCCTCTTTGACTTCAGCCACAGCAACTTCTTTCTAGAAACTTCCCCCAAAGCAAGGGGAGAAAGGGCAAAAATGAACTATTGGGACTACATCAAGAGCAAAAGCTTTTGCACAGCAACACAACCAAAAGACAACTGACAGAATGGGAGAAGATACTTGCAAATGACATATCAGATAAAGGGCTAGTATCCAAAATCTATAAAGATCTCATCATTCACAACACCCAAAGAACAAATAATCCAATTAGGAAATGGGCAGAGGACATGAACAGACATTTCTGCAAAGAAGACACCCAAATGGCCAACAGACAGATGAAAAAGTGCCCAACATCACTTGGCATCAAGGAAATACAAATCAAAACTACACTGAGATACCATCTCATACTAGTCAGAATGGTTAAAATTAACAAGTCAGGAAACATCAGGTGTTGGCAAGGATGCAAAGAAAGGGGAACCCTCCTACACTGTTGGTGGGAATGTAAGCTGGTGCAGCCACTCTGGAAAACAGCATGGAGGTTCCTCAAGAAATTGAAAATAGAGCTACCCTATGACCCAGCAACCACACTACTCAGTATTTACCCTAAAGATACAAATGTAGGTATCCAAAGGGACACGTGCATCCAAATGTTTATAGCAGCAATGTCCATAATAACCAAACTATGGAAAGAACCTAGATGTCCATCAACAGATGAATGGATAAAGAAGATGTGGTATATACACACAATGGACTACTATGCAGCCATCAAAAGAAATGAAATCTTGCCATTTGCAATGACGTGGATGGAACTAGAGGGAGGGTATTATGCTGAGTGAAATAAGTCAATCAGAGAAAGACAATTATGATATGAGCTCTCTGATATGAGGAATTTGAGAGGCAACTTGGGGGGTTTGGGGAGTAGGAAAGGAAAAAATGAAACAAGATGGGGCTGGGGAGGGAGACAAACTTAATCTCAGGAAACAAACTAAGGGTTGCTGGAGAAGAGGGAGGTGCAAGGGATGCGGTGGCCAGGTGATGAACATTGGGGAGGGTATATGCTATGCTGAATGTTGTGAATTGTGTAAGACTAATAAATCATAGACCTGTACCCCTGAAAAAAATAATACATTATATGTTAATTTTTAAAAAAAAAGGACTGAGAGATGGTGAAATCAACCCAATTAACTGAGAGGATAAAATGTGATGGCAGGAAAATAAAAAGATATGTCCAGACAATAACTAAATGAACAATCACAGCAGCATTATTAATGGCCAAAAAGTGGAAACAACCCAAAGGTGCATCAAATGATGAATGAACAAGGGTTTTGTCCCATAATGGAGTACTGTTTGATAATAAGGAATGAAGCACTTATATATGCTATGACACAGATGAACCCCAAAAACATTAAGCGAAGGAGGCTAGTCACAAAGGACCACACATTGTGTGATTCCCCATAAATGAAATATTCAGAATGGGCAACTCTGAAAGAAAGTAGACTGGTGGTTGCCTGAGCCTGGGGGCAAGGATTAAGGGTTTCTTTTCAGGGTAATTAAAATGTTCTACTTGATGGCAGTAATGGTTGCCCAACTCTATCAATATACCCAAACATTGAACTACAAAAATTAAATGGTTGAATTGTATGGAATGTGCATTCCATCTCAATACAGCTTTAAAAAAAATCCAATGGCAAGGCCAAGGTAATTTTCTTAATTCTCTCTTTTGGGTGTATATAGTATACATGATCTAAATATTTCTGTGCATTTATTATATATTGAAAAGGAAAAGAAAATGAAGGAAATGCCTAAGTTCAACTGGTTTGTGAAATGACTTCTCTGTACAAGTTATCCTGAAATCAGTACAGATTCTGTATCCATTCAAAAAAATGAAGATGAGAAATAAGACAATTTTCTGAAACATTCTATTAAACATTATCTTCTGCTTTTACATGGCTTAGCTCATGATGGTAACAGAGAGATCATTAAAAAAAAATTATTTAGCACACCTGGGTGGCTCAGTTGGTCAAGCATATGACTCAGGATTTTATCTCAGGTCATGATCTTATAGGTCATGGAATCAAGCCAGCATGGGGCTCTCTGCTGGGCAGGGGTCTGCTTGAAATTCTCTCCATCTCCCTCTGCCTCTCCAACCGCCCCCACCATAAATAAATAAGTAAGTCTTTTAAAAAAATTATTTAGTAGGAAAAAAAGTCCCAATTTCTGTGAAGAATGATGTATAAGTTTCAACTTTCCTAAGGGTAACTACCATAAGAAAAAATGTATAAAACAAATAACAGAATGAAAGTCAAAGTTTAAAAAATAAATACATTGTGAAGATACTAAAATTATACTAAATTAATTATAATGAAAAAGAGAAGTAAGTGGTCCATGGAAATAAGCATCCTAAAACACTTCATATTATTTAACCAACTACAGATTAACTTGTCATGTTACATTTCATACATACCTGATTCCTACTCTGAGCCAGTTTTCCCTTTAAGTCTTTTACCTCATCTTCTAAATTCGTACAACAACGTGATTTCACCTCCAGTGAAGCCTCTGACATAGATAGTTTTTTTATGGTATCGGTCAGTTCTTCTTGAAGTTGTCTCACAGAAACCTAATAAGACATTTCTGTTACTGGTTTTATAAATCATCTTACTATTAAGTTATGTTAACAATATATAACTTTAACCTTTGTACTTGGAAAATTTCACTACAAACATCAATTCATCTCCTTTTCCTAACATGTACACATTATGGCTGTTTAATGAATTTGTTTAAATACACAAAAAGATGTTATCTGTCTAGTCAGTATTATGTTACTTAGTTAATTAATTCAGCCCCACTATCCTTTCCTTGTGGGTGAATTTTCCCAAAGCTTCCCAATCGACTGAAGTCTCAAAAAGAAATGGGTATATAGGTGGGACTAACATTGGTAAATTCTACAGTATGAAATGTTTTCCTTCTTTCTTATTAGAGGCTTCAATTAATGTCAGAGTTCCTCACATGTTCAATCCTCTGCTCAAATCCTTTTAATAGATAACTATCTCAGAACATAAGTGAAGTCATTCTAATGGCCTTCAAGACCCTGATGACCTGGCTTTCACCTCTCTCCCTGACCTCCATTCCTGCTATACAAGAATCCTGCCACCCCTCATTAATCTGAAAATGGAGATCCAATGCCCAGTTAATAAATTACAGAGATACAATTCTCTTTCTGTTGGATAAACTTAGGCCCAAATGATAGTAACTGAGATTTGAAATGAGCAAATTACTTGTAAAATTGCTTAAAAATTATAAATAGCAGTGGGAAGATTAAATCAAATATAGTTTTGCTAAAGCTCATCACAATTGCCCCAAATTATGATTTAAAGAAAAGGAAGGGCCTTCAAAGGATTAAAAGGTCATAAGGATACATGATTTCAGACTAAAAATTCAAATTTATATAAAGAAGAATAAAATTATGCCAACCTAAAATGTATATAAAGCTACTATGTATAGTTTGCATAAATGTATACACATATAAAAGTATATATGTACATATGTATATACATATATTTATACTTATAAATATATACTTATATATGTATAAAAAGTACTGAGATACTGTACTTTTTATTAAGTTCACTTGGGAAATCTGGAGCTAACTGTCAAGTTAATCCACTTAATTGAATCTCAATTTCAAAATATGCATGCTTTAAAAATCCTCTATGCTTGCAGTGTTGGCTTTTAAAATATATATATACATATATACATGGAGAAAATATATATATACAAACACATATATATACATATATACATATATAAACACATATAAATATATTTTATATATATTTTATATTTTATAAATATATATAAAAAAGTCAAAAGCTTAAGAGAACTTAAAAAAATGTTCAAAAGAAGTACCCTTTTTAAATACAAGGATTTTTATCCTACATGAATAACTCAAATTTTAATTTAAATGACAGCTAAATTTGTCATAGATATACAGGTAGATATAGTATGTGAAATAAAATTTCTTTACAAATCACTTAACAAATTCCATCATAGTCTCAAGGTGATTTAGCCTATATTTTAATATAAAAGATCCAAAACTGGGGTGCCTGGGTAGCTCAGTTGGTTAAGTGTCCTACTCTTGGTAGGTCAGTTCAGGTCATGATCTCAACCCTGAGTCAGGCTCTGCACTCAGAGTCTGCTTGAGATCTTATCCCTCCTTTTCCCTCCCCCTCTACACATCCCCTACTCATGCTCTCTCTCTCTAAAAATAAATAAAATATTTTTTAAAAATAGCTAACATGCATATTTATTTCAATTTACCCTCCATCCCTTCATTCAGAAAATATACATAGGGTTTATATGAGAAGCCAAGAATTCCAATAAATTAATGATTTTAGCTATAAATATCATAGTTCCTATTTGTATAAAACTAAATTTTTACCTATTTTATACCTAAGTAATATACATTAAATCAAAGGGATATTATAAATAATAGTGATGGAAATATGCAATTTTTATCAAAGACTTACCTGATTGAAATTATTTTTTACAGTCGTCAATTCCATATCTAGTGCTCTAAGATTAAATTCAAGTTCTTGTTTCATTTCAACTTCTTTCTTATACTGCTCTTCTCTTTTTGTTAGTTGCTCCTTAATCTTTTCATATAAGATTTCAGCATTTATTCTTTTGTGTTTTTCTTGTTCTAAAGTATATCTGCAAATAAATGTGCTTATTTTAAAATTTGTTTTCTAAACAATAAAAAGCTCATGTTATGATCTGGTGCCACATATGCTGGTTTATTATCCAAATGAAATTTCTATGTTCTCAATTATTTTCCTTTTTAGGGCTCATGTTTGTAATTTCTCACTTCAATCTCTTCCAAAATATATATATATATAGTTGAAAAGAAGCAATGAAAAAGCATTATGCTGCTTAGTACTAGTATCTCTGGGAGACATCTCTGGGAGATACAGTAGGGAAAAGAATTTTGAAATTATTCAAGAAAGAATGGAAAATTATTGTTTATTCCACATACTCATAATTACTCCTCCATTAGAAAAGATAATTTAGTTACTATTTAAAAAGAGAAGTTCCTGTCTCGCACTAAGGTCTTTTATGCATTTTGAGTTTATCTTTGTGTACGGTGTAAGAGAATGGTTGAGTTTCATTGCAGAAACGTCTGTTCATGTCCTCTTCCCATCTTCTACATGGATAAAAGACCTCAATGTGAGACAGGAATCCATCAGAATACTAGAGGAGAACATAGGCAGTAATCTCTTCGATATAAGCCACAGCAAATTCTTTCAAGATATGTCTCCAAAGGCAAAGGAAACAAAAGTGAAAATGAACTTTTGGGACTTCATCAAAATCAAAAGCTTCTGCACAGCAAAGGAAACAGTCAAAAAAACAAAGAGGCAACCCATGGAATGGGAGAAGATATTTGCAAATGACAGTACAGAAAAAAGGTTGATATCCAGGATCTATAAAGAACTCCTCAAACTCAACACACACAAAAGAGACAATCATATCAAAAAAGACCCAACTTTTGTAGCAACATGGACAGGACTGGAAGAGATTATGCTGAGTGAAATAAGTCAAGCAGAGAGAGTCAATTATCATATGGTTTCACTTATTTGTGGAGCATAACAAATAGCATGGAGGACAAGGGGTGTTAGAGAGGAGAAGGGAGTTGGGGTAAATTGGAAGGGGAGGTGAATCATGAAAGACTATGGACTCTGAAAAACAATCTGAGGGGTTTGAAGTAGCGGGGGGGTGGGAGGTTGGGGTACCAGGTGGTGGGTATTATAGAGGGCACGGATTGCATGGAGCACTGGGTGTGGTGAAAAAATGATGAATAATGTTTTTCTGAAAATAAATAAATTGAAAAAAATGGGCAGAAGTATGAACAGACACTTCTCCAATGAAGACAAACAAAAGGCTATCAGACACATGAAAAAATGTTCATCATCACTAGCCATCAGAGAGATTCAAATTAAAACCACATTGAGATACCACCTTACACCAGTTAGAATGGCCAAAATTAACAAGACAGGAAACAACATGTGTTGGAGGGGATGTGGAGAAAGGGGAACTCTCTTCCACTGTTGGTGTGAATACAAGTGAGTGCAGCCACTTTGGAGAACAGTGTGGAGATTCCTCAAGAAATTAAAAATAGAGCTTCCCTAAGACCTTGCAATTGTGCTACTGGGTATTTACACCAAAGATACAGATGTAGTGAAAAGAAGGGCCATCTGTACTCCAGTGTTTATAGCAGCAATGGCCACGGTCGCCAAACTGTGGAAAGAACCAAGATGCCCTTCAACGGATGAATGGATAAGGAAGATGTGGTCCATATACACTATGGAGTATTATGCTTCCATCAGAAAGGATGAATACCCAACGTTTTAGCAACATGGACGGGATTGGAAGAGATTATGCTGAGTGAAATAAGTCAAGCAGAGAGAGTCAATTATCATATGGTTTCACTTATTTGTGGAGCAGAAAAAATAGCATGGAGGACATGGAGAGATAGAGAGAAGGGAGTTGGGGGAAATTGGACGGGGAGGTGAACCATGAGAGACTATGGACTCTGAAAAACAATCTGAGGGTTTTGAAAGGGCGGGGGGTGGGAGGTCAGGGTAGCAGGTGGTGGGTATTATAGAGGGCATGGATTGCATGGAACACTGGGTGTGGTGCAAAAATAATGAATACCGTTATGCTGAAAATAAATAAAAAATAAATTAAAAAAATAAAAGAAAAAAATAAATTAATTAAAAAATGTATCTGAAAAGCCTTCTGTTGAAGATTATACATGCAAATTTGGACTGTAGGTCTATAACAGAAACATATGGATTATTTTGGTGAAAATGGTCTATAGCAAATTTTCAGTTTTAGATAACAGAATACTCAGATATACAGCTTGTCAATTTTCATCGCAGGTGACACTCAAATTACACATTTATACATCTTTTTTTTTCTTTTTTTTAATTTATTTTCAGCATTACAGTATTCATTAGTTTTGCACCACACCCAGTGCTCCATGCAATCTGTGCCCTCTATAATACCCACCACCTGGTCCAACCTCCCACCCCCCCCCCGCCCCTTCAAAACCCTCAGATTGTTTTTCAGAGTCCATAGTCTCTCATGGTTCACCTCCCCTTCCAATTTACCACAACTCCCTTCTCCTCTCTATCTCCCCATGTCCTCCATGCTATTTGTTATGCTCCACAAATAAGTGAAACCATATGATAATTGACTCTCTCTGCTTGACTTATTTCACTCAGCATAACATATAATTGTATTATTGGTTTCCCCTATTATCCATTGCTTTATTATTTTGAAGAATCTCATACTTCACAATACTAAAGAAGTTTTCTTCCCTATAAAATCCCAGAAGGTAAGTTAGCAATTTCAAAACTTCTACGCATCTGTAGAGAAAAGTAAATAATTCAAGGGGTGCCTTGCTGGCTCAACTGGTAGAGCATGCGACTCTTGATCTCACTCTTGACTTCAAGCCCTATTTAGAAAAAAACACACACAAGGTAAATAGTCCAAATATTTCCTTAAAACCAAAACATCATACCTCAAACTGCAGAGTTCATGCTCCCATTCTACTTTTTGAAGCTCCAACTTAGATATCATTTCTTTTGTTTCTGATAGCTCCTTTTGTAGTCCCTTAGCCATATTTTCCATTTTTTTATTTTTTGTTTTAAGTTGTTCACAGTGATATTTTTTAAGTTCTATTAATCTTTCATATGAAAGAACCTCATTCTGGATTTTCAATGAACTGACAGAATCTACATCAGAGAAAAAACAAAAACAAATAAAATATATAGGGCACCTGGGTGGCTCAGCTGGTTAAGCATCTGACTTTTGGTTTCAGCTCAGGTCATACATAATCCCAGAGTCGTCGGATCGAGCCCTGCATTGGGCTCCACTCAGCACAGAGTCTGCTTGAGATTCTTTCCACCCTTCCTCCCTCCTGCTCTGTTCTTTCCCACACCTCCAGTCATGTTCGTTCTCAAATAAATTAATTAAATATAAAAAAAGAAAAATAAATAAAATATATGAGTACTTATTGCATATAAAAGACTGTATGCTTTCACATTCACTCATTCATACATTAAACAAATATATATTGAATGATTTCAATATCAAATATATTACTGGGATGCCTGGGTGTCTCAGTTGGTTAAGCATCTGCCTTCAACTCAGGTCATGATCCCATGATCCTGGGATCAAGCTCTACATTGGGCTCCCTACTTAGGGAGAGTCTGCTTCTCCCCCTGTCCCTGCCCCTCCCCCTGCTTATGCACTCTGTCTCTTAAATAAATAAAATTTTTAAAAAAGCGAAAGATATTGCACTAAGCTCTGCAGATCTCTGGCTTTTATTTAGCTTAAAGTCTAGTGAAGGAGAACACAATTATAAATTCAGATAGTTCCTATAATAAAAGAGTTCTATGATCACATAACATAACTTGATCTATGGTAAGAAGGGAAGATCCCTGAGGAACTATTCTGAGAAATGAAGGAGGAGCGGGAAGCATGTGAGCAAACGAGGAAGGAGAGCATTAAAGACAGTCTACAGCATGTGCCAAAGTTCTATTGCAATCTGCTTCTGGCCAAGATGGAGTAACAGGTACTGATTTATCTTCGTACCTGAAAAAAGCCAAACAAAAACAGGTAAAATACACTTTAAAATCATTTTCAAGAAAAAGGAATTCAGGCAATGAAGGACAATGATCCCTGAAAACACAGGAAGTTAGCCTAACACATACCTGAGCTCACTGCCTTGGGACAATTTCCAGGCCATGACACAGGTGAAAAAACTGATAGACTCCACCAGACTCCCTGAGTTGAGGTGATGAAACTGAGTCTGGTAGAACCAAGACAGATGAGATCAGAGGTCAAAGCCTTGGTGAGGAGAAAGCAGAACAAAGAAAAAACCCTGGAGATCAGAAGAGTAATAACCAATGCATGCCTGTAGGAAATCTCCTGCGACCAGGGGAAAGATCCATCTAGAAAGAGCAGAGGAAACCCTTCCTGGAGCTCACATGGCTCCAGGGGCAGTATCTATCCCCATTAGCCATGCTGGAAAAACTTATAACCCACAGCACAATGAATAGAGTTAAGTAGGTCGTGCCTCAGCAGTGGGGAATTATGAGCTCTAGGTTGAACACTACTCTGGATTCACCTAACAATTCAAGAGGAGGAGGGGAAAGGATCAAACTGTTTGTCATTAACTTAGCTAGAATTCCAAAGAAAGCATAAAAAGGTAAGTGGAGGCGTAGAAGCTAATTTTTAAAAAACCAAATAGCACTTACAGAGATGTAAATTATGTCAGACATGAAAAACACACTGTTTTGGAATAAACACATATTAGACAGCTCAAAATAAAAGACTGAAATTTGACATAGGAAAACTGTGAGAAAACTTCAAGTAACTAATATACAGTTCCCCAAAGAGGCAGAGGAAAGGAACTAGAAAAAATATTCGAAGAAACAACGACGGGGGCATCTGAGTGGATTTGTCAGTGGGTGTCCACCTTCAGCTCAGGTCATGATCTCATGATCTCAGGGTCCTAGGATCAAGCCCGGTGTTAGACTCCCCGATTAGAGGGGAGTCTGCTTCTCCCCCTCCTTCTGTCACTCCTCCCTGGCTCGTGCACTCTCTCTTTCTCCTTCTCTCTCTCAAATAAATGAATACAATCTTTTTTAAAAAAGAAAAAAAAATGGCCAAAACCTTTCTAAACTTAATGAAAACTACAAACCCACAGATCCAGAAGGATCTGGCTAGGAGTGAAGAAAAGGAAGTAAACCTTTATAATTTTCTTAAACGACATATGATCTGTTATAACATTACTAGATGGAGGACTATGATGCTTAGGTCATATACTTTAGGCTCTAATCACCAAAATAGCAAAACTAAAGAGTTATAGCTAGTAAGCAAAATACATACATACACATACACACATAAATAAAACTAAATCATAAAAATTACTTGCTCAATCTGAAAGAAATCAGAAAAGAAGAGAATGGAATGAAGAGCAGAAAGGACAAATTGAAGTCAAACAACATGATGACAGATTCAGATCAACTACATCAATAATCACATTAAATGAAAATGGTCTAAAAGCCTCAATGAAAAGGCAGATGTCAAAATGGATAAAAAAGGAAGACCCAGCTATCTGCCACCTATTTAAAAAATGCATTTTAAATGTAAAAACTACAAATGTGTTAAGAGGCCAGAAACATGACAGACCACACTAACACTGGGCAAAAGAAAGCTGAGCCTGAGCGGTTACATTAATACCACACAAAATAGATTTCAAAACAAAAGACATTAGCAGCAATAAATAAGTTCATTTAATAATGATAAAACATTCAATTAAAGGAAGCATAATAAACCTAAATGTTTATGCATCTATTAACAGGTTCAAAATACAGAAAGTAAAATTGACAGAACTTCAGAGGAACAAGCAAATTCACAATTATAGTCAGAGATTTCAGTAGGCAGAAAATCAGCAAGGACATAGTAGACTTGAACGCCACTGTTCTTCTCAAGCATGCATGGAACACTTACCAAAAGAGATGATATTCTGGATCATAAAATAAATTATAATAGGAGGAGTAAGTCAAAAGAACTGAAGTCATAAGAGTGTGTTTTATGACCACAAAGAAATAAAATTAGAAATCAAGAATAAAAATATCTCTGGAGAATACTCAAATATTTGCAAACTAATTAACACACATCTAAATAAACCCTGGGTCAGGGCGCCTGGGTGGCTCAGTCGGTTAAGTGTCTGCCTTCGGCTCAGGTCATGATCTCAGGGTCCTGGGATCAAGCCCCACACTGGGCTCCCTGCTTAAAAGGGGAGTCTTCTTCCTCCCTCCCAGCTCATGTTCTCTCTCTCTCTCTCTCTCAAATAAATAAAATCTTTAAATAACCCCTGGGTCAAAGAAGTAAAGAAAAAAGAAATTAGAAAATATTCTGAACTGAATGGAAATGAACATAGAACACATATGAATTTCTGGAATCCTGCAGTAGCAGCACTCACATGAACATTTATAGCATTGAATGTATGTACTAAAAAAGAAGAAAAGCCCCAAACTGATGACCTTTGGCTCCACCTTAAGAAATTAGTAAAATAGTAGTTAAAAAAAAAGTTTGATAAACTTTGGTTATGTAGAAAAATCTGACAGAATTTTTTAGAAAGCTACTAAAACTAAAAGTAAACTTACTAAGTTCAAGAATAAACCTGGACCCATACCCTGTATCATAAATAAAAAAGAATTCAAAATGGGGGCGCTTGCATGGCTCAGTCAGTTAAGTGGCTGCCTTCGGCTCAGGTCATGATCCACGGGTCTAGCCCCATGTCCAGCCCTCTGCTCAGCAGGGAGTCTCTTTCTCCCTCTCCCTCAGCCTGCCATTTCCCCTGCTCATGCCCTCTTTCTCTGTCAAATAAATAAATAAACAAATAGAATCTTAAAAAAAAAGAATACAAACTGGATCTCATGGATCACAGATCAAAATGTAAGACCTAAAACTATAAAACTTTGTTATTCAACTGCAAAACTTGAAAGCAGAGAGAAAACCTCTGACCTTGTGCTAGGCAAATATTTCTCATATAGGAACACCAAAAGCAAAAATTCATAAAAGAACAAAGGTATATTAGAAATGATAAATATTCTGTATTATGTATGAATTACTATGAAAGGAAAAAAAAGAACAAAGGTATAAACTGGACTTCATCAAAAAAGAAAAACTGATCTTCAAAAGATATTGCTGAGAGAATGAAAAGTCACAGACTGGGAGAAAATCTTTGCAAAAAAAAATACAGGTGATAAAGGAATTATATCTAGAATATACAAAGAATTCTCAAAACTCAACAGGTAAGAAAACCCAATTTTTAAAATGACAAAGGATTTGGACAGTTCAAAGAAGATATACAGATGGCAAATAAGCTCACAAAGATATGCTCAACATTATAAGTTATTAGGGAAATGTATATTAAAACTATAATGATACATATACTACAGTCCCATCAGAACATCTAAGATTTAAAAAACTGACAATACTAAGTGTTCATGAATATATAGGGAGAAATCAGAACTCTCAGACATTGCTGGTGGGAATTGAAAATGGTGCAACTACTTTAGAAAACCATTCGGCAGTTTCATAATGAGGGATTACAAAGAGACACGACTTAAGGGTTATTACCTGCCTGAATTACAGTTATGGTTTCATATGCATATACATATGTCAAAACTATCAAATTATACACTTTATACATGTGCAGTTGTCCTAACTTAAGCTGTTGAGGGGGTAAAAGCTCTATTGTAAGGAAAAATATCTAAAACAGTGGCTGAGATACGGACAGAAGGATATGAAACAATTCAAGATGAGGCTGAGAACTGTGGTCTTTCATCCCAGAACGATGAGAAGTAATAGCTAAGCTTTAAGCAAGGGAGTCACGTGATGAAATATAAATTTTTAAAAAATATATGGTAACTATGGTTGCAGAGTAGACCAAGATTCTGGAAGGAGGAATGACAAGGAAAACAATCCTGAGGTTGTTTCAGTATTCTAGGACAAAAATAGTGGTAACCTGACCTTGGGTGAAGGCACAGAAGAAGAGAGTTAACACACATCAGGTGTGCCATTCCTATGATGAAAAGTATAGTGGAAATTATGGCTCTTTGCTAAGAGTATTCAACATTTCTCTATTTTCATATAAAACGTATTTCTGAGATGAGTAGCTCTATAACACATCAGAGTTGTATGGTACAGCACTAGACAAGAAGTGCACATATTACTATAGTAATGTACATACAAAGGCTTCATATTTACACAACGTTTTTACCTTTACAATCCATGCCATGCTGTTCAATTAGCAACATGCGAGCCATATGATTAGAGTAAGCCATGTGGAAATCCATCCAAATTGTTTCAGATGACAGAGTTAAGTCATCGAAGTCATCCATAGAATCAATTTGTTTTTTGACCTACAAATAAATAATACTACTTCAAAATGTTCCCTGAATATCGATAAAATATACTGAGTGTAGAGAGATGATAAATACCCATATCTCTTTATAAGAGCAAAAAAAAGGTACTTTCAAAAGGACTGATTATTATCAAAATGACCTTTATCAATAAATAGTGTTTCTGAACAACTTTTACAAAGTATATGTCTGTACAACAAAGGCAGATATTCTCATTTTTCACTATACCTTCCCTGAAGTAATTTTTTATCATGGAATAATATTCCATATAAACATTATTTATCAAAATAACATAATAAAATAAACCCAACTTTTGTAGAAACATGGACGGGACTGGAAGAGATTATGCTGAGTGAAATAAGTCAAGCAGAGAGAGTCAATTATCATATGGTTTCACTTATTTGTGGAACATAACAAATAGCATGGAGGACAAGGGGCGTTAGAGAGGAGTAGGGAATTTGGGTAAATTGGAAGGGGAAGTGAACCACGAGAGACTATGGACTCTGAAAAACAATCTGAAGGGTTTGAAGAGGCGGGGGGGGGGAGGGGGGAGGATGGGGTACCAGGTGGTGGGTATTATAGAGGGCACGACTTGCATGGAGCACTGGGTGTGGTGAAAAAATAATGAATAATGTTTTTCTGAAAATAAATAAATTGAAAATAAAATAAAATAAAAATTTAAAAATTAATAAATAAAAAAAATTTTCTATATATGTATTTACCTCTTCCTTGTCACTAGATGTTTCCTTTGAAGATCTAAAAAAAAACAAATTATTTTCAGGCAAATACTAAATACATAAAATATAAGGAATATCTAAATCATATCTAAACTATATTATTAATAATGTTAACAAAGCACTAAATGCAGGTCAAACTGAGCAAAGGAAAATCATAACATTACTTGCATTATTTGATACGAAGAAATATACCACACTTTTTGTTGTCATTTTCAATAAATCAAGCTTTTACTGGTTCTAAAACTATTTGGAAACTGCAAGTTAAGTTCTTATATGGAAGAAACTCTGTTTTAATAATCATGATATTAGTGTTTTGAGGATCTATTGTGTAAATACTATGCATTTTTATGAAAACTTCACATGTTTTAAAGCTATTTTAAGCCTCACAACAATCTTACAAAACATAGGTAATTATATTAGGTATTTTACACAGGAAGAATATGAGGCACAGAAAAATGTAACTTCCCAAAGTTAGTACAGGTGGTCAGAAGTAGACCCAGAATTCAAATCCAGGAAATGTGCCTTCAAAACACACGTTTTACAGCATACGGTGAAAGTAATATTTAAGTGTTTTTAAGTAATCTGATAGCTAATGAATCTATTAGTATTCCATTTTAGCTATAAATTGTAATAATAATTCATAAATCTTAACCAATTTTTAATAGAAAGACTACATATGTAGGCAATATTGAAAATCTACTTTCAAACCACTCAAGATTTGCTTCTTCTACAGAAGCTGATCAATGGGCATTCATTTACTCATTCAACTGTCTGGAGAATATAAAAGAACTAAAATCCAACCAAGTTGAAATCAAAAAAGCTATTAATGAAGTTCAATCAAAAATGGAGGCTCTCACTGCTAGGATAAATGAGGCAGAAGAAAGAATTAGCGATATAGAAGACCAAATGACAGAGAATAAAGAAGCTGAGCAAAGGAGGGACAAACAGCTACTGGACCATGAGGAGAGAATTCGAGAGATAAGTGACACCATCAGACGAAACAACATTAGAATAATTGGGATTCCAGAAGAAGAAGAAAGAGAGAGGGGAGCAGAAGGTATACTGGAGAGAATTATTGGGTAGAATTTCCCCAATATGGCAACTGTCTATTCCCAAACAGACTCTTATTGAGTATACTATATTCGTGTCAATGACACTGTTGGTACAGGAATCTTCGTCTTTTGTAATTTAGAACTTTATAAACCAAAAGTAATAATCTATGATAGATTGATAAATAAAATCTTCCCCCTTTGACCAGAATCTAAACAAATACTAAGTAAATATAACCATATAATTCAAAGTCTCTAATAAATCCATAACCATTCATGATACTGTCAAAGGCACTGAATATCTAAAATTTTTAAGGAATGGGGGTGCATGGGTGACTCAGTGGGTTAAATCCTCTGCTCAGGTCATGACCCCAGGGTCCTGGGATCAGGCCCTGCATTGGGCTCTCTGCTCAGCAGGGAGCCTGCTTCCCTTCCTCTCTCTCTCTCTGCCTGCCTCTCTGCCCACTTATGATCTCTGTCTGTCAAATAAATAAATAAAATCTAAAAAAAATTAAAAAAATAAAATTATCAAGGAATGATTAGTCCTATTCAGAATGGCCTAAGGTTTGTATATTTACTATTACACATATAGCTTTAAATCCATGAATGATAGTATCTGCATATTCAATTTTACAAGAATACTCCACTGTAGAACCAATTCTGAATAATCAATTTCTTGACACAAAACTACATGAATAGGAGTACTAAGGACAATTACTATATCATCCTTAAAAGAATGTAATACAATCAATAAGCTTTCTAACATTTGGAAATGTGAACAAAATTAAATTAAGTAACCAAGCCTATCTCTATTGGATCATTTCTGGGAGCATACAAAGGTATTCTAAAAGCCCCCATCTTAAAATTAAAAAATAAAGAAAATTCTTTTGAACTCCACATTCTTTTTCAGTTATCATCCATTTCTCTATTACCTTTCCCCATAAAAATTCTCTAAGAAGTTCTTTATACTTGGTCGTTACAGTCCAGCTTCCATGGTGACTGTTGAAACTGCTCCTTCTCAAAATCTCTTGTCCTCATCTTAACCTTTCAGGCAGTGTGTCAGATATACTTGAGTATTTCTAGTCTTCGCCTGTACCTACACTGCAGCATTTTATTTCCATAAAAAGTAATACTGTTAAAACTCCTTCAGAGGGAAATAAAGAATTTATAGATTTTTACCTTTCTTCATCGTGATCTGTTCCACGTGAAGTGCTGTCATTATTCATTTGCAGAGGACGAGAGGTTAGAGAAGTGGCTTTCTCAAACCTTGATGTAATCACAGATTCTTTTGATGTTTGTGTGCCGTTATCCTTGGTTCTTCGTTCCTTTATTTTGAAAGCAGGACCACTATTTAAAAAAACCCATTTAAAATATCCATTAAAAATCGAATGTTTGGGGCACCTGTGTGGCTCAGTGGATTAAGCCCCTGCCTTTGGCTAGGTGTCCTGGGATCAAACCCTGTATTGGGCTCTCTGCTCAGCAGGGAGCCCGCTTCCCTTCTTCTCTCTCTGCCTACTTGTGATCTCTCTCTCTCTCTGTCAAGTAAATAAATAAAATCTTTAAAAAAAAATCTAAAGTTTTTGGGAGCCTGGGTGGCTCAGTTGGTTAAGCCACTGCCTTTGGCTCAGTGGCCTTCTCCCCTCTTATGCTCTCTCTTACTCTCTATCCCTCTCTCTTAAATAAATGCTCGACATTTCTCTTATACCATACACAAAGATAAACTCGAAATGGATCAAAGACCTCAATGTGAGGCAGGAATCTGTCAAAATCCTAGGGGAGAACATAGGCAGTAATCTCTTTGACATAGGCCACAGCAGCTTCTTTCAAGACATGTCTCCAAAGGCAAAGGAAACAAAAGTGAAAATGAACTTTTTGGGACCTCCTCAAGAAAAAAAAGTTTCAACAAATGAAACAATCAACAAAACAAAGAGACAACCCATGGAATAGGAGAAAATATTTGCAAATGACACTACGGACAGAAGGCTGATATCCAAGATCTAATAAAGAACTCCTCAAACTTAACACACACAAAACAGAAAATCACATCAAAAAATGGGCAGAGACATGAACAGACACTTCTTCAAAGAAGACATACAAATGGCTAACGGACACATGAAAAAATGCTCATCTTCACTAGTCCTCAGGGAGATTCAAATTAAAACCACATTGAGATATCACTTTACACCAGTTAGAATGGCCAAAATTAACAAAACAGGGAACAGCATGTGTTGGAGAGGATGTGGAGAAAGGGGAACCCTCTTACACTGTTGGTGGGAATGCAAGTTGGTGCAGCCTCTTGAGAACTGTGTGGAGATTCCTCAAGAAATTAAAAATAGAGCTTCCCTATATGACCCTGCAATTGCACTCCTGGGTATTTACCCCAAACATACAGATGTCATGAAAAGAAGGGCCATCTGTACCCCAATGTTTATAGCAGCAATGGTCACGGTCGCCAAACTATGGGAAGAACCAAGATGCCCTTCAACGGATGAATGGAGAAGGAAGATGTGGTCCATATACACTATGGAGTATTATGCCTCCATCAGAAAGGATGAATACCCAACTTTTGTAGCAACATGGACGGGACTGGAAGAGATTATGCTGAGTGAAATAAGTCAAGCAGAGAGAGCCAATTATCATATGGTTTCACCTATTTGTCGAGCATAACAAATAGCATGGAGGACAAGGGGTGTTAGAGAGGAGAAGGGAGTTGGGGTTAAATGGATAGGGAGGTGAACCACGAGAGACTATGGACTCTGAAAAACAATCTGAGGGGTTTGAAGTAGCGGGGGGGTGGGAGGTTGGGGTACCAGGTGGTGGGTATTATAGAGGGCACGGATTGCATAGAGCACTGGGTGTGGTGAAAAAATAATGAATACTGTTTTTCTAAAAATAAATAAATTGAAAAAAAATGCTGAAAAAAAACCATTTGGAAACTGCAAGTTAAGTTCTTATATGGAAGAAACTCTTTTTTAATAATCATGATATTAGTGTTTTGAGGATCTATTGTGTAAATAATATGCATTTTTATGAAAACTTCACATGTTTTAAAGCTATTTTAAGCCTCACAACAACCTTACAAAACATAGGTAATTATATTAGGTATTTTACACAGGAAGAAAATGAGGCACAGAAAAAAGTAACTTCCCAAAGCTAGTACAGGTGGTCAGTAGTAGACCCAGAATTCAAATCCAGGAAATGTGCCTTCAAAACACACATTTTACAGCATAGGGTGAAAGTAATATTTAAGTGTTTTTAAGTAATCTGATAGCAAATGAATCTATTAGTATTCCATTTTAGCTATAATTGTAATAATAATTCATAAATCTTAACCATTTTTTAAATAAAAAGACTACATATGTAGGCAATATTGAAAATCTACTTTCAAACCACTCAAGATTTGCTTCTTCTACAGAAGCTGATCAATGGGCATTCATTTACTCATTCAACTGTTTATTCCCAAACAGACTCTTATTGAGTATACTATATATGTGTCAATGACACTGTTGGTACAGGATCTTCGTCTTTTGTAATTTAGAACTTTATAAACCAAAAGTAATAATCTATGATAGATTGATAAATAAAATCTTCCCCCTTTCCCCAGAATCTAAACAAATACTAAGTAAATATAACCATATAATTCAAAGTCTCTAATAAATCCATAACCATTCATGATACTGTCAAAGGCACTGAATATCTAAAATTTTCGAGGAATGGGGGTACCTGGGTGACTCAGTGGGTTAAATCCTCTGCTCAGGTCATGACCCCAGGGTCCTGGGATCAGGCCCTTCATTGGGCTCTCTGCTCAGCAGGGAGCCTGCTTCCCTTCCTCTCTCTCTCTCTGCCTGCCTCTCTGCCCACTTATGATCTCTGTCTGTCAAATAAATAAATAAAATCTAAAAAAAATTAAAAAAATAAAATCATCAAGGAATGATTAGTCCTATTCAGAATGGCCTAGGGTTTGTATATTTACTATTATACATATAGCTTTAAATCCATGAATGATAGTATCTGCATATTCAATTTTACAAGAATACTCCACTGTAGAACCAATTCTGAATAATCAATTTCTTGACACAAAACTACATGAATAGGAGTACTAAGGACAATTACTATATCAGCCTTAAAAGAATGTAATACAATCAATAAGCTTTCTAACATTTGGAAATGTGAACAAAATTAAATTAAGTAACCAAGCCTATCTCTATTGGATCATTTCTGGGAGCATACAAAGCTATTCTAAAAGCACCCATCTTAAAATTAAAAAATAAAGAAAATTCTTTTGAACTCCACATTCTTTTTCAGTTATCATCCATTTCTCTATTACCTTTCCCCATAAAAATTCTCTAAGAAGTTCTTTATACTTGTTCGTTACAGTCCAGCTTCCATGGTGACTGTTGAAACTGCTCCTTCTCAAAATCTCTTGTCCTCATCTTAACCTTTCAGGCAGTGTGTCAGATATACTTGAGTATTTCTTGTCTTCACCTGTACCTACACTGCAGCATTTGATTTCCATAAAAAGTAATACTGTTAAAACTCCTTCAGAGGGAAATAAAGAATTTATAGATTTTTACCTTTCTTCATCGTGATCTGTTCCACGTGAAGTGCTGTCATAATTCATTTGCAGAGGACGAGAAGTTAGAGAAGTGGCTTTCTCAAACCTTGATGTAATCACAGATTCTTTTGATGTTTGTGTGCCGTTATCCTTGGTTCTTCGTTCCTTTATTTTGAAAGCAGGACCACTATTTAAAAAAACCCATTTAAAATATCCATTAAAGGGCGAATGTTTGGGGCACCTGTGTGGCTCAGTGGATTAAGCCCCTGCCTTTGGCTCAGTGTCCTGGGATCAAACCCTGTATTGGGCTCTCTGCTCAGCAGTGAGCCTGCTTCCCTTCTTCTCTCTCTGCCTACTTGTGATCTCTCTCTCTCTCTCTCTCTGTGTCAAGTAAATAAATAAAATCTTTAAAAAAAAATCTAAAGTTTTTGGGAGCCTGGGTGGCTCAGTTGGTTAAGCCACTGCCTTTGGCTCCGTGGCCTTCTCCCTTTTATGCTCTCTCTTACTCTCTATCCCTCTCTCTTAAATAAATGCTCGACATTTCTCTTATACCATACACAAAGATAAACTCGAAATGGATCAAAGACCTCAATGTGAGGCAGGAATCTGTCAAAATCCTAGGGGAGAACATAGGCAGTAATCTCTTTGACATAGGCCACAGCAGCTTCTTTCAAGACATGTCTCCAAAGGCAAAGGAAACAAAAGTGAAAATGAACTTTTTGGGACCTCCTCAAGAAAAAAAAGTTTCAACAAATGAAACAATCAACAAAACAAAGAGACAACCCATGGAATAGGAGAAAATATTTGCAAATGACACTACGGACAGAAGGCTGATATCCAAGATCTAATAAAGAACTCCTCAAACTTAACACACAAAAAACAGAAAATCACATCAAAAAATGGGCAGAGACATGAACAGACACTTCTTCAAAGAAGACATACAAATGGCTAACGGACACATGAAAAAATGCTCATCTTCACTAGTCCTCAGGGAGATTCAAATTAAAACCACATTGAGATATCACTTTACACCAGTTAGAATGGCCAAAATTAACAAAACAGGGAACAGCATGTGTTGGAGAGGATGTGGAGAAAGGGGAACCCTCTTACACTGTTGGTGGCAATGCAAGTTGGTGCAGCCTCTTGAGAACTGTGTGGAGATTCCTCAAGAAATTAAAAATAGAGCTTCCCTATATGACCCTGCAATTGCACTCCTGGGTATTTACCCCAAACATACAGATGTCATGAAAAGAAGGGCCATCTGTACCCCAATGTTTATAGCAGCAATGGCCACGGTCGCCAAACTATGGGAAGAACCAAGATGCCCTTCAACGGATGAATGGAGAAGGAAGATGTGGTCCATATACACTATGGAGTATTATGCCTCCATCAGAAAGGATGAATACCCAACTTTTGTAGCAACATGGACGGGACTGGAAGAGATTATGCTGAGTGAAATAAGTCAAGCAGAGAGAGCCAATTATCATATGGTTTCACCTATTTGTCGAGCATAACAAATAGCATGGAGGACAAGGGGTGTTAGAGAGGAGAAGGGAGTTGGGGTTAAATGGATAGGGAGGTGAACCACGAGAGACTATGGACTCTGAAAAACAATCTGAGGGGTTTGAAGTAGCGGGGGGGTGGGAGGTTGGGGTACCAGGTGGTGGGTATTATAGAGGGCACGGATTGCATAGAGCACTGGGTGTGGTGAAAAAATAATGAATACTGTTTTTCTAAAAATAAATAAATTGAAAAAAAATGCTGAAAAAAAACCATTTGGAAACTGCAAGTTAAGTTCTTATATGGAAGAAACTCTTTTTTAATAATCATGATATTAGTGTTTTGAGGATCTATTGTGTAAATAATATGCATTTTTATGAAAACTTCACATGTTTTAAAGCTATCTTAAGCCTCACAACAACCTTACAAAACATAGGTAATTATATTAGGTATTTTACACAGGAAGAAAATGAGGCACAGAAAAAAGTAACTTCCCAAAGCTAGTACAGGTGGTCAGTAGTAGACCCAGAATTCAAATCCAGGAAATGTGCCTTCAAAACACACATTTTACAGCATAGGGTGAAAGTAATATTTAAGTGTTTTTAAGTAATCTGATAGCAAATGAATCTATTAGTATTCCATTTTAGCTATAATTGTAATAATAATTCATAAATCTTAACCATTTTTTAAATAAAAAGACTACATATGTAGGCAATATTGAAAATCTACTTTCAAACCACTCAAGATTTGCTTCTTCTACAGAAGCTGATCAATGGGCATTCATTTACTCATTCAACTGTTTATTCCCAAACAGACTCTTATTGAGTATACTATATATGTGTCAATGACACTGTTGGTACAGGAATCTTCGTCTTTTGTAATTTAGAACTTTATAAACCAAAAGTAATAATCTATGATAGATTGATAAATAAAATCTTCCCCCTTTCCCCAGAATCTAAACAAATACTAAGTAAATATAACCATATAATTCAAAGTCTCTAATAAATCCATAACCATTCATGATACTGTCAAAGGCACTGAATATCTAAAATTTTCGAGGAATGGGGGTACCTGGGTGACTCAGTGGGTTAAATCCTCTGCTCAGGTCATGACCCCAGGGTCCTGGGATCAGGCCCTTCATTGGGCTCTCTGCTCAGCAGGGAGCCTGCTTCCCTTCCTCTCTCTCTCTCTGCCTGCCTCTCTGCCCACTTATGATCTCTGTCTGTCAAATAAATAAATAAAATCTAAAAAAAATTAAAAAAATAAAATCATCAAGGAATGATTAGTCCTATTCAGAATGGCCTAGGGTTTGTATATTTACTATTATACATATAGCTTTAAATCCATGAATGATAGTATCTGCATATTCAATTTTACAAGAATACTCCACTGTAGAACCAATTCTGAATAATCAATTTCTTGACACAAAACTACATGAATAGGAGTACTAAGGACAATTACTATATCAGCCTTAAAAGAATGTAATACAATCAATAAGCTTTCTAACATTTGGAAATGTGAACAAAATTAAATTAAGTAACCAAGCCTATCTCTATTGGATCATTTCTGGGAGCATACAAAGCTATTCTAAAAGCACCCATCTTAAAATTAAAAAATAAAGAAAATTCTTTTGAACTCCACATTCTTTTTCAGTTATCATCCATTTCTCTATTACCTTTCCCCATAAAAATTCTCTAAGAAGTTCTTTATACTTGGTCGTTACAGTCCAGCTTCCATGGTGACTGTTGAAACTGCTCCTTCTCAAAATCACTTGTTCTCATCTTAACCTTTCAGGCAGTGTGTCAGATATACTTGAGTATTTCTTGTCTTCGCCTGTACCTACACTGCAGCATTTTATTTCCATAAAAAGTAATACTGTTAAAACTCCTTCAGAGGGAAATAAAGAATTTATAGATTTTTACCTTTCTTCATCGTGATCTGTTCCACGTGTAGTGCTGTCATTATTCATTTGCAGAGGACGCGAAGTTAGAGAAGTGGCTTTCTCAAACCTTGATGTAATCACAGATTCTTTTGATGTTTGTGTGCCGTTATCTTTGGTTCTTCGTTCCTTTATTTTGAAAGCAGGACCACTATTTAAAAAAACCCATTTAAAATATCCATTAAAAAGCGAATGTTTGGGGCACCTGTGTGGCTCAGTGGATTAAGCCCCTGCCTTTGGCTCAGTGTCCTGGGATCATACCGTGCATTGGGCTCTCTGCTCAGCAGGGAGCCTGCTTCCCTTCTTCTCTCTCTGCCTACTTGATATCTCTCTCTCTCTCTCTCTCTCTCTGTCAAGTAAATAAATAAAATCTTTAAAAAAAAATCTAAAGTTTTTGGGAGCCTGGGTGGCTCAGTTGGTTAAGCCACTGCCTTTGGCTCAGTGGCCTTCTCCCCTCTTATACTCTCTCTTACTCTCTATCCCTCTCTCTTAAATAAATGCTCGACATTTCTCTTATACCATTCACAAAGATAAACTCGAAATGGATCAAAGATCTCAATGTGAGGCAGGAATCTGTCAAAATCCTAGGGGAGAACATAGGCAGTAATCTCTTTGACATAGGCCACAGCAGCTTCTTTCAAGACATGTCTCCAAAGGCAAAGGAAACAAAAGTGAAAATGAACTTTTTGGGACCTCCTCAAGAAAAAAAAGTTTCAACAAATGAAACAATCAACAAAACAAAGAGACAACCCATGGAATAGGAGAAAATATTTGCAAATGACACTACGGACAGAAGGCTGATATCCAAGATCTAATAAAGAACTCCTCAAACTTAACACACAAAAAACAGAAAATCACATCAAAAATGGGCAGAGACATGAACAGACACTTCTTCAAAGAAGACATACAAATGGCTAACGGACACATGAAAAAATGCTCATCTTCACTAGTCCTCAGGGAGATTCAAATTAAAACCACATTGAGATATCACTTTACACCAGTTAGAATGGCCAAAATTAACAAAACAGGGAACAGCATGTGTTGGAGAGGATGTGGAGAAAGGGGAACCCTCTTACACTGTTGGTGGGAATGCAAGTTGGTGCAGCCTCTTGAGAACTGTGTGGAGATTCCTCAAGAAATTAAAAATAGAGCTTCCCTATATGACCCTGCAATTGCACTCCTGGGTATTTACCCCAAACATACAGATGTCATGAAAAGAAGGGCCATCTGTACCCCAATGTTTATAGCAGCAATGGCCACGGTCGCCAAACTATGGGAAGAACCAAGATGCCCTTCAACGGATGAATGGAGAAGGAAGATGTGGTCCATATACACTATGGAGTATTATGCCTCCATCAGAAAGGATGAATACCCAACTTTTGTAGCAACATGGACGGGACTGGAAGAGATTATGCTGAGTGAAATAAGTCAAGCAGAGAGAGCCAATTATCATATGGTTTCACCTATTTGTCGAGCATAACAAATAGCATGGAGGACAAGGGGTGTTAGAGAGGAGAAGGGAGTTGGGGTTAAATGGATAGGGAGGTGAACCACGAGAGACTATGGACTCTGAAAAACAATCTGAGGGGTTTGAAGTAGCGGGGGGGTGGGAGGTTGGGGTACCAGGTGGTGGGTATTATAGAGGGCACGGATTGCATAGAGCACTGGGTGTGGTGAAAAAATAATGAATACTGTTTTTCTAAAAATAAATAAATTGAAAAAAAAATGCTGAAAAAAAAACCATTTGGAAACTGCAAGTTAAGTTCTTATATGGAAGAAACTCTTTTTTAATAATCATGATATTAGTGTTTTGAGGATCTATTGTGTAAATAATATGCATTTTTATGAAAACTTCACATGTTTTAAAGCTATTTTAAGCCTCACAACAACCTTACAAAACATAGGTAATTATATTAGGTATTTTACACAGGAAGAAAATGAGGCACAGAAAAAAGTAACTTCCCAAAGCTAGTACAGGTGGTCAGTAGTAGACCCAGAATTCAAATCCAGGAAATGTGCCTTCAAAACACACATTTTACAGCATAGGGTGAAAGTAATATTTAAGTGTTTTTAAGTAATCTGATAGCAAATGAATCTATTAGTATTCCATTTTAGCTATAATTGTAATAATAATTCATAAATCTTAACCATTTTTTAAATAAAAAGACTACATATGTAGGCAATATTGAAAATCTACTTTCAAACCACTCAAGATTTGCTTCTTCTACAGAAGCTGATCAATGGGCATTCATTTACTCATTCAACTGTTTATTCCCAAACAGACTCTTATTGAGTATACTATATATGTGTCAATGACACTGTTGGTACAGGAATCTTCGTCTTTTGTAATTTAGAACTTTATAAACCAAAAGTAATAATCTATGATAGATTGATAAATAAAATCTTCCCCCTTTGACCAGAATCTAAACAAATACTAAGTAAATATAACCATATAATTCAAAGTCTCTAATAAATCCATAACCATTCATGATACTGTCAAAGGCACTGAATATCTAAAATTTTCGAGGAATGGGGGTACCTGGGTGACTCAGTGGGTTAAATCCTCTGCTCAGGTCATGACCCCAGGGTCCTGGGATCAGGCCCTTCATTGGGCTCTCTGCTCAGCAGGGAGCCTGCTTCCCTTCCTCTCTCTCTCTCTGCCTGCCTCTCTGCCCACTTATGATCTCTGTCTGTCAAATAAATAAATAAAATCTAAAAAAAATTAAAAAAATAAAATCATCAAGGAATGATTAGTCCTATTCAGAATGGCCTAGGGTTTGTATATTTACTATTATACATATAGCTTTAAATCCATGAATGATAGTATCTGCATATTCAATTTTACAAGAATACTCCACTGTAGAACCAATTCTGAATAATCAATTTCTTGACACAAAACTACATGAATAGGAGTACTAAGGACAATTACTATATCAGCCTTAAAAGAATGTAATACAATCAATAAGCTTTCTAACATTTGGAAATGTGAACAAAATTAAATTAAGTAACCAAGCCTATCTCTATTGGATCATTTCTGGGAGCATACAAAGCTATTCTAAAAGCACCCATCTTAAAATTAAAAAATAAAGAAAATTCTTTTGAACTCCACATTCTTTTTCAGTTATCATCCATTTCTCTATTACCTTTCCCCATAAAAATTCTCTAAGAAGTTCTTTATACTTGGTCGTTACAGTCCAGCTTCCATGGTGACTGTTGAAACTGCTCCTTCTCAAAATCACTTGTTCTCATCTTAACCTTTCAGGCAGTGTGTCAGATATACTTGAGTATTTCTTGTCTTCGCCTGTACCTACACTGCAGCATTTTATTTCCATAAAAAGTAATACTGTTAAAACTCCTTCAGAGGGAAATAAAGAATTTATAGATTTTTACCTTTCTTCATCGTGATCTGTTCCACGTGTAGTGCTGTCATTATTCATTTGCAGAGGACGCGAAGTTAGAGAAGTGGCTTTCTCAAACCTTGATATAATCACAGATTCTTTTGATGTTTGTGTGCCGTTATCTTTGGTTCTTCGTTCCTTTATTTTGAAAGCAGGACCACTATTTAAAAAAACCCATTTAAAATATCCATTAAAAAGCGAATGTTTGGGGCACCTGTGTGGCTCAGTGGATTAAGCCCCTGCCTTTGGCTCAGTGTCCTGGGATCATACCGTGCATTGGGCTCTCTGCTCAGCAGGGAGCCTGCTTCCCTTCTTCTCTCTCTGCCTACTTGTGATCTCTCTCTCTCTCTCTCTCTCTGTCAAGTAAATAAATAAAATCTTTAAAAAAAAATCTAAAGTTTTTGGGAGCCTGGGTGGCTCAGTTGGTTAAGCCACTGCCTTTGGCTCAGTGGCCTTCTCCCCTCTTATGCTCTCTCTTACTCTCTATCCCTCTCTCTTAAATAAATGCTCGACATTTCTCTTATACCATACACAAAGATAAACTCGAAATGGATCAAAGACCTCAATGTGAGGCAGGAATCTGTCAAAATCCTAGGGGAGAACATAGGCAGTATTCTCTTTGACATAGGCCACAGCAGCTTCTTTCAAGACATGTCTCCAAAGGCAAAGGAAACAAAAGTGAAAATGAACTTTTTGGGACCTCCTCAAGAAAAAAAAGTTTCAACAAATGAAACAATCAACAAAACAAAGAGACAACCCATGGAATAGGAGAAAATATTTGCAAATGACACTACGGACAGAAGGCTGATATCCAAGATCTAATAAAGAACTCCTCAAACTTAACACACAAAAAACAGAAAATCACATCAAAAAATGGGCAGAGACATGAACAGACACTTCTTCAAAGAAGACATACAAATGGTAACGGACACATGAAAAAATGCTCATCTTCACTAGCCCTCAGGGAGATTCAAATTAAAACCACATTGAGATATCACTTTACACCAGTTAGAATGGCCAAAATTAACAAAACAGGGAACAGCATGTGTTGGAGAGGATGTGGAGAAAGGGGAACCCTCTTACACTGTTGGTGGGAATGCAAGTTGGTGCAGCCTCTTTGGAGAACTGTGTGGAGATTCCTCAAGAAATTAAAAATAGAGCTTCCCTATATGACCCTGCAATTGCACTCCTGGGTATTTACCCCAAACATACAGATGTCATGAAAAGAAGGGCCATCTGTACCCCAATGTTTATAGCAGCAATGGCCACGGTCGCCAAACTATGGGAAGAACCAAGATGCCCTTCAATGGATGAATGGAGAAGGAAGATGTGGTCCATATACACTATGGAGTATTATGCCTCCATCAGAAAGGATGAATACCCAACTTTTATAGCAACATGGACGGGACTGGAAGAGATTATGCTGAGTGAAATAAGTCAAGCAGAGAGAGTCAATTATCATATGGTTTCACTTATTTGTGGAGCATAACAAATAGCATGGAGGACAAGGGGTGTTAGAGAGGAGAAGGGAGTTGGGGTTAAATGGATAGGGAAGTGAACCATGAGAGACTATGGACTCTGAAAAACAATCTGAGGGGTTTGAAGTAGCGGGGGGGTGGGAGGTTGGGGTACCAGGTGGTCGTATTATAGAGGGCACGGATTGCATAGAGCACTGGGTGTGGTGAAAAAATAATGAATACTGTTTTTCTAAAAATAAATAAATTGAAAAAAAAATGCTGAAAAAAAACTATTTGGAAACTGCAAGTTAAGTTCTTATATGGAAGAAACTCTTTTTTAATAATCATGATATTAGTGTTTTGAGGATCTATTGTGTAAATACTATGCATTTTTATGAAAACTTCACATGTTTTAAAGCTATTTTAAGCCTCACAACAATCTTACAAAACATAGGTAATTTGTTGTATCACATTGATTGATTTGTGAATGTTGAACCATCCTTTAGCCCAGGGATGAATCCCACCTGATCATGGTGGATAATCTTTTTAATGCGCTGTTGGATCCTGTTGGCTAGGATCTTATTGAGAATCATAGCATCCATATTCATCAGTGATATTGGTCTGAAATTCTCCTTTTGGTAGGGTCCTTGCCTGGTTTGGGGATCAGGGTAATGCTGGCTTCATAGAAAGAGTCTGGAAGTTTTCCTTCTGCTTCAATTTTTTGAAACAACTTCAGGAGAATAGGTGTTATTTCTTCTTGGAAGGGTTGGTAGAATTCCCCAGGGAATCCGTCAGGTCCTGGGCTCTTGTTTTTTGGGAGGTTTTTGATCACTGCTTCAATCTCGTTATTAGATATCGGTCTATTCAGGTTGTCGATTTCTTCCTGGTTCAATTTTGGTAGTTTATATTTTTCCAGGAATGCATCCATTTCATCTAGGTTGCTAAGCTTATTGGCATATAACTGTTCGTAATAACTTCTGATGATTGTTTCTACTTCCTTGGCGTTAGTTGTGATCTCTCCCTTTTCATTCATAATTTTATGAATTTGGGATTTCTCTCTTTTCTTTCGGATTAGTGTAGCCAGTGGCTTATCGATCTTATTGATTCTTTCAAAAAACCAGCTTCTAGTTTCATTGATACGTTCTACTGTATCTCTGGTTTCTCCCTCATTGATCTCAGCTGTAATCTTGATGATTTCCCTTCTTATGTGTGGAGTTGGTTTGATTTGTTGTTGATCCTCCAGTTCTTTAAGGTGTAGAGACAGCTGGTGTGTTCTGGATTTTTCAATTTTTTTGAGCAAGGCTTGGATGGCTATATATTTTCCCCTTAGGACCGCCTTTGCTGTATCCCATAGGTTTTGGACCGAAGTGTCTTCATTCTCATTGGTTTCCATGAATTGTTTCAGTTCTTCTTTGATCTCCTGGTTGATCCAAGCATTCTTAAGCAAGGTGGTCTTTAGCTTCCAGGTGTTTGTGTTCCTTCGGAACTTTTCCTTGTGATTGAGCTCCAGTTTCAAAGCATTGTGATCTGAGAATATGCAGGGAATCATCTCAGTCTTTTGATATCGGCTGAGTCCTGATTTGTGACCCAGTATGTGGTCTATTCTGGAGAAGGGTCCGTGTGCACTTGAGAAGAATGAATATTCTGTTGTTTTAGGGTGGAATGTTCTGTATATATCTATGAGGTCCATCTGGTCCAATGTGTCATTCAATGCTCTTGTTTCTTTATTGATTTTCTGCTTCGATGATCTGTCTAATTCTGAAAGAGGCGTGTTAAGATCTCTTTATCTTGATTAACAGTTTTCTTAAGTAATTGGCTGTTCCCATATTGGGAGCATACATATTTACAATTGTTAGACCATCTTGGTGGATAGTCCCTTTAAGGATTATGTAGTGTCCTTCTGTATCTCTGACTACAGTCTTTTGTTTGAAGTCTAATTTATCTGATATGAGAATCGCTACCCCAGCCTTCTTTTGAGTCCCATTGGCATGAAAGATGCTTCTCCACCCCTTCACTTTCAGTCTGCGTGTATCTTCAGGTTCAAAATGGGTCTCTTGTAGACAGCATATGGATGGGTCCTGTCGTTTTATCCAATCTGCAACCCTGTGCCGTTTTATGGGTGCATTTAGGCCATTCACATTGAGAGTGATTATTGATAGATACGTTTTTATTGACATCGAGTTACCTTTGAAGTCTTTCTTTCTGTAGACTGTCTCTATATTTCTGTTCAATGCTATTCTTGGGATTTTTCCTCTTTTATATAATTATATTAGGTATTTTACACAGGAAGAAAATGAGGCACAGAAAAAAGTAACTTCCCAAAGTTAGTACAGGTGGTCAGAAGTAGACCCAGAATTCAGATCCAGGAAATGTGCCTTCAAAGCACACGTTTTACAGCATACGGTGAAAGTAATATTTAAGTGTTTTTAAGTAATCTGATAGCAAATGAATCTATTAGTATTCCATTTTAGCTGTAATTGTAATAATAATTCATAAATCTTAACCATTTTTTAAATAAAAAGACTACATATGTAGGCAATATTGAAAATCTACTTTCAAACCACTCAAGATTTGCTTCTTCTACAGAAGCTGATCAATGGGCATTCATTTACTCATTCAACTGTTTATTCCCAAACAGACTCTTATTGAGTATACTATATATGTGTCAATGACACTGTTGGTACAGGAATCTTCGTCTTTTGTAATTTAGAACTTTATAAACCAAAAGTAATAATCTATGATAGATTGATAAATAAAATCTTCCCCCTTTCCCCAGAATCTAAACAAATACTAAGTAAATATAACCATATAATTCAAAGTCTCTAATAAATCCATAACCATTCATGATACTGTCAAAGGCACTGAATATCTAAAATTTTCGAGGAATGGGGTACCTGGGTGATTCAGTGGGTTAAAGCCTCTGCTCAGGTCATGACCCCAGGGTCCTGGGATCAGGCCCTGCATTGGGCTCTCTGCTCAGCAGGGAGCCTGCTTCCCTTCCTCTCTCTCTCTCTGCCTGCCTCTTTGCCCACATATGATCTCTGTCTGTCAAATAAATAAATAAAATCTAAAAAAAATTAAAAAAATAAAATTATCAAGGAATGATTAGTCCTATTCAGAATGGCCTAAGGTTTGTATATTTACTATTACACATATAGCTTTAAATCCATGAATGATAGTATCTGCATATTCAATTTTACAAGAATACTCCACTGTAGAACCAATTCTGAATAATCAATTTCTTGACACAAAACTACATGAATAGGAGTACTAAGGACAATTACTATATCATCTTTAAAAGAATGTAATACAATCAATAAGCTTTCTAACATTTGGAAATGTGAACAAAATTAAATTAAGTAACCAAGCCTATCTCTATTGGATCATTTCTGGGAGCATACAAAGGTATTCTAAAAGCCCCCATCTTAAAATTAAAAAATAAAGAAAATTCTTTTGAACTCCACATTCTTTTTCAGTTATCATCCATTTCTCTATTACCTTTCCCCATAAAAATTCTCTAAGGAGTTCTTTATACTTGGTCGTTACAGTCCAGCTTCCATGGTGACTGTTGAAACTGCTCCTTCTCAAAATCTCTTGTTCTCATCTTAACCTTTCAGGCAGTGTGTCAGATATACTTGAGTATTTCTTGTCTTCGCCTGTACCTACACTGCAGCATTTTATTTCCATAAAAAGTAATACTGTTAAAACTCCTTCAGAGGGAAATAAAGAATTTATAGATTTTTACCTTTCTTCATCGTGATCTGTTCCACGTGAAGTGCTGTCATTATTCATTTGCAGAGGACGAGAAGTTAGAGAAGTGGCTTTTTCAAACCTTGATGTAATCACAGATTCTTTTGATGTTTGTGTGCTGTTATCCTTGGTTCTTCGTTCCTTTATTTCGAAAGCAGGACCACTATTTAAAAAAATCCATTTAAAATATCCATTAAAAAGCGAATGTTTGGGGCACCTGTGTGGCTCAGTGGATTAAGCCCCTGCCTTTGGCTCAGTGTCCTGGGATCATACCGTGCATTGGGCTCTCTGCTCAGCAGGGAGCCTGCTTCCCTTCTTCTCTCTCTGCCTACTTGTGATCTCTCTCTCTCTCTCTCTCTCTCTCTGTGTCAAGTAAATAAATAAAATCTTTAAAAAAAAATCTAAAGTTTTTGGGAGCCTGGGTGGCTCAGTTGGTTAAGCCACTGCCTTTGGCTCAGTGGCCTTCTCCGCTCTTATGCTCTCTCTTACTCTATCCCTCTCTCTTAAATAAATGCTCGACATTTCACTTATACCATACACAAAGATAAACTCGAAATGGATCAAAGACCTCAATGTGAGGCAGGAATCTGTCAAAATCCTAGGGGAGAACATAGGCAGTATTCTCTTTGACATAGGCCACAGCAGCTTCTTTCAAGACATGTCTCCAAAGGCAAAGGAAACAAAAGTGAAAATGAACTTTTTGGGACCTCCTCAAGAAAAAAAAGTTTCAACAAATGAAACAATCAACAAAACAAAGAGACAACCCATGGAATAGGAGAAAATATTTGCAAATGACACTACGGACAGAAGGCTGATATCCAAGATCTAATAAAGAACTCCTCAAACTTAACACACAAAAAACAGAAAATCACATCAAAAAATGGGCAGAGACATGAACAGACACTTCTTCAAAGAAGACATACAAATGGCTAATGGACACATGAAAAAATGCTCATCTTCACTAGCCCTCAGGGAGATTCAAATTAAAACCACATTGAGATATCACTTTACACCAGTTAGAATGGCCAAAATTAACAAAACAGGGAACAGCATGTGTTGGAGAGGATGTGGAGAAAGGGGAACCCTCTTACACTGTTGGTGGGAATGCAAGTTGGTGCAGCCTCTTTGGAGAACTGTGTGGAGATTCCTCAAGAAATTAAAAATAGAGCTTCCCTATATGACCCTGCAATTGCACTCCTGGGTATTTACCCCAAACATACAGATGTCATGAAAAGAAGGGCCATCTGTACCCCAATGTTTATAGCAGCAATGGCCACGGTCGCCAAACTATGGGAAGAACCAAGATGCCCTTCAACGGATGAATGGAGAAGGAAGATGTGGTCCATATACACTATGGAGTATTATGCCTCCATCAGAAAGGATGAATACCCAACTTTTGTAGCAACATGGACGGGACTGGAAGAGATTATGCTGAGTGAAATAAGTCAAGCAGAGAGAGTCAATTATCATATGGTTTCACTTATTTGTGGAGCATAACAAATAGCATGGAGGACAAGGGGTGTTAGAGAGGAGAAGGGAGTTGGGGTTAAATGGATAGGGAAGTGAACCATGAGAGACTATGGACTCTGAAAAACAATCTGAGGGGTTTGAAGTAGCGGGGGGGTGGGAGGTTGGGGGTACCAGGTGGTGGGTATTATAGAGGGCACGGATTGCATAGAGCACTGGGTGTGGTGAAAAAATAATGAATACTGTTTTTCTAAAAATAAATAAATTGAAAAAAAAATGCTGAAAAAAAAACTATTTGGAAACTGCAAGTTAAGTTCTTATATGGAAGAAACTCTGTTTTAATAATGATATTAGTGTTTTGAGGATCTATTGTGTAAATACTATGCATTTTTATGAAAACTTCACATGTTTTAAAGCTATTTTAAGCCTCACAACAATCTTACAAAACATAGGTAATTATATTAGGTATTTTACACAGGAAGAAAATGAGGCACAGAAAAAAGTAACTTCCCAAAGCTAGTACAGGTGGTCAGAAGTAGACCCAGAATTCAAATCCAGGAAATGTGCCTTCAAAACACATGTTTTACAGCATACGGTGAAAGTGATATTTAAGTGTTTTTAAGTAATCTGATAGCAAATGAATCTATTAGTATTCCATTTTAGCTGTAATTGTAATAATAATTCATAAATCTTAACCATTTTTTAAATAAAAAGACTACATATGTAGGCAATATTGAAAATCTACTTTCAAACCACTCAAGATTTGCTTCTTCTACAGAAGCTGATCAATGGGCATTCATTTACTCCTTCAACTGTTTATTCCCAAACAGACTCTTATTGAGTATACTATATATGTGTCAATGACACTGTTGGTACAGGAATCTTCGTCTTTTGTAATTTAGAACTTTATAAACCAAAAGTAATAATCTATGATAGATTGATAAATAAAATCTTCCCCCTTTCCCCAGAATCTAAACAAATACTAAGTAAATATAACCATATAATTCAAAGTCTCTAATAAATCCATAACCATTCATGATACTGTCAAAGGCACTGAATATCTAAAATTTTCAAGGAATGGGGGTACCTGGGTGACTCAGTGGGTTAAATCCTCTGCTCAGGTCATGACCCCAGGGTCCTGGGATCAGGCCTTGCATTGGGCTCTCTGCTCAGCAGGGAGCCTGCTTCCCTTCCTCTCTCTCTCTCTCTGCCTGCCTCTTTGCCCACATATGATCTCTGTCTGTCAAATAAATAAATAAAATCTAAAAAAATTTAAAAAATAAAATTATCAAGGAATGATTAGTCCTATTCAGAATGGCCTAAGGTTTGTATATTTACTATTACACATATAGCTTTAAATCCATGAATGATAGTATCTGCATATTCAATTTTACAAGAATACTCCACTGTAGAACCAATTCTGAATAATCAATTTCTTGACACAAAACTACATGAATAGGAGTACTAAGGACAATTACTATATCATCCTTAAAAGAATGTAATACAATCAATAAGCTTTCTAACATTTGGAAATGTGAACAAAATTAAATTAAGTAACCAAGCCTATCTCTATTGGATCATTTCTGGGAGCATACAAAGGTATTCTAAAAGCCCCCATCTTAAAATTAAAAAATAAAGAAAATTCTTTTGAACTCCACATTCTTTTTCAGTTATCATCCATTTCTCTATTACCTTTCCCCATAAAAATTCTCTAAGAAGTTCTTTATACTTGTTTGTTACAGTCCAGCTTCCATGGTGATTGTTGAAACTGCTCCTTCTCAAAATCACTTGTCCTCATCTTAACCTTTCAGGCAGTGTGTCAGATATACTTGAGTATTTCTTGTCTTCGCCTGTACCTACACTGCAGCATTTTATTTCCATAAAAAGTAATACTGTTAAAACTCCTTCAGAGGGAAATAAAGAATTTATAGATTTTTACCTTTCTTCATCGTGATCTGTTCCACATGAAGTGTTGTCATTATTCATTTGCAGAGGACGAGAAGTTAGAGAAGTGGCTTTCTCAAACCTTGATGTAATCACAGATTCTTTTGATGTTTGTGTGCTGTTATCCTTGGTTCTTTGTTCCTTTATTTCGAAAGCAGGACCACTATTTAAAAAAATCCATTTAAAATATCCATTAAAAAGCAAATGTTTGGGGCACCTGTGTGGCTCAGTGGATTAAGCCCCTGCCTTTGGCTCAGTGTCCTGGGATCAAACCGTGCATTGGGCTCTCTGCTCAGCAGGCAGCCTGCTTCCCTTCTTCTCTCTCTGCCTACTTGTGATCTCTGTCTCTCTCTCTCTCTGTCAAGTAAATAAATAAAATCTTTAAAAAAAAATCTAATGTTTTTGGGAGCCTGGGTGGCTCAGTTGGTTAAGCCACTGCCTTTGGCTCCGTGGCCTTCTCCCTTTTATGCTCTCTCTTGCTCTCTATCCCTCTCTCTTAAATAAATGCTCGACATTTCTCTTATACCATACACAAAGATAAACTCGAAATGGATCAAAGACCTCAATGTGAGGCAGGAATCTGTCAAAATCCTAGGGGAGAACATAGGCAGTAATCTCTTTGACATAGGCCACAGCAGCTTCTTTCAAGACATGTCTCCAAAGGCAAAGGAAACAAAAGTGAAAATGAACTTTTTGGGACCTCCTCAAGAAAAAAAAGTTTCAACAAATGAAACAATCAACAAAACAAAGAGACAACCCATGGAATAGGAGAAAATATTTGCAAATGACACTATGGACAGAAGGCTGGTATCCAAGATCTAATAAAGAACTCCGCAATCTTAACACACACAAAACAGAAAATCACATCAAAAAATGGGCAGAGACATGAACAGACACTTCTTCAAAGAAGACATACAAATGGCTAATGGACACATGAAAAAATGGTCATCTTCACTAGCCATCTGGGAGATTCAAATCAAAACCACATTGAGATACTACCTTACACCAATTAGAATGGCCAAAATCAACAAGACAGGAAACAACAATTGTTGGAGAAGATGTGGAGAAAGGGGAACCCTCTTACACTATTGGTAGGAATTCAATTTGGTACATCCTCTTTGGAGAGCAGTGCAGAGATTCCTTAAGAAATTAAAAATAGAGTTTCCCTATGACCTTGTAATTGCACCACTGGGATTTACCCCAAAGATACAGATGTAATGAAAAGAAGAGCCATCTGTACCCCAATGTTCATATCAGCAATGGTCACAATCCCCAAACTGTGGAAAAGGCCAAGATGCCCTTCAACAGACAAATGGATAAAGATATGGTCCATATATACAATGGAATATTGTGCCTCCATCAGAAAGGGTGAATACCCAACTTTTGTATCAACATGGACAGGAGTGGAGGAGATCATGCTGAGTGAAATAGGCCAAGCAGAGAGAGTCAATTATCATATGGTTTCACTTATTTGTGGAGCAAGTAATATCATGGAGCACATTGGGAGACAGAGAGGAAAAGTGAGTTGGAAGAAATCGGAGGGGGAGACAAACCATGAGAGTGGTGGACTCTGAGAAACAAACTGAGGGTTTTGGAGGGGTTGGGGTGGGGGGTTGGTTGAGCCTGGTGGTGGGTATTAAGGAGGGCACATATTGCATGGAGCGCTGAGTGTGGTCCATAAACAATGAATATTGGAGCACTGAGAAAAAATTAAATTAAATTTTTTAAAATACTTTAAAATATTTTTAAAAGATTTAATAAACTGATGTTTTCTCTTAATTTTACTGGTAAAGAATAAAAAACCATTTTTTTGTAAAATTCTGTTAGCCATCTCAATTCATTTATTAGTTCAGAGAACAGTTATGAAATCCAACCATATATAAGCAAATACACATCCCTTGCTTCAAAGATTGATAAATATACAATTACAATACAATGTCTTTGTGGCAACAAAACAGCTGTGGACCTCTTTGTAGGAACTGTGGAACCAAGCATCATAAACCAAGGGACCTAGGAAAACTCTTGCCTACCCATGCATCAGATAACAGACACACTCACTACAGTCCCAGCTATAGAGCCAGCAATAGCCCACAGACTGGCTCCAGCCCCTTCCTCTCAACCACATCTGGGAGCCCTTGGAACACACCTAGATAATCACCCATTGAAGAGAGAGCCTTTTTAGAAAACTAGATTTCTTACAGTAATGTTCCAGCACACCACTAGAGCAAAAATAAAACAAAACAAAGCAAAACAGGTTTGGATACACTGGAAAGGTAGTCATTAAAGACTACTTCCAAAGCAAAGAATATAAAAAGTCAAGGAAATATGATACCACAAAATGATCACAATAATCTTCCAATAATTGATCTCAAACACATGAAGATCAGTAGTTTATCCAAAAAAGAATTCAAAATAGCAGTTTTAATTAAACTCAGTGAGCTACAAGAAAACACAAAAAGCCAATTCAGGGGTGCCTGGGTGGCTCAGTCTGTTAAGCGCCTGACCTTTGATTTTGTTTCAGGTTATGATAGCAAGGTCATGAGATCCACCCCTGCATCGGACTTATGCTCAGTGCAGTGCATGTCCCTCTCCCTCTCCCACTCACCCGGCTCACACACATGCTCTCTCTAAAATAAATAAATAAATAAACAAATAAAATCTTAAAAAACAAAAAAAGCCAGTTCAATAAGATGAGAAAAATACTAGAAGAACAAAATGAGAAGTTTAAAAAAGAGTTGGAAGGGCACCTGGGTGGCTCAATCGTTTAGGTGTCTGACTCTTGGTTTTCGCTCAGGCCATGACCTCAGGATTGTGGGACTGAGCCCCAGGTCTGCTTGACATTCTCTCTCCCTCTCTCTGTCCCACCCCCAAACTGATCTCTTTCAATTTCTCTCTCAAGTAAATAAATAAAATATATATTTTTTAAAAGAGCTGGAAATAGTTAAAAAAATAACTAAAAAATTCTGGAGCTGAATAATATAGTGAATAAAATGGAAAAAAGCAATAGAAATCACTGACAAGGGGTGCCTGGGTAGCTCAGTTGGTTAAGCATCTGCCTTCAGCTCCCGTCATGATTTCAGGGTCCTTGGATCCAGCCTGGCATCAGGCTCCCTGCCTGCTTCCCCCTCTCTCTCTGCCTGCTTCTCTGCCTACTTGTGATCTTTCTTTCTCTGTCAAATAAATAAAAATAAAATCTTTTTAAAAAGAGAGTGAAAAAAAAAAGAAATCACTGAGAGGAAAATGAATTTAAAAAAATCCTGTGAATTTAAAATTTTCAAATTTTAGAACTTTCAAATTATCCAATCAGTGGAGAACAAAGAAAAAAGAAAGAAAAGAATGAGAAAAGCCTATGTGATTGTGGGATACCACTAAAAGAAACAACGTGTAAATTACTGCAGTTCCAGAAGGAGGAAAAGGGAGAAAAAGACATAAAGCTTAAAGAAGTCATGGGTGAGAACTCTCAAACCTGGGAAAACATTTGGAATCCAAGTTTATGAAGCTCAGTCATCAAAAAAACTAATTAGAGATTTTCTCCAAAACACATTATAATAAAACCATCGAAAATCAAAATCAAAGAGAGAATCATAAAAGCAGCAAGAGAAAAGAAGCTTGTCACCTACAAGTGAACCCTCATAAGGCTATTAGCAGTTTCTCAGCATAAACCTTATATGCCAGGAGAAGAATGGGATTGTATATTCAAAATGCTGAGAGAGGGGAACCTGGGTGGCTCAATGGGGTGGGCCTCCGCCTTCAGCTCAGGTCATGATCTCTGGGTCCTGGGATTGAGCCCCACATCGGGCTGTCTGCTCAGGGGGGAGCCTGCTTCCCCCTCTCTCCAGCCTGCTGTTCTGCCTACTTGTGATCCCTCTCTGTGTGTCAAATAAATAAAATCCTAAAAAAAATGCTGAGACTATGGACTCTGAAAAACAATCTGAGGGGTTTGAAGTGGCGGGGGGGTGGGAGGTTGGGGTACCAGGTGGTGGGTATTATAGAGGGCACGGCTTGCATGGAGCACTGGGTGTGGTGAAAAAATAATGAATACTGTTTTTCTGAAAATAAATAAATTGGAAAAAAATGCTGAGAGAAAAGAACTGCCAACCAAGAATACTTTACTGAGCAAAATTATCCTATAGAAATCAATCAAATCAAATCAAATCAGTAAGTTTGATACACATTAACAGAATGAAAAAATTACATGATCATCTCAATATGTGCAGAAAAAGCATTTGACAAAATTCAACATCTTTTCATGATAAACACTCTCAATAAAGTGGGTACCAAAGTATCATACCTGAACATAATTAAGACTACATAGGAAAAACCCACAGCTAACATCATACTCAGTGGCAGAACACTGAAAGTTTTTCCTCTAAGTTCAAGAATAAGACAAAGGCACCCACCTTACCACTCGTATTCAACATCAGACTAGATAAAGAAATGAAAGGCATCCAGATCAGAAAAGAAGAAATCAAATTGTCTGTCTGCAGAGGATATGATCTTACATATAGAAAATCCTGAAGATACCACGAAAAAGCTGTTGGAACTAGCAAAGATGAAGGATACAATATCCACATATAAAAATCCATTACATTTCTATACATTAACCAAAAAAATCTGAAAAAGAAATTTAAAAATACCATTCACAAAAGCATCAAAAAGAACAAAATACTTAGGAATAAACTTAACCAACGAGGTGAAAGATATGTACACTAAAAACTATGACACTTTGATCAAAGAAACATCAGACACACAAATAGGAAGATAACTCATTATTTATAGCTTAGAAAAATCAACATTAAATATCCACATGACTCAAAGCCATCTGTAGATTCAAGGCAATCCTTGTCAAAATTCCAGGGACATTTTTCAGAGAAATAGGAAAAGAATCCTTAAATTTATATAGAACAAAAAACACTCCAAATAAGCAAATCATTCCTGGGAAAGAACAAAGCTGGAAGCATCACACTTCCTGTTTTCAAACTGTTACAAAGGTATAAAAATCAAAATAGGATGACCGTTCATAAAAAAACAAAACAAACAAACAAACAAAAAAACCCACCACAAAACCCAAAGAAAAAGAATCAAGAACTGGACAAGAAACCCATGGATGTAGTCAACTAAAATTTGATGAGGGAGCTGAGCACACTCAAGGAAGAAAAGATAATCTCTTCAATAAATTATCCTGAGAAAACTGGATATTCACATGCAGAGAATGAAACCAGACCCCTAACTTACACCACTCACAAAAATTAACCAAAACTGGGTTAAAGACTTAAATATATAACCTTAAACCATAAAACTCCTACAAGAAAACAGGGGGAAATCTCCCTGATATTGCCAACATTGATGTTGGCAATGATTTTGGATGTGACATCAAAAGTACAAGCAACAAAAGCAAAAACAGTGGAACAAGCAATGTTTCTGCACGGCAAAAGAAACGAGCAACACTCTAGTTCCATTTACGTTGAATATATAGGGGAAGGAAAAGAAAAAATAAGATAAAAACAGAGATGGAAGCAAACCGTAAGGGACTCTTAACTAGAGCAAAGAAACAGGGCTGCTGGTGGGGAGGTGGGCGGGAAGATGGTCTAACTGTGTGGTGGGCATTAGGGAGGGCACTTGTGATGAGCACTGGGTGTTACATGCAAGTGATGAATCACTAAAGTCTACCCCTGAAACTAATAATACAATATATGTTAACTAAGTTGAATTTAAATAAAATCTAAAAAACAAAGCAGAAACAAGTAACATAATGAATAAGCAACCTACAGAATGGATGAAAATATATGTAAACCACACTATCTGAAAAAAGGTTAATATGTAAAGTATATAAAAAATTCATACAATTCAACAGCAAAAAAAAAAAAAACAATTAAAAACTGGGCAAGGCATCTTAATAGACAGCTTTCCTCAGAAGATATTCAAATGGCCAACAGGACCAAAAAATAGGCTCGATATCACTATTCATCAGGGAAATGCATATCAAAGCCATAAAGATATACCTATCACCTCACACCTGTTAAATGGCTTACATCAAAAAGGGAGGAGATACCACTGGCAAAGATGTACAGAAAAGGGAATCCTTACACACTGTTACAGGACTGTAAACTGGTACAGCCACTGTGCAAAACAGTGTGGAGGTTCCTCAACAAATGAAAAAATAGATCAGAATATCCAGTAATCCCATTTCTGGGAACATTCTGACAGAAATGAATCATTATCTCAAAGACGTATCTGTCCCTCTACATTTACTGCAGCATTATTTACAACAGCCAAGACACGGAAACGACCTATGTGCCCATCAGTGGATCCACTGATTTAAAAATGTGGTATACACTTACAATGGAATATTTTTAGCCACAAAAAAAGAGGGAAACACTGCCATCTGCAACAACATGAATGAACCTCGAGGGAATTAAGCTAAGTGAAGGAAGTCACGCAAAAAGATAAATACTCTATGATCTGACTTACTCATGGAATCTTGAAAAAAAAAAAAAACACATTTATAGATTTGTGGTTGCCAGGGGTAGGAAGCTGAGGGAAATGGGTAGATATTGGCTAAAGGGTACAAACTTCCTGTTACAAGAAGGGTAAGATCTGAGGATCTAATGTACAGAATGGTGATTACAGTTAATAATACTGTTATATATTGAAGTTGCTAAAAGAGTTGCTAAAAAATGATAATTATGTGAGGTGATAGAACTATTAATACTATTAGCATTTTACAATATAAAAGTATATTAAAGTAATACAGGTATACCTTACACTTACACAGTTATCTGTCAATTATACCTCAAAAAATCTGGACAAAATTCAACAATACTCAGATGTCAAAAATAGCAATAATGTGCTTAATTTTGTTTGAAAATAACAGTATTTGGGGGTGCCTGGGTGGCTCAGTCAGATAAGGTCTGCCTTCAGCTCAGGTCATGATCTCCAGGTCCTGGGATTGAACCCCAAATCAGGCTCCCCACTGAGCTTCTCCCTCTCCCTTTGCCCCTCCCTCCTGCTCATACTCTCTCACAAATAATTTCTTTTTAATTTTCGTAAAGAAAATGATTTGGTAACTTTTGTATACTTTTAGCTTACTATTTAATCCTAATATAAAAGCTAGATTTACTAATACAAAGTTATAATTACTTTTTCATGGACTAAATGCTGCATGCAAGAGAATATTATTAGCATATAGCTACATAAACTCACAAAAAGACTAAATTTCCCACAAGAGATTATTAATTTAGGAATTGAGCATGAGCCCCTAAGAGCACTGAAAACAAAAACAAAGCTAGCAATTATTGCTTTAAAACTGTTAAACAGATAACTATTCTATTTAAAATTTCACATCCAAAAAAGAAATTGCTTCCTGAAAGCAATTATTAAACAATCTTTCCTGACCTAAATTTCAAAAATAAATCTATAATTACAGAATATGAAATAGCTTTCATTTTGAATACAGTTGATAGAAGCAACTTTTAAATCAAAAAAATCTAGTTAAAGTCACCTCAAACTTAGGGTGGAGGGAACCCAAATATGAAGCCATAGTAACAAGAAGCCACCCTATGCAGTTTTAAATGTGTGTAATTGATCGAGGCCTACTGGCCTCGCTCACCAATCAGGAAATGTCAGCTCCTCCTTTCTAAAAGAAAGCCAGTATGGAACAAAATCACTCCAGTACACATGCCTCGAGTGCCAACCAACCAACCAACCATCTCACCCAAATCACCATGGTGTTTCAGATGATGACAAACCACTTAATTCTCTGAAAGTCCCCCAAACCTTAAACTCGACTCTTCCCAAAACCCTATATAAGAATAGAAGACTGCTCTTTCAGAAAAGACTTGACCAGCATAGTTCTCTATTACTAGTAGGCAATAAATTCCATCTTCATCTTTTTAGTTTACATATTGAGGGCTCATAATCCTTTCACAAGAATTGTTAAAGTCCTATAATAATTTACCATCATAGGCCGCAGACCGCCGCCTCCACCCTGGCTGTGGCCCTGCCGGTTACATAACTCATTTCGGGCTCCGCACGGCCTCACTTCTCGGTAGCCTGCGACCTCAGGATGCTTTGACCCCACGATGGCATCCACTGCCGCCAGCTCCCATCCGAGGTGTGAATGACAGAGGTGGTGCCATCCAGCGCCCTCAGCGAGGTCAGCCTACACCTCCTCTGCCACAATGACATAGACACTGTGAAACATCTATGTGGCAACTGGTTCCCCATCTAGTACCCAGACTCATGGTATCGAGATATCACCTCCAACAAAAAGTTCTTTTCCCTTGCCGCAACCTACAGGGGCGCCATCGTGGGAATGACAGTAGCCGAAATAAAAAGTAGGAGCAAGATGCACAAGGAGGATGGAGATATTCTAGCCTCCAACTTCTCTGTTGACACGCAGGTTGCGTACATTCTAAGTCTGGGAGTAGTGAAGGAGTTCGGGAAGCAAGGCATAGGTTCTCTTTTTACTTGAGAGTTTGAAGGATCACATATCAACCACCGCCCAAGACCACTGCAAAGCCATCTACCTGCATGCCCTCACCACCAACAACACAACAATGAACTTCTATGAAAACAGAGACTTTAAGCAACATCACTATCTCCCCTATTTCTACTCCATCCGAGGGGTCCTCAAAGATGGCTTCACCTATGTGCTCTACATCAACGGCGGCCACCCTCCCTGGGCAATCCTGGACTACATCCAACACCTGGGCTCCTCGCTAGCGAACCTGAGCCCTTGCTCCATCCTGCACAGGATCTACCCATCCTGCACAGGCCCACAGCCTGCTCTGTAGCTTCCTGCCATGGTCTGGCATCTCCAGCAAGGGGGACATTGCCTACAGCCAGACCATGTGATGCCAGCTGGGCAGGGGCCAGCAGGCCCCGCCCTTTGGCACACCACAGAACCGGCCTTCCTGGCTGTTGGACTTCTGTCGTCTGCAGAGGAGCTGGTGACCCCTTGCCGCGCCCATTGGTCTGCCCCAGCTGCAGGCCCGTTGCTACGATGGCTCAGAGCAGAGCGTTGTGGGCACACCTAGTCTCTGACAGGAATGCATTCACATGGTTCAAAAATGGAGAAGGTACCAAAAGATCAAGCTCCTCCTCCCGCCAACCCCAACCACTCAGCGGCCCTCCTTCTGCATCGTGGCCGAGTGCCCAGGTCTGCTTTGGCAGCAGCTGCTTGGGGCAGGTACCTGGTAAACCAGAGCTCTGCTCAGATGTGCCCACTTCTGAGGTCATGAGAGACACAGAGAGCCCTCTCTCAGACCTCCGAGCCACAAAGGGTCGCACGGACTGCCAGGCCCACGCCCTGGTGCACGGAGGCAGCCCAGAGCACTTGGGTGCTGGGGGACTCACGCTGGATTCCCCCCATCTGTGCCTTGATTTGTGTGCAGACTGGGAGGGACTCCGGGCCTGGAGGGCTCGTACTCCAGGCTAGAGCAGGACATTTCCCTGGGGGCTTCACCCCTTCTCCCCTCTTCTTTCCCACAGGATCTTCCAGCCCTCTTTCCTTTTCCCATAACCTTTGGAAACCACCACCTCTGCCTGCGTGCGCCCTGGTCCTGCCTTCACATGCATGCCCCAGCCCCACTAGCCGGCTGGGGTGTGGCGGCATTCACTGTGGTCTGTTTCCTCCTCTGACTCCTTCCCTCCACAGCCGGTTCCTTCTAGCTCCTTCCTCCAAAGCCAGAATGTACTTTTATTGGAAGGGAGGAACCCAGGTGTTATGCACAGATCTCACCCTAAAGACAGGGGAGCCTCAGAACAACAAAGGGGTGAAAGGGAATGCCAGATCCTGTCCAAAACCAGCCCTCAGAAGCCTGGGGTGTGGAGAGCAGCCCCTGCCTCTCTGTGAGGGGCTGTGGCTTGGTGGGCAGATCCCAGAGGCTTTTCACCCAAGCACAGAGCTTGGGGGCTTAGACCCTGACTGGGAGGTCAAGTTCTCCAGTGCCCTCCTGCTGAGGGCTTCGAGCTGTCTTGGGGAGCTTGCATCTGCCTATTAGATGGGAGGCGTTGGCTCACCTGAGCTGAGCTGCCCCCAGAGCTGGGCTGAGGACAGGGGCAGTGAGGTTCCTGGGGGTCCCCTCCCCAGCCCCCAAGTCCATGAGCTACAGCTCCCAAGATGCAGACAGGAGGAAGTCGAGTGCTCTCGATCGAATGGGGTCCGGCCTTTGGGGCTGGGGGCCGTCACATGCCTTGATGCCCCTCAGTCCCCAGGGGCAGAGACAGGAGAGGCTGTCCGAGCCAGGAAGTGTGCGAACATCACTCACTTCAGCATCACGCTTACCCCCACCCCCACCGCTGCTTGCCGCCTACCCTGCCCTGCGCAGTAGAGGAGCGTGGCAGTCATGCCCAGTGTTGCTGCAGCGTCATGGAGCCATGGCCGTGGTGTGCTGGCCTTAGGGCAGGAGAAGGGGGAGCAAACAGGCAGAAGGCCAAGGCCCAATGACTGCCATGCTCCACTCCCCCAGAACTGCCCAGCCTGGGGCTGCCTCCACTCTCGGGGTGGGAGAAAGGTGTTCTCAAGAGGAGGGTGAGCCCTGGACCAGAGAAGCACTTTTCCTCCTCCAACCACTTCCTGACTGGCAGTGCCCCCGTCAGGGACAGGTCCCCGGCTCACTGACCTGTCCTCACCCCTGCACTGACCCTGGCGATATGCTGAGGCCCAGCTTGGTGTTCTCTCTCATCTGAATCAATGGTGACATGTGATTTTTATTTCTGCCCTGAGGGGTCAGGAAGAGTCTTCTGGAAGCTTTTGCCTTGGACATTCATAATCGAGATCAGAGGCCTTGCCCTGCCCCTCCCTCCATGCCCCCAATCACTGCAGTGTCCAGCCCAGTGTTGAACAGATTGTAGTGTTTTGTCTCATTACACATAAACAGACTTTAATTGGTTAAAAAAAAAAAGAATACCATCATATTTGTTTCCTTAATAAAATATAAATGAAGTATGTGATTCCTTTGATCCATTTTACTATAACTAAAACTAACATGAATACCAGTAAAAGAATAAGTAGCAAGTAACCACAATATTGGGCCCCCCAAAAATTTTTTTAAAAATGCATACAACTGACAGGTTAAATTGTCAGAAGGGACCCATGTCAAACTTTCCTTTTGTTTACGTGGGAATTAGTATTATGTTAAAAACAGTATATGCAGGTTAAACCCCATTCACTCAATAAACAATTATTGAATAGAACTATATATGCTAGAACGTTTTCTAGGCTCTGAGAACATGGCAATGAACAGATAAAAATCCTACTCATGAGTGAAGTAAATACAATAAACAATAAACTACACAGGCAGAATAGCCAGTAGTAGAGGAGAAAAACTAAAGCAGAGAAATCAAATTTTGATGTGCTATAGGATAACCAAGAAATCAGGATATTTCCTGAAATATAGGATAACCAAGAAAGGCCTTAATTTTTTTTAAGACTTTATTTATTTATTTGACAGAGAAAGAGATCACAAGTAGGCCCCCTGCTGAGCAGAGAGTCCTATACAGAGCTCCATCCCAGGACCCCCGCATCATAACCTGGGTGGGCAGAGATTCAACCCACTGAGTCACCCAGGTACCCCGAAAGGCCTTAATTTTTAAGCAAATCTTAAAAAAAAAAAAAAGGAGGAGCAAGGAGCAAGCAAGCCATAAGAGAGTATTGTTGGGAAAAGCACTCCACACAGAGTCACAGCAAGTAGAGAGGTATGCTCAAAGTGTTTATAGTGAGCAAAAAAGAAAAAAAAGGAAAAACATTCAGTGTGCCTCAACAGAGTGAAAAGGACAGAAAATAGGAGTTGAAATCAAGGAGAGGTGGTAAGCAATAGGGAGAGACTGGAGATGAATAGATCATACAAGGCCTTGGAGGTGTTAGAAAAAACTTCGGCACATACTCTGAGTGAAATCGGAGACAATTGGGGTTTGAGCAGAGGAAGACATAATCTGACTTGTGTTTTAAAAGATCCACTGTGTTTAGAATTAATGGAAAAAGAAAAGGCAAAAGAACAAACAAACAAGAAGAACAATTAGTTAATTATTACACTTATACAGACAACAGATGACGGTGGCTTGGTCATGGAGGATGTGTTTGGCTTCTGGATATATTTTGAAGGAAGACCTGACAAGATTTGCTGACAGAGTAGATGGGATGTGTATGAAAAAGAAAAAGACAGGAGTCAAAGATGATACCAAGTTTTTTGGCAGAGCAACTAGAAGAATTGTCATTAACTTAATTGGGAAAGATAAGAAGGGCAGGTATAAGCAAGCATATCAATAGTTCAATTTTGGACATGTTAAGTTTGCAATACCCAATAACTATCCCAAAGAAATATCAAATAGGTGGTTTTGTATGTAGGTCTGGAATCCTACAGAGAGATGTGGGCTGGCGATACAACCTTGAGGATCATTAGAATATACAAGATAGTAAAAGTCAAGAGAAGGAAGATCAAAGACTGATTCCTGGAAGACTTCAATGTGGAAGAGGTGGAGAATGAAGAGAAAGAAGCAAATCGGGCTGAGATGTACAGACTAGAAAGGCAGTGGGGAAACCAGGTGAGTGAGTGATATTCTGAAAGCTAAATGAAGACAGAATTTTGGAGAAGAGAGTTTTCCAATGGGTCAAAGATTGCTGATAGATTAAATAAAATGAGATCTAAGAAATTATGTCTAGATTTATTAAAATGAAAATCGGTAGTAACCTTTGAAAAATCAATTCTGGAGTAATGGGAGTGAAAATTACTAGTGAGAATTCAATTCAACAATTCAATAGAATTCATTCACTATTGAATAAGGGAAATAAGGATCACTGAGTGTACATGGTTCTTTTAAGGATTTCATAGCTAAGTGGAATGATCATAGATGACTTAATTTTCTTGTGTAGTTCAATCCTTACACAATGATGATGTAGTATTTTTGTAATATCTTGAAATTTTTTAAATTGCATACATGTAGCACTATTTTTTTTTTTAAGTGCCAGACCAAGAGGACACCTGAGTGGCTTAGTCGGTTAAGTCTCTGATTCTTGGTTTGGCTCAGGCCATGATCTCAGGGTTGTGAGATCAAGCCCTGCACAGGGCTCTGCTCTCGGTGCCAAGACGGCTTGTCCCTCTCCCCACTACCACACCTCAAACACAACTCTCTTTCTAATATAAACAAATAAAATCTTTTTAAAAAGCCAGACCAAGGCATTAAATAATTCATGAAATTATACAAGCAAAAGACTCCTTAAAATTTTTCTAGATATATAATATTATATAACCTGATTATCATTTTTCTCATGCTTAGAAAGACCACAGAAAAACTCTAAGTTCCAACAGCAGTATTTCATGCTTGATAAAAATCATCTAACTCTAGGATATCTTCTACTATCCAAAATCATTAGTCAAATTAAAATTCTGTAAGGAAAGTACAAGGGGTTTAGAATGTAGAAAATATTCCTACTTTGTAAATTGAATTCTCATAAATTCTATAATATGAAGTTACTATTGAAAATTTTGGTGGGGTGCATGTAGAAATAGATTCTCTTTAAAAAGGAAGGATAATAGCACGCATGCATGGTACCTTAAGAAGAAGATTCAACACATTAGCAACATCTTAGTTTATAGCACAGGGATCAAATGAAATGTTTGTATAGAAATGGGACAAGTTGCCGTATGAAATCTCTTGGTAATATTCAGATCAATTTGAGGGTCCAACATTTGAGCACTCATGCATTAGGAACCAAAACCAAAACCTAGTGACTAGCAATTTTCTTGGTAATAAGAGTGCCAGTATAGCAGGTAACTTCTTTTTGCAACACATCAGATTTTAAAAGTATTCTATTTTTCACAAAACTCAACCATTCTCCTACACCATAAACAAAGATAAATTCTAAATGGATGAAAGACCTCAATGTAAGGCAGGAATCCATCAAAATCCTAGAGCAGCCCATAGATAGTAACCTCTTTGACATCAGCCACAGCAACTTCTTTCAGAACATGTCACCAAAAGCAAAGGAAACAAAAGTGAAAATGAACTTTTGGGACGAGACAACCAACAGAATGGGAGAAGATATTCACAACGAACACTACAGATAAAGGGCTGGTATGCAAGATCTATAAAGTACTTCCCAAACTCCACACCTAAAGAACAAATAATCAAGTCAAAAATTATAGAGGGCACGGCTTACATGGAGCACTGGTGTGGTGAAAAAATAATGAATAGTTTTTCTGAAAATAAATAAATTGAAAAAAAAAAAGCAAGAGGAAAAAAAAATGTGCAGAACAATAGACCCATGAAAAAGTGCTCCACATCACTCCATATCAGGGAAATACAAATCAAAACCACAATGAGATACCACCTCACACCAGTCAGAATGGCTAAAATTAACAAGTAAGGAAATGACAAATCCTGGTGAGCATGCGAAGAAAGGGGAACCCTCCTACACTGTTGGTGGGAATGCAAGCTGGTGCAACCACCTCTGGAAAATAGCATGGAGATTCTTCAAAAAGTGAAAAATAGAGCTACCCTATGACCCAGAAATTACACTACAGGGTATTTACCCTAAAGATACAAATGTAGTGATCGGAGGGGTACAGGCACCCGAATGTTTATAGCAGCAATGTCCACAATAGCCGAATGATGGAAAGAACCTAGATGTTCTTTCAAGATGAATGAATGGATATCAACAGATGAATGGATAAAGAAGATGTGGTATACACACACACACACACACACACACACACACACACACACTGGACTACTATGCAGCCATCAAAAGAAATGAAATCTTGCCATTTTTGATGACATGGATAGAACTAGAGGGTATTATGCTGAGCAAAATTAAGTCAATCAGAGAAAGACAATGATCATATGATCTCCCTGAGATGAGAAAGTTGAGAGGCAATATGGGGGACTTGGGGGGTAGGAAAGAAATAAATGAAACAAGATGGGATCGGGAGGGAGACAAACCATAGGACACTCTTAATATCACAAAACAAACTGAGGGTTGCTGGAGGGACGGGGGGTAGGGAGAGGGTGGTTGGGTTATGGACATTGGGCAAGGTATATGCTATAGTGAGTGCTGTGAAATGTGTAAACCTGGCGATTCACAGACCTATACCCCTGGGACTAATAATACATTATATGTTAATAAAAAAATAAATTTAAAAAATGGGCAGAAGACATGAACAGACACCTCTCCAAGAAGACATACAAATGGCTAACAGACACATGAAAAAATGTTCATCGTCATTAGCCATCAGAGAAATTCAAATCAAAACCACATTGAGATACCACCTTACACCAGTTAGAATGACCAAAATTAACAGGATGGGAAACAACAAGTATTGGAGAGAATGTGGAGAAAGGGGAACCCTGTTGCACTGTTGGGAATGTAAGTTGGTGCAGCCGCTTTGGAAAATAGTGTGGAGGTTCCTCAAAAAGTTAAAAACAGGGTGCCTGGGTGGCTCAGTGTGTTGGGCCTCTGCCTTCAGCTCAGGTCATGATCTCAGGGTCCTGGGATCGAGTCCTGCATGCGGCTCCCTGCTCAGGAGGCACCCTGCCTCCTCCTCTCTCTCTCTGCCTGCCTCTCTGCCTACTTGTGATCTCTCTCTGTCAAATAAATAAAAATCTTATATAAATATATATTAATATCTAATCTCTAATCATATATATTTTTTCATATAAAAAAGTTGGGGATAGTCTAATATATATATTAGATATATTTATTATAGAGATAGCAATTGCATTACTAGGTATTTATGCCAAATATACAGATGTAGTGAAAAGAAGGGCCATATGCATTCCAATGTTCATAGCAGCAATGTCTACAATAGCCAAACTGTGGAAGGAGCAGAGGTACCCTTCAACAGACGAACGGATAAAGAAGATATGGTCCATATATACAATGGAATATCCCTCAGCCATCAAAAAGTGTGAATACCAACATCTGCATCAATGTAATGGAACTGAAGGAGATTATGCTGAGTGAAATAAGTCAAACAGAGAAAGACAATTATGACATGGTTTCACTTATTTGTGGAACATAAGGAATAGCATGGAGGAATTAGAAGGAAGGGGAAAATGAAGGGGGATAATCAGAGGGGAAGATGAACCATGAGAGACTATGGACTCTGGGAATCAAACTGAGGATTTTAAAGGGGAATGAGGTGGGGGAGTTGAGTGAGCCCAATGATGGGTATTAAGTAGGGCATGTGTTGCATGGAGCCCTGGGTGTTATACACAAACAACAAATCAGAGAACACTACATCAAAAACTTATGATGTACTGTATGGTGACTACCATACCGTAATAAAAAAGAAAGAAAGAAAGAAAGAAAACGAAATGCTGGGATAGAAAAATAAGTAAATAAAAGTATTCTAAAATTTGCATAAAACATGACATCAAACCAAAAACTTTAAATATACTTTGTTAAACAATCAGTACCTTGTAGACCTTAACTCATTTTTTTCCAACAGTTGCATTACTACATTGTTTTACAGGGGTGAAAATTTACTTCCCTATTGACAGATACTTAAGACTATCTCCAACTTTTTTATTATGAAAATAATGCTATAATAAATATCCTTAACGTATGTCATATTTTATATATATAAAATGTATAATAAATGTCCTTATAATGTGTGTGTGTGTGTGTGTGTGTGTGTTTACACAAGTCACATTTTCCTATAGGATCTAGTTCTGGCAATGAAGTTCTTGGGATAAGGGGTCAGAATATTTAAAACTTTTGAAACACACTGCCAAATCACCCTTCAGAAAGGGTTTACCAATTTTATTTAACAACAGTGTATAAGAATGCCCTCTTCTTCACATTTGCTAACTTTGGTTGTTAATTTTTTAATAAAATATTTATCATTATGATTGCAAAAAATGGTATCTCATTATTTAAATTTTTCTGATTAGTACCCAAGATGAAATAGCCTTACTAAAAAACATAAAATTTGTTAATCATGAATGTTAGCTCCAACTAGAATTTGTTTTATAGGAAAATAATAATTACCTACTATTTAAATATTGCTATAGGCTTACCCATCAGATTCTTCATTTTCCGTAATAGGACACAGGTTGTTATCAGTTTTTCCACTCCCTTTTGGATGCATTAGTCCAGCAGCAGCAGAAGCATATATGCTTTCTAATACTGCCGTTTCATCATTTTGGTGCCTCTTCGTTTCTTCAATCTTTAATAGAAGTTTGATACAAAGGATAATCGTTACTAGCTTATTCATTAAAATGAATTTTTTTCATTAATTATACATGTTTTAAAGATTTTATTTATTTATTCATCAGAGTGAGAGAGAGCACAAGCAGGAGGAGGTGCCGGCAGAGGGAGAAGCAGGCTCCCTACTGAGCAGGGAGCCTAATGCAGGACCCCATCCCAGGATCCTGGGATCATGATCCGAGCCAAAGGCAGGCTCTTAACTAACTGAGCCGCCCAGGCATCTGAGAACTTTTTTCATTAATTATATCATTTGACTCTTAGTTTGTCATAATTTTAATTGATTAAAATATTTTATGTTTATCATTACAAGTAACTGCAATTTTTATAAACTCTGCTTCATTTCTGTTTTAATAAGAGAGGAATTGGGACGCATGGGTACCTTGTTGGTTAAGTATCTGCCTTGGGCTCAGGTCATGATCCCAGAGTCCTGGGACAGAGTTCAGGCCTGCTTCTCCTGCCAGTACTTCCCCCTGCTTGTGTGCACATGCTGTCTTGCACTCTCTCTCTCTCACTCTCTGACAAATAAATAAAATCTTTAAAATAACTAGTTTGGTTTATACTTTTTTTGCCATCTGCATGTCAAACTCTTGGTCTTCCTTCACTTCAAATGTAACCTGTGGGTTCTTTACTTTTTTATTTTCTCTGTCACTATCAAAACTCATTTTTGTTAAAAATCTGCTCAAAGTTTGATTTGTTATCATTTTCAGAGTCTGATTTACTTTCACTTAAGGAAAGATCAGAAGATGACTGGCAACTACAATCCGAGGATGAATGAGAAAGAACGACATTTTTGAGTCTAGACTCTTTCTGTTCAGGTAATGCCCGAAGTGTGACAAAGACAGGCACTGCAAATGCATCTTTTTTCTCACAATCAAATCTATCATTTGTCAAATTAGAAGGTATTTCCGTTAAGTTTACTCCTTCTATAAAGGGATCATGTAGTGACTCTTCCTTAGGATAAGCAGTAATGTTTTTTTGTGTGGTTTTTTTTTCCACAAATTTCACCAAATTTCTGCTTTAACTCTCTGGTGATGAGTTTTAACTTATTTTTCCACTCTAATTTGTCTTGTTTGGTCCACATGTCCTCACACTTTTGAACAGAGGGATGTTCTGAATATAAAAATATATCATCCTCTCTATCACATTCCTTATTCATTCCTGGTTCTTGGGCCATTTTTGACAGATACAAAAATGGAAAGTAAAAGTGCTGTATTTGATTCCCAGATGTCCTTTCTGTCAGCATACATGTTTGTAAAATAACTTTATCTTTAAGTAATCAAGTATGGACAAAGGAAAAATTAGAAAATAATTAAAATTTAACTGTAAATTTCTTAATCTATGTTAAGCTGCTCCCAAGTCACTGGATTGTAACTAAGAAGCAAAAAATAACTTGCCCTAGCCTGAAACAGAAGAAAAACACAAATCCATAAACTTAACTTTGTCAGTTTTTTAAACTAAACAATTCATTACATGTTACATCTACCAAAAAATGAATTACGTGATTTTCAATGTTACAAACTTAAAAACATTTTATCTTACCATACCTTAAACAGTGAGCCCCAATAGTGCATTTAAGGATGTTTTTTAAAGATTAATAAGTAGAGAATAGGCAAACTTATTATTAGGAGCCAAAATCAATAAACATCAATCAGAAAAGAAAAATAAATTCCTGAATTTTAATTCAAATTAGATACTAAGATAGTATTATACATCACTATAAATTATCTGCCTGTATCCAGCTATTGTAACATCCACTGAGAGTAGATAAGAAAAAAATGTTAATAATATTTACAGATTCCCTATACTGAAATGAAATAACTGAAAATGTGCCTGTTTATTACCCAACTACAAAGGTCCCATCCTGGAAGGTGTGATTCTGCAATAGGCAATTGTGTTGATTTTATGACCCTACTCTCTGAAGTCAACTACACAGAGATCACAAGGCAAAATAAATCTTTCATCTTGGCATTAGTGACAGGCAATACAGAACTGCACATTTTGAATCACTGAGAACTGCACATTAAGAACCACCAAAAACCACTCCTACATGAGTCTAAGTCAGTAGTCATCATTGTTATACTGCTCATAATTTCAACTGCTTAAACATACAGTTCAGTATTTGATGTTACCTTTTTAGCATGTAAAAACTTACAAAAATGGAAGAAGCAAACAATATTCAGGAATTTTTTTGGTCCAATTGCAAGGATAAAGTTTAACTATAAGCTACTATAAATTCTAACAATATTTTAAATTTGGTAACTTGTAAAATTTTACAAAAACTAAATATTAAATTGTAATCTATCAACTTCAATATATTCTGTTCAGAAGATAATTTCAATTGAATTGTGTTATATTCTTAAAGCAGTGACAACAATATAAAATTGGAAATTTAAATTTAAATTTGTATATACCTGCAGGTGTTTATTTTCACTTTCATTAAAACTTTCTTCCTCTTTTTCAGTTGCCATTTTTAAGTCTAGTTCTGCTGAAAAATCTATATATTTTATTAAAATGGACAAATTAGAATGGTTAGATAAAAGCTATAACCTTCATAAAGATAGAAAACAACATCTTATCAATTAAGAGTTTAAATTAAACTTAATCTTTAGCTGAATATTTACTTTAAAAATACTTTTAATTATCAAAAATTTCAGCAAACCATTTGGGAAATACTAAATGTCACTAGGATAAAGGCATACAAACATCTCAAAGAATCATTCACAAATGCACCCACCTAATATAAATGAACAAAACAATCAGAAACAAATTTTTAAAATGCAGCAGAAAGAGGGGCACCTGGGTGGCTCAGTGGGTTAAGCCTCTGCCTTTGGCTCAGGTCATGATCCCAGGGTTCTGGGATCAAGCCCCACATCGGGCTCTCTGCTCAGCAGGGAGCCTGCTTCCCTTCCTCTCTGCCTGCCTCTCTGTCTAATTGTGATCTCTCTCTCTCTCTCTCTCTGTCAAATAAATAAATTTTTTAAAAATGCAGCAGAAAGATATAAAATCACAACAGACTATTCTTTACCTTGTTGTAGTATCTCTTAAACAACACCCTAAGCTTCAACTACAACATTATTCATGGTTTCCAAAATTACTAGTATTTTTTATGCCTGTATCAGTGTACAACCTTCCTAGGGGTGTATTTCCCTGATGAATGTAAACATTCCTAAAATGTTTTCCTCTACTACTTGACAAATTTCTTCACATCTTATAGGACACAGACTGCTATGTAAAGTCATCCTTGATTAAGGCTACCCTTCCTTAGATAAATAGATCTCTTTTTTGGGGGCTACATTACTACTATACAGATTTTTCTAGTGCATCTTCATCACCTGAACTGTAAGATACTTCTTTATGTATATATATTCCTTTTGTTACTAGACTGTATGGGACAATCTCTCTCTCTTTTTTTAAGGGGGGGGAGGAGAAGAGGGAGAGAGAATTTTGACCAGGCTCCACGCCCAGCACTGAGCCCCACATGGGGCTTGATCTCACAACTCTGAAATCATGACCTGAGCCAAAATCAAGAGTTGGACACTCAACCAACTGAGCCCCCCAGGAGTCCCTATATGGGATAATCTCACAAATCATATCTGTGTAAACACTCTTTATTTTACTCAGTAATTATTTACTGAGATCCCAGTAAGTGCTAGGTACCCAGGTTTAAAGAAGCAAGTAGATAAAAGGTGTAAGGAATAGATTTTCTAAAGATAATGCCTGAACTGAGACAGCAACACTGAGGTCAGACAGATTCAAAGGGGTTAGAGGGCGGAAAATGGGGGGAGTATACAAGCCCGTAGTAAGACAAGGGAGAGACGCACACAACAGGGTAAATATCTGTCTAAAATACAGGAAGCAAAGAGGAAGACATCACCAGCAGTTCAGAATAGCAGAGAAAAGGGCAGACAGAAGAAAGGGTTGGAGAGTTTAGCAGAACTCAAAATTATGAAAACTTTATATGTAATTTTAAGATACTTGGACACAAACATATTTTCAGCAATGGTTCACAGTCATATTTGCATTTGAGACAGATCACTCTAAATGCTGTGGGGAGGGATGAATTTGAGGGGCATTGTAATAAAAGATGGGAGATGAATGAGAAGGCACTGATGCAAAATAAAGATGAAGCACACCTGATCTGACAGTCTCGTTCTAGAAATATTGAGGATATAAAATTATCAGGGCCAGTACAGAATAAATCTATACTAAATGAATAAACACACAATCTTGGGTCCCTAGCAACCAACTCTGCTCATTACTTTACAAAAGGCATCAAGTGGGAATTATTCTACATGAACTGTTTTAAGTTGCGTGTATTTATTTTAAAATTTTTCTGTTCCAGGGGCGCCTGGGTGGCTCAGTGGTTAAGCCGCTGCCTTCGGCTCAGGTCATGATCTCAGGGTCCTGGGATCAAGCCCCACATCGGGCTCTCTGCTCAGCAGGGAGCCTGCTTCCTCCTTTCTCTCTGCCTGCTTGTGATCTTTCTCTGTCAAATAAATAAATAAAATCTTTAAAAAAATTTTTTTTTTCTGTTCCATATCTTCCTGTGTTACAGGAACCTGTAGGTGCTTTATTTTAAAAGTCCTGCTTCTTGGATCCACCAAGCTCATGAGGAAGTAACAGGAGCAAGTCACTTGTACAGGTAAATAACTTTGAATTTATTGTCTGTATTCACTACTCTAGGAGATAATTGAAAATCTTTTGAAAATATAGTGTTAATTCTACAAGTAAAGAAAGAACATAAAACTACAGGGGTAAAAAAATACTGTACAATTTATTAGTACCAATCTGATCATATGACTGATGAAAGGCCCTGAGTTAACTGGTACATTAAGTAGAGCAGAAATTAGATATGGTTAATCAATAGACTGAGAATCAGGAGAATATTATTCTTAAATGATATAGTACTCCTGAAAACCAATATTCCACCTATTCATCAAAATTAATGAAGGGGGGTGCCTGGGTGGCTCAGTCAGTTAAACGGCTGCTTTCAGCTCAGGTCATGACTGGGTCCTGGGATGGAGTCCTGCATCGGGCTCCCAGGTCAGTGGCAAGTCTGATTTTCCCTCTGCCTCTCCTCCCACTTTTTCTCTCAATCTCTCTCAAATAAATAAAACCATTAAGTAATAATAACAATAATAATAATAATAAAGGGCCATCTGGGTGGGTCAGTGAGTTAAGTGTCTGACTCTGGATGTCAGCTCAGGTCATGATCTTCATGGTCATAAGATCGAGCCCCATATCAGACCCCATGCTAAGCGTGAAGCCTGCTGCTTAGGGTTCTCTCCCTCCCTCTCCTTCTGCCTTCCCTCCCTCCCTCCCCACTTTCTTGCTCTCTAAAAAAAATAAAAATAATAAAACAAGGAGATAGACAATGCTTACATAATTGAGAAGACGGTACTATATAGTAAATTCTCAGTGATTCCCATTATGGCTGGGAAAGCCAATGCTAAAATAAAGTCATAGAGAATATAGGAAATATTTTAATATTTGGCTTGGGAAGCTGCTTTTTCTAGTTACATTGAATATAATTTGACCAATACTTGTGAATTTAAAGCTATAAATATAAGGCTAAGAAAATTTGTTTTCAATAAGCAATCTTTAGACCTCTACCTAGTATTCCCAGCTGGGCACAAATGTCTAAATATAATCCTGCCACCCACTCTAAAGTGAAAGCTAAAAAAACCCTAAAAGAAATTGTTTTCTCCTAATTCTTTTTTTTAAAAAAGATTCTATTTATTAAAATTTTAAAAAATATGTATTTCAGAATTAGTGTCATACTTACTGAAAATAAAAATTTTAACATTTAGGGAACCAATCCTGTAATTCTATAGGAGTTTGATTTGGTAGATCATATCAGTCTTTCAAGGGTTTTTGGAAACAGCTTTCAAATCAAAAAATTAAATATCTTTACAAAAAAAAAGCCATAGCTTCCGTATCTCATTTGAATAATAAATACCAATATAACCTGTATCTTTGAAGTCCAATAGACCTTACAAGGATGAATATGTGGCTATGATTAACCCCATGTCTAGCACTCCATCTGCTTTCAGTATTCTTTGTGGAGCAGCTGTGATTAAATCTGTTCTAGTGCAAATACCCTTGAACCATCTTAAGTGAATTCTCTGGAGTTTCCTGCTCAACTCCAAAACTTCTCAGCTAACGTGCCGTTCTTTTTTCCCTTGTTCCCATCACTGTCCCCCTTCCTTAAAAGTAATTTCTGAAAAAAAGAAAAAAAAAGTAATTTCTGGGGACACGTGAATGGAGCCTTGGACTGCACATCCGGCTCTTGATTTCAGCTCCCATCATGATCGAAAGGTCCCCGGATAGAGTCTCTCATCTGCCTCCAGGCTTGGAAGCCAGTCTCCTTGAGGAATCCCTATCCTTCCCCCTTTGTCCCTTCCCTGACCACTTTCTGTCTTTCTCATTCTCTCTCCATAGAATAAATACAGAAATCCTTACGACAGAGTTACTGCTGGAACTATGGTATTGATTGTTCTGCTTTTATACCCCTTTTATTATGGATTATTCTCCACCACTTCTCTCCTCTTTATTTAGCACTGATATTTACATTTATGACATCTCTTTCTGCATCTCCTTGCTCCCCTCAAGCTGAAAACATGCTTACAAATAAAAAGAAAAAATGTTTTCCTTCATCCTGTGGTGTCTCGAGGTATCCAGTGGCCTTTCCAGGTGTCTGTAGGTGGAAGTCTACACCCTTGCGATGGAGCACATGACTCAAGGATCACTGGCATTCGCATCACCTGACAGGTCAGAATGCAGGATCCCAGACCTGTGGTCATACTGTTCATTATTTTTTGAAATATTTTATTTATTTATTTGACAGACAGAGATCTCAAGTAGTCAGAGAGGCAGACAGAGAGAGAGGTGGAAGCAGGTTCCCTGCGGAGCAGAGAGCCAGATGCGGGGCTCAATCCCAGGATCCTGAGATCATGACCTGAGCCCAAGGCAGAGGCTAAACCCACTGAGCCACACATGTGCCCCTCATCATGTGCATTTTTAACAAGGTCTCTGATGATTCAGTAAAATTGGAGAAATTCTGGTCCATACTGATTCGCTGCCACATTCTGTTACCTTAACTTCACCTTCTAGAGCAAGCCTCACATTCGTCACTATCAATTCCTCAAAACTGGAAATGTCTTAAAAGTCATTAATTTTCTAATAGACTTTGAATCACAGCTAAAGCTTCCCTGATTCCCGCGAACTGACCCTGCTCTCTTTCTCCTTCCAATTCTCTTACTTTGCACTCAATGATACTACTTAGGAAGTACGACCATTTTAGAAGCCATTAAGACACACACACTTCCTGCTGACCAGGACATAGCTCTGCATAATCTGCCACATCAGTCCTTAATGTTTGCCCAACTGTGAGGAAAGCAGGAAGGGGGGGAAATTTGGGTACACTACACTGACAGGTTTTGGTAGTGGAAACTCACTTGATACTATTCCTGCATATCAAATAGTTTGCTCCTTTTAAAAGAACTGACCTAAAGCTTACATGTTTTTTTTCCAATTTATTTATTTTCAGAAAAGCAGTATTCATTATTTTTTCACCACACCCAGTGCTCCATGCAATCCGTGCCCTCGATAATACCCACCACCTGGTACCCCAACCTCCCACCCCCCCGCTACTTCAAACCCCTCAGATTGTTTTTCAGAGTCCATAGTCTCTCATGGTTCACCTCCCCTTCCAATCTCCCCCAACTCCCTTCTCCTCTCTATCTCCCCATGTCCTCCATGTTATTTATTATGCTCCACAATATGTGAAACCATGAGATAATTGACTGACTCTGCTTGACTTATTTCACTCAGCATAATATCTTCCAGTCCCGTCCATGTTGCTACAAAAGTTGGGTATTCGTCCTTTCTGATGGAGGCATAATACTCCATAGTGCATATGGACCACATCTTCCTTATCCATTCATCCATTGAAGGGCATCTTGGTTCTTTCCACATCAGTCACTCTCTTTTTATCCTTTCCACTTATTTCCTGATGTTCCTTTGGTCTTAGAGTATCTTGAAATGGAACCACTAATTAATCTCCTTTGTGGCACCCTCAATTTCATCTGTTACTGACACTGACACCTGATAAGACTTCAACTTATCTCCTTTTCAATCTTTCTCCTCTTTATCTCTAATTCAATAGGTGATTTTCTTTGGATATTTAAATATATCAGTGTTCCCATTTTACATCAATATTTTATCAAATGACTTTTTAATAAAATACAATTCTTACCTTCCACTTGTTCTTTTAATTTACTTGCCCCTTTCTGATTTTCATTTCCAGGTAAATGAACAACGTATGTTTCTGGAAGACTCTCAGAATTACTCTGTTAAAATGAACAACAAAAATGAGTTGCATAAAGTTTCCCTAATCCTTTTCTAAGAAAATATCTGAATTTCCTACTTTAATAGTAATCAGACTCACAAATAAGAAAAGCATATACATTTGAAAATAAGTAATAGTAATCAGACTCACAAATAAGAAAAGCAAAACATTTGAAAAACTCATATATGCTTTCTAAATTAAATATAATGTTTAATCTTCATTTGGCTGTAAACTGAACATCAAATGCCAGAGTAAATATTTTCTTTGACAGAACACTGACTTATATGTACATTTCAACAAGAACTAACAAAACACCTAACTCTCCTTTGCATTCCCCACCCAAATAAAAGGATATTAAAAATATGTATTTAAATAAATTCTTTAGTACGTATATTTGCTACAAATTTAAACTGTTCCTAACAGCAGAACTTTTTTCCATGTTAAAATAGGACACTTGACATAAGAAACCTTGGAGTAGATCATGTTGAGTATAAAGAGTACAGTGTGGTAACTGCTGCTTCATTTGGATAAACAAAGGCTTGGAAACTTTATTGACAGGATAATGGTTAAAGTAAATGGCAAAGTAGGAAGAAAAACTTTTCTTGAAATTATGTTTAAATAATAGCAAAAAGTTTTACATATAGGTATGAAACTCTCCAAAAAGTATAATAAGCTTTCATAAGGGAATAATAAGAACATTTATTTATTAATTACCTAAAAGGTACCAGGCACTTATTTTAGTATACCCATTTTCATTTATACAAACAACAATAATACCAATGGTTATGACAATGGGATGGATCTTCCTGCTTCTTGGTCATTCCAAGACATTAGAGTGAAATGAGGAACATGTGTGATCCACAGTTCTGTCTGTCTAGAATGTCTAGAAGGTCTCCAAGACCTTCACACAACTGGTCCTTCTCATCCTTTACTTGGCAGCTCTTGCCACACTCAGAGAGATTGTTTCTGACCAACAAAATTCCATACACATTCTCATCCCCATCCTAACTGCAAACTCCCCCACTGTTCCCTAACCTAACATTTCCATTTTCTTTATATGAACCACTAACAGTGACTTACAGTGGGTTGTTGTTTCCTCATTTTTCTGCTTCAACCACTACAGCCTAACCCCTCAACTTGTACAGCCTGGTACATAGCTGGTATTCAATAACAAATGTATTTAAGGTCAAAACACTTAAAATAATCTCACTGAGGGGGCGCCTATATGGCTCAGTCAGTTAAGCAACTGACTGTTGATTTCAGTTCAGTTCATGATCTCTGGGTTGGGAGATTAAGCCCCATGTTGGGCTCCATGCTGAGCATGAAGTCTACTTGGGAATCTTTCTGTCCCTCTTCTTCTGCCCCTCCACACCCCCCTCACATGCTCTCTCTCTCTCTCTTTTTCTCTAAAAAACAATAATAACAAGCTCACTGAGAAGGTCTCAAGTACCAAGTCACTATACTAGGTATCGATCCTTGCACTATGCAAGGGTTAAGGGCATTGATAGCCGTGCAGTCCAAACTCCACATATAACATTGGATTCCCCCAAAACTTTACTAATCTCCTATTGAACTTCCTACTTCAAAAGGAATTAGACTTAAAAACAGCAAAAGTGTATATTAAAAACCAAAATATTGAAATAGAAGACCTTATATCTCTAGAGTAGAGATCATTAGATCTGTAGATCTAATCTACTTCTTAATCCTCATTTGAATATTGACTCTGTAAACTGAGCACAGAAGGTCAGACAGAGTAAATTATAACCTAATGCTGACCTTACCAATAACGTAAAGTCAATTAACACATTTTGTATGTCCTATATATTATATACTGTACTCCTACAATATAAACTAAAGAAGAGGTTATTAAGAAAATCATAAGGAAGAGGAAAATACATTAACAGTACTGTACTGTATCAAAAAAAATCTGAGTGTAAGTGGACAAACAATTCAAACCCATCTTATTCAAGGGTCAACTGTATACCTACACAATGTCACTGAAATTTAACATATCCCAAATTAGAAATCCACCTGCCCATTCTAACTTTCCCCTTCTTTTCTTGACACTACTGCCATTTATTTTATTGCCCTTCAGAAATCTTCACATTTCAAAAAAGTGTCCTCGATATTTAGTAAATCACTAATACTGCTGTGATCATTTTTGTCTTGTGTTTCTATAGTGCCCTTAACAGTTTACAAAGTGTTTTCATATTTGTTCATTACACATACCTGAGAGGTAGGTATTAGAACCATTTTTATGAATGAGGTCTGTGACATTCAAACAGGTTAAACAAGTTTTTCTGGGATCCCACAGCTACCAAGTGACAGAACCTGGATGCCACTGTATCTTTTGACTTCAAACACGGTGCTTGCAACACTGTGTAGCACCTACCTGTCCTAAGAGATCAGGCCCTTTTTACCTCTCTCCATAGTCCGTCACCTTAGAAAAGGTCATCGTTACCTTACACTTACGTTTCTGTAAGTAAGGCTGCACAAAGATACTCAAGGCATACTATTTTAACTATCTGAAATAGTTTTTACCTATTGAAAGCACCACTAAACCAGGGATGCCTGGGCATTTCTGGGATCTAGCCCCATATGACAGTGGGGAGCCTGCTTCTCCCTCGCCCTCTGCCCCTCCCCCTGCTCATGTTCCCTTTCTCTCTCTCTCTCTCAAATAACTAAATAAAATCTTTTTAAAAATAAATAAAACACCACTAAACCAGTGGCAATAATACCACTAATACCATTATATTATTATAATTTTTATTATAATCACAATGCTCCTTGTAAATCTACTTAACAATCCAAATATAATAGTTTCAGGGGCCCCCCATGGTTCAGTTGAGCTCTGTGCTCAGACTGGAGTCTGCTTCAGATTCTCCCTCTCCCTCCCACTCACTAACTCTCTCTCTCAACTACATAGATACACAAAATATTTTTAAAATATACATATACATATGCATATACATACATACAGATAGATAGATAGATAGATAGATAGATAGACAGATAGATACCCTTTCAAGTCCCAGGCATCATCTTTTCAAATTCCAACTTGTGAAAAATTAAAATCCAATCTCTTTCTAGATCTCATTAGGAGTTTTGCACATCCATATACACCACAGAATCATATATCTGGCCATAAGCTGGCCTGCAGTAATTCTTGGTTATTTAGATAACTTAATTTCAAAACACAAACTAATTCCTTATCATGTCTAAGCCTCCATTTTCTGCAATAATATTACACAGTTTTCATTAGGTTAAGTTTGTAAATTAATAGAACTGTATTATGCTGGATTATTATATTTAGCACATAAATATTTTATCAATTACAGGTAAAAGTATAAGGAAATAGTTTTTATGGGTAAATGCAGAAATGAGAGAGTAAAGTCTAAGCATCCCTTTTACATTTTAAAATCACTCCATGCTTTTATTTTAAAATAATAATAAAATGGTACCTCAGAATCCCAAGATGAGTCTTCACTTTGTTCTGTGAATCCTAATGCTGACAGCATAACATAAAATACAGTCATAGATACATTAATGAGAACATGTATTATGAATTTTAAACATATATTCAAGCCTATCCCCCCTTCATGAATACTTCAATAAAATAAAAGTAAAAGCAGTAAAGATTTTCAGAGGGTTGAAGAATTTTCAGGAAGAAAAAGCTGGTATACTTAAAAAGAAAGACAGCAAAAAGAAAAAGAAAAATATCTTAATGAAATGGGGAACATAACTGGATCTACATACTGTGATATTTTTTATACCAGCATTTAAGCCTAGAAAAAAATGTGGAGATGTTCACTAACTTACCATATCTATCATTTTTATCTGCCCTGTAAGCAGAAGTCAAACAGTCATTAACTCTTTGTGCTTGTGGAACACTTTCAGTAATTCCATCATCCTTTGTTCCAATCACTGGCCACTCCTCTCCTTCCTTAAAAACAACACAAAACAAAAACCCGACTTCAGAAAACATCACATCAATTCACGTGCTCACCCACTCACTCAGAAAGACAAATGCTTCTGTCAAGTCATAGGCACTATCCTGGGAGAAACTGGAAATATAAATAAAAGAGACTGCCATATATACTAGTAGGGGTAGAGAACAGAAGAGTATCATTTACTAGTTCTACAGGTGAAGTGAATAAAGCACAGTGAAGGCACAAAGGGGAAAACAGTTGTATATGGGAAGCTCAGGAAATGCTGCGAAGGTAGGGCTGTATCTTGAGAGAGAGACAACACAAAGACGGTGTGAAGGGCATTCTAGAAAAGGTAGAATGAGCAAAAGGATGATGTATGGAATAACACAGTAAGTGACAATAGCTACAGAAGGTGGCAAAACTGGAACACGATTTTTGGGAGTGGGATAGAGAGACAGAATTGGAAAACCAGGACTGAAACAAAAAAGGCAAGTGTGATACTGGAATATGAACTTTCTCCTTCAGGTAATGGGTAGCCACTAAAGAAGCAGAGGAGTTACATCACCACAAATATATTCTAGAAAGGTCACTCTGACAGCGATGTAGAGATGAACATAAAGGAACCCAAGGGGCACCTGGGTGGCTCAGTGGGTTAAAGCCTCTGCCTTTGGCTCAGGGATCATCAGGTTTTATGATCCCTGATGCGGGTAATCAAACCCCGCATCAGGCTTTCTGCTCAGCGAGGAGCCTGCTTTCTCTTCTCCTCTCTGCCTACTTGTGATCTGTCTGTCAAGTAAATAAATAAAATATTTGAATAAAAAAAAAGGAACCCAATCCAGAAGAGGATTTCAAAATTATAGGAGAGAGAGAGAGGGAATTATATTAAGATATGAAAAATGGGAAGCAAATACAAAATAGTGAATGGAGAGAGTGACTGAATGTGGTTATTTTTTTCTTTTTTTGCCTTTTAATATTTTGTAAAGGTTTTATATTTATTTGTCAGAGAGAGAGAGCACAAGCAGGAAGAGCAGCAGGCAGAGAGAGAAGCAGACTCCTCGCTGAGCAAGGAGCCCAATGAGGAACTCAAGCCCAGAACCCTGGGATCCTGACCTGAGCTGAAGGCAGACGCTTAACCGACTGAGCCACCCAGGCACCCCTTTTTCTAATTTAAATTCAATTAATTAACATATAATATATTATTGGCTTCAGAGGTAGAGATGTGATTTTTTTTCTAAAAGATTTATTTATATTTAGAAGGAGAGGGTGTGCATGCAGGTGGAGGGGCAGAGGAAGAGGAAGAGAGAATCCTCAAATAGACTCCCTACTCAGTATGGGGCCCGACCAGGGGCTTCATACCAGGACCCTGAGATCATGACCTGAGCAACACCAACAGTCAGATGCTTAAGCGAGCAAGCCACCGAAGTGCCCCTGGATGTAGTAATTTCAGGGAAGTTTGGAGTCCAGGATTTTTCCTACTTCAGTGTTTCAGTGGTGCTATCCACTAGGATGGGGAAAACAAATGACAGAGCAGATTACAAAAAGTCAGGGAAGAAGAAAGGGTCAGAAACAATGTCTTCAACCTGGGACATACCAAATTTGAAGCACCCAGGAGCCTTTTTTTTTTTAAAGATTTTATTTATTTATTTGTCAGAGACAGAGAGTACAAGTAGAGGGAGGGGCAGGCAGAGGGAGAAGCAGGCTCCCCACTGAACAAGAAGCCAATGCAGGACTCAATCCCAACACTCTGGGATCATGACCTGAACCAAAGATAGATGCTTAACTGACTGAGCCACCCAGACATCCTGAAGCACCCAGAAGACTTACGAAGAAAGTTCTAGACAAATACATTTGGAGTAGGAAAAATGACATTACTCATAATGTTAAAAAGATAAATATTGGGTGCCTGGGTGGCTCTGTGGGTTGAGCCTCTGCCTTCAGCTCAGGTCATAATCTCAGGGTCCTGGGATCGAGCTCCACATGGGGCTCTCTGCTCAGCAAGGAGCCTGCTTTCCCCCTCTCTCTATGCCTGCCTCTCTGCCTCCTGCCTCTATGTCAAATAAAGGCATAAAAATCTTAAAAAGAAAAGATAAATATATATACTAAAATATACTAATCTGATATAATTAAATAATGTAAACCTACACAGAACTCTTGAAATTTTCAGAATAAAAATAAAAGCAGGGGGGAAAACCCATAGGATTCAATATTTCAATTACATACTTCAACATTAGTTTCAAGGATACAAAATATATTTTAATTAAGGTAGGCAAGTTAATGGGCACCTAGGTGGCTCGGTTGGTTAAACATCTGACCCTTGATTTTGGCTCAGGTGACGATCTCAGGTTTATGAGACTGAGTCCCACATCACGCTCCTGCTCAGCAGGGAGTCTACTTCTTTCCCTCTCTCTTCCTTTCCCTCTGTCCCTCCACCCCCAACTCTCTCTCTCCCTTGCTCTGAAATAAATAAATCTTTAGAAAAAAATATATAAGCAAGATTCATTTCTGTAATGGATACCATTTTTAAGATTAATGAAGATTTAATTGCAAAATACCAATTCAAGATTTTTATAAGAATATTAATTTTTAAAAATTAATCTTAAAATATTTAAATTATATAAGAGAAATATGGTATTTTAGAATTCTGAGGCATTTTTAAGTACTACTATGATGTATGAGAAAAATATAAAACTCTATTTTAAAATTCACATGGTTTTCTTATTCCACTGTGAACAGCATATTTCACCAGTAGTTAAGGACCAGAGAAAGAATCTAGTATTAAAAAATAATCATGATCATCCAAGTTGAAGGTTTTAAAGTCTCCAAATACATGTGTCATTATCAAGCAGGACCCAATATTCACATGGGGAAAGAAGAAAGGGACAAAAAAAAAATCAAATCACCAGTACTTCTGAGTTTCAGATATGAAAGAATTCACATGTCAAATTTAACAACTGTGGGAACTCCTGGCTGGCTCAGTGGGAAGAATGTGTGATTCTTGATCTCAGGGTTGTGAGTTCAAGTGCCATGTTGGGTAGAGAGATTACTTAAAATTTTTTAAATCTAAAAAGAACGCCCCCAAAACTAATAGCTATGAATACTAAAGCTTCCTGATAATATAAAATGTATCCACTATTGGAGATATTTGAAAAAGTAAAAGTCATCTTCCAGAAATAATTTTGTATACTCTCTTAGCAACCTTTCCTTCCTTATGATTCTATAATGACAAATAGTTCATATTAGGAAAAAACTATAAATTGTGAGTTCATTCATTTGATGTGTGTGTATGTATCTATAATATGCAGATACAATTAAAAATCAACCAGAATCAAGAAACAAGATGTTAGGGGCACCTGGGTGGCTTAGTGGGTTAAAGCCTATGCCTTCAGCTCAGGTCATGATCCCAGGGTCCTGCCTGCCTCCCCCCCAACCACCTCCACCTGCCTCTCTGCCTACTTGTGATCTCTGTCTGTCAAATAAATAAACTCTTTAAAAAAAGAAACAAAATTTTATATTTTTTCTTTAAGAGTGTTGCAGCTTAAAATTTATTTCATTTAATGGATAAAGATTAAGAACCTCACTTACATAGTCAGAAATTTCAGTTTTAAGTAATGAAAAGACTACATAAAGTGTTTACTTATGTCCTCTCTTTATTCTCAAAAAGATCTAAAAACTTACCAAGATTATACCACACGGTAAATAAATTAGAAATCACAAGAAAGAGCACCTGGTTGGCTCAGTTGGTTAAGCATCTGCCTTCAACTCAGGTCATGATCCCAGGGTCCTGGGATCGAGTCCTGCTTCGGGATCCCTGCTCAGTAGGGAGTCTGCTTCTCCTCTGCCCCTCTCCCGCCTCTTATACTCTCTATCTCTCTTACACATACAGAAAAAATAAAAATGAAATCTTAAACAAAAACAAGAAAGATAATGGCCAAAACTCAAAATTCATAATAAATCTGAGTAAGGCCTAAAACAGATTTCACTTTGCATTATCTATAAACACAGGTTTTGCTAAATTAAATACACAATATCACACTTTATCAACTTAAAGGTAAGGATAAAATTTTCTTCCACTTCTTCATAAAAATAAGCTGTAAGTCATTCAGAGGAGTCTGAGCATTTTTTAATTACCTGCTTTCATTTTCTTAATTTGCACTTAAAATAATTTCTACCATATTTTATAATGTAGAGTATCTTCTCTCCCGTAGCCCCACAACTGCTATTGTGTTTTTATAATAATCTCTCTCAACTCTGCAAGCTTTACAGTCATCTAGCCCTTCTTAAATGAATTCTTTGTCTTCAGCTCCTCCCTCATCTTCACATTCCTTCTATAGCTGTTCTTTCCAGTTGCTCTGTAATTCTTTCCTTCCATAAGGGCATACCTAAGAACTGTTCACTCCCACCAACCTTTATAAATCTCAATCCAATTACCTCTCTACCATTATGACACTGTTTTCTCTTATAATCTTGAGGACTTCCATTTCTTCCTAAGATTCTTTTCATTATAAGGATCAAGAGGATGATATATGAAAAAAAAAAAGGGGAAAAGTTTAAAATGAAACAACTTACCTTTATAAGACCAAGGCCTAACAAGGTGAAAGGAGGTTTTAGAATAGGATCAGGTGATGGCAAAGCAGGAGGAGAAGAGTCACAGACATCGACGGATGGTTTTGAAGGAACGCCAACTGTATGTTTACACTTGTTTTCAGAATTATCATTCTCAAATAAAGTTTTATCTCCCGGTGATATAAGGCCAAGTTTTGCTTCCATTTAGTAAAAAACAAAACAAAGAGTACATGAAAATATCTGTAATTTGGAATTACTAACACAAGAACAGACAAAAATCAGTGAATAACACAAGACTTCAAACAGCTTACAGTTCTTGTAATGCTTCCTTAAGTTTGATTTTGAGGTATTCTAGAAAAAAAAATTAATAGTTTTAAGGATTACAAGTAACACATTTGGTAAAATAAATCATAACATTCACCATTATCAAATGAGCACCATTACACAAAGAACATGGGTTTTGGAATCATTCAAATGTAGATTCAAATCTCAGTTCTGTCATTTACTAGCCTACATTTTCTCATGGGGTAAGGATTATGAGAGATTTAATAGCTAGTCCCAAAATGTTATTTTCCTTACTCCTGATTATTACAAATTCTTCCTCAAAAAGTTAACAATAAAGCTATCCTACAACCCAGCAATTACACTACCAGGTATTTATCCAAAGGATACAAATGTAGCATCCTGAAGGGGTACCTGCACCCCAACGTCTATTCCAGCAACGTCCACAATAGCCAAACTATGGAAAGAACCTAGATGTCCATTGACAGATGAATGGATAAAGAAGAACCCCACCATACACACACACACACACACACACACACACACAGAAATATTACTCAGCCATCAAAATGAATGAAATCTTTCCACTTGCAATGACATGAATGGAACTAGAGGGTATGATGCTAAGCAAAATTAAGTCAGTCAGAGAAAGACAAATACCATGATTTCACTCATATGTGGAATTTAAGAAACAAAACAGATGAACATACAGGAAGGGAGGGGGGAAAAAGATGAAAACAGAGGAGGAGGCAGACCCTACAAGACTCTTTTTTTTTTTTAGTTAATCCCCGTAAAGGGATTTTTTTTTAATTTTTAATTTTTAATCTTTTATGAACATAGATTTTTATCCCCAGGGGTACAGATCTGTGAATCCCCAGGTTTACACACTTCACAGCACTCACCAAAGCACATACCCTCCCCAATGTCCATAACCCCACCCCCCTTGAAGACTCTTAACTATAGAAAAGAACCTGAGGGTTGCTGGAGGGAGGTGGGCTGGGAGTGGGAGGATTACGGGGGAGTGGAATAACTGAGTGATGGACATTAAAGAGGGCACATGAATTAATGAGCAGTGGGTGTTGTACACAACTGATGAATCACTGAATTCTACTTCTGAAACCAATAATACAGTATATGTAAAATAAATGGAATTGAAATTTCAAAAATGTTTAAATACTTTCTTTACCAAAGTAACCTAAAATAAAAATTTATTCCTAGGTAATTAAAAGTATTATTGAAAAAAAAACTAACATTAAGAAATGTTAACTATTTATTATTTTTAAAATGTATTTGCATGATTTATATTTGCATGGATATCTCTTACAGGAGGAAATATTAAAATTTAGTTTTTAGTAGTATCTTAGTTAGGTAAGTTGGAATTGCAAACAATTTAAGTTGCTTTTGTTTGCCAAAATGCTAAAGACAGGGACACCTGGGTGCCTCATTCGGTTAAGTATCTGCCTTTGGCTCAGGATTCTAGGATAGAGTCCCACATTGGGCTCCTTGCTCAGCATGGAGCCTGCTTCTTCCTCTGCCTGCTGCTCCCCACATGTGCAGTCTCTATCAAATAAATATTTTTTTAAAAAATCCTAAAGACATGGGCACCTGGGTGGCTCAGTGGGTTAAGCTGCTGCCTTTGGCTCAGGTCATGATCTCAGGGTCTTGGGATCGAGTTCCGCATCGGGCTCTCTGCTCAACAGGGAGCCTGCTTCCTCCTCTCTCTCTCTCTCTCTGCCTGCCTCTCTGCCTACTTGTGATCTCTCTCTGTCAAATAAATAAATAAAATCTTTTTTTAAAAAATCCTAAAGACAAGTGATTGTTTAAATGTAGTTCCTTCCAGAAAAGAGAAAAAAAATCATCATATACCTTGTGGGGCATGATTCATGAACAAAAACCACACACACAAAACAGAATTCATAACCAAATATGTTGACAGTGGAGACAGAAAGAGATGGACTGAAACAATAGACACTAAAGTTTTCTGCAAGGAAAAATTAGGGTAAGAATAAGTCATTAAAAAAAAATCTTTGGGGGGAAAGGAAGAAAAAAGGAAAAATATAAGACATGACCAATCAATCAAGCATGAGTGTAAGACAAGGAAAAAAAGGAAAAGTGTAAGCTAAAAAATGGTATGTAGAAAAAACATACTTTTCAGTATATGTAAGTGTGATTATGGATATAGCATAAACAGAAGTCTCTTAAAATTTTTCAATTACATATTATAAATATATATTATATACATATTATAAATACATATAAAACAGAGGCTTTTTTCTTTTTTTTTTAAAATTTATTTATTTTCAGAAAAACAGTATTCATTATTTTTTCACCACACCCAGTGCTCCATGCAAGCTGTGCCCTCTATAATACCCACCACCTGGTACCCCAAACTCCCACCCTCCCCCGCCATTTCAAACCCCTCAGATTGTTTTTCAGAGTCCATAGTCTCTCATGGTTCATTTCCCCTTCCAATTTACCCAAAAGCACATACCCTCCCCAATGTCCATAACCCTACCCCCCTTCTCCCAACCCCCTCCCCCCAGCAACCCACAGTTTGTTTCGTGAGATTAAGAGTCACTTATGGTTTGTCTCCCTCCCTATCCCATCTTGTTTCATGGATTCTTCTCCTACCCACTTAAGCCCCCATGTTGCATCACCACTCCCTCATATCAGGGAGATCATATGATAGTTGTCTTTCTCCGCTTGACTTATTTCGCTAAGCATGATATGCTCTAGTTCCATCCATGTTGTCGCAAATGGCAAGATTTCGTTTCTTTTGATGGCTGCATAGTACTCCATTGTGTATATATACCACATCTTCTTGATCCATTCATCTGTTGATGGACATCTAGGTTCTTTCCATAGTTTGGCTATTGTGGACATTGCTGCTATAAACATTCGGGTGCACGTGCCCCTTTGGATCACTACGTTTGTATCTTTAGGGTAAATTCCCAGTAGTGCAATTGCTGGGTCATAGGGCAGTTCTATTTTCAACATTTTGAGGAACCTCCATGCTGTTTTCCAGAGTGGTTGCACCAGCTTGCATTCCCACCAACAGTGTAGGAGGGTTCCCCTTTCTCTGCATCCTCGCCAGCATCTGTCATTTCCTGACTTGTTGATTTTAGCCATTCTGACTGGTGTGAGGTGATATCTCATTGTGGTTTTGATTTGTATTTCCCTGATGCCGAGTGATATGGAGCACTTTTTCATGTGTCTGTTGGCCATCTGGATGTCTTCTTTGCAGAAACATCTGTTCATGTCCTCTGCCCATTTCTTGATTGGATTATTTGTTCTTTGGGTGTTGAGTTTGTTAAGTTCTTTATAGATTTTGGACACTAGTCCTTTATCTGATATGTCGTTTGCAAATATCTTCTCCCATTCTGTCAGTTGTCTTTTAGTTTTGTTAACTGTTTCCTTTGCTGTGCAAAAGCTTTTGATTTTGATGAAATCCCAAAAGTTCATTTTTGCCCTTGCTTCCCTTGCCTTTGGCGATGTTCCTAGGAAGATGTTGCTGCGGCTGAGGTCGAAGAGGTTGCTGCCTGTGTTCTCCTCAAGGATTTTGATGGATTCCTTTCTCACATTGAGGTCCTTAATCCATTTTGAATCTATTTTTGTGTGTGGTGTAAGGAAATGGTCCAATTTCATTTTTCTGCACGTAGCTGTCCAATTTTCCCAACACCATTTATTGAAGAGGCTGTCTTTTTTCCATTGGACATTCTTTCCTGCTTTGTCGAAGATTAGCTCCCAAACTCATTTTATAAGGCCAGCATCACCTTGATCCCAAAACCAGACAAGGATCCCATCAAAAAAGAGAGCTATAGACCAATATCCTTGATGAACACAGATGCAAAAATTCTCACCAAAATACTAGCCAATAGGATTCAACAGTACATTAAAAGGATTATTCACCACGACCAAGTGGGATTTATCCCAGGGCTGCAAGGTTGGTTCAACATCCGCAAATCAGTCAATGTGATACAACACATCAATAAAAGAAAGAACAAGAACCATATGATACTCTCAATAGATGCTGAAAAAGCATTTGACAAAGTACAGCATCCCTTCCTGATCAAAACCCTACAAAGTGGAGGCTTTTTTTCATAGTATATCCCTATTACTACTGACTTTTCTCACTCTACAATTATTTATTTATAAATACTATAGTAAAGAATTTAATTTTTTGGCTATAAAGTAAGTTGCTCAATTAGTGGCCATCTATCACTACCTGAAAGCCATAATTATCTCTCAAGAGAAAAAAATAGAAAAAGAAATGTTTCTAATACATCAGCTTTCACATGAAGAAAGAATTGGTAATAAGAATTCTAAGGAGAAATATATACATTGAAAGGATATATCTAATGGGGCACAAATGGGGTTAAAGAAAAAAAGTTGAGGAAATTTTATCAAAAAATTTTTTAAATTTAATTTTGTGTGTGTGTGTTCCAAAATTCATTGTTTATGTACCACACCCAGTGCTCCATGGAAAAGATGCCCTCCTTAATACCCACCACCAGGCTCAACCAAGGCCCCCACCCGCCTCCCCTCCAAAACCCTCAGTTTGTTTCTCAGAGTCCATAGCACTCATGGTTTGTCTCCCCCTACTATTTCCCCCAACCCACTTCTCCTCTCCATCTCCCAATGTCCTCCATGTTATTCCTTGTGCTCCACAAGTAAGTGAAACCATATGATAACTGACTATCTCTGCTTGACTTATTTCACTCAGCATAATCTCTTCCAGTCCCGTCCATGTTGATACAAAAGTTGGGTATTCATCCTTCCTGATGGAGGCATAATACCCCATTGTATATATGGGCCATATCTTCTTTATCCATTTACCTGTTGAAGGGCATCTTGGTTCTTTCCACAGTTTGTCAACTGTGGCCATTGCTACTATGAACGTTGGTGTACAGATGGCTCTTCTTTTCACTATACCTGTATCTTTGGGGTAAATACCCAGTAGTGCAATTGCAGGGTCATAGGGTAGCACTGTTTTCCAAAGTGGCTGCACCAACTTGCATTCCCACCAACAGTGTAAGAGGGTTCCCCTTTCTCCACATCCTCTCCAACACTTGTTGTTTACTGTCTTGTTGATTTTGGCCATTCTCTCTTGTGTAAGGTGGTATCTCAATGTGTTTTTGATTTGAATCTCTCTGATGGCTAATGATGATGAACACATGGAACTGGCACAAAAACAGACACATATCCAAGAAAAAACAATCTGCAGTAAATAACTGGGTCCACTAAAGATTCATTTAGGCATGAGTATTATAAAAGTCATGTTAGAAGAAAAGAAAGAGAGAGATAAAGAAAAAGGAAAAGAAAAGAAAGAAAAGTCATGATATGATAATTTAAAACTTCACAGTAAGAATCCTTATCCTTGACCAAATGTCCTATTTCCTCCACCATGGGAAAGCTTTTTCCAGTATAATTTTTCTGTCATGATACATTTCCAGCCTATTTTTTCCACATTCGTTATTTAAGGGAGTTAAAAAAAATTCAACTTGTCATATTTCTATAAAATGGTTTGTTCTGACCAACTTTCCACTTCAAACATAAAATGATGATAGGCAGGCCACTGCTAAATTTTAAGAGTAAATAATACACAAAACTAAATTCAGAGCAGGAAAATTAATTTCACAAGAGAGTACATTACCTTTGTATTCAAACTTAAGTCTTCATCACCTGAAGCAGGCCATGAAGCATCATCACCAGGTTTAATGGAAATACTTTAGAGCAAAAATACACAACAAAAACAAGTTCATGAAAAAGAAAAACTGAGTGAAAGGTCAGCTATCTATTTATTAAATGAAGTTTCTTGATGTAATTGAACTTCAACCTCTGTTTTTGTTATTTTTTATTTTAATTCCAGTATCATTAACACACAGTGCTGTATTATTTCATGTATACAATATAATGATTTGGTAATTCCATCACCCAGTGCTCATTGCGGCAAGTACATTTCTTAACCCTTAGCTCCTATTTCACCCGTTCCCCCACCCATCTCCCCTCTGGTAACCATCAACTTGTTCTCTATATTTAAGAGTCAGTTTCTTGGTTGCCTGTCTCTCATTTTTTGTTTTTTTTTCTTTGCTCATTTCTATTGTTTCTTAAATTCTACATGAGTGAAATCTTATAGTATTTGTCTTTCTCTGACAACTCTGCTTAGCACAATATTCTCTAGTTCCCTCCATTTCACTGCAAATGGCAAATTTTGATTCTTTTCTATGGCTGAATATTCCATTGTGTGTATATATATACATACATATATATATATATGTATATATATGTCACTTCTTCTTTATCCATTCATCTATCAATGGACACTTGGGTTGACTATTGTTAACTAATGCTGTAGTAACCACAGGGGTACATATATCCCTTTGAATTGGTGTTTTCGTATTTTGGGGAGTAAATACCCAATAGTGTGATTACTGCATTGTAGGGTAGTTCAATTTTTAACTTTTGGAGGAAACTCCATACTGTTTCCACTAGTTTGCATTCCCACCAATAATCAAAGAGGATTCCTTTTTCTCCATATACTTGCCAACATTGTTACTTGTTTTTTTTTTTTTTTTAACCGTTCTGACAGGTATGCAGTGGTATCCCATTGTAGTGTTGATTTCCATTTGCCTGATGATGAGTGATGCTGAGTATCTTCTTAGGTGTCTGTAGGTCATCTGTATGTTTTCTTTGGAAAAATGTCTGTTCGTGTCTTCTGATAATTTTTTTTACATTTACTTTTTTTAATTTTTTAATATATTTTTTAATTTTATTTTTTATTTATTTTCAGCATAACAGTATTCATTATTTTTGCGCCACACCCAGTGCTCCATGCAATCCATGCCCTCTCTAATACCCACCACCTAGTACCCCAACCTCCAACCCACCCCCGCCACTTCAAACCCCTCAGATTGTTTTTCAGAGTCCATAGTCTCTCATGGTTCACCTCCCCTTCAATTTCCCCCAACTCCCTTCTCCTCTCTATCTCCCTATGTCCTCCATGCTATTTGTTATGCTCCACAAATAAATGAAACCATATGATAATTGATTCTCTCTGCTTGACTGATTTTGCTTGGCATATTCTCTTCCAGTTCCATCCATGTTGTTACAAAAGTTGGGTATTCATCCTTTCTGATGGAGGCATAATACTCTATAGTGTATATAGACCACATCTTCCTTATCCATTCGTCCATTGAAGGGCATTTGGTTCCTTCCACAGTTTGGTGACCGTGGCCATTGTTGCTATAAACATTGGGGTACAGATGGCCCTTCTTTTCACTACATCTGTATCTTTGTGTTAAATACCCAGTTTTTTATTTATTTTCAGCATAACAGTATTCATTATTTTTGCATCACACCCAGTGCTCAATTCTGATAATTTTTAAATTGGGTTGTGTTTTGGGTGCTGAGTTCTATCAATTCTTTATATTTGTATACTAACCCTTTACTGGCTATGTCATTTGCAAATATCTGCTCCTATTCCATAGGTTGCCTTTTCGTTGTGTGGATTGATTCCTTCACTGTGCAAAAGCTTTTGATTTTGATGTAGTCCCAACTTGCTCCTGAGGCAAGAGCAGTAAAAGCAAAAGTAAACAGAAACAGACCCAGAAGTACAGAGAATTCTGTATCACCAGAAGGGAAGGGGGTGGGAGGATGGACAAAATGGGTAAAGGGGAATGTGAGGTTCAGGATTCCAGTTATACTAAGTCACAGGGATACAAGTACAGCATAGGGAATACATTCAATGGTATTGTAATAGCATCATACAGTAAGAGATAGTAGCTACGCTTGTGGTAGGCATGGTGTAACATTCAGAGTTCTTAAATCGCCTGAAACACAACATCACATTATGTGTCAACTATGCTTCAATTTAAATAAACAAACAAATATACACATGTTAAAGAACAAATCTATGTTATTAGTGGGAATACTGTTCCCAAAGAGGTTAAAAACTATAAGGTCCAACTTTTTCCCTACACAGGTCCTGCCTTATTTAGGTCTACATGAACCTTCATAAGCACTGAGATACCCAAGAAGAGAGACTGCTATAAAAATAGAGTCCTGGTAGCTGTGCCTCTATTTCCCTATACACCGCCTAATATTTTCTTTCTGTGAGCTCTTAGATCACTTTTGCAGGGCTCAGTGGTACCCTCCAACCTTTTAAATCTTTAGCCTATGAAAGCAGATTCCCAAAACAAGCATAGCTTCAAATGGCCAAAGTAGGAGCCATTTCCTGCTCCTGGAGGACAAGCTAAACTGAAAGTCATCCATGAAATCATCTCAATGTAGACATGTACCAACTACCCAAATGAAGCTCTGTTACTGATTTGACGGCCAGTCCTAGCCCACCAAACCCTACATGTACATGGAAAAGACATCAAAGAATTAGAAAAAGAGGTGGAATGAGGAGACCCCTACCTTGGGCCATATATCTGTGTGGTTCAGAATCTCCATTCCCCCTTAGATACTCAAGAGGATCTAAGCCAAGATTGGGCTGGAAGTAGATGATATCACATTCCTATATGCTGTAAAAAGCCTTCCCCATGGCTCAAATGATTTTAAAACACTCAACAGCGGGGAGCGGGAAGTCGGGGTACAAGGTGGTGGGTATTATAGAAGGCATGGATTGCATGGAGCAGTGGGTGTGGTGAAAAAATAATGAATACTGTTATGCTGAAAATAAATAATAAATAAATCTAAAAATAAATAAATAAATAAATAAATAAAGATACCCCCCCAAAAAAAAAAGAAAACCTGAAGTATGCTAGTTCATTCAATTAAACAAATCATCAAAAAAACTGCTCGTGATTCTCTTGAACCCTCTATTTTAATATGCTTTTCTAAACAACTCCCAATATCCTGTGTCCTTCATTCCTTTCCATGTGTGTGTGTCCTTCATTTCTGTAATCCATCTTTATCTAATTTATCATATGCCCAAATATTCTGACATCTTTTCTAAAATTCTTATTCCTATCCAACCCAGTGTTGTTATTCTTGAAAGTTGGCCTCTCCTGCCAATTCCTTCCTTACGCACCTTCACTGTGTTCGCTAGACCCACTCCCCATCTTTCTATTATTAAAAAATTCACTTATTAAGATGAGAAAAAAAGGGGAAACCTGAATGTAAATCTCATTTCTGTCACTTATCATATCCAAATAAGTTACTTTAATCTCTTTTGCATTTCAAATACTCCACTTAAATAATCACTTGGTGAGGATGTTAAACACAGGTTGTAGTACCAGAGAGTATTTTTTTATACTTTTTTTAAAAGATTTTATTTATTTATCAGAGAGAGAGAGGGAGAGAGAGTGAGCATAGGCAGACAGAATGGCAGGCAGAGGCAGAGGGAGAAGCAGGCTCCCTGCTGAGCAAGGAGCCCAATGTGGGACTCGATCCCAGGATGCTGGGATCATGACCTGAGCCGAAGGCAGCTGCTTAACCAACTGAGCCACCCAGGCACCCCACCAGAGAGTATTTTGATTAGTTCATCTCTAAGATGTCCTAAAACCCTGAAATTCTATGTGCTTTTGATTTTGTCTACAGAAAAACAGAGAATACTTAGCTGGCAGAAAGGGAAAAAATGGAATAAAAGAAACACCAAGAAAAGCAGAGAAGAAAGAAAAAAGAAAAAAACAAGAAAAGATTATAGAAAAGTCAACAGAGAAAAGGAAAAAAATCTACAAAAAAAAGAAAAACCTTCAAGATCAAGGGAACTAGCCTAAAGGAAAAACTAGACTGGGAAGTCAGTAAACAGAGAATCATTTAGAAATATCCTCTAAAGAGATGATAAAATTAATTAACGTATCATCGCCTACACTAAATTACATATACATCACTTCTGGAAAATCATTCATCTCAAGGAGAGCAGACATCTCTATATCTAAGAACTTGCCTGATTAGGTCTTGCTTATGTAAAAGCTATGTACTATGGCCATACGTAATGAGAGCCATCCTAAAATCTTTGACAGTAAAAACAAGAGACTAGCTGCCACTGCACTAATTACCCCTAGTTATCACTAGTTGTCAAATATATTAGGACAAATGCTTGGACTAACCTGGTTTCTTAGGAAAATGCTAAATAAGCAAACACATAACTAAATTTGACTCTCTGAATTGATCTGACTAGGAACTGTACCTTAACCCCAGTGTTGCTGAGGGACAAAAGAATCGATGTGGGAGTCACGCAGGCTGACAGTCAAATCGTGGGTCTACTACTCGTTTTTTTTTTTTTTTTACATTAAAGGATTCCTATATATTATGATACCCTCCTTAAACAGAAACACAATTCAAACATAAACACACTTGTAAAAGCCTTTTTCTCTTAATCAAACCTTCACTGACTACCACACTCAGCCACTAGTGGCATTTGGATGCAAAGGTTTCACTTGTGCTAATCTGGACAAGCCAAGGCAGACTCTGATTTGGAGACTTAACAGACACCCCTGCCAGTGGGCTCCTGCTGCTGTTGCTGCTGCTGCTGCTTCCAGACAGCGCTGGTAGCATCTGCTTAGGTTTTCTGCTTCCAGCTTCAGCTGGAAGGTTTGCATATTTGTAGTGGTTTCCGAATGGCCTCTTCACTGATAAAGCCTTTTTTGGTGAAGGCTGAGATTCTTTTTTTTTTTTCAATTTATTTATTTTCAGAAAAACATTATTCATTATTTTTTCACCATACCCAGTGCTCCATGCAAGCCGTGCCCTCTATAATACCCACCACCTGGTACCCCAACCTCCCACCCCCCCGCCACTTCAAACCCCTCAGATTGTTTTTCAGAGTCCATAGTCTCTCATGGTTCACCTCCCCTTCCAATTTACCCAAATTCCCTACTCCTGATTTTAGGGCAGCTGGAGCACAGTCTCTTGAAGTCACTTCCAAAGTATCACGTTTGGATTTAGGTTTCTTCTCCTTTTTTTCAACTGGGGATTTTACCTTCACTTCTTTCTTTTTAATTTCTTCCACTTTATTTTCTCCCAGAGTGAAGTTCGCATCATCATCTTCATTCTCCCTAAAATCAGACTCATCCTCAGACTCTCGTGGGTTGGTTCCGAGTCATCAACACTACCGCCATGACTGCCTTCCGAAAGACTCTTCCTCTGCTGTACCACAGCTTTTGATGCTGCTTTTCTTTTCCCTTGAGCACTGCACCCATCATCTCCCTCAGTAAGCTTATCCCAATCTAAATCATCACTGGCTACACTGCAATCGGAGAGATGGGGAGCCTTAGTCATTGTCCCAATTTCGCTGCTGCCACATTTTTTTTGGTGCTTGTGTCTCGAGCCTCTCCCACATCAATGGTGACCACTGGAAGTTCCTTCACTGATAAAGCTAGTGCCACTTCTAAGTCTTGCTGGTAGAGTTCATCACCTAAAGCCATCCTTTTTTAGGGGTTTTCTCTTGTCATGCGATATCTTCTTTCTGGAGATTCTTCAGTTTACGTTTCCTTGTTTCTAGTATTAACTCTTTTGGTGTTATTCTGGGCTTCTTATTCAAAGGTGTGGTTGCGGAAACAAAGTCTAACATCGCTGCCAGAATTTTCAAACTGTGAGTAACTGACTAGTTTCTTATGCCTCACGGGGGGCACCATGGCCCCCTCCAAGACCGAAAATTCACAGCGTTCAAGCTCTTGTTAGCAGCAGTGGCGGTTTCTGGGTCTGCTACTCTTTAACTATAGAATCATAGGTCAATTAATCAGTGTTCCTGAACCACAGCTACTAATTAATGAAAAAATAGGCTGTAACAGCACATCTACTTTGTGATGCTATTGTAATGACTATATAAGTAATAAATGTCAAGCACATAATATAGTGCCTAGCACACAGTAGAAGTCTCAACAAATGCTTTTCTCTGCATTCCCTTGTTAACACAGAATTTGTAAAAAAAAAAAAAAAATTCCTACCTGATTATAAAGTCTTCTTCAGAAGTCTTATTCACCACTAAAGAAAAAAGCAAAATACATTTTAAACCAGCAACAGAAAAATACAGAATATTCAAAGTCTAAGACTGATGTTGTGTTAAAAAGTATTCTTTGGGACCATACCTGGAAACCACACTGGAGTGAATATTAATTATACTATTGGTAGGCAGTTAACTCACTAAGAAATCTTACTTTCTCCTCTACATTTACCAAATGGAAGAAAAGAATGGTATTTATCAGAATTTAATACCTACAAGTGGATGTTTATAATGACCACAATTTTAACCAAACCCTTGAGACTGACAGAAAATGGTGTTGTTAGCAGAATCATCATCATAGACTGACAATGTCAGGATTCTTCTGAATTCTTCAGGACTTTCACTATGAGGCGCAGTTAAAAGAGACTATACTTATTTTGTTGTAACACAACAGAACTTCTCCAGATCTCCAGCAGGGGCTGTTAAGTTTGGGGTGAAACACCTCATCACAAAGTTTGGTCTACAGCCACTCTACTTTGCAGCATGGCAAAACTTAGCAAACAGACTCTCTCTGGCCTTATTTCCAATTGCAAGGTAAGTATGAAACTTTTAGTGATTTTAGTGATTCTGGTTCTCTTCAGATGACCTATTTTCATTGCTGGAGAGTCTATCTGGATCCACCTCTTAGACCAGAATGATACCAATGATTAGTGCTAGGTAGCAGGATATGATGTCATTGTTCTCAACATTCCACTATGTGACAAACGTCTGTAGAAATCACACTTTTTCAGTCTGTAAGGCATATGTCAACAGATCCTACACTGATGAACATAACAAAGGACAAAGATTATCTTGAATCACTATATTCAATTACCTCGGAATTTTAATTTTTTAAAAATTCAAGAAGATATCCACTGTATGATTGCAACTATATGACATTCTGGTAAAAGTAAAACTTTTTAAGTTAGGAGTTAAGGGTTGCAGGCACAGCACAGAGAAATTTTAAGGCAGTGAAACTATTCTATGTGATACCACATGATAGATACATGTCATCACACATTTGTTAAAACCCATAGAATGTACAGCACCAAGAATGAACCCTGATGTAAATTATGGACTGTGGACGATAAAGATGAACTAATATAAATATAACAATGTGCCACTGGTTCAGGATGTTGACAACAAGGAAGGCTACGCATGTAGAGGAACATGCGGTAAATGGAAACTCTCTGTACTTTCTGCTATATTGTGCAATGAACTTGAAAATGCTGTAAAAAATAAGGCCTATTTACTGTGAAGGAAAAAAACAAAAGGTATCCATTGAGACTGCTAAGTGTTGGTACAAACCAGGTGATTTATCAAGTACTTATTACTTGATTTCCTTCCGGGAACCAGAATTTTGATATATGCTAGGGAGAAGATGCCTACATGATTATCACTTAAAGAAAATTTCAGGCACTGACTATCTATAAGATTCTTGTATTGGCAGACAACATCTCACACAAGTTGTCATGATTTGATGCTTGAGGAATTAAGCACACCCATAGGCAGAGGATTCTTAGAAGCCTGCACTTGGCTTCCTCTAGACTTCACTCCAGGCACCTTTTCTCTGCTGATTTTGCTTTGTATCATTTCACCATAATAAACCACAGGCATGCGTACAAATATGCTGAGACGTGTGAGTTCCTCCAGTAAATAACCAAATCTGGGTGTCATTTTGGGAGCCTCTAATACCGATGCATTATATGCAATTTTTATGATTAAGGTTGATGTTTTAAGACACGATTACAGTTAGAAGGTTATTTCACAGAACACCTTTCCTTGAATCTGTTTTTCTTAGTATTTGCCTGGGAGACTGCTGTATTTCTATGTCCATTTGAATAAAGGCATAAAAGGAATAGACGAAATAATGTCAGAAAATAATGTGAAACAAGTAACAATCGTATTTTAATTGGGAAAAAAAAGAGAATTCTGATGATTACCAATATGTCCTACAGTATAAAAGTTCCTATAAAAAAACTAAAAGGTCACATAAATTTTCTGCAACTAAATAGGGCTTAGATAAACTTCTATTGTAGTTAAGAATCAATAAGGTAACTGGGATAATTATAGAAAAATATATAACTATCATACAGAGTATAATAACACACTATTAGTTATAGAGTTTTTTGGTTTCCACTCATTTTCTTAATTTCTTATAGAATTAGAAACAGTTCACCTATTAAAGGCAGTTGTTGACAAACTGCTCAAAAACTCAGAAATACTACATTCAAAATGCAGCATGAGTTATCCACTCCAGCCTGAAAATAGTGGATTTGATCATTAGAGATCAACAGAACTCATTTGGGGGAAAACAAAGTGCGTTATCTTATATACATAAATAGTTAAAAACTTGTCAGTCTAATTGGCCACATATTCTTGTCAAGCCACAGTTTACCAATTTCTGAAAAAATACAAAAGCATGTCACATTAAAACTGTTATCAGGTAAAAATTTCTGATAATCCAGAAAATGCTTTCAATCTTGGCTAAACATCATCACTAACTCTGTCACTGTGGTACAGGTACAAAGAAGTTTATCATAAGAAACAACAAAATATGAAATACATTTTAGATGGGGTAGCCCGTTACCTTTGAAGGAAATATACATATGGTAGAAATGTGTTCCAATAGTGATAGATTCCAAGACAGTTTTCCTTAGTGCTTTCTTTACAGATGAAATTCTTTGGGACTTCATCAAAATCAAAAGCTTCTGCACAGCAAAGGAAACAGTCAAAAAAACAAAGAGGCAACCCATGGAATGGGAGAAGATATTTGCAAATGACAGTACAGACAAAAGGTTGATATCCAGGATCTATAATGAGCTCCTCAAACTCAACACACACAAAACAGACAATCATATCAAAAAATGGGCAGAAGATATGAACAGAGACTTCTCCAATGAAGACATACAAATGGCTATCATATACATGAATAAATGCTCATCATCACTAGTCATCAGGGAGATTCAAATTAAAACCACATTGAGATATCACCTTACACCAGTTAGAATGACCAAAATTAACAAGACAGGAAACAACATGTGTTGGAGGGGATGTGGAGAAAGGGGAACCCTCTTACACTGTTGGTGGGAATGCAAGTTGGTGCAGCCTCTTTGGAGAACAGTGTGGAGATTCCTCAAGAAATTAAAAATAGAACTTCCCTATGACCCTGCCATTGCACTACTGGGTATTTACCCCAAAGATACAGATGAAGTGAAAAGAAGGGCCATCTGTACCCCAATATTTATAGCAGCAATGGCCACAATCGCCAAACTGTGGAAAGAACCAAGATGCCCTTCAACGGATGAATGGATAAGGAAGATGTGGTTCACATACACTATGGAGTATTATGCCTCCATCAGAAAGGATGAATACTAACTTTTGTAGCAACATGGACGGGACTGGAAGAGATTATGCTGAGTGAAATAAGTCAAGCAGAGAGAGTCAATTTTCATATGGTTTCACTTATTTGTGGAGCATAACAAATAGCATGGAGGACATGGGGAGTTAGAGAGGAGAAGGGAGTTGGGGGAAATTGGAAGGGGAGATGAACAGTGAGAGACTATGGACTCTAAAAAACAATCTGAGGGTTTGAAGTGGCAGGAGGGGTAGAGGTTGGGGTACCAGGTGGTGGGTATTATAGAGGGCACGGATTGCATGGAGCACTGGGTGTGGTGCAAAAATAATGAATACTGTTATGCTGAAAATAAATAAAAAATAAATTTAAAAAAATGAGCAGTAAAAGTAGAGATATCAGAAGAGGGCAAATGAAAGAGGATGGAGAGAGACAGCACTAACAAAAATAGTCCAGTACTGACATTTTTTACTGACACAGAATCCCTGGCAAGTGAGAACTAGTATAGTCAGCATATCACCTTATATTTCCTCCTTGATATTATATGAATTTTCTGCAATGAAATACTTAGAAGAGGTCAGTTTCTCCCAAACTGCTGGTCTGTGTAAAGTATTTCTGATCAAAATTTAAAACTGTCAAAATACAGCTGCATCGTGATTCCATATCAGAGATAGGGCCTGACAGTGGCTCCTTGACTATTGCTTCCAGATTTTGGTCCTAGTATTCATCCAGGAGAATGTACCAGGGACTTGAAGAAAAGCACAAGTACCTCTACACAAAAGAGGTAAGAAAGACAACACTTTTCCTCACACTTGACCCCTAGGTTTTGACAATTATGGGAAAATGTTGGCCAGTCTACTCACCAGGCTAGACCATTTCCCCTTGACCCTGTCCAGGTAGATACTGCAGTTAGAAAAAGTTAGGGAGGACCTTACTTGATGTGTTATTTTTCCATATTTGGACACAGAATGTACCAGTTACATAGATAACAGACCTTACAACTCAAAAATGGTTCTTTTACCATTTTTGGTAAGAACTTTTAAAAGTTCTTTAACTTTTAAAAGTTAAATCCAACTTTTTTTAGTGATTTTATTTGATACAATTAATACTCCATGAAAATTTTTTTCAAATTTTTCAACAACATTTCCTCTAATTCCTCTCCTAAGTTTCCCCAGCCATTTCTCAGTATTCTCTACCAAGTCTTACACCTCCATCCATACCTTATATATTGGTATTCCCAGGCTTTGTTCACTGGCCTTTGTCTGTTTCTATATGTTTTCCATCATGGACAAGCTCAATCTTTGTCAAGCTATGACTTTACCTAATAATTCTAATCAGTTTATTTCAAATAAGCACCTCCAAACTTGATGCTCTATCTCCAGCTAGAAACTCCTAGTATTCAATTATCCAATTACTGAAAATATACTACATGGATATTCCATCAAATTCAACATATACAGAAAATACCTGGTCTTCCCTATTCCCACTGCACTCCGATAAAGTCCTACTCATTCTTCATGGCCAGTTTAAATGTTAGTGTACAACCTGGAAATGTATGACTCTTCTAAGATTTCTTCTTCCCCCTCCCCTTTTTTAAGATTTTATTTATTTATTTGACAGAGAGACACAGCAAGAGAGAGAACACAAGCAGGGGAGTGGGAGAGGGAGAAGCAGGCTTCCCATGGAGCAGGGACCCCAATGTGGGGCTTTATCCCAGGACCTTGGGATCATGACCTGAGCTGAAGGCAGCTACTAAATAACTGAGCCACCCAGGCATCCCCTCTCTTCTCTTTCTACATTCAATAATCATGAAACTGTATTAACTATACTTCTATTCTATCATTGCTTTATATTTCCGCTGCCACTGCCCTACACAAACATGAGCTCTTAACTGATGACTTCCAGAAGAAAAAAAAAGCCACCAACTAATATTGTTATTTCTTAAATGAATAAAAAACTTTTAAGCAAAACAAATGAGAAAGGGGGCACCTAGGTGACTCAGCTAAGCGTCTGCCTTCACCTCAAGTCATGGTCTCAGGGTCCTGGGATCAAGCCCCATACCAGGCTCCCTGCTCAATGGGGAGTCTGCTTCTCCCTCTCCCTCTGCCCCTCTGCCCCACTTGTGCTCTCTGTCAAATAAACAAAATCTTTTGAAAAATTTTAAATTTTTAAAAAATCAGAAAGATAAGGCCTAGAAAAAGAACCACATTGTAAATTGAATAAATTGAGCCTCCTGACTTTTTCAGTATAGAGGAGTGAACATTTCACAATGGACTGATACTAGACTAAGGAAATATAAGCGTCCTTTATCTTCCAGTCTCTTTACATGTTTTTTTTTCCAATCTATCCTCCACATGAGGGGTGACCAAACTATGGCCACAGGCCAAGTCAGACCAGTCACATGTGCCTGTGCCCCCATAAAACTTTATTTACAGAACCAGATGGTTGGCTCTTGCTACTCACCTACATATTGCTACAGCTGCTTTCACACTATAGTGGTAGTTGTAGTTGAGAAACCACAGGGCCTAAAATATTCACTATCTGGCCCTTTAGTGAAAAAGCTTGGTGATCACTATTTTGTGCCACAACCAGAAGGCCCTAATTCAAATCTAATCTTGTTACCCTTCTTCATATTCTCCAGTGAGTCTCTGCATCAAGTACTGCTGGCTCCCTCCCCAATAACCATGCCATAGTCTTCATTCTTGCTGGAAAACCACAACTTTATTTGGATATTTATTGTCCCACACATGAAGAAGGTGGCCTTATCCCAGCTTCAAAACGAAAAAGGATTATTCTAAGCTAATCACAGTACCTGGTTTACCAGTGGCTGGTTTAGGAACAAGCATGTGATATAACCTAGCTTATAAGATGTTAGAGGAAAGTTGCTGCAAGCCTCTGAGTTTTCTTCCTATTTAAAAGAAACATATAGGGGTGCCTGGGTGGCTCAGTTGTTAAGCATCAGCCTTCGGCTCGGGTCATGATTCGAGGGTCCTGGGATCCAGCCCCACATCAGGCTCTCCGCTCAGCAAGAGGCCTGCTTCTCCCTCTGCCACTTCCCCCTGCTTGTATTCCCTCTCTGTCTCTCTCTGTCAAATAAATAAACAAAATCTTAAAAAAAAAAAAAGAAAAAAGAAACATATAAAGAAAAACAGTCCTTCCAGTCACTGGATATTGTCATGTGAGAATATGCCTCGAACTGTTGCTAATTAGCCAATCAGGAAAGGGCATGCAAAATATTGCCAACCTCAAAGCTAAAAAGAGACAACTGGGATCCTGGAGACATCACTGATCCATCGAAACAATTCTGGTTCCTACTGCTTTAGTCACTGTTTGGTTTGGTTTGCTTTTTTTAGATTTATTTATTTGAGAGAGAGTGAATGCGTGCAAGAGAGAGTGCACAAATGGGGGGAATGGCAGAGGAAGTGAATCGTCAAGCAGACTCCATGCTGAGTACGGAGCCCTGTGGGATGTGGGGCTTGATCTCATGACCCATGAGACTGTGACCTGAGCTGAAACTAAAGGTCAATGCATAATGACTAAGCCACCCAGGTGGCCCCATTTTAGTCACTATTATAAGTCACCTGTTATTTGCAGCTAAAAGCATTCGACCTGATAAATTTCCCAAGGTCTACAGGGTAAGATCTACACCTTTCCATGGTACTGAAAAACTTTCATTAGCTTGCCTTAGCTAAGTATTCACTCATTCCAACCATTCCCATAGCACACTTTCTGCACCAGCAAAACTGAACTGCTCGTAAGTGCTCCGAAGTTCACTCATACATCTGAGCGTCCGCACTGCTGTTCCCTCTGCAAAACATGTAATCTTGATGGACGTTCCTCCTGCCAAACATGGTTCTTCTGCTTATTTACTTGGCAAACTTGCTACTAAGTCTGCATACTATCGACTTACATATTAAATACCAATAAAAACATAACAATGAGAATTATAAACATTAGGGGACTCTGGCACATACTAAGCACGGAATAAACTAAATAATAAAAATAAACTAGTAAAAATAGAGTAAATAATAAAAATGACAATGATAATAACAAACTCCTGGAGGGCAAGGATTGTGTTTTTTGAATGTCTGTATTCTACATCAGAGTAATAGTAGCTAAAAGACACTTACTTGATAGTTATTTGCTAAGTGAACAAATGAAAATGAGTAAATTGCAAAACCAAACCAACCTACAGATTTTCTTTGATAAAAGTCTACTAAATTAAATGTTTCTTCATGCATTTCAGATTGTACAATGCACTAGGTGCCACATCTAGGAAGCAATGGTAGCATTTTTGTTATTGTAAACCATTTTTGTGCTTTTATTATAATATGTTGAGCCTCAGTTGCCCCATTTGAATTTTTATTATGATAATCTCTTTACTAATGGCAACAGACTATCGTGTTCTAACAAAATTACACTATCCTGGGGCACCTGGTTGGCTCAGTGGGTTAAAGCCTCTGCCTTCGGCTCGGGTCATGATCCCAGGGTCCTGGGATCGAGCCCTGCATTGGGCTCTCTGCTCAGCAGGGAGCCTGTTTCCCTTCCTCTCTCTGCCTGCCTCTCTGCCTACCTGTGATTTCTCTCTGTCAAATAAATAAATAAAATCTTTTTAAAAAATTACACTATCATGAGAATTATGCAACAAACAGAAGAAAACATTGTTCTAATAAAGTCAACATCTCATCCTCTTTTACTAATGAGAAATTAGTAAATAGTTGTTAATGGTGAGATCTTGTTGATACAACAATATGTAAAACAACCTATGCTTCTCAAGGCGTTTCTTTTCTGATTTCTGTACCATAGACGGTCACCTTTAAAGGAAAAAAAAAAAAAAAGTCTCACTGGTATTGCTGCATACTCGCTAAGTTTTCCAGTTCGTATTTTTTGCCATTTCTTTACGGTACCAGGAATGTATTGTACAGTTCCCAGTTTTAAGGATAGCTCCTTTTTTAATGAGACAAATCAGTATGTTAATAATATTTACTAAATGTAATCCACTTGTAAAAATTAAAAGATCCATTTTCATAACAAGTTCAAATTGTTTTAATATGCTTAAAGAGGAAGTATAAAACATACTAACTTAAAAATCTTTCTCTTATTTACACAAAGATATAAGGGATTTTAAGGATCATGACTATAATAATGAATTTCTTTTCAGACAATAATGCCTTATATTTTAAATTGCCTACAATTAAATTCCTTTTTTGTTGTTGTTCACACTGAGGTACTTTTTTTTTTTTAAATTATGTTCAGTAGCCAGCATATACTACATCGTAAGTTTCGGATGTAGTGTTCAATGATTAATTAGCTACGTATAACACCAAGTGCTCATCACAACACGTGCCCTCCTTAATACTCATCACCCAGTTCCCCCATACCCCAAGCCCCTCCCTTTCATAACCCTCAGTTTATTTCCTGGAGTCCGATCTCTCTCATGGATTTGCTCCTATTGCTCATGACAGTATTTAAATTCTTAAAGAATTCTGAATACTGGACTATAAAGAAAGATACTAATGCCCTTCAAGGGAAGAATGGGTAAGGAAGATGTGGTCCATATACACTATGGAGTATTATGCCTCCATCAGAAAGGAAGAATACCCAACTTTTGTAGCAACATGGATGGGACTGGAAGAGATTATGCTGAGTGAAATAAGTCAAGCAGAGAGAGTCAATTATCTCATGGTTTCACTTATTTGTGGAGCATAACAAATAGCATGGAGGACATGGGGAGATAGAGAGGAGAAGGGAGTTGGGGGAAATTGGAAGGGGAGGTGAACCCTGAGAGACTATGGACTCTGAAAAACAATCTGAGGGTTTTGAAGGGGCGGGGGGTGGGAGGTCAGGGTACCAGGTGGTGGGTATTATCGAGGGCACGGATTGCATGGAGCAGTGGGTGTGGTGCAAAAATAATGAATACTGTTATGCTGAAAATAAATAAAAAATAAATTTAAAAAAAAAGAGAGAGAGACTGTCTTTTTCCCACTGTGTATTCTTTCCTCCTTTGTCGAAGATTATTTGCCCATAGAGTTGAGGGTCCATATCTGGTATCTCTACTCTGTTCCACTGGTCTATGTGTCTGTTTTTATGTCAGTACCATGCTGTCTTCGTGATCACAGCTTTGTAGTAAAGCTTGAAATCAGGTAATGTGATGCAGCCAGTTTTGTTTTTCTTTTTCAACAGTTCCTTAGCAATTTGAGGTCTCTTCTGATTCCATACAAATTTTAGGATTATTTGCTTCAGGTCTTTGAAATATACTGGTGGAATTTTAATCGGAATGGCTTTCTGATTGCTCGAGGCAGTTTAGACATTTTAACAATGTTTATTCTTCCGATCCAAGAGCATGGAATGGTCTTCCATCTTTTTATGTCTTCTTCGAGTTCTTTCATGAATGTTCTGTAGTTCCTTGAGTACGGATCCTTTACCTCTTTGTTTAGGTTTATTCCCAGGTATCTTATGGTTCTTGGTGCTATAGTAAATGGAATCAATTCTCTAATTTCCCTTTCTGTGTTTTCATTATTAGTGTATAAGAAAGCCACTGATTTCTGTACATTGACTTTGTATCCTGCCACGTTACTGAATTGCTGTATGAGTTCTAGTAGTTTGGGGATAGAGTCTTTTGGGTTTTCCATATAAAGTATCATGTCATCTGCGAAGAGAGAGGGTTTGACTTCTTCATTGCCAATGTGGATACCCTTTATTTCTCTTTGTCTGATTGCTGTTGCTAGGACTTCTAATACTATGTTGAACAAGAGTGGTGAGAATGGGCCTCCTTGTCGTGTTCCTGATCTCAACAGGAAGGCTATGAGCTTTTATTTTATTGAGCTTTTATTCAATTTTATTGAGAATGATATTTGCTGTGGGTTTTCCATAGATAGGTTTTATGAAGTTGAGGAATGTTCCCTCTCTCCCTATACTTTGAAGCGTCTGAATCAGGAATGGATGCTGGATTTTGTCAAATGGTTTTTCCTGCATCAATTGCGAGGACCATGTGGTTCTTCCCTCCTCTATTATTGATTTGCTCTATCACATTGATTGATTTGCGAATGCTGAACCATCCTTGCAACCCAGGGATGAATCCCACCTGGTCATGATGGATAATCTTTTTAATGTGCTGTTGGATCCTATTTGCTAGGATCTTGTTGAGAATCTTAGCACCCATAATCATCAGTGATATCGGTCTGAAATTCTCCTTTTTGGTGGGGTCTTTGCCGGCTTTGGGGATCAGGTTAATGCTGGCTTAAAGACAGTCTCTTCAATAAATGGTGCTGGGAGGGACGCCTTGGTGGTTCAGTTGGTTAAGCAGCTGTCTTTGGCTCAGGTCATGATCCCAGCATCCTGGGATCGAGTCCCACATCAGGCTCCTTGCTCAACAGGGAGCCTGCTTCTCCCTCTGCCTCTGCCTGCCATTCTGTCTGCCTGTGCTCTCTCTCTCTCTCCCTCTCTCTCTGATGAATAAATTAAAATCTTTTAAAAAATAAAATATAAAAAGCAAAATAAATGGTGCTGGGAAAATTGGACAGCTATATGTAGAAGAATGAAACTCAACCATTCTCTTACATCGTACACAAAGATAAACTCAAAGTGTATAAAAGACCTCAACATGAGACAGGAATCCATCAGAATCCTAGAGGAGAACATAGGCAGTAACCTCTTCAACATTGGCCACAGCAACTTCTTTTAAGATATGTCTCCAAAGGCAAAGGAAACAAAAGTGAAAATGAAATTTTGGGACTTCATCAAGATCAAAAGCTTCTGCACAGCAAAGAAAACAGTCAACAAAACAGAGAGGCAACCCACGGAATGGGAGAAGATATTTGCAAATGACAGTACCCAGGATCTATAAAGAACTTCTCAAACTCAGCACACACAAAACAGATAACCATGTCAAAAACTGGGCAGAAGACATGAACAGACACTTCTCCAATGAAGACATACAGATGGCTATCAGACACATGAAAAAGTGTTCATCATCACTAGCCATCAGGGAGATTTAAATTAAAACCACATTGAGATATCACCTTACACCAGTTAGAATGGCCAAAATTAGCAAGATAAGAAACAACATGTGCTGGAGAGCATGTGGAGGAAGGGGAACCTTCTTCCACTGTTGGCAGGAATGCAAGTTGGTGCAGCCACTTTGGAGAACAGTGTGGAGTTTCCTTAAGAAATTAAAAATAGAGCTTCCCTATGACCCTGCAATTGTATTACTGGGTATTTACCCCAACGATACAGATGTAGTGAAAAGAAGGGCCATCTGTACCCCAATGTTTATAGCAGCAATGGCCACGGTCACCAAACTGTGGAAAGAACCAAGATGCCCTTCAATGGATGAATGGATAAAGAAGAAGTGGTCCATATTCACTTTGGAGTATTATGCCTCCTTCAGAAAGGATGAATACCCACCTTTTGTAGCAACATGAACGGGACTAGAAGAGATTATGCCAAGTGAAATCAGTCAAGCAGAGAGAGTCAGTTATCATATGGTTTCACTTATTTCTGGAGCATAACAAATAACGTGGAAGACATGAGGAGATGGAGAGGAGAAGGGAGTTGAGGGAAATTGGAGGGGGAGATGTACCATGAGAGACTATGGACTCTGAAAAACAATCTGAGGGTTTTGAATGGGCAGGGGGTAGGAGGTTGGGGGGATCCAGGTGGTGGGTATTATGGAAGACAGGTATTGCATGGAGCACTGGGTGGGTGCTTACATAATGAATTCTGTTACACTGAAAAGAAATTTAAAAAATAATAGGAAGATACTAAGAAAGAAAAAAAAAATAGGGGCCCCTGGGTGGCTCAGTTGGGTAAGCATCTGCCTTCAGCTCAGGTCAAGATCCCTGGACCCTGGGATTGAGTCCCACATTGGGCTCCCTGCTCAGTGGGAAACCAGCTTCTCCCTGTCCCTCTGCCTGTGCTCTCTCACTTTCTCTCTCTGTGTCAAATAAGTAAAATCAAGAGGTGGGGGAGAGAAAGAGAAAGAAAGCAAGAAAGTGAACTTAACAATTTATACTTACGGTTTTGGTTTTTTTTTCCCACTGTTCTTTCATTATCAAACCTTTTTTACTCTGACTTCATCTGTGTGACCACCAAAAGTACTTCACTCTGAAAAGTCTTACCTGGATTGTTAGTTTGCGAAAAATTTTTAAGTCTTTCTTCTGTATGTTTGGCAGTTATTTGGTGATTGCTACATATAAGAAGGGTGATAAACAATGTTACTATTTTAATACTGATATGAAAACATTTACCAAATATATCAAATTCATAAGTGTATTAAATAATATCAGAGCTAATATCAAACCTTAAATTACCCTATATACTTCAAAGTAAGGTGAACTAGTCATGAAGTAGTAATTTAGCAATTAGTAGTGTTAGCTTGCTATAATGGAACATGTCTTGAACTCAGTGGTCCTAACTCTATAACCTCAGCTATTTGCTCTTGGAGGAGCCACTTCTCTCTGTCTCCAAGTCTTCCTCTATAAAACAGGAATCTTACTGCCTTATTTCACAATGTTGTTAAGAGGATTTAATGAGATATTATACCCAAAACATGGCCTCTCGGGAAAGGTGATGCCCACCACTCTGGGAAGGTCAGTATGAGACCTTTCATCACCTCATAAGAAAAGGCGCTCTGCGGGATTTAAATCAGGCTTGAGATACAGGCCTAGTAACAAAGGAGAAAGGAAAGTCCAGGCTCTTCCTGTAGCATTATTTGAACCTCTTTAACAGCTTAGAAGGGTCCCAACTATCATCCTCTAGCAGGATAGACAAGCAAAATCCTCAAGCGGTACTTCATTATGAAGGTCTACACTAACATATGGGCTTCAAGTAAGGCTTTTGAGTGTGAAGGGAAGGGTGTGTGTGGCTAAAGCCAGGGGGCCTGGCGGCCAGAACAGGGTGCTGGTGCCTTGGAATAGCAGCTGAGCATATAAGCATATGTCGTAAACTAAAAAATGTTTTAACTTTGAAGTCTCATTGTGGGTCACCATGAAGACCAGAGAATGCAGATCAGCAAGGGCTTCCTGGGAGCAAAGGTCAATCATAACCAGACTGCAGCGGGGAAAAATTGCCTTCTAGAGGATAGGTCTGTATAAAAAGTTATTTGCAGGGGTGACTCAGTCATTTAAGTGTCTGCCTTCAGCTCCGTCATGATCTTGGGGTCCTGGAATTGAGCCCCACATCTGGCTCCCTACTCAACCCCTCCCCCTGCTCATGCTCATGCTCTCGCTCTCTCTCTCTCTCTCTCTCTCTCTCAAAAAATTAATTCTTTATTTTTCTTTCTTTCTTTTTTTAAGACATTTATTTATTTATTTATTTGAGAGAGAAAATGAGAGAGGGAGAGAGAGAACATGAGAGAGGGGAGGGCCAGAAGGAGAAGCAGACTCCCCTCTGAGCAGGGAGCCCACCTGCGGGACTCAATCCTGGGACTTCAGGATCATGACCTGAGCCAAAGACAGTTGCTTAACCAACTGAGTCACCAAGGCACCACACAGGAATATTGCAGCAATAGAATCAAAGGGAACAAGGGAATGATAAGAATGTCCTTTTTTCCCTCCAAATGACTTGAGAAAGAGGATGGTCTTTTTGGTCTTAGGGAACTCCTTAGGTTCTTGGAAAATTCAAAGGGGAAAGAATAAGAGATAACCGTCAAGGGAAAGGATAGGGTTTTCTACTAACCTGAGCATCTCAGGACCCAAATAACTAGTTGGGGTGGGGGGGGTGATGTTGGGGCACCTAGGTGGCTCACTTGGCACTTGGTTAAGCATCTGCATTCAGCTCGGGTCACAATTTTGGGGTCCTGGGATTGAGCCCCACGTCAGGCTCCCTGCTCAGCAGGCAATCTGCTTCTTCCTCTGTCCCTACTCTGCCCCTCTCTGAAATAATTATAAATTAAATCTACAAAGAAAGGAAAGGAGGAGACAGAGGGAGGAGAGGGAGGAAAGGAGGGAGGCAGGAAGGAATAAACACACAAATGTAACATTCTTTGTACCCCATGCGTAACAGTTATCCTGGGAATGAAACAGATACAGTTAGGATCCCTAAAGATAAAGGTCTCGATAGTCCTGAGATAAAAAATCCTGCACTCATTTCTAATGCTGACTAGTCTAGCCTTTGTCTTGGTTTCTGGCAAGTGACATGGGATAACTCCCTGCAGCCCCAAAATTGCCGGAATCAAACTACGAACTCTCATCTGTTACATTAGAACTAAGAGTTCAATTATTTTAAACTTCACTTTGGTAATAACTAATATTTTAATGCAAACACTTACCCATCAAATCCACTAAAAACATTATAGTCTCCTGCCGTCCATCCACATTCATCTCGAGAAGAGGTATTAACACCTTGCTGAAGAAGAAGCCTGACTATATCTGGAGATGTAGAAGGTGCAGCAAGCATGAGGGCCGTTCTAAAATAACAGAGACATAACTTCACCCTTAGGAACTTAGGGTTATCTAAACAGCAAATTTCATATACTTTAGCAGGTTAATATCTTTCCTGTCAGTACAGAATTGACCATTAACAACTTCAAGTGTTTATCTTTGTAAATTACCTCCATGGCTAAAATTAAAAGACAAAAAAGAAGCCTCTTGTCCCACCTGGGTATGATAGTAGAAGTTGTTAGTTTAAAGTCATTTGATGAACAAGAAACTATGCTGAGGTCACTTAACTGAACGAGTGAAGATTTTAAAAAAGAATTCCCCATTTTTTTCCTTAAGCTGATTCGGTGTACTTCCAAGCCTTCTAGAGGAAAGGTCTGTATAAAAAGTTATTTGCAGGGGTGCCTGGGTGGCTCAGTGGGTTAAGCCTCTGCCTTCAGCTCAGGTCATGATCTTAGGGTCCTGGGATCGAGCCCCACATTGGTCTCTCTGCTCAGTGTGGAGCCTACCTTCCCTCCCTCTCTGCCTGCATCTCTGGCTACTTGTGATCTCTGTCAAATAAATAAATAAAATCTTTTTTAAAAAAGTTATTTGCAGGGGTGCTTTGGTGGCTCAGTCATTTAAACATCTGCCTTCAGCTCAGTCATGAAAAAGGTCCTAGAAGTGAGCCCCACATCAGGTTCCCTGCTCTAACCCCTTCCCCTGCTCATGCTCTCTCTCTCTCTCTCTCAAAAATAAAATCTTTAAAAATAAAAAAATAAAAAAAACAAAAAATCTACTTGCAGGCTTAAAATAACAGCATTCATACTAACAGTAATAAAAGAGTCATAGTTGCAGTTAATGGTACTAAAATAAGCATGGTTAGGCACTAAATTAAATACTATATATATAAGATATTATTTACACACAACAACACTTGAAGGACATATTATCCTCCTTTTCATATCAGAGAACATATCTGATGATGATAAGTAATGTTTCCAGAGTCACATACCCAGCAAGTAGGAAAGGAATTAAACCTAGTCTTGTGTCTATCTAAAGTCCATCTCTTTTCTCTTTATCATCAACCTATAATCTGTCCTCACAAAAAGAAAAATCCATTCAATTAAAGTTATATTTCATCCTTCTACCCTTACCAATGGAAACTATATATATATATATAACATGAAAAAAGATGATAATCCCACCCTGTCTGGTAATAGTAATTAATAATCACTTAGGGATCATCTAACATCAGTATTCTTTAAAAAAAAATTTAAAACAAGGAGTCATCCAAAAGATAAAACAACTCCTATTTATGTTTAATATGCATCTTTTAAGGAAAATGTATACGAAGTAGAATTTTCTAAAAAATACTATAAAAGGGTTAAGAAGTTTAATATTGTGTCATAAAATAAAAGGAGCCCACACTTTATAATAAAACTAATATGAAACCCTTTTAGCTAACATAAAATCATATGGCAGAAAAAAAAAGACTGCACATCACATCAGTCAATAAAAGGAAGGAATATAAATTCTGCGTATACTGTTCTGCGTATACTGCGTATACTGTTCTTCATGTTGTCCCATCAGAATAATTGCTTTCTGCCTAACGGATGACATGTCAACATTTTTCACTATATAATTATAAATTAATCCTCTTCTTATTAAGTTAATCTTTCTGACTTAATTATTACCACACTAGAACAATATAAGGTTAACTTTTGTAGCAACATGGACGGGACTGGAAGAGATTATGCTGAGTGAAATCAGTCAAGCAGAGAGAGTCAATTATCATATGGTTTCACTCATTTGTGGAGCATAACCAATAGCATGGAGGACAAGGGGCGTTAGAGAGTAGTAGGGAATTTGGGTAAATTGGAAGGGGAGGTGAACCATGAGAGACTATGGACTCTGAAAAACAGTCTGAGGGGTTTGAAGTGGCGGGGGGGTGGGAGGTTGGGGTACCAGGTGGTGGGTATTATAGAGGGCACAGCTTGCATGGAGCACTGGGTGTGGTGAACAAATAATGAATACTGTTTTTCTGAAAATAAATAAATTGGGGAAAAAAAAAAAAACAAAAAAAATAGAATAAAATAAAAATAAAAACAAAATAAAACAAACAAACAAAAAAAGAGTTGAAACAAAAAAAAAAAAAAAAAAACACAACTACTGTACCTTTTAAACTTATCAACCACATGTACATCTGCTTTATTTCTGATTAACAGTTCCACCATTTTGTGGTTGTTTTCAGTTACAGCAAGTAAAAATGGTGTGAATTCGAGCTGTAAAAGTGTAAAAACATTTATAATTTACAAAATTACATATTTCCATACTGAATTTTAAAATCTATAAAGGATCCTCTAACCTTAAACACATACATAAGTACTCTCAACCCCCCACCTTCCCCAACCCTCCATCCTCCCCACCCCCTCCCACCTCCCCTACCCTCCCCCCCACCCCTCACCCCCCTCTTTCACCAGCTGCTCCTTCTCTTGGCAATAGCCCTCCTCAGGGGACCTGGGTGGCTCAGTCTGAGCTTCTACCTTCAGCTCAAGTCATGAGCCCAGGGTTCGGGGATCCAGCCTCACGTCAGGCTCCCTACTCAGTGGGGAGTCAGCTTCTCCTTCTCCCTCTGCCCCACCCCTCTGCTCACGTCTCTCTCCTACTCTCACTCTCTCAAATAAATAAATATTTTTGAAAAAAATAAAATAAATTCAGTTAAATAGCCCTCCTCCTCTTCTTCAACAGATTAACTGTACTCATTCTCCAAATCTTACTTCAAACATTGACCGGTTCCAAGAATCTCAGCTTCTATCACAGCATTTACCACTGTATACGCCACTTATTTGATTGCACCCATCGAAACCAAGAGCTTCTTGAGGGAAGGGACTATATTTTATCTCTATATCTCCAAACTCTAAAACATAGCTGTAAGAGCTTAAAGTATTTTTACTGAGTTAACAGCCTACATGATTATCTCTGCAGTAGTGTTTCTTAAATTATATTCCAAAGAACATATACTTTGCTGGAAGGTGAGGATTGTGCCTCAATAGAAAGATTCAATGATCCTCGATGTTTGAGAAATATTACAGAACTGCACATTATCTCTAGCGCAAAAGAAATCGGTTTAAATTTGCTTATCCCCATTTGACAATACTTTCATGGCAAACATTAACATTTCATAATTAGAGTTTCAGGGATACAGTGTTGAGAGCTTTCCAGTAAAGGTGAAGCTTTTCTCCAGGTTATACCAACATGCTTGATTCTCTTCTATCAATGGTATCAGGATCCCAGATGTCAACATAACGCACTCTTGCTCCAAATGGGTCACTAAGGAGATGGACTCTGAATTAAAAGAGCAGCTTTGGGGCATCTGGGTGGATCAGTCAGTTAAGTGTCTGCCTTTGGTTCAGGTCCTGTTCTTGGGGTCCTGGGATCCGGCCCTACATCAGGCTCCCCTACTTTTCCCTCTCCCTATGCCCTTCCTCCCTACTCATGTGTGTTCACTCTCACATTCTCTCTCAAATACATAAAATCTTTCTTTAAAAAAAGTTCATTAAAGTGAAATCTTAAAACTTCGAATAACTGACTTGACAGTTTACAGCACTGTTAGCCAAAGCTGGCCTCTTTCAAAACTTGAAGAAAACCAATACTTGGGTCAACAAAAACTTAGTAACTATAATCAATTGTAGATAATTGCTGCATTTAAGAATGAAAATGTATCAAAGACTAGTATTAATATCAACTGAATCATAGAAACATAGATCACTTCCCTATCCCTATAACTAGATCATGGTCTTAGAGCAGAATAACGTATATTCCATGTAAAATTACTCAGAATTACTACTTGGGTTAGAAGTCAAGGCAGAAAAATTCTTGCTATGTGAATAACATGCTTCTCTCCTTATAAGTCTGTATATGTGCTTTCTTCCTGCTTTTTTTCTTTACAGCCCCTACAAAAATGTATTTCAAAAAGTACGCTCAAGAAAAATAAAATAAAAATAAAAATAAAGTGAAATCTTAGACAATGAAGTTATTTCAAAATATTTTCATTCAGGGAAAGCTTGAGCTTCTACGTATGAAAAATTGACCCTATCTATGTCAACCAATAGTGCTTCCTTAAGGGCAGTGGTAGGAGGTAAGGCATGTCAAAGAAATAACAAATGGAAGAGTGAGTGCGGTCCCCCTCGACTCCCCATGCACAGCTACTACCCCCTGAGGACCTACACAATGCTGAGCAGGAACTACTCTGTGAAATGGGAGACCCCAATGCGGGACATGGCAGGCAGAGTGGCTATGAGCACAAGTAGATGCCCCTGGAGGATGTCATGACCCGATCCCCTTGCTCTCATCTTCAGAACCTTGGGGCCTGGAGTGCCCAGGGCCTGCAACCTGCTGCTTTCTCCTCCCACTCGCACTCACCCAAGTTACCCCACTGGGTCATGGTCTTCCACCCTTTCCCAGCAGCACCCATTTCCTAAGCCCCTGCACAGCACCCAGCCTCCATCATCACCTCACTCCCCTCAGGCCTTCAAGCCTTTGTGGGCTCTGAGCCCACCATCCACTCGCAAGCACTAATGGGAAGATTCTCCTTCTGGGGTGGAAGGGCGGCTGGGAAACAGAACTCTGCCCTTTCATGGGCTTCGTCGTTCTCTAGTCCTCCCTGCCCTAGCTTTGGAGTTGTTTCCCTGGTGACAGGACTTGATGTATAGAATTCAGTATTTATTATCTATTACATATATGAATAAATATGTAAATAAATGTTTTGTAGCTAAAAAATTTATATATATATATATATATATATGTTTTAAAATTTCAAATACTCTATAAATAATGTTGACGTACCTTGTTTCTTGCTTCAATATTTGCATGGTATAAAAGCAGCTTCTCTACTATTGATGTGTTCTCACCAGCAACAGCATAGTGGAGGGCAGTATTGCCAAACTTATCCGTAAGATGTGGATTAGCACCATATTCTAAAAGAGTAGTCACACATGCCTCTTCCTGGTATTGTACAGCCTGTCAGTAGTATCCCAAGAAACAGAGTGTAAATTCTGGGAATTTAAAGCAAGCATGCTACAACCAATTAGTTACATTTAATTGCAATAAATTTTCATTCTAAGTAATTAAATCAAATCCATCTCAGGCAGACACAGCTGCCACCACACACCTTCATTAGAGGAGTCCTACAGTCTCCATCATAGAGGTCAAGCTTGCATTTCCTCTCTACAAGAAAATCTACCATGTCGGCATGGCCGATGGTACAGGCCAGATGGAGAGGCGTCCTATGAAAGTGAAAGAACGTTTTAGGAAATTATAGTGCACGATTTCAAAACATGCAATTAATTCAGGTAATTGTAAACATTAAATAGCATCTTATTCCTTTGACTCAAAAACAAAGATTGCGCTTTCTTTTGAAGAAAGTACAATAATTATTAGTGATCATTCACCATACTAATAAAAGAGCAGGCTATCTGACTAGGTAGATCGTGACCTCAGGATTCAGCTCAACCTGGGTTTAAATCCTACTTAATAAGATTTAAACTTAATAGTTATCGCTCAGCCTTATCCTCAATTTCCTCATGAAATAATGGAGATAAAAACAGTTATCTCATGTTCCCTGCCTGGCTCAGTTTGAAGGTCATGTGACTCTTAATCTCAAGGGTCATGAATTCAAGCCTCATGTTGACTACAGAGATTACTAAAAACTAATAAAAATAAAGTAAAGAATAGTTATCTCACAAGAACTCATCACCATGCTTAAATGAGGATCTGTGCAAAGTTTGTTACATATTATTATTATGACTATTACTATTGCTACTATTGTACAAAGACAACACTCCCCATTAGGTAAAGTGATACAATTATGCCTACTTCTCAGATATGTTTTAAATATTCACAAGAATACTACATATCAATGATTCTAGGAGGCTCATTTTGTCACCTTTTAGTATCCCTGACATTGGAATGTGATTTATAATTCAAAATGTCTTACAACTGTAATTGGCAGAATTTTTTAATATTTCTTATTGGTATACAAAATGGTGGGGCATCACACAATCAATGTGCCTTACGTTAAATGTAATAATGTTATATACATACAACAGCTCTACTGCAGTTCTAGTCATATGGTTGGCATTTAAATACATTTTAGCTCTTGAAAACATTATGGGAAAAGAGGACTAAAATAACGAAGAATGCTTTTTAAGTAATTCTTCACTCTGATTTTCAAGAAACTTTAAGCCAAAGGAAGCTCAGGATTCAAATAAACAGGAACAGTTTTATTTTTGTACATTATGTATTTTATATATATTTTATATATGAAATAATATATATTTTCTATATCTTATACATATATCATATAAATATATGATATATTTTCATATGCATTATATTAAATAATAAATGAAAAAATTTTTTCATTTTATTAGATTTATAGAGCATATGAAAATCAAGAATTACCAATTATCAATATTAGTATTTAATACCACATAAATAAATAAATAGCAGATATTTCTTCACCACTTATGAATGATTCACCTTTTCCTACTAATATGAAATGTCACCATATTGGGGTGTTTGGCATTTTCTTCTCTGCCCCATTCATTCATCTGTCCTTTCAGCCATTAGTAACCGTGTAATTTGTGGAAATTTAAGATACATTTTGATATCTGGATAAGCTCTCTAGCGGATCTCCTGCTAGCTGAGGTAGTCTCAGCCTGCTACTTCTCCGCCATCTTGACTCCTCCTACATTTTGATATCTGGAAGGGTATATCTATCTACTTATAAAAATTTAAGTTTTTATTTTAATTCCAGTTAACATGCAGTGTTCTATTACTTTCAGGTGTACACTCTAGTGATTCCAAAAAATTTCTTAATGTCATCACAATGATAAAAGAGAGCAGGTATAACACAAAATTCTTAAAACCATGATGATTTTATTTGCTTCATGGAATGTTGATAAATAAGGAAGAGTACACATTTTGAGAAATACGTCTTCCTAATCACAAACAGAACCATCTTCCCAATTCAAAATTTCTTTCGACAACCATTCAGTAAATAACATACATACAAAGTGGACACAGATAAAAATTATATATTGGATTTTATCAAAAGAATTTGTAGCCCAGAAGTTGATCTATTATGGGATTAGATCTTCTTTTATAACATTACCGTATAAAAAGATGTCCATTAAAAATAAAATACTGGAGGCGCCTGGGTGGCTCAGTCATTCAGCATTTGCCTTGGGTTCAGGTCCTGATCTCAGGGTCCTAAGATCAAGCCCCACATCGGGCTTTCTGCTGGGGGTGGGGGGCTGCTTCCACCTCTCCCACTCCCTCTGCTGTATTCCTTCCCTCTGTGTCTCTCTCTGTCAATAATAAAATCTTAAAAAATAAAGTAAAATACTGTATATACTTCATTTCTTTTCTGTCACTATTGAAATGTGGTTCAATCATATCAAAGCTGTCTCTTAAGTGGCCTATACGGGGACTTATGAGTGGGTCCAAAGGCAGCTGCGGATTTTGTTTTGTTGCTCAGCCAGCCTGGGTGCTAGACCCCTTGCTGCCCAGCCTCAGGAGGGAAGACCGCCAAGTGCTTTTGGTGACAGGAGGGTATTTACCCCAAAGATAGAGATGTAGTGAAAAGAAGGGCCATCTGTACCCCAATGTTCATAGCAGCAATGGCCATGGCTGCCAAACTGTGGAAAGAACCAAGATGCCCTTCAACGGATGAATGGAGAAGGAAGATGTGGTCCATATAAACTATGGAGTATTATGCCTCCATCAGAAAGGATGAATACCTAACTTTTGTAGCAACATGGACGGGACTGGAAGAGATTATGCTAAGTGAAATAAGTCAAGCTCAGAGAGTCAGTTATCATACGGTTTCACTTATTTGTGGAGCATAACAAATAGCATGGAGGACATGGGGAGATGGAGAGGAGAAGGGAGTTGTGGGAAATTGGAAGGGGAGGTGAACCATGAGAGACTATGGACTCTAAAAAACAATCTGAGGGGTTTGAAGTGGCGGGGTTTGAAGTAGAGGTTGGGGTATCAGGTAGTGGGTATTATAGAGGGCACAGAGTGCATGGAGCACTGGGTGTGGTGCAAAAACAATGAATACTATTATGCTGAAAAGAAATAAAAATAAATTTAAAAAATGATAACATTAAAAAAAAAATTCCTGGTTCCTTACCTCTTCTCTTTTCCCTCTTCCCATTCTAGTTCCTCCTGCATTTACTCCCTGGCATTTAGCACATCCATCAACTACATCCTGAAACATACGCCCTAATTTAGAAACCTGGAACTGCTTGCCTATAAGCTCCTTAAGTTTTCATGTCCTCAAAATAGTACCCTGATTTATCTGGCCTACTAACTTCTTACCTAGTCTCCGAGGAAGAGTTAACTTTCCTGTTTTAGTCTTAGCCCAATTCCCCTCATGGTCTAATTTAGGCCATTTTTGTAAATACTTTAAATCTTCTGAATAGTTCAGTTTTTCTGGTAGGGCTGGAGCCAGAAGTGTAACCAGCTCCTGCACTGTTGTTTTGGGCTGCTTGCTTTGCAGCTTGATCTGCTAATTGGTTTCTTTTTGAAATCAGATCACTCCCCTTTTAGTGTCCTGGGCAGTGCAAAACGGCCACCTCTTTTGAGTCCCAAATAGCTTGGAGGAGAGCCAGTACTTCTTCTCTGTTTTTAATTCTTTTTCCTTCTGCTGTTAATAGGCTCCTTTCTTTATGAATAGCCCCATGTATATGGAGAGTAGCAAAGGCATACCTGCTGTCTATATAGATGTTGGCAGTTTTAACTTTGGCCATCAGCAGTGCAATCAACTCCGCTTTTTGCACCAATGTTCCATGTGGCAGGGCTGCTGTCCAGAGTTCCTGCTCAGGGGAAACCACCATAGCCCCTGCATCCCTTTTTCCATTGACCATGTAGCTACTCCCATCTGTGAACAGAGTCATCTCTGCATCCAGAAGGGGAATGTCTCTGAGGGCCGGCCTTACTTCTGTGACTCGGGTTAGGACCTCCCCGCAGTCATGTAGGTGGTCAGCCAGCTCTACTGGCAGCAGCATGGCTGGATTTAGCACCACCGGGGGCCGGAAGCTCACTCTTGTTTCGTTGAGGAGGAGGCCCTGATACCCTGTCACTCGGGCGTTCATCATTCATCGGTCTGGTGGATTCTGGAGAAGGCCTTTGGTAGTGTGGGTGGTGGTCAAGATCAGATTTTGACCCAAAGTCAATTTACTTGCATCCTTGACCAGGAGAGCCATGGCAGCAATTCTGCTGAGGCAAGGGGGAACCCAGCTGCTACTGGATCTAGTTTCTTGCTAAGATAGGCTACTGGCCTTTGCCAAGCCTCCAGAGTCTGAGTCAAAACTCCTTTGGCCACCTCTGCTTTTTCATCCACATACAAGTGGAAGGGCTTCTGGGATGGCCAATGCTGGGGCACTCAGTAAGGCTGTTTGTAATTCCCGAGATGCTCCTTCTGCCTCAGCTGTCCACTCTATCATAGTGAACCCCCCTTTTGCCAGTTCATAGAGAGGTCAGGCAATCTCCATAGACTGCAGTATCCACAGCCTACAGTAGCCCACCATCCCAAGAAACTCCCTCACTTGTCGGGACGTGGTGGGGTGGGGGTATTGGGTGATCACCTGTTTCCTGGACTCAGACAGTGAATGCACTCCCTCGTGGAGATCAAAGCCTAGATAAGTAGCATGGCTCTGACAGAGCTGTGCTTTCTTTGCTGATACCCAATACCCTTTTCCTGCAGAATCTGTAAGAGAGCTCTCATCCCCACAAACATGACTCATAGTCCTCAGCGGCTATTAGCAAGTTATCAACATACTGTAACAGAGTGACTCCCATGTTGGAGGTTCTATACTCATGCAAATCCTCATGTATGGCCTTGTAGAAGATAGTGGGTGAATTCTTGAACCCTTGGAGAAGTCCTGTCCAGGTGAGTTGGCCTTGAAATCCTTCCTGTGGATCGGGCCACTCAAAAGCAAAGAAGGGGCTGAGACTCCCTTGCTAAAGATATGCAGAAAAATGCATCTTTGAGATCTAAGATGGTATAAACAGTTCTCTGGGGTCCCAGGAGGGAGAGGAGGGCATAGGGATAAGGCCCCATTGTTTCCTGTAGGGTTTGGAGAAGGCTGCCTTCTCTTGTCTCCTCTGGTTCTGAGACTGGCTCGTAAAGAAGGTATTCATCTACAGCTGCCACAAACATCTACACAGTTGTACATTTATGTCTTTCTATGTCATTCACCCCTTGTACCAAGACTTCCTCTCCAGATAGTTTTCCCATAGGTTTCAATTGATTTCCCCTCCACTTCAGTTTTTACCTGAGGTTCGGGGAGGGGCTCTGAACCACAGCCCCTTCAGTCTCTGGAGGCCAGCATGGCCATCTTCCTTTTGGGGCACTCCCTGGCCCAATGCCCTTTTTCCTTACAGTAAGCACACTGATCTGAATCTACGTCTTCCTGCCTGCCTTCTCTGTGCTTAGGCTTTTCCTTCCATTTACCATCCCCTACCTGCCTCATTGTAATGCAAAAACATTCCTCCTGTACATCCCTGTTGTTAAACACCTTTTCTGCTAGTCCCACTCACTCAGTCACATTCTTCCCTTCAAATCCTTCAATTTTCTGAAGTTTCCTCCCTATATCTGTGGCTGACTGACTGGCAAAAGCAAGATCGTCTAAACAAGCTATCATGCAACTTCCCTGACGTTTACCTCAAGTTTTCTAGCTTAGGTAAACAAGCATTTAAAGACAATCAAATGTAGAATTCAACATCCATAAAGTTGTATTATTAAAACATAATTTTTCTCTCTAAACGAACCCTCATTTCCAGAGATAACCAAATCAGGACTAATTTATTTGAAAAACAAGTCCAGTTTTAACAAACTTGGCCTAATTATTTACATAAGCTCTGCAAGAACAGTGAGTGATCATATAAATCTTTTAGAATCTGCTTTGCTGGAACTTCTCATAAGGAATCTCTAGGTTGAACTTAGCGTAGCCTCTCCAGGCCAGAAGCCAAGCCACATACTTGCCATCAGACATGCCTGCAATACCTCTCGATTTGGGTGAATTCCTCTTCCTGAGGTACCCAAAGTATCCTGAGGTTCCTGCATCTGCCAGGAAGTGATATCCTTTACTCGCCTGGTGAGGCTGCTGGGAACTCTGTAAGCAAGGTATCAGGCCAACAGTATCAAAGGGCTTTCAGGCTCCAGGTTTTATAAAGTCAACCTTAGTTCCTTTAAGCTGTCTAGTCATAGCTGAGTCTTTTCAAATATGACATTCCAGTCAAAGCCTTGGTAAAATAACCAGTGTTTCCAATGGTGTCTTGTTACAAGAAGAACAGATTCTTACCGAACTTATGCAAATGACTGATTGCCATGGAAGAAAGAATACTTGCTGAGACCTTTGGTTTCAGAGTGTTCAGATAGAGATAAAGAGTTGAATACCTTGATTTGTTTACAAATGACTACTTTTACATCTCTGTAAGTTACAGATAACTTAAGAAAAAGTTTAACAAGCCTGGAAGAGCAAACGCTACAGAACCAGTAATGTTTAAAATAAGACAAAACATCAAGAGATACAACATGACAATCTTTCAGCTCATCTAGTCCCATGTTACTAATTCTGGTTTAGTCTGAATGCAGCTTTTACTTCTGGCAATTCTTACCCATTTTAGTTCCAGGATTTTAACATATCAAAGACCTGTATTTGTCCTGAAAGTCTTCCCATATGAATTTCCTTTAAGGCGGAAGTCATTTTACAAGAGAATTCTTAGAAGGCAAATTTATGAATCAGTTAAGTACAAAACATGTTCACCAGCAGATTTCAAAAGCACAAACCCAGTTCCAGCAACCAACGCTCTAGCATTTTATCCCATTTGGTTAAGACCTAGATGTACAACAAATTTAATTCCATTTGTCATTCAAGCAAACCTTCAAATTTTCACAGTTTCAGGTTACCAAAGACTTTGAGAGCTACTTTAACAATTACCCATTAAGACCCTGAGACAGACAATTAACCATCAGTTTAGTCACCTCTTTCTTAACAGATTTCATGTTCCACCTGGGCCCACTCCACTTCAGATGCCATACTCTCCTGCCAGCAAGGTGGAGGGGCTAGGCAGTCCACATCGGGCCATAGAAGACAGGAACTGCCCCAAAACAAAGAGAGTTTCAGCAGCTGCTTGGGAATATTCCTTAACGTCTCTGTCTCGAGTTAGACTAACCGCAGTCGGCTCCAGTTATACCCATTAAAAGTCAGAGTCCCCTCACTCTCTGCTTGCCCCATTTCTTCAAACACAGCAAACAACACAACAGACAACAAAAAAAAAAACAAGACAAAGACAACTGCAGGCCCAGTGGTCCTGCCACAGGTGGGGATTTTCTAGGGGGACTCCAAACCCCTCACAGCCTAGGGGGACTCGAACCCCCTGGCTGCCTAGGGGGACTCGAACACCTGGTGACAGCTTAGGGGGACTCAAACCCCCTGACTGCCTATGGGGACTTGAACCCCCTGGCGACCTACCAGTGGAGGGAAGGGGCGTCCCCGCATCCACTCTAGCCCTGGGGAGCATGGCTGCTCCAGCTTCTCCCCGGTGGGCCATACCCTGGAGCTCCACAACCAGACAGACAGGATCCCGTGATCTTACCTCCAGAGGCTTTTCCCAGAAATCCTGATGCTGGCTCAGTGCTCATTGTTTGTTCCCGGACAATCCCGTAATCAAAGGAATGAGACTGATACAAAGCGAAGGTCAAGCAATGCTTTAGTTCGCGCCAAGCATCGAGAATCAAACTGACCGCTCAGGGCTGTCTCTTGCAAAGAGATGACCCCTCCCAGCCTCACAGACTTTTCTAGAGGTCATTTGGCCGGGCTATACACAGGTGGGCAATGAGATTGTGATACACAGAGAAAACTGCACAAACATGCTAGGTCTGCAACACACAGAGAAAACTGCCCGGGTTTTCTCTGTGTGGCCAATTGAATTTCAATTTACCCTAGTAAATATACGGATGGCCAACTGAATTTCAATTTACCCTATTAGATATATGCGCACCCCACTGATTGGATGTCCTCACCTGGCCTGACTTGCCCTTGTATCTAGGCTTTGCAAGTAAGTTCCTCTGGAAGGGGCGGGGTCAATCTAAGTTCACTACATAAACACAAAATGACTCCCTCTGGCTAAGCAGGCGCTTAATGCCTATTACCTTTTCCTCTTGTCCCTTTTGTTCACATTCTTCCCACGCAGTAGCAACTGCTCCATTTTCCATATGTTGCCCATGAGAGCAACTCTGTGAATATTTTTGAGCTCTTTCCCGTGGATGTTATACCTGGGCTGGGTCTCCGTGACTTCCTCCTTGTGAACCGAAGCCCTCAAGTCATTCATCAGCTCGATGTTCCAGGATGAAGACACCTTCGCAGTCCGGACACCAAAAAATTTCTTCATTGTAGAGCTAGAGGCTTAATCAACACTCTAACTTCCGCTTGTCTCTTCGCGGCTTCTAGACACCTGCACCATCGCTAGAGATAAGCCAAACCCACTAGGCAACAGTTAGGAACCTTGGAGCACCTAACAACCGTAACTATGACGCCAAGCACAAATGCGCTTGCGCACCTCTGAATCCCGCGTGGCTGCGCCTGCGCCTGCGCATAAAGGGCAGCCACTAAAGGTGCCCAAAGCGCACATGCGAGGCTCAAGTGAGCCTCGCAGATCTTAGTGTGGCAGGGCCTCCTCTCTGCTCCGGGCGGCGCGCGGCTGGGTGGTGGGCCAGCGGGGCGGCGGGGCCTCCGCTCCGCTCGCCGCTCTGGGGCGGCGGGGCCACGGGGCCTCCGCACCGCTCACCGCTCTGGGGCGGCGGGGCCGCGGGGCCTCCGCTCCGCTCGCTGCTCCGGGGTGGTGGGGCGGCGGGGCTTCCGCTCCGCTCGCCGCTCCGGAGCTATAAATCATATTATTATGCATAATAATATTATTATATTATTATATATTATATATATAACTATATATAATAACTATATATTATATATTATTATAATAATATTATTATGCATAATAATATTTTAAAGACTCTGAAGACCTACAACAAACTAAGAAGTGTTTATTTATGAAAATTACTCAAGTTAGATTAGAGTTGTGTGAGTCTGTGCTGTGCTCTCACTTCCCATGCCAGAAACCTGTCACTTAGTGAAGGGACTTGCCTGACCTGAGGCAGAGTAAGTCAAAGAGGTGGCCTCCATGCTAAGCAGACAGGGTTCTCTAGCCTGAGGTTGCAATGCTGTTTGGGGGAAACAAGGTAAGAGTAGCAAGGTACTTACCTGTAGGCTCTGAGAGGTCAGGGAGCCATCTGAATGTGATAAGCACTCCACAGAAGCTCCAGGTTTACCCGGGGCATGCAGTCCAAACTGAAGCTGGTTCAAGCCACCCACATACCCGTGGTTGCCAAGTCATGCCCATACACGCAAAGAAGCAAAAACCAGGCAGCCTTGAAAATGACCCAAATGTTGAATGGACTTAGAAGCCCACACAGATCCATCAGCAGAGGAGAAAGCATGAATAATGGGGTCTGCACACAACATCTGCCAAATCTTTGGCTAAATGTGAAAGGATGCAGGCACAGCAGCAACATGTAGGAAGCAAGACTTAAAAATTAAAGAAATGAACAGAGACATCAATGGCTGCACACTGCAGGAGAGACAGACTTCATAAATTTACTGGAGGCAAGTTATTAAGCAAAACAAGACAACCCCCTGGAGTGGAAATCAGAACCCCTAATTGCTACATTACCTGAAATTCAATAAGATTATATAACAAAGAGACAATAAAGGTGACCCTTACTACAAAGAGCATTAAGGAGAAACCATCTAAGTATTTCCAGATGGTAGATTTAGCAAAGATTTAAAAGCAGCTACAGGGACATGGTCAAAGACTAATGGAAATAGTGTTGAAAACCATGATGAAAATGACACAACACATGAAGAGTCTCAATAAAAAGATACAGGGGTGCCTGGGTGGCTCAGTGGGTTAAGCCTCTACCTTCAGCTCAGGTCATGATCTCAGGATCCTAGGAACGAGGCCCACATTGGGCTCTCTGCTCAGCAGGGAGCCTGCTTCCCCCTCTCTCTCTGCTTGTCTATATGCCTACTTATGATCTCTCTGTCAAATAAAAAAACCTTTAAAAAATAAAAAAATTAAACAAAAAGATACAAAGTAAATTAAAGAATTGAATGGGAACATACAGCTGAAAAATACAGTACCTGCAATGGAAAATTCAACTGATTTGAGATGACAGGAGAATCAGTGAACTTGAAGAATCAACAGAAATTACTCAACCTCAAGCAGAGAGGTAGAAAAAAAAATGAAGAAAATGAACAAAGCCTGAGACCAGATCAACGATAAGGAGATCCCCAGAAGGAAGACAGAAAAGGATTAATAAATATATTTGAAGTAGTAATTGCCAAAAATTCCTTAAATTTGATGAAAACCTAATCTTCAGATCCATGAAGCCCAGTAAATCCTAACCAGGAAATAGACAAGGACATCCACACCTAAACGTGTCATCATGGGGTCAAACTGCTTAAATCAAGGATAAGCAAACGAACACAAAACCTTGAAATCTGCAAGAGAAAAAAAACCAACCTATCACAAAAGGAGACCAAAATTATGATTAACAGCTGACTTCTTACAAAAAAATAAGGGGAGCTAGGAGTCTATGGGATAACATAATCTAAATGATTACAGATTTTAAAAAAGGCAACCATGTGTTCTATATCCAGCAAAACTATTCTTAAAAAAACAAAGGCAAAAATAAATGACATTCCTAGAGAAAGACTGTGGAAATAAGAGTCTATAAAGCACTAGTTATGTCACTGTATTGTTGAGCTGCTGTAACATGCACAGATATAACATATAACACTAGGGCACAGAGAAGACAATGAGATCTACTGAAACAAAGTTCCTACATTTGACCAGAATTAGAGTAGACTGACAAGATGCACACAGTCATACCTAGATCAATCACTAAGATGTAACTCAAAAAAGGAGGAACAGAAGGATGTCTTGAGATATGAGAAAAATAGTTAAGAAAAAGCAAAATGGGAAGTGTAGAAACAAGTATATCAAAACTAAATCTGAATTAACTAAACACTCCACTCAACAGAGACTGTCAATTGGATTTTAAAAAAGCAAGATTGATAAAGAACTTGTGTTCAGAATATATGATCTCTTACACCACATAATAAGACAACCCAAAAGTGACAGTGAGGGTGCTCTGAATGGATGTTTCTCCAAAGAAAATATACACACGGCCAATAAAACAGGAGAGGATATCACTAGTGTAGATAACCGTATGTTAATCCATGAGATATTATTTCATTCACACCAGAATGACTCTTTAAGAATGACATTTTTATCAAAAAGACTCTAAGAATATGCTGTAGAAGATATGGAGAATGATGCATTTCATCAGGTCCGTAAAAAGGTAAACAGAAACTTACTACATGACCCAGCAATTTCTACCCCAGAAGTCTGTCTAGAAAAAATAAAAACATTCATCCACACAAAGACATGTATACACACAGGGAGAAGGAAGGAAGGAGAGAGGGACAGGGAAGGATGAAAGAGGAGAGAAAGGGGAAAGGGAAATGGTCAATTAAAAAATGGGATAATGGGGTGCCTGGGTGGCGCAGTTGGTTGGACGACTGCCTTCGGCTCAGGTCATGATCCTGGAGTCCCGGGATCGAGTCCCATATCAGGCTCCCAGCTCCATGGGGAGTCTGCTTCTCCCTCTGACCTTCTCCTCGCTCATGTTCTCTCTCATTGTCTCTCTCTTAAATAAATAAATAAAATCTTTAAAAAAAAAAATGGGATAATGAATCTGGACCAAAGTTACACGGGGGTTCCTTGTATTATTCAAGTAACATTTCTATAAGTTTGAAATTAGATCAAGATTTAAAGCTACCAAAAAAAAAAAAAAAAAAAAGAGGCAAGATACTTTATAGCAAACTCCCTCTATCAACTTCTTCAATGAAGACCATATACAGCCAAAAAGTTATTAGAAAACTGTAGGTAATTTTAATAAAATCACTTCAAGAATATAATCTGGTTGTAAAGCCAATACAATGAGCTCTAAAATAATTCTCTATTCAGTTAAAGTCATCTGTAAATCCTGTAACAACATGTTTATGTTCACAAAATCTGAATGAAAAGCAAATATGACTTTCCATAACCAGGAGGGTAATTCAAAGTTCACTTTGAAAGGACTGAGATTTGGGGTTAATCTTTCTTTTAATACCAAGCAAAATTATATAGTTATTCAGATTTTGAAGTGACTTGCTTTTTATTTAATAAAATATTTGCTGCTCTGAAATAAATTTCATTAGTAAGAATGATGATGTTTAACTATGAACTCTGAAAAACAATCTGAGGGGTTTGAAGTGGCGGGGTGGTGGGAGGTTGGGGTACCAGATGGTGGGTATTATAGAGGGCACGGCTTGCATGGAGCACTGGGTGTGGTGAAAAAATAATGAATAATGTTTTTCTGAAAATAAATAATAAAATATATTGTGTTAGTATATACAGTGGGGTATTGTATGTTAGTTTCAGCTGTATAACCCAGCAATTTGACAATTATGTGCATCACGAAATGCTCACTACAGCAAATTTAGTTAACGTCTGTCACCAATGAAGGACTCTTAAACCCACAAAGAAATAGACTGAAAACGAGTAAAAGGAGGTCTGTTTAACTCAGCAGGTGGGAAGCCCATGCCACAGGGCTTATAAGAAAAAGCTGTAGCTTTAAAATTCAGTTCAGGTCCTGGCCCCATTCCCCACTTAGAAGCTGTGTGATCTTGACAAGTTCACTAACCTCTCTGAGCCTCAATTTCTTCTTTGATAAAATGGTGATGAAAGTACCTGCTTCACAGAGTTGTTACGTGTTGCAATTAACATATTCGCGGTAAGCATCCAGAAAGTGGTTACTATTATCCCGCTACTGATAATGATTATTTTTACTCGGAAGAAGATGGAAACAGTAAATACTCAGAAAGCATTCTGATGTATCAATAAATAATGATCCTCTAGCACAATGTAAGGAAAATGATGGAATGTTTAATAGATGCTCAAATGGTTTGATCAAGGACACAGAGAGTAACTGCCAGATGGTCTTGGAAATTTCCCTCTGGGGCTACCATCATCAGGCTCCTGAGCCAGATAGACCATTGGTGGACCTGGCCTGACATTTTTAATATGTTTGCACTTAATGAATTTGTTCAATATCAGGGCCTTCTGTAGTTTGAGATGCTGGTAATTCCCTTCAGGGAAGGCCTTCCTACTGAAGGTTAGTTCTTGCTTGGCCTGCCAATGACACCATTTCTTAGAAGGCGTCCCCGTGGCATTTGTGATACGGGATCCTTAAATCCCTCACGTTGTTCAACCAGACCCTGAAATCGGGGTTCTAATCGCTCAGCTGTAATACCAGCATTTTCCCTCTCCCTGCCTCCTTCCGTATGTCTAGCCCACTCATCGAGTAGCTTAATAAGTCCAAAGCAAACATTGTCACCAGGTATTTAAAGCAGGCAGATGGCTTTGCATAGGAAAGTAATGCTATTCACTGGGTTGTAGTTGATGTCTATGTGATGCGAATCTCAATTGCCCTCCCGGGGAATGAAAGGAGGGGGATGTTGTGAGAGAACACGGAGAGATGAACTCAGCAGGAGGGAAAGACTTGTGTGCAGAGTGGGCTATGTGGGGGCCCAGGAAGAGCACAGGCTCAGAGTTCCATTGACTTGCATCTGACCCTGGGCAAGACCCTTCCCCTGCCCCGGGTTACAGTTTCCTCTTTTGTAACACGAAGTGGGCTGATCCCTGCCATGCAGGGCTTCTGTGGGCCACAGAGCAACGAGTGGGCCCACACAGTGCCTCATTGAGTCGGTGTGGGAGAACTCTCATTCCCTCCTCTTTTCCCCATTGAACAATCAGGAAGGGGCAATATTTATCCTTCTATGGGGAGGGATCCATACACAGAATAAAGACTGAAGGATTGTGATTCTACCACAGGGTTTTGGATGGCGCTATGTTGATCCAACATCCTTGGCAGGATAGGATCAATGAACACTGTCACCTGTGGTTTAAAGTGTTTGGTACATGTACTCTCTCCTCTAACTTGTTTACTCATTCTGCATCTGTCTCCCGGCCATACAGCTCTAATTTGCTCAAGCAGGGAAAAGGGAAGTTATTGGCCAAAATATCTGAAAAGTTCTGAGGCAAAATCTACCTTCAGGCTTGGCTGGATCTAGGTGCTCCAACAATGTCATGCAAATATGTTTCTTGCCTTAACACCTTTGATGTCACCTTCTATTCTAGGCAGTATTTTCATTCTTGCTAGGAAGAGGGCCATCAAACAGACACTCCAGGCTCACATCCTGCATCACATAGAATGAACTTTGTTTCTGTAGTCCCAGCAAAACCCCTGATATCAGCCATGCTACTGTCCCACAGTGAAGCTCTCTGGCTGACAGGAAGTAGTGCTCTGATCAGCTAGGTGGAGTCACATGCTGTTTTTGAAACTTCATAGTTGTGTGTTGGGGGGGGCAGGTGGTTAACTCCATCAGAAGCACATGGACATTTGGAGGGGTGGAGATATATATTATATGTGTGTGTGTGTGTGTGTATAAAATGTGTGTGTATATATATATACATATATGTATATATATATATATATATATATATATATATATATATATTTCCCTCCCCAGGGAGGATTGGGTGACACTATCAAAAGAAGGGAGAACAGACACTATGCAGACACATCACAGAACTTCCCCTATAAAGCATCTGTCCAGGGCACTGCTGTTTTAGAAGGAATGCAGCATAATGCCTCTGAGTGGGATTCATATCCCAGTCTGTGGCTTAGAACCTGTGAAACCCTTAGTAAGTCATTTGACCTGTCTGTCACCACCATGCCAGGTCTGGAAATAGAAATCACCAGAGACTTTATCCCCCTAACGCTCTCCACCCTGTGTCTTGGAGGTCTGACAAGACACCTGGGAGGGGTCATCCCTGGGTATGGATGGTGACTTGGAACCAAAAGGTGTGAGGTGTCCTCTGTCCCCCCCAGGATCCTCATTGTCACACTGGCTATGAGGACTGATGAGCACAACCCAATAACCTTTCCTGAGGGGAGTCTGGCTGCCCTGTTCCTTCTGCTCTCTGGCTGCCCCATCTGGAGAGCCCCCAAGAAAGGAAGGCATTTGTGGAGAGGCGGTGGGCCAGGTCACTCCCCTAAAGGGTCTGATCTCAGCCCCAACATGACTTGCCACCTGACTTCATAAAAATGTCACTCAAACAGCCCCCATATGGAAATAACATGCAGTGAGTTATTCTTACAGCGGGCCATCCATAATGGAAAATCAGCCCGAGATGGCCCTGTATTTCTTCCCACTCCCTAAAGTGTCATAAATTGAGATTTTTAAATCTCAGCATTTAGATGGCTTGTCAGCAGTGGCCCAGAGCCTGCCCAGTAGAAATCTGGGGCTGCTGGGGGCGGGGGCGGGGGCGGGTTGGTGATGGGGATTCATGTCTTGCCTGTCCAGATCCTTCTGGCTTGTGCCCCTTTGGGGTTGGCACCCTCCCCTGTCCCCCACCCCGTCTGCCAGGAAGCCTGAATCTGCTCCTTGAGATGGTGGGAGCCCAGGCCCTGCCTCATCCCAGCAATGGGAGCTCGATGGCTCCATTTCCTTTCATTCTCCTGGCCTCTGTGGTGGGGTTGAAATGCCAACTTGTAAGGCTTTTAAGGGTAGGAGAGGGACAGACAACAAAGACAACTGCAATTACTCTCCTCGGGTTTTCTCAGTGCCTGGCACGGTGCCAAGCACGCCCCTGATTCCACTCACTCACTATGCAGGATCACATAGACCCTATGGTGGGACTCTCCCCATTTTATAGGCGAGAACACTGAGGTGTGAGGTTACGAGACCCGCTTCCTTCTTAACCTGGGACTTCTTCCTGCTACAGTGAGAGCCACAAGCCAAGGTGGGGACCTGATGTCGGATCTCCTTAAAAGCTGGTCATGCGGCGTAAAGGTAGGACAAGGATCCTGGCTGCCTTCCCCGGGTTGCGAATCTCAGGATGTTCTGTATCCTGCATCCTGCACATTCTGCTTTTTTTCTTCCGGTTTTTAAGTCTCCCGTGGCTGGGTGAACCGGTGTCCCAAACGAACTCCCTCAACCTCCACCTCTGTCCTCCCAGGTATCTCTGGGAAAGGACCTGCGACGGGCCAGCGAGGGGCCAGGAGGAGCCTTTGCCCGAATGGCAGCCTCCATCCACCTCTGCCTCCCCCACAGCAGCCACCTGGAGAAGAGGATGAGGACGACTGGGAATCCTAGAGGCTCACTCCTTCCCCACCGAGACCCAGATTTAGGTCTCACCCTCCCATGGACACAACCAGGATGAGATGCCTGGCCTGTGGGTCTCTCGACCCCTGCTGCCCATGGAGGAACGGGGACCATGGAGGACTGTCCCAGACCTGCACCTGGACCTTCTTCAAGGAGTGAGGTAGCCAGCTTCTGAGGCCAAGTGGCTGGGAGCGCGGAGCCCTTGCGCTCTCCTCTGGCCAGACTGAAATGAGTACGTGCATCCGGAAAGCAGTGTCACATGGGAACCGGGCATAAAGCAAACGAAAGATTTATCTATTTATTTGAGAGAGAGAGAGCGAGCAGGTGCATGTGCTAGAGTTGGGGGCAGGGGCAGAGGGAGAGAATCTTCAAGCAGACTCTGGGCCCAGAGCCCAGAGCCCAACTGAGGGGTGGGGGTCCTCCCTCTCACAACCCATGACATCAGGACCTGAGCTGAAATCAAGAGTCAGAAGCTTAACCAACTAAGGCCCTCAGACGCTCCGAAGCATGAGACTTTTAATCTTGTTCTTCTTCAACATTGCGCTCCATGTTCTTTTCAGTCATCAACTTCATTTTGCTCCAGTAAGCTGAAAGAAATAGAACATTTTGTTACCTGCAGGTCCCTCACGACCCTGCCAATCAAAAGGACGTATCATCTGATTCTATTTTCATGAAGTTCTACATTAGACACAATCAACCTAAGGCAGAAAAAGAGCAGAACAGGGATGGCTCTCACGGCAAGTGTGGGGGCTGACGGGAGACTGTAGAGACTAAGTAGAAAGTCTACGGCAGAGTCCCTTGTCGCCCCCAATTCTGTGACCTGACTGAGAAAGAGAAGTTGTATAAGCATCTGAAGCAGGACCCAGAAAAGGAGTCAGAAAACGAAAAGACAAAATAAGAAATCATTTTAGAGGAAGATATCCCATGACACTGAAAGCTTCAGATATGTCGTGGAAGTTCGAGACCGAGCTCTCTCCTTTAGACGGAACAATAAGCAAGTTGTTAGAAGCCTTGTGAGAACAGTTAAATGTCCTTGGGGTTTGGGAACAAAAGCAGGAGGCCTTATGCAAATGTAAACCTATGATTTCTGAAAATCTGACAAGAAAGCCTTGAGCAATGAAAGTAATTATCGGAAATAATACAGTGTGACGGCCTAGTATGTTAGTTTTGATTTCCGAACCTGGTCTCTTAAGTGATAAAAATAACCTACGCTTGTCCCCCTTTTCTCTTTAGACATTGCCACATCGTACAAGGAATCTCTCATCCCAAGAATGTTAATTAAGAAGCCTTATGTATAATCACAGTTTACGACAAAGTATGGTGCTGTGTCCTTAAACTATTTTAAGTTCATCTTTTTAAAAAATTCTGGAAGTGTAAAATGTAAGGCCAATCCCAGGACCAAGCAATGATTTCTTCATTTGCAGAAATTCCCTCTGTGGGAAATAATAGTCCATTCTCCCTTCACAGACGTGAAGAATGTTATTCTAGGTTGAAGAGCTCTTTGAATCTTAAAGACAATTGCTTACCATCTGGAAGCAGAATTGCAAGGCCCTGATGGTTTCAGATTGTGAGATCCTGAAACCCAACGAAGCAGGGTCAACCCTGCTCTGTCCCTTGTCCTCTGAGCATCTGCTAAGGCGAGCACGTTTCACCCGAAGCAGTGGTTTATTTTGGGAAACCTTATATTTTTATTTTTATTTTTTTTTAAGATTTTATTTATTCATTTGACAGAGATCACAAGTAGGCAGAGAGGCAGGCAGAGAGAGAGGAAGAAGCAGGCTCCCCACTGAGCAGAGAGCCCGATGCGGGGCTCGATCCCAGGACCCCGGGATCATGACCTGAGCTGAAGGCAGAGGATTTAACCCACTGAGCCACCCAGGCAGCCCATGGGAAACCTTATGTTTTTATAAGATTGTGGCCCACAACTCCAAGTGCATCTCGCTTTAGGTGAGAATCCTGAGTTTATACACCAGTCTCCCAAGAATGGTGCAAATATTTAGTATTATCTCAGCCCCCCTGCCCCACAGCCCCAAGGAAAGCCTTGCTGTGAGTCACTTGAAATGGCCACGTAGCTGCTAGAAAACAGGACTTTGTGACCTAGGGAAAGACGTTGGTCTTCAGCCCAGAGTCTCAAGATAAAACACAAAACAAAACAAAACACCTATAAGTCGTTTCTTCTGCTACTTGCTAACCCTGACTCCCTTTTAACTTTATGTCTGCTTCTGTTAATAATAGTAGTCATCATTAGTATTCTCATTAATATTATTAGGGTTTATTGATCATATACTACATCTCAAATAGGATTCCAAGTGCTTTACTCATTCATGACTCAAAAACCAGATGAAGTAGGTAAAATTACTACCTTCTTTTCATAGGTAAAGAAGCTGAGACACAGAACAGTTAGGTCTCTTGCTTGTGGGTACAGAGCCAGGGGCGATCCCAACCAAGGTAGGACCCCAGCGCAGAGGCCCAGATTTCCCTATGCCGGAACCATTCCTGGCCCCTGACTTCCTTGTGTCAGTCACTGGAGAGCCACTGTTGCACCTGCTGGACAACATCAAGGAGCCTGAGATGAGGGAGCAACCAAGGGGCGGCCTTCAGTTCTGCAGGTTCTGTCAAAAGCAACCCAGAGAAGAGGCTGGAATCACCAGAACAGTGTTGTTTCCCCACCGGAGCGCCAGGTTCTAATTTCTTTTGCTTGTCTGCACTCCTGGGACAGAACCCCATAGCGCCAGAGAAACAAAGAATCAAAGTACGAAGAAAGGGAGAGAAACACAGACAGGAAGATATAAAAATTAAAAAAAAAAAAAAAAGCAAGCAAGGTGGGGGAGGGAAGAAAACAGGAAGGAGGAAGGGGAGGGGGGAGGGAGGAAGCAAGGGTGGGTGGAGAAGGGAGGAGGGGAGGAACTGAGGGAGGGGGAGGGGAGGGAGGGGGAAAGGAAGAAAGGAAGGATGGAAGGAGGAGAGGGAAGGAGGGAAGGAGGGAGAGAGAGAATGCAGTTTTCACTGAACTCAGGGCTGGTCGTAGGGAGCCCTCGGCCTGACCCAGTGGAGTATTCCTGCTGTCACGAATGTTCCCTTTGTTTGGAATTACAAATATTTTGTTCCAGTATGTAGGTGCTTAGGACTGTTATGTTTGTTCTTAACAAATCCATAAAGAGGAAAACTCAACACACATGTATTGGAGGGGAGAGAACAGGTCCAAATAATGTCATCCTGCAGCCCTGCAGAAGGAAGGAAGGAACAAAGCGCGAGTTTTTGCGTAGAGCGCCGCCTAGTGGCCACGAGTGGCTATACTTCCATGTTAAAAGCAATCAGGGAGGAATCCAGAGTAAAAACCAGCCAGACAAGGAAGGATGAACCCAGAGGCTTTGGCAGTTTTCAACTCAGTTCCCTCTTGGTCTGTTTTCTGGGACATATTTTTACAACTGTAGTTATACAAGGTATCATGTAAAATGCAAAGTAGGTTCTCCAATAAGCCAAATTTCGAAACTATGAAAGGTAACTTAATGGCAGTATTCACAGTCTCAGACCACTTGTCCATTAGTGAAGGGAGTAGCAAGTAATTTGAAAATACAGAGAGACCCGCATGGATGGTGAAACCGGGAAGGGCATGTTCAGCAGGCCAGAGGTCCGCAGCTCCTGTGGGCATGGGGGGAAAAAGCGAGAGCAATAAAGTAGGTGTGTAGTGTGACCTCATCCCATGCCTCTTGCTTCTTTGTTTCCTTTTATCCCCACTCCCAGCCCTCTGTCCTTTTTCCTCCCCTGCGCTTAGGACCCTCATCCTGGAAAACGAACAAGTAACTAAATGTTACATTTGAGGCCATCCTTCAACCCTGTGTCCAAGTATCCCTTGCAGAATATTAAGCCACCCTTCATTTTTATGGATTTTTTTATGTTCTTGCAGATACATTTCGTTATTTTGAATGCACGTGCTTTGTTCTCTTTTCTCTTTCTTGAAGGACATTTGATGTGCAGTGAAATGCACAGATCTTACACATACCGTGAGATAAATTTTGGCAAATATATGCCCCCGTGTAGCACATACCTCTGTCAAAAAAGGAAACATTTCCATAAACCCAGAAAGTTCCTTCATGAACTGCCCCAGTCCGTGGAGTCCGAGGCACCCGCTGTTCTGCCGGCCATCATCAGAGTGAGTTTTACTTGCTGGGGAAAGTCACCGAGATGGAACCACACAGGACACCATCTTCCACGTCTGCCTGCTCTCACTTAACTCACGGCTTTTGGGATTCATCTGTGGCAGTAGTTTTTGATTTTGTTTAAACTGAGCAGCATTCCGTTTGTGGAATACCACAATTTATCCGCTCCCTGCTTGAAGGATGTTGGTTTGTCTCTGGGTTCTGGCTGGTATGAAAGAGCTTCTAGAAGCATTCCTGGGCGGGTCTTATGGCAGCATACGTTGCCGTATCTCTTGGAAAAATGCCTAGGGGTGTGGTGCTGGGTCAGAGGGTAGGTTTATATCTCCCAGCGCTCTAAAAATGGGAGGGCGGTGTCCCATTCCCACAAACGAGGTGTAGAGTTCCAGTATCTCCACATCCTCAGCAGCAATTTTATTTCTCTTTTTAATTTTAGTGGGTGTGAAGGAATATCTCATTGTGGTTTTATTTTCTCATAATGAATAAATGTAAGCATTTTATAATGTGCTTATTTATATACCTTTTTTGAAGTATCTTTCAAACCTTTTGACCATTTTTTACTGGGCTGATTGTCTTTGATTACTAATTTACAGTCATTTTTAATATATTCTGGTGACAAGTCTTCTGTCAGATTTACATATGAAGAATACCCTTCTAGCTTATGACTGACTTTTTCTTTTCTTTTAAGATTTTATTTATTTATTTATTTGACAGAGAGAGATCAGAAGTAGGCAGAGAGAGAGAGAGGCAGTAGAGAGCGGGACGCGTGGGTGGATCCCAGGACCCTGAGACCGTGACGTGGGCCGAAGGCAGAGACTTAACCCACTGAGCCACCCAGGCAACCCACGATTGACTTTTTCATCTGCTTCGCAATGTCTTCTGATAAGCGATTCTTAAATGTATCATGGTCCAATTCCTAGTGTTCTCTCTGTGTGTCGTAATATCTGGTGAATTGTCTAGGAAGTCTACGCTTGTTCTTGGAGATGCTATCCTGTCTTCTAAAACGTTTTTATTTTAGCTTTTATGTTTACTCTTATGATTGTCCTTGAATTAATTTTGGTGTGCTATAAGCTTTGGGTGAGATTTATTTCCCCCTCTGTGTTTGCTTAGTTGTTCAGGTACCATTTGTAAATGTCTTTGTCAGAAATCAGTGGATCATCATATTAAATGACCATTTGTTGACTTTGGCAAAGATCTGTATCATTTGGTTTGGCTCAGGATTGCTTCCACTGACTTTTACTTGTGTAGGATGAGCACATGACTGTCTTTAAATGATCATTTTTTGTTTTCTTCCCCCCACCCTTCTTCCGTATATTTATTTATTTTTTTAAGATTTTATTTATTTATTGGCAGAGAGCGAAGGCAACTACAAGCAAGGGGCGCGGCAGGCAGAGGGAGAAGCAGACTCCGGGCAGAGCAGGGAGCCCAGAGCAGGGCTTGATCCTGGGACCCTGGGATCATGACCTGAGTGGAAGGCTTAATCTACTGAGCCACCCAGTCACACCTATATTATATCGTTCTTTAAAGGTGTTTTGTGTTGTACCAGAAATCCCCCAACTTTGTTCTTTTTAACAAGTTTTCTTGCATATTCTGGCTCCTTGCATTTCTATATAAATTTTGCAATCATCTTGTCAGTTTCCTGAAAAAAGTCCTGCTGGGATTATGAGTGAGATTTTATTAAATCTATTGGTCAGTTTGAGAGAACTGACATCTTTTCAACATTGAGTATGTTCATGAGTATATTCAGGAAATTTATCTGTGTTTTCTTATTGTAAGTAAAATGTTTAGTACCATTTTGTCTATCATTTATATGTATCTTGCTGCATTTATTCCTTTGTATTTACTTCTTCAGATGCTATAAATGGTGTCATTTAAAAATTATTTTAAATTAATTATTTAAATATAAAACTGTAATTGATTTTGTATGTTGACTTTAAAGCAGTGACCTTCCTAAGTTTACTTATTAAGGTAAATGGATTGTCTGTGTACGGTTTTTATGTACTAATAATGCAAATGTAAATTATGGCACTTTTATTCCTCTACTTTCAATTTTTATATGTTTTGTTTCTTTTTTTTGCCATATAGTACTAAGATATCTAGTACCATCTGACTAGAACTGGTAATAATGGGCATCCTTGTCTCATTTCTGGTCTCAGGAGAAAAGCTTCCAGGACTTTACCATTCTGTATGATGATATTTATAGATACTTTAGTATTCCCTCAATTAGTTTTAATTTTTTTTTACTTCTATTAGTAGTTCAGTAAGAATTTTATCATAAATGTTAAATTCTTATTATCTCCTTTTCCCACATCTATTGGGATGACCATAATATTTGTTTTTATTCTCCTAATGAAGTAATGGATTTTTTATTATTTATTTTTGGTAATGGATTTTTGAGTGATAAAGCAATCTTGCATTCCTAGAATGAACTCAACTTGTTTTCTTTTTTTCTTTCTTTAAAAATTATTGCTAAGGGGCGCCTGGGTGGCTCAGTGGGTTAAGCCACTGCCTTTGGCTCAGGTCATGATCTCAGGGTCCTGGGATCGAGTCCCACATCGGGCTCTCTGCTCAGCAGGGAGCCTGCTTCCTCCTCTCTCTCTCTCTCTGCCTGCCTCTCTGCCTACTTGTGATCTCTCTCTGTCAAAAAAATAAATAAAATCTTTTAAAAAAAATAAAAAAATAAAAAAATAAAAATAAAAATTATTGCTAGGTTAGGTTTTTGAATTCTTTAAAAATTTTTGCATCTTGAAGCTGATTTATGTTTTATTTTCCTTTCTTATATTGTTCTTGTTAGGTTTTACTATCAGAATTATACGAGTCTCCTAAAATTAACTGAGAATTGTTCTAACTCCTTCTTTGTTTTAAAAAAAAGATTTTGTAAATTTATTTGAGAGAGAGAGGGCAGAGGGAGAGAGAGACACTCAAGCAGACTCCGTGCTGAGTGCAGAGCCTGATGCTGGGCTCCATCTCATGACCTTGAGATCATGACCTGAGAGTTGGGTGCTTAACCGACTGAGCCACCCAGGTGCTTCTGTTCTCACTCATTCTATTCACTGGAGAAATCTGTGTAAGATTGGTTAATTATAAACACTTGGAAGGACTTCTAAGTAAAGTCATCTTCATCAACAGTTTGGTTTGTTTTGGGGGGCAAAAAATTTTGTTTTATAGATTTATTTCTCTAATACATATAAAAATATTTTTTTCCTGTTTCTTCTGTCAGTTTGGTTCATAGGGTTTTTTGGTTTTTTTTAGGAATTTGCTTATTATGGAAAATTTTGAATATCACATATGTAGATGGTGTAGGTTAATGAATCCCATGTACCTATTACACCCCCCCCCCCAACCAGCAGTGCAGAGCCCTTTCCAGGCACCCACCACTAGCTTCACTCCAACATACTGGAGCAGATCCCAGACATTGGATTTTCCCCATACAGTTGCATCGTGAAACCCATCTCCACGTGCGTGCAGTTAGGTAACTGCATTATCATCACCACACCTACAAGATGGTGACAGTTCTTTGATTATCCAATGTTTAGTGCTCAAATTTCCAATTGTCTCATAAATACCTTAATTTTTACACTTTGACTATAATCTGTTGCTGTACCTTTTTAGGATAGAGTCTAGATTCATGTCTCTGGGTTTTCATGATGCTTTTTCTTTAAAAAAAATCGCACTTGCCAAAAAGTTATCAATTTTTTTAGTCTTTTCAAAGATTCTCCCTTTTGTCTCGTTAATTATCTATTGTACTTTGTTATCATTAAGTTTTGCTCTTTTCTTTATATTTTTCTACCTTCCACATTCTTTCGTTTTAATTTGCTTGTTCTTTTTCTATCTTAAGACCAAAGCCCCAAATTAATTTATTTTCAGCCTTTCTTCTTTTTAATATTTCTGTTTAAGGCCCATTAAGTAGAGTTTTATCTGTATTGCACATTTTGGAATGCTGTATTTTTATTATTCTTCATTTTAATTATTTTCTAAATTCCAGTATTATTTCTACTTTGATCTATGGTTATTTAGAAATATATCATCTAATCTTAAACACTTGGGGATTTTCTAATTATCTTTTTGTAATAAATTTCTAGCTTAATTCCGCTGCGGTCAGAAAACACACTCCCTACGATTTTAATTCATTAAAACATACTGGGACTTGTCTTACAGACCCGCAAAAGGGCAATTTAATCAACTACTCTGGGTGCTCTTGAAATGAATGCAATTTTCTGGAGCAGTATTTTATAAATGTGAAATCACTCAAGTTGTTTAATCACTTTGTTTCAACATTTTATAGCTTTCCTTTTTTTTTTTTTTTTGGTCTTCTTTTATAGGGAAAAGGGTGAATGAGAAACATCTTCAAATATGATTGTAAATTTGAGTAATTTATCTTGAGGTTTTATATCATTTAAATATTTTGAAAATATGATATTAAGCACATATCAATTTATAATTGTGTCTTCCTGAAGTATTGACTCTTCTATCATTATGAAATATTTCTTTTTCTCTAAATAATGCTTCTTGCCTTAGAATCCGTATTTTATGATTTTGTTTTCCTTTGGTGTTTTCACAGAAAATTTTTTCCATGCTAATACTTCAAGATTTATATACACTTTAAAAGAAACACTTGCAAGCAGCAGATGTTTTTTGTTTTTAAATTGTTTTATCAGCTTTATTGGGGTATAATTCAAGTACGACAAGTCGCTTCCACTTCAAGCGTAAAGTTCATGGGTTTTAACATGGATACACACTGAAAATATGACCACAATCAAGATACAGATTTCCATTGCCCCCAGACTTCTTCATGCCACATTACAGGCTTTCTCTTCACCACTCCTGGTCCCAAGCAACTACTGATCTTTTTGTGCACTCCAGATTAGCTTGTACTTAATAAAATTTTGCATATAGGAAATCCTATAGTATGTCCTCTTCTGTGACGAACTATTTCACTCAGAATAATGATTTTGAAATTCATCCCTGTGGTGTGTGAATTGGTGGCTTCTTGTATCGCGGAGTAGCCGTCCATTACCAGGAGGTACCACAAATTGTTACTATAGATGGATGGCTAAGTTGTTTCCAGTTGGGGCTACAATGGAAAAAAAAAAAACATGTGCTATGAACATTCATGTATAAATCTTTGTAAAGATTTCTTTTTTCCAAAGAGATTGTATTTATTTATTTGAGAGAGAGAGAGAGGAAGAGAAAAAGAGAGAGCGTGAGAGGGAAGAGGTCAGAGGGAGAAGCAGACTCTCTGCTAAAAGGAAGCCAAATGTGGGACTCAATCCTGGGACTCCAGAACCATGACCCGAGCCAAAGGCAGTTGCTTAACCAACTGAGCCACCCAGGTGCTCTTCATAAAGACTTCTAAAATATCTTCTTATTGATTGGGAGTTTGTCCTTCGGAGTGGAATGGCTGGGTGCTGTGATGGCTCTAAGAACTTAAAAAATTCTCTCCAGTTCTAAGGAAATACTCTGATAATTTTTCAGGGAAGCAGGAAAGATTGCAGCATTGTTGATAGCTACAAAGTTTGCCAACAGACTCAATGTTCAAAATGCCCAGCAAATGACAATCGATTATATAAATTATGCTGCCTCTATAGCATAGAACATTCTGCAACCTTTACGTACAGAGCAGGGTGACATCCAAGTATGTGGAAAATGTTTCACGTTGTGTTTAGCCAGGAAAGCTAAGTTTTAGCACTGTTTAATAAAAATAAATGATAAATAAATAAACACATTTGCATCTATTTTATTTATTTATTTGTGTTTATATTCATATATTTGTCTGTCAATCTATCCATGTACCTGAAGGTTGTTAATAGTTTTGCATTAGTCGGTTGTTTTTCATTTTTTCTCTCTTCTTATGCTTATCTTTTGCATGAATTCAGTTGGTTTCCTTACAGGACCACCCCTTTTTACTGGTTAACAGCAGCTTAGGCTGACAAGTCACCTGCAGAAAGAGGTCGTCTTTGCTTCCAGAGCTTAAAGAGAAGTTCACTCCTGGAAGTGAATGACTTTTACCTAGTCTGGTCCTGTGATCCTGAGAAACTATGAGGACTAGAGAGGCCTGAAACCAGAGGGGTTGACCAACGATCCCCATAACATACAGATGACGGCTGAGTGGGGAATGTCTTCCAAAACAAATCTGAACCGAGGTGGGGAGGAATGTGGGTGTATGAAGGAGAGGCAAAAACACAGATGTTCATTACATCTGTACCTTAAAATTTTTTATAAGATACCTGCGTTTCTTGTGTATCCGTATTTAAAATGAGGCCTGACCATATGAAAATGCTCAGTCCCTTTGCATTTCGATAGCTTTTTCAAACCACAATTTATGTTTTTATCCATCTTTGTGTCCCCTGCATAGGGCACAATTACTAACACATTGTAACCATTCACTGTATTTATTTGCTGAGTTGAAGCTGTGCGTGTTTAAAAAATCCATACTAAAATTGGCCACAAGATGTCCCCACAGCTCTAAAAGATGCCTTTTATATGGCCCTACACAGGCTTTTTTTTTTTTTTTTTTTTCATTTGCATTGATTTACTCTGAGGACGCTAACCAGGTGAGGTTTAATGAGATTTTTTCCAACCTCCTTTTAAAATGTTATGCCTCTAATTTAATATGTATTCAAAGTTCAGAATAGTAGATCGCTTCAAACACGAGCTAAAGGACTATCTCCAAATGCCAGCTGAGAGCTTATCTTTTAAAGGTCTGTATTCAACTACAGTTTCCTAAAATTGTGGGATGCCTTTGTGGCCACCTTGAATTTTTACGTTATTGGGAAAAGTTACTACTGTGACATGCATTTACTTGCAAGATTATTCTCGGTAGAAGCTAATTAAAAGTGAAGCAGAATTAAAGAAAGTAGGGGCTAGCAATGTTTACTGCGAGATATATGAGGAACACAAATATATTTTATTTCTAAATATGAACTCTGGAGGGTGCCAGCCACGTCTATACAAGAATCAGGGAGGTTTCTCTTAGTTTTATGGGGCGCCTCTCAATTGTGCCTGCTTTGTTCTACCAGTGAGACTTGCCTCTCTTCCTTACAGGTGTCCCATCGACACTTAAATCAGCCACAGATGGTCTCAACTAGACAGTTATTGCCTGAAGGATTCCTTAAGTGGAAGGCGTTCTGGAAATAACTTCTAAAGCCAATGCATACCTGGGTAGGAGGTGAAGAACAGATATACTCAAAGGACTGAGATACTTCTAGAGGCAGATTTTATGCACTCATAAAGTGGGATCCACTTTATAATCAGGATTCTTCTTTTAGTTGGCTTAGGGTTTGTTATTTTTTTTTTAACTGCTTCTGATTTAGTTATTGGTTAAAGTGTCATTGCAGAAAATACAGGTCCACGTTGACAAAGACTGTATCTTCCTTTTGAAATGAAAGAGGTGGAAAAATGAAGTATTCTATTTTTTAAATCCCTTGATGGACAGTGTTATGGGTTATAGAAGTTGGGAGAACGGCCTGGGGCAGGTTCTCTTCTAGGGTCCTCAGAAGCCATCAATGCTGCTGATAACCTTGATCTCAGACGTCTGACCTCCAGAACGGGTGAGACAATACATTTCTGTCTTTGTGATCCCAGCCCTGGTGAGCTAACACAGGCAGTCATCGCCTTAAGGACGTGATTCATGTGAATAAAAAATACATGCGGTGTATCTATTGGTTATTTTTCTAATTTTTCTAATATTTTTCCTCTTTGTTGACATTCATCCTCCTTTGATATTCAGACTTTAAATAGTCATGATGAAGCATACATGAAACAATTTTCTCTAGAGTCATAAGTAGATTTGAGTCCAACCTCACTAAATAATAGAATTGTGGAATCATTCAGGATATCTCCTTTTATTAGAGATGAGGGAATCAAGGTAGAGAGGTTCAGGGGCAAAGCTGTGCCCCCACGGAGGTAAGATGGGAAACTTTCACATCTCTTCCGTTTTGATTGGTTGCCTCATAATAGAAGGTTAAAGATAGAGTTTTCTAGTCACAGGAGAAACAGATATATTCTGGGTCCTCTTGAAATGTGGGTGTACTATCAGCTGCCACGGCAAGCAGAATACAGATGAAGGAAGACCTAAAATCTTGAAATTAAACTTTTCTTAGTGAATCACCCGGAAACAGGGGGGATCTCCTTACTATCTGTTCTCCCCGTACCTGGTGTCTTTTCCTCTAATTAAGAGCAAATTAAACTTTCTTTTGGTCTGGTTACAGCCCATTTCATGAGTCTTCCCTTCTAGAAATTTATGTGCATTTCTTCCCCTTCCTCTCTGTCTCCACCTTCTCTGTGCCCCAGTGTGGGCTACGTTTCCGCGGTGGGCTCACTTATATTCCTTGAAACTCGAAATGCTTGAAGTCCTAACCCCCAGAACCTCAGAAGGTGACCATATTTGGAGCTGGGGTCTTGAAAAAGTTAATTCTGTTGAAATGGGGTCACTATTTTGGGTCCTGACCCAGTAGGCCTGGAGTCATAACAAGAGGAGGTGAGGACACGGACAGGCACAAGAGGGGGACTGTGCAAAGATGTAGGGAGGAGGTGCCGTCTGCCAGCCAAGGAGAGAGGCGTCAGAGGGAAATCTCCACCAACACCCTGATCTCAGATTTCTAGCCTCCAGAACTGTGCGGAAATCCATTTCTGTTAAGCCATGTAGCCCATGAGACTGTGTTAGGGCAGACCTAGGCAATGAATACAACTTCTCAAAGACCCAGTCAACTTTTTAACTGCCACATCATTCCCTGCTCAGGATATGTCATATTTTAAGCAGTTTTTATTCTTGGGGCGTCTGGGTGGCTGGGTCCCTAAGCATCCGACTCTTGATTTTTGGCTCAGGTCATGATCTTAGGGTCGAAAGATGGAGCCCTGCATGGGGCTCTGAACTCAAGGGGTCTGCTTGAGATTCTCTCTCCCTCTGTCCCTCCCCACCCCGCTCACCCAAACACATGCTCTCTCTAAATAAATAAGTGAATAAAATATTTTAAAGAACTGTTTTATTCTTACCTTACAGACTTCATATTCTGTTCAAGCATCAAGCTTACTAAATGCACAGTTGTGGGTAGAGGTAAGCCATGAGAAAAATAAGAGATTATATAGAAGTATATATGTAAGTACTTTGGTTTAGTTGTGTCTATTATTGGACCCTGTCTCCAGCTAACACATTTTTTGGCAGAAGTAATTGTTGTAAGATCAATTTTTGTTGGTTTGTTTTGGTTTGGTTTGGTTTGGGTTTTTTTGGTCTTTTTTAGAGTCTGGAGTCCCAAGTTCTCCCTCTTGGGAGTCTCAAGTTCTGAACATTATCAGCCGATCTCCTCCTAACATGTAATTAATTATGCCACGTAATTAACTATGTCACCTCTGAATCATAGGAGGTTTGTAAACCAACCCATCGTCTTCTAGTTATAGGTGATGGGTGTTAACGGAAGCATCTTATTTATCCTCCTGGGGTGTATATTTCTCTGATCAGAAGAGTTTTCTAGAAGCCAGGTCTTAATGCAAAGGGATTACTTTTGTTGTAAGAGTTTTAGTTGCTGTGGCAGAATCAGGGATGTACAGCTGTACCCAGTAAAGCCTTTCAGGGTCCGTAAGCACGGAGGTGTCCACAAGGGCCCAAACATGCCATCTTGACTTCGGGAAATCCAGCAATGGCCTTAGGCTGCTGTGAGCGGCACAGTGGCCCTCCAAGGATATCCACCTCCTAACTCCGGAACCTGGGGATTTGTTCCCTTACAGGGCAAAAGAGACTTTGCAGAGGGGATGAGGATAGGGATCTTATCATGGGATGGGAAGGTTATTGTGGATTATTTGGGTGGGCCCAGTGTAATAAGAGGGGTCCTCGTTAACGAGAGAGGGAGGCGGGAGCCCTGGAGGGCAAGGAAATGCGACTGATCACTGCCGTGCGAGCGAATGTCCAAGGCGTGTCACGAGCCACGAGTGCGGTCGGCCTCTGGCAGCTGGAAAAGTCAAGGAACAGAGTCTCCCCTCCAGCCTCTGGAAGGAGCGCAGTCCGGCTGCCATCTTGGTTTTATGTCCATCTTGGACTTCTGGCCTTCAGGCCTGTAAGATAATAAACTTGGGTTTTAGCTGCTACAGTGGTAGTAAACAGACACAGGAAGCTGACACGGCCGTCCAGCGCTCCGGTTACTAAGCTGTGTGTCTGAGGAAGCAGGAATTCCAACCTGAGATGAGACGGCACCTAGGATCCCAGACAGCCCCTCGGCCCCAGCCCAACCCTCAGACAGAGGCCCCTGGGAAGACCCTGCCCTTTCTGTCTGTGAATGCTTCTAAAAAGCATTTGGGTAATCTGATCTAACCTTCGGGTCTTTCTACTCACCTAATTGGATCAGACCAGATCACAATGGCCTGTTATCTTGATCTGATGATCCAACTAAATCGACTGATTAATTTGGTACATTAATTCATAATGACACATTCATGTTTGTCAATGTCTAAACAAATTACTTTATTTAGAAAATATTTTTTTCAGGGTTTTTTTTTTTTTTTTATACCCCCCAAAACTTTAGGATAAAGCATCAGGCACAGGACCAGCAGGGGACTTTGTGATGGTCTGAGTCTTGTTTGCTGGGGCCAGTGAGGATTTGGGGAGAGTCATCCACACACCGCTGGAGAGGGGGAGAGGCCAAGTGAAGACCGGCCCCGACTCCCTCCTAAGACCACCACCACAGAAGAGACAGTTCCTGGGGAAAGGGGCATCAGGGAGATGAGCCCTGGGATCCTGGATTTCCTCCGTTTCAGTGAAGTTTCCAAACCTCTGTTCGGAGTCCATGCTTGGGCAGAGATGCATCTGAACTCTGTGCATACGGATGTCAGGTGCAACCTCTTCCCTGACCTGCCCCAGCATAGGAGCAGGAGTGTGTGCAGGTGTGCATGGGTGCACGCATGTGTGTGCGAGTGTGTGCCTGTGTGTGTGACGCTGAGGAGAGGAAGTCTGGTTTCAGCTGCTGCAGGTGTCCAATACTAGCGGGGACTCATAGTGTCAGTGCCTGGTGGCGATGGGGGGAAGTGGCAGGAACCCAAACAAGCTGGTCCCTGACCGCCCTGGGAAGTTTGTCCCGCTCTCAGGCCACCTGTGTGTGACCTCTAAGCATGCGCTTAGAGGTGACACAGGCAACTTCCTGTGCATGGTGGCGCCTGGCACCAAGAACACATTCCGTGAATGCTAGTGATGAGGGCGAGGCTCAGGAGGTGATGTCCAGGGCTCGCCTCCCTGGTTTGTTCTGCTCCCTCCCCTCTTTCAATACTGGCTTGTCCCACTAGAAGTAAACTGTTGCCTTTCAAAGTATTTCAGGTTTCAAAATCTTGAGAACATCCCCAAACTTCAGGGGGAAAACCTAAATCAAAAAGTCTTTCAGTAAAAGCCTTTGTACCTATCCAGAGCCTGGATGGTCTGAAGTAAAACCTTGGTGAGGGGCCTCTTGGTCTTCGGGTGTAAATGAAAATTCAGGAGAAGGGGCCCGTCCTTGGCATGTCTGGCGTGGGCATGGGTGGGCCAAACTTGGACACACGGAGCCTGTGATCCTGGCTGCAACGTGTGTGCCCCCTTGGTCCCAACCGACCACGTCAAATCCGTTCAATCAAGAGCGAGATCCGGTCTTGGGCATCTAGTTTCCCCTTGGCCCCCTGCCCATACAAGGGGCTTATCCGAAATAAACCTGAGTCGTGCTTGTGTGGGGACAAAGCAGCAGCAGCTTGAGTGGTTTGCTGGGCAAGGATCGGGTTTCGGTGGCCTCCTGAGTCCAAGAGCCCTTTCAAAGTCCCTTAACAAACTCAGATACGGCCCTCAGGAAAAGGGTGATGCCCTGGTTTTTTGACTGAGATTCTGCAAAGAGCAGAGAATAGGCTGGAGGTTACAAGGAGCTTGAATCTTCGAATAGTAAGCCGAAGTCTACAACCCCCACTGGCGAAGACTACAGGCTCTCTTGACTGTTGAATTTTCTATCCCAGCTCTGCCTTGACTACCTGAGCGTGGTTGGGCAGGCCTGTGCCTTAACTTTCCCAGCTGGAAAATGGGTCTAATAGTACCTGCCTCGTAGGTGTGTTCAGTCAATGCACTGTAAATGTTTGCTAAATATTAGCAACAAAGCATTGTCATCAACAGCAGCAAATGCCCAAATTTGCAGTCTGCACCTTATATATGTTCTCTTAGGATTTTCTAGCTTTTGGGGGGAACAAACTTCATTAAGTCCCCAGATTTTATCTGTCATGGATGCACATTGTAAGCGACACCAGGGGTGAGCAGACACAGCGGTTGGGTTTATTTATTTTTGATTTTTTTTTTAAAGATTTTATTTATTTACTTGGCAGAGAGGCAGGCAGAGAAAGAGGAGGAAGCAGGCTCCCTGCTGAGCAGAGAGCCCGATGTGGGGCTCGATCCCAGGACCCCAGGATCATGACCTGAGCCGAAGGCAGAGGCTTTAACCCACTGAGCCACCCAGGTGCCCCTGGTTTTATTTTTTAATGCCAACCCTGAAAGTGTAGAGCTGGCATCTGAGAGAGGCCTCTCGAAACTTCTGAGAAGAAACACCCGTCCTTCTCTGAACTCACTTCACAGATATACAGGGCTCATCCCTCCTGGGGATTACCTACCTACTGGTCTCTCACTTTGACCGCAGACCCAGGCGTCCAGGAGATGTGTTTTCCACTCCCTCTGGAGCTGGCACAACGCCTATTGCAGGGCACTGCTACACCCAGTGCAGGACCTTACATTTCAAAGCAATGCCAGCTGGGGCACGTGGGTGGCTCAGGCAGTTAAGCGTCCGCTTTAGGCTCTGATTATGATCCAAGGTCCTGGGATCCAGTCCCTCATCAGGCTCCTTGCTTAATGGGGAGCCTACCGCTCCCCGTGCTTGTGCTCTCTCTCTGTCAAATAAATAAATAAAATCTTTAAAAGAAAAGAAATGTTAGCTTGGTTAGGATATGGCTTCTGCTCTTCTGTAGACATAGGCAGAGTTCTTAGGACAGAGTTCACAGAGTGACAGAGACGTGGGGGTCACAACGTCTGGTCGCCATGCTTAGGTTGCATCTGAACATTTTCTTTTTCTTTTCTTTTTTTTTTTAAAGATTTTTATTTATTTATTTGACAAAGAGATCACAGGTAGGCAGAGCAGCAGGCAGAGAAGGGGAAGCAGGCTCCCTGCTGAGCAGAGAGCCTGATGTGGGGCTCGATCCCAGGACCCTGAGATCATGACCTGAGCTGAAGACAGTGGCTTAACCCACTGAGCCAGCCAGGTGTCCCTCATCTGAACATTTTCATAGAAGATCTACAGACCTCTCACATGTTGAGTTCTTATTACATTTCATGGGAAATGATTAAAGAAGACAAATTATAGATACAGATAAAAAGGAAATTTTGTATCTAGAAATGTAAGTAATTTGTATTCAGAAATTGTAATGGCTACTTTACTAAGCATTTTCTATGAGTTAGGTGTGTTCTAAGCCCTTTACAAGAATTAACCCATTTTATAGATAAGGAAAACCGAGGCCCAGAGAAACCAGGTAACTTGCTCAAGATTGCACAGCCATAAGAGGCGAAGGCCAGCATCAACGACGATGATGTACCAGGTTCCGGGATGTACCTGGAACCACAGTCTAGACCCTGGAAGCAGGAGAACAAATGGCTGGATGAGTGAGTGATTGTTGTGTAACAAAACGTAGTGGCTGGAAACAACAGCTGTTCATTGGCTCCAGCTGCTGTGGGGTAGGAGCCAGGTGTGGCTTAGCCGGGTCCTCCGGCTCAGGGAGCTCACAGGAGTCTGTCAGCTGGGGCTCTTCCGGGCCCAGCATGTGCCCTTCCAGGCTCTTTTCAGGGCCCCCATAGGCCTCAGTTCCTTGCCACAAGGCCTCTCCATCGTCCCCGCTGTGTCTCCTCGTGGCCTGGCCCTTAGTGCTCCCAGCCACAAAGAGCAGTCGAGGCACAACACGATTTTGTAACCTCATTTCAGAGCGGACACGCCACCATTTCTTCTGTATTCCAGTCATTAGAAGCACATCTCCCGAGCCTCAGGCCACAATGAAGGCGAAAGACTGCACAGGGACGGGGGGACCAGGAGGAGGGCTGACTGTCGCCCCCAGAGCCTTTGGAAGTTGGACAAATTGCTCTGAGCAGTGCGGGCCAACTTCAAATCCAAGCTGTCAGGGATAACGGATAATGCAGGGGTTTTTTTTGTTTTGTTTTGCTTTGTTTTCCTTTTTTCTTCTTTTAAAGAGGTAAAACCATCTTCCAATTCTGTATTTCTTCAAACACAGAACAGGAATTGCACCGGTCTGCCCCTCCTGAAATGCGCCCGCGATGTGGGAGAACCGGCCCCTGACTGCAATGCGGGCCTTTTCCTTCTGGAAGTTGAGCAAGTAACCACGGACGATATCACCTCCGCGCCCACCACGGCCCCTGTCCTCGTCCCCTCCTTTCTGATAGCGACTGTCTCTTTTCTATTCGGTACCACCTCACTGACCTGCCCTGTCCTTGTGTAGCATGAGAGCTGGGTCAACCCGTGCTTTCATGAAGACCTCCCCCAATACAGCACATCCATTCCAGAACGGTGGTGTGCGGAGGCCTGGTCAGTCAGTGAGAAGAGGCTGAGGAGCTTTGGGGGTTGCCATGGCAACCGCCTGATAGGAAGGGAGCCGAGGACATGCAGGTTAAATTAGCTGTCTCCTGTCACCCGGGGCTGCGGGGTGGGGGGCGGAGCGGGGGTGCTGCTGTGGCCTCGGGAGCCAGACGGGGATGCGGGCTGCATACAGAGCAGGACCCGGGCCGACCTTCCTGGGGAGGTGAGACACCCTCTGTCTCAACCTCTGCCTCCCGGTCCAGCGTCCCCCAATCCGTACGCAGCTCGCATCAAGGACTTGGGACCAGGAGGGGACAGGCTGGGCCCCAGGGCCCCACAGGGAAGACAGGCTTCTGCAGGGGCCGCAGGCTTCCGCTTCTCCATGGGGTCGTCTTCTCTTTCCCTCTTTTTCTCTTCATTTTTCACTCGGCCTAAATCATTTTTCTTTTCTGACAAGATGCTCGTTGCCATCTGCTGACCAGACTCGGTCACTGCAAAGAAAACTGAAAACCTGGCTGGGGAGGCCGAGGGCGAAGGCTCCCGAATTAATTCAGATTAAGATAAACGGCTCTATTTCAGTGTGATCATTGTGGTATTAGGATCAGAAACCGTCAGCACGGTGTGGCTTGATGGGAGATTATAAAAATAGAAAAGGAGGCCCCAGATGCTACATCTTTAAGCTAATTACAAAGGGATACCCATCCTTTTGCCTCCTCGCATGCATAAACAAAGGACAAATATCACAAATCCTAATACTTATTCATAAAGAAATCAATTGAGAATATCACCATTTAATGCTTTAAGGAGGAAATAACAAATGTAGACATAATGACCTAAAATAAGGGGAATAAACATGCCAGTGGTTAGGCCTGGTCCGAGCAGAGTTTGGGCCGTGGGGTTAAGGGGGGTGGGGGAGAGGGCCGGCTGCCCCCCCACCCCCATCTGTACAAACGGAGGTCCACACACCCTCTGTCCAATATTTAAAAGGAGAAATATAGCTACAGACTGTTTTATAAAATATCCCCTCCTTCCTTAGCAAATTTAGCTTCGCAGTGACATGGTGTGTCAGGTTTGAATTCAGAACTCAGAGTCCCCAACACTGTGCCCCAGCATGCCGGCCCACAAGAAGGACCAGCCTCAGCGTCCCCGGCTTTCCACCCCGCCCCTTCTCTTCTCCAGCCCCGCTGCCTTCCAGGAGGAGGCTGCCGCGTGTGCCTATCCCAGGCTCCCATCCCAGTTCTATCCCTTATCCCCCCCCCCCCCCCGCCTCAGGCCTTGGGGTGTACAGGCTGGAAGCATGGGCCCTGGGAAGAAGCGGGCAGAAAAGCTGCCGCCCATTTGAGACCGTTGGACTAGGTCATTCCAGGGTCCTGGGTACCCGGAATATGCGGTCTGGAAGGGGGTGCCTAGGTTTCGGGGGAAATGGCCTTTGTCTTCTTGGGCTCCTTGTCCAGGGGTGAGAAACCTCGCTCAGGAGGGGCAGAGTGGCTGTCAAGTATGGAGCTGGGGCAGAAGCTTCTCTTGCCCACAATTCGACAAGGCTGATGGGCCAGGAGGTAAGGAGGCCAGAAGGGGTGTCCGGGAGCTGGGTGTGGGAATGTCTTCTGCTATTCCCCCACCTACCCTCTGTCCCTCCTTTTCTTGACCCTGTTCAAATCACACGCATTATTCAAAGTTATTCATGCTAGAACACCTTTACCGTCTCCCGATACCAGATCCTCAAAACTCTGCTGCCTGACATCCCAGATCGGTGTCATTTTACCGTTGGTCACTGTCCTGAAGAGACACCAAGAATGGACGTTATTTTTTTTTATTTTTATTTTTTTAATTTTATTTATTTATTTTTATTAGAGAGAGAGACAGTGAGAGCGAGCATGAGCAAGAAGAAGGTCAGAGAGAGAAGCAGACTCCCTGTGGAGCAGGGAGCCCGATGCGGGACTCGATCCCGGGACTCCAGGATCATGACCTGAGCCGAAGGCAGTTGTCCAACCAACTGAGCCACCCAGGCGTCCCAAGAATGGACGTCATTTAAGGTCAGCACACGTAACTGGGAATTTGTGCTTGCTATTTTTCAGGGATTTATCAGGACTAGTTGTTGTAATTTCATTTTTCTGTTTTGGTTTTTAGATCTGAATGTTTCCTGTTCCAGATTTTATTTTTATTGAGGTAATATGGGTAATATAATATTATGTAAGTTGTAGGTGTGCAGCATTATAATTCAACTGTATATACTGCAAAGTGATCACCACCCAAAATCTAGTTACTGTTTGTCACCATACAATTGACTTCCTTTACCCATTTTGCCCATTCCCATCTCCTTCCCTTCTGTCTGTGTCTGTGAGCTTGTTTTTACACTGTTTGTTTGTTTCTTATATATCTATATCTATATCTATATCTATCATATTCTTTTTATCCATTCATCCATCAATGGACACTTAGATTTATTTCCATACATACCATGTAACTATTGATGCAATGAACGTAGGGGTGCATAAATATAGTGTTTTCGTATTCTTTGGATCCCAGAAGTGGAACAGCTAGATCATAGGTAACTTGAGGAACCTCCACACGTTTTCCACAGTGGCCGCCCCAGTCTGCATTCCCACCAACCGGGCTCGAGCATTTCCTTTCTGGCCACACGCTCACCAGCCTTTATGACAGCAGCCGTTCTAACCCTTTCGAGGTGACAACCCACTGTGATTTTGATTTGCATTTTCCTAATACTTAGTGATGTGGAACACCTTTTAATGAACCCATTGGCCCTCTAAGATATTGTAATTAAAAAAAATTTCAACAGAGATCATTTTTTAGATGATCTCCATAACCTAATTCCGCCTTGTCTTTCTGACCTCCTTCCCGCCTCTGCTCCCTTCTGTTTCAGGAAGGGCAATGGCCCTGCAGCCTCCCGTGTGCAAACAGACCTCCCTCTGGTGCACACGTACACTTATGGTGGACACAGCCCGGCAGCCATGGCTGTTGGCAGAACTTGTACCTCCTCCTTCTTGTCTGAGTCTGCCAGGCCTGACATAACAAAATACTCCAGATTAGGTGGCTTAAACAACAGAAATTTATTCTCTCAAAGTTCTAGAAGCTGAAAGACTGAGATCAAGGTGTCAGCAGGGTTGGTTTTTCCTGATGCCTCTCTTCTTGGCTTGCAGATGGCCGTCTTCTCCTGGTGGCCTTGGCTCTTCTTGGCGTCTCTCTGTGTGTCCTGATCACCTTTTCTTGTAAGGACGCTGGTCAGACTAGATCAGGGCCCATGCTAATGCCCTCATTGTAATGTAATGACCTCTTCAAAGACCCCACATCAAAATACAGTTAGATTCTGAGGTTCTGGGAGTTAAGGCTTCAACACACAGACTGGGGAGGAACACAGGTCACCCCCAAACACCTGCCTACCCAGGGAAGAGGTTTAGAATAGCGTCAGCAGTGAAGGTCAGGAGTGCTCATGAAAAATGTCCTGAACTGAAGAAAAGAAGGGCTCGACACGTACAAGGGACAACCTCACCTCACGTCCTTCATTCTGAGCTCTGAGCTCTTAGGTCCATATGTTACTTATTCCTTGTCACCACACAGCAAAGGGAGTTCTGAAGGTCATTGGCCAAGATTGGCCAAAGAAAGAGATTCTGTGGCTTATCCACTCGCCCTTCCAAATGGAATAAATAGGTATTCACATTCTTGGTGACTTTCCTCGTGGCTGAGCACTCTCTTGAAAGGGCTCACTTTCCTGGGCCTCTGGATAACCGTTCTGGAAGGTTGTCCACTGTTTCTCTTCACAAACCTCACCGGCTCCTTCTTTGGCCATCTCTAGGCCATTTTCTCATGCAAGGTTCCATCTTTTGACATCTGTTCTTGTTACTCTATGTACACTCCCTGGGTCTCTTCTGTCCCGTGTCTTCAACTACACCTTTGATGCAAACGACCCCTAATATGTGTCCGTAGCCTGGCTGTGTCTAGTGAGCACGTCCCACGTGGATGGAACTGGAACCTTCAAACGCGGTGTGTCCAATGACAGATGAATCCACTTCCTCCCCGAATCTCCCCCTTGCTGGACCTCCTGTAATCAGTACAGCCAGAAAGCTCAGAGCCAAATTAGATTTCTCCCCCTCCCTGAGTCCCACAGTTGAACACACCACAGACTGTTTTCTTTTTGTTTGATGTGTATATTAATCCCTTCCACCTTTCCTCTCCACGTCTGTGCTCTTGCTTCCGACCTCCCTGGCCAGATGACTGTGCTTTCTTCTTCCTTCCTTTCTGTTCACTTGCACCCTGTTCATTTTCTTAGATTAAAAAAAAAACAAAACTTTAAAAACACAAGAAGTAACCATTTTGACTATTGGTCTCATTTGATTTAATTCTTATTAAGTCATTAAATGAATTCAACCTTATACAGCTAAGAAATATTTCATTTTCCCAAATTATTCGATGATCTTTTGAAGCAACTACTCGGTTGAATTTAGATTATAACCTTTGAATTAATTCTTATCCCAGTTACCTATAAATAACCGTATCCAGAACAAGCGACATGCATTCCATTGTTTTAAATTTATAGACATAGTGCTATGTGTATCTTAAATGAAATTTTAAAATTTGCCATTATAACTTAGACTGTATCCCTGTCAATATATACGTGTGTGATATGCATACTGTATCTGTATATACAGATTTACAGGTCCACCTGTCATCTATCCATCTAGACAACTTCTTCACGCTTCTAACTTCAGAATCCTGATCCAACACCTAAATATATCACAAGTAATTATTTATTCCTTTGTTAACTGTTATTTAAGGTTTTTTTCCAGTGAGCAAGATTCTATATGTTTCCTTGTACACACATACAAAATTTTTTCTCTTTTTCCTTAAAGATTTTATTTATTTACTTAGAGAGAGAGCATGAGCAGGTGGAGGGGCAGAGCGGTCAGAGGGAGAAGCAGACTCCCCACTGAGCAGGGAGCCTGAGACGCCGATGTCTGGACTTGATCCCAGGACCCTAAGATCATGACCTGAACTTAACTGACTGAGCCACCCAGGAGCCCCACACAACACTTTTCACTGGGTGTGTACTTGGAACTACATTCGTTGAGTCATTTCAAGGCTTAAGGAAGTGGATTGTTTTGTAAAAACACATGGGGTCTGAAGTTGGAGCAGAGAAGTGGGAGTAACAGCGCCAGGTCTCACCCGGGTCCTATGTCCCCCACGGGTTCGGGTCTCCCTCGTGGCATTGCTACTCCTCTCTGTCTGTCCCATCCTGTGCCTGCTGGCTCCACGCGTTTCTGCTTCCTCGAACCTGCGGCTCTCCCAAAGTTATGGCTCATCATTGCCTGGCCTCCCTCTCGTGGCAACCTCAAAGCTCCTGACCCCTCTGCTGACTCTCTCTCTCTCTCTCTGTATTTATTGTGCCCGACACTCTAGAACCACCATCTGGCTGGTCTTCCTGAATCAGGCTGATGGGAGTCTGCTGACTTGCCGTGGCTGCTGTGCACGGGGGAGGGGCTGGGGCTGGACTCTGTGATAACAGTCTTCTTGTTAGGTCAGGGCCGTGGGTCCAGAAGCAGCTTCCGTAAGGGGGAGTGGGGAGTGTCGCAAGCATTCTGAAGTTGGGTCCATCCAGCACACTCCTCTCTTTCATCAAAACTCAGCTAAAGCAGCTCTTCCTCCAGGAAGCCCTCCTGACCTCCCTGTGGATTTCGACAACCTTTTTTCTTTCATGGCCCCAAGACATACCTCTGTGAGAGTGCTAATGACTTTGATCTGTTATTTCCCAATCGTCACCTTGCTTGCAGGAACCTCGTCTCCTTTTGCTCTGCCCAGTGCCCGTCACATGTCAGATAATAAATGCCTGACCAGTGCCTCAAAAATGCCCTCGAGAATGGAAGAGTCAGACACTGCTTCCCACGGGAACTGGAGGGTGAGCTCAGCCCAGCATTTAGCCTGATGACGTCGGTCGGACCTTTTCAAGATTGTAACTGATTTTCCTTCCATCATTTCGTCCCGTAATGCAAGCAAGCTGGTCTTTATCCTGTCACTACCCGAGCACACCTTTCTCTGTCCGGCCCTTTCCTTAGCTCTTGGCTTCATCGCCCCCACACCAAGTCCACATACACACCTTCCAGACTTTCCAGGGTGTCCAGATCTACCCAATTTGATTCAGGAGTGAGAAACCTTGAGGCCAAGTGAAAAATGAAACATTCAACAAACAAACAAACAAAACAGTTCAAAGAGTTCTCGAAGCCAGGGTAGTGGGCTGAGTGAGTCAGAGGGAAGGGGGAGGTGGTGGGAGGGTAGAGTCAGCAGTTCAACGTGGGGGGGGGGAGGTTGGGGTGACACCGGGTGGGGCGTAATGGACAAAGAGGCCACTGCGGGGGTGGGGGGGAGGCACGGTTCACTGGGGGAGGGGTGGGGCGAGGAGGGACAGGCCAGGGCATCTGGGGACACAAACTATCCAAGAATGGCAAAGAGTATTCGTGGAAGAGAGGCCTGGGAAGGAGCTGCGCTGGTGAAGGAGCCAGGGGGAGGGCAGCTCAGTGCTCTGGAAGGGCCTGCTCCAAACAGGGGCAGCCGCGGTGGTCTGAGGACAGGAGCATTTCAGAAGGGAAAGGGCAGAGGGGCTGGAGTGGTTCTGGGGGCTGCGGGGGGGGGGGCTTGCTCCCGCCCCACGGGCAGATGGGAAGGCTGCAGGAGGCGGGGGCCTCGGGAACCAACAGTGGAGGGAGCTTTCAGAGAAGAAGAGGTGGAGGGTACAGGGATGTGGCCTCAGACTGAGCGGGATCCCGAAGGGCCTGGTGGGAGGGCTAGAAAGCTGAAACTGGCCGAAGGAGAGCAGCTTTGCAAAGACCGTGGTGGGGGGAGACCGACTCCGTGGGGGGAGAGGGCACCATGAGATGCCGCCAAGGGTCGGGGTCCTGTAGTTGGTGTAGTGAATTATGAATATTGCCGATCCTGGCCTGCCGAGTGAAGACAGACGAGCCACAAGCCAGACCCAAGGGGACGGCAGGGAGCTCCCTTGGCATCCGAGCTCCCACTTTGGGGAAGTAAAAACCCAGGGTCATGGACTTGAAGGTGCAGGTTCAATATACCCACACATAAGATTTGTTACTTAAGAGATCCCAGCAGCCGAGGGGCCGCAAAGGATAGTCCTCCGTCCCAGGTCCCCAGCGGGGACAGCAAGCAGGGTGGCTTTCACTCATGACTTAGAAGGTGCCTAGAATGGAGGTCCCTGGTTTTTCAAGGGCTCAACTCTAAGTGGCTGTTTTTAACAGGTGGCCGTGGAGAAGCAAGGCCGAAGCCTGTGGCGGGGATTCTAAGCTCTGGCCTTTCTCTAAGCAGCCAGGCTGACGGTGAGCAGGGAGGTCCTACCACAGAATGCCCACCGCCAGCTGAACCCAGCTGTCTTCTCCTCCCACACTGGGAGGTCTCCAGACAGACAGATGTGGTGAAGCTCGAAGTCTTCCTGGGGAAAGGCAGAGTTCGGGGACCCTGCTCGTGGCTGCCAAGACCTGGTTGGATGCGGGAGCGGGGAAGTCTCCATGCCCTGGGTAAGGTCGCCAGGGCTGAGAGTGGTGGGCTCCAGAGAACCAGGAGCTGGTGGCAGGTGCCCACTCCATGATCGTGATCGTGGCCGTGACCATGACAGACTTTCCTCCTTTCTCCCTCCCCTCTTAACCATCTCCATGGCTGGTGCCAGTCTTTGCTCCAGGCTAGAGGTCCCTGGTGTTGCTAGGGGACCTGGAGTTGGAGTCCCCGAGACCACAGGTCAGGTCGCGCAGAGGCTTGCTCCTCTCTGCTCCCGCCGGCACCGTATCTTCTCTCTCCGAGGACCCGCAGGGCCCTGGGACTCGCTCCCACCCAGTCCTGCACCGCGCTTCATTGTGACTCGCTCGTGTCTGGACAGTGTCCCTGCCTTTCCAAACTGCACAAAGAAGTGCTCTCCCACCTTTGCTCCTCTCCCCAGGAGAAAAAAGTCTCTTTGGGTAATGGTTTAAAAATAAAATAAAATTTAAAAAGCCTGTAATGGATATATTATCTCTCTCTAATTATTGCACAGCCTATGTACCACAATTAGAATTTATATTACCAATGAGTGATGAAAACACAACTGGAACCTAGGGAAAATTCCACTTTAACAAGGTAGCAAATTCTGAGAGAGAAGTAGCCAGTGCTAGAACAGCCTTCCGTTTTTACACAGGTCACAGGTCAGACATTTAGATGCATTAAAACCGGGGTAGTTTGGCATAGTTTCTTCCACATGGGGCTCCGTCACCTCATGGGCACGGACCTGAGTGGGAGACAGGGCCTGGTCTCCCCACCAAGCCTGTTGTGCGGCCAAGCTGCAGGATGAGGGTTCTAGCCTCGCTCCTTCTCCACCGCTCACCTTAGAAACTCTCTGGAAGCTTGCCGATATCCAGGACAGAGCCCCATCATCCTGGCAACATTCCAGGGATCTCCTCTAGGGTCGCAGTGGAAACACGACACTGACCGGACGCAGAAGTTGTCCCGGGAAGTTGGGTTCCACCCGTTGCTACCAGAGGTCACAACTCCCATACCTCCGTCCCCTGAAATACACAGGTGGTCACTAGGGATGGAGGCCCTTTGGGCTCTCTCCTCAGAAGACAGATCTACATGAGGCAGAACGTGGCTCTCTGTTGTAGGTCCCTGCCAAGGGGGCTGGCGCTGTCCTCCCTGATAACTGGGGCTGCAGATGCTTCCACCAAAGAGCGCTCCTGTTCCTGCCTCTCCCCCCTCTCGCCCCCGCCCCTGCCGTCCCCATCATATGGCTCTGCGGTGAACGACCGTGTCCAAGATTAAAGTCCTAAAAGGGTTCTATTTCGGAGTGAGGAGAAATCCAAATCCTCCTCAGACACTGTCCCCTGAGATGAGCTCAAAAATCGCATTCTGCAGGGACGCTGAGTCCTGGGACCTCCTGGGGCCGAGCGGGGCTGGGCAGCCGATGGGGTGGGTGCCAGCTGAGGGCGACGATTGGAACTGACTGCGGGAGGGGCTGTTCCAGAAGGTTGCAGGGAACTCAGGGGCCGTCTGGGCATGTGGAGTGACATCACTCTTCCCTGACTTTTTGTCATTTGTGTGATGGCCTGTTATTTCAGAAGATTCTTTGAGATGTCCTCCCTCCTTTTCTGAGACAGAGCCCCTGTCCTTTCTCTCCAGGGTACTCTTCAGATATGGATCCTGTTGCTCCCACTCCTTCTCAGAAATCTTCTCAGAAATCTTGTCTCCAAAGTGGTAGTAAAAATGCAGATTTCAGTCACTGGGGCTAAAGCGTTATTATGAATGAACCTACGGACGTGATTCTTCTCCTCACTCAGGGGCATCTCCAGGCTCAACCATGGAGAAATCTAGGAAAGGCCACAGGGCCACAAGGAGAGCTGGCAAAGATGTCCCGTCCACCTGGGGTCCAGGGCATTTCTGTACTGGCATTTTCAAACAGCTCATAGGTGACAAACCAGAGGTCACTTTCCAAGGTGATTCAGCAAGAGACCAATTGTCCTTGCAGCCAACTGCCCTTGGCCAGAGGGCAAAGGTGTTTTGGGAACCTCCATCCTGCTGCTTCCTTTGAAGACATGTAGGGTGAATTTCACAACTGATACTGTTTTCTGTCCCCCACAGAGTTCACATTGGCTTTATAGTGACCTCCCTGGATGACAGGAGCAGCCATTGTGGTGTGAGCAGACATAAGCTAGGGCGGTCACATATCAGGTGTGTTCCTCCATGTTCTTCTAGGGCTTGGGTGTCGACCAGCATCTTCACACCACTTCATTGATTTGTTGCCTGACAGACCACATCTAAACCTAGTGGCATAAATCAACAGCAATATATAGTTTCTCATGATTTTTTGGGTTGACTAAGTAGCTCTTCTGTCTCACTGGATGTTGGCTAGAGCCCCGGGGATAGCTGGAAGTTTCCGAATGTCTGACTCCTTTCCATTCCCATCAGACCCAACGTGTGGAAACTCAAAAGCTATAACTAGAGGGGCTTTTAACATTTTGGGGGGAGTGGCAGTGAAGGGGATGGTAGGACCCAAAGATTACAGGGTATACCAACTTTAAAAAAAATACTTATTTGTCAGACAGAGTGTACAAGCAGGGGGAGAAGTAGGCAGTGGGAGAGGCAGGCTTCCCACTGAGCAGGGACCTGATGCAGGACTCCATCCCAGGACTCTGGGACCATGCCCTGAACGGAAGGCAGAAGCTTAACTGACTGAGCCACCCAGGCATCCCAAGAATACCATTTTAAAGAAATTAGTCAATATTGCAAACTAAGGACATCTTATTCATGCTTACTTTAACACTACAAGGACTTTGCCCAGTATCTTCTTTCATTGAGGTATGGAGTTTTGGACCTTGGGGTAAGTTTCCAATCTATGTTTCCGTAATTGCATCAGTCATTTTAACTTATCATGATGTGACTAGAGGGTTCTCACTAACATAATTAATTCTGAGATCTGGTAATGTAGGTTAAACTAAACACATTTAAAAAATAACATATATTGTATTCTTAATAATGATCTCCCCCACCCCCAAAAGTTCATGTCCTAATTTCCAGAGCTTGTGACTTTGTTACCTCACGTGGCAGAATGGGCTGTGTAGATGTGATTAAGGTTAAGGACCTTGTGAGGGGGAGATTATTCTGGATTAAACTGGATGAGCAGAGTGCTGATGAGTCCTCAGATGCAGAGAACCTCTCCCAGCTGTGATCCGAGAAAAAGGCACAGTCACAGAAACAGGGTCAGAGAGAAGCTTAATGCTGGCTTTCCAGGTGGGAAGGGGCCACAATCCGCGGAATACAGGAAGCTTCTGGAAACTGGAAAAGACAAGGAACCAGATTCACTCCTGGAGACTCCAGAAAGGAATGCAGCCCTGTCGAGGTGTTGATTTTAACCCGAAGAGCCTTGTATCCGATGGCCTGCGGGACAGTAGGATAATACATTTCTGTTGTTTGAAGTCACCAAGTTTGTGCACACTTCTATTGTTTATTATTATTAATATTGGTTCTTTCTGTGTAGTGGCTTTTATTTCCAACTTTTTTTTTTTTCGTACTTTGAAGCACTGCTGAGAATTTTTAAGAGGCGTGTGCACAGCTTTTTTCAGACTATTGAGGGTGTTTATGATTGGGAAGAGGAAGAAAAAAATAAGAAAAAGGAGAGGCAAAGACGAGAAGAAGGAAATAGAAGATTCTGGGACACATTTCCATTCAGATTTTTTTTTTTAAAGATTTTATTTATTTATTTGACAGAGAGAGACCACAAGTAGACGGAGAGAGAGGCAGTCAGAGAGAGAGAGGGAAGCAGGCTCCCTGCTGAGCAGAGAGCCCGATGCGGGACTCGATCCCAGGACCCCGAGATCATGACCTGAGCCAAAGGCAGCGGCTTAACCCACTGAGCCACCCAGGCGCCCCTCCATTCAGATTTGATGACCCACTGGGCACTGTTTGGTCAAACCTATCCAGCCTCAGTTGGAGGTGGCTGAACACAGGTGGGCAGTGGCTCTTTCACGGTCTTTCTCCTGTGTTTGTGTCACCACACGTTCCCTCAGACTCTGCCCCACTCAAGAGGAGGCTTGACCTGGGGGCGTGTCACTGTGTTTTTTGGCTTTAAACAGTCCACACTGAAATGAAAAAAAAAAAAAAGTTGTGTGTGATGTTTTGAGTTTTCAGTAACCTCTGAAGTGTGTTTTCTGGAGCTCTTCATGTCCCTCCTATCACAATTTCCTTCTTGACTTACTTCTTTTGTGCTTCCCCACCTCCTCCCGCCCCCAGTTTTATTGGAAATAATTGACATACATTACTGTATATGTTTAAGATATACAACATGATGGTTTGGGTCTCATGTATTGTGAAAGGACTACCACAGTAAGTTCAGCCAGGGGTGCCTGGAGGGCTCTGCTGGTTAAGTGTCCGACTCTTGATTTCACCTCAGGTCATCATCTCAGGGTCATGGGATCGAGCCCTGTGTTGGCTCCATGCTGGGTGTGGAGACTGCTTGGGATTCTCTCTCTCCCTCTCCTTCTGCTCCTCCCCCTCCCACATACACTGTCTCTCTCTAAAATAAATAAATAAATAAAAGTCTTTAAAAAACCAATAGTTTCAGCCAACATGCGTCATTTCATACAGACACAATAAAAAACAAAGAAAAAAGAAAACATCTTCTCCTTGTGACAAGAACTCTTAGGATATCCTCTCCTAACAACTTCCCATGTATCCTGTAGCAGTGCGAGCCATGGTCATCGGGTCCCACCTAATTTTCTTATAACTGGAAGTCTGACCCTTCTGCTTTCTGATAAGGAGACTGAAATGCTTGGTGGCTTTTGCATGACTCTTCCTAATCAGTGGATCTCTCTCCCGCTTCTTGGCATTCATCCGCATTCTCTCCACAGAAGCCTCAGGGAAGCCTTTGAAACACTTCTCGTCACATCTCTCTGTGGCTCAGAATCTGCTGTGGCTTTTCCGTCTTGCTCAGACTAAAACCCAAAGTCCTTCCTGTTGCTTAAAAAGCCCATCGTGAGCTGGCCCCTGATTCTAGGTCCATTACCGTCCTGCCTGCCTCCGCTACTTCTGGCCTACTAGCCTCCTTGGTGCTCCTTCCTCGAAGTTCACGCCCAGCTCAGGCCTCAGCACCTGGTTTCATCACTGCCGGCGATGCTCTCGTCCCGGGGGGCTCTGGGGTTCTCTCCTTATGCCTTCAGGTCTCTCCTCAAATGCCCATTTTCAGAAAGACCTCCAATCACTCTGCTTAACCCTCCCAACGGTCATGAGCTGTCTTTTATAACTTGACCTTTCTTTAAAGAACTTGGTTCCCACTGTCATTAGCTATCTGTCTATCTCTATCTATCAACTATCTATGTGTGTATTTCTTTACTAATTGTCTCTATCCACTAGAACGTAAACTCCACAAGACTTTCTTTTTGTTTTTTTTTTAAACTCTTTTATCTTTACTGCACAGCCTGATTGTTCAATAAGTATTTGGTGAATGAATGAATGTATGAATGTATGAATGGCAATAAAATTTAATAATAATCCGGTTCAAGAAATCTATGTATTCATATGTGTCTGTAGAAAATAGCATTCCTAAACACAGAGACCAGAAGAAGCCTGCTTTAGAATAAATTAAGGGTCCTGCTCAAAATGCTTATTTCTGGGCACTCGCTGAGTCTGAAAGTCTAGGGAGAGGCTGTGACATCTGCATTTATAGCAAAGTCCTCTAGTGATCCTCTGACCAAAGCTTGAAATCCATTGGTTTGCGACAACCTATGAAAGAATGGGTAGAACAGAGAATGGGTACAATGCTAATGATTGAGCTCCTTCTAAGAGCTGACTGCCTCTTTTTGAAGGAGAAAAATTTCATAATGCAAAAAAAAAAAATCACTAGAACCAAACAATATCATACAGTCTGAATGCATCAGTGGGGACTGATACTAGGATTATGGTCAGAACTTTAAAAATATTTCAGGAGGTTCCAAGTCTCCTGTGCTCACACAAGCAGTGTTATTATTGAGGAATAAGACTCCTTACCACTTCCCAGACTCTCAGATTCAGATTATTTAAGACTCATCCTTGACAGCAGAAACCACTCTTACCCTGAATTAATAGTGCTAAAACGAATGGTAACTTCCTTTCCTTCCAAGAAGAATTCAGAATCTTTGGGTCTTTCCTATTTGGCTTGAGGTGGGATTTTCTCTCACAGACGTGGAAGCCTTTGGAAGTCATTAAGCCAGTCTAACCAAACACAACCCAGACTCGAGTGCAGCTGGGTGGGGATGAAACACTCTTCAGACGGATCTGGAACGTGGGTATGATCAGGTTTTCAAATTCCCCACATTTCTGGGTAATTAATAATTTTTTCCCCTCTTCATTCATCCCAAAATATTGACTGAGACTGTATTGGGTAATGATTACAGCAGTAAACATTATCATCACAACTGCTAAATTTTGTGAGCATTTACCATGTGTCTGGTTCTGTTTCGGTACCTAGTAACTCAGGTAATCGTCCCGGCAACCCGCTGAGGCAGGGAGGGCTATTATTAACCCCAGTTCGCAGAAGAAGAAAACTAAGCCCAAAAAGGTGCTGCATAGATGCTGAGGTAGCACAGTAAAGGAGGGCACTTATGTAATAGGGAAAAAAAAAAAAAAAAAAAAATTCCATAGAAGGTAATTTCAGGTTACCATGGGCCCAGCGATGAAAAGGTTTGTAGCAGGGGAACTGCAACAGGACGAGTTGGACATTAAATATCTTCAAGGAATTGCAGACTCCAAGATGGCGTCTGGAAAAGAATGGGCAAGGGAGACGGGGGTGAAAACATGGCCGGTGGAAAAACCACTCAATATTTTAGCCATGCAAAAAATGGCAACTGGGCTCGTGCATTGGAGGCACCTGTGCTCATCATGGTTCAGGGTCTCTAGGGGTGTCCCACTTTGCTGGGCTCGAGGCCTCACCCTGAACCCTGAATTCGCCTCTTCACCAGGCAGCCCCATTGGCTGTTGTAAATGCGGCTGACAACAACGCACAGGCATATGATCTTAGTAAAAGTTTCTTTTAAAGCATACAACCAATTATGGCAACCAAGTCCCAGGATGAACCCCACCATGCCTTATAAATCTTGATGAAGGAGCATTTTCTTTGTCTTGTCCCTGAGTGGCCCTTGCCGGCCACTGCCTTCTCCCAGAGACACTCTGCATAACATCAGGGAAAGTGCTAACGTCTTCTCCAGGTCACTTCTCTTGGGTCCAAAGCCACAGAAATAAAGGGCATAGTAGGGACACACGCCCTCTGCTTAACCCGGGAATGGGGGCAGGGCACGTGCACCTGCATGCTGGGGAGGGACAGTCCTGGCTACTCTCTGCAGGGCTGCCTCTCCAAAGGCTGCCCACTCTGGCACTATTTTCATCCACCTTCAAGATGGAGAACCCTTTTCTTGCTGCTGCTTTTCTCTCTTCATCTCATCTTCCACCTGAATCAAGGCAATGTCGGATCTTACCATAACCAGCTCAAGGTGCCGTGTTCTCTGTGTCCTGCGAGGTGGACAGAAATTCACCCAGGGCTGATTTTAATAGTTTTCCATGTTAGACCCTCACAGGAGAGGATTAGAAATATCTGGACCGAGGAGGAATTTTGTCCTTTTCTCATATAGAACACCTTCTTTAACTTGGTGAGGGGAACTTTTCTCTGGAACCAAAATAATAGGATTCTACACCAAAGGAAGGGCACGTAGTGAAGCAAAGAGGGAGTTGGAGGGGATGGAGGAGGGCTACAGGGTGGAAAAATGTGTGCATGGGAAAGGACAAGGCTTGAATAAAATACTGTGGATAAAGTTGGGCTCCCTCCTTAAGGCTAAGGGAAGAAGGAATTTGGCAAGTCTGAGTTTATTTGAGTAGGGTGCCAAGCTCTGGGATGCGCAGGAAAAGGGTCTTTGCGGGGTGTTTTCCACCTCGTTAACCCTGCTCATGCATGGTCGTTCTCCTGGGGATAATTTTCTCTGCAGTCTACAAAGTCAAAGATGAATCATTTAAAGTCTGTACGTACAGTAAGGTTTTATCTTCTTCTTCTAAATGACTTCTATCCCTCCATCCCACAATTCCCGTCCCACAGAGCGTTTGCACGACTGCACAGTGTACGGTTCCTAATCTTTCCTATCCCCCTGCATGCCCTGTAGGTCGTATACCCGTGGATGAAATACAGTTTTTCTCGGAGAGCAAAATAAGGATGTGTGGACATGCGAAAAAATCCAGTTCAACCGTGTGTGACCAAAGGCAGTCCAAGTTCTCTTTGATTAGAAGAGTGGATAAAGGTTATGAACGCCAAAGTTCAGAGCCCGGGAGAGAGCTCGGGGAAGGACTGCCTCTAGTAGGTTCTCCGAACCCGAGGGTGGCCGAGGGTGAGCCTGGGACATGACCCAGAACACTGCCGGGGAGGGGGCGCTGAACGTCCAGCCGACAGCCGCACGGATCCCTGTCCACTTTCGTGCTCTCGCTTTTCCGCGCTGTCTTTGCTTCCAACAGCAGGCGCCTGCGTCTCTTTGTCTCAGGTGCCAACTTGAGGCCAGCGTTGACCTGTGTTTAGGTTGGCAGAGCCCGCTTCACCCGCACTGGTGGGCAGCTCTGACCTGATCACTGTGGGCGAGGGAGTGTAAGTAATAGGACGGGTTGACGTGCCACCAATACTGTGCCCAGAGCTCTCCTGGGGGACTGAGCCAAACTTACCTGCCTGGGCTTTTGCTGGATAACTCACGCTTGTCTACTTTATTCCACTTGCATTGTTCTTTTTTTTTTTTTGTTAAAGAAGATTTTATTTCAATTTTTAAAAAAGATTTTATTTATTTATTTGACAGAGATCGCAAGTAGACAGAGAAGCAGGCAGAGAGAGAGAGAGAAAAGCAGGCTCCCAGATGAGCAGAGAGCCGGATGTGGGGCTCGATCCCAGGACCCTGAGAACATGACCTGAGCTGAAGGCAGAGGCTTTAACCACTGAGCCACCCAGGCGCTCCAAGAAGATTTTATTTTTAAAGTAATCATTTCACCCAGTGTGGGTCTCGAGCTCACTACCTAGGGATCAAGAGTCACATGCTCTGGCAACTGGGTCAACCAGGCGCCCCTTCTCCTACTTGCCTTCTGGTCGCACTTCCCCACTCACCTACCAGTTTTTCCTGGAAGTACATTGTACATATCAGTCTCATACACTTTCGTCTCCGAGTGGGCCTGCTTCCAGGGAGCTCAGTCCAAGACAGCAGGCATCACAGAGCGTTTGAGCCCAGTAAGGGTGGGTGAGCCCAGTTCTAACAGTGCAGTGATACTGGCCACTCAGATGATTGCATTTCCTCTCCCGGCCCCATGCTTCAGTCCCATGATCACCCAGCCATCTTCCAATGGTAACTCGCCTTCTCACATGCCTTTTCTATATGGACAGAAGGTGTTTATTAGCAAGAAAGATCATTGCAGGTTCATTGGACAATCTTATTTCTCACTGTGTATTTGGAGTTTGGGATTATAGATCACTGTCGCTGATCAGTGTCACTAAGGTAAGTCTGTCCCCGAGAGGGAGACTGCTCCTGGGAAATGAACAAATTGTATTTCAATTCCTGCAAGGCTGGGACATTTGGAACCAAGGACATCAGGAGTCACCTCGAGAGGTCTTGTTCTGGAAGCCACTAGGCCTATCTTGGGCACCTTCTCTATCAGGCTCCCTTTTAACCCCCAAAGCATCAATTCTTTGATCTTCTGACTGGCAGGGTTGAGGACACAGATTTTAAATGTTTCCCTCACCTCCTGGAGAGGAACCCCTTCCCCTGATCCCTCTGAGAGGCAGATGGATTCTTCAGTTAGAATCTTCAGAGATGGGGGCACCTGGGTGGCTCAGTCGTTAAGCGTCTGCCTTTGGCTCAAGTCACAATCCCAGTGTCCTGGGATCGAGCCCCACGTCCGGCTTCCTGCTCCAAGGGAAGCCTGCTTCTCCCTCTCCCACTCCCCCTGCGTGTGCTCCCTCCCTCTCTTCACTGTGTCTCTCTCTGTCAAATAAATAAATAAAATCTTTTAAAAAAAAGAAAAAAGAATCTTCCAAGATTGATCCCAATTTGGACTTTAATCCTGTGACTCGTGCAATTCCTAAAATTCCTTGCTTATATTGTGTGAGGTTTTATCCTTTGGATATTAAGGGGAGAAGTGAAATGATATTCCCATGGGTGCATCAAAGGTAGGGAGTGAAAATATGAACACATAAACTTGAGAACTTTCATCTCCCATCTCCGTCACAACAAGCAGAATCATAATCAACTCTTTTGCTTCTGTGGATTAAGACTTATATACAGGAGGGGTTTTTTGGGAGGGGGCAACGACCCTGGGTGGCTCAGTCAGTTAAGCTCCGACTCTTGATTTCGGCTTAGATCATGGTCTCAGGGCTGTGAGTTCGAGCCCCACGTTAGGCTCTGCGCCGAGCAGGGAGCCTGCTTAGGATTCTCCCTCTCCCTCTCTGCCCCCCCAACCCCCCATTCACACAGACTCTCTCTCACTCAAGAAAAGGAATTTTTTTTCCCCAAAAGAAGAAAGCTTAAATTTTGATTAATGAGCTTACTCTAAGGTCTTGAGTGATTGATTAGGATGATTAATAAGTGTTTGCAGGCAGACTCACACGCTGTGAGCACAAATAACCACATTAATATATTTTCCCAAATCGACTTCGCTTGGCAAGGATCTTCCTCGAGTGGAGGGTAATCTAATTGTCATTTTGTTTCTGTTTCTGGAAAGAAGTTCCAAAGTCAAGGGCAGCTTTAACTCCCTCACCCTCCTGTTACAGACCTGAAGCTCGTTGTAGCCTCTGCAGATGTGGGTCTAGAGATAAACCCCGGAGGAGAAGCTGCTCCCAGCTCGCATCCTGAGACAAGGCTACTTGTGCATCCGTCAGTAGTTTGCATCCCCGACCTCTGCCTGGTCACGAGCTCCTTCGCCGGCCTCGCGCTTCCCTGCAGTTCTGGGCTGTGGCCACCGAGAGGCGCTGCTGCATTGAGATCCGCCGCGCGGGGACCCAAAACTGAAAGTTGCTAAAATCCCTGAAGATGAGATCACTTCCTCTGTGTGTCTTTCCATTTCGGGGGGCGGCGGGGGTGGGGGGAAATGTTTTTCAATTAAAACTCCAGACGCAGACAATCATCATTCACGGCCTGCCTCCTTCAGAGCCCGGTCGGAGGCCAGGGCGGGCCGGAGCAAGGCTCGCTATTTGGAGGAGCATCCTGCGCTGTGGCAGGAGGAGCCAGGAATAGACCCGGAGACAGAAGAGAATGGGGACTTAGCAGATGCTCAGAGCCGTTTCTCTCCATCAATCTCTCTGTCCACTTCCCACTCTCTTCCATGCCACCGAAGGCCATTAGCACTCTATTTTTGTCTGCGCGGAGGCTCTGGGCCCTGGCCACCCTGTTTCCCCCCTTGGCAGAGTCTCTCGTGAGGGCAGCACTCCTGGGCTCAGGGGTTGACATCATGAGTTATTTTTACCCCAGTAGATTGCAATATCATAACAACATAGATCTGGTGCCAAAGAACGCCCCCAAAGCCGACAAAGAGGGGGACGTTCTCTCAAAGGCAAACTCCCTGATGTCAGGATGCCCCTTCAGTGACACTATTTAAAGTCACTGCAAAATCCGTAACAAAAATAGACCCGTCCCGAGTGCGGGCTGGAAAACCATGCGATGTGTTCTCCAGCTTCGTCATCCCCAGAAGAAATCCTTCTGAAAACGCTGTCCCACATCTAGAGGAGGTTAGTGGCCACCTGGCCATGGTGAGACATGGGGTCCAGGAAAGATGCCCCTGTCGCCCCAGATCTACCCTAAGGGATCATCTTTGCTCTCATTAAAGTTTTGCTCTACTTAAAAGTCTTCTGTTGTGAATCCCATTGGGTTGAATTGTGATCAGGGCGCGGGAGCTGTGTAATGCCTGTGCCGAGAGCGGCACCTAAGTGTGGTCTCCAACTGGAGGACGCGGGGTGTGGGGCAGGGGGAGGGAGCGGAGCCCGAGACCTTGCAACACGGAGGATCCGGAGGGAGGCCATAGGACCATGAGGCCTGTGGAGACGGTTGGGCGTCACAGGGGAATGATCCGGGGCCCTGGGAGGGCGCCAAAGACAAACCACAGACAGCAGAGCTTAGCTTATAGTTGGACCACGCGACGTGGGCATCTTCTTTGGCCAGAATCAGTGGAGAATCAGGGCTGAAGTTGTGCCATCTTGAAAAAGGCGGGGCCTGCCAGCCCAGGGGGTGCAGCCCTGCTCCAGTGCACCCTGCTGGCCCCTGGCTCCTGCGCCTGCTTCTGCTGCCCCTCCCCAGCCTCTTCACAGCACTGTCCTCCCCCTAAACTCAGTGGGTTTGGTGTCAAAATCCTCAACCACTCTTCTTTCAACACACTCAACAGATAACATCTCCATAGAGGACACCCCAGTAAGAAGGGTGGCCCCAGTGCTGGTTCTTCTATGGGAAATGTGGGGATGGTCCAGGAGTGTTTCCTGGCCCACTCTCCCTCATTCCTGCCTTTCTTGTTTCCAGTGACCAGATGACCCTGTGGTGTGGAGAGAGGCCATTTAAGAACTGCTGGTCTGTCCCATCAGGATGGCAAGAGAATCTACGGGGGGGCACAGTTGTATCAGGGACATTTATCGGCCCCTCTACTCCAGATCAGAAACGAACAAACAAAAAACACCTGCCGTCGAAAGTCTAATTGAATTAGGCTTAATTTGAGAGTATCTAAAAGATGGAATCATGACATTTATGGTCATTTGCATGGGCATTGGCTAAACTGGGTGGTTGTGGATAAGGAGCACTCCAAATAAGAACCAGATCCTGTGTCGGATGCTGCATTCCTTTGTCAAATGTGGGCTTTGTGGACGCAGCCAAGGCGCCATGACAGGTGGCCATTGTTGTTGGGAGACTTGATTTGTACTTTCAAAAACTTACTCGGGACGCCTGGGTGGCGCAGTTGGTTGGACGACTGCCTCCGGCTCAGGGCGTGATCCTGGAGTCCCGGGATCGAGTCCCACATCAGGCTCCCAGCTCCATGGGGAGTCTGCTTCGCTCTCTGACCTTCTCCTCGCTCGTGCTCTCTCTCACTGTCTCTCTCTCTCAAATAAAAAAAATAAAAAAAATCTTTAAAAAAAAAAAAAAAACTTACTCAAAGTGGAGCCTTGGTACACTGGCTGAACTGGGAGCTGTAACTTCCTGAAGGGATAGGAAATAAAACAGGGTCAGTCTTCTATCTCAACGTTATGTCCTATTAGCAAGAAAGCAGGATGCAGTTATGCTGCCCTATAGGTCCCTGTGGAAAAAAGTGGAGCTCGCGAGCATTCCCCACTCTCCCCCCTCCCCAGGGGCTGGGCAGAAAAAGTCCACATGCACAGAAGCTCACATAGGACTGACCTGACATATCAAAGAGGCTTTCACTCTTCCATGTTCAGGTTTTAGGGAACGTCCATAAAATCATACAGCAGAATTTGAGAACTTCTCAAAAAAAAAAAAAAATCATGTGGAATAGACACTAACTACCCAAATCCAATCTTATTTGTAATTCATTTTTCATGCTTATTCCATCCTGCTTTCCATTTACTGGTGAGTATTTGCAACCATAATTGTCTTGCTGAACACATCTGTAGACAATCCTGGGATTCAGCCCAGAGTTGTTTAGCTCCGGAAAGCTTTCCTTTAAAAAAGTGGTCGTACCTCTCAGGGTGACAGCAACAGTGGTACCAACCAAATTTTAAAATAACTTCATCTTGGGAATAAATGGACAGTCTCCCACAGAGACTCTTTTGAAGAAAAAAAAAATACATTTGTTTGGTTAAGCTGTGTGGTGTGTGCATTCATACACATCAATTTCATTTTTCTAAGTTCACCCACTTCTGGACCTCGATAGGCATTCTGGAAAGCGAACATCTTCCATTCGAAAGACCTTAAAAGTTAGCATTCAACTTCTCTTTGCAGAAGTTTCTCAAGTAACTCGTTTAGCACATGTAATTTTTTTTTAGCCTAGGGTTTTAGAGGTATTACATTTATGAGGGTGGTAAATGCTAGTGTAACATTCAAAGAGCTTAGTTGCTGGCTTTGGAGCCAGGCGCGCTGAATTGGAGTAAAGCCACTCACCAGCACTGGCAGGCCTAGCCTGAATTCAGGATAACTTGGCTCCACAGCCGAATTTCGACCATTCCTGGTTTCCAAAAATGGCAATTTCGTATGATTCAACTCAACTGGAAGCTCTAGTGCCTTAGGCTAGTGCCTGGAATTAGAGCCACAAACTAGCATTTAATTTTCATAGGCAGGTTGCTGTAGTTAGTGGAGGACCATAGAGCAGAAGATACATGACGCTTTATAAGGTCAGGAGCACAGCACATGCTTTTGCCTTCTTAGCAAAGGTCAGAAAGGACAAATACCAAAGTTCAGATCCAAAGGCCTGAAATGCTCCCTAATGGGTCTGAGCATTGTGGGTCCGTGATATTTGTAAGACCCTAAAAGAAATCTTGTCTCTGACTTCTCCCCCAACACAATGTAAAAGCAAAGGCTGATGTCTATTTGACAATGAGCTTCAATTAGGTACGAAGTCATTAGGATGTCTCTGATGTAATTACAGAGAGTTATACACAGTGCAGTAAATGCCTTTTAAAAACACTTGGCCTGTGAAAATCCTATTCTACCTGAAGCAGTAGGCACCGGTCACACCTATGTTTGTCTGTTGTCTGTTTAACTCTTCTGTACCCCACACATTTTCCTTCGTTGAGTCATCTCCCAAAGCTAGGAGGAAACCAACTTCTGCCCACGGAAAATATATTGAGATCTCTCATTAAGCAGCTTAATTGTAAAAGCATCTTAAGGACAAAACCAAAAGGGAAAGCCATTTACAGTTGGGCCAGGTGTAGTAACTGGTTTCCATTTTATTTCGTACTCTAAGGAAGCAACGGAATCTAAGAAAATACGGGATTTTTTGGATTGTATACTGCACTGTCCTATTTTACTTTTAGTAAGATGGTCATCTTTTCCCCAACTTAAAAAAAAAAATGATTGCTTACTTTTCTTGTTGACCTTATGCATGTGAGTTTAGTAGTTTTTTTTTTTAAGATTTTATTTATTTATTTGACAGAGAAAGATCACAAGTAGGCAGACAGGCAGGCAGAGAGAGAGGAGGAAGCAGGCTCCCTGCTGAGCAGAGAGCCCAATGTGGGACTCGATCCCAGGACCCTGAGATCATGACCTGAGCCGAAGGCAGCGGCTCAACCCACTGAGCCACCCAGGTGCCCCGAGTTTAGTAGTTTGACAGAAGGAATCTCAAATCTTAAAACTTAATCTTATGATCTCCAAAATTTAAACTGAGCCGGCAGCATCCTTCACTACATCAAGGCATAATAGGTACCTGGGGTTAAATAATCAGTAATGAGAGCAGAAGTAATTCATATTTCAAGTAGCTTCTTGATAATTTATATTTCAAGTAGCTTCTTCTCTTTTTTGTGAGATTGCATGAAGACTGCTTTTACTGAAGGTGTGGTTGCAGAGAAATTGTATGAAAACCAAGGCAAATGGTGACTCTGCCATTTTCTTTTTTTTTTTAATTTTTAATTTTTTTATTAACATATAATGTATTATTATTATTAGTAGTATTAGTATTACCCAGGGGTACAGGTCTGTGAATCACCAGGTTTACACACTTCACAGCACTCACCATAGCACATACCTTCCCCAACGTCCATAACCAACCACCCTCTCCCTACACCCCCTACCCCCAGCCCAGCCACCCTCAGTTTGTTTTGTGAGATTAAGAGTCTCTTATGGTTTGTCTCCCTCCTGATCCCATCTTGTTTCATTTATTCCTTTCTTACCCACCAAACCCCCCACGTTGCCTCTCAACTTCCTCATAACAGGGAGATCATATGACCAATGCCTTTCTCTGAGTGACTTATTTCTCTAAGCATAATGCCCTCTAGTTCCATCCACGTGGTCGCAAATTCTGCCATTTTCTTATTCTTTGCTTTTGCTGAAATTGTTAGCATGATCATTGAAATATAACTTCTTAGCACAAATCTTTTGATGTCAGTTGTTCATTTGATAAGGATACATCTGTTTTTAAATGAAGAAATGTAAACCACAAAATTATTTCATCCAGTGTGAAAATCAATTACAGTACATCACAGTGCAGTGAACTCTTGTGTTGGAGGGCTGACTTCCATTGGATCACCGTAAGGGAGGTGCTTGCTGTGCTTTGAACGGTACCACACTTAGAAGCAGGTTCTTCTAGGAATAGTTTAGCACCAGGTTTCCCGCATATGCTCCTTGCCCTTGGTGAGGGGCGAGTGAGTGGTCCCCCTTCTGGCCAGCCTCATTTCCCGGAAGGAGGGGCTCTCCACTCTGGACCCTGGTCCTGGCACACAGTGGCTGGCTGGGGTGGGTAGGAGGGATGGGTGGGGATTGGCTATCCTGAGCCAGCTAAAGCTTCATATCACTGCCTTATCGTCCTGCCTGGGCAGGTTCTGACTTGGAGGACTTCCGTCATAATCCCATACGTGGTAGATCAAGTAGTATTTTAAATAGTGTTAAAAGAATTTGTGTTTAGACAAAGAAGGCAAATGGAAATAGAATACCCACATTTCCTCCTAAAGCTACCCAACTCATCTTTTTTATTTGCTTGTCCACCCCTCTTAAGGGCACAGGTGTCGATCCCTGTCTCTTAAACTGGTCCATGAGACACTGACATCAAAATTACTAGAAATAATTATTTAAAATGCAGATTTCCAAGATCTGCTTTGGATGAAATTTTCCAAGTGTTTGAAAGTACAGTCCAGTACCCACATTGAATAATAATACATATTGAGTGTGTGTTGTTTTACAGATACTTTCTTAAAAAAAAAAAAATACACACACACACACACACAGGTTAAGTAATTTGCCCAAGGCTATGTGCTAGCTAATAACTGGTACAATTAGGATTCAAAACCAGAACTGAAATTCAACAAGCTCGTAGACACTGTGATATGCTAGTTCTCTGTATGACTCTTACATAGACATTAGGTTTAGAATCATTTATTTACATGATTTTCTGAACATCCTGAAATTGAATATATATGAAGATCATCCTTGGCTTCTGGGTCTGATTATTTGTGAGATCAACAAGAAATTAATTTTTATTTATAATTAAAATCTGAATATGGATTAGTAAACTCTGTGTCCCAGGAAAATAGAAAATGAAATGTGTGTCAAAATACACACAGTATTTGGTAATTTCCTCAATTAATTTACATGTAATGTCAATAGGTGTGATTAAAATTGTGGTCTTGTTTCTTTCCCCTCATGTGATTTTTTTTTTTTTTAAGATTTTATTTATTTGACAGAGAGAGAGATCACAAGTAGGCAGAGAGTCAGGCAGAGAGAGAGGAGGAAGCAGGCTCCCCGCCAAGCAGAGAGCCCGATGCGGGGCTCCATCCCAGGACTCCGAGATCATGACCCGAGCCAAAGGCAGCGGCTCAATCCACTGAGCCACCCAGGCCCCCATGGGCTAGAGGCCCATGTGAGACCTGTCTTTTAACAAAAAAAGAGGCCACACCCACTCCCATGTGTCACTTCCTAGCAAGAGTGATGGAGAACACATGTTTCTAGACCAACGTCCCTGGATCACAGCATCAAAAAAAAAAAAAAAAAGAAAAAGAAAAAAAGGAAGCAGCTCCATTCAAGGTGTTCTGGGCAGGTGGGGTCTATTTTTAGTCTTCCCAGCTATACCTGTGAGGTGGGAATCTACAGGACAATAGAATCTCTTAGTGCTGCACAGAGACAGAGTGCCCCGTTAAACCAGGGGCAGCAATGAAGGCACAGAGCCATTGTCCTCAGGTTCCCAATGCAGCCAGGCTCTCTGGTTGGGCCTCACCTGAAGGCAACTGGAGACAGGTGTATGAGTGATATCGAGTCACTGATGTTGCTGCTTTGATGTACAAAGTCTAGGTCAGTAGCCCAAAGGTGCCGCAGCATTGCTAAGGGAGTGTGTTAAAAATACATACCTGTTGGACTCCTTTTCAGAGATTCTGATCAGTGGGGTCCAGGATTCAGCATTTCATGGATTCCAGGTGATGCCAGCACGGCGGGGGGGGGGGTCTGATCACCACCCATTGAGAAACAAAGAGAAAAGAGTTGTTGACCCGCAGGATGGATATAACCAGAGCAAAAGATAACAGCTTCAATGATAAGAAAGGTCAATCACATAGAGCAGCACAGAGATGGGCCACAAAAAATGGCGGGGGGCAGAGGGAAGAACCAAGACTTGGGGTAATGATGAGCGTGGGAGGCAGCAGAAGGATGAGGCTGATTTACAAAGACCCTTCTTCTGCTGCCTCTTTCTTCGGCTGAGAATCACCGAAGAGAATAAGGACAAAAGAGCCATTGGCCATCACCCTGGTCTGGATGACTTTGATGGCCAAAGAAGGTGACCAGGTTGTTTCAGTATACTTGGGGGTGTCCTTTTAAGGCCATGTTTTGATCACCATGCAGGGCCACTTAGAGGCTGTTCTTGGGAATCAGAATGAATAATGGGGGATTGAGGGGGTGATGGTTTGTAGCACTGAGAGGGGGGTGCCCTCTGCTTCCTGCAGGAGGATGTGATTGGGTTGCTTGAATGATATGATGGACTGGCTGGGCTTAGCAGGGACGGTGTCTGGGCTTCTTGACAAGGAGGGTTGTTTGGTTAGTGAACCTTATCCACAGGAGCAGAGCTCGGAGAAGAACCCACAATTAGGCCATGTGAGGCTCTCCCAGTCTGATGTCAAGGCAATAGGTAATTTATGTTATACTGTGATTTATAAGAAATATATATTTGGTCTTTATCTTGTTCCTTGCATAAAGCTCCTAAAGTTCCCAGAGTTTCCTAAGTGTTGAGAGCAACAAAAAGGTGTCTTTTGTTACGTTGATAAGGTGACACTCTTGGAAAGTCCCTAAATCTGTGCAGGATGGAGACTGGTTGCCAGGGGAACCAAGCAGGTAATTAGAGGGTCAGAACTTTTAGTCCCATCTGACTGCTGGGGAGCAGAGAGGGGCTTAAGACTGAGTTTAATTGCCAATGGCCAGTGATTTAATCAATTGTGCCTATGTAATGGTGCCGTCCTAAAAAACACTAAAGGACTGGGGTTCAGAGACCTTCCAGGTTGGTGAGTACATAGAGATGCAGGGAGATCGGTGCCCTCAGAAGGCCCATGTGCTTTCCCCGTCCCTAAGCATTTCTTTCATCTGGCTGTCCCTGAATTATATCCTTTTATAATAAACCGGTGAACTAGTAAGTAAAGTGTTTCCCTGGGTTCTGTGAGCTGCTCTAGCAAATTAAGCAAACCTAAGAAGGGTGTGGGTGCTGTGGGAACCTCTGATCTATAGCCTGGTGACATCTTGACCTTTGGTTGGCATCTGAAGGGAAGGGACAGTCTTGGGAGATGGAGCCCTTAATTTGGGGAATTCGATGCTATCTCCAAGAAGATGTCAGAGTTGAGCTGGATGCAAGCGCAGCTGGAGTTGGGACAATTTCCTTGGTGGTGGTTGGGGCACACTCACGGGAGTTGGTGTCAGTAACACAATACGAAACCTCGGCTGCCTCATAGGCTGGTTGTCTCTTATGTTCTAAGCACAAGACAGGTGGAGGGATAGGCAGGCTGCCTACCCATTCCGTGGAGAGCAATGATTAGGTGCCTCAGCTTTTACAACTTGTCCTCTTATTGGAAGGGACCACCTTAAAGGCCACGCTCTCACACACACCTGCACTCCAGGGGCAGGTAGCTGGTCTGTCAGCAGCTCAGCTCTTCATTTAAAGTCTCCAAAGGGGGAGGAGGGTATGTGCCTCGGTGGTGCAGTTGGTTAAGCACCTGACTCTTGGTTTCGGTTCAGGTCGTGATCTCAGGAGAGTGAGATGGAGCCCCATGTCTCGCTACATGCTCAGCGTGCAGTCAGCTTGGAGTCTTTCTCCTTCTCTTTCTGTCCCTCCCCACGGCTCGCTCTCTCTCTAGAACAAATACACAAATCTTGAAAAAAAAAAAAAGTCTCCAAAGAGGGAGACAATATATATTTAAAATTGAAAAATAGGACAGAACTACTGGAATTTCCCTCTAGATAAAGCTGGAATTCAGAATGCAGGCTGAAGGGCTCCTGGGTGGCTCAGTTGTTAAGCATTTGCCTTTGGCTCAGGTCATGATCCCAGGGGCTGGAATCCAGCCCCTCATTGCATCTGGCTTCCTGCTCAGTGGGAAGCCTGCTTCTCCCACTACCCCTGCTGTGTTCCTTCTCTCTCTGCCAAATAAATAAAATCTTAAAAAAAAAAAATAGAATGCCGACTGGAACTACAGTGTTTTAACATCCTACAAAGTTTATTTTGGCAGTGGGCCTCCTAGCTGACTTTCAGGTGCATTAGAAGCAAGAGCCCCCTGCACGATTCTGCTGCATTTACCGAAGGAAGTGACTAAGAATGTCATCTACTTCCTCACTCAGTGTTCTCTATTTTCAGTTTCATGTAAGAAATTTATTTCAAGCTTAAGTGTAAGGGCAAGATTTCCTTTTGCTGATAAGCTGGCATAACTTTTCCAAATGCTCTAAATATCTGGGTATCCGTTCCAATCTTGATCTGACTCTTTCTCTGTTATCCAGAGTTCCTCCAACTCGATTGGCTTATATTTTTCTATTGAATTTAATTTTACTTCTATTTAATTTCTAGAAATATTTCTATTCTATTTAAACTATTATTTATATATTTTATGTTGCTTCAAATTGCTTTAAAAAAATATTTCATTTATTCACTTGAGAGAGAGAGGGAGAGCACGAGCAGGGGGAGTGTGGAGGGATGAGGGAGAAGCAGACTCCACACTGAGCAGGGAGCCTGACTCAGATTCTGGGCTCAATCCTAGGATCCTGAGATCATGACCTAAGCAGAAGGCAGATGCTTTACCGACTGAACCACCCAGGTGCCCCATTGCTTCAATCTGTTGTGAAATTCGGGAGGTAGGAATGTAGATAGATAGAGAGATGGCAGATAGATAGATAGGAATAGATAGATAGCAGATCATTTTTTTAAATTAAGAAAGACAGGTTTTTACCCCAAAGATACAGATGTTGTGAAAAGAAGGTCCATCTGTACCCCAGTGTTCATATCAGCAATGTCCACAGTTGCCAAACTGTGGAAAGAACCAAGATGCCCTTCAACGGACGAATGGATAAAGAAGATGTGGTCCATATATACAATGGAGTATTATGCCTCCATCAGAAAAGATGAATACCCAACTTTTGTATCGACGTGGATGGGACTGGAGGAGATTATGCTGAGTGAAATAAGTCAAGGAGAGAGAGTCAATTATATGGTTTCACTTACTTGTGGAGCATAAGGAATAATACGGAAGACATTGGGAGATGGAGAGGAGAAGTGAGTGTGGGGAAATTAGAGGGGGAGGTGAACCATGAGAGACTGTGGACTCTGAGAAACAAACTGAGGGTTTTGGAGGGGAGAGGGGTGGGGGTTGGGTGAGCCTGGTGGTGGGTATTAAGGCGGGCACGTATTGCATGGAGCACTGGGTGGGGTGCATAAACAATAAATTTTGGAACACTGAAAAAAAAAAGTAAAACTAAAATAACACACACACAAAAGGAAAATGGGTTCGTCCCCTTATCATTTGTTTCATTCCTGAAACCTTCCCTGCGAAGGAAATTCCAGGCTGTGCACCGTTAGTTACCTGTGGTGGCTACACTGTTCTTATTTGCAGTGTTTCTCCGTCTCCTGCTCACTTACTTGCATACTGTCTTCACTGCTCGGTGTTTAAATGACTGCTCCGTTAATTTAACCTTTGGTTCAGTGGTGACCATGAGCAAGAGCTTCCATCCTTAGGTTATGGAATGAAAACATTTCATGAACAAGAAAGTACTGAGCAAAGTTCTTCACCATGGACATTGGCAGTAGTGCTCAACAGTTGAACCTCAACTCGGATTACAAGTCTTGGTGTTACAATGGGAGACCCGAGTTGCCCCCTTGTCGATGGAGGATACCCCATGACCATGGCACCGCTCCTCCCAAAACTCCACTTTGAGTCGAAGCTTTTTGGAGCAGGGGCCCCTTGAAAGGGCAGTTTTACGTAGTACAAACCTGGTGTGAAAACTCTGCTTTCTCCTTGGGGGTTCATTTATTGGTAATGCTACACATACTGTTTGGGATGTGTGAAGGGAGATAGATATTAATTTTGAGATTTTAAAAATCTCACTGACTGACTCCTGCATGATAATTCTCAAGCAGAACCTAGCCACTCCGGCATTCATCCAAACACACCTTTCATTGTCATCCTCTCTCCGGGGCTGGACCAGAAATAGTGATGATTAAATAAACGAATGAGTTGCTTTCGAGCTAGAGGCCCATGTGAGACCTGTCTTTATTTTACTTTTTACCTTTTTGAGATTCTGACTGAATGAACAAGTCTAGTTTGTTGCCTGCTTTATGTTGTTTTCTCTGATGCCGCTGCTGTGAGGTTTAACCCAATGTAGGTTTCCACCAGTTGGGTTTACAACAATTTAATGAACAAAATGTTTTACAGGCCCCGAGCACCAAAACCTTGGTAGCTCAGAAACAGGTATTTAAAGATAACAAGCAGATCCTTTGATGGAGATAGAGGATGGAAAATATGCCACAGATCACATAATTAATGTCTACAGTCCTTATGAGGATCACACAGGTTAATGGAAGTAAAGCGCACAGCATACTTTCTGGTACGTGTGAGAATAAAATAAATGATGGCGGGGAAGGCTGTCTTAGCTGAGCACAAAGTGGGGGTTTCCTCTTTGGGAAACAAGTGGATTTCGAGCACAGGTACCACGGTCAGGTCCTACTACAGATTTGTATGGTGGAATATTTATAAAATTGCATAGTAAAATCAAACCAAGGGCTATACATTGGAAATCAGCGACCATGCCAGGATAGTGGACTACAAGGATTTCTGAAGAGGACCACAGTGTTTTTAAAAAAAAAAAAAAAAAAAAAAAGTTAAAAACTCAAGCATGCAAAGGTGGGTTTGGAGAAAACTGTAAAAAATATGAACGCTTCTCCAGGGGGAAAGCAGCCCAATAAAGGAAATAAGTGATGGGCAAGTAAACAATTGGACACACTAAAAAATAAATGTAAGAGGTTGCAGGCTGGAAAGCTGGGGTCGGGGGATCATCCGTGCAAAAATTCTGTTAGGGGAAATTCCAAACTCATAGACCCTCCATGGAATTCTTCCTTGGCTTCAACGGTCCTGACTCATGAGTGTACGAGAAAGAGAACAGCTCTCTGCTATTTCATGACCTTGTATATCTTCACATGTGCTAAATGGCACAATCGGGGGCAAATTTAAAGAAATGAATTTTGTCTTAGTCAAAGAAATAGCTTTCATTGTGGTGTCTTCCAGGCAACGCTTCTGTTTTGAGCTTTCCTTGACCCAAATTCATAAATTCATTGAATTTTAGAGCTTTATCTAACCTGAAAGATAAGCTAGTCTGATGTCCCCATTTGGTAAAGAGCAATGATTTTTGTGCAAAGCAGATTTGGATTAAAACCTCTGCTCTGGTGCTCAGGAACTTTGGACAATTTACTTAAGTTCTTTCAGCCTTGATTGTAAAATGAAATGCACAGTGCTTGGTACAGGAATTTCTCACAAGTGATGGACGTGAGTGGTATTATTTTTAGACCCAGACCAACTAAGTGACTAGTTTAAGGCCACACAGCTCACTGTGGAAGAATTCAGGTTAGCAAGGAGATTCCCAGGCAGCTGTTCTTACTATTATGTAATACGAGTTTGTGTATCCCCTCAAATAATCTTCCATTTCTCAAAAAAACTAATCTTTCTTCTGATTGCATTGCTGCCTGAAATGTTCTTTCAGAGTTTGGTTGATGACTGTTATTTAGGGAACGCTGACATGTCCTTCAAGGAACGAGCTGCTTCTCCAGAAAGGAAATGTGGTTTCTTATTTCTTATTGGTCCCATGATATAAGTAGACGACAAACAAACTGAGTTGCCATGTAGGGGAACTGAATAAAATGTAAACCAGTATCTCTTAAATATACATTTGTTATTGTGGAACATTCCACAGAAATGAGAATAGTGAGAGAGGAAACAAGAGAGAACAAAGTGAACACACACACACGCACACACACACACATACACACACGTTTTATCCTTCATTTACTGGGCTCCAACTATGTGTTCAGGCACTCTATTCGATGTTTATAAATGTTACCTTATTTAATCTTTATCATAAATCTGAAAGCTGGGTATTATTACACTTATCCACAAACTGAGGCTCAGAGAAGTTAAGTAACTCACCCAAAGTTACAAAGCTTGGAGATGACAAAGCCAAGATTTGAACAAGTCTGTCTGTCCCACAGACCTGTGGTACTGATGAATGAATAGCATTGCATTTCTCTATTGTCTATCTTAAATGATCACTACATGGAATTTGGACTGCAGAAATCTCAGTAGTAGACCCAATAAACATGTGACTTCACATAAAGGAGCAATGATGAAAGTCACCCAAGTCAGGTTTACCAATCTTGATCTGGGCAAAATGGTCAATAGTTTACCAATCTTTATCTGGGCAAAAGTTTGTGAAATGGTCCTTCCCGTTTTGAGCACTGCTTCTTACTCATCTGATTAACAGAGATGATTGCTATGCCAGAGATGAACATGAAGTTGAGTTCTGAGAAGGGAGAATTAAATGGATACTACTAACTGCCCACCAAAATCCATTTTCCCCTTCTTATGTGTTCAGGCAGCTGTACCATGGCTGTCTGGCTACATTATATGTTTTAACCTCCTTGTCATTAGGTACGGTCATATGACTAAGTTCTCACCACCAAAGACTTAAGCTGTATGGAAGTTCTCACCTCCATTATATTCTTTCCCCTACACCAGGCTGCTCTGGAACAGAAAGTGGGAGAAATCCAGTACTGCAGGGAAGGTGTATAGTGACTGAAAGATACCTGGGAAGGAGCTGCTCTGCTCACTCTGGTCCATTTACCTTGAAACTGTCATTGCAGAGACGAATTTCCATCCACTTTAAGGCACTGTATGTGCTATGGTTTCTTTTCTGTCAGTTGTTTGGCTTTATCATAATTTCAACAGGGATGAAATCATTGGGTATGATCCCCTGGAGGAATAGACTTGAGTCTGTCCTCAAAATATTCATTAAAGATTAATCATGTGAAAAGAAAAAAGGCAAAGACAGAGAAAAAAGACCCTTCTTTATAATTGTCTTTTAGGGACTAGACACTCCCCTGCCCATTATAAAATAGAAAAATAAAATCTATCCATGTCAGAATCTCACTTTATGACAGAATAGAATTTATGGAAAGTAAAAACAGATTCTTCATGCAAATTTCCAGTAGAATTAAGTCACCTTAATTTTCATTAAAGTGTCTTGACCTGGCTTCTCTATCCACATTTTGAGGACTTTTTCATAGAAAAGAAAGGGGTTGCTGTGGTTCTATTTGGGATTACATAAAACTGTAGGATAGAACCAAACCCCTCTTCTCTGGTGCAACTGAAAAAAGTATGAGCAATTATAATTTTACTCTACAGGCTCTATCCTTATGTAACTCTTCACAATTTTACCTTCTAAAGGGAATGTTTCCCACAAGCCATGATGGAGTTACTGGCACCAGACTCATTGTCCTGCCATAAACTAGAAAACTGCCTGGAGACATTAGGCAAGGAGCAATGTAGAAGTGAAATCCCTATGAGAAAAGAGACAAAGAACCTGAGTCTTATGGTGAGTCTGGTTTTCTGCCTGGAGGCATTTTCTGGGAAGAAGAAACTTGAGCATATCTTGTGTGGTCTAACTGAATGGAGACACAGAGGAGACAGAGATCAGAGTCTGCACTGGTTGAGAGTTTGAGTGGAGAGTGCCCAAGAGAACGGTATGCTGGCAAAGAGACCCAGGTCCATGCACGGAGGTCACCTTAGTGCTGTAGAATACCAGATTTGCACATGCAAAGAGGAAAATTCTATGAGGCCAAGAATGGCATGGGATTTATGGGCTAGCAATTCCCACAGTCCACAGGGGCTAGGGGATGTTCAGCTTTCTCTCAGCCCCTGAGGAGTAACACCTAGAGTTCCCTGAAAAGTCACACGGTAGCCATAGGGTGAAACCATCCCTAAAGTAAAGGCAACACTAGCCTTGCCCAAATATGTATTTAAAACAAGCTTTAAAAAAATTAAACTGATCCTCAAGTAGTTGTGCATATATGAGAACAAAGTTCAGTCCTCTTTAAAGACAATAAAATCTAGTACTCAACATCATACTAATTACAAGGCCCAGCTTCCAATAAAAAAATTACTAGGCACATGAAAACAACAATAAAATGTGATATGCGCTTAGGAGAAAAATATATTAAACATGGAGAAAAGACAGACACGATCGAATTAGCAAAGACTCTTAAATATTTATTAGACATGCTGTAAAGGGTTCAGGAGAAAATATAATCATGAGGTAAGATGTGGGAAATAAATCTTAAAGGAAACTAATAGAAGTTATAGAGTTGAAAATGCAGTATTTAAATGACATTTTTGCTAAATGCTGCAAACAGGAGATATTAGGAGCTATAAAAGAAAACAGCAATGAACCTGAGTGCATTCTATCCAAATGGAGACAACGAAAAGAAAAACAATGACCTGCGAGATGATATCAAACATGTGCCACATCATTCCTATAAAAATGAAGGTTAGAAAAAATATTTTTAAAAACTATAGCTCAGGGGCAACTGCGTGGCTCTGTTGGTTAAGCAATCAATGTGGCTCAGGTCAGGATCTCAGGGTCCTGGGAAGGAGCCCCGTGGCAGGCTACGTACTCTGTGGGGAGTTAGCTTGACAGTTGTCTCTCTTCCTATAAATAAATAAGTAAATCTTTAAAACAGCAACAACAAGCTATAGTTCAAAAATATACAGATTTGGATATCTTGACAAAGTCATAGGGTTCAAGGTCAATATAAAAAAATCAATTATACTAAGTATCAATATACTAAAATAAATAAATAATTGGAAAATAAAATTTTATAAAACCACACCATTTAGTGTCATCTGAAAACACGAGCTATTTAGGAATAAATTTAATAAAATATGTGCAAGAGCTGTACTCTAAAATACAAAAAATGAGAGAAATTAAAGATAATGTAAATAAATACAGAAATGCAGCATGTTAAAGGATTGGAAAATCAAAATGTGAAGGTATCAATTCTTGTGTTAATTAATCAATTACTGTGTCTAGAGTAACAATACTGACTTGTACACTTAAAATTTTGTGTAGAGGGTAAATCTCATGTTAAGAATTCTTACCACAATAAAATAAAATAAAGTAAGATAAATTAAAATAAAATTATGTGAATCGTACCCAAATTGTTCTATAAATGGAAAGCCATGCTAATCAAAATCTCAACAGGACTTTTGGGTAGAAATTGGCAAGTTGATTCTAAAATTTATATGGAATCCAATGCCAATACTAAGTCAAAATAATTTTAAAGGGAAAAAAAGAACCAAGTCGCATGACTTGTACCTATCTGATTTCAAGACCTTCTGGGAAGTAACTAATCAAGGTAATGTAATATTTGCATATGGATAGACATACAGATCTATGGAATGAAATCCAGATATAGACCGCACATGTATCGTCAATTGATTCCTTATAAAGATGCAAGTTAATCCATTAGGATAGTCATTCCAACAAATGGGCCTTGAGTATCCGAATAGACACTGATTAAATAAAAATAACCTCAAGATCTGTTTCTCATGCCACAAGCAAAAATTTACACAAGATGTAAGACAGATCAGAAGAAGAGATGAGAACGACCCTGGACTAGCCAAAGCCAGCGTGTGCCGCATGCCTCCCCCACCCCGCCCAGCGCCTGTGTCCCACTCCATGGCCGCCATGCCCAAGGGAAAGGCCCAAGGGGATGCTAAAGGAGATAAAGCCAAGGTGAAGGATAAACCACAGAGGAGATCTGCAAAGTTATCTGCTAAACCTCCTTCTCTGAAGCAGAGTCCAAGCCTAAAAAGGCCCCTGCCAAGAAGGGAGAGAAGGAACCCAAAGGAAGAAGGGGAAAGCTGACGCTGGCAAGGACGGGAGACCCCTGCAGAAAATGGAGAGGCCCAAATGGAGATGCCCAAGTAGAGCAGGCGCAGAAAGCTGAAGCCGCTGGACCGGCCAAGTGAAGTTTGTGCACTTTTGATAACTCTATTCCGTTGACTGTACAGTCTGAAATACGATTTTTTATCCAGTTTTATAAAAATGCAAAATTTTGTTTTACCTTTTTTAGCCCTGTTGTTAGCACACAGAATGCTTCATTGTTATGCTGGGGGACGGACATATATCACTAACAGAATATCTCCAAAGCTAGATTGATATGGCGTGAAAACATCTCTCCGAGTTTTGATAATCTTTCTCTTGGTTTCCAGAAGGAGAGACTCCTTAATGTTGACACACATGAGCCACATTGGCACAAACGCCTTGTCATGCGGAAAGACTAAAATTCATTTTTTATGTCTTCTTCTCCCTCTGCCTTCAACATAGACTTGACTCCCTTAAACCCAGACACCTGTTGGAACCTGACTCCAAGAAATGGTTCTAGTATGTCAGGCAATCTAGACTCTCCAGTGTCACCATGGAGATGGCGCCCTTCAAAAGAATTCCTTTTTTAGCTTTTGCATCTTCAGAGGGATACTTCTGCCATTTTCATTTCATTTCCCGAAAGTCAGGGTCCGGTTGTGAAAACTGGTTGAAAGACCTGCTAAGTGTGAAATGACAACCTTCATGCTAACCTCTCCCTGTTCAGGGCATTACATGAAGAGTTCATTGGGTTTTATAATGGATTTTTGATTTTGGTAGTCCATTGAAGAAGGGAGTTTGGAAGTTGGAGTATACTGTTAACGATTGTCTGCCCATGTCCTGCCTGAAGTACCATGATTATCTGTGGAAAGTATCTTTAATAAAGCTGGATACAGTTTGGCTTGGGGGGGAAAAAGATGGCAGATAGATCTAAGTATAAAACCTGAAATTATAAAATGGCGGTAAACCAGAGAAAATCTTGGCAATTATGGAGAAGGCACAAAACACAAACTATAAAAACTGGAGCAAAACTCAATTTCATCAAAATTTAAAATTCAGTTGCTTGGAAGACACCTTTAAGGAAACGAAAAGGCAAGTTAGACTGAAGGATACAATATATATCTGACAGGAGACTTGTGTTAAAAATTTTAAAAGAACTCTTCTTACAAACTAATAGCAAGAAGACAGCCCTATTTTTTTTAAAAATGGGAGAAAGATTTTAAACACTTCACAAGAGAACTTAATGAATGGCCAATAAATACATGAAAAACTATTCAACATTACTTGTCATCAGGAAAGTATAATTAAAGCCACACAGATATAAATTTACACCCATTTCACTGGCTTTGGTTTGGAACAACTGGAAATCTTGGGCATTATTGATGGAAATACAAAGTGGTATAGCTAGCTTGGGAAACAGTTGGCAGTTTCTTTTAAGTTAAAAATACACTTACTATATGAGACAGCAGTTCCATTCCTAAGTGCTTACCCAAGGAAAATGAGAACATATGTCCACAAAAATTTTTGGATGATAACTTTGTTCATAATAGCCTAAAACAGAAAAGAATCCAAATGTCTTAAGGGTAAACACATTGAGTTACAATCATATAATAGAGCATTAGGAAGCAATGAAAAGGAATGGACTGCTGATGTCTGTGCGACAATTAACAAACGTTAATTGAGGGGCACCTGGGTGGCTCAGTCAGTTAAGCATGTGGCTCTTGGTTCTGGCTCAGATCTTAGGGTTGGGAGATCGAGCCCCACATGGGGATTCGTGCTCAGTGGGCAGCCTGCTTAAGGACTCTCTCTCTCCCTCTCTGCAACCCTGTGCATGTGTACTTTCTCTCTAAAATAAATTAATCAACCCTAAAAAAATTTCAGTGGAATTTTTAGGAAGTCATGATATTAACTTCATTATATGAAATTCTATAAAAGACAACACTCATCCACAGTGACAGAAGACAAATTGGTGGTTGTCTAAGACCAGGAATTTTGGGGTGAGGTAGGTGCTCCCTATCTTAACGTGGTTGTGGTTATGTGGGAATATACATTTGTCAAGTTCATGAAACTGTGAGATAGACAAAATTGGTATTTCTTTTTTTTTTTTTTAGATTATTTATTTATTTGATTGGCAGAGATCACAAGTAGGCAGAGAGAGGAAGGGAAGCAGGCTCCCCTCTGAGCAGAGAGCCAGATGCGGGGCTCAATCCTAGGACCCTGGGATCATGACCTGAGCTGAAGGCAAAGGTTTTAACCCACTGAGCCATCCAGGCGCCCCCCAAATTGGTATTTCTTAAAGGGGGAAGTGCTTCTACCTTCCGTTTTAATTCCACCCCCCACCCCGTGCTTTTCAGAACAAGGTACACCTAGCAGAGTTCCTGGTTGCTTTCAATCAGGAACTCCTTGAAAAGTCTGCTGATGAAGGGAGCCTCACAATGAGGCCATTAGAACAGCTTGATTTGACACCTAAATGTAGAAATTCTTAGAGAAAAAAAAAATCGCATTTGCATTGTCGCCATGGAACGAATGGCCCAGAGAGAGGACGTCATGGCGACAGTTTTAAGATGGGGTTTCCTTTTCTAGCAAAGTGCAGGGGCACAGGATTGTGAGCTCATTATGAACAAGGATTCTGAAACTTCATTTTGTTTTTATGAATACATTGTTGTTTGGGCGGAGGAACTGCTACTCTGGAAACTGTCTCCTGCACTGAAGAAATAGCACCAATTAACAATATTCATTTGCCAATTCAGGCTCACTGGACTTGACAAAAATAGCTCTTTTTTTTTTTCCCTGAGGAGGGGAAGTTTTCCCCCTGTCTCCCTCTGTGGTGATGGGCAGAGATGGCGGAGGAAATATATTCCAGATCAGTCACCCTCCTGTCTCATGCTCTGGCCTCAGCCACTGAGTCACAAGGGACCGGCATCCGAGGGGACCCGTTCCAGGACCTTACCTTCTCTGGCTTTTTTTTTTTTTTTTAAGATTTTATTTATTTATTTGATATAGAGATCACAAGTAGGCAGAGAGGCAGGCAGAGAGAGAGGGGGAAGCAGCTCCTCGCTGAGCAGAGAGTCTGATGCGAGGCTCGATCGCAGGACCCTGGGATCATGACCTGAGCCCAAGTCTGAGGTTTTAACCCACTGAGCCACCCAGGCGACCCCTTTCTCTGGCTTCTTAACCACCAAAGTCAGTCTGTGTACGTTCGTTAGCCAAAGGCCCCACTGGAATGTTTGCCATTTGTATCTTTCCTCTTACTCTTCATATCTTATTGTTCTCCTTCCTTTCAATTCTCTCTTTCTTTTGGTCTCCTAGTTCTTCCTTTCTTTTCTTTTATGGAGGACTTCATCCGTCCCTGGCATATTTTTACACATATTTTACTCCTTTAGTGAAATGAAGGTGGACACTCCCTTCACAGCGTATCAGATTGGGCTATTTCTTCCTGATGTCACTTCCTCATGCGAAGTGACACCAAGTCCTCCCCACTCCTGTCCTCACCTCCTTTTCGTTTTGGGTGCTCTATTCCTGTCCTGAGACGGGACTGGCCATTTCTTCCTGGTATCTTGCCTTACTTAAATACCTCGAAGCTATTTCCCTTCTAGAGCCCAAGTTTTCTCTGTAAGAGGAAATCCTTTTGTGATCCCTGTAAAAGTGACAATTGTCGATTGCATTTAAAAAGAGCAAAGGATGGGGCACCTGGGTGGCTCAGTGGGTTAAGCTTTTGCCTTCGGCTCAGGTCATGATCTCAGGGTCCTGGGATCGAGCCCCGCATGGGGATCTCTGCTTGGTGGGAAGCCTGCTTCCCCCCTCTCTGTGCTTGCCTGCTTGTGATCTCTCTCTCTCTCTCTGTCAAATAAATGCATAAAATCTTTTAAAAAAATAAACTAAAAAGAGCAAAGGATAAACATCCATTGCATCACAATGAAATGGATGCCAAAAAGTACATTTATTGCCATATAGTGGAAACAGGCAGATACAAAACAATTACAATAAAAGAGTGTGAAAGACACCAGCAAAACTTTCAAGGGTGATTGGCAGGTTCATTAACTTGACTATAGTGATGGTTTCATGGGAGTTTATGAAGTCAAAACTCATCAGATAGTACAATTTCAATATGGACAGTTTATTTACATCAATTACACCTCAGCACAGTTGTATAGTGAGCAAACACTCAAAAAACATCTGTGACTTAAAAATAACCAACCAGGCTATCATCACTTGCAGACAAGTGTACATGGAATTATAGCCATGTTATTAACCAGTTGCAACCATATTATATTAAAGTCTCACTTTACCTTAAAAAATTATGATGTGGGGGCGCCTGGGTGGCTCAGTGGGTTAAAGACTCTGCCTTCGGCTCAGGTCATGATCTCAGGGTCCTGGGATCAAGCCCCGCATCGGGCTCTCTGCTCAGCAGGGAGCCTGCTTCCTCCTCACTCTGACTGCCTCTCTGCCTACTTGTAATCTCTGTCTGTCAAATAAATAAATAAAATCTTAAAAAATAATTATGATGTGATGATAAATGTAATGGGGTGCTCTCATGCAAGCTTATGTCACTGTGAGCCAACGGATCAGCCGAAAACCTGTATCACACATACTGATCACATTCACTTTTACAAATGAGATTGTTTTAACTCATTGTTCCCATATGCTGAAGGGCACTATGAAAATACAGGAAGCAGAGATGTTATATCCACCCTAAACCCAAGTAACTTCATTTCTAGTCCTACACTGTCTTACATACTAGTGGAGCTAAGGTCCTGAGGTCACCTACAAAGGGTTTATCAGGGTGTACACATTGATCAATGCTTTTGATCAAAGCAAGGAAAATTTTCCTTTACCCACTTTGCAATAGAAAAAGCTGTGAGTAAGCAAATACGAACAATGGAAAGATAACCTTATTCCATAAAGACCTTTTATTATTTATTTTACACAATGCTTTATGCTTAAAAGTAGAATATTTTGATAGAAATGAACTTGGATTATGTGGGTCATCTATATTCTGTGTGTCAGACGCATTACCCCAATAACTAAACAATCCTTGATTATCTTTTGTTCTGATTATAGATTTCTGTTCAGGAAACCTGTTGTTTGATAATATTAGAAAAAATGGTTAAGTGTGGTTATCTTTATTTGTTTTCAATAGCTTTACTGAGATATAATCTCTATCCAAAGAATTGAATTCGGCAATTCTTACCGTTTGATGGGTTTGGAGGTAGGCAAACACCTGTGATCCCTTTACCACAGTCAAGATAAGAGACATACCCAACATCTCCCCAAGTTTCCTGTGTCCCCCCTTTTTGGTGGTAAGAATACAACTTGACGTCCACCATCTTAAGAAATGTTGAAGTCACAATACTCTACTGTTCACTATAGGTCCTATGCTGACTGCCAATCTCCAGAACTCATTCCTCTTATGTCACTAAAACCTTATTCCCGTGAAACAACAACCGTGTGTTGCCCCCTCTCCCGGTCCCTGGTAGCCACTATTGTATTTTCTGCTTCTATGAATTTGACTGTATGAGCTATCTCCTATAAATGGAATCATGCAGTACTTGTCCTGTGACTGGTTTATTTCTCTCAGTAGAATGTCTTCCAAGTTCATCCATGTTGTTGCAAATGGCGGAATTACCTTCTTTTTTTTTTTTTTTTGAGCCTGAGTAATATTCTATTCTGTGTATATATACCATACCTTATATTCTTTACCCATGCATCCATTGGTGGACACTTCTTAGAATTCTCCAAAGTAACCATAAAGAACCCATGTTAGTGACAATAGTGATTCCTCCATGCTTGCCATGGGTACTGGGGAGCTAGAAATCAAATGCCCAGCTCTGTCTTTTAAGGATGTTTACATGTGTGATGGGTACTATCCTTACTCTAGAAGCAACTTCTTTTCCTACTATTGTTTCCTCTTCATCTTCATTTCCTTCTTTAAGTCTGTTTTATACGTCCAAGCTTCCATCGCTCCTTTTTCAAACAAGGTGGAGTATAAAAGAAGGAATCACAAACTTGAGATGCGTGAATGTTTTTAAGTGTTATTTTCAAGAGCCTCAAGGCAAAACCAGGATAACAAGGTAACATGAAAACTGTAGAGATAAATTGTGAATCTAGGAGCCCCAGGGTGGTTTTTCTTTACAAGTCACACTTCTCAGAGGGCTGGACAGGTCTAAGCTTGGGATTCGGAGACAGAGCTCTGAGGCCAAAGCTTCTCTATGCCTAACCATGGCGTGTTTGCAGCAGGACAGAGGTAACGCTGGGGAGGGCCGTGGAAGGAGGGAAGTCTGTTTCCGAGGGAGATCATTACAATAGCCCTCTCAAGGTACAGCAATAGGTCTGTACCTTGAGCAATTACTATTACCTGGTGAACTTAAGAGAAAAAAATCATCATTAGGAATCATGTATGATAACCAAAAAAAGCTAATTTTTTACTTTTTCCAGGCAGATATTAGTCCATTATTGACAAACAATCTTCGTGGGGTTTTGTTTGTTTGCTTATTTGTTTGGGCTTCTATTTCCAGGGATTTTCATACGGTCCATAAGGAGAGGCATGGACACAGCAGGCGCCAGCCCTAACAGCACCTTGTTCCAGGCAGATATTAGTCCATTATTGACAAACAATCTTCGTGGGGTTTTGTTTGTTTGCTTATTTGTTTGGGCTTCTATTTCCAGGGATTTTCATACGGTCCATAAGGAGAGACATGGACACAGCAGGCGCCAGCCCTAACAGCACCTTGCCTTGGTTGTCCTCACAACGTGTCACTCCATTCAGTGTGACCTCCCTTAGAGGACCCACAAAGCAGGTGGAGACTGACGGCACACCCAGCACAGGCTTTCAGGTGCGGCCAAGCTTCCGCGCTACCTGATGCCCCGCACAGAACACAGGGCAGGGGAAGACTGGAGTGTGGTGTCTCTGTTACCCTGAACAAGGAGGCTGCTGGGCTCCTGGGGGCCCTAATGCCATGGTGACCTCGTAAGAAAATCCAAAATCGAAGCCTGCAAAAGTCTCAGGGCTACAAAATGAAAGCAGCCGAAGGACAACCAAGCACAACCACCAACGGGACCAAGCCAGAGTCGATCGAATCATTTCCTGTCTTGGCTTCTGCCCTTTCTCGAAGTCTGGCTCCCGTGGTCAGAATGCTCCCTGTCACTTCCTGTTTGGCGATGCTGGATTCCAACTGATAAATGCTCACATCAGCTCTTAAAAATTGTAATGTGACTCAGTTCATCTTTTAACAACTCTGTTCACCTGATTCCCAAGTGAAACACCAGGTTGGATAGTTTGGCCTTTCCTTTCTATATTTCTGGTGTCAAGTAATTATAAAGCTTAACTCGTTATTTACTATTAGAAGCACTGTTCACACTGTTACATAATCTTTATAACCTATTTAAAAAAAATTTATTTGAGAGAGAGACAGAGATAGCAACAGAGATGGTGAGTGAGAAAGCAGGAGTAGGGGGCAGAGGGAGAAGCAGGCTCCCCACTGAGCAGGGAGGCTGACTTGGCTCCATCCTACAAGCCTGAGCCAAAGGCAGATGCTTAACTGACCAAGCCACCCAGGCTCCCCTAACCCTACTTTTAAAAAAGGTTTCTTGGGATGCCTGGGTGGCTCAGTTGGTTAAGCAGCTGCCTTCGGCTCAGGTCATGATCCCAGCGTCCTGGACATGATCCCAGCGTCCTGGGATCAAGTCCCACATCGGGCTCCTTGCTCGGCAGGGAGCCTGCTTCTCCCTCTGCCTCTGCCTGCCATTCTGTCTACCTGTGCTCGCTCTCTCTCCCTCTCTCTCTCTGACAAATAAATAAAATCTTTAAAAAAAAAAAAAAGGTTTCTTATTAGATTAGGTGGATGGACCATGATTGAGTTAATCATTCCCCTGTTGTTAGATATATTTTTTTCTAGTTTTTTTTTTTATTATTAAATAGTTTTCCCCAATTTTTTTTAACTATTAATGATCTGAAACACTTTTTTTGTGCATATGTTCATTTTTCCATATTTTGGATATTTTATTAGGCTACAGTTTCAAAAATTGAGACTAAACCTATGTAAAAGGCATCAAATCTTTTTATTGCTTTTGATTCATATTGTTTAATTACTTTCAAAAAGGAGAACAATTGTGAGTGCTATTACCAACCGACACTATCCTTACTCACTCCGAGTGATATCATTTAAAACAGTCTTTATGGGTGTGGTGCATAAACAATGAATCTTGGAACACTGAAAAAATAAAATTAAAAAAATAATAAAATTCAGCAAAAAAGGAAAAACAAAAACAGTCTTCACTTAACAAAGAGAAAGGCACCCATGCAATTTCAAAAGGATTCCACACTGGACACTCTATACTGGTATCTATTTTCTGCTTTGCAATACCTAGAAACAAATACTGATCGCAAGGGGACTGGAAACATTTCCTAAAGACATATTCCCTAGACCACAGTTGTTAAATTCTGACTTGTGAAGGCAAGCTGCTCAAAATATTGGGATGGGACCATATACTTTCAAATTCAACTCAGATCTTTATTTGGATCATTTTGTGTTTGGAGAGGTTAAGAGAATCATCAGTGGAGATAGTGTGGAGGCAATAGAAACACTGTGCAATTAATGTTCTTATCCTTTTTATTTTAGGTAATAGCACTTCTATTTTTCAGAATAACATCTTCAGGGAAAACATATTGGATTCAATCTGTTGTGTGAATATTTTCAGTTAGAGAAGGTACAGTATGTATGTATAAATGAATGTACAGACTGCTGATGATTTATTTTGGTTCTATAGCAGCCTTGGAAATAGAACCAGGTTTTTTATATAGCATCTTCTAGAATCAGGGTAGTCCTAAGCTCTTTATGGAGCAGTGATTTGGGCTATGTCTAAATATGGCTCATCCTTATAGCTAAAGATGAAAAGTTCAGATAATAAACTACTTCATTTTTCTATACAACATCATGAATATGGTTTTATTTGGGGCTTCCAAAATTGCATGGCTATTTTTGCCTTGGCGTGTGCATCTTTTGCAAGTCCTGATGTCCTATAAAAGGAGTAGGCTGTCAAGGATGCCCTAGGTGACTCCACGGGTAGGGTCGGGAATGCCCCTCTTGGAAAACAGTCATGAAATCAGTCATGGGATCCACATGGATCTGTGACTTCAAGATGTTGCCTAGGTATGCAAGGACAGCTGTGTCTCGAAAGGAACAGCTCTAACTTGTCCTTAGTGAGGGAATTATAGTGGAAATACTTGGAATAGTAATTATTGTGGATAGTTTTTTGCCCTACCTATCAAAAGGACCCTCCGAGCTCTTCAGTTGCCTGGTGGGTAAATGTATGTATGCGAGTCTTTCCTCATGCTCAGGAATAAATCTAGCAGCCATGTTTACCAAGAGTAGCTTGTTATAGCCTGAACCATGCATTTTGGTCTGTGTTGTCACGTTAATAGCAATGCTTTGCACTTGTGCAGACATCCAGACTTCTAAAAACCTACTTATACTTCATGAGATTATCCATACAATAACAACTCCGTCATCAGCTACAAGTCTTCTCGGTTCTACCACTTAACTGTATCTCAATTTCCACTTCTCCCCGCTACACTTCATTTTGAATCTGTCATTACTCTTGTTTGCACCACGTCAGTGCCAAGCTGGTCTTTCTACTTACTACACTCCCGATGCTGTTGCAATCTCTTCTCCACAGAAGAGCTTGAGTCAGCTTTAAACGTCCAACTCAAAGCCTGTCTCTGTCCTGCTTAAAATCATTTATTTGTTTTCCATAGTGCTTATTTAAAAAACCCTACATGCACAAATGCCCTACAGGATTGGCCCCTCCCAGCCCCTCCAACCCATTCAGCTCCCCTGCCTCACAGCCATACCCCTGTAGGTCTTGAGTACAACCCCCAAATGGCCTCTCCTGCAGACCCTTGCACCTGAGACGTCTGCCTGAAAACCTCTTCAGGTGCCTGAATTCTTCTCATCCTTTGGGATTGAGCTAGAATATCTCATCTCCAAGAATCTTTCCCTCTAAAACAAGGATTAATGGAGAACGTGAGGCCCAGATGAGGGTCCATAGCGATAGAATCATGGAGCCCGGGAGGGGCCCCGTTTTCCCACTCCTTGTCCACGACCCCTGCCATAACTTCTGCCAACCTGTGATTTATATACTTTTCTCTGTCACTAACTAGGGAGATCCTAAATTGTATGGACATTTCATCTATTTTTGTTTGTTGGCATTACTTTGACTGCAATGTTTAGGAAAATGGGGAGGACGTTGCTGATGTTAAGTAATTTCCTAATGGTTGAGATGATTCTGGCAGGACGGGTTTTGACCATTTGAGAACTGACACAAGCATGCTTCCTGGCCTTCAGGGAACCATGCACCCTTGGGTTCCTTTCCAAAAGGGACGAGAGCTCCTCTGGCTACATAGTTGTCTGAAAGCACCCTGGATACTGTCATTTAAAAAGTGACCATTAAACATCTCATCACGAGTTATTTGATTTAAAATGGAAACATATTTTAGGCCCAGTTTCTGCTCTTAGGTAATATTTCCCCTACACCTGGGTATTATAGAGTCAACAAATCATTTTTCCTCTGGGATATTTTTTTCATTCAAACACTGTGTTGCAAATATAATTTTTACATCTGTGTGGGACTCACTCTCACTCTTTTTACCTAGAAATTCTCCGTTGTCGGCTGGTCTCCCCTGAGTTACTCATCCGGGTCTGGAACATATCGAGTACCTATGGCATATGTCACCTTGGATGGCAAAACCAAAAGAGGGTAATAAAAAAGAAGCAAACACTACTTTCCCTAACCATTAGTAGGTGGTACACAGTTGCATTTCAGCTATTTTCATGGATCTTTATTTTAGAATAACTGAATCCCAAAATGGAAAGAACTCTTAAAGATATTTAGGTCCATAGCCTCCCAGGTGCACTGCATCCCCTTGGCTGTGTCCCCACCATGCTTCACCCAACCTCTATTTTACCGCGTTGGGTAGTGGGAACTTTCTTTTCCAAGGGCTGCACCATCTTTGCATGGAATTATTAGAAAGTTAAGTTAAGCCTAAATTTATGGTTACTAAATTGATCAACATTTAACATATGCTTTCATCCAAGTCATCAATTAAACCCTGAAGAGTCAAGAACAGAGAACAGTGGTCAACTTCTCGAGGACTCTAGAGCTATCAATCAGCATGGGCTGTGCCTTAAAATCTGGTTGCAATGTTTTATGAGGAGACCATGGAGGTCTTTGGCAATTAAGGTAAACTATATGTCCTATGAACATTTCTGGGTAAGTCTCCCTAGTCTAGGAGACTCTGATGACCTCACGTCGCCCCCTGACATCCTGGTGGTTGGCAGTGTTATTAAGTAAGCTAAGCCCAACGGAAGGATTTGACAAACTTTTATATAGATTAACACCTCTTCTCTCACTGCAAATTTTTCAAGTCCCCTCAAAGGTCCTCTACCTCTTATCTCCATAATAACCCATGCCATGATGGTCCATGGGAGAGCCTGATTGTTTGATGTCATCACAAACCGAGAGATGTTCATCTCTGCATGTATCTCCTACTAATGGTATCTTCTTTCCTTGGGCTCTTTGCATTTGGGGGTGCGTAGTACCTGCCCAATCATACTAGAAGAACCTCCAGGTGATTCTAAAGCTCCCAATGTCTTCCTGAAGTGAGGATGTTATGTTTATGTGTCTTCTCCCCAGTATTTACCATTCACTAAAAAAACAAATTCTACAATTATATGAAACCTCTGTCTCCAGGTTGGAAAAGGTAAAGGATCCCAGTTGCACAAAGACTGTAAAAGAAGGCAGGTAGACTCTCACTGGTTGGCTTGTCTTAGATGGAGAAATGGAGGATGGCTGAGTCCTGGAGAAGGCATAGGGCAGGGAAACAAGGAGAGGAAAGATATAGACCGAGATAGGTCGGTTATAGTCTTAAGCTGGATAAACACAGCCCGCCTCAGTTCTGCTGGAGTGTATCCCCACTTCGGCTTACTATAATACTGTATACATGTGTTTGTAATGGCATCAAAAAGGAAATGGGGTTAGCCTGGCAAGACTTACTTGTTCTAACTGAACCCATGCTGGTTGCTCATGACTGCTTTCTTTTTTAAATGCCCCCAAGCCATCTGTTTAATAATCAATTCTAGAATTTCGCCTGAGAAGAATCTCAATGCTAGTGTAGCAGAAAGATCCCCAGGCAGAGGTCAAGAGACCCCGGATTCTAGCCCAGGCTCTGTCGCTAACTAGTTGAATGCTGCTAGGTCAGAACCTTCCTGTCTTGTCCTGTTTTACCTCTAAAAGGAGTGAGTCAGAAGAGATGATTTCTGGGGTTCCTTTTGGCTCTGAATTTATGATTCCTCCATGACAATAGTCTGCAGTTCTTGGAACATGCTCTCTTTCCTGTTGAAAACTAGGACTTCAGCCATTTATAGTCACTGAGCATTTCTGCTCTGTGTGTTCTAGATCTGGCCCTTTCACTAACTTGCTAATAGCCCAGGCAAGCTGCTAAAATTCTGTAGGTGCCAGGTACCCCCTCTTTAAAAATGAAGGTGTTCAAGCCAGATGATGTCTAAATTTCTGAGTGTGAGTCCGTAACGCTGAGGCAGTATTGACTATCATCTCTGTACTCACGTCCTGCACAGTCTTAAAGGAGCCCAGTATTGTGTGTGTGACCTTGGAAAAAAGGGAAACAGATTCCAGGTGGGGCAGCAGGCTTTAATATTATCAGACAGTTTACTGAATAATCTTTAAAGTGACCAGTTGCTTTCTTCTTTGCCTTAGATTTAAATAACCTTGAATTTGCAATTCACACACTGAAGTTTTAATTTAATTTTTCTCTTTGCCACTGAACATTCAGGTCTGTTGTCTGGTCCAGCTTCACTGACTGAGGGCAACTTGTTTATCTCGGAGAATGTTACAGAAGCTCTAAGGTTACAGGGAGAGGGACTTCTAAACTGCTTCTGTTTCTTTATTTCGTAGGTAATGAACGCTTTGGGTTCTAGAGCTATTTTATTCTGGCCTGATGGTGTTGCATGACTCAGTGTAGATGATTCCCACAGGAAGGTCTGGTTTTTATCCTTTGACTAAAAACTAAAAATAGAGCTTTCGACCCATCCCGGACTCTCAGCTGTCATATGCTGTAGAAACCTGTACACTTGGCACGGCTGCTTGCAGCTTAAAAAAAAAAAAAAATCACTGCATTCTTTAGATTAAAAGAAAGAACAAACAAATATAAGTATGTGAATCTGGGATGTTGTTTCAATTCCCATTGTCTTTATTCTGGGTGAATTACACAGCTGAAGGTGACTTTCCTTTCAAATTGATTTAAATGCTTTTTTTTTTTTTTTCCAAAGATGACTCTAAGTAGGTAAGGCCAGGAAAATTGAGATTCTGATTAGCCCTGGAGTCTTGTTAAGGGTGCCTTCTCGAGAATAATAAATGATGATGGAACTCTGTTGTTTACATGGTCTCACTGTGTGTGTGGGGGGGAGGGGGACGTTATCTGTTACCATTGTCCCTTCAGGAATAAGCAGATTGAACTTCAGTGAGTACTTGACCTCAAGTCACCCTTGGCCTCAACTAGTGAGGAGATGAGCTAGAACCGGGACCTAGGATTGGTATCTTTAACGCTTAAATCTTTCCATGACTGGGACCCCACGTGCCACTCCACCCAACAAAGTGTCAGGTGACGCCAGTGCGGTCTTCTTCATGAGCCCTGCCCAGGGGGAATTCCTTCACACACGGTCGTCCCTGTTCTCTGATATTCCTCATAGCTAATGTTGGTGCCGCACAACTGAGGTCCTTTCTTAGTTCCTTTGTCAAAAGAATGAAGGCTTCTCATAACTCTCTATTCTGACTAGACTGTTTCTTCTCCAGAAGCCTCTGTCAGCGCCAAGCACGGAGTTGAGTTCACAGTAGGTTCACTAGTTCAGTTCAGGGAAAATGAGCTTCCAGGCCAGAAGAGAAAACTAACCCAGACCTGGAAGTAATGAATGGGATCTCTCTGGCACTTAGCCCACCTCAAGGCTCCTTCTCGTCACGTGGGCAGATTGCTGTGTGGAATCTCTCTGTGTAGAACTTCAATCAGTCGCCATTTTTTAGTAATCAAAAGGGAAAAAAGGAGCAATTACACCTAAATTAAGTCCCCGGAGACCCTGAACAATAAAATTCTATTCTTAAAACTTTCCCTAGAGAAGACTTTCCAGTGTCTCTCAACAAATCCTTTACATGGTTAGGAAGTTAAATTGAATCGTAGTAGCAACCAGCTTGACTGTTTTGACTGAATAAGTTGGTGAATTCATTTTATTCACAGTAATTCATAGTAACAATTGAATTTTAAGATATTCAAATTGGGTTTATATGCTTCCGTAGCAAATGTTTACTCCAAATCTCCCTTTGTTCAGTTCCAGCTAACGCTGTGGGAAGTTACTAGCCATGGGCGCGCAGCCCTCACAGAGCATGCTGCGGAGCTCTGTCTCATTAGGTCTTAGGCCAACCTGCAAAGAGAAGGATGCTGGCTGGCCTGTTATATTTCTTTCAAGAACTGGGTTGGGGAGGGCAGACTTGCGACCTTGTGATTCCATAGTTAGGAGTAGGTTCATTGACATAGCCATCATGTCTACCCTATTTTACTAGTTAATCCCAATATCCTCTTGTCAGTGATCGCGAACTTGACATTGCAAATCACTTTGGTGAACTGAGGACATTCTCTAAACCTGTACTTACCATATTGCCTATTTGAAACTATGCCAGATACTAATGTTTCAGTTCCAAATACACTCTTCTTTGCTCTGCTTGGTGTTCCTGGAGATAGACCCTGGAGGGCTTCTCGTTTGTCAGCTAGTGCAATATTAGGACTTGACATTGGAGAGCATGGGGGGGACACTGAGGGAGGAAGGAGCTTTCCTTTCTCTTTCTGGTGCTCTATTTTTCTTGTTTTCTTGCATGGAAGACCCAGTGATGCACAACGTCCAGTGATTTCCATCACTACCCCGGCAGGAGATTTCCCAGCAAACTCCCCAATGCAGCCCCTACCCCCACTCCCTTGGGCAGTTTTTCTCCTGTGACATCTCAGCAAACATCCCCATCCAGTGGGCTACTCATGTACAGAGATGTCCTTTCCAAAGAGGTGAATGTCAGCTAGAGTGAGCGTTTTCCAAGTTGGTTACTTCTCCAAGTTGGTTACTTTCTCTCAGTCTTAGAGGTAGTGGCTGCACTCTGTGTCTGCTATTTCTGTATTATTAACAGTTCTCTTTACCTTTCTTAGATGTTGATCCCTTGTTACTAGTTAATGCTTTTTGTGTTAAATTTTCCCAGTCAAAATTACTAGTGTGGTTTCTGGTCTTTTTTGACTGGACTCTGTGATAGAGAACTCTTTCAGAAATAGATCATCTTTGACCTTGGATCCATTTGGCTTCAACTCTTAGTTCTCTCCCCTGTTCTGGCCCTGGTTATGGTTTGGCTTTGATCTTGGCTCCCTGGTACTGACACAGAAAGCTAATTATGAAGGTCAGGTCGCAGGAGTGGGAGCCATGGGCATATGGGCAAGTTCCTTGAGTAACTTCCTCATGCCTCAGACCTGCTTGAGCCTGATGTCATATAAACCACTTCCATTTGATGATGGAGTGCTGCTAATCATGCCTCACTCTGGCTTGGCGAGTCAGATAACACCCAGTTCATGATGGGCAACTCAGGTCACATGGCAACTTGGTGGCCCATGGCTAAGTACTCAGTCTCTACTAAGACCCAATAGCAAGCCAAAAGCTGTTTCTCAAATGGAAAGTAATTATCTGCAGAGGATGGTAGGTTTTCGCTCTAAAATCCTAAGGGTCTGAGATGTGGCTGATCGGCCTGCTGAGCCTGCCAGAGGCTCTAAGCCGTGTCGTTAGCCCCCACTAACAATCTGAGCACCACTGGATGTGCTGGACCCACTCTCCCAAGTGGTAGAGCAGCTTGTCCACAGTGTAGACTTAATGCAGATCCTCCTCTCACTCTGGGCTCCACTCAAAAATGGCAGCTTTTCTGGTTACTCAGTATATGGGCCCCCGTAGCATATCCAAATAAAGACTATGTTGCCTCCAAACTACAGAGACCCATGAGGCATCGTGCTTCTTTTCTGGTTATAGCAGGGATTAGACGTGACAATTTAGCCCACACTTAAGAATGATATCTGGAAATACCCCTCATCATCAGACGCCCAGAAATTTCACTGAGGTGGAAGGTCTCTGAATGTTTGTCAGACTTCTCTCTCACCCTCTGATCCATCAATGTCTTATCAATAAGTCTATAGAGTTCTTGCTCAGTGGGTCCAACCAACATAATATCATCATTGTCATGGACCACTGTGATCTCTGGTGGAAAAGAGAGGCAGTCAAGTTCCTTGCAGACTGAATTATGACATACAGCTAGAGAATTAATAAACCCCTGAAGACAGGCAGTGAAGGTATACTTCTGGTGTTGCCAGCAAGAAGGAAACTGCTTTCAATGGTCTTTACTAATAGGTATGGAGAAAAAAAGCCTTTTCCAGATCAGTGACTACACACCAGGTACCAGGGGATGTGCTAATTTGCTCAAGCAAGGAAACCACATTTGGAATAGCAGCTGCAGTTGGAGTCACCACCTGGTGAAGTTTGTGATGATCCACTGTTCTTCTCTAGGAACGGTTTGTTTTCTTCACAGGTTCAATAAGTGAGTTGAATGGGGTTGTGGTGGAAATCATCATTTCTGCCTTCTTCAAGTCTGTGGTGCTGCGGCTAATCTCTGCAATACTTCCAGAAATGCAGTACAGAATTTGGGTTATTTCTATGTAAACCTGATTCTAGTGGCTTCCACTTGGCCTTTCCTACCATGCTTTATAGGTCATAGAAACAATGTGGTGATTCAGCCAGTTGCTGAATATTTATACCTTAATTATGCATTTTGGAAACATTATGCATTTTGGAAACAATAGCAATATCCACAGGATGAGCTCAGAGGTTCACCATGAGACAGATTTTGCTGAGACTCCATTGATCACTTGACTTCCATAAGTCCCTACTCTTTTAGACCATAGTGACATTTCATGTTTCTTGGAATTTGTGTCAGTGCAGACCTAGTGTCCAGTCGTCCCTGAAAAGTGTGATTATTTCCTTTTCCCCATTGCATGTCACCCTTGTGAAAGGCTATAGATCTCCTTGAGGAAAGCTGGGAGAAAGATTAACAGTTAAAGTTTTTAGCCGTACAGTGGGGTCTTTCTCCAGGGACCTGGTCTCCTCTTCATCCAAGGGGTTCTGGGTATGTGAACTGCCTCAAGTCTAGGACTTGACTCAGGGACCATGACTCTCTATTTTGGTGATTCATGTCAGACTTCTATCACTTGACCTAAAACTTTCCCACATATGCAAATCAAGGAAGAATTTAGTAGACTGTTCATCTGTTTCTCTCCTAGGGAAACTATGATCAAGTAGCCAATGGGTCTCTGTGAGTCAGGCTGTTCTGATCTCCATTCTATGGCTTCAGGGGCCAAAGATTTTTTTTTTTTTTTGGTCAAGGCAAACATAAAGGCTTTCAAGTCATTATGTGATGCTGAAGGTAGGGATGGGAATCCCCGAATTCATCTTTTTCTTTCCCCCATACTGTTCAGAGAAGTTAGGCACAAATAGGTAACCATATTGTACTTGTCATTTTGGCAAAATGTTCTAGCATAACAAATATATGGTCATGCAGAAACTTGCTTTTGTAAGTACTTGATTAGGAATGTCCAATGGTGAAATTTTGGAGATATATTATGGAAAATTTGGAAAAGTCTTGAATGTGTCAGGAAGAAAGAATCATCCCCCCAAAGAAATAGTCTAGGGGTTCTGTGTCATGGAGAGAAGAGGAGCTAGAGGACCCAGAGAACATGTCACGGAAGGAGCTTGAAATTTGATGTAGTGGACTGATTGTCCAGAGCATTTTCAGCTCTCCTGCTCAAGAACCCTTTCCCCTCTGGTATTACCCCAACACTATTGTTAATTTCTTGCTCTGAAACTGAACTCAAAACTTCTGTAGTTCTTTTTAAACTTTCATTTCTACAATATACTTTCAATATTTAGGTAACTTTTCCCCCAAATTAATGTACTTTTCTCTTATTTCTGTGAAAATTACCATCTCCCTTATAAACCTGATAGGGAATGGGGATCTGGATGAGGATTATACAGCAGGAATCTAAAAAGAATTGGTTAATATTACATTTCTGCTATCCTAAATGGAATTTTGTAACAGAGGAAGAGGCTTGCATGCCTATTGATACAAGGAGAGAGGGTTTTTCTAGACTATTTTAGACCTGGATGACTTGGATCATAGATTTTATTCCTTAAAGGTAGAGAAGATACTTCTTCTATTCATGACGAAGTGGGAAGAAAATGTGATGAAGGAAGAACTTGAAACCTACCCCTTCTAGTCTGGTGGGACTGCAGGACAGAGAAAGGGGAGAGGGAGAGGTCAAGAAAGTCAGATACCGGGTTCTCATGCGTCCACCAAAGACAGCTTCTGGGTGGAAGCAACTGGGGTGGAGGAGTGGCTTCAGGAAACATGGAGAGGCATGGGAGAGTCCAAGAATATTTAGGTTCATGGCATACTTCCTCAGTCCCAGGGGCCAAGTGTTTCAAGAGAAACACTATACGGGGTGTTCTGATACATGGGGGAGGGGGGTGGGAGTCTGATGGTGTGAAGGTGGTAACAGAAGACAGATGGTTGAGTAAGGCAGCTAATCTGAGCCCCATGGGCTATACCTGGTGTATGAGAAAGCTGGAAGACTGTGGGCCCCAGTTATGAGATGTGGAGATGCTAAGAGTCCCTACCAGTGGACTGCAGTGCCCTGGGGTGAAGAACTGCCAAAGGCTGAAGAGAGAGGGATTTCCAAACCCGGGTCGAGTATCTGGGAGTGCAGAGTCTACGGTGGCAGCAGTATGGATTGCAGAAGATGGGATGGAGGTGGTTCCCCCATCACATCCCCTGTGAACATGAACCCATCAGAGTGATCAGAACCAAGGAGCATGTTTCCCTCTCACTTTGAGAGCCCAGAAAGACCCTTCTCACACCCATGGGAGAAAAAAAGTCAAAATACGCCACGACTTACACAGAAGTTCATCATACTGAAGATGGACATCATGCTACGTGAAATATGCCAGTCCCAGAAAGACAAGTACTGCACGCTTCCACTGTGTGAGGCAGGAAACAGTGAAACTCACAAAGGCGAAGAATCAAGTGGTGGGTGCCAGGGGCTGGGGGAGGAGGAAATGAGGGGTTGCTAATCAACAGGTATAAAGTTTCAGTCATGCAGGATGAATAAATTCCAGAGATTTGCTGTATAACTTTGTGCCTACAGATAACAATACTGTGTTATACACATTTAATAAACTGTAAAGAAGGTCGATCCCCCCCCCCCCAAAAAAAAGAAGGTAGATCTCCTGGTAAGTGTTCTTACCACAACAATAAAAAAAGAACAGAATGCTTACAAACAAAAAGGAAAATTGCTTATATTAGAAGGAACCGAGATACTAATAATTTGCAAATCAAAGTTGTCCTTATCTCCCAGAAGGGTGAAGCTGGGAAGAAGGGCAGAGCATTCGGGGCAGGGGGGTCGGGGGGTGTGGGGCATGGGGGAAGGAAACTACATTTTTTCCACATATCTAAGTGTAGGGTAATTCTACTTCAGTCTGAACAGTAGTTCATTCTTGATTATATGGTGGTCTGAAAGCCCCTTCAGCAAGACAAACATTCTAAATGAAAATTTAAAAATTAGGTTAATATTAGGGACAGTAACTGTATTTTTCATCTTGTGAAGGTAATTTTCAAGAAAACTGCTTTATTTCTTCAGAATGACTTGTCACAGACTTGATTAAAAAAATTTAAAAAAATTTTTTAAAGATTTTATTTATTTATTTGACAGACAAGTAGGCAGAGAGGCAGGCAGAGAGAGAGGAGGAAGCAGGCTCCCCGCTGAGCAGAGAGCCCGATTTGGGGCTCTATCCCAGAACCCTCGGATCAAGACCTGAGCCGAAGGCAGAGGCCCCAGCCCACAGAGACACCCAGGCTCCCCCAAAATTAAAATATTTTTAATACAGCCTTTAAAAAACTATATATTTCTGTTACATTCCTTTCATATTTGCTGGACTATAAACTCCTGAAGGGAAGAGAATACATTTTCTTCCAGTGAGTATGACACATTTTACACAGGTCACAATGTGAGTTTGGTGATTGGAGGTCCCTTTTATTCACTGGGGATACGAGATGTATACGTTTTATATAAAGGTGTGAAGGAGAGCGAAGCAATACTCAATTGTGTTGAGTATTTGATGATACGTATAATTATTGTGCAATAAATAAAATCATTATTTTCAGAGTTTGTTCAAGTTTCTGTTTTATTTTTTTGTCTCTACATTTCAGGACCCCAGAGGGCCCTGCTGGTTGAGGGCACTTGGGACAACAGTCAGTCTGTCTGCGTTTTGCTGACCCGTCACTACTCACCTCTGCTATTATTCCCTGCTGCCTCCTACTTCTCCTTCCCTCCCCTCCTTTTCTGATACTTGTCAGTTTGATGTTCCTGGCTCTAGGTTTTAACAACCTCATCTATTTACATCAGGCTCTTCTTTCCCACTGGACCTTCTGTACTTTACCTGTTTTCTGTACTTGGAGCATTTCTTGGCTATTTTCCTGCCAGTCTTTGTCAATCACTAGCTCCCATCCAAGTCTGGGGCTGCTCCTGAACCCTGAGGCTGTTAGACTCCCCACGTGTGGAAAACACAGGTATTATAATGCAAATAAAACAAAAAACAGAAATAAAAAGTCAAGATGAGGGAAACAAAATACCTGTTAGATGAAGTTTTAAAGGAGAATTTTATCTTATTTATTTATTTTTAAAGATTTTATTTATTTATTTGACAGACAGAGATCACAAGTAGGCAGAGAGGCAGGCAGAGAGAGAGGGGAGGAAGCAGGCTCCCTGCGGAGCAGAGATCCCGATGCAGGGCTTGATCCCAGGACCCTAGGAGCATGACCTGAGACCAAGGCAGAGGCTTTTTTAACCCACTGAGCCACCCAGGCACCCCTAAAAAGAGAATTTTAAAAACCAAGAAAGTATGGCTGCTAAATGGTGAAGAGATATTGAATAACTTACTTCTATTTAGTTTGAGATGCAAAATAAGCAGATTTCTAAAATTGTGTTAATTTAATAATTTTTTAAAAGATGAGCAGGGGGAGGGGCCGAGGGAGAGGAAGAAACAGATTCCCCACTGAGCAGGGAGCCTGACATTGGGCTCCAACCCAGGACCCTGAGACCATGACCTGAGCAGAAGGCAGATGCCTCAGCCAACCAGGTACCCTGGAATTGTGTTATTTTAAATGAAGGTGGAAACAAGCATATAAGTACTTTCTTGACAAACTAAAAAGATGGGAAGAAATATGATTGGGTCATAGAATGGGATGTGCCTTTTGGAGGACACACTGATGAATAAAACAACAAGGTGGAAAGAGGTGCTATGTAAATGCCAGGTTATTTTTATATCCTTCTTACTTTAAGATTCTCCAAAAAGGTCAGGCATTAGCCAAAGAGAACAGAATTTTGAAAACACAAATGTTTTCAGCTTTTAATGGACTAGACTTGGAGGAAGCTTACCAGGGGTCTCACAGACAAGGTAGATATAAAAGGTTAAAGATTTTTCACCAAAATATTAATATCTTAACTAGGTCTTAACACTTCTAAATTTGTTTCAAAAGGATTTGAATCCTAATCCGTAATCAACTTTCTGGTTTTTGGGTAGACCGGGAGGACTGAACAGATTAAAAAAAGGACATCAAGTATCTTAAAGATAGGGACCATGATCTTCAAAACTCAGTTCTCAATTCATGTAAGGTGCTCAATAAAAATTCACTGATTCGACTTGGTTGGAAAGAAATGTTAGCCCATTGTGGAGACCAAACCAACAACTCAGTGAAATAGACTGTCCTTTCATGATCTTCTTGCCTAAATTTAATGTGGAAAGTGTCTCTCTCAAATAGACTGGAGTTGTCTTGATTCATATGTTACTTTTAAATGATCATTTCTAGAGGTGCCTGAATGGCTTAGTTGGTCAAACGTCTGCCTTCAGCTGAGGTCATGATCCCAGGGTCCTGGGATCAAGTCTGGAGCCTCACATCAGGCTCCCTGCTCAGTGGGGAATCTGCATCTCCCTCACCCTCTGCCCCTCGCCCCTGCTTGTGCTTTCTCTCTCTCATGCTCTCTCAAGTAAATAAAATTGTTAAAAAATATATCATTTCTAGGAAAAAGTAGAATTATATCCTCATGATAGTATTATGCTCAGTTTCCTTTGGATTTTAACTTAGATTCTTGATTGCAAAAGTGTAAAAGGAAGACTCTTGAGAAATTTTCTGGGTTTTCACAAATTGCTATTAAAACATAGATATTACCACTTAGAATCACCAACTGTGTTTGCCACTGAGGGAGCAGAAATGATGCTTTATCATCTTTCTCTAACTGTTCAGGGTCTAGTGTCTATTTTATAGAACAGTGTCTATGTTTGATGTCTATAAACATCAAACAAGTTAATTATATTAATGTTACATCATAGGAGAGCCTAAAAAAATGCAGTGACCCTCTCGGACCAAGAGGATAAAGCACATAGAAGCAGAAACCAGGCTACAAAAATGGCTTATTTGCTGTTAGGTCCCAGAGCATCACCTTCTGCAATGTCAATTTTAAGAAAGGGTGACCATTCAGGTAAATTGGCTAAAAGAAGTCAGAAAATGCAATTCTGTCCCTCAATGTGCACTCCCCAGGTGGGTATTATAGGATCAAACATGTCATTATGAGAGGCAGATCACTTCACTTTGTAATTTCTCTTCTCCTGTAGTGCCATTATACAGTTAAAACTTTCTGTGCACTCAAAGCCCACCATGAAGAGGTTTACACCAAAAGAGGTTCAGTATTACTGACCCAGTATATTCAGTATTACTGACTCCATAGTACTTGATAAAGCTGGGACATTCCAAGAGTAGACTCAAAATCTGTACTTAAAATAGACCTTCCACTCACTTGTTACCTAGAATGGAACTATGAGATAGATCCTTCATAGAATGGGTCCTTATTAGCAGGATGGTTTCCTACTCTATCAAAGGCGATTCATCTTCTCAATAAATATTCTATTCATGGAATGGCCTCCTCCTCCTCACATTACCTCCATGGTGGACAGATCCAAAGCTAGGACTATAATGATGGAGTTTAGGCTACAGTTTGGTCCATCAACTGAATGGACTTTCAGTATCTGTCAGCTTTTCCTGGGTTAAGCTGTGGTAACAAACAACCCTGAATTCTCAGTAGCTCACAAAAACAAAATTTCATATTTTGCTCATATTATGTGTTGCCTATGGAGATACTGTGATTTTGCTGGGCTCTTTGTGGCTCTGCTCCACATGTCTTTTTTATTCTGAGATCTAGGCCAGAGGAGAAGTTCCAATTTAGGACATGCTGTTCTCGAGGCAGCGAGAAAACAACTAAGCCAGAACCACATGAAAATTCTGAAAATTTTGCTTGACTGTGTTGAGCCTGAAGTCAGTAGGGGAAGGCAGTACCCTTCTCCCCAGGAAGGCCTTGCAAATCATGTGCCAGCGGGCAAGGATGTATGCAAAATATTCTTACAGGGAAAGCAGTCCATATTCTTGTTCTCTTCCTTCCTCAAGCAAAATACTCACATGCCCCTTTTTCTAAGGAACACACAGTAAATTCTATTTAGTCACTATATGGAGCTCAGTGTCTACCATCTCATGACAGACCCTCTGTTAGATAAGGCTTTCCTTGATCTAGAGTCCTGGGAACTAAAAAGACAAGTTTCTCCTCCCCAACCCCCTATCTCATATACCCAAGAAACAATAGTTTCCATTGATTTATTGAAAGAAATAATGCAGAGACCTATGGCTTTCACATGCACTATCAGAACTAAAATGAAAAATCTTAGTCATGTAGAACACATTGAGAGCCAACATAGCTTACATTATATTTGGTAACATTCAAGTCACTGAGATAAACTAAGTACCGGCCTCCTAGACCATAGTACAGAGTGTTAAGCTGGGTCTATTCATATTTTTGTCAACATCAAAGTTTTGCTTAGTGTTAGCCCTGCCCTCCTTTTGTTCTTCCTATTAGCTGTACTACTAATGTCTGTTTTACTATCTTTAGATATTCAAGGCTTTTTTTTTTTTTAAAGGAGGGGGGGTTGAGTTGGGGCAGAGGGAGAGGAAGATAGAGTATCTTAAGCAGGCTCCAGGCTCAGAGTAGAGCCTGACACAGGGCTCGATCTCATGACCCCGAGATCATGACCTGTGCTGAAATCAAGAGTCAGATGCTTAACTGACTGAGTCACTCAGGTGCCCCATAGATATTCATCTCTTTAAAAAAAAAAATAAGGTGAACCCCCTGGACAAATATCCTAACCCTTCAAATTGCATACTGGAAGCCTTTAGCAAAACCAACCTGATCTCCGAATCTCTGTACCATTCATGCCAACTCTATAGCTGTTGTTTTGTGTATTCTGGTCCCAGGCCAAATGGTCTAGAAACTCGAGTTTCATTAATTTCAACTGGGAACTAGGAAGGGATTTCCAGAAAAAAAAATTATTCTAAACTTAACTTTCTTATATCAGCTGCTTGCTACAAATATTTTTTTTATCCCTTATAGAGAACCAAACTCTTTGCTTTTGCACAACATGGGCTTTCAGCTGTTTTTGCTTCATTCCCAGTATTTCAACCACCCCTTGGGATCAAAGATAATAAAAATTTCTTAAGTTAAACACAGCTTTATGAAACAACAGGGGATAATTACCAGAGAAATAAAATGCAAGGGGTGCATGATGCATTTGTGCAATATTTGGACTTGGGAGAAGATCGGCTCTTTCAATGTAAGGAGGAGTAGTAGGATGTAAAGTCTGCTTGTAAAATACGCCCAATCTCAGGAAAACTAAATCAAGTTTAAATTGATGCTATCCTTTTTATGTTTCAATAAAATGAGAAAGTTGTAAACAATTAATGTGCAGAAAGAGTACATAATTTGTGTTACTCATTCTATTTCTTTTCTGAATAGTAGTAAGTACCTACTGTCCAAGCTGACATTCAGCTGAACGTCAAGGGAGAATATGGTTTGTTATACTCTGGGGATCATTTTGGAAGGGCATTTGTCATACAAAACTGACTCTGGATTAATTGTCCACCAATCTTACTACATAGTAGGGTTTTACACTATATTTGATCCTATTAAATGTCATTATGATGATAAAATTCATTTAAAACTTGGTCTCCCCAAAATATTTTGATGACTCTTCTAATGCTACATGGGCTACTTCTTCTTAAAGAAGCAGAGCTATTCATTCCTAGCAAAGAGTAATAGTGAGATGTTGAGCAAGGAACAAGAATCCAGAAAGCAAACTGCTTTCTAGCTTCTGATTCAAGGCATGGGTCTAGCTTCATTTTACTTTTTGAAATACATATTCTGTGGCTTTTTTCCTCCAGAATATTAGAACTCTCTAACTTTATCTTAGTACAAAATATATCAAAAATCAAGGGGATGGGGCTTAGTCATCATACTGCTATTCCCTTTCATTTGTGTGTCTTCTTCCTCTGGATGATTTTAAATTTGCCAAATGTTAAGGAGTTTGCTTAGTTGTATACACTCAAGTAAAAGAGTTTAAATACATTCAAACCCAGAGTGTAATTTTACACACACACACACACACACACACACACACACACACACACACTGGAGGGGTCCTGAGATACCATCTCCCCCAGATCTCTCATTGTCCAAGTTAAGAAATGTAAACAGGAAGTTGAAGAGACTTTCTCAAACCAAACATACCTATGGGAGAACCAGGTTTCAGAAACAGTCTTGAACTCCCAGTTTTTTTCATTCTACTCTTACATATCAGCAACATTTACCAGTATTTGTACATGTTATAAAATATCTCTAAAATATCTCCCAATATACAAAAAACTTTTTAATGGGTTTTTAAAAAATTTTTGTTTTTATATGTTTTGAAATTATGTTTTGAATATGTTTTTAAACTCGAAGTTATAGAAATACAATTACAGCAAGTAGGTATAAGAGCATGAGGGGAGGTCTGTTCTGCTTTAGCTTTTACATGGCTCCTGGGTCTCTAACCACGGAGGAGGGTTCACAGCTCTGTGTGGTAGCTCTCTCTGCATGGGGAGAGACTGTCAGGATTGAGCAAAGAGAGGGTTCTTCTGTATCTTTGCTGGAGGATATAAAAAGGGACAGTGCCTATGTATGTTTGGATAACAGCCTTCCCAGCTTTCCAGCAAGTAGTTCCAGAAGAGTCAATCTGCCAACTCTAATTTTATTCAAGTGGTTATGAAATGGAATTTGTACCTGAGTATTCTTGAACAACTCTCCCTCCCCCTTACAGTTTTCTCATGCATCAGAAAGTTATTTGCCTACAAGCCACCCTTTACCCTGGTTCAGTACTGATTTATTTGCATTCTTCTTCTTTTTTTTAAGATTTTTTATTTATTTGATGGAGAGAGAGATCACAAGAAGGCAGGGGGAGGGGGAAGCAGGCTCCCCATGGAGCAGAGAGCCTAATGCAGGGCTCAATCCTGAGACCCTGAGACCATGACCTGAGCCGAAAGTGGAGGCTCAACCCACTGAGCCACCGAGGTGTCCCTATTTGCATGATTCTGACACTGAATTTGGCCTGAGAACTACAATAATAAATCCAAGTCTCCAAATTACTTTATGTACAGAGTAATGTAAGAAGCAGAAGGACACATTCTTAAGCTACACCAGTCACCATTTGTGGTCATGGTTACTAGCCTTTAAGACATAATTGAAGCGATGCCTGGGTGGCTCAGGGGGTTAAAGCTTCTGTCTTTGGCACGGGTCATGATCTCAGGGTCCTGGGATAGAGCCCCGCATCGGGCTCTCTGCTCAGCAGGAAGACTGCTTCCTCCTCTCTCTCTGTCTGCCTCTCTGCCTACTTGTGATCTGTCTGTCAAATAAATAAATAAAATCTTAAAAAAAAAAAGACATAAGGGGAGAAGTATCTTTCATGATCTTTAATATCATCACTATTTATATAGTTATATATAACTTATATATATAGATAACTTTTATACTATTCCAAGTTACCAAAAAGTTGCTTATGTGTCTGCACATATTTCTTTCACATAGAACACCTTTATATTGTCTGCATATTGGGACTATTTCTAGATAACATGAAATGTATGGCTAAGAAATCTTGTAGTTAGTAAAACATCCAAAGACTTTGTTCAAATATGTCTTTTCCCAGAAACTTCTGGAAGTTAAACAGCAGGAGCTATGTTTACGTGGATGTCTTCTACAGATCCTGACCCACTTTATTTTTCAGAAAGAGTTCAAATAACTAATAGCAATTTTCTATAACCAAATACTTACTTTTTATGCAATATGGAAGTATCTTTTATAGCTCTAACAAAGCACTCTATGTCCCAAACCTTAGGTTTCTCCCTCATGGTGACAAAGCGACACTTACCTTATGATGCCAGAGAGTTAGAGTTAATGTATCACAGTCTGTCATCATCTGTGATTTTTCCCAGGAACTGTCAGGGTGTAGATGGAAGACCAATTAGTATTCAACATTTAAGATATTTTGCATCAAGATTTCATCCAACTCATGAATTTTTCTTTTTGTCCAAGTGTATTTCAGACATTGGTTAGTCATCAAAATTTCAATTTTGCAAATATTTAGGGAACTCAGAGAAAAACACACCGCTTGATATTGGGGATAGATAAATGAATAAAGAATTCCTTGCTCTCTAGGAGCTCTTAACTTGGCAGACCATTCAGAGAAGTACGTTAACTAGCTAAATTGGGAGTCCATGTAATCACAGATTTAAGCCAATTCCTAAGGTAAGCACAGAGGAAGGAGGAATTCACTCTGATTTGGGACATTTGGAAAGACTTCCCATAGAGGGAGTAGGACATTTGCACTGCTCCTTGGATAGGGTAAACATTTCCTGGGTCAGTCCCAGTTTACGTTGTCATCCAGGCACAATTATAATACTGCCTTTTCATGCTCGAAGGTTTCCTTTGGACAATAAATTATATGATTACACTAGTATTCATTCGTACATATGGTGTTAACAGGGAAAATAAAGGGGGAATAAACTTCAGATGGATCAAACAGCAAGTCAAAGGGCATAGAGGAATAAAATCCCATGGCATATTTGGGGAAAAACTATGCATCTTTCTCTTATGTGCTCAAAATAGGGCATTTCTCCCCTTTTTCTATTGCTGTTTGAATTGAAATGGGAGTATGTTCTAGAAGATCTGTCATGAGCTTTTCTGTTTGTATGTTTAACTTATTTTTCTTTCTAGGAATGTGACTATTAGGCAAAGACCTTTTTCTATATTCATCTTTCATTTTCCATTTTCATTTGGCCAGTTTTATTTCTGATAAAGTACCACTGTCACATCACAGAGGAAGAGAGAGAAGTTAAAAACCAATTCATACATTTCATCATCTGCCTTCTGACCAATTAATATTGAGTTAGAACGTACAATGTGCCTGGACTTTGTGTACATTCCAAGAAACAAATATTTAAAGAGAAAGTAACCAAAATTAGAAAGATATTATTTCTGTCTTTATAACTATTCAGGGGGAGAGGAATGGAATATGCTGAAAAGAGAAAGAAATTCTTAACCAACTTGCATTGTTTTAGAATAACAGATTTACATTATTACTTGTTGTGTGATAAAGGCCATTTCTCATGGAAATATTTCCCTTAGGTATCTTTTACCAGAAAGTTCTACATTTAGAACAAAGAAAGAATGCCTAGCACCATGCGTATGTAAGAAAATAATAGAGCCATCAGCTAAGCAGTCCCACAAACACTGAGAAGACCACCTTATCACACAAGAAAGAACAGTAGACTTGACTTTCCTGACTTGCTAATTGCCAGTTGCTTTTGTTTTAGTCCTTTAGGGTCAAAGAACTCAAAACACTGATTCTATGTCTCAGTATCTAAAGTATGTACAATATAGGACACACACAGAGTGAAGAGATGGGGAAGGGCATTCCCAACGACTTGGTTACGGAAAAGGTGACTGCAGGGAGAAGGGGGCATCCAGCTCCCTCTTCCGCCCCCTTGCTGCACATCAGCTTCCCTGGCTTCAGAGAGCTGCCTTCCTACATGGGAATTTAAGACCTACTGCAGCAAACCATTTTCTCCTTTCCCAGTCTAGGTAATATCAAGATTTTTCGTAGCATGAGTTTTGTATTCTTTTCCACAGCTTTTCTCCTGAGCAGGTGATGTGAGGTCTACAAATTTTCTAAGAGGGCTTTAAAAATTTTTGAAACTACTCAATATGTCCATAAAGTTAGAAGGAGCAATTATATTGGATATAGTTATCTATGACTCTGATTTTCTGACCTCATAGAATGTAACACCAAACCCATCTGAAGATGCAATTTGGTAAAATAACCAATCATGTTTTCCTCTCCTTCTTAGGTCCTCGCCTTCCTTTCCCTTGACTCTTGTGCTGGTATTCTAGCTAATCTAGCAGCTTGCGGTCTCTTCCCGCTTCAGTCCATCCCTGGGCTGCCCCCCAAATGATCCTTCTACTCGACGACTTGCTTATGACCCAGTTTACTGCTTTTTGATAGTTTCCGGTACTGCAGGATGAAGGTGTGGTTACTCTGAGGCATGGCATGCAAGGCTGGGCACAACTACCTTTCTGGCCTTAAACCTTTTCCCGTTCATAACTTATGCCTTTGCAGAATTTCAGCCTTGGGAGCTTGCTTTCTCTCTTAAGCCTCCCTTGACTCCATGAATTAGTCAGGCTCTCCTCTGTAGTAAGACAGTGATGATTGGTTACTGGATGTTGGAATTCTTGTTCATCTAAAGATCATCATCATCGCTTAGCAAATGGCCTATGTGTGTTCAGTAAATTAGAAAAGGTAGCTGGATTACTTCCTATTTGGGCAGAACTTTCTTAAATCAAAATCATGAGCCCTAAGATGTTTTATTGGCTCCAAAGGATGACCTGTATGTTTGAGGCCACATTTGGCAAATCACATAAGTCTGTAGACGGGCATAAGAGGATGTAGGTGCATAGGTGTACCAAAGCCAAAGATACATGGGATTCCCTCTGAAGTTGGCTAGGTGAAATAAATTTTTTTTTTATAAACACGCAATTCACCATAAATCATTTTCGTATAAATATGTTTTATTGCAGAGAAGTTATAATTATTTACATGCTGTAACACATCACAACATAAATTTACCAAATATTTTTCATGGTGGGATGCTGTAGGTTTCAGATAATAGTTTCAGAAGAACCACAGATTAAGTGAAGAGACTTACAGCTTTATTGACTCTACAACTCTCGGTTGCTATATGCTAGAAGTCAAAAGGCAGTGTTTCTCAGTCCTACCTGTCACCACTTGCATGCAGAAACCTAGGAAGCAAATACAAGAGAACTGTCGAGTTTCAAATCCATATTGCCACCAAAGTTTACAATGGGCTGAGTTATAGTTCATGTCGTAAAGCATTTAATTCTTGCATAAAATATACAGTTCTATTAAGGTTGGTATAAATCTACTTATTTATAAACCCTGGCTTAAAAACAAGGACGGGAGGCAGCCTGCACATGCATTGAGAAGGACAACCTAGCAAATGTTTGTGACCTTAACAGTGTGGATTCACTTTCTTATTGTTACTGATCTAGGAAAATAACCTCAAGAATTGTAGATTTAAACTTCTCATGGTGATAAGTAATGGCAATGAAACTCTAGGAAAGACCCGAGGCACTCTCACGATTTATGCTGGTGGAAGAAAATCTATGGACTGTAGAATGTCACTAAGGTATAATTTGGCAAGTCTTCTTTAAGCCACATCTCCAGCAGGATCATCCTGGAGTGCAATAAAAAGTCACCGATGCTTGAACTGCTGATTTCTCAAAAAGTGAATAAAGTGCTAACAGACCTTGAACATAAATGAAACAAGTAGGTGGGCCTAGAAATTCCAAACCAAGTTCATAAATATACCTTAAAGTTGTGTTCCGAGGTTACCAAATAGAGAGGCCTTGACTGGAAAGGAAGAAAAGAAGGAAGTAAATGAAGGAAACACAGAAAAATAGAATTTCTCTATCTCTTCACACCTACCCCACCGACCTGAGTAGCGCACAAAGCAAGCGAATGGGTGAGGAAGATGGACGCACAGCTTTGCAAAATGGCGACGTGCTCGCTTCCTCCTGAATAGAAACCAGTGAGAAAATCCTGATGAGGAGTAAGGAGAAGTCCTAGTTTCTAGCTTCCACTGAGAATGATCTTCTCTCAGAACAGCCCTCTCTCTACCCTCTGATTCCCTTTTCTCTCCTTTTACCCCCCTAGCATGTTCTCCTTGCTGCCCAGGAGATGAAAAACCGTTCGTTAGGCTGGAGATGTCCTGGCCAAGGAAGCCATCGATCCTTCAGCATCTAGCATGAGAGAAAGGGAAGTCTGCGTTCTATCCTTAAGTGATTCTTCTTTAAATAAAATGAGACCAAGCTTTGGAATGGAAACTCTTGCATGATCACATCAGTAGGGCTAAGTCAGCAGCTTAGGATTCTCATGCCAAGTGATCAGGGTAGAACGCAGTCAGTACATTTTACAAATTTTGCTCTGGGGGCTGTTTTGCTTTGCAAATAAACCTTGCTTTTTTTTTTTTTTTTTTGAGCTGGGTGGCTTGCAATGGCAATTTTCAGGACTTGTAAGTTTTCCAGTGCTTGGCAGGAGGAAGAGCCCACACCACCTTATAGGCTTTGAATAAATCAGGTTATAAACCTCTTTGGGATTGAAGCCCAGCAAGTGTTACCTCTAGCTGAAGCAATGAATAAGACTTATGAGAATAAGTAGTTTAAGGTAATTTAAAATATATATTCAGTATGCATAATAAAAATATATCCGTACAATGATCTTGAAGCTATCATAATTTTTCTCTTTAAAAAAATACTCCCTTGAAAGTGCTATCAGTAGCCCCCTTCCTGTCTGTGTTTTGAAAGGCAAATTCCCTGGCCCTGCAGTACTGCTGTAATTCTCATGTCATTCCTAGAGTCTTCCCTTTTCAGTGGTAATAATAATGCGTAGTATGTTTTTCTCACTCTTAGCTTCTTCCTGGCGAAATGCTGCTAAGTATGGAATACTGAAAGAATTAAAAGGGACAGTAAATTGGAATGAAGGTGTGACCTGTCTCTGACTCTAAACAAACAATAGGTAAGTTGTCCTTTATTGAGACATACGACTCGGTAGGACCCCTGGATCTCTGAGTCCTAACAAGAAGTGCAAAACAAGTAACTCAACTTGGTATAAAAAACCCTGATTAAGACAGTATAACAAACCATGATGTGAAACGATAGAGTCAAATCCAAATTCACAATATATAAACCACAGCCAAAACGGAAAGATTTTAATCATAACGGTTACGGCTTCCCAAGCCAGAGAAAGCTTACTGTACTTCGAGAATCAACTAAAGTTGGTAGATAGCAGGGATTCTGGAACTTGCAATAACAATTGAATAGCTGCAGATTGCATAAATGTGTTGTGTCACGTAATATCAAAGTTATTTGCAAAAATTATACAATCTGGAATGCTTGAATATGAGACACAACAATGTACTGAAACATACATTTATAAGAAAATGAGAGCAATCATTAATATAAAAGGTATTTTTGGGATGCATTACGTGAGCAGTGCTATCAAGGTTAAACAGGTGAAGGAAGTTCAGTTAGCTACTTAGAACTTCGGTCATATAGGTCTATACCTTCTTCTTCTTTGCAGAATCTCATACCTCTTCTGTGTCTTACGGTTGACCTTGCTTAGGATTTTCAAAGTGCCACGGGTAAATACTGATCAGGGGCAGACAGTGAGGGCGACTCCCGCTAACCATGCTGAAATGTAAGGCTTCTCCTCATGTTCCCAGGGGAAGACAGACTTCCCTTGGCCTGTCTCGTTCTTCCACTGTGGCGTTGCTCTGCCCTCCCTGTCTTTTTCCACCTGTGACTTCCACGTTTCCCTCCAATGACAAATGCTCCTTGGGAATTTTTGATCCTTCTGTCTTCTGTCGAATTCAGGGTTTCTTCCTTCTCCTTTTCTTTCTGGGGATGCTACACTTTAAAAGGATCCCTGACCTCTTATTTCCGAGGCCCTGCCATCTTATTTGCACTTAGAGTGCAAGAGGCAGGTAAAGCTACACTTCTTTCAGCATTTGGTTGATCTGCGGCCTCAAACTCCCAAGGACACACCTCAGCTCGTGATGTTAAAGGCTGCCAAAGGTTATTACTTGAGTTATAGGAGCGGGGTGCATTTTCCTCGGGGGAAGAGGTCTTTTTTTCCTGGTCTCCTGTTGGGTTGAGATTTTCATTCTTGATTTTTGATGCTACAACTTTGGGGGGCGGTTCTTCGTACTGCCCAGCACACACGTTGGTGGCATAATGCTGACTGCCGTTCTCATCTTTGGCTCTCCCTGGGGGAACCTGAGTCTTAGAAATCAAAGGCTTCTCATCTTCAAAACCGGGCTGACCTTGGCTCTCCCAAGGGCATACCTCAGCCTTGTCTATGCTCTTCTGACTGGTTTGCTGACACAGTTCAGCTGCCTTGGGCTTCTGATGAGATTTCTCCTTTAAGGAAAACGCTGGGTTTTTCTCCATCTCAGAAGCTGCAATAGATACGTGTTTTTGAACTTTTGATTCTGAAGGCACGGGACCAGGGGCCAGGTCATAAATCTCCCAAGGGCACACCTCCCCTATGTCAAAGTTGTTCTTCTTCTTGGTGGTGCCTGGGCTCATGTCAGAATTGGCAGTGGGCGGGTTGACCCTTTGTTGCTTCATAATCCCAGATTTCTGAGGTTTTCTTGGCTCCTCCAAATGATTGGAGTTTTGGGGGGCAGAATCTTTAGTTTCTGCATTATCTGAATTGGAGTACTTTCTGTTTGCTTCTTTATCTTTTGGCAGAGGTTTCTGGGATTTTGCACGTTCTTCCACGCCCGATGTTTGGGTTTTCCCCGCCAATCCAAGAGTCTTCTCCTTGGCACTTGCTATGACACTGAGAGACTTCTGCAACACGGATGTTCGGGGGTGGCCCGGCTTCTTCTCTGAACTGAGATTGTGAGCGCTCGCCGACTTACACACCAAAGGCACAGACTCTGTGGACTCGGTCTCACTGTTTTCTTTCAGTTTCTGGGTTAGTTTTTTACTTGACAGAGACTCCAGTGTGGAATTTTCTGTAGCCTCCTCTTCCTGGCTTTCCACTGGTAAACTGTTGGACTCTTCCGTGTGCTCCCTCACGTGATCGTAAGTGCTGTGTGATTTCTTTAGCGAGAAGACTCGGTTTCTCAGGGACTCCTCTTTGGGCTTCCCGGTGTTACCTGAAGATTCTTGTGGGTTCTTCCTGGTCAGGGCAGTGCTTTTGGCCATGCTGTGGTCTGTGACTTCCTTGTCCTCTTTGGAACATTGCCTGCTGACCGTCTCTGGGATCTCGGTGATGCGCCTCATGATCGAACGGCCCAAGCCCTTCTTGGAGCACCGCTTTTTCTGGAGGTGGGGGTTATTCGTAATCATTTTCTTTCTTTTATATATTTCCAGCTGGGCATAGAGTTTCTTCAGCTCATCCTGCCAGAACAAAAGCAAATTCACAGAGATGCAGAACTTAGTGGTTCAGCCAGATACTATTACTAAATGTAACTTGGTCAGTAAGCTTGAGCTCTTTAGGGAAACTGACCTACAGCTTTTCACACCACGTGTGCTCATCAACCTTCTCCTCATTCTTACTTTTCTGATGAACCTGTGCTCTGTTACCCATAGAGTTTGAACTTTAAGACTTGAACTTATGCATCCTGCACATGGAATGAGCCCGTTAGACTTACAAGTTGTGTGGGTCAGACTTGACCTTGGCCATAACAAAACTCAGCATATCGTGTTCCTAATCAATACTGGAAGCATCTTGTTGCCATTGATAAAATTACCTGTAATGTGGATTAGGTTTAGGGGACAACAAACCATCAATTACTAAAAGCAGCTTCTTACTCCAAATGCTGATATACTGTCACAGATCACTTTCAGTAATCCGAGCTCTCTGCTCGCAGATCTATCCTATCTCTCTATCAGCAAGATGTCAGAACCTGTAGTAGGGAACGTGTATCATCAGTTCATCATCATGACTGCTCCTAAGTCAATTGTGACTGTCAAGATTGGCCTGTGTGACTTCTACCATGATGTGGGTTTTAGAACTGGGTTAGCCCCGCATTCGATGTTTTCAGTTCTTACGCACACACGTTCCCCCCTCTCTTTTTCCCTCTGGACCGATGTGCACACAGGTGAGCATATGGATATGTCAGCCCACACATGCTTGCCTGTGTGCATGGGGTGAACCCGAAACAGGAAGGCTGAAATCTAGACATTACCCGAATGTCTTCCGGGTCTAAGCTGTGCTCACTCCACGCGGAGTTGATGCTGCTGTTCAGGTAGGACCCAGACCGGCCCAGGTCCAGCTCATCTTCATATGCTTCCGTCGCAATGTCATCTCGGGGGTTATTGCTTGAATGTGAAAACTGCAAGAGAGACGCCAAATGAGCTGTGGATATTAACCCGCTGGCAGACACAGCAGAATAATTTGTTAAAGGTTCTCATGTTCATATCATTTCTTCAGCTTAGATGAACTCATTTACCAAGCTCCTTAGAAAAGATCTGTTGCTATATTTATGTTTTGCTTTTCACGTTATGCACTAGAGCTCTTAGGCCATCTTAATACGTGGTTCCTTAATAGGTGGTTCTCTGACCCCTATTTTCATCTTTGTCTTTTCTCCAGGCTCACACGGCTCACTTACAGTACTCCTCATACATGTGATTTGCATTCTGAGAATGAAAGTAAGTCGAAAAACCCACACAAATGTTCTCCAAGAGTCGGAATTTGGACCCACTGGCAGCTGGAGGGAAATATTTTTTTTTGAGCAGTAGGGTCTACCTTGTGTTTCTTGTTCTGCATCACCTAGGGGAGGCTATAGGTCACCCAAAGATACAACTGGCCCTGATCACAGACAGTGACTTTGAGTCTAGGCCACATGGCTCCAGAAATGTTGCCTCCGAGACCTAGGAGATGGGAGATCTGCATGCTGGCATCAACTGTGTCGATAGTCAGACTGGAAACAAATCACGGACGCTCTGTGGAGCACAGGGCTCTTTCTGCCTAAAATGATGATGATATCTAAGCTTAAAATTCAAATGTTCACTGAAATTACAGAATTTTTTCTCAGGCTCAGCATTCTCAAGTTCCTCCTTCATCACATTTTGAGGTATTTTTATTATTTTCACGTGGTCTTTGAATATGTTTGTTTCATGGACTCTTGCTATCTCTATTCTTCATCAGATGGAGATGTGCAGAAGAATGAACAGGGGAAATGATGGAAAGCAGGGAGAATCAAAACAGTTTGGCTGTTTCACATAACATATAAACCCACGGATCGTCCTATGAAAATGGAGAGAATGGTCTAGGGAACATGGGTTCTCCTCTCCCAGCTGCTCCTCAGGTCAAAAATTCCTTTAAAAAATTAACACATCACCCTTTCATGATACAGAGCTATTTTAAAATGTCAGTGTTTGTTAAAATATTTAAGGCAGGTGAACATCTATATAACATAACATGAAACAGCAATTCTCTACGTAAGGAATCATGAATGTTTTGTAACTGGAACTGACTGAGAAACCACTGAAACAGGTGACTCTTTCCTTCATTCTTCTACTTACAACTGTGGTTCTGACATGTGTCAGGAATTCAAGGCCATAAAGATGAGTCAAACAGAGTCCCTCTCCTCCAAAATCTCAAATGCTGCTAGGAAACCACCCAGAAGTTATTGATAAGAGAGTAATTGTTCTTGAGCACAGTCTCAGAGATGTTCGTGAAGTAAAGGAACACTTTTCAGATAATATCCATTTTCTGCTTTATTATTTGTCCTTAGTATTTATATATCTATCTAAAAGAGTATTTTGAATGCTTATCTTAACCTATTTCTTCTGTGACCCCCTTGTCCACAAAATAATTCCACAAGAGCACATATTTTATCTGTTCATTATTCTTACTCCAGGATATAGAACAGAGCTTAGTGAAGCCCCTCAATGATTTTGTTAGATTATCTCAAGTTGCGATATAGTTCACATACCATAAAATTCTCAGATTTCAATTGTACAGTTGAGTGCTTTTTGGTATATTCACAGTGCTGTGCAACCATCCCTACTATCTAATTCCAGAATATTTTCATCACCCCGAAAAAGAACCTTAAACCCACGAAAGTGGTCATTTCTGTTTCCTCTCTTCCCTAGCTAGTGACAACCACTAACTTGCTTTCTGTCTCAACAGAGTGGCCTGTTCTGGACATCTCATATACATGGAATCACATAAGATGTGGCCTTTGTGTCTAGCCTCTTTCACTTGGTGTAATGTTTTCAAGGTGCGTACTAGCTGTAGTGCGTACTAGCTGTAGTGCGTACTGGTGCTTTACTTCTTATTGTTGGGCAGTGCTGCATTGTGTAGATGACACTGCATTGTGCTTCTACATTTATCAGTTGATGGACATTTGGATTGTTTCCACTTCTTAGCTATTATGAATAAGGCTGCTAGGAACATCCATGTACCAATCTTTGTATGAATATGTGTTCTAATTCTTACCACTGAATGAGCCGTCTGTGTATGTAGTACTTCAATCTAATAAAAATGTAACCATATAATGCAAGGTATGAAAAAAGGAGAAGATAAATTGCAGTAACAGATTAGTCCATGAAAACTGTGGCTATTTGGTATATATAATTCAAGTAAGGAAGAAAATAGGAATTTTGTTCTGTTTATATTTGTTTGCCCTTTTAGTCAGGCTGAATTTCAATGTTTCGCTTATTATAATGTTTCACTGGAGTGAATGACAAGCAATCATAAATTCCTGTCTTAGCTGTGTTAATATTATATCGTGTGGTACTAATACAGATAAATGATGTTCCAATATTTTGTTTTTCTATGTGTAAATGAGGAAAATAATAATAATGCTCTAACTTGGGGGCACCTGGGTGGCTCAGTGGGTTAAAGCCCCTGCCTTCTGCTCAAGTCATGATCCCAAGGTCCTGGGATCGAGCCCTGCATCAGGCTCTCTGCTCAGCAGGGAGCTGGCTTTCCCCTCTCTCTCTGCCTACCTCTCTGCCTACTTGTGATCTCTGTCAAATAAATAAATAAAATCTTTAAAAAAAATAATGCTCTAACTTGTGTGTTTCTTCCCCACACTCTGATATCATATTATTTCATTGTAAGCTGTTTTATTGCTATCGTGTCATAGATGAAGAAACTGAACCTCAGAGAGATGAAAAGTTCTGGCTAATGTCATACTGTATAGCCAGTGTGAGTGGAACATATATTCTTAATCCGGATATTCTGAGTGCTGGCCCATTTTCCCCCACTTCGGTATGCTGTCTAGATAAGTCTTTGCCAGAATCTATCATTTTAAAGCAATATTTTTCTAACAAAATATTATAATTATTTACATAACAATTTTCTGAATGTTTACAACACAAAGCTTCCTGAATATAAATCTCAACAGGAGGATTCTTAGAATCTCTTTAAAAATTACTTTGATGTTATAGGTACAATAAAAGTTACCTTGGACCCATAATTAAATCATATCTGAATATAAAAATATTTGAGAAAGGGGCACCTGGGTGGCTCAGTGGGTTGAGTTTCTACCTTCAGCTCAGGTCATGGTACGGGGCATGGGATAGAGCCCCGGATGGGGCTCTCTGCTCAGCAGGGAGCCTGCTTCCCCCCTCTCTCTGCCTGCCCCTCTGCCTACTTGTGATCTCTCTCTCTGTCAGATAAATAAATAAAATCTTAAAATATATATATATATATATATATATATATATATATATATTTGAGAAGGAGCCAAACAAGATGATGAGTTTTATACAAACTGAAGCATTTAAAAATTCTATGGGATGTTTAATAAATTCTAAAAGAAAAGAGATTTCTAGTTCCCTGAGGAGAGAGCTTTAAAAACATTTTAGTGTCAACTAAATCTCCACACTTCCTTTTCCCTATATTGCCAGATACTTTTTTTTTTTAAAGAGGAAACAACTCCATGCTTATTTAAAATAACTGTCTTGCAAGAGAAAAGTAATGTTAAAGGAATACCTTTGGAATCAAAAGCAACCCAATGGTGACTGTCACAGTCAAATGAGTATGTGCAAAATACAGCATTAGCATCCAGTCAGACTGAAGTCTTGAGGCAAGAACGAATCTGAAATGAGAATTCACCAAGTTAGTAATCCAACAAGATCTCTATTTAACAGTCTGAGGGGTTTGAAGTGGCGGGGGGGTGGGAGGTTGGGGTACCAGGTGGTGGGTATTCTAGAGGGCACAGCTTGCATGGAGCACTGGGTGTGGTGCAAAAATAATGAATACTGTTTTTCTGAAAATAAATAAATTGGGAAAAAAAATACTAGGATATTTGGAAACTCTTTTTCCTCAGTGTTTTTTAAAAGCAAGCAAGCAAGCGTGAAGAAAGCTGTACTGTGGTCTCTGTGGAGCAAGACCTAAAGTAACTGTGGCTGCAAACATAAGACATGAACTCCTTATTTTTTATTTTAACTTATCAGTAGGAGGAAAGACAGCCTATAGACATATAATATGCTAATCATTTCCTGGAATAATTATTTTGCATGTCAATGGAATGTCTAAAGTGAAAACAGTGAACACACGTGAATTCAAAAGAACATTTACAAACTAGTGGCTTCAGGCAAATTTGGGTTATAAGACACAGCCACATAATTCTTGATTCTCATCTTTTTTCTTTGAAAACATTAATTAAGAAAAAAGGGATGGGTAGTTATCTGTCTTTGTGAATGACCTCAGAGGCTTAAATGATAAACAATGCAATGGTTAAATGAATATACTAATGGTTTGTCATATACATCTTTTAAAATAAAGATTTTAGTTGTTGTGAAGTGTCAAATTGTTTTAAGATAACTGAAAATCCTATCTTGCTGAGGAATTTATAAAACGGTGTTCTAGGACAGTCCTGCAGGCAACGTGTATAGGAAAAATTCAGTACTGATATCTACTCTGGTGATTTTGGAATGTTTTCATGAACCAGTAGGTCTGTGTACACACGAAAACTCAGGTTTTAAGGACTCATTCTTTTGCGGAAACCAGGTGATGTTTTATTAAGGTCATTTTACAATCATACTCTTCTTTTAATTTTTTCCCATGCATTGTTTATCCGTGAAAGCTAAATAGGAGATTTTATTGTGTTTGGAATTAAAGAATTGGCATATTTAAAAAAGATTCACTTATTTATTTGAGATAGAGAGGGAGGGAGGGAGGGAGGGAGAGAGGAGAGGGGTGGGAGGGGCAGAGGGAGAGGAAAAGGAGAGACGCAGATTCCCCACTGATCGCTTGCAGAGCCCATGTAGGGCGCAGCTCCCCACCTGGAGATCGTGACCTGAGCTGAAATGGACAGTGAGATGCTCCGCTCACTGAGCCATCCAGGTGCCCCTAGAGAATCAGCATCCTGATACACTGATATATGTCATCATATTTGAAAAGCTAACATCTTAAGAAAATGCTTATGATATAATCATAAAACAAACACATGAATCTAAAAACAGAAGAAACTCATTTTATACCTGCATTATGCCGCATTCATGACAAATTTACTAAGTAAATTAGCATTATTAATACTTGAAACAAAATTTCCATTAAGGGGATTTCTTCCTCATTTTCACCTCCATCCCAGCCCCCGTCTTCTCCCCTCTCCTCCCCCCTCAAATCGAGCTAAGAGAGTTGTTCGACATGGAGATCGTTTCCTCTGTGTTTGGAGACATAAAACAGACTTAAAATATATACATAGAAGTACAGAAAGTTCGTGATGGTTTACCTATAACCAAATAGCATTTTAAGAATTAACATCTTCTCTAACTCCTTGGCGAAAAAAGTGGCTTTATGCCTGCCTTGAATGTGATTAAATGAATAGTCACTTTTTTGGGGAATGACATACTTTTGATAGATCCTGTGCTGGGTCAGAAAAGATTTTTTTTTTAAGCACTGAAATAGGATCATCATACTCAGTAACAAGTAACAGTACCTGAGGCATAGGACTGAGGCATAGAAGCAATATAAAATTGTGACCTGGAAAATTATACAATCCAAATCTGCTGGGGCCATTTCCAGCACTGGAGCAGACAGTTATATCAAATGAGATGGATTTACATTCTAAAAGTGTTCTCATGCACTGCGAATTTCTGTCTCAAATGCCAACACAAGTGAACCTGAAGCCAGCCTGACAATATCTGAAAAGAACATGGTTACATATAATTTAAATTAAAACGGTGAGTCTTCCAAAAAGCTAATTTGAAGTACTCTATACTAACATCAACTGATCAAATTAATCAGTTTTTAAATACTGCTAGGTTTGTTAGGTTGCAGTTCTGAGTAGAAATATCTTAAGAAAATTGGGTTTTGCAGTCTTCTTCAAGATTTTTCTTTAAAAGACTTTTTCAACTTCTAAAAAACAGATCTAACAGTCAGGAACATAGAAATAGTTAAAATTGAGGTTAAGAATAAAAGCAAACTTTTTAAAAGTCTTGCACTTTCCCAAAGCTTTGCTCTATGCTTAGTAAAGGATTAGAGAACAGATTAGGCAAAATGCCTTCTGCATTATTAGACTTCTAGACTTAATCCTTTTAGTTTATTTTTGCTCAGTCTGGCAATTTGGTGAGAATAAAAGTAAATCTGCATATAAATATGTAGTCATAGCTTTAAGTTTATATATTTATGTATGTAGATACGTATCCACAGTTACGTATATATAATTTTATATTTTAAGCAAACAAGAATGAACATATATGCCTATAGATAGAGAATATCTGCTGATGTTGGAGGCTTTACTTAGTATTATTTCATTCTAGTAAAAAATCTTCAAAGATGGGTCTAGTTGATTTATATTATTATGTTATTGTTTCCTATTCTTAGACTTTATCAACACTGGAACCACAGCAGGTATGAGTTCAGTCCACATGTAAATAAGAAATTATAGGGGCGCCTGGGTGGCTCAGTGGGTTAAAGCCTCTGCCTTTGGTTCAGGTCATGATCCCAGGGTCCTGGGATGGAGCCCCGTGTCGGGCTCTCTGCTCTGCAGGGAGCCTGTTTCCTCCCCTCTCTCTCTCTCTGCCTGCCTCTCTGCCTACTAGTGCTTTCTCTCTGTCAAAAAAAAAAAAAATCTTTAAAAAAATAAATAAGAAATTATATATACTTGATTTCTTTAATTATTACTGCCTATTGCTTTCTCCCTGCTCATCTCCCTAAAATCAGTGTTCTGTAGATTTACTGTGTTTAACTATAATTTAAACTATAATTCCATCTTTGGTCCTTTATGGCCATACAATTAAATTTCCAAGACAGAGTAACTTGTCTATACTATAATTCTTTGAAGCCAACATGCCACAATCTAATTGGGTTTGGTCTATGGAGAAAGGTAAGTTGAATTTGGAACTTAAAAGTAGGGCTTTCCAGCAATGTCCACAATAGCGAGACTGTGGAAAAAACCTAGAATTCCATCAACAGATGAACGGATAAAGAAGATGTGGTATATATACACAATGGAATACTATGCAGCCATCAAAAGAAATGAAATCTTGCCATTTGCAATGATGTGGATGGAACAAGATGGTATTATGCTGAGCAAAGTAAGTCAATCAGAGAAAGACAATTATCTTATGATCTCCCTGATACAAGGAATTTGAGAGGCAAAGTGGGGGAGTTTGGGAGGTAGAGAAGGAAAAAATGAAACAAGATGGGATGGGGATGGAGACAAAACACAAGAGACTCTTAATCTCACAAAACAAACTGAGGGTTGCAGGGGTAGGAGGGGTGGAGAGAGTGGGTGGTTGGGATATGGACACTGGGGAGAGTATGTGCTATGGTGAGTGCTGTGAAGTGTGTAAGCTGATGATTAACAGACCTGTACCCCTGGGGCTAATAATACATTATATGTTAATTAAAAAAATTTTTTTTAAAAAGTAGGGCTTTCTATTCAGATTTTTTTAAGCTTGTCTAACAAAATACCAAAGCCTACCAAGGCCAGTCACTTTGCTACCACTAGAAGTTCTCCCTGTTCAAAACTTAAAGGGACTATACAGTTGTGTCGAGGGAAGCTGATTTTTAAGTAGGTCATGTCTACCAATACAAAGTCTACTAGGTTCAACATGTACAACTCAGTCAGGTCTTGCGTCTGTGTGAACCCAGCTAGGCTGATGGGTTGTCTGGGACTCTGTAGGAAAGACCTAAACAAAGTAAGAAAGTTATTATTATTATTATTTTTAAAAGCAAGCTCTATGTGTAGTGTGGGGTTTGAACTCATGACCCTGAGATCAAGAGTCACACGCTCCCTGACTGAGCCGACCAGGTGCCCCCAGAAAGCTATCCTGAATGAATATTTAGAATACATTTCTCCTTACCTCGGCCAAGTATTAAAACAGAATTTTCTGAAGAGTAGCTTCTGTTACCAGATGTCAGTTGAGATTTGGGGGGATATCATGGTGAATGGTTTGGAAAGTGCTGGTTAAACAAACTTAACTAGCTTTCCTTATAGCAGGACTTCCTGGTATGTCACACTGTGCTGTGACATTCCTAAAGGGGAGCTACCAAATGCAATGTGTTATAAATATCCAAAAGTAATATCCTAATATATTAACAGTGCTTACCATCTTCGGGTGGTTTGATTAGGCAGTTTATTTTTAATCATTTTATGATTTATCTATAATAACCACCTATTGCCTTATTAGGAATTTTTAGAAGTTCATTTAAAAAATAACTATCTTGCCTACTTGGGCAAATTGAGAGTTTAAAGTCCATTGAGGAATGCCTGGGTGGTTCAGTGGGTTAAGCATTTGTCTTCGGTTCGGGTCACGATCCCAGGGTCCTAAGATCCGAGCCCTGTGTCGGGCTCCTAGCAGCAGAGAGCCTGCTTCTCCCTCTCCTTCCGCCTGAAGCTCCCTCAGCTAGTGCGCGCTCTCTCTCAATGTGTTAAATAAATAAATAAATAAAATCTTTAAAAAAAAAAAAAAAGTCCATTGAAAAAACATACTTAATGATGAAAACAGAACAGATGCAAATCTTAAGATAGAAAAGGATAAAGATCAATTTAGGTAAATGCTTTGAACAGATTTAATTTCTCGGGCAATTAATTTGATTCTAAGAAATACAGTAGCTGATGTAGGGCAAAAGTAGGAAACCCTTTGCATGACCTGGTCACATTCTGACAACAGAAGACATTTAAACATGTCTGTAAATTTCTTCTGGCATGCTTATAACTCTTTAATTGGTTTGTTAATACAGCATTTAACTTACAAATGGTTCTAGAGAAGCATGTTTGTCGTATCTTGAAACGCAGGCGTTTGATATTCTGGAAACAGACAACGAAAATGCAGCTTTTCTTGGGAGATGGTTTGGGAGAAATGTGCAGGCTGTGGGGCTCTGCCCACAACAGTGTTCTTCAGGGCTCACTACAGAGCATCCCCTCTCACATCCTTCAGCTCCAGTCTGAGGAGAAGTGAGAGAGCCTTCTTCTTGCCTATTTATAACATCGTTATTTTGTTTTGCATCTTTCCTTCCTCGTTTCTTTTTCTCTTTTCTCTCTTTCTTGAGAGGGGGCAAGACAAAGCAAGGAGGCAAATTCCTTTGATTCCTGGTGCTTTGATGGAATTTCTAGGGTTGTCAAATCATAAATACTTCTTTTCTTACTTAAATGTTGAAAAAGTGTAGGTATGCCTAAGGTTCAGCTGTTCTCTGTATCATCTATTCCTACAAATGCAAGATGTAACTTGATAATTATTGACTAAAGTGAGAAATGATAAATATCTTCTAAAACTTCCAAAGACCCACACCTTCCCACTCTGACTCCCACCATTACTTATCACTGTTTTTCCACTGAGGGAAAAGACAAATATTCAAAATTTCTCATTAAATTCTTATGTATGTCCTAACTTTGTCGAGCAAATGAATGACATCTTTTTGTTGCTTTGCAAGTTATAGGATTCCTTTTTTTTTTGTTCTCACTGAGGTTTTCATTTCATTTTCAGATATAAATAGGTGTAAATTCTCTGAAGATAAGTCATACATATTTCATTTTGTTCACTATCATAAGCTACTTGCTTCCTCCTTTGTACTTACTGACTATAGTAATAAATGGGATATTAAGAAATGGAGGACCAGGTCATACTAATAAAAAGTCATTGCTAAAATGTGATAGTGATAAAACCTCATTGCGCACAAAAATCCAGTCTTCGGGTTGGAGTGGTTTTTTTGGTTTTGAATTTAGCAGAACTAGTACACATAAGTTGACGATCTGAGTATTAAGATTTTAAAAGTATAAACCAGTGTATTAACATGAATGGAAACATGGATGATTGATCTACATCTACTTTATAATGTAAGCATGTATTGTTTTATATCTTCAGAACAAAAGACATTATATATCATAACAATATTCAATGATATTCCCATAAGTGGTTTAATTAATACAGTAATATTGAGTCAACCTTCAAATAAATAAAGGTGATAAAAAAACATTAGAAGGAACTAAGAACATCAGTTTAGGGAAAAAAAAATAGAGGGGCACCCGGGGACACAGTTGGTTAGGTGTCCGACTCTTGGTTTCAGCTCAGGGCACGATCTCATGAGTCCTGAGATCGAGCCCCACGTTGGGCTCTATGCTCAGTGCAGAGTCTACTTGGGTTTCTCTCTCCCTCTCCCTCTGCCCCACTCCACTGTGTGTTCTCTCTCTTTAATAAATAAATCTTAAAAAAACAAACAAACAGCAAGCTATCTTTATTTGCCATTTGTATGACAAAGACATTAGTCAACTTAAAAACACCATCCTTCCTAAATCTTTCCATTATGCATGCTATCCAGTTTTGCTATTTAACTTAAACTGAATTGCATTTCTCTAACTTAAACTGAAACACATAAGAGAAACAAAACGGTTATTTACTAGCTCTACAAGGCACTCGCCTGATTGTGTGGAATACAGCAGAGATAATGAGCTCGTTGTGAACTGCAACAGCCATATAGCGTGGCTCATGAAACGCTGATGGCACCGTCCGCACTGCATAGCAGAGATAAACACCCCACAAGAGGAATAAAAATTCAGCTGTGAGAAGGGGAAAAAAAAAAAGAAAAACAATCTTCCATTAGTTTTATAGGTGAACAATAATGTAAAATTTAAGTTCTTTAGCATGCATTTTGTGTTTGAGAAACATAAGTTCAGTTAGAAACAGATGCATATAAAATGTCATTCACATATAAATACATATGACATACTTATTTTAAGATTTTATTGAATGTAACAGAAGATTTTACAAAGGTATAGTTTGGTTTTTCTTTTCTTTCTTTCTTAAAACCGTGGTTGGCCCCTCAGATTTTTCTTTTGCTAGTACCTGGCTTTTTCCTAAAACAAATGTAAAATAATTTTCCACATCCCCAACCTAAGTTTAAGATACTCATAGAGCATCTGGGTTGTAATGAAGTCATCAAGGCAACCAAGGCTTATAATGTGTTTATATCCAGCTTCTAGAAATTTAAACTCTCACTGCATTGAATCTGGTTCCACAATGTAAAGATACCCATTGCCAGAAATGTGAGAAAATAGGTTGTTAAACATTCAGTGGCATTTTTTATAAATGAACCATTATTTCTTCACACATGAAAGAAATCTTATCTTTTATGGGTGGAGTGCTGAAGGCTTCATAAAATTCACAATCTTCTTATTTGTGGGGCTCAAGTCAGAAGAGACAAGCATAGCATAGCATTTAAACATAGGGCTTTGGAATCACACTAGACCTGATTGGAAATTCTAGTTCTAACTCTAATTAACTTCGCATAATCTAAGCCAACTTAATATTTCTGGCCACAGTTATCTTATCTGGAAAATGACAATAACAAAAGTCCATATTTCATGAGATTATTTGCTAATGAAATAATGAATATAAAGCACTTAACATAGTTTCTGTCTGGTAGATATTAAATAAAGGAAGAAATAAAAACACACGTTAAATGGTTCTTATTGTTGAACATCTCATTTGACTTTTTTTTTCCAACCTGGACATCACTATTTTAACTCATTCTGACCAATAATTGTTCAATCCATTTTCTATCTTAGTGACACGACCTCACTGGAAGATAGTATCTAAAGAAGATCATATCTAATCCATCAGAGTAAAGAAGAAAGCTTTAATTAGGAGAAAGTCTTCAATCAAATGCATCACTTCAAGGTAACCTACTTACTTATCTATTGAAACATTGACTTCCATTCCCATATGCCAAGTTGTTTACCTGCCAAGCTTTCAGCATATTTCTGTCAGTGTTTAAACAATAGGTAGTGCCCTAATTACTGAAAATCCCTTAAGTAAACACATCCTTTAAGAGTTACTCTAAAACCCTGATGTGGTCAGAAGCCAAATATAAAATAAGCCACACTCAAAGATCTCCATGAGATTTATTCAGTCCCAGTTATTCACCACGTTGGCCACTGGCCATGTGCTATAAATGTTTTTTGTTTTTGTTTTTGTTTTTGTTTTTTTGGTCCAGCCAAGTTCTACTGGATCAGGAAAAGTGAATCAGGAAATGCTGAGGTCTTCATGTACAACTTTCCTTCCTACCTCTTGTATTTCTGTCCATGGTACTATTATTGCCTCTTTACCCAGGTGTGAAATCTCTGCACCACCCTTCACTGGTACATTTCTACTTTGAGCTGTTTTTCATACAAATCATTCCTCTCAATGCCACAATGACTATCCTTTAAGTGCCTATGATGTCACTCCTTATTGGTTATAATTATTTTTCAACTGCCCCATCTAAACCTGGATTTACCCTGAGTCCATTAGTTCTTCATTTCCTGAAACTTCCTTTGGATCACATCAGGATTTGTCCAAATCCCTGGTACTCCATGTGGAATAGCTGATTCACATTTCCACTGCAGGATTCACTAAGACTCACTTAGGACCCAGGAAACAATTCCTGCCCCCCCCCCCCCCCCGCTCCAAAGAAAGACTAGAAGGGATTCATGCCTGGGTAGACATGTGCTCACTTTTAAGATTTTTCTTGCCACCCAGGCTTCATGTTAGCTGCCCACTTTGCTTATTCTTTTGTACTTGTATACTTTCCTTAGCCCCTGACTTGTCTAGTTGCTGACCCTCAGGCCAGACTTTCGTGAGGTGTCGTATGCACCTTCATTCAGAAATCGGTAGTGCCTTACTATTATTTTACAGATGCTTGGTCCTGGCACTTCTTGTCCCCTATGACATCATGGTATATGTCCAGCATGATCTTCCAGTGTTCCCCAACATGAACTCTAAGCTGATCTAGGCAGACTCATCCTCTGAACCCTTCAAAGATTCCTCTTGCTTCTGAGTCTTTGTTCATGCTATTGCTCACCCATGAAATCTCTCACCCGCATTTCCAAATCCAATCCAGTTTTTCCATGTTTCATTCAGGTCCTACCTCCATCGCAAGGCCGCATGAATTGATTTCACTTTGCATGGAATTTTCCTTCCTCTAATATCTTACAGTTTTTAACTATTGATATTATGAAATGCAGAGAATAATCCCACACAATATATAACTGAGAGAAAATCGTGGAGTCTTGTTAATCATTCCATTCCTTAGCCCCAACTAGTGATGACCTTCAGGGCAAGAAGTGAGTCTTTATCTATTTATTTATTTACTTACTTACTTTTTAAATTCAATATAATTAACATTCAGTGTTTATTCATTTCAGGTGTACAATATAATGATTCAACAAGGAACTGAGTGAATTATTATTATTTTTTTTGCCTTTGCCTCCTTAGATAGCTCAACAGTACTGAGCAGACATAGATAAGATTCAATAAATATTTGTTGAATTGAAAGAACCTAGATGATACCAGTTTCAGGTTATTAGAGATGTAGAACCTCTGTTACCTTGGCTACTCCATCTAAAGCTGCAGGCCTATACGTGATCTAAAGGTTATATTGGCATTATTATTAATAGTGGTAACTGCTGTTTACTGATGGGCCACTAAGAGTATGGTGATGTGTTTGGCAGTTAAGAATAGTTAAAGCAAAAATATTTTTAAACAACAGCACAAATATATGGTGAAATTGAAGGATTCACATGTAACTGACACTGTCTCCTTTTAAAGACACTATTCCCTGCCACTTATTATAATGTTTTGATATAATGTTATCCTGAAGATTGAAAAAAAAAAAAGGAAAATAGCTAGGTTAATTAGGGTATGACAATGTAGAATTACATTTAAAAATAAGGGATAAAATAAGATTCCTCCTAATGGCTACGCTTAACATTAAAATCATTTCATTAGCAATATCAAACAATATGCTCTAGCTGAAAAACAATTTATTATTCAAAGTACCAATTAAACTAAATGTGATATATGAAAGTTGTGCTTGGGAAAAAAATCAGTCTCATATAATTAACTTCAAACTAACATCGCAATTAGGAAAGAAAATATGCAGATGTTACCAAATTTTGCAGTGCTATTACGTGGGAGTTGAAATATGTGTTGTGCTTCTGCTTTAGAAAATAATTTCTGTGGTTAAATGATTTTGATGGGAGGCATGAGTATAGTTAAAAAGGGAATTGCATTTATATTTAAAGATCCAAATAGGGCTTTCAGAAAACCGAGGTATTTTACTTTTAATCTATAAAGGATAACAGTTTGAAAGTTAACTACCACAGCCTTTTAAAAATTAATAGACCATAATGAAAGTGATTTCACGTTATCATTCCAACGGGTTGGGTCAAGCAAAGAAGTGAGAATTTGTATCAGCTCTTGAAGGTGTCTTAGCTCTGTGATCTAAGAACACCCACAAGGGCCGAGAGAAAAATGACTTCAAAGTACAAAATCTCTCACAAGATGTGGTCTCCTGCCTTGCCATGTTGCAAAGGCATTTTTTCTTTTTAAGATTTTATTTATTTATTTATTTATTTATTTTTAATTTATTTGACAGAGAGCGATCACAAGTAGGCAGAGAGGCAGGCAGAGAGAGAGAGAGGGAAGCAGGCTCCCTGCCGAGCAGAGAGCCCGATGCGGGGCTCGATCCCAGGACCCTGAGATCATGACCTGAGCCAGAGGCATGGGCTTAACCTGCTGAGCCACCCAGGCACCCTGGCATTTTTTTCTTAATAACATTTTATACTTCTTAGCCCCTTTAAAAAAATGTTTATATGGCACAAATAAATGTACAGATGAAGCATTTAGGTTTCATTTTTTTTTTTAACGTCCAAGGATTTCTTGTAATGTCTTCCTCTGTTTTCCCTCTAAGTCCTTCAAATTAGATGTCCGCTGTTTTTATGCTAATAACATGGCAGCTGGCACGGAAGTGATCATGAAGTATTAAGCAACCTCAATAATCCTTGAGACTAGCTCAGGTTCCAGTATTCTAGGGTTCAACTGGCACACGCGAGCCTTTATATTCTGGAGGCTTAGTTGCCTTTTCTTTGGTTAAAATGAGAACAGTTATCAGAGTTACAAGGCTTAAAACAAAGAAACAAAGAGAATGATACTTTTGATAGAATTTTAAAGCTAGAAGAGACTTTATGAGACCATGTAGTCTGGGGTACTTTTTTTGAGTGTGTATAGGATCGTCAAGATGGGTGGCTGGTGAATTGCTGTTACTCAGTTTGCCCGAAGTGGGTTTATTCAGCGTTGGGACAGCGAGTGACGGAGAAGGTAGACGTTGCAGTAGGTTTCACAAGCAGGACAGTGGAGGCAGGAATGTCTGTCTGTTCCCTCCTCAGCTTTCTGGAAGCAGTGAGCCAAGGGATGGACAGTGTTGGGCTACCGAACAAGCCTGTGGAGAGCCTTGTACCCCTGTTGCCCTCACAGGGTGCACAACAGAGTGGAGTCTGGAGCACAAGGCTCTTTAGTTCCTGACCAGTGTTCTCGAAATTACATCCCTGGCCTGAGGGTTTCTTTTGCTCTATTACTAACAGGTGGAGACAAAACCTGGGGAAATATTGTTTTAATCTTACGGAAGAAAATTTCCAAGCAGTAACTGTTTGTATTTAAACAATTAATATGTTAATCATAAATAGCTAGTACTTCCATTTGGACTGACGTTTTGTCCCCTCATTTTGACTTGGTAGCAAACATCTGTTGAATGTGTCAGGGCACTGCGCTAAACGCATTTTGTCCATTACCTACATGTGTGAAAGCTTTATTATAGGATGGGGCAAAATTCTGAATGTCCCAATTTCAAGCTTGCAGCAGAGATCCTGTGTAGTAATACCAAGGAATACTGTTGTTAATCATCTGAACTGTGTAGGTCACACAGTGACTTGATGATTCCATTCTGGTCCCTCGAGGGAGCTCTCCGAGCAAGAACTGCAGTGAGTGGTCACACATTTGCACACTGGCTTTTCTTTATTGCTTCCTTTCACACATTTCTAGAACTTGGATCAAGTTTTTCACAATCTCCAATGCATCTTAAGAGGGAAAGTTAGAAAAGGTATATTTTCTTCCCTCTGTCTTTGGCATGGGCACTTAAGAGTTTTAAAATCTGATGTGGGATGACAGAAATTTAGTGAAATTCAGACACTTCACAGCTTATGGACACACAATCAAGATCATGAATGTAAGAAGGGCTCACAAAGACAAGAGTGGGGACCTCTCTGGGCACAGGGTCAGTGACGGGGCAGCGAGTTTGGTCTTCTAGTAACATTCTTCTGTTTCCCTCTCCTGGTCATTGGCCTTTGTGTTTGAGGAGGGAGCCGGAATTGGGATTATTTTTTATCATTTAAAAACTTCATTTAAAATTGTCAGTTTTTTTTAAAAGACTGACAGGATTGGCAATTTGCTTTTGCTTGGACAACCTCTCTAGATTTACACATACTCTTTGAAGGACTAGCTTGAATGGTTTTAGGATGATTACAGTGGGGGTTAAATTTCTGTTTATATTCTGCCTTTGGGGAAAATTATTTTACTTCTTTGAGATGTAGTTCTTTATATGACCTTAAAGGGCAAAGAGAGAATAAAATATTTTATACCTTAATTTTATACTTAGAACATCATTTTCTCTTTTGGAAGTTTAAAAAAAAAACTAACTTCCTCGTTCAATTTCTAGCTTATAAAATCTTTGAGACAATTTTGCTGAGTTAGGCTTGGCTCGGGACCTTGCTTGACAACTGAGTGGCAGATTTACACGCTCATTACAAATCTGCTTTTTTCCTGGCCAAGTGATCTCTTTCTTATTTGATGTATCCCAGAGTTTTGACTACTTTGGGGAATGGGTCTCAGTGAGTAGAAACTGAAAACCCACACACTTTTCTCCTCCTAAGTAATCTAATCTCAGAGGAAATGGTAGCGCCCAGCTCTCTATAATCACTAAGGAATAGGAATGCTTGGAGCTGTAAGAACACGCTGAGATTCGCAGTCCATGCGGACTAACAGCTGGTTGTTTGAACTATGACAGTCGTTTCAATACAAGGAAAAGATCTACCAAAATCTTCTTGACAACTGAGCTAATCTATAGACTATTACTCTTCAAGAAACAGAAGATGGCTTTTTTCCCCTCCTTTTCTTTTTAATTTTTTTCACTGTTCCAAAATTCATTGTTTATGCACCATACCCAGTGCTCCATGCTATACCTGCCCTCCATAATACCGACCACCAGGCTCACCCAACCCTCATTCCCCCTTCCCTTCCAAAACCCTCAGTTTGTTTCTCAGAGTCCACAGTCTCTCGTGGTTTGTCTCCCCCTCCCAATTTCCCCCCACGCATTTCTCCTCTCCATCTCTCAATGTCTTCTGTGTTATTCCTTATGCTCCACAAGTAAGTGAAACCATATGATAATTGACTCTCTCTGCTTGACTTATTTCACTCAGCATAATCTCCTCCAGTCCTGTCTACATTGATACAAAAGTTGGGTATTCACCCTTTTTGATGGAGGCATAATACTCCACTGTATATATGGACCACATCTTCTTTATCCATTTGTCTGTTGAAGGGCATCCTGGCTCTTTCTACAGTTTGTCGGTTGTGGCCATTGCTGCTATGAACATTGGGGTACAGATGGCCCTTCTTCTCACTACATCTGTATCTTTGGGGTAAATACCCAGTAGGGCAATTGCAGGGTCATAAGGTAGCTCTATTTTTAATTTCTTAAGGAATCTCCATGTTCTTTTCCAAAGTGGCTGCACCAACTTGCATTCCCACCTCTTCAACACTTGTTGTTTACTGTCTTGTTGATTTCAGCCATTCTAACTGGTGTAAGGTGGTATCTCAATGTGGTTTTGATTTGATTCTCCCTGATGGCTAATGATGACGAATCCATGGTACTGGCCAAAAACAGACACATAGACAGGTGGAACAGAGTAGAGAGCCCAGATATGGACCCTCAACTCCATGGTCAAATAATCTTCAAAAAAGTAGGAAAAATATACAGTAGAGAAAAGACAGTCTCTTCAATAAATGGTGTTGGGAAAATTGGACAGCTATATGTAGAAGAATGAAACTTGACCATTCTCTTACACCATACACAAAGATAAACTCAAAATGGATAAAAGACCTCAATGTGAGGCAGGAATCTATCAAAATCCTAGAGGAGAAGATAGGCAGTAACCTCTTAGACATCGGCCACAGCAACTTCTTTGAAGATATGTCTCCAAAGGCAAAGGAAACAAAAGCAAAAATGAACTTTTGGGACTTCATCAAGTTCAAATGATTCCATATAAATGTTTAACATTTATATTGAGGTCTTTCTAGATTTGTTCACCTTGGGGGATGATCTTTCTACCTCTAGTACACAAACGCTGGTTCCTTTCCGAAGATTAGGAAGACTTCCATGGAGAATTTGTTCAACTCTATCTTCTAGTCTTCTTTCTTTCTCCTCCCCCTCAGGCATCCCAATGATTTTGATGTTGGAACGTTTCATGGTGTCATTTATTTCCCTAATTCTGTTTTCATGGCTTCTAAGCTGTTTGTTGCAGGCCTCCTCCTGATCTTTTTTCTCTATCATTCTGTCCTCAGATCACTAATTCTATCTTCTGCCTCGGTTACCCTAGCTGTGAGAGAATTTAGATTAGATTGGATCTCATTGATAGCATTTTTAACTTCTTCCCGGGTGGCTTTCACTTCTGCCCTAATTGATTCCATGTTGTCATTAATGGTTTTCTCCAACCTAGCTATTGCCTGGATAGTTGTTACCCTGAATTCCCTTTCCGACATACTGGTTATGTCCATATCCAATAGCTCTGATGGAGAGGGCACAGTCTGAATTTTTTCTCTGTTGGATGTTCCTCCTCCTAGTCATTTTGGTGAGAGGTCGTTGAGGGGACGTATAGCTGAAAATATCAACCATGATCGAGGCAACGTGCACCCTGGAAAGTTTCAGAGCAATCGAAGTCACAACCAAAAAGAAATAAAAAGAAAAAAAGAGAGAGAGAAAGAGAGAGACATCAAAAAAAGAGAAGACCCAGCCAGAATGGGCCCTAAAGGCAAGATTTAAAAGATATACAAACAAAAATGGGCAAAGAAAAAGACCAAGAAAAGAAAATGACAAGAAAAAAAGAAAAAACTCAAAATGAACCCCAAGGATGAGATTTATATAATACCAGAACAAAAACAAATACATAGAAACACTGACAGAAGAAAAAGTTGGGAGGGTGGTTATAAATCCTTGATGTGGGCGAGGAAGGTTATTTTGATTCTTCCTGGGTGTATCTTGGTATCTTTGCTAAAGGAGTCAACTTTCTAGAGATAAAGGGAGATTAAAACTTGTTTATATATAGGGGTAGTATTGAATAGGGAAAGAGGATTACCTTGAAGGTTATATCTATCTATCTATCTATCTATCTATTAAAAAATAATAAAATAGAAAAGAAAAAGAAAAATATAGGTATATATATGAAAAAATTCAAGTTAAAAGGTTATTATGGAATATGCTATATTACACTCTAGCTATAATGGGAAGTAGGTTAAAAAATTAAAAAGAACAAGAATAGAATGAATTAAAAATAAAAGTTGTATCTATGAAATATACAGGTTTTAGGGCAATACCGTGAGCTTAATATATTGTTTTCCCCTGATATTGGGTTTCTACAATTTTATGGGGACTCTGTGGTGGTTGTCCTCTCGTTCTTTTGGCTGGCTTTCTGGGGGAGGGGCCTGCCACAGTTTTTCAGTCAGTCTGGCTTGGGTTGAGTTCTCCAGCTCCCTACCAAGGGACTGGGTTCTGTGGAAACCGGTTTTTCAGGCTTTTGTTCTCTGGAGGTTTTATCCTTTGGAGGATTTTTGCTGCTTTTTAGAGGTTTGGTGGAAAGCAAACTGCATCCAAACCTCCACCTCAGAGAGAAGCCTCAGTCTGCTCCCCTCTGGGTGGTCCAGAACACACAGACTCCCCTCTGCAAACTCCGCTGAGCTGTGCAACCTCCCACAGGTGGTGCGCACCCCTAGCAACCGTCTCAGGGGTTTCCTGAAGTGCCTGCGTGTCCCTGCACTCCCATGCCAAAACCACGAGTGATACTGGTCCAGGGAGCCTGCTTCTTCTGGTGGCTGTCTTTGCGGGGGACTGCTGTGTGGGGTAGTTCTTTCAAGTCCTGGGAGTGTTCAGACTCTCAGCGGGTCCTAGAGAGCACTAACTCGCGGCCACACGGAGCACTCTCAGGTGCGGGTGGGGAGTGCGGTTCAGACCCCGGTCGTGAAGTGAGAACAGAGTGCAGAAGGCTGTGGCTCTAAAGAGCACCCACCTGACTCCCTCAAGCCGAGCAACCTTGGGGGCTCCAGGACCAGGACCGCACTCTGTCTGGCACTGGTGGTCCCTAGTGGTGGCCGACCTGGGTCGGTGGGCTTATGTCTGTGCCCATGACTGCCCGATTCCACCAGCTGCCCTTTAAGATTTTTTGCTCTTTTTGAGTGCTTTTAACTAGACTCCAAGTCAATGCTGGTCCCCAATCACAGGGCAATTTCGAATTGGGGTATTGCTTTCCAAAGGGTTGCTTCCCGTGGCTCCCTCCCCCTTCTGTTTATCCTCCGATATCAATCAGTCCTATCATTCCCAGTATGCTTTTTACCTCTCCACTGGCTTCTTCTGCCCCCATAGAGATCCAGAAGTGTATAATCCTACATCTCAGGCTGGTTTCATGGGTGTTCAGAGTGTTCTGGTAGATAATTAGCTCACTTTAGGGGACTGCTGCTTCTCTGCCATCTTATCCCCCATCCCCCTTTTTTCCCCTCCTTAATGTTGCTGCCCCCCCCCTTTAAAATCCCAGAGTTCCACCAGGGGGTTGAAACTCGTGGAAGAAACTGTGATGGCCACAGATATCTTAGTTACTCTTGCTCCATGTCCTTCAGGAGCTGTTCCAAAATAATGCCCAGTCCTATCACAAAATTTAACTTCCAAAAAGAAAAGTAGCATTGTAAGGATAAAATTAAGATACAGGAAAATTTGTCCTTTCAGCCCTGTAGCATCATATAAATAAATACTCCTCAAAGACGCAAAATATTTTCCAAAAGAGGTGGTTTATAAATAAATACGAAAATAACTCCCACTTCACTCTTTCTAAAAACACTCAAGCAGGACCTCCCACAAGTATGTGCAAGTTTCTAGCAATGTAGCCCAAGTCAAGGCAAATAAACTGTCTATGTGGTCAGGCTTTTATCCTTTGACTGAAATTAAAAGCACTTTTTTGAAGTGGTAACAAGTGATGGAGTCTGGATTAAGACATATAGTACAGTGGGATAAAAGAAGATGTATGTAAATGAAGCTACACCATGAGCATTAATCTAAGTCAGATGAAGAGGAAGTCTAATCTATTTTCCCTCTCACTCATTAAACGGTGCTTACATCCCATTTCACCTGTCATAAGACAGCCTAATCATCTAGGGTAATTAAATATTTAAATCCTTAGAAACAATTGCTATTTTAGAATTTTCCTACACAACTCAGTAGGACAGTTACGGTAGTCTTCTTGCTTCCTTCTAAACAGCAGCATGTGACTAATTAAATTACCGAACATGTGGTCATGTATGTTGTTTAAAATACTATACCAGGAAGGAAGAGAACAAAGAAGAGCATGTGAATGAGAAGGAAAGAGATGATTATGGTTTCTGCAGTGAACTCATTCCATGTGAAATTCATCTAAATGAATTAGAACTTTTAAAGAGTGGATGAATCAATATTGGGATTACCTTAAACAACTAAATATTTAAAAATTCCCATATGGAATGTGAACCCAAGCCGGGCACACCTGTTTGATTATTGCTAGACTCTTCTCTATGCCTTTCTTTCAAAGTCAGTGAATACAATATATAACAAGAAATGTCAAGCTCTAAGAAGTTTCCCAAACCACAAGATACTTCATGCACTGGACTTTTCACAAATATGATGACATGGGCAATTTATAAAAAAGTCTTAACTTATAAAAGAGTCCTTGTCAGGGAATAGCTAGGCCATAACAGTGATACAGAAAGATACAGAGAACAAGAGAAGGTAAACAGAAACTTGGATATAACTTTTTGTATATATTCTTGTGCTCGGTTAAGGAAGGCAGCAAAATAGCTTGATTCTCAATTATGTTCCTTTTAAGTCATGTTAGATTATCATCACCTAACTTCTAAAAGTAACCAAGGAAACATTTCTGCGCTTGCCTAGATCTGAACTAAAGTCTGAGGCAGGGATTTAGCCGTGGAGAGGAAGTGCTCCCATGTCCTTGACATTACCATCTATTAGTCACCCTTTGGCCTTGTTGTTTCTTGTAGGTAGGGTAAGAACCTGCTCACTTATTCTAACTTCTCTTGGTCTCTGGTACTGTTTCAATGTCATCAGTCTATGTTCTGATGGTGTAGTCAGAAACTGCCTGCTAACCAACAAAAGAATGAACTCCATGGTACCACCCTATTAAATTTATGTATTCCAAACATGGAAGCCGCATATTAGAGGACCCTGCCTGTGAGGGTTAAATTCAGGTGGTCTTCCTTATGCTGGGGTGACATCGTGAAGGGAATTCAGGCATGAGAATTAATTTTACTCACTTGTCAAGTTTTTACCAACACATTAGGAAACTCCTAGAGCAACAGAGTTTTAACTTTTTAGCCATGAAAAAATTGTATTGCTATTGTGCAAAATCCTGAACATGCACAACTAACTACCAACTTATTAAATAGAATAAGTAGATTCAGAAAAAAAAATCTGAGAATCCTGCTACCAGCATTTTTAGATACTTATTTGCTTTCTCCATTAATTTAGATGAGTGTTTCTCAGTCCTAACTCCTTTATTCTTTACATAGCTCTTAAAGGATGGTGAAATAATAAAAATTTTTCTCAATAGCACATCAGTTTCATTCAAATGCATTATGTGATATTTTGAAAATTGTAATTCTGACTTATTATGCCAAACTGATACCAATCTCTTACTTTTGACTGTTGGACAAGTCAGAGGTAGAATTTCATAAAAATGCTAGGGACTGCCAATTTAGTTTCTTTTCTTTTTTCTTTAAGATTTTATTTATTTATTTGACAGAGAGAGAGAGAGAGAGTGCACAAACAGGGGGAGTGGCAGGCATAGGGAGAAGGAGAAGCAGGCTCCCCACAGAGTAGGGGGAACCTGATGTGGGGCTCGATCCCAGGACTCCGGGATCATGACCTGAGCAGAATGCAGTGGGCTTAACCAACTGAGCCACCCAGGTGCCTGCCAATTTAGTTTCTTTAACTTTCTCAAAAATACTTTCCAAAATCTGAACATATACTTCATCATTAAAATGAATGTAGGGACAATTGTGTAACTCCTGGAATTCTAACTTTAACATGTTTCCTCACACTGGTCTAATTCTGACCATGGAAAGTATTATAAGATAGAAGAGGCTGAGCTCATCCTTTATTCTTTCAGCAAATGTTTATCAAGAGCTGACAGATACTTTACTAGTTGTCAGGGACATAGTGAGAACAATCTAGGTAATGTCACTGAGGAGTGTTAGGGCTACTAGGTTAGGAGAGAAACAAGGAATAAGCAGATATAAGACTAGGAATGGTAAATAGTATACTTAAAAATACTCAGAAAAATTCAAAAGTGTTGAACCACATGATGAATAGTATAAGTACTACAGTATTATAATACTATAATATTATAGTTATAGATGATTTTCAAAGACGTATGGCAGCTTAAGTCTTTACAGGAACTCTAGTCTAGGAATATTCTGGAATATTCACATTTTGAAGTTCATTTTCCAGCAGATTAAAAAAAATCAGTAAAAAACTCCCAGACTACTGGGCCTGTAAAACACTGCCCCATGTTCACCTGTCTTTTATAGTCTCAACGTTTACACCTTTATCTGTTTTCCATTAAAGCTGACTGCACACTTAAAAAAAAAAAAAAAAAAAAAAAAAAAAAAAAGGGGCGCCTGGATGGCTCAGTGTGTTAAGCCGCTGCCTTCGGCTCAGGTCATGATCTCGGGGTCCTGGGATCGAGTCCCGCATCGGGCTCTCTGCTCAGCAGGGAGCCTGCTTCCCTTCCTCTCTCTCTGCCTGCCTCTCTGCCTACTTGTGATCTCTCTCTCTGTCAAGTAAATAAATAAATAAATCTTAAAAAAAAAAAAAAGCTGACTGTACAATCTTTTATATAGGATGAACCTGATAATTGAAAATTATAAATATATATAAGTAACAATAGGATCGTGAATGTCAACTTTTCCCCCTTTCTATGTTTTCACACATTTCCTCGAAGAAGAAACTGAGTCTCATAGAGTTTTGGAGGTTTTTCCAAGCAGTTTCTAAACCTGTTTCCTGTCTGAAACACTTGGGGTAGGCAAATCACCTGTCTGAGCAGATGTGGAGGTGCCCTATACAGTAAGCAAAACAGAAGAGACCCATCCTTTACATTTCTGACCCATGTTCTAAACAGGGTTCTACTTCGGTGGGAAGACTAGTAGTGCAGTCTTTCAAATGGTTCTTCAATTTGTATTTTTACAAAAATAGATGCTTTTGGACAGGTAAAGCTAATCCAGAATGCATGTTTATAAATATATGAACGATCACTTTCTCTTTTTTTCTAAGTTGACTCCTGACACTAACGTAAGTATACAGAGCTTCCAAACAAAGATTGTCCACAACCTCAAGATAAAACCTAGCCATTGCTTCTCCGCAGCCTGTCCCCTATGTTGAAATATTTCCATTTAGGAAATGGAATAATTTAGCTTTTGGGACAGGTTTCTTCTTGGCTGACTGAAGATATAAGAATTTCTTCTTAAATAACAGTCTGAGTATAAAAAAAAAAATCTAAGGGCAAACATGCTACTTATAGAAATATGTAAAGAGAACTGAAAAGAAGCATCTGCCGCACATTAGAAAACATTAAATTAAGAGAGGTTAAATACAGAATATCTAGTGTTACATGTACTAGAAATAAAAATGAAAGATTCGTGGAAGATAAATAAATGGAACTGCTGTAGGGCAGTGTGAAAAAAAAATCACAGCAACCACATGGCTCTGATTTTTTTAAGATGGTCCTAATTTCAAATATTTATTCCTGTTGTTAAATCATGTGTCTCGACTTTTCTTTAGAGAAATGTGTCACTGCAGGAACAGGGTATTATTGAAATGAAGGTGTTCCGGGAGTTTATAGGATGGAAACAGTGCCTGGAGACAACAAAACCTCCACCCCACCACCGTCTAACTTCCTCTCACCTCTTGGCCTCTGCACGTTATCACTAGTCTTTTATTTCCTGAGACCCGAATGTTCTTGAACACCCACGGGAGTATTAGTTTAACTAATGCCTGCCTTTCAAGTTTTGCTACTTTTATCTCACTCCCAAAGCCTCGACCTAGATCTTCTCATCATAATAATCCATCTCTCCTCTTAGCTTCTCCTTCTCTTCTTACATTAACTGAGACCGGCTTATTGTCCAAGGAACTGCATTCCCGGTAGCCGGCCCAAGCTACGGACCTCAAGCTAGTCTCTCTTGTACTACCCACCCCAGACTCCTCAGGAAGGTGGGCTTAGTCCTCCTTGCTCTCTGTGTACCCCTTACTCTGGTATGATCCAGAAGTACTTGTATTAAAAAACGCCTACTTTTTTCATAGTTTCATCCTTGCTAGTGGAAAAATTTGCTACCTGGTAAGCTATGTCTCTGGAGGAAAGCAGAATTTAAGGGCAGTAAAGCATGATAAAAATAGCTGATGAATCTAAAGGCTATTGCAGACAGAGTAGTTAAATAATCTACGAGAGAAAGTTGTGGTCAGAATGGAATTTTTTAATGAGAGATCTGGGAGGTAGGGGCGTCTCAGATGATAGGAGAGTCATATAAAGTGAGAAAGGCCTGGAGATAAGGAGTTTAACGTTGGGTGAGTGTGGCACAGGTCATGAGTATTTAGGTAATGGGGAGGGGGGTGGATAAGAATGGGTAGGAATATGGGAAGATTTATAGATATGTAGACAAGTATTGGAAGACAACTGATGTCTGACCGCTCCCTTACTTTTTTAAGTGAAAAGAGGAACATGGATAGTTTGGAGGTGTGAAGAGGGGATACACTACCCCACTTGAAGAATCTTCTAGTGACTGATCAGAGAAACAGTATTACGGAGTGCCCAGAGCACAGCTGAGATTGGTGATGTAAGCTCATCTGATGGCTTCCTCTGAGTCAGTAGTTCTACACTTGAGAATAGCATCAGAGTTACCTACAGGGCGTGTTAAACACAGACTCCTGGGCCCCACTATCCCGTTGTTTGACTAGGTAAGTCTGAGATGGGCCCCAGAATGTGCATTTCTCACAGGTTCCCAGGTGTTGCTGCTGCGTTGGTTCTGAGACCACATGTTTGAGAATCACTGCCCTTTCTCCATTCTAATGATTCTTCTTTCCAAACCCATGAATTTGTTGTGTGTGTGTGTATAACACATATATACAGATATACATACACACACGTGTATATACATATAACATATATACCACACAGATACTATATGTGTGTGTACATATATGTATACATATATGTGCCTATATATATCTTCTAAAGGCAATCTAGGTTGACCTTCCTAGACTGACCTTACTGATTCATCACATCACATTCCTAGTTCTCCAAATTCCTCTAACAGCTTTTCAAGACTCAATAAACCTAATATCCAGAATTAATCACAATGTAGTCCAACATAATCTTCTTTTTTTAGTTGGGCATTTCCTTCACATTTCATATAAATTCCATCCACTTCCAGCACTATTCCTACCAAAGAGAACATTTTCTGTACCACTTTACAATAACCTAAGTGTTATTCATGGCTCAAAGAACTTCTCTTTAAAGATTCCTAGGTTCTGGTCCAAACCGTTGTCTTCCTTTATTGAACTACTATTATACCCAAAGTCTTTACCACATAATTTTGTTTTCAAATAACTTTTAATAATTCATTATTTATATAAACCAACAGTAAGCTACTTGATGAGAGGAATAAAAATTTTATACATTTTATATCTTCTGCAAAGTGTTCAACACGTACTAGAGAAATGATAGATACTCAGTGGGTCTTGTTTATTGTATGAAACTTTTACTTATATATATAAAAAAGGTTTATATAAAATAAACTGAAGTTTACTATCAGCTACATATTCCTATTTATTCCTAAATAGAGATCAGAAATCATAAAGATGATTTCCTCCAAAGTGTAAAATAAATTTTAAAAGGTCTTAAATACATGTCAACACTAAGGTGTACAAAATTTTTAAAAAATGCTAGGTAAATAGGCCATACTTTCTGCTTGTTTATTTTCTACCCAATGATGCATCATTGTATATTTTTGAGTATTGTAAAACAAATGAAATATAGTAGGCTTTTCTTCACAGTAATATGGGAAAATGATTTTTCCTAGTTTGCTTAATTTGGATTGAACAATGTAAAATAATGTTAGAGGCTTCTACTGAGTAGTAATTTTATATCTATACAATTTATTTAATTTTCATAACTACACTAAAGTCAAAATCAGAGTAGTTCTATGTTTTATCTTCTGATATTGGTATCTACTGGTATATACTGATAATTTCTGATATCTTTGATATTTCAATATCTTTAATATTGATCAAAATAATGATGGTTGGCTTTACATAGAATCATTATAATCATTCCTTTTATATACCCACATTGCTTTATTATTATAGATATCAGGCCAATAAAATTCCTAAAATATATTGCCCAGAAAAATATTATTATATTTAAGTTAGAAGTTAAATACATCTTTTATTGACTTCTAGCAAAATACTAAATGTGAATATTCAACCAACAATTGCCAAATATGGGGGAGACAGAAAATAGGAATTAGACCCACGTGTTTATTTTTGAGATCTGCCAAACAAAAAATAAGACTTGTTCTGTGGTTTATTGAGGGGAATGACAACCAAATAACAAAAATTTGTTTTCATTATTTTTCATATCTTTAGAGGCTTGGCTTAAAATAGCCTAATATTAACAACAGAAATATTCCTACTGATCTCTCTTCCTCATTTTCCAAAAACCAAGGTGCCAGAAAAACCTGTGCTTCTGCCCTAAGACATCATGTGATTCTCCAAGTTCTCCAGCTTCTCGGTCATAGAACTCTAACTAACCCCAGCGAGCGTGGCTTCATTTTTGTGTAATACTGGACCTTCAGAGAATTCCTAATAAATCATCTTTAGAAGAACGATAGATCAATTAAGAAGTCTGCAGGGAAAAATCTTTACCCAAAGGGTGCCCTAGATCCCAAGCCTGAAATATCAAAGAACCAAAACTATATAAAAAACACCAGTGTGTTTCCCTTTTGCTCCCACCTAAAGAACTAAATCAGAATAGCTATTGCTAATCAAATCGGAATACATTGATAAGATGGAAAACAGAAAGTCTCTGTATACGAAGAAGTTGCTCTTACCTGCTGCATTTCTCCTTTCTGATTTACTTAATTACGTTTTCTCAACAAAGCTACAAATCTATATGCCTTTGAAAAAGAATGGAAACTCAGAAAAAGTCTGCATTCCACATGTCATTATTGTCCTTTTTATAATATTGTTTCACCCAAACCACATTAGGTGAAATCCCTTTAGGTTTCGTAAAGGATATGGTAAGGCTTCTTCTAAGGAAGTCTGTTTTAATGTCACTGGAAAAAGGAAAAGCCAAACCACACACACCAAGTGACCACATACCGACTGCTGTCATGTAATCCCAACGCTCGGTGAGGCACATGTTGAAGATGAGGTGATCAGATGTTTGCCCTTGGCCAATAAGTGAAATCTGCCTCTCCAAATTCTGGCAAACAGACGAAGTCCAGCCAACAAGAAACCAGAATACTACCAGAAGCATTACTGCCAGCATCCTCATGACCCGTCCACCAGTCATATATGGAATCCGCTGGGCTGTTCGCGAAAGAAACACCTTCAAAACCCTGGAAAAGCAAAATATCAACATGTGAAGCAAACTTAACCCTTAGAAAAACTCCATAATACTTTATTTCACCTGGGTGAGATTTCAACCCACCAAAACCTACTTAATGCACAGTTTTAACATGAAAAAAAAACCCCACAAACAGTATTGCTTATATTGTCACTTCATTTCATTCCAGTTTTTGTCTTCCAATAGCAAAACAAGTACCCTACATTAGATACCAGGGAGTCAACAGATTTGTATAGGATGGAATTCTTTTGAGTGTGTCTTAATATTTTAAGGAACGTGCTCAAGATTTTAAGATCCATAGACAAGATCTATAGACAAACTGGTTCGAAGAGGGCTTCTGAGGAATCAAAAATAGCCCTGAAAATGAGTAGTTAGATTTCACAATATTATACTAAGTCAAAAACTTCCTTGAACCAGTTACTTTTTTACAGTAGGATGATATGAAAGGTATTTTCTGAAAATTATTTTGAATGACCTCTCTTTGTCATGAATTTAACACATTACCAAAAATCATAATGAAATAAATATGAAAACTATGGAAGAGGTATTTAAACACTGGAGTAACTGAATTAAGATCACCATACTAAGGAAGAGGTTTGGGATGACCTATAAGAAATCAATTAAAATAATTTTTTTTCTGTGTATGTAATTCAAATGAATAGCCAGTGTTGAGAACTACTGGATTAAATGATATCTAAGAACTGTGCCATCTTTCTTACTGTGTGGAGACAAAATCCAACCTTACTACAAAGGTCCTTCCTTTTGCCCTTTTCTATAATTTTATCTCCAGAGTATTCTTAGCTGATTTAACTCCCCACTCTCATTCTGATTATTCTGTCACAAAATTGAGTGGTTCCTGATACTATCCATAATCAATTTCCAAAAGGCAAAATTAAATTTATTTTCCCAAACTTTCTATTCCCTCATCATCTCATTCTTTCAAAAAATTTTTATGAAGTACTCCTATGAATTCCTCATAAAAATGATTGTAAATCCAGAAATGAAGCCTACATACTTGAAATAGCCTAGATATATTATACGATTTTTTCTCTTTCTACAGATCTTTGGTGAATCAACAAACAAGATCTTTTGGTGAATCTACAGCTCTTCCTGAATCAACACAACACATCAAGTAAAGAAAGTTTTTATTTATTTATTTATTTATTTTAGCAATTTGTTATTTATTCTTCTTTCCCCTATACTTTTAACTCCATGGTCCTTTAGCTAACACAGAGAATGAAGATATTTAATTCTAAATAAAATACTTATCCTTAACTTTCCTGTGGAACAATGTCAGAAAGATATTAGTATAAAATAAGAGTATAGTTGATCTCTTTACTCTCCATTTAAGTATTTCACCAGGTTAACGGTTATTCTCCATTCTACGTAAAACATATTGAGTACTGTCCATGTCATGCTAAATGCAAGCACTGGCAGCTAACTTGCTATCTCTGTCTAGTATGCCTCAAACACTTGTGCTCCAACCAGCTGAACTGCTACTGGTTAAGAATCAGTTGTCTTTGTCCCCAAATTGTGCCTACTATTATCACCTTATATAATTTAACTAAATTATAAATAAAATAATTACATATGACTGTGAAACAAAATGAGACTTATTTGTATCAAATCTATCTTGAATGCTTTGGAAAGGCTGCATATAGGTGAATCATTAAATAAGCTGTTAACTTAGGGGAAAGTGAGGAAACTTTAATATAGTGGGGTGGTCAATAAACATAAAAATCTAGAAAGAATCTATACTCAAATTACTTCAAAAATCTTTAGATTTACACTCTTATTTAAAGATTAACATTGTGAACAAGAGATAATGCATTACAGTGGTGTATGTTAGAAAGAGAACAATGTACTCCAAATACCAGACCCATAATCAAAGAAGGGGCTTTTTCTCAAAAATATTGGTAAATGACCTACTAGACATCAACAGGTCCCCAAATTAAATTATCCCTCTCCCCACTCTTTGCTCCTCTAGCCTTCTTTTCTCCTATGTTACCTGTCTCAGTGACTATTACCATTTAATTGATCAAAACAGAAACCTAGGAATATACTTTAATTTTTTCCCTCACCTACACTCCAGACATGTAATGAGTGTTTAGAAATTTAATTTCTACCTCTTAAATATCTTCCAAATCTTTCTTTTTCTTTATCTTCACTGCCCCTATATAGTTCTTGGTCATCAACCTACTCATACAGTAGCTTCATAATTAGTCTACCTCTTGGTCTTGTCCACCTTCAATCCACACCATACATTGAAGCCACAGTGATCACTTCTGATCATGTTGCTCCCTGATTATAGTCCTTCAGCGGCTCTCCACCCAAATCCTAGCTCCTTAGTATGGTAAAAAACCTTTAAATGTCTTTGAATATTGGTTCTCTCTTGCCTTGGCAACCTTATCTCTCAACACTCTCCTTTTCCTAGAAACCTGCAGATCCCTGTGAACTATATGCTGGTGTCCTCTGTCTGAACCTTGCCCTCAGCTTTCCTCACTGCTCCTCCCTCCCATAATACCAACATCTAATTTACCTAATTCCTATCTATTCTTTCATGGTTCAGTTTAGATGTTGCTTGCTCTAGGTCAGTGGTTCCTAAACCATTATCATCAACATCATCTGTAAACTTATTAGGAATGCAAATGCAACATCTACCTTCTCTCAGGCTCATTATAATGTAGTAAACATAAATGAATAGACAATTAAAATATAATGGTTTTGGGTAATGGTATCAGCAAAAGTAGTAGAATAAAGAACTCCATAAGTCTACCCATGCATAAAAGCAATGAATAAAGTGGCAAAAGCTATTAGAATTAACTTTTTTTTTTGAACCCTGGAAAAGAATCAAAAGCTTACAGAAACCAGAAGGATGCTTAACAAGAGGAAAACAGCTGAATCTGAGTAAAAGAGTTTTGTGACATTTTAACATATTGTTCTATCCAGTGTCCTATTTCCCATTCCCCAGGTCAGTGGTGAACTCAAAGACAACATCATGCATTTTCAGGACAAGTAAGTAGTACTAGGCAAACACAGTGGATCTTCTTCTTAAAAAACTGTGGTTGCTCATTTTGACTTTTCTGGAGGCTCCCTGAAAGACTAGTTCAAAGGGCCTGCCTTTATTATTATTTTTTAAAATTCCAATATAGTTAACATGTAGTGTTATATTACTTTCAGGTGTACAATACAGTGACTCAATAAGTCTATACGTTAATCAGTTCTCATCATGACACGTATACTCTTTAATCCCAACATCTATTTCACCCATTCTCCCACCCACCTCCCCTCTGGTAACCATCAGTTTGTTTTCTAGAGTTAAGAGTCTATTTTTCATGGCATATCTCTCTCTCTCTTTTTCCTTTGCTCATTTATTTTGTTTCTTAAATTTCACATATGCATGAAATCATATGGTATTTATGTATCTGATTGACTTATTTTGCTTAGCATTATAGTCTCTAGCTCCATCCATGTTATTGCAAATAGTAAGATTTTATTCTTTTTATGGCTGAATAATATTCCATTGTGTGGTGTGTGTGTATGTGTACACACACACACATACACACACATATATATATTTAACATCTTCTATATCCATTCATCTATTGATGGACACTTGGGTTGTTTCCTTAATTTGGCTATTGTAAAAAAATGCTGCAATATAGGGGTACATGTATCCCTCTGAATTACTGTTTTTGTATTTTTTTGAGTAAGTACCCAATAGTGTGATTACTAGATCATAGGGTAGTTCTATTTTTAACTTTTTGAGGAAACTCCATACTGTTTTCCACAGTGACTGTACCAGTCTGCATTCCCACCAATAGTGCAAGATGGTTCTTTTTTCTCCACATCCTCACCAACATTTGTTGTTTCTTGTATTTCTGATTTTATCCATTCTGACAGGTGTTGAGATGATATGTCATTGTAGTTTTGACTTGTGTTTTGAAGAGTCTGCTTTATTTCACTCAACTGAGAACATTCCTAAGGCTGGGATCCCTACTTGGGGGTCATCTGACTAAAACAGTTAAAGGCAAATGGATTTGTTGATGTCACTTGGAACAAGAGATAATGGTTAGGACAGAAAACAGACTAAACAAAAAGGAAGAAAGGCTAGGGAATGAGACCTGAGCAAAAAGCGTTTTGAAAAACTTCCATATATTCCCAGGTATCTGGAAAGCAGGAAAATACTCAGAAAAGACTTAATAAGACCTTAAACTTTCATATCTTGCTGACCTGAGACTCTGCATAAGCAGGAAATAAAGTCTAAGGCAAAGTTGTAAAGTGCCTGACTGAGTGTTGATGACGTGTCCCAACATACACATATATACACAAAGTCCATGTACAAAAACTAAATTTTAAAAAGTTTTTATTTGTTCAAGGCTTTAAGTAAATCTCTGTTAAACCACTAGCTCATCACTAAGTCAACAGAACAGAACAGAGACTTCAGTGGCTATATAAAGCAAAGATATTACAGAATTAGTTCAGAAAAGCCAGTAAACAAACCAACAGCAGCAACTATAACAAGGAACAACAATAAGTGCTGGGGAGGATGAAGAATCTGATTCCAGATTTATCACATTATAATATTCAAAATTTCCAGTTTCCAAAAAAAAAAAAAAGAAAAGAAAAGAAAAAAAGAAAAAAGAAAAAGAGAAAAAGAAACAGGGAAAGAAATAAGATGTGTGGCCCACATGAAAAAAATTAAATTAACGGAAATTGTCTCTCAGGAAGCTCAGGCATTATACTTATTAGACAAAGACTTTAACTCTATCAAATATGGTCAAAAAGCTAAAAAAAGGGGGGGGCACCTGTGTGGCTCAGTGGGTTAAAGCCTCTGCCTTCAGCTCAGGTCATGATCCCAGAGTCCTGGGATCGAGCCCCGAGTCGGGCTCTCTGCTCAGCAGGGAGCCTGCTTCCTCCTCTCTCTCTCTGCCTGCCTCTCTGCCTGCTTGTGATCTCTGCCTGTCAAATAAATAAATAAAATCTTTAAAATAAAAAAGCTAAAAAAAAAAAAAAACCATGCACAAAGACCTAAAGTAAAAGTAAAGAAAGAATGATGTTTAACAACAACAACAAAAGAATATCAATAAATAGATAGAAATTATATAAAGGAATCAAACAGAAATTTTGAAGTTGAAAAGTATAATAACTGAAATGAGTTGAAATAACTGAAATGAAAAATTCACTAGAAGGATTTATGTGCAGACTCAACCATGTAGAAGAGTCAATAAATTTGAATATAGGTCAATTGAGATTATGTGGTGTGAGGAATAGAAATAAAGATAAAATGAAGAATAATAAGAGACCTGTGGTACACTATTAAGAATATCAAGATTTGCTGAGTGAAATAAGTCAAGCAGAGAGAGTCAATTATCATATGGTTTCACTTATTTGTGGAGCATAACAAATAGCATGGAGGACAAGGGGTGTTAGAGAGGAGTAGGGAATTTGGGTAAATTGGAAGGGCAGGTGAACCATGAGATACTATGGACTCTGAAAAACAATCTGAGGGGTTTGAAGTGGCGGGGGGGTGGGAGGTTGGGGTACCAGGTGGCGGGTATTATAGAGGGCACGGCTTGCATGGAGCACTGGGTGTGGTGAAAAAATAATGAATACTGTTTTTCCGAAAATAAATAAATAAATAATAATTTAAAAAAAAAAAAAAAAAGAATATCAAGATTTGCAAAATGGGAGTTCCAGAAAGGAGAGAAAAAAGTCAATAGGAACATTTGAAGAAATAATGACTAAAACTTCCCAAATTTGACAACAGATTTAAATCTACATATTCAAGAAGCTCAAGTAATCAAAGTAAAATAAACTCAAAGAGACTCACATTAAGACACATTATAATCAAACTCTTGAAAGCTAAGATCAAGAGAAAATCTTGAAAGCAACCGGGAAAAGTATCTGTTATATAAAAGGGATTCTTAGTAAGATTAAGATCTATTCTTTCATCAGAAACAGTGGAGGTCAGAGGGCACTGAGATAACATATTCAAGATGCTAAAAGGAAAAAAAAAAAACCGTCAACAAAATTCTGTAACTGGCAAAACTCTTTCAATAATGAAGGAAAAATTAAGTTATTCCCAAATAAATAAAATTGAGAGAGTTCATCATTAATAGATCTGGTCTACAAGAAATATTAAAGGAAGTTCTTCAGGCTGAAATGAAAGATACTAGACTAACTGAAATGTACATGAAATAATGAAGACTACAGGTAAAGATAACCACAGAAATAAATATAGAAGTCAGTATTAATATATTTTTGGTTTCTAACTGTTCTTTTTTCTTCTATAATTTAAAAGACAACTATATAAAGTAATAAGTATAAATCTATGTTGATGGGCAAATAATGTTGAGATTATAATTTGTGACATAACACTGCAAAAAGGGGGACAGAATGATATATGGCAAAGTTTTTGTATTACTGAAACTAAGCTGCTATTAATTTAAATTGTAATCCCCAGGACAACCATTGAGAAAATAACCATATATAGTAAAAAATGAAAATGGAATAAAAATGAGGGATTAGAAAACATTGATTTATCATAAGAGCAGACAGTAATGGAGCAGTTGAGGAATAAAAATGATAAAAGATATATATAAAAACAAGTACCAAAATGAAAGAAGTGTGTCATTTCTTATGAATAATCACATTAAATGTAAATTGGTTAAATTCTCCAACTAAAAGTCAGAGATGGCAGAATAGATTTTTAACTAGATCCAACTGTATATTGTCTACAAGAGATTCAGTTTAGACCCAAAGAAACAAATAGGTTAAACTGAAACAATGGAAAAAGATATCCCATGAAAATAGTGACCAAAAGGGAGCTAGGATGGCTATGTTAATATCAGATAAATATACTTTAAGACAAAATTTGTTAAAAGAGACAAAGAAAGACATAATTTTAAAACTGCCAATCCATAAAAATATTAATATTTGTAAATACATATGCACCAAATGTCAGAGCCTCAAAATGTATGAAGCAAATATTAATAGTATTGAGGAGAGAAACATAGTTGGTTCTATAGTAGGAGTTGGAGATATCAACACTCTGATTTCAATAAAATAGATAGACTATCTAGACAGAGAATAAGAAAATCAAAGGCTTCAACAACATCATGAATCACATAGATCTAATAGACATATATAGAATACTCCACCCAACAATAGCGGATTACACATTTTTCTCAAGTGCACAGAGAACATTCTCCAGGATAGATAAAATCAAGCCACAAAAGAAGTCATAATAAATTGAAAAAGATTAAAATCAAACAATGTATCTTCTCTGACCACAGTAGACTAGCATTAAAATTAGTAACAGAAGATATCTAAAAAAATTAACAAATATGTGGAAATTAAATGGTACATTCATAAAAAACCAATGAGTTAAAGAAGAAATCACATAAAAAATTAGAAAACAATCTGAGATAAAAATGAAAACACAACATACCAAAGCTTATGAGTTTTAGCAAATGTGATGTTTAGAGGGAAATTTATAACTGCTAATGCCTGTATTCAAAAGGGAAGAAATGAAATTAATAAACTTCCACTGTAAGAAATTAGAAAATAAAAAGCAAACAATCCAAAGAAAGCTGAAGGAAGAAAATAATAAATATTAGAGTGGAATAAGATGAAATGAACAAAAAATAAACAAACCAAAGTTGGTTCTTTAAAAGGATAAAAAAAAATTGACAAACTTTTAGTTACTCTGACAAGGAAAAGAGGGAAAGATTCATGTTACTAGAATCAGGAATGAAGGGAAGACATTACTAGCAACTTTACAGAATAAAAAGGACTATAAGAGAATACTATGAAAAACTGTATGCCCAAAAAACACCTAGATAACATAAATGGAACGGACTGATTCCTAGAAACATACAAATTGTTTACACTGACTCAAGAAGGAGTAGGATATCTCCAAAGATCTATAATAAGCAAGGAGATTGAATCAGTAGTTGAAAACTTTCCAGTAAAAAAAAGATAAGGACCAGATGGCTTCACCAGTGAATTTTACCAAACATTTAAAGAAGAATTAACACCAATTCTTCTCAAACTCTTCTAAAAATAGAAGAGGAATAAATGCATTCTAAATTATTTTATGAAGCCAGCATTACTTTGACTGTAAATCCAGATAAAGACATCACAATAGGGGTGCCTGAGTGTTTCAGTTGGTTAAGTTTCCATCTCAATTTTGGCCCAGGTCATGATCTCAGGGTTGGGACTTAAGACTCTGCACTGAGAGTGGATCCTGTTTGGGATTCTCTCTCTCCCTCTCCCTCTGCCTTCCACCCCACGCTTTTATTTCTTTATACCAGTGATCCCAAAATGAAATTAAGTAAACAATTCCATTTACTAAAGCATGGAAATGAGTAAAATATCTAGGGGTAAATTTAACCAAGGAGGTAAAACATACGTATGCTGAAATCTATAGAACATCACTGAAAGAAATTAAAGGGAGACCTACAGAAATGGAAAAACATGCTGTGTTCAGGGATCAGAGGATACAATATTGGTAAAATGGCAATACTTACTAAATTGATCTCCTATTCAAGTCAATACAGAAATCACAATGTATTCCCTATTAAAATTCCAACTGAGGGGCCCCTGTGTTGCTCAATTAAGCACCTGCCTATGGCTCAGGTCATGATCTCAGAATCCTAGGATTGAGCCCTGCATGAGGCTCCCTGCTCAGCAGGAAGTCTGATTCTCCCTCTCCTGCTGATCCTCCTCTCAGCTTGTGCTATTTCTCTCTGTCTCAAATAAATAAAATATTTTTAAAAATCTAACTGACTTATTTTCAGAAGTGGACAAACTGATACTAAAATTCATATGAAATTGCAAAGCACTTCAAATAGCCAATCTAGAGGAAAAAAAAAAGTGGGAAGACTCACACTTTCTGATTTCAAATGCTGCTATAAATCTATACCAAATAAAACAGTATGACATTAGCATAAGGAGATGTGTGTGTGTGTGTGTGTGTGTGTATAGATATACACATACATAAATATGTATGTATCTATATCTATATCTACCTCTCTCTATATATATATATCTCAATAGAATAAAACTGATCATCCAGAAATGAACATTTATTTACATCCATGGTCAACTGATTTTTGACAATGTTGTCAAGACTATTCAATGAGGATGGTCCTGGGTTGCTTGGGTAGCTCTGTTGTTTAAGTGTTTGACTTTTACTTTCAGCTCAAGTCATGATCTCAGAATCTTGAGATGAGGTCTACGCTGAGTGTGGAGCCTGCTTGGGATTCTCTCTCTCTCTCTCTCTCCCTCTGTCCCTCCCCCACCATTCACACACACACTCCCTCTCTCAAAATAAAGAAAAAAAAAAAGGAACAGTCTTTTAAAGATTATCCTGGGACAAGTGGATACCAACATGCAAAAGAATAAATGCAGACCTCTAATTTATATGATCTATAAGAATTAATTCCAAAGAAATCAAAGACCCAAATATAAGAGGTAATGTTATGAAATTCTTGGAAGAAAACAGGGGTAAAATTTTTGACCTGGGATTAGGCAATAGTTTCTTAAATATGATATGAAAAGCACATGTAACAAAACAAAAAAATTAATTGAACTTCATCAAGATGAAATTTTTTTTGTATATCAAGAAAATGCTTGTGCTCCAAAGATGTTTAATTTTGAAAAGTTTTGGATAAAATCTTGCAAAGAGATTTAAATATAGGTACTATTGCTCCTTCTCCATTGTTTTCCCACCCCCAACTTACTACAGAAAGATATTTCAAACAATAAGCAGATGACAAATCATTGTGAAGATGAAGAAGAAGTCAGATTATCAAAAGTTATCAAAGGTTATTAAAACTACATGCTTGTTCCTTTTCTTACATCTAGAGTAAATATAAATTCTATGGCCATTGTCTTCCAAGTAGAAGTATATAAAAAGGTTCTGTCCTTTGGTTTCAATTACTTGGCACTGATTAATGGGTAGAGATATTTTTTTAAAAGATTTATTTATTCATTTTAGAGAAAGAGTGAGGGAGAGTGAGTGAGAGCACATGAGGGGAGGGTGGGACAGAGGGAGAAGGAGAGAGAGAATCCTCAAGCAGACTCCTGCTGAGTGTAGAGCCTGGCGGGGCTCCATCCCAGGACTCTGGGATCATGACCTGAGCTGAAATCAAGAGTCAGCTGCTTAACCAACTGAACCACCCAGGCACGCTGGCAGAAATAATTTTAAGTTAAAATTTCATTCCAGGTTTCAATGTCTTTAAAAGTTGATGTTTTACTATTTAATATGATATTTTGGTATTTAAAAACATGACTTTAGACAAACTATAAAAACATTTATTACAGATGGTTGCCTAATAGCATCATTACTTAAATGAGCGATTATATTATAACCTCAAAAGGGAAACATAACACTAATGGTTCTATAGTTAGAAAATTTTTTAATGATACCATTTTAAGGTTACTATTTAAATTTTGATCTGTTCTTACTTCTAACTCAAGATTTAGTTTTGCTGTCTGAAAAAAACAAAATGAAACCCTTTCCCTCTGAAATAGGTTAATCACAGATTAAGTATTTCCCAGGCATATCCTAAGGCAAAGTTGTTTGAATCTCTTTTCTCTTCAGTCATGATTGTTCAAATTGGGATATGGTAGAAATAACAGAAAACTTGTTTCTCTTTCTAAGGTTTTAATAATTTTGTAAGAACTAATACTCTAGTCTTTCAGTCTCTTTAGCATACATTTAAAGATAAAGAATAGTACCAGACTATATGGGGATCACCATAAGATAACAAAAAATTTGTGAATATATAGTTACTCTTTTGTATGTGTGATAACTTATAAGAAAACAAAATTCTCAATGAATAGCTGCACATTAACTTATTTAAGCTATTTTAGCTGTTACTTTCATATAAAAGAAATGCTAAGCAAAAGAAATGCTAAACAGTATAAATGAAAGTAAATATAAAAAAGACTCTAAAATTACTGTTGCATTCACCTTCACCTTAACCTACAATAAAATACACAAACTATATTAATTAGCAAGTAGAAGGTGCCACCACAAAAGAAGTTCAGGAGATCTGCTGTGTGAGTATGTAATAACAACTCAGTTTATCGACTGGTAATATTTTTAACTTTTTAGATGGCAGTTAGTTATCCTTGAAATAGAAGAACTTTTAATTATTGCCAATGAAGGTTTTGGAAATTAATTATAAAGTATTATTGTGATTGCTCTTTGGTTCTCATGCTGTTTAACTATTTCCACTTTGTCTCACTGCTAGATTTAAATCTCTTTGACTTAAACTTTGCAGGTCCCAAAGTCCCTGCTACATCAACTTGCCTATTATGGATCATAAAGTCTCATCTATTTTTACATGCAATTTGATTCCTCCATTAAAACTATATGATCAAAAACAGTCTGAGGGGTTTGAAGTGGCAGGGGGGTGGGAGGTAGGGGTACCAGGTGGTGGGTATTATAGAGGGCACGGCTTGCATGGAGCACTGGGTGTGGTGAAAAAATAATGAATAATGTTTTTCTGAAAATAAATAAATTGGAAAAAAACAAAACAAAACAAAACAAAACAAAAACTATATGATCAAAGTAAAAAAAGAAAATAGAAAACTATAAACAAATAAAAAGAAAGAAATGAATACTACCTAAAATAGCATTATCTATACATAAACACTGTTAGCATTTTGTTGAATTTTATTCTCTAGTATTTTTTCTAATGTATATAAAATATTTTATAATATTAAGATTATAATATATAATTTATGTGATTTTAAAAATATAATATGGAATTCTGAGCATTGTCATATAACATTCTATATCTGTAAATAGCATGTTATATGATAGCACATAATTATTTTTAAAAAGACTTTATTTATTTATTTGAGGGAGAGAATGAGAGAGAGACAGAGACAAAGCATGGTGGGGGAGCATGAGAAGGAGAAGCAGACTCCCTGCTGAGGGAGTTCAGGTTGTTTTTTTTATTACTCGGTAATATGCCTTTGTATGAATTCTTGTAACTTGTGTATCCATTTTTCTGTTGCTGGACATTGGATTGGTTCAAGTTTGAGGCTATTTATAAAGAAAGCCATTGTGATCATTCTCGCACAAGTGTGTATGGGTATGTTATTATTTATCTTGGATAAATGTCCAGGAATAGAATTGCTTGATCATATAGTAAATGTATATTTAACTGTGTATGAAAATGCCAAACAGTTTCCCAAGTGGCTAAGCCAGTTTTCATTTTCACTAACAATGTATGAGTGTCCCATCTGTTCCACATTCTCACTAACACTTGTGGTGTTAATCTTTTTAACTGTATGCATTCTAGTAATTATAAAATGGCATCTCACTGGGATTTTAATTTCTCTAATGATGAATAATATTTAGCATATTTTAATGTGTTATTGGCCATTTGTGTGTCTTCTTTTATGAAGTATCTGTTCAATTCTTTCTTTTTTTATTATATTGTTTGATTTTTCATAATTTGTAGAACTTTATATATTATGGATAAGGTCCTCTGAAAGATATATACATATACATAAAGATATATATGTATATATCATGAATATTTTTCTCCCAGTCTGTAACTTACCTTTTTTTCCTAATTTTAAAAAATAATTGAGGTAAAATTGACAAATAATATTATATTACTTTCAGGTATACAACATAATGATCCAATATTGGTATATTATGAAATGGATCAACACAGTAAGTCTAGTTAACATCTGTTGCTGTACATAGTTACAAATTTTTTTGTTATAATGAAGACTTTTATGATCTTCTTTCTCAGCAACTTTCAAATATACAGTATAGTATTATTAATCATAGTTACCATGCTGTACATTATATTCCCATTACTTAGTTATTTTATATCATTTGACTCCTTTCACCCATTTGCCCATCCTCCACACCTATCCTCTGGCAACTACCAGTCTGTTCTCCATATCTATGAGCTTGGTTTTTTTGTTTTGCTTGTTTTTTAGATTCCACATATAAGTGAGATCATACAGTTCTGGTGTTTCTCTCTCTGACTTACTTAACATAATACCCTCCAGGTCCATTCATGTCTCAATGGCAATATTTCATTCTTTTTTATGGCTGAATAGTATTCTACTCTGTGTCTGTGTGTGTGTGTGTGTGTGTGTGTGTATAAATATATATGTATCTACCACATCTTTTTTAATCCATTCATTCATCAATGGACATTTAGGTTGTTTCCATATCTTGGCTATTATAAATAATGATGCAATGAGCATGGGGTACATATATCTTTTCAAGTTTTCATTCTGTTTTCTTCAGATAATTATCCAGAAGTGGAATTGCTGGACCATATGTAGTTCTATTTTTAATGTTTTGAGGAACCTCCGCACTGTTTTCCATAATGACTACACCAATATATATTCCCAACAGTGTAAGAGGGTTCCCATTTTTCCATATCCTTGTCAATACTTATTATTTTTTGTTCTTCTGATAATAGCCATTCTAACAGGTGTGAGATATCTCATTGTGATTTTGATTCGAATTTCACTGATGATTAGTGATGCTGAGCATCTTTTCATGTACCTGTTGACTATTTGAATGTCTTCTTTAGAAATATGTCTATTCTACCTATTTTAAAATTAGATTTTTTTGTTACTGAGTTTTGTGAGTTCTTTTTATATTTTGGGTATTAACTCCTTACCATATATATGAATTGAAAATATTTTCTCCCATTCCCTATGTTCCTTTTCATTTTGTTGGTGGTTTCCTTGGCTGAGCATAAGCTTTTTGTTTTGATGTACTCCCACTTGTTTATTTTTGCTTTTGTTACCTTCGCTTTTAGAATCAGATTCAAAATCATTGTCAAGATTGATATCAAGGAGCTTACTGCCTATGTTTTGTTCTAAGAGTTGCATGGTTTTAGGTTTACATTCAAGTCTTTAATCCATTTTGAGTTAGTTTTTGTGTATAGTGTAATATACTACTCCAGTTTCACTCTTATGCATGTGGCTGTCTGGTCTTCCCCCAGCACACTTTATTAAAGAGATTATTCTTTCCCCATTGTATATTCTTGCTTCCTTTGTTGTAAATTAATTCACCATATATGAGTGAGTTTATTTTTTGGACAGTCTTCTCTTTCACTGATCTGGTTCTTTTTTTTTTTTTTTTTAAGTAGGCTCCATGCTCAGCATGGAGCCCAATGCATGACCTGATCTTATACCTGATATCAAGACCTGAGCTGAGACCAAGAGTTGGATGCTCAATATACTGAGCCACCCAGTGTCCCTCTGTGTCTTCTATACCAATGTGATACTATTTTGAAGGCTACAACTCTGTAACACCATTTGAAATCAAGGAGCATGATGGCTCCAGCTTTGTTCTTTCCATTTGTTTGTGTCTTCTTCAATTTCTTTCATCCATGTGCTATAGCTTTCAATGTACACGTTTCTTGGTTACATTTATCTCTAGGTATTTTATTCTTTTTGATGCAATTTTAAATAGAATTGTTTTCTTAATTTCTTTTTATGATAGTTTTTTATTAGTGTATAAGAACACAATAGATTTTTGTATTTGGTCTTATATCCTGCAACTCTACTGAATTAATTTATATTCGTTCTAACAGATTTTTGGTAGTGTCTTTAGGATTTTCTGTGTGTATTGTTTCATCTGCAAGTGGTGACAGTTTTATTTCTTCCTTTCCAGTTTGGATATCTTTTATTTCTTTTTCTTTTTCTTCTTCTTCTTCTTCTTTTTTTTTTTTCCTAATTGTTGTAGTTAGGACTTGAAATACTATGTTGAATAAAAGTGGTAAAAGCGGGCATCCTTGGGGCACCTGGGTCGCTCAGTTGGTTAAGCATCTGCCTTCAGCTCAGGTCATGATCTCAGGGTCCTGGGATTGAGCCTCGTGTTGGACTCCCTGCTCAGTGGGGAGCCTGCTTCTCCCTCTCCCTCTGCCTGCTGTTCCCCCTGCTTGTGCTCTCTCTCTGTCAAATAAATAAATAAGATCTTAAAGGAAAAAAAAAAGTAAGCATCCCTGTCTTGTTCCTGATCTTAGAGAAAAAGCTTTCAGCTTTTCACCATTGAGTATGATGCTAGCTGTGGCGTTGAGATCATGTATGGACTTTATTATGTTTAGGTACATTCCATTTATACCTACTTAATGTTTAGAGTTTTTATTATAAATGGGTGGTGAATTTGTCAAGTGCTGCTTCTGCACTAATTGAGATGATGCGATTTTTGCCTTCATTCTGTCATTTTATTTTTTATTGGAGCATAGTTGACACACAACGTTACATTACTTTCAGGTGTACAACATAGTAATTGGAGAATTTCATACATCATGTTGTGATCCCTGCAAGTGTAGCTACCATCTGTCCCTATACAATGCTATTATAATATCATTGGTATATTCCCTATGCTGTATCTTTTATCCCTGTAACTTACTCATTGAATAACTGGAAGCCTGTATCTCCTATTACCCTTCACTCATTTTGCTTATCCTCTTAACCTCATTATTTACCTTTCTTTTTTTTTTAAGATTTTATTTATTTATTTGATAGACAGAGGTCACCAGTAGGCACAGAGGCAGTCAGAGAGAGAGAGAGAGAGAGAGAGAGAGGAAGGGAAGCAGGCTCCCTGCTGAGCAGTGAGTTGGATGCGGGGTTTGATCCCAGGGTTTCAAGATCATGACCTGAGCAGAAGGCAGAGTCTTTAAAACCACTGAGCAACCCAGGCACCCCCCTTTCTTGATCATGTGTTTTGATGTACAAAAGTTTTTCATTTTGATAAAGTCCAATATATCTCTTTTTGTGTGTGTGTTCTTTGGGTTTTTCTCCAAGATTATGAATATTTGTATTTTCTTCTAAGAGTTTTATAGTTTTAGCTCTTACATTTAGGTCTTTGATCCATTAGGAATTAATTTTTGTGTATGGTGCAGAGTTAGAAGTCCAACCTCATTCCTTTGCCTAGAGAAACCTGGTATTGATCTGTGTGTCTCTTCCAATGCCAGTATCACACTGTCTTGATTGCTGCAGTTTTGAAATAAGTTTTAAAATCAGAAAGTGTGAATCTTCCTACTTTATTCTTCTTTTTTAAAATTGGTTTGTCTATTCTGGTCCCTTTGCATTTCCATACGAATTTTAGAACCAGCTTGTCAATTTCTAAAAAAAAAAAAAAAGTCAGCTGGGATTATAATAGGAATTAGGCTGATTCAATTTAGGAAATAGAGCAATCTGAAAATACTAAGTATTCCAAACCACGAATAAGAGATCTTTCCATTTATCTAGAACTTCTTAAATTTCATTCCATGAGTGTTTTGCAGTCTTTAGGGCACCTTTCTAGTAGTTCTATTGTTAAACTTATTGTTACATATTCTATTTTTATGCTACTGTAAATGAAAATGCCCCCTTAATTTGAACCTCTGTTTGTTGCTAGTGTGTAAAATACAACTGAGTTTTGCATAATGATCTTGTATACTGCACCACTGCTAAACCTGCTTATTACGTCTCATAGTTTTTTGGTGGGTTCCTTAGAATTTTCTTCACAGAAGATCATGTCATCTGCAAATAGTTTTACTTCTTTCTTCCATCTGGATACCTTTCATTTCTTTTTGGAGCTTAATTGCTGAGGTGAGAATTTCCAGGACAATATAGAATAGAAGTAGCAAGAGTGAACATTCTTATCTTGTTCCTCATCTTAGGGGGAAAGACTTCAGTCCTTCATCATTAAGCAGGATGTCAGCGGCGGATTTTTAACAGATAACTTTTATCAGTATGAGGAAGTTCACTTCCATTCCCAATATGCTGAGTGTTTTTATTATGAGAGTGCATTGGATTTTTGTCAAATGCTTTTTCGGCATATGTTGAGATGATCATGTGTTTTTATCTTTTATTATGCTAATATTCTCTATTACATTGATTGTTTTTTATATTCATGGGCTAAATACCACCTGGTCATGATGTATAATTCTTTTTGCTGCTGGATTCTGTCTGGATTGAGATTTTTATGTCTATATTCATAAGAGATATTGGTCCGGAGTTTTGTTTTCTTGTAATATATTTATCTATTTTTGTTATCAGGGTACTATTGACCTCTTACAATGAATAGGAAATGATCTCTTATCTGTTTTTCAGAATGGTTTGCAAAGAATTAGTTTTAATTCTTCTTTTTTTCCCCCAAAGATTTTATTTATTTATTTGACAGAGGGAGAGATCACAAGTAGACAGAGAGGCAGGCAGAGAGAGAGAAAGGGGGAAATAGGCTCCCTGCCGAGCAGAGAGCCCGATATGGGGCTTGATCCCAGAACCCTGAGATCATGATCTGAGCTGAAGGCAGAGATTTAACCCTCTGAGCCACCCAGGCGCCCCTTAATTCTTCTTTCAATCATGGTATAATTCATCAATGAAACCATCCAGTACAGGGGTGTGTATGTGTGGTGGTGGTGGCAGTGGGGGCGATTTTTAACTACTAATTCAATGTTTTCATTTGTTTCAGATCTATTAGATTTTCGATTTCTTCTTGTCTTAGTTTTGGTACTTTGCATCTATCTAGGAATTTCTAGAATAGTTGTGCTTCCAGTATTAAGTTCCTTATTAGTTCAAGTCCAGCTTTTTGGACTGGACACATGTGAATTCTGTGTGGTGAGAAAGATGGTAACTAGGGGCCAGGTGAGCCAATGGCATGTTAGATGGTATTATGCAGGTAATACTATTTAAAATCACAAGCTTAACAATAGTCAGGTTTAAAGGAAAGTAGCCTAAATACACAAACTAAAAGGCAGAGATTGTCAGATTAGACTTAAAGAGGCAAGGCCTAACTATAAACTTCCTACAAGAAATGCATTTTAAATCTAAAACAAAACGTTTAAAGTTAGAAAAATGGTAAAAAAAAAAAAAAGACATCACATGCTAACATTAATCAAAAGAAATCAGAAGTGGTTATATTAATATCAGATAAAGTAAATTTCAGAGCAAAGAATATTATCAGGAAAAATGAGGGTCATTTCACAAAGAAGTCAATCATTTATCATTATGAACAGGACATGAATAGGACATGAGTCCATGTCCTATAAACAGGACCTAACAACTCCAAATGTTTATGTATTAGAACAGAACTTCAAAATATATGAAGCAAAAGTTGAAAGAACTGTGAGGAGAAACAGGCAAATATGAAATTTCTAGCTACTCTCTCAACAGAACAAGTAGGTATAAATTAAAAGGATATAAAAAAAAAACTTGAACAAAATTATTGAACAACCACAAAACCACAGAAGGCCAGTGCCCATGGAACACTTACCAAGATAGATTATATTCTGGGCCATAAAATGAGTCTCAATAAACTTAAGAGAATTCAAGTCATACAGGGTATGTGATCTAACCACAAAAAGAATTAAATTAGAAATCAAAACCAAAGATTTATGGAAAATCCCTCCAATATTTGCACACTAAATAACACTTCTAAATAATCTGTGGGCCAAAGAGTAACTCAAATTGGAAATTATTTTGAACTGAATGAAAATGTAAACACAACCCAGGTGTTTTGGATTGGACGCATGTAAACGCTAGGTGGTGGGAAGCAGAGCAACCGGAGGTCAGCGGGGGGAACCAATGGTGCAACAGAAAAGACACTGGTGTGTCCATCCAATAATGCAAGCCAAGCCCCTGCCTCTGGGCCCTGACAACAGCAGCGGGGGGACAGTGGTAAAGGGCTTTCAGAAGCAGACTGTCTCACCGTGGCCTTTGTTTCCTCCTTTCCTTCCTTCTTTCCAACCTTTCTTCCATCCATCCATCCATCCATCCATCCATCCCTTTCTTTCTGTTTAAGTTAATATATTTATTACAGCAGTTCTCTAGTCAAAAATACAGAAAGCTTCGCAAATCTGCATGTCATCCTTGCGCAGGGCCATGCTAGCCTTTTCTGTGTTGTTCCCATTCTAGCATATGAGCTGCTGAGGCAAGCACTCACTATGGCCTTCAAAGCCTGGTGGCCCTTCTTTTTGCTGCGCCAATGAATTAATCTCATTTCCCACTTGTTCTTCTTATATCTACTTCACATGAGGAAAAGAAACATTTCCACTTGAGGGCATACAGGATCTGTTAGTTTCTAATGAAGAACATTAGGATAAAGTATCAACTATAGTCTCAGAAGTACTGATTCTGAATTACTGGATGCTTTTTTATTTATAATTTTAAAGTGGATTAACATACACACATACACACACAATTGTATGCACACATATACAAGTAAAAACCATACAATCCAGGCAATAAAAAAATCCCATGTTTCTGATGTGCCACACAGCCCCTAAAGTATACATATTAATTCAAACCTATTTCCAGAAATCTTGACATAAAATGTTGGTACTTTGACTAGAAACCAGAGCATGTATATATATAATAAAAACAAAAAGATAAGTGTAATATTGAAAAGTTTTGATGTAGATGTTATAAAATAAAATGCATTTCAAACTTATGTGTCACAAAACAATCAAATAGGACATCTGATGTGAGACAAAATAAGTAAAACTTTAAGTCACTTCAGTTTTCTGAGTGAAATACATTCCCATGATATTCCTAATATTTAATATATTCTGAAAAGTAGAACAATAAAAAATGAATTTTGCTTTTATTTCTAATTGTATTAAAAAGTTACCCATTGATGTTTTAAAAGTCCTGTATGACTATAGACCTCTAGTTAATAAAAAGACATCTTTTATCAATATGCTTATATTTCCCAAATCTTTTACTTCCTATAAGTAGATTATAGTGAACGTATTAATTCATAAATGAAGCTGTTCAGGTCAGCAACACTTCATTAGCTTGTGAAAGTGACAGGAACATACCAACATAATTAGCAATACTTAGGGTCATTTAGCTGGGGTCCCACAGGAAGTTAGATGAGGCAGTGTGATGTCATTAGAAGGGGCAGGGTGGGGAGGAATGAGCAGAGGGAACCGTCTTATTCTCTAGTTAGTCAGAGATTTTATAATCAAAGAGAAATTCCTTGGAGTTTAGGAGATTCTGTTTCCGTGGTTTCTGGGAAGCCATCCATAAGGACTAGCTGTATGTAAAGTCCCACCGGGCTCAGACTACGGCAGCCCTGGACAGGTGAGGAGTCTGCCAACAACGGGAAGATGAGTACAGGGAGGAAAAGTGACAGGTCACAATTTGCTTATTTCTCAGGTTTCAGGGGCCTCTCTTCTAGGTCTTTCCAAGCGTTTGAGTGATCAGAATGACAGAAATGTCGTGCCTGCAAAACTAACGCGTGTAACTACACACTTTCTGGAAGTTCGTTAGCATCAGGATAGCACACAGACAGTTCTGTGCATTAGCACGAGTCATTATGGTGTGTTTCATGATGCTTCCTGAATTAATGAAATTATGAGGTAAATTTATATTGTTAAGAGCCAAATGACTTTTGATCTTTCCTGTTTCATTGATGATAATTTAAAATTATAAAAATATCTCCAGGAAAATTGTTTAAATCTTAAATCACCAAGCCTAGGTTGGCACTTAATGAACTAAGAAACTGGAAAAGAGAAAGTCAAATTATTTACAAATCTCAATCCTTTCCCAAATCTTTTAAAATGCCTGTATTAGAGATAGTTCCAAAACATGAATTTGAAACCTTTGTTTTCTATATTGTCACCCCAAGCATGTCATTTACCCATAGGGCATCTAGTTTTCTCTAGCATATGAAAGGTATATAAGGTAAGGCTCTGATATTTTGTAGTTTATCTCCGAAGCTAAGAAAATTTCTTTGGCTTTGAAACTTAGCTACCTATTGACAAAGATTGTCTCCTTAATCCAACTTTAGCCAGGCTCCTCTGAGCCTTCTCCTTGACTGGGTCCAACCTTTGGATGTCCCTTGTCTTTGCATTGCCCAGTTGTAGCAAGAATTGTACTAAGTCTGCTTAGTGCGAATCTCTCACCCTATTTATTATCTGAGACCACCTTGGCCTACCTTTTGCAAGACTCTGGTCAAGTTGGTTTAGCCAGAAATTCCCCTTTGCCTCTGATGCTTTCTCTTGGTAGTTTTTCATCCATTGAACCACACCCTGCTTCTTAACTGCAAATCTCCACACTTCCTTTATGTATTTTTTTAAAGATTTATTTCTTTATTTATTTGACAGAGAAAGAGATCACAAGTAGGCAGAGAGGCAGGTGGAAGGGCGGGGGAGCAGGATCCCTGCTGAGCAGAGACCCCCCAACACAGGGCTCAATCCCAGGACACTGGGATCATGACCCGAGCCAAAGGCAGAGGCTTTAACCCATTGAGCCACCCAGGCGCCCCTCCTTTATGTATTCTGAGTTGAACCCAATTTCTCTCCCTGGCTGTAAAGCCCCTCTTGTTGTACCCTTGAATAAAGTCTGTCTTACCATTCTTTGACAAGTGTCAGAATAATTTTTTTTTTTTCATTAACAATGTCCAAATAGTATCCTGACAGGGAAAGAGAACTTCTTCAGGAGTTTATGAAGGAATCTCACTTCTCTGGAACAATATGGTTCTTAAGAAATGTCACTGTGAGTAATTGTTCACTTGATCGTTTTCTACACCCAGATCGGCAGCCAGAAAAGATGATCAATGACAATGATAGTGAGCTTAGAAAGGAGCCCCTGAGATCCCTATCATGACCAGCATCTACATGGCAAACTCTTCCCATTTCCTAGTCAAAATGTAATGTCCATGGCTACATGATCAAAGGACGTGTTCTTGGTAAATTATTTTGGCTGAGGTGGGCAACTGGCTAAAACCATTTTGAAACAGTTTCAACCATTTTGAAACTGTTCCATGTTCAAACCTCTATGGGCCATGATTTGGGACCTTAAACATCATTCATCCGTAAGTGGGGGTAAATGCAAGATTTTTAGAAGAATCTTGTGCACGCCCATAGGCATTTTGTTCAGCCACCTAAGAACAAAGGTTATTATTTATTTATTTATTTATTTATTTTTGGCTTCATAAATGAAGGCTAACCAACACCTTGCTAAAGCAGATGGTTCTGAAGCTAGTAGTCTAATTTGCTTGAGTCTCTATCTCAAATTGCCTACCAGGGAGCAGTTATTTTAAGTTAAACTAAAGAAGGCAACCTTCATTTTGTTACAAACTCTTAGCTTCTCTAGACAGTCCTAACTTGCTTTTCTTTCATTCTTCCAAAAATTTAAGGTACCTTACTGTATTTTATTGTAACCTTATAAAGAATACATAAAGTAAATAAATACAGGTAACTTCCAGTCACTTTTTAAAATTTATAAGGAAACAACCAAAAAACTAAAATTAAAAAAATAAAAACCCACGAAACTTTCCCACAAAGTGTAAATATTTGGTGCTAATGAGCACAGCAGAGAAAACTGTTACGTATTTTGTTGTATCTAGAGCAAGGAGTACTGAATAATGTATGAAATGGAAATCCCTAGTCCAAAGCCAGAAGAAGGCTTTTTCACAGCTTGCTTAAATATTCATTTTAAATATGGTACAAAAAAGTCTTTTGTTTTTTTTTCTTGATTAGCCTTGGAAAAAGGCAAAAGACAATTTGTTTTCAGAAACCATATTATAGGGAATAGGAAAATGTTCTTTTAGCATTAAGTTTCTTAGTCTCTCTCTACTTCCTTTCATTTAAAACATTTCCTCATTTTGCCTCCTGAAAATATATTTGGCTTTTCTGAACCTAGAGATATTGCCTTAACAATTTTCTTAAAACAAACCTAACTTAGCAAGTATTCTATGCACCTACACAAGCACACAAAGAACTAGATGTTCTTTGAGATGTGTCCTGTATCATTCATGTCCCAAGTCAAACATCTGTATAATTACTGAAGGGAATTCCTCCTTATAAATGAACCTCCTTCATTTTTCCTGCTTCAGCTCTATTTTCTCTTTGATCCGTATTAAGATCTATACCATTCTTCCTTCTTTCTCCAAAAAGGAATAAACAGTTTCATGCTGAAATAAATTGCACTGCACGAATGGCCTTCCAGGGAGGTGGGGCATTGGGACTGGCTTGCGCTAGGACGTAGGTAACAAAGGGACACATTTGCCTATAGAGAACTTAGGGCAATAATAAAGACAACTGAAAGTTGGTCTGCTTTTTCTCACCATCGCGTAACAGTGACTCTAAATGTCAGTGATAAAAGACTCCTCCATGAAGAGGCAAACCACTCTTGCCCTGCCCCCAAATTGTTACCCTATATTGCACTGTGAGAACACAAAAGACTTGCAATTTTCCTTTGGAAGGGCACGGTAGTCTCTGATGTATAATTCTCAAACACAGGGAAAGACCACTACATTAAAAAGTAGAATATTTGGTAAAAGCAAATGAAACCTTGAAGTTCCCTCCCAGGCTAATAGTATCATTTCAGTGACAGCGTGAGATCCTGTTCCTTTTTCATATTTGCTCCAAGTAGCCCCATCCCCCTTGATATATTTACACACATTTCAGTCAAGTTTAGCCTTTGTAACTTTACAGATGAGGCAAGAAAACTGATTTTCAGATGTTAAAATAATTTCGTCTTGGTTATATAAATAGTTAATGGCAGAACTGAAATTTGAATTTGTTAGGATTTACACTTTTGCTCTTTTTAAATTTTTTTAGAGATTTTTTTTTAATTTACTTATTTGAGAGAGAGAGAGACAGTAAGCAAGAGCATTCAAGCTCAGTGGGAGGGGCAGCAAAGGGAGAGGGGGAGGGAAAGGCACACTGAGCAAGGAGCCCAGCACTGGGCTTGATCTCAGGACCCTGAGATCATGACCTGAGCAGAAGGCAGACACTTAACCGACTGAGCCACCCCAGTGAGTGCCCTTTTAGGTCCTTCCTCTTTCTCATGTTAATACCAAATCTTAGAAGTCCACAAAATGCTTGAATCTAAGATACCAAGCAAAGACACCCACGGCAGCTGCCTTCACTATAACCATCCACCCATTCATTCACTTAACAAATACCTAAATATATAAATATAGGCACGGTGTACAACTGTTCCCATAAGAATGGGAAATATGAAACTTGCTCAGCCAGTCTTCCATTGGGTTATTCACATTCTTCTGGGATGTTAATTATTCAGTTTTACAGACTTAAACAATATTGGAATTGGTAAAATTTAAGCAATATGAAAAATCCAGAATATAATATAAAACTATATGGTTCAGACAGGTTAAGAATAATCCAGCTCATTAAGTTAGAAACAGTTTCTACTTGATTTAAACCTTCACTGGTAACTCTTCACTATGATGACTTCTAAGGACAAATAGAAAATAGCTTGACCAGTCTTTGAAATAAAGAAAAGAATGATGGACTAATCTAGTTTCTCAAATTCTAATCATTTGCATACCACAGTCTTGATTTCTGCCTAAGTCTGCGTACCAGCTACATATTCTCTAAATCAATTTCTACAGAAAATATTTTAAAGGAAACTTTATATTGCTACTTTATATGAAAAACTGATAATGCAGAAATAGAAAGTAACTATAGAAATACAGTGAGATGGTCAGTAAATTATATCAAGGGAGCATTGGAATGGAAAGCTCTGAGCCTGAAGCTTGATCTGCTCTTGTTGAAAGGGGAGATTAGCAAGTATTTGGCAGGTGTTACAGACCTACTAGTGCCCTGCTAAATTTTTTTATTGGAAATAATCAGAAAGATGGAAAGAGCATCTGAATGGAAGTTATTTTCTCATTACATGATTCAGTGCTATTTAATATTGTGTTTGTATCCCACCAAATATCCTGTTGCAGACCATAGAGTTACATGTTCTAGACACATGGGGACATCCAGTGAGTCAGGGAGCTGTGAATGCATTATGTATGGAGAGAACTGTTGGAAGCAGCTTCTAAGTCTGCATCTGACGTTTTTATTCATTCAATCATCAACTCATAAGTACTAAGTATCTCTCATGTGTTAGTCATTGTGCTAAGATCTGGGGATTCAATGGTAAGACCCTCACTTCAAAGAGAAAGTAAATTAGGTAAAAATGAAGAAGATAATGAAATAAACAAACTGTATTATATAATAGAGGACCCAAGAGATGCTAAGTGCTAGACTCATAGGGAGAAGGATCATTTTTAAATCTCAGGAGGTCACCCATTCTCTCAGGATTTCTAGAAGGCTTATTGTCTATTACAGGTTGCCAATGATTACTCATTTCCTCTGGTGAGCATCAGTTAAAAATAGCTATCATATAATGAATGGAAACCGGAAGATCCTTGAAGACTACAAGGACATAATAGCAAAGTGTTCCGTGATGTGGAAAGAATAAAATGAATGTCAGAAAGAATACCAGAGATTGGTCTAATCTTTTCCTTTTATACGAAATAGAAGCCTATGACTTCCTAGAGTTAGAGGCTGAAATGAGATTTAAGCTGGATCTCCTGACATCCAGTCCAATGTTCTTTGTACTATGGGACATACATAAGAAAAGAATCTTGAGAGTTAAGGATATTTATGTTTATTCCAACAAGATACTCTGGAGCATTCCTAGTAAGTAAGTACCAATGCAACAAAACAAACAAGTACCAAACAAAAACCCAGAAAAGAAATTAAGATTCTTGTGTAGTAGATAGTAAAATGATCACATTTAAAGAAAGACTGAAAGGGGAATATTTAAAGACAAATATAATACATATAATGATTCTAAGATAAACTGTTGTCTAAGCCATATTAAAACACTTTTATAGAGAAACACGATCACATTAGCATGGAAATGTGAATGGTTTACTATGCCATTATGTTATATTATATGCCATATATTTCATTATTAGAGTTAAAAAAAAAAACTGTAAAGCTAATCAGCATAAAGGGCTTCCTCTATAGAGTTGATGTTTTATCTTGAGGGAGAAATTACATTCTCTCTCCAGTGGTCTTTGGCACCACTGCATTGAGAGTTCTTGGAAAGAGGAGGCAAAGGAAAGCCCCTTGTGGATATACTATATGCCTCTTTCTTCTTCATCCTCATCATATACATTAAGGAAAGTAGGTGGTTTTGAATGTATAAGAAGATTTACCCCATTGCCTAGTTTACAAGCTTGATAATCACTAGAGCACATTGCTTAAGGAGGAAATCGAGAACACTATTTTTTTAACTTCACCCATTTAATATCAGCACGATTACTCTGGAGCATGTAATTTACAGATGAATAACAGTAGTCTCTGTCAAGTCAGCAGACTGGTGAATTCTACTATATAAGGATTCTTTGGGAGCCCTCGACCTGGATTTTTAGCTGTATTGTCTTTGTATTCTATACTGTTCTTAGCTAGTAAATACTCTCTTGCCTTCATTCTAAATTGTTTTTTATTCAGAATGAAATTTTCCATACCCAATGGCACAATTTTATTGAAATTTGTTGTTCAAGTTCAGTTGTATGAAAGATTTTCCTAGAGAATCTTAATGATAGTGCCTTGAAAATGAAAAAAATATGTATTGTCTTTTTGTCTAAATGAAACCATTTAAGTGGTTGACCCAGCTTGCAATTATATGCCAAGCCAGACACTTTGTTCTCCCCATGGGAATGAAAACTAGTGGAATACAATATACCTGTGAAGCTTGAGAGTGACAGTTCCATAAACAGTAGCAAAACCGAGAAGACGGACCCATCTGAGGAGAATACAGCGAAATGTGCTTGGCTCAAAGTACAAAATAACAACCTGTGGGATGAGAACAGAAAGAAAGAGACCTTCAAGATCAACTGATGACCCACAGACTAAAATCAATATTTCACATATGGATTTTGACATAAGCACACATCCTTCTCAATAAAACTTTAAAATATTATTTTGATTATTCATTGTCCAAATTAAAAGACTACAGTCTCCCTATTGCTTTCAAATTAAAACTAAGTTTTTAAATTCTGGCTTTCAGGAGTTTCTATCAATTGTCTTTCAGCCTTTGGCACAAAGTTAACTCTCTTTATTTCCCCAGATGGGCCAGCCAGGCTGTCGTCCATTGTCATACTCCACCTCCCTACTTCCAGCATTAGTCTCCCCTGTCGGAACCAGCCCTGAGAGGATTGTCCTGTAACCTACTCCCCAGTCAGTTCACCCTCAGTACCTGTTTGTACCTGTCTCAAGCGCCTCACTAACTCTTCTCTTCTCACTCCAGAGTTCTCACTGAGCAAATATTAAATAAACATTTACCATGAGCCAGATACTATACTAGATGCTTTAGATACAAAGGCCACTAAGAAAGAGAAGCGAGACCTGTAAATGAGGAATTGCATTAAAGTTGCACAGGTGCTATGGGGAACACCTGTCAGGTTTAGTGGGATGCAAAGCAACAAGTGATCAGTTCTGGGCGGGGGGTGGGGCCAGTCTAAAGGCATGGGCAAGGCACTGTATGCAGTACCCTTCAGATGCTACTGATGGTTTTGAACAAGCCCTCATAGAATGGGTATTGGTTTGGCCCTGCTTAAGAAATCTAAAGAATAGGGATTCCTGGGTGGCTCAGTTGGTTGAGCAGCTGCCTTTGGCTTAGGTCATGATCCCAGAGTCCTGGGATCAAGTCCCACATCGGGCTCCTTGCTCTGCAGGGAGCCTGCTTCTCCCTCTGCCACTCTGTCTGCCTGTGCTCTCTCTCTCTGACAAATAAATAAATAAAATCTTAAAAAAAAAAATCTAAAGAATAAATGTTGAAGAATGTAGACTTTCGCTCTTATGCTGGAGTGGCAGGCCTGGACTGATTTTGCTGAAAACAAGGTCAGCATAACAGAAAAACATACACACTCACAAAGGTAAAATTTAGGAAACATAAAGCACAGCTGGGTGACATGGGATGGGTGCTGACATCTTCTTGCTGGTAACATACAAATGGAGCCCCAGTCTCCAACAGTGTCAGGAACAACATCACCGGCAGCTCTCTGACGGTATTTCTCAAATAGGCCTACTGTAGAAAGATATTAAACTAGGTACTTCCAATACCATTAGAATCAAATTCTCAAGGAGTGGGAAAAAGGCTGGTATTAAGAAGAAATCAGAGGAAGGTAAAAAGAGGTGTGTCCAGGAGATCATGTTGCTTTGTGTCTAGGTAGTATCTGTCCTTAATTTTTTAATTCAGTAGGTCTATGCTGAAGATGCAGATCAAGATGGGATTTTAAAATTCAGTCTACCGGAAAAAGTGCTTGGAGTCATCCAAAAAATGATATAAAAACATTTCCTTTATTTGCTATTTTCACAAAACAAGTTCAAACTTTATATGTGTGTTCTAGGTTTTAGTTCATAAATTTTAGAAATAGTTCTTTTACACAAGGATCTGTCACTAATTACAAATTCTGCAAAACAAGCTGCTGTATTGTTTAGTAAGGAATCTGAGCTGAAGGAAGATGGGAAAATTTAGGGAAAAAAAACAAATGAGGAAAACTTGGTAGATTAAGGGCTGGGGGTATGTGCTCCATCTTATGGCAGAGATCAGTGATAAATTAGAAACTAGTGAGAGAGGGACCTAAATTCTAGAATATGCAAAATCTCAAATATTTCCACTAGACATGGCTTTAGAGATTATTTAGAGGTTAGTCCAGGACAGTGGATTCCTGGAATCTACAAAACCCTGTGACTTATATAAAGTTTCCTGTGGCACACCGAACACTGATTAGGGGCATGAATAAGCAAAAGTGAGGAATATAATACAGAAATTTGCGTGTCTGGAGGAAAGAATTGCTCTTGGATTGTTCAGGAACTACTGTTATAGCTTCAAACTTCTATTTCACAGATGAAGAATCTGAGGGCTTGTTACTGTAAATGAAAGACTGAATAAGTGAGAAATAATGAAAAAATAATAGTCAATTTTTTTCAAGATCAGTGGGTGAGGTATAAGCTGAAACATAATAGAAAACGAAATTCCAGTGAACTTAATAAAATACATTATTAGAAACAGTTCAGCGAATACTGAAGGAAAACTCCTAATTCTGGACTGTGGTAATGGGAGAATCCAGGCTCTGCATCCAGTCTCCCTGGGTTCTAATCCTGGGTCTGTCCTTTACTAGGGTGACTTTGACAAATTACTTGACATTGCCTTGCTCTGCCTCAGTTCTCCCATTTTTACAATGAACACAACACTAACACTTCCAGATAGGTTTGTTTTGGAGTTTGAATGTGGTAAACATAGCACCTGGTACATTGGGCATTCAATGAATTTTGGCTAATATATTAGGAGAGCTGAGTTATGTGTACTTTGTTCTAAAAGTTATCATTCTCACCGATGTGAATTCTTTTCTCATTGTTCCAGCTACTCCCTTTGAATTCCTATAGTCAATTTTGACCATACACTTTTTTTTTACTTTACATTATACTGTTAACTGCATGGGTATTCCCCTGAATCTAGGAAAACCAAAGAGGGTATGCTTCTCCATATATTCCGTGTGCTGGGTACACAGAAAATTTAAATATATTAAACATTTGGTAAATGATCTAATTTAGCTAATTTAACAAGGAAAATGTTATCTTCAAAATAAACTATGTGAAAATTCCGATTAGGATTCACTAATCATTGTGATTCTGACTGCTCAGTTTCCACTCTGTTTCCGACCTGGGCCCGTTCACGCTTCCTTAAGCAACCTGGTAGTCTCCCGCTCCCTGGAGGTCACCATGCTGACGGCCGAACTTAGTGCAGACACCCGATCGGCATAGCGCACTACAGCCCAGAACTCCTGGCCTCAAACGATCCTCCTGCCTCAGCCTCCCGAGTAGCTGGGACCACAGCAATCACTGGCAATCACTGTGATTCTAATCCATTCATTCACTATTTAGTCTGCGATTTAGAAGCCACTGTAATTCATCAGATGTGGATTAGGTCCTCAAGTTACAGTTTAGAAGAGGGAATGCTCTGTGTAATGGCATGATCATACCAAATATTTATACAGCACTATTATTAGCCACAAAATTAAGCTTTTTTTTTTACAGTATTTACTTCTTTAATCCCCACCATACTTCTACAGTAGGAATGTTTATTTTACAAAGGAGGACTGATGCACAGAGAATGTGGGAGATGTGCTCAGCATCACACAGCGAGGAAATGTCAGGGCGAGATCTGAATCCACGCAGCTGAGCTCCAGAGTTCGTGTCTTGCTTCTCTCAATAGTTCTACCACGTGGCAGAGGTGATGAATGCTATTACACTGTGAATTGAATCATATTGAGGATTCAGAGGAAAGAGGAATTACTCTCAGTGGAAACAAGCGAAGTTATCGTAGGAGGGTTCACATCTGAGTAAGGACCTGGAGGAGGAAAGCGTTTAAGTATGTAAGCAGACAGGCAAGAGGGAGGGACCCCAAGACAAAGGCCTCATTGTGGGAAAGCTTCAGGAGTGTGGAGTATACAATTTTGGACAGAAAGACATAAAGGGGAGTACTAAAAACCAAGATTTAAAACAGAGATGGGACGAGTTCATTCATTGTAAGTTTTAAATAAAAGGGTGAGGAATTCAGATTTTATTCCGTATCAAGACCTGTCATTAAACTTCTATAAACTGAGATCAGAAGTGTGTTCCATGGAGTTAATCTGGCAGCATCACACAAGACGACTGGATGCTATGGAAGGGGAAGATATTGAAGGGGAGAAGGCCAGCTGGGAGACATCAAAACAAAACAAAACTAATTCATCACCTTTCTCACCAAACCTTCCCTTTTCTTGTATCTTATTTCAGCATCCTCCTTACTCTAGTCCCCAAATGCTTCTGCTTCCTTAACTCTCCTGTGTAGAACTTTTCAGTGGCTCCCAGGGTTCTTATGAAAAAGCCTACATTGGTATTTTTTTAAGAAGATTTTACTTAGTTTATTTGAGAGAGATGGAGAGAGAGAGCACCCATGTGTGTGCACAGCAGGAGGCACCGGGAGTAGGGAGACAGAGAATCCCAAGCCGACTCTACACTGAGTGCAGAGCCCAACTTGGGGTTCGATCTCATGGCCTGGAGATCACGACCTGAATCAAAATCAAGAGTCGGATGCTTAACCAACTGAGCTGCCCAGGCCCCCCAAAGCCTAAATTATTCAGGATGATAAGATGCCAGCTTACTTCTACTACATCAGTACTTTCCACCTACCCAAACCTTCTGACCTTGCATATGCTGTCCCTCCTGACTAGCTGTTCCTTACACAACCCAACCGTCTCACCTGTACCTGGCTTACTCCCATTCACCTTTCGGGCTTCAGTCTAAACCTCTCTTCCTCTAGGAAGGGGAAGCCTTCCCTGTGGCTTCGCATGCCGTCCCTACTTGATCACGGCCCAGGATCCTTAGCCTTGCAGGCCTGGCAAACGACCATGCTTATCGTGTTCAATTCTATACTACTGGCCCTAACTAACTGATTCCCTGGGCACACAGCAAGAGCTCCTGAATATGTGCTGAAGGACAGAAAAAATACAGCTGTCGGAGAACGGTAAAGAAGGCTGAAACTACTGTACTGAGAACGGGAAGCAGGCATTCATGAGAAGAGAGGAAAGAACATGCTGAGTCAAGAAAATTGGGCAGCTGGTTATTTGTTGAGGCAAAAGTGAAGAAAGTGTCAAAAATAATGTGAAGATTTTTAAGCCTGGGTGACTGGAAGGATGATTGTGTTTAGAAAGAAACAGCTAAAAAAAAGATGATGCATCGGTCTGGGTATAACGGTGCCAGCTCTGCTAAGAAACCTCCCCGTCCAGCTTCATCCTTCACGTCTCCGCTCAGAGTTGGCATTCCCGAGACTGAGTCAGGTTTCCATCTTATCTGCACATGATTTCCTTGTATTGAATTCTGAGCTTTGCTTTTTGACACTTACCGACTATATTTTGATAGAGCCATCTGTAATTCATTTGTTAAATGTGTCTACTAGCTAGTTTGTAAATTGCATGATTAATGATCATGCGTGATTTACGGTCCCTACGGGGATCGTAACTATCTTACTCGGGATTTCATACCCATTCCCTAGTACCTGGCAACAGTAGGTAACCAATCAGAGGTAACCAAGGAAAGAGATTAAATAGAGGAAAGGAAGGAAGGAGAGGGGAAGGAAGGAAGAAAAGATGTAAGTTTACTTTTTGATATATTGAGTATAAGTTGTCTATACAACATCTAACCTAGATCTAGCTTTTTAGTAGTTAATATAATAATACAATTATAATAATTATATAATAATTGTATATAATAATACAATATACAATAATATATGCAATATATACAATTGAATATTGTATATACAATATACAATAATAATGAGAAAAGGGGGGAAGATGAGAAGTTTAAATATTTTTCAAATCTCAATATTTCACCTTTCCTTATTAAATATAATGTGTATAAAGCTATAGCTTAACAAATTATTGTAAATATCCCTTCCCAAATTCCAAGTGAATAAGAAGTTTTATAACAAACCTTTATAAAGGAAGAAATGGAGAAAACCTAAGCCACTGGGCCAAGGAATTTATGAACGATGATGATAACACAACTAGTTGCCATTTTATGTAGCATTTACAACAGCTGCCTGTGTCCCCCTGCCACTGATCACTGTGACAGATACCTTCTGCACATTTTTATCCAGTATACTTTATTATTCCCACTTTAAAGATAAAGAGACTGAACTTTAATGGAGTTACCTAATTTGCCCCTGGTTATAGATTATGTTTTTCAACCTGAACCCAGAAAAATTTCCTCTACTAGAATAACTGCCCGAGGTATATTTTCAAAGTACGTATTTTAGGACAAAGCTTTCCCTATTCTCTTTCCAATACCAGAGGCTAGTGACAGGCATGAAGGTGTTTAGCATGTGAGAAGCAGGACAGAAAGAAGTGCACACT